>NC_092774.1:59280995-60773495 GCF_047496795.1 Chiloscyllium punctatum | reverse complement strand
GAATATTAATAAATTGATTGCGGAAAGGTTAGGATCAAAGACTGCAAAGCAAATCTCAGATAAAAGGCGTCTGTTAACCAAGAAAACTAAAAAGAATGATAAAAAGATTGAAGTAGATGATGAGATATTGTCGAATAGTAATGTGGATGAGGAAGAAGAGGAAAATAACGAGATAGGGGATAGGTTACAAGAAGGGAGAGATAGTAGTTATAATGATATTAATAATTTGGATTGCCCGGAGGGATCAGTGGATGAACTACTTAATTTAATTGAAGTGAACCTGGGTAGGAATAAAAAGGGGAAAAATGAGTATGAAAAGATTATGAAGATGATCCTAAATAAGATAGAAAAGAAGAGTAAAGAAAACATTAGCAATAAGACTAAACATAATAAAGGGACAGATGTTAAAATAAAGGATAGTGGAGTAAGGAAGAATAAGAAGGTTAGTGGTGCAAAAAGTAGATATGGTAAGAAAAAAGGAAAATTTAAAGAGATGCAGGTCCTTTTTAAAACAAAACGTCAATATTTAGCTAGAACCCTAATGGGTGCTCCGGGTAGAAGCAAGTGCCCTCTAGAAAAGAAAGATTTAGAAGATTATTTCAAGGGTAAATTGACAAAGGTTAATGAGAAGAATAATTTGAGGTGTTTTGTAAAGTATAATAATCAGATAGAGGAATCCCAGTTTGCAATTCTAACGGGATCTGTAGCGGTAGAAGATGTTGATCGTGCCATTAAGGCGATGGACATCAAGACTGCTGCGGGTCCCGATGGGATGACAATGGGAGACATTATTAAAATTTTTAATAAGGATAATATGCTGCTGCCAAGACTGTACTCAATCTGGGTGGCCACGGGTCGGATACCAGACCAGCTGAAGGTCAGTAGGACCGTACTTATCCCAAAAAGTAACAATGAGGAAGAATTATTAGATATTAACAACTGGAGACCAATTACTATTGGTCCAATGTTACTAAGAATTTTTACTAAGATTATGGCTAATAGATTGAATAAGATTATCAATTTAAATAAAAGACAAAAAGGATTTATGACGGGAGTCCCAGGGTGTGAGGAAAATATCAAGATCTTAGAAAATATAATAAATGGGGCAAAATATAAGAGGAAGGATCTGGCAATAGTCTTTGTAGATTTAGCCAAAGCCTTTGACTCTGTGGGACATAAATTGATTGTGACAGCTCTTAGAAGACTCCAGCTCCCGGGAGTTTTTATACAACTAGTTAGGGATCTTTATGAAAATAATTTTACCCACATCGAGGGTTTTAACTGCAAAACCGACAATATTCCGATTTTTTGCGGGGTTAAGCAGGGCGATGCTTTATCGCCAATTTTGTTTAATATAATTATGGATCCGCTGATTAGTACAATTGAAGAGAAACAAAAGGGGATATTCCTGGATGAGGGTGGGAAGGGTTGCCATTGTGCAACGTTGGCATTTGCCGATGATATTGCCCTAATTAGTGAGACGTATGAGAGTATGGTATTTAATCTTAGAATAGTGGAAAGATTTTATCGGAACACAGGACTGGAGGTTAATATTAAAAAAACTAAAGGGTTTTATTTTAGTCACAAGAATAAGTCCTTTATATACAATGATAAGCCTAATTGGAAATTTGAAGATCGGGAGATTCAATTTATTGAGCCAGGGACCACTGATAAATATTTAGGGGCCAAGATTGACCCCTGGCTGGGGATTAGTAAGGCCAACTGGGAAAATCAATTAGAATTATGGCTAGGGAACTTAAAAGGTTCATCCCTGAAACCCGTTCAAAAGATTGAAATTTTAAAAACATATTTTATCCCGAGGCTATTTTATTACTTGGTTTTATCAGAGGTTTCTCTGAATTATTTAAGGAAATTGGATAGCATTATTAAGAACGCGATCAAAGAGATCTTACACCGACCACAATCCATCACAGACGGCATTTTATATGCCAAGTCTCGAGATGGAGGCCTTGCCATAAACCGCTTATTGACATTTATCCCGATTTCGATAATGAGGAAATATGGATCGCTACTGAGATCGGAGGACGGGGTGCTACATGCATCATTTAAATTTGCCGGAAGTAGCGTGGAGGATCGAATGCGGAGGTTGAGTAAACTAAGAGTGATGGGAAATATCTGGAATCCAGAGATTATTTCTGGATCGGAGGAAAGGGATATTGTCGTGAATAGTGATGAAGACGAAGACGGCTTGGAAGAATACGGGAGTGCAAATTATGCAAACTGGAGAGCCGTGGAGATGCAAAAATGGATGACCCTCCCCTGCCAAGGTGCAGGAATTCACTATTATAAGAATGATAACATCTCAAATAGTTGGCTACAGAGAATGCAGCACATGAAATCGTCAAAAGTGATTAATTCGCTGCTGTTAAGAGCTAACCTGTATCCAACGAGGGCATCATTGACGTATGGAAGGCCTTTCAACATCAAGAATTGTAGAAGGTGTGATGAAACTTCTGAGACTGTTGCTCATATTTCGGGTTGGTGCCCCTTTGTAAAGAACATGCGAATTAAGAGGCACAACAGAATTGTAGAGGAATTAATTGGATTCGTTAGGAAATATGGATGGACAATCTTTGTCGAGCCACGGATACGAGACAAATCTGATAAACTGTGGATACCAGACATTGTCTTGCAAAAGGATATGCAGTCCGTGGTGGTTGATGTAACAATAAGATCGGATTTTCAGATCAATTCCCTTGAGGAGGCTTGGGAGGAAAAGACCAGGAAATACGGACATCTTGATCAAGAGATAAGGAATCTAATCGGTAGTGGAACCGTATTGTTTTGTGGGTTTGTTATGGGCGCCCGAGGAAAATGGTTCGGTAAGAACCCGGACCTGATGAAGATCCTTGGGATAGAAAAATATAAAACGTTCGCTCGAAATATCTCAAACCTTACTTTATCTTTGACTCTTGAACTCCTGAGAATGTTTATGGACTTGTAGGAACTTCGGCAATATTAGTATTTTATAATTGTATTTTGTTTGTTAATTTTAGTAATTTTAAGTATTGTAATGGTTTTAGTGGTTATAGTTTTAGGAGTTTTTAGCGAGTTTTAATCTTAGATTTTACTTATTTTAATTTTTATTAATAAAGTTGTAAACTTTTAGATCACTTAGGTAAGGGTGGAGGATAGTTGGGTGTTTATAATTAAATAAATCACAAGCCTCACACAACAGAGGATGAGTGTGTATCCTGTTAAATGGTTGAAAGCCCTAGCTCATCCTGCCCTGCTGAATTCTGCATCACAATGTCATTTTAATTTTGTATTGTTTTTTTTAAACCGTCCCTTTTTAGATCTTCTGGCTGTGGTTTTGCTGGAAAGGGGTCAACGTCATACGTCGACGAGCGACGTAAAAACTCGGAATGGACACTCCATCGTGTAATGATGAGTGCAATAAATAGCCTTGGTTCCCCCTGGTAACGACCGAAACGAGGAGGCTCTGGACGGTGGCGATTTTAAGCTGTTTGTTGGTGTCTTAGTCGAGTTATATCAGCGTTTTACCATTGTTTTATCTTTGGTTTTACCTGATTTTACTTATACTTTTACGCCACGGGCGGTTTTATCGTTTTACCGTTGTCTGAGCGTTACTCGGATTAGGCCGGCTAATACGACCTGTTCCTGTGAAAGATACGAGACGGCTGTTGACCTTTTCGGTCTGTGAGAAACAAATTTGGTTGAGGCGTGTATGGCCGATTCCAGAATATCCGGTTGGGTGGGAGACCGGGTAAACAACCGCCCCGCACGGTGGCTATTGGCGGCTCCGTGCGCAAAATGTGCTAGCCAAAACCGAACTAGACAATCCGTCTCAACCCAAACACAGATGGATGAGACCTTAAGAATTATTCCGGCTAGGCTATCCTCGGGCAGGGACGGGGAAGCCGTAAAAATAGTCCAGAATAACCAGGACAATATTCAAGTGGTAGGATTGATAGAGAAGGTCCCTCTTCAATCAGGTCCATTTAATAGCCGGACAGTTTTTAACTCTAATTTTAAAGGACCCTTTGATTTTAGTCGAAGCGGAGTCGTGGAGAGACAAGATGAGGGAGATAAGGAAAAGATTATTCACCCATTAATTAGAGAAACCGATAAATTGGAAATTATAATTAATTACCCTATAGAGGATTTTAAGTGTAGTTATTGTAAGAATATCTACAATACTACTGGGTTATTTAGAAACCATCTTAAAGTATGTCGAGGGATTAAGTCGGTCAGGGTAAGGTGTAATAAATGCAAGTGGGAGGGTAGTTATCAGGCAGTAGCGTGCCATTATCCTAAATGTAGTAGAGGGGAGGTTGAGAGTGTAGGAACGAGTAATATGAATAATAAGGGTCAGGAAGAAGAGGTAGAGAATCTTTATCAATGTGAGCTTTGCCCATCGAAATTCAAAACGGCTAGAGGTCTGGGGCAGCATGAAAGGCATGCGCACCCGAGTTTAAGAAATGAGAAAAGAAAAAAGGGTAATGTAGAACGGAAGGAAAGGGTAGATAATAAGGAAGGTAATAGAAGAGGGGTGTGGTCCAGTGAGGAAACTGAAATGCTGCAAAGATTGGAAGCGGAACGTGTCGGCTGTAAGAATATAAACAAAATGATTGCGGATAGGATGGGGTGCAAGACTGCCAAACAAATTTCGGATAAGAGGCGATTGATAAATAAAAAGAAATCTAGCAAGAAGGATTTAAACGTGGAGGAGTTCCCTGACGACAGTGATGAAGGAGAAGGAGAGGACAAGGATAGAAGTGAAAATGAAGTACTGTCTGATAGTGGAAGAGGGGAAGGTAAAAATCAGGACATTACGAAAATTAGAGAATGTCCAGGTGGCTCAGTTATAGATCTGATAAAGATAATGGAAGAAGATTTGAAAACAAGTAAGAAAGGTGGTAAAGAGTTAGATAGTATTATGGATGAGGTAGTGGGTAAGTTAGTTAAGAGAAAGGAAAAGGGAAGGAAGAAGAACAATGATAGAACTAGTGTTACAGAAAAGGATAATGGTCGAAGGAAATTAAAAAAGGTAAATAATGCTTCACGGAGATATAGTACAAAGAAAGGTAAATTTAAAGAAGCACAAGTTTTATATAAAAATAAGAGACAGTACTTGGCAAGAACCCTTATGGGAGCCCCTGTTAATAGTAAATGCCCCCTAAGTGAAAAGGATCTAGAGGTGTATTTTAAGGAGAAATTAACGACTATTAATGATAAGAATAATTTGAGGGGCTTTGCCAAGTACAATAAATTAGGAGAGGAATCCCTGGAGAGTGCCCTAACGGGTCTGGTGGCGGTGGAAGAAGTCGATCAGGCCTTAAGGGCGATGGATGTAAACACCGCCGCAGGACCCGACGGGGCAACTTTGAGGGAGATTATTAATATTTTTAACAAAGACAACTTGTTACTGCCTAGGCTATATAGTATTTGGATACGTAGTGGTAGGATCCCAACAAGGCTAAAAGTGAGTAGAACAGTTTTAATCCCAAAAACGAGCAGTGAGGATAAACTTCGAGATATAAATAATTGGAGGCCAATTACCATTGGCCCAATCCTGCTCAGATTATTTACTAAAATCGTCGCGGGTAGATTAAGCAAGGTAATAAACTTGAATAAAAGACAGAAAGGCTTTATGTCGGGTATCTCAGGATGCGAAGAGAACATCAAGATCCTAGAGAATATCATGAAAGGTGCAAAAAAGAGAAAGAGAGATCTAGCGGTAGTATTTATAGACTTGGCAAAGGCGTTCGATACTATAGGACATAAACTAATTATTACCGCTTTAAAAAGACTTCATCTGCCGGCATTATTTATCAAATTAATAACAGATTTATATACTAATAATTCTACCCAAGTAGAGGGTTCAAAATGTAAAACTGGGAATATTCCCATTTTGAGGGGAGTAAAACAAGGTGACGCGTTGTCACCTATTTTATTCAACATAGTAATGGACCCCCTACTATGCACAATAGAGCAAAAGCAAAATGGTATCTTCTTAGGGGAAGATGGGAAGAGCGGTCATTGTGCGACGCTTGCGTTCGCAGATGACATTGCTTTACTCAGTCAAACATATGAGGGGATGAGGTGCAGTCTAAAATTGGTAGAGAAATTCTGCAATAATACCGGTATGGAAATTAATATTAACAAAACTAAGGGCTTTTATTTTACCCATAAAAACAAAACCTTTGTATACAACGATGTAGTAAAATGGAATATTAATGGTTGGGAGATTCAATTTATAGAACCTGGCACGACTGATAAATATCTGGGGGCCAAAAATGACCCATGGGTAGGAATCAGTAGTGCGGAGTGGGAGAACCAACTAGAGATATGGATAAAGAGTTTGAAGAGCTCACCTTTAAAACCTGGCCAGAAATTTGAAATTTTAAAAACTTATTTTATCCCAAGAATGTACTTTTATCGAATTTTATTAATCATCTTAATAAACTAGATAATATTATTAAAAATGCGGCGAAGGAAATTTTACATCTGCCTCAATCGATTACGGATGGGGTGCTATATGCAAAAGCCCGTGACGGTGGCCTGTCATTAAATCGATTGACAGTATTCATACCAATTTCGATCATGAGGAAGTACGGTACACTGCAGAAATCAACAGATGAAATACTACATGCCTCATTTCACTTTGAGGGCAGTAGTTTGAAGGAAAGAATGCAGAAGATGAGCAACTTAAAAGCTTTGAAGAATATTTGGAACCCAGGATCGATTGTCGGAGATACTATGACGGAAGAAGAGGATGAGTTGGAGGAATTGGCTAGTTCGAACTATGCAAATTGGAGGACAGTTGAAGTACAGAGATGGATGGCCCTCCCCTGTCAAGGAGCGGGCGTACATTATTATAACAACGATAGTATCTCGAATAATTGGTTGAAGAGAATGGATCATATAAAAACGTCGAAAGTGATTAACTCATTGCTTTTACGAACAAACTTGTTTCCAACAAGAGCGACGTTAGCGTATGGCAGGCCACTCAGCGTGAAGAATTGTCGTAGATGTAAGGATTCCTCAGAAACTGTCGCACATATCTCCGGATGGTGCCCTTTTGTTAAAAATATGAGGATAAAAAGGCAGAACAGAATAAGTGAGGAACTAGTGAAATATATTAAGAAATATGGGTGGACAATCTATATCGAACCCAGGATCAAAGATGAGGACGGGAAACTCTGGATACCGGACCTCATCGTAACGAAAGAACAGCAGATAATCATTATTGATGTGACAGTTACGTCCGATTTTCAAATAAACTCCCTCGAAGAGGCATGGGAGGAGAAGACAAACAAAAACAAACATCTTGAGAAGGAGATAATGAACCTTACAGGTAGAGGAAAGTTATCCTTCTATGAGTTTGTGATGGGAGCCAGAGGGAAATGGTTTTCAAAGAACTCAGATTTGATGAAGACCCTCAGGATCGCGAAGTTTAAATCCTTCACGCAGAATGTCACAAACTTGGCTTTGTCATTGACCCTCGAGCTCCTCCGGACGTTTATGGACTCTTAATAACTCCCTTTGATTTATTTAAGTTTTAGGTCGGGAATTTTAAGATTTTTTAATG
Organism: Chiloscyllium punctatum; assembly: GCF_047496795.1. NCBI lineage: Eukaryota > Metazoa > Chordata > Chondrichthyes > Orectolobiformes > Hemiscylliidae > Chiloscyllium > Chiloscyllium punctatum. The sequence goes on along the minus strand of NC_092774.1, from coordinate 60,765,919 downwards.
CTTTTATATTTCTTAGTTGGTTTTAACTAATTTTTATTTTAATATTTTAATTTTCTCTGTTTTAGTAATAAAGTTGTGGTATTTTAGATCACTGAGGTAATTGGTGGGGGGTAATTTGGTGTTAATTAATCAACAGGACACGCGATACACAGCAAATGATGAGAGGTGACCTAGTCAATACGGTAAATAATCCGAGCTCATCTTTATCCTCGCTTGAGATTCTGCTTCGCATTATTATTTTAATTTTTTACCTTTTTTTTATCGTTCCCATTTTAGATCATTCAGCTGTGGTTTCGCTGGATAGGGGTTTGTCTTTTGTCGACGAGCGACGTGAAAACTCGAAAAGGACACTCCATCATGTATGATGAGTGCAGTAAACACTACAGTGTTTTTAAGGTTGTTGGTCTCCGACCGGTGCCTGCATAGTCACCTTTGTGATTCGTTTTTACGTATTTTGTCGATCACAAAGTAAGGTCGAACCTCCTCGTGGTTCCCCCTGGTAACGGCCTGTATGAGGAAGCTAAACGGGTTGACAGTTTTATCTGTTGGAGAGTTTTAGTCTGGTTTTTACTGATGGTTTTACCTTGACCTTATGGTTGGTTTTACCTGGGTTTTAAACTGTACTTTGCTTTTCTGACGATTTTATTGTTTTATCCCGTTGTTAAAGCATTACTCTGATCAGGCCGGCTAATACGACCTCATAGAAAGGGTACGAGACGGCTGGTGACCTTCCGATCAAATTAAATTCAAGTTTGGTGGAGGCGATTATGGCTAACACTGAAAATTCCGGTTGGGTGGGAAACCGGGAGAATAACCGCCCCGCACGGTGGTTATTGGTGGCACCGTGCGCCAAGTGTACTAGCCAAAAAAGGACTAGACAGTCTGTCTCAACTCAGACAGATGAGACCATAATTATTACTCCGGCTAGGCTATCCTTGGGCAGGCACAAGGAAGCCGTGAAAAATGTCCAGAGTAACTTGGACAGAATTCAAATTGAGGGTTTGATAGAGAAGGCCCCTCTACAGCCCAGTCTTTTTAACAGCTGGACTTATTTTAATTCAAATTTTAAGGGGTCCATTGATTTTAGTCGTAATGGAGAATCGGAGCATAGTGAGGAGAGGAATGAAGGGATAGTCATCCACCCAATAATAAGGGAGACTGATAAACTAGAATTAATAATTAATTATCCCAATGATAATTTTAGTTGTAATTATTGTAAGAATATTTATAATCCAACAGGGTTATTTAGGAAACCTTTAAAAGTGTGTAGGGGGATTAAATCGATTAGAGTGAGATGTAGCAAGTGTGGTTGGGAAGGGAGCTACCATGCGGTAGCCTGCCACTATTCTAAATGTAGTATAACTAATAATGAGAATATTAATGTAGAGGGAGAGGTAGGTGTAGAGAGTGATAAATCACATTGTTGTGAACTATGCCCATTAAAATTTAAGAGAGTTAGGGGGTTGAGCCAGCATGCGAGACATGCGCATCGCAATTTGAGGAATGAAAAAAGGAAAAAAGGAAAAATAGAGACCAAGGAAAAGATGGTAAATAGTGAGAAAAGTAAGAAAGGGGTATGGTCTGAGGAAGAAATTGTAAAATTACAACAATTGGACTTGGAATTAAGGCGATGTAAAAATATTAATAAGCTCATCGCGGAAAAATAGGAACCAAAACAGCTAAACAGATTTCAGATAAGAGAAGGTTATTAAATAAAAAGAATAGAAGCCGCGAAGAGGATATGGGCATGGATCAGGAAGCAATACTTAATAATATCAGTGTGAATGAAGAAACAGATAATGAGGAAGTAGAAGTGGAAAGGATAGGTGATGGGGGAAGGCCTCTTGATAGCGATAATCAAGAGGGTAAGGGTAGAACAGATAATTTAGACCACAGTGATAAATCACTGGAGGATTTAATTAAAATAGTCGAAAATGAGTTAGGTAGGAATAAAGGTAGTTTTAAGGAATATGAAATGATTATGGATAGAATTATGGTGAAAATAGGAAAGGATAAAAAAGGGGTAACATCTAAGAAAAGGAGTAAAGAAGTAGGAATAAAATCGAAGAATAGTGGGCGAGGAAAGAGAGGAAAAGGGAATAATGCTAAAAGAAGGTAGAGTATGAAAAAAAAAGGAAAGTTTAAGGAAATGCAAATCCTTTATAAAAACAAAAGGCAGCTTTTGGCAAGAACCCTAATGGGGGATCCATCGAAATATAAATGTCCCCTTAGTAAGGAAGAGTTAGAAGAGTACTATAAAATAAGACTCTTTCAGGTTAATGAGAAAAATAATTTAAGAGGATTTGCTAAATATGAGAATAGAGTTGAGGAATCTGATGATGTTGTCCTGTTGGGTCCGGTAACGGTAGACAACGTCAATCAGGCTATTAAGGCGATGGACGTCGATACCGCTGCTGGGCCAGACAGGATGACATTAAAAGATATAATTAAGATCTTTAATAAAGACAACACACTGCTACCTAGACTCTATAGAATTTGGATTAAAACTGCTAAAATCCCAGATGAGATGAAATGGAGTCGGACCGTATTGATCCCCAAAAGTAAATGAGGAGGAGGAATTAAAAGATATAAATAACTGGAGGCCAGTAACAATTGGACCAATTATGCTAAGATTATTTACCAAAATAATGGCGGGTAGGGTAAATAAAGTGATAAGTCTTAATAAAAGGCAAAAAGGTTTTATTACCGGAGTTCAGGGATGAGGGGAAAATATTAAAATTTTAGAAAATATTATTAAGGGATCAAAAAAGAGAAAGAAAGATCTAGCAGTAGTCTTTGTAGACCTCGCCAAAGCATTCGATACGGTAGGTCATAAATTAATTTTAACAGCTCTTAGGAGGCTCCATCTCCCGGTTTTATTTATTAAATTAATAGCGAACTTATACAAGAATAATTTTACACAGATCGAGGGTTTTAATTGTAGAACGGAAAGAATTAAAATTTTAAGAGGTGTCAAGCAAGGGGATGCTTTGTTACCAATTCTTTTTAATATAGTAATGGATCCTCTTATCGTGACCATCGAAGAAAGGAAAAAAGGAATAATTTTAGGATCAGATGGGAAAAGCTGTCACTGTGCTACTTTAGCATTTGCAGATGACATAGCGTTAGTTAGCGATTCATATGAGGGAATGAGATACAATTTAAAACTAGTAGAAAGATTCTGTAATAATACGGGAATGGAGGTAAATGTTAAAAAGACTAAAGGGTTTTACTTTACTGTTAAAAATAAGACAATTATCTATAATGATATGGCAAATTGGAAATTCGATGACGGGAATATTCAATTTATAGAACCAGGTCAAACAGAATACTTAGGTCTTAAAATAATACCCGTGGATTGGCGTCAGCCAATCAGACTGGGAAGATCGGTTGGAAAATTGGATTAGTAATTTGAAATCATCCCCCCTAAAACCAGTACAAAACTTTGAGCTTTTAAAAACCTATTTTATACCTAGATTGTATTATTATTTAATTTTATCAGAATCCTCTATAAATTATCTTAAATTAGATAATATAATTAAGAACACTGCAAAAGAAATATTACATCTTCCGCAGTCGATCACGGATGGCGTTTTATATGCTAGATATCGTGATGAAGGCCTTGCCTTGAATAGATTGGCGACTTTCATCCCAATTTCAATTATGAGAAAATTCGGGACGCTCCACAGATCCTCAGATGAAATTTTGCATGCCTCGATTCATTTTGAGGGTGAAAGTGTAGCTGAGAAGATGCGGAAATTGAGTAAATTAAAAAGGCTGGAATCGATTTGGAACCCGAACGTTAATCGACAATTGGGAGAAAACGATACTATCGGAGAGGATAGTGATGAGGAATTGGAAGAGATCAGTAACACTAATTATGGCAATTGGATATCAACGGAAGTTGATAGATGGATAGCCCTCCCATGTCAAGGAGCTGGTGCTCATTACTACAAAAATGATACTATTTCGAACAACTGGTTGAAGAAGGTTCAATATATGAAAACATCAAAGGTAATAAATTCGATCTTATTGAGGACTAATCTATTTCCGACAAGGGCATCCTTGTCGTATGGAAGGCCTTTTAATGTTAAATCCTGCAGAAGATGTAATGCAACTTCAGAGACGTTGGCACACATCTCAGGATGGTGTCCCTATGTTAAGAATATGCGAATAAAAAGACACAATAGGGTGGCAGAAGAGTTAACTAAATTTGTTAGGAAGAATGGGTGGACAATTTTTATAGAGCCAAGGATCAAGGAGAAGGTAGGGAAATTATGGATCCCTGATCTAATTTTTAAGAAAGATCAGCAAATAGTTGTAGTAGATGTGACAATAAGGACGGACCTTCAAATTAACTCCTTGGAAGCAGCATGGGAAGAGAAGACAAGTAAATACCAACATTTAAAGGATGAGATAATGGACCTCACAGGAAGAGGAAACATATCCTTCCATGGTTTTGTAATGGGTGCCCGAGGAAAATGGCTGGAAAAGAATAATGAGCTTATGAAAAGCCTCGGGATTTTGAAATTTAAATCTTTCTCCCAGAACATTACCACCCTTGTTTTATCTCTGACCCTGGAACTGCTGCGGATTTTTATGTACTCATAAGTTCTCCTTAAGACATAATTTAATAATTTTTTTAGAAATTATTTTAACCATAGAATTTTAAGTAGTGTTTGTTGTTTTAATTAATTTTAGGTATTTTAATTTTTAATCTTTTAAAATGTTTTTAGTAATAAAGTTTGGTAGATTTTAGCTCACATAAATAATTGGTGGTGGGTAATAGGTGTAATAAATAAAGTGCACGCTCAACACAACAGGTGATGAGTGGGTAAACACTGTTTAATGGTTGATTAACCCAGCTCATCCCTCCCCTTGCTGAGTCCTGATTCAACATTGTATTTTGCCGTTTCCGTTAACATCATCCGGCTGTGGTTTCGCTGGATAGGGGTATTCATGCGTCGACGAGCAACGTAAAAACTCGAAAAGGACACAATCCATCATGTATGGGGAGCGCATCAAAAAGGTTGAGTTGAACCTCCACGTGGTTCCCCTGGTAATGGCCTGTAAGAGGAGGCTCAACAGAGAGGGCGATTTTAACTGTTTGGGGTTTTAGCCTGGTTTTAAACTGATGGTTTTACCTTGACCCTTGGGTTGGTTTTACCTAGGTTTTAACCTGTGCTGGACTTTCTGGCAGTTTTATTGTCTTTTACCGTTGATAAAGCGTTTCTCAGACCAGGCCGGCTAATACAATTCAGAGAAAAGATACGAGACGGCTGGTGAACTTTCGGTCAAATTTAAAATCCAAATTTGGTAGAGGCGATTATGGCCAATATTGAAAATTCCGGTTGAGTGGGAAACCGGGAAAATAACCGCCCCGCACAGTTGTTATTGGCGGCTCCGTGCGCTAAATGTATGAGCCAAAAATGGACTAGACAGTCCGTCTCAACACAGACGGATGAGACTGTAATTATTACTCCAGCTCGGCTGTCCTTGGGCAGGCACAAGGCAGTCGGTAATTACGTTCAGAGTAATTCGGACTTAATTCGAGTTAGAGGACTGAAAGAGATGGCCCCTCTTCAGTCCAGTCCTTCTAATAGCCAGACATATTTTAATTTGAATTTTAATGGGCCCTTTAATTTTAGTCGGGTTGGAGAGACAGAGCACAGAGAGGAGAGAGATGAAGGAGAAATTATTCACCCAATAACTAGGGAGGCTGATAAAATAGAAGTAGTTATAAATTATCCAATTGATCATTTTAGCTGTGAGTATTGTAAAACTGTGTATAACACTACGGGATTACTTAGGAAGCATTTAAAAATATGTAAGGGGATTAAATCAGTTAGAATAAAATGTAGCAAATGTGAATGGGCAGGAAACTATCAAGCGGTAGCCTGCCACTATTCAAAATGTAGTGTAATTCGAAATAAAGATATTAGTGGAGAGATAGTGAATGACGGTTTAATTAGTTGTGAGTTATGCTCGTTAAAGTTTAAGACATCTAGGGGACTAGGCCAGCATGAGAGGCATGCTCATCCCAGTTTAAGGAATGAAAAAAGGAAAACAAGGTAAAACAGAAAGTAAAGAAAAGGTTATGAATGGGGAGAAAAGTAAAAAAAGGCGTCTGGTCCCAGGAAGAAATTGTTAAATTGCAATTGCTAGAGTCTGAATTCAAGGGATGTAAAAACATAAACAAACTTATCGCGGAAAGGTTAAATACTAAAACAGCCAAACAGATCTCGGATAAAAGGAGGTTATTGATTAAAAAACAGGGTAACTGCGAGGAGGAAACGGGTATAGACCAGAATGTAATACTAAATGATGTTAGTATGAATGAGGAAAATGATAACGAGGAGGCAGGAGGAGAGAGGGTAGTTGAGGAAGGAAGGCCTCTCGATGGGGAGAGGCAAGAGGATGAGATTAATGGAGATAGAATGGATTATAGGGATGAGTCTTTAGAAGATTTAATTAAAATTATGGAAGAGGGACTAGGAAAGACAAAAGGTATTACCAAGGAGTATGACGAGATTATGGATAAAGTAATTAGGAAGATAGGAAAAGGAAACGAAGATAAGAATTTTAAGAAATAGAGTAAGAAGGTTGGAGTGAAATTAAAGAGTGGTAGGCAACGAAAGAGAGAGAAAGAGAATAACGCGAAAAGAAGATATAGTAGAAAGAAAGGAAAATTTAAAGAAGTACAAACTATGTATAAGAAGGACAGGCAATGACTAGCGAGGACCCTAATGGGGGAACCATCTAATAATGGATGTCCCCTTAATAAAGAAGACCTGGAAGAATATTATAAAATAAGATTATCAAAGGTAAATGATAAATGTAACTTGAGGGGATTCGTTAAATACGCTAAAGGGAGTGAGGATTCTGTAGAGGGGGTCCTGTTGGGTCCGGTGACGGTGGACGACGTCAATCAGGCCATTATGGCGATGGACGTCGACACCGCCGCCGGACCTGACAGGATAACCCTAAAAGAGATAATTAAGATTTTTAATAGAGACAACACTTTGCTACCCCGGCTATATACTTTGTGGATCAAAAATGGTAATATCCCTGATCAGTTGAAGTTGAGTAGAACGGTGTTAATTCCTCAAGTAAATGATAAAGAGAAACTTAAAGACATTAACAATTGGAGACCCATAACAATAGGGCCAATTATATTAAGATTGTTTACAAAAATTATGGCGGCTAGATTAAATAGAACAATTAACCTTAATAAGAGACAAAAAGGTTTTATGACCGGCGTTGCCGGGTGAGAGGAAAATATTAAAATTTTAGAGAATATCATAAAAGGAGCTAAGAAGAAGGACTTAGCGGTGGTCTTTGTAGACCTGGCTAAGACCTTCGACACCGTTGGTCATAAACTAATTTTAACAGCCCTTAGGAGACTCCATTTACCGCTTTTATTTATTAAATTAATAACTAGCTTATATGAGAATAATGTAACGCAGATTGAAGGTTTTAAATGTAGGACGGAAAAAATTAGTACTTTAAGAGGTGTTAAGCAAGGTGATGCATTATCACCCATTTTGTTTAATATAGAGATGGATCCCCTCATTGCTACTATGGAAGATAGAAAGAAAGGAATATTCTTCGGTGTAGATGGTAGGAGTTGTCATTGTGCTACATTAGCTTTCGCAGACGACATTGCGTTAGTCAGCGATTCATATGAGGGGATGAAGTATAATTTAAAATTGGTAGAGAAATTCTGTGTGAATACGGGAATGGAGTTAATGTTAGGAAGACGAAGGGTTTTATCTTACCGTCAAAAACAAAACAATTATTTTTAATGATAAAGACAATTGGAAATTTAACAAGGGATCTCTTCAATTTATTGAACCGGGTCAGACAGATAAGTACTTAGGGGCAAAGATAGACCCGTGGGTTGGTATAGCCCAAGCGGACGGGGAGGTTAAATTAGAAGGCTGGATAAATAACTTAAAGATATCACCCCTAAAACCAACACAGAAATTAGAAATTTTAAAAACATATTTTATTCCCAGGTTATACTATTATCTAATTTTATCAGAATCCTCTGAATTATTTAAACAAATTAGACAATATAATTAAAAACGCGATCAAGGAAATACTACATCTTCCACAATATGCCAAAAATCGTGATGGAGGCTTGGCAATAACCAGGTTGGCTACCTTTATTCCAATAGCGATCATGAGGAAGTATGGGACTCTCCATAAATCCCCGGACGAAATTGTGCATGCCTCGTTTCAGTTCGAGGGCGAAAGTATTATGGAGAGAATGAAGAAGTTAAGTAAATTAAAGTCTTTGGAATTGGTGTGGAATCCAAATGGCAATAGGCAGAAGTTAATACTATCAACAAAGAAAGTGATGAGGAAATTGATGAATTCAGCAACACTAATTATGCGAATTGGAGATCCACGCAAATTGATAAATGGTTGGCTCTCCCCTGCCAGGGAGCAGGTATTCACTACTTCAAAAACGATAGTATATCGAATAATTGGCTTAAAAAGATTCAATTTATGAAATCCTCAAAAGTAATTAACTCGATTTTATTAAGGACCAATCTGTTTCCGACAAGGGTGTCCTTGTCGTATGGAAGACCGTTTAACATCAAAGCCTGCAGAAGATGTAATGTAACCTCGGAAACTCTGGCACACATCTCTGGATGGTGCCCCTTTGTTAAGAACATGCGTATTAAAAGGCATAATAAAGGCAGATTAAAGGCGTATTAAAAGGCAGAGGAGCTTACTAAATTCGTTAGGAAGAACGGGTGGACAATTTTCGTCGAACCTAGAATCAAGGATACGGAAGGGAAACTTTGGATCCCTGACTTAATATTTAAAAAGGATCATCGAATAATAGTAGCAGATGTAACGATTAGGTCAGACCTTCAAATCAACTCCTAAGAAGCAGCTTGGGAGGAGAAAGTAAACAAATATAAACATCTAAAGGAAGAAATTATGGACCTTACAGGAAACATATCCTTCCACGGTTTCGTGTTGGGCTCCCGAGGGAAATGGTTGGAGAAGAATGGAGAGCTTATGAAGGACCTCGGGATTTTGAAGTTTAAATCTTTCGCCCAGAATATCACGAACCTGGTTTTATCATTAACCCTTGAGCTGCTAAGAATTTTTATGGACTCTTAATTTCCTCCAGATGACATAATTTAATAACTTTTTAGATATCTTTTTATTGATTTTTAGATAGTTTTAACTATTTTAATTAATTTTAGATTTTAGAATTTTAGTAAATAAAGTTTGTATTTTAATCTCACGTTTAAATGGTGGTGGGTAATATCGGTGATAAAATTAAAATTCCTCGCTCAACACAGCAGGTGATGAGTGGTAAACTCTATTGAAAGGTTGAATAACCCAGCTCATCCCTGCCCTTGATGAATTCTGTCTTTTCATCTTTTTTTTATTGTACCGTTCCCTTAAGATCATCTGGCTGTGGTTTCGCTGGATAGGGGTTTTTACGTGTCGACGAGCGACAGAGAAACTCGAAACGGACACAATCCATCATGCATGGGGAGTGCAACTAAATTTTCTCGATCAACTTTGTGATCGAGAAAATACGTAAAAACAGATCACAAAGGTGACTACGCAGGCACCGGTCGGAGACCAACAACCTTAAAATAATGTAGTCACACCCCCCCTACAGTTACTACAGTGACTACAGTTGTTGCTTAAGGTTGTTGGTCTCCAATCGGTGCCTGTGTAGTCACCTTTGTACTCGTTCCTACGTATTTTTATCGATCACAAAGTAAGGTTGAACCTCCACGTGGTTCCCCCTAGTAACAGCCTGTATGAGGAAGCTCTTGACGGGAAGGCGATTTTAGATTGTTTTGTGGCGTTTTAGTCTGGTCTTATCAGTGTTTTTACCATTGATTTTATCTTTGGTCTTAACTCGATTTTACCAGTGCTATACGCCATGGGCGGTGTTTTATTGTTTTACCCGCCGTTTGAGCATTACTCGGGCCAGGCCGGCTAATACGACCTCAAGAAAAGATACGAGACGGCTGGTGACCATTCGGTCTGTGTGAAACCAAATGTGGCAGAGGCGATTATGGCCGATTTCAAAGTATCCGGCTGGGTGGGAGACCGGGTAAATAACCGCCCCGCACGGTTGCTTTTGGCGGCTCCATGTGCTAAATGTATGAGCCAAAAACGGAATGGACAATCCGTCTCGATTCAGACTCAGACGGAAGAGACCATAAGAATTATTCCGTTAAGGCTGTCCTCGGTCAGGCATGAGGGAGCTGTTAACATGGTCCAGAATAATCAAGACATAATTCGAAGGGAAAGGCTGGTACAGAAGGTCCCTCTACAGCCATGTCCATTTAACAGTCGGACGATTTTTAATTCGAATTTTAAAGGGCCATTTGTTTTTAGTCGAAGTGAAGTTTTAGAGAGCAATGAAGAGCGAGAAGAAGAGAGGATTATTCACCCATTAACTAAAGAAACTGAAACTAGAATTAATAATTAATTACCCTATAGAAGATTTTAAATGTAGTTTTTGTAATAATATTTATAACACAACAGGGAGGTTTAGGAAACATTTAAAAATATGTAAAGGAATCAAATCGGTAAGGATTAGGTGTAATAAATGTAAATGGGAAGGAAGTTATCAGGCAGTAGCGTGCCACTACCCTAAATGTACTAAGAGCGATAATATTAGTCTTGGTACTAGTAATAGCACTAGTATTAGTACTAGTAATGTAGAAGATGAAGTAGAAAAATCATACCAGTGTGAATCATGCCCATTAAAATTTAAATCAGCCAGAGGGTTGGGACAGCAAGAAAGACATACACACCCCGTCTTGAGGAATGAAAAAAGGAAAAAAGGGTAAAACAGAGGCTACGAATAGGATAGATAATAGGGAAGGTAACAAGAGGGGAGTATGGTCCAAAGAAAAGGGAGAGAGGTGCAACAACTAGAAATAGAGTTTGCTGGCTGTAGAAATATTAATAAAGTTATTGCAGAGAAAATCGGTTCTAAAACCGCGAAACAAATCTCTGATAAAAGACGACTATTAAATAAGAAGAATAAAACTAGTGAGAAGAATTTAGAGTTAGTCCTTAATGTTAGTGATGACGATGAAATGGAGGATAATGACCTGATATTAACTAGGATTGTGGAGGAGGAAAATGGGAGTGAACAAAAGGGTCAGGAGAACACTAACGTTATGGAAGGTCCAGGTCATAGTGATGGGACGATAACAGATTTGATGAAAATAATTGAAGAAGACTTGGAGAAGAGTAAAACGGGTAAGTAAGGAACATGAGAAAATTATGGGTATGATATTGGATAAATTAGGAAAGAAAAAAAAAAGAGGAAGGTACAAGTAACAAGACAACTCATAGTAAACGAGTACGTTTTAAGCAAAGGGATAGTGGACGAAGGAAGACGAAGAATGAGTATAATGCGAAGAAAATGTACAGTAGAAAAAAAAAGGAGAATTTAAAGAAACACAAGTCCTTTATAAAACTAAAAGGCAATATTTAGCAAGAACCTTAATGGGGGCCCCAGTTAAGAGCGAATGCCCCCTGAGTAAGGAAGAATTGGAAGAATATTTTAGGAAGAGATTAACAAATTTAAACGAGAAGAATAATTTAAGAGGTTTTGTTAAATATAAAAGTCAAGGAGAGGGATCCTTAGTTGGTGTTCTGACCAGTCCTGTAACTGGTGGAAGACGTTGATTGTGCCGTAAAGGCAATGGATGTGAAAACCGCTGCAGGACCGGATAGGGTAACACTGAGGGATATAATTAAAATATTTAATAAGGACAATTTACTACTGCCAAGACTATACACCATTTGGATTAAAACCGGTAAAATTCCAGATCAATTAAAAATTAGTAGAACGGTTCTGATCCCTAAAGTGAGCAATGAAGAAGAATTAAAAGATATAAATAATTGGAGGCTGATTACGATAGGTCCAATTTTGCTCAGGATTTTAACTAAAATCATAGCGAATAGGTTAAGTAAAGTCGTAAATCTTAATAAAAGGCAAAAAGGTTTTATGACCGGTGTTGCAGGATGTGAAGAGAATATAAAAATCCTTGAAAACATCATGAACGGGGCGAAAAAGAATAAAAGGAATCTAGCAGTAGTCTTCATAGACTTAGCTAAAGCCTTTGACACAGTAGGTCATAAAATTATTACAGCGTTGAAGAGACTCCAGCTCTCGTCAATATTTATTAAATTAATTACAAATCTATATGAAAATAACTTTACTCAGGTGGAAGGTTTTAAGTGTAAAACCGGAAACATTCAGATTTTAAGAGTAGTAAAACAAGGTGACGCATTGTCACCGATTTGGTTTAATATTGCGATGGACCCGTTAATTAGCACTATCGAGGAAAAGCAATAGGGAATATTCCGAGTAGTGGATGGGAATAGTTGTCACTGCGCAACGTTAGCGTTTGCAGATGACATATTCTAATTAGCCAATCATATGAGGGTATGGTGCATAATTTAAAAGTGGTTGAGATGTTTTGCAATAATACGGGGATGGAAGTTAATATTAAGAAAACTAAAGGATTTTACGTTGCTTATAGGAATAAGACATTCATATTCAACGATAAAGTAAACTGGAAATTCAACGAAGGGGATATACAATTTATAGAACTGGGAACCACAGACAAATACTTGGGGGCTAAAATAGACCCATGGTTAGGGATTAGTAAACTTGACTGGGAAAACCAATTGGATGCATGGATAGGGAATTTTAAAAGATCCCTATTAAAACCGGTGCAAAAATTAGAACTTTTAAAAACATATTTTATTCCTCGGCTGCATTATTATTTAGTTTTATCAGAGGTTTCTTTTAATTATCTTAACAAATTAGATAATATAATTAAAAGTGCGGCGAAGGAGATTTTACACCTTCCGCAATCCATCACGGATGGAGTGCTTTATGCAAAATCCCGTGATGGTGGCCTGGCACTAAATCGATTGTCAACTTTCATTCTGACCTCGATTATGCGGAAATATGGAACGCTACAGAAATCCGAAGATGAGGTATTGCATGCCTCTTTTCGGTTTGAAGGTCATAGCGTAGCAGAGAGAATGTATAAACTGAGTAAGTTAAAGGTTATGGAAAACATCTGGAATCCCAATATTAATCGAGGATCTGATGAAGTGGATACTATCATTGAAAATAGTGAAGACGGGTTGGAAGAATTTGCTAATACCAACTATGCAAATTGGAGAGTACTAGAACTACAGAGATGGATGGCCCTCCCTTGTCAAGGGGCAGGGATCCATTACTATAAAAATGATAGCATATCCAACAATTGGTTGACTAAGACACAATTTATGAAGACGTGCAAAGTGATTAATTCCATCTGGTTACGAACGAATTTATTTCCAAAGCGGGCGTCATTATCATATGGCTGGCCATTTAATGTAAAAAAATGCAGAAGATGTAATGATGTCTCAGAAACAGTCGCACATATTTCTGGATGGTGTCCATATGTGAAGAACATGAGAGTCAAGAGACACAATAGGATAGCAGAGGAGTTGGTGAAATTTGTTAAGAAAAACGGGTGGACTATATATGTGGAGCCATGAATTAAAGATGCGCCTGTGAAACTCTGGATACCAGACCTAATCTTGAAGAAGGAACAGCAGATTGTGGTGGTAGATGTAACTGTAAGATCAGATCTTCAAATAAATTCTCTCGAATCGGCTTGGGAGGAAAAGATGGGAGCCCGAGGGAAGTGGTACGAGAAGAATTCGGAATTGATGACAGCCCTCGGGATTGCAAGATTTAAATCATTTGCACGAAACATCACAAGCCTAACTTTATCTTTGACCCTCGAGCTTTTACGGATTTTTATGGACTCGTAACAGCTCCGATCAACGTATTTCTTTTTTTAAATTGTATTGATTTAAATTTTCTTTTAGTTGTTTTAATAATTTTAGAAGTATTTTAAATAGTTCGATTTTAATTTCGATTTAAATTTTAAAAATTTAGTCATAAAGTTGTATTGTTTTAGATCACTTAGGTTAATTGATGGTGGATAATGTTAGGTGTTAATAATTAAAGTGCACACTACACACAACAGGGGATGAGTGGTAATTCTGTCTATTGGTTGATAACTTCAGCTCATTCCTCGCCTCGCTGAAATTCTGCTTCATAATGTCATTTTAATTTTTTATTTTTTTTACCGTCCCCTTTTACATCTTCTGGCTGTGGTTTTGCTGGATAGGGGTATTTTACTCGTCGATGAGCAACGTTAAAATCTCGAAATGGACACAATCCATCGCGCATGGTGAGTGCAACAAATAGTTGTACTTTGTCGATCACAAAGTAAGGTTGAAACTCCTCGTGGTTCCCCCTGGTAACGGCATGGAAGAGGAAGCTTAAACGGGAGGACAGTTTTATCTGTTGGAGGGTTTTAGTCTGGTTTTTACTGATGGTTTTATCTTGACCTTATGGTTGGTTTTACCTTGGTTTTAACCTGCACTTTGCTTTTCTGTCAGTTTTATTGTTTTATCCCGTTGTTAAAGCATTAATCTGATCAGGCCGGCTAATATGACCTAACAGAAAAGATATGAGACGGCTGGTGAACTTTCAGTCAAATTAAATTCAATTTTGGTGGAGGCAATTATGGCTAACACTGAAAATTCCGGTTGGGTGGAAAACCGGGAGAATAACCGCCCCGCACGGTTGTTATTGGCGGCACCTTGCGCCAAGTGTACTAGTCAAAAATGGACTAGACAGTCTGTCTCAACTCAGACAGATGAGACCATAATTATTACTCCGGCTAGGCTGTCCTTGGGCAGGCACAAGGAAGCCGTTAAAAATGTCCAGAGTAACTTGGACAGAATTCGAATTGAAGGACTGATAGAGAAGGCCCCTCTACAGCCCAGTTTATTTAACAGCCGGACCTATTTTAATTCGAATTTTAAAGATCCCACTGATTTTAGTCGTAATGGAGAATCGGAGCATAGTGAGGATAGGAATGAAGGTACAGTTATTCACCCAGTAATTAGGGAGACTGAAAATTTAGAATTAATAATTAGTTATCCCATTGATAATTTTAGTTGTAACTATTGTAAAAATATTTATAATACGACCGGGTTATTTAGGAAATATTTAAAAGTGTGTCAGGGGATTAAATCGATTAGAGTGAAGTGTAGTAAGTGTGGATGGGAAGGGAGCTCCCAAGCGGTAGCCTGCCACTATTCTAAGTGAAGTCTAACTAATAATAAGGAGGTTGATGAAGAGGTAGAGAGAGTGATAAAGTAAATTGTTGTGAACCACGCCCATTAAAATTTAAGACGGTCAGGGGGTTGAGCCAGCATGAGAGGCATGCACATCCCAATTTGAGGAATGAAAAAAGGAAAATAGAGACCAAGGAAAAGGTGGTAAATAGTGAGAAGAGTAAGAAAGGGGTATGGTCTGAGGAAGAAATTGCAAAATTACAATTATTAGATTTGGAATGAAGGGGATGTAAAAATATTAATAAGCTCATCGCGGAAAAAATAGAAACTAAAACAGCGAAACAGATTTCAGATAAGAGAAGGTTATTGAATAAAAAGAATAGAAACCGCGATGAGGATATGGGCATGGATCAGGAATTAATACTTAATAATACGAGTGTGAATGAGGAAATAGATAATGAGGAGGTAGAAGTGGAAAGGATATGTGATGAGGGAAGGCCTCTTGATAGTGATCATCAAGAGGGTAAGGATAGGATAGATAATTTGGACCACAGTGATAAATCACTGGAGGATTTAATTAAAATAATGGAAGATGAAATGGGTAGGAATAAAGGTAGCTTTAAGGAATATGAAGAGATTATGGACAGAATAATGTTGAAAATAGGAAAGGATAAAGAAGGTGTAACATCTAAGAAAAGGATCAAAGAAGTAGGAGTAAAATTAAAGGATAGTGGGCAAAGAAAGAGAGGAAAAGAGAATATTGCTAAAAGAAGGCACAGTAGGAAAAAAGGAAAGTTTATGGAAGTGCAAGTCTTGTATAAAAAGAATAGGCAACCTTTGGCGAGAACCCTAATGGGGGCTCCATCTAAATGCAAATGTCCCCTTAGTAAAGAAGATTTAGAAGAATATTATAAAGTAAGACTTTCTAAGGAAAAGGAGAAAAATAATTTAAGAGGATTTGCTAAATATGAAAAGAGAGGTGAGGAATCTGATGATGTTGTCCTGCTGGGTCCGGTGACGATAGAAGACGTCAATCAGGCTATTAAGGCGATAGACATCGATACCGTTGCTGGGCCAGACAGGATGACATTAAAAGAAATAATTAAGATCTTTAATAAAGATAACACACTGCTACCTAGGATCTATAAGATTTGGATTAAAGCTGGTAAAATCCCAGATGAGATGAAATTGAGTCGGACCGTATTGATCCCCAAAGTAAATGAGGAGGAATTAAAAGATATAAATAACTGGAGGCCAATAACAATTGGACCAATTATGCTGAGGTTATTTACTAAAATAATGTCGGGTAGGGTAAACAAAGTTATAAATCTTAATAAAAGACAAAAGGGTTTTATGACTGGCGTACAGGGATGAAGAAAATACTAAAATTTTAGAAAATATTATCAAGGGATCTAAAAGAAAAGGAAAGATTCAGCAGTGGTCTTTGTAGACCTCGCCAAGACATTCTATACAGTAGGTCATTAGTTAATTTTAACAGCTCTTAGGAGACTCCAACTCCCGGTATTATTTATTAAATTAATAGCAAATTTATATGAGAATAATTTTACACAGATCGAGGGTTTTAATTGTAGAACGGAAAGAATTAAAATTTTAAGAGGTGTCAAGCAAGGGGATGCTTTGTCACCAATTCTTTTTAATATAGTGATGGATCCTCTTATCGCAACCATCGAAGAAAGGAAAAAAGGAATAGTTCTAGGATCAGATGGGAAAAGCTATCACTGCACTACTTTAGTATTTGCAGATGACATAGCGTTAGTTAGCGAATCATATGAGGGAATGAGATACAATTTAAAACTAGTCGAAAAATTCTATACTAATACGGGAATGGAGGTAAATGTTAAAAAGACTAAAGGGTTTTATTTTACTGTTAAAAATACAACAATTATTTATAATGACACAGCTAATTGGAAATTCAATGACGGAAATATTCAATTTATAGAACCAGGTCAAACAGATAAGTATTTAGGTGCTAAAATAGACCCGTGGATTGGCATTGGCCAATCAGACTGGGAAGGTCAGTCAGAAAATTAGATTAGTAACTTAAAAATATCGCCCCTAAAACCTTTACAAAAATTAGAGCTTTTAAAAACCTATTTTATACCTAGATTGTATTATTATTTATTATCAGAATCCTCAATTAACTATCTTAACAAATTAGATAACATAATTAAAAATGCTGCAAAAGAAATATTACACCTTCCGCAGTCGGTCATGGATGGCGTTTTATATACTAGATACCGTGACAGAGGCCTTGCTTTAAAGAGATTGGCGACCTTCATCCCAATTTCGATCATGAGAAAATTCGGGATGCTCCACAGATCCTCAGATGAAATTTTGCATGCCTCATTTCATTTTGAGGGTGAAAGTGTAGCGGAGAAGATGCGTAAATTGAGCAAATTGAAGAAGTTGGAATTGATTTGGAACCCAAATATTAATCGACAAGTGGGAGAAAATGGTACTATCGGGGAAGACAGAGAGGAGGAGTTGGAAGAGTTTAGCAACACCAATTATTGGAACTGGAGATCAACGGAAATTTATAGATGGATAGCCCTCCCATGTCAAGGAGCTGATGCTCATTACTATAAAAACGATAGTATTTCGAATAATTGGTTGAAGGTCCAATTTATGAAGACATCTAAAGTAATTAGTTCAATTTTATTGAGGACTAATCTATTTCCGACAAGGGCATCCTTGTCATATGGAAGGCCTTTTAATGTTAAATCCTGCAGAAGATGTAATGCAACTTCAGAGACGTTGGCACACATCTTGGGATGGTGTCCCTATGTTAAGAATACGTGAATAAAAAGACACAATAGGGTGGCAGAAGAGTTAACTAAATTTGTTAGGAAGAATGGGTGGACAATCTTTATAGAGCCAAGGATCAAGGAGAAGGTAGGGAAATTATGGATCCCTGATCTAATTTTTAAGAAAGATCAGCAAATAGCTGTAGTAGATGTAACAGTAAGGACGGACCTTCAAATTAACTCCTTGGAAGGAGCATGGGAAGAGAAGACAAGTAAATATAAACATCTAAAGGATGAGATAATGGACCTCACGGGAAGAAGAAACGCATTCCTTCCATGGTTTTGTGATAGGTGCCAGAGGGAAATGGCTGGGAAAAAAAATGAGCTCATAAAAAGCCTCGGGATCCCGAAATTTAAATCTTTCGCTCACAAGTTCACAACCCTTGTCTTGTCTCTGACCCTTGAACTGCTGCGAATTTTTATGGACTCAAGTTCTCCTTACGGCATAATTTAATAACTTTTTAGGAATTTTTAACTGTAGAATTTTAAATAGTATTTCTTGTTTTAATTAATTTTAGATATTTTAACTTTTGAAATCTTTTTAAGATGTTTTTAGTAATAAAGTTTGGTAGATTTTAGTTCACATAAATAATTGGTGGTGGGTAATAGGTGAAATAAATAAAGTACATGCTCAACACAACAGGTGATGAGTGGGTAAACACTGTTTAATGGTTGATTAACCCAGCTCATCCCTCCCCTTGCTGAGTTCTAATTCAACATTGTAGTTTGTTGTTTCCCTTAAGATCATCTGGCTGTGGTTTCGCTAGATAGGGGTATTCACGCGTCGACGACTGACGTTAAAATTCGAAAAGGACACAATCCATCACACATGGAGAGTGCATCAAGTACTGCTGAGAATGATTTGGGCAAGCAAAAAGTGTGTAAATCCAGGATGAACCTGCAATGTAGTTGGGGTAAGAGTCATGGCTTAAAGTATTCCTACATAAAGACTCTTTCTAACAGAATAAATGAATCAGGAAAAGGGTTCGGTAAACTCGTGTGATATTTGAGCAAAACTCAAGGGAAAGGATTGCCGTCTCCAGAGTGTTTAAGAGACAGCGAGTTTAAGGGTGATTTTAGACTTGGAGCCACCATTAGTTGAGTTGGACTCGCCAAAGACGTACCGGGTACGTGCTTTCTTGGTTTACGAAAACTAAGGCATTGAGGCAGATGCGCTAAATGCGAGAGGGGACCTCCGGAGGTAAAAGCAAGTCAAAGGGAAAAGACAACGGTACCGCGAGAGAGAGAGAGAGAGAGAGAGAGAGAGAGAGAGCGAGCAAGCTGAACACTTTTCCAGTAATGCTGAAAATGGCCTCCTGCAAGATCAAACAAAAGGAGAGTCCACACTGGACTTGGAATGGCCAACCAAAAATACAATACATGCTAAATAATTACAGCCCAGATTCTGTAAAGCAGTTAGTATTGTGAATTAAGGAATGTGGCTTTCCGGAGGGAGGAAGTTTTAGTAAAAGGCAGTTGGAAATATTGAGGTCGAGGTTGGAGAAGAGAGAGGAGGAGAAAAGGAAGGGAAAAATGGAACCTGTGAATTGGAGTGCTTAGAACATGTGGAAGGCTGAGGCTGATATCAGGGAAAGGAAATCTCAAGTCAAAGATAGATCAAATACACGTGCAAACACCAGCACACAAGCAGACGCACGTGGAAAACAACCTAATGAAGCTGTGCAGTGCCTTAAATCTGTTTCAGATCCTGACCTTGATGACTGCCCTCCAAGACGTACAGCCCCCCCCTATGAAATCCGCCTGGCGAAAGTCCCAAGTCAGCGGCTGTCGCCTCAGGGTCTGCTGGATCAATGATAGCACGTCATACCCACAACCAATTGAAGCATAAAGCCCATAAGAAGGACAGCCAATCCAAGATGGAAAGGCATCCAGGGTCTGTCCACGATCATCCCCTGACAGATGACGAGTCAGAGGGTACTGGTGTACGATCGTCTAACCAGGTAGTTCTGCAATCCCCAATGGTTGAAGTCACAGGTCCAGAAGAGTATCCAGTGTTGGTCCACCAGCCATGATCCATGAAGGATCTGGAAAGTGCCTATGGGCAGTTGCCTGACACACACAAGGTTGGAGGTAATAAGTTCGCTGAAGAAGTGACAAAGTTCTGTACTGAGTTCCGTCCCACATTGCATTAGATGAGACATCTCCTGGGATGAAAACAGGGTGCCGACGTCACCAAAATCAAGTATAAATGGCCAGCTGTAAATGTCCCTGCCAGAGTAGCCGACCCGCAAGCGGACGAGAACAGAGACTTTGATGCTTTTGTGGCAGCCGCCCGTAGGGAGGCATTCCCAGTGCAAATGGACATGATCAAAAGTGCAATGTGTAAACAACAAGGTGAGATGCTGTATGAGGCACATCTGAGAAACAGCTTCTTCAATGAAATGAAGGACAATATAGCGATAAAGGTAAAAGACACATGTATTACCTGGGACATGGGAAAGCTGAATTTGATAGAACAACACGCGATACATGCTGAAAAATTGCTTACGCAAGGGAAGGATAAGTGGAAACTAAAACAGCAAGCACATAAAGCTCAGCTTGCTATGATGCAAATGGTCGCCCAGCCATTGGAGGGAGGTCGCAGAAGAGGAAGAGGTGCGGGCAGAGGTAGATCTGGCAGGTGCTTAGTTTGCGGAGCAATGGACCACTGGACGAGACAGTGCCCACACAGACACCCTCAATTGGCCCTGGAGGCTGAGCGACAGGGTGACTGACAGGGGAAAGCTGAGGTGGAGGTGGACAGCCCACGAGGTACAGGTAAGCCTCTTTCCTTTATGCTTGGCAATAAAAACTCACTTGTACTAATCTCTTCTACAAACCTTACAGGCACTGAGCCATGTCCCACCTCTATATCAAGCACTGAGATTGTGAAGTGTGGACAGTCTGTTCAATATCACAGCGATGCGTAATAGTCGATGCCTACCTCTACGTTATATGGGGAAGGTATATCAGGTACCTTTTAAGTAGATACAGGGGCAACATACTCAGTCCCTAAATTAAGCCAGTTTAGACAATCGACGCAAATAAAGAGGAGTGAAAGGTTCCTGAACACAATGAGTACATCAGGAGTCGTGGTGCGGGAGAGATTTTCTGCACCCCTATTGTGCGAAACTAGTAACGGGAAATATTCCAATTCTCCTTCCTGTTATCGGAATTTTGTCCTTTAAATCTGATGGGTTGGGATCTCATAGGGAGACTGGGGTTGGATTTGCTCAGTACCCATACAGGCTTGCAGGTAATTCAAAAGGGAAGATTTACCCGTGCAGGCTGTAAACTATGACCCACGACCCCTGATGTATGTCTATGGGTGGTGATTAAGCCAGACAGTGATAAGTTCAGTGAGCAATTCACTCGCCCTGGAAGCAAGCAACTATGTTAATCTTATTAACACCAATTTTCTTGCTGGAGATATGCTGCACTGCACAGCACACATACATACACCGGTGACGGCCCTGACAAACCATCTGAGAAAGATTGGTTCAGGGGATTGGTGAAACCAGATCAGTTGGTATTGCGCGAATTTCATTGGAATGATTACAGATGTGCAATCAGTGTGAACTTATCTCAGGTATCTGTAACAGCAAGCAGACCCTAAGTTTTTGATGTGGAAGGCTCTTTTCCTCATGTGTCACTGGTGGCAGAATTTGGGACCATGGGTGCTAAAGGCACAAAGAACGAAATGTTGGGTCTTCAGAGACTATGTGGGTATCTGGTTCAATGCAGATATGCAGACACATAGGAAGAAACTAAGTTGGCTAACTCAGGCAGATGGGGCAGTCCAAGTAACCCCTGCTAGCCCTGAAGAGCCTCGGAGGATAGCCTGGCGTTTCCCTAAAATAGAAGTCTCAGACCCAAGATTAAAAACGGTCCCTGAGTTGTGGGCAAAAGGCAAGCATGATGTGGGGCTCATACGAGGCTGTGAACCCACACAAATAACCCTGAAGTCTGAGTATCATCCTTACAGAGCACAACACCCGTTAAAACCCGAGGCTATCGAAGGAATTACTTCAGTCTTTGAATCCCTCCTCAAGGCTGGGGTGATAATCCCCTGTGAGAACTCACTGGTGAGAATCCCCATTTTTCAGGTCAAAAATACAAACATGAACCGAAGGAATGCAGGTTTGTTCAAGACCTGCAGGCAGTCAATAATGACGTTGTCCCACGCACCCCAAATGTTTCCAACCCCTATACTATATAAGCTCAAATTCCACCAGACAGTAAATGGTTCTCAGTTGTGGGTTTAGCAAATGCCTTTAGTGTACCGGAACACCCAGATAGTCAATTCTGATTTGCTTTTTCATTCAAAGGGAAATCATATACAGTAACCTTGACAAAGACACGTGAAGGTAAGTCCCCCACCATATATAACAAGGCTGTACACAGGAGTCTGGAGACTCTTGTTCTAACCCCAGGGTTAGTGCTCCTGCTGTATGTAGATGATTGCTTGATAGCGGCAACAACAAAGGAACAATGTGAGAAGGATAACCTTGTGTTGCTCCGCCATCTAGCGAGAGAAGGGGACAAAGCCAGTCTCAGAAAGCTACAATTTGTGTAACAACAGGTAAAGTTCTTAGGTCACTTAATATCTGGACAAGGGAAGGCCATTGGTCAAGACAGAGTTCAAGCAATCCAGCAAATTCCAAAGCCTCACACAAAGAAACAATTGCTATCATTTTTGGGCATGTGCTCCGACTGTAGAATGTTTATCTACATTACGCAACCCTTGCAGCGCCCCTAAGTGACATAGCCCATGGCAAAGGAATGCAGAACTGACTGCAGTGGACCCCAGAGGCCGAAAATGCCTTTGTTGAATTGAAAAAGGAGCTCCAAACTACACCTACACTGGGGATTCTGAATCCAAACAAGCCTTTTGTACAAATGGTAGATGAAAAGCGTGGCTGCATGACATCTGTGCTGTTACAGGATCATGGGGGATGATTGAGGCCAGTAGCATATTTTTCGTCTAAACTAGACCCCGTAGCGGCAGAATTGCCTGAACGTCTGCGAGCCGTGGCTGTGGCTAAAAAGGCTGTTGTTGCATCCAGGGATATAGTCGGCTATGGAGAATTAACCCTTCTGGTCCGACATGGAGTATCCTTACTGCTTTCCGAGCAAAAGACAGCACACGTGGCGGCAGCACGTTGGTTCAAATACAATAATGTTATTGGAGATGCCTAACATTACAATTAAGCAATGTAATGTCCTGAGCCATACTAGCATTCTCCCCACAGAAGGAGACGGAGACCCACATGATTGTGTCGCTGTAACTAATGAGATTTGCAGCTCTCGACCAGATTAGTAGGATTCACCACTTCAGAATCCAGACATGGAGTTTTTTGTGGACAGGTCAGCATTCAGGAGCAAGGACACAGGCCAGAATTGTGTTGGGTATGCCTTAGTGACTACCCATGATCACTCCCTTCTCATCGGTCAGCGCAAGCAGCGGAGCTGATGGCCATGACTGAGGCCTGTAAGTTGGCTGAGGGAAGGACAGTGAATATTTACACTGTTAGCAGATATGCATTCGGGGTTGGACATGATTTTGGAACCCTGTGGAAACAAAGGGGTTTCTTAACCTCCACCGGAAAGCCCATCACACACAGTGGCCTGATCTCTGACCTCCTGGAAGCAGTCCTATTGCCTAAATCAATCGCTGTGTGTAAATGTGAAGCCTATACAAAAAATAACGATTTTATTTCTCAAGGCAATGTGAGGGCAGACTCAGCAGCAAGAACGGCAGCCTAGCAGCCGCCAAGTGAGCAGATAGACATGTGTATGACAAAAATTTGTACTCCAACAGCAAACGTATGAGAGTTACAGTCACAGGCCACGCCAGAAGAAAACTGTGAGTGGACGAAAGCAGGATGCAGTGAGAGGAAAGGAGTATGGTGTGGCCCCAATGGTAAACCCTGTCCACCACAATCATTATTTCCATTCTATGCCAAAGGACCATGTGTCAAAAAGGGGGGATGTATGACAGTATTTCGGCACACTGGTACATTAAGGGATTTACTCATTACTCTCAGAGATATTGTGAACGATGTTTATCTGTGCCAATAATAATGTGGGGAGGGGAATATAGATCAGTCAGGCAGCACACCCCCAACCCCTTGAACATTTACAGATTGATTTTATTAAACTAATGCCCAAAGGGAAAAGGTATTGTCTGGTAATAGTTGATATATTTTCCAAGTGGGTGGAAGTGTTCCCCACGTCTAAACAGGATGCCAGTGCAGTAGCCAAGGCTTTGCTAACTGTGATAATTCCAAGATGGGGCATCCCTGAAAGGCTTAGGAGTGACAATGGGACACCATTTGTCAATAATGCTTTACAGCAGACCAGTGATTATTTGGGAATAAACATGAGACAACACTGTGCCTACCACCCAGCAAGCAGTGGGGCAGTGAAACGAGAGAATGCTACCCTCAAAAAATAAATTGACAAAATGCTGTGAGGAACTCGGGGTGACATGGACAAAGACACTTCCAATTGTGCTAGTGTATATGAGATCTGGGAGGAGAGGAAGAGCTAATCTTAGCCCATTTGAGATTTCGTTTGGTAGACCGCCCAACACAGGAATTGGCCCAAGACCTAAGGTAAGACAGATAGCAGGCCACTGTGAGGATGAGATGTTATGTTACTGTATAAAACTCTCTGCACTTTTGTCTCAAATACAGAATCAAGTAAAAGCAGCACTACCCCAACCAGCAGAAGGGAAGCTGCACGATCTAGAACCTGGAGACTGGATAGTGATGAAAGAATTCAGGAGGAAAAGCTGGAAGACAAAGAAGTGGCTGGGGCCATTTCAAGTGCACCTTACAACACAGACAGCTGTTAAGATCACTGAAAGAACCACATGGATACACGCCAGCCATTGCAAATGTGTAGCTGGACCTGAGAAGTCATCGGACAGCACCGGAACCAAATTAGCATCTACAGGAAAACAACACACATGGACCAAATACTTAACTACAGATGCAATTATCACAACATCTGCAAATGAAGCTGCATTCGGACATTATTTGAATAAGCCACCACACACCGCAGCACGGATGAACTACGAACAGTAGAAGAGAAATACCTACACGGCACATTTGAGAAGAACGGGTACTCAATCAGCCAATCCACTTATTTCTCAACAACAAACCCAAACAACCAGACATGATGTGCCCAGAAATCCTAGCCACGGTAGCACAGTGGTTAGCACTACTGCCTCACAGCACCAGAGACCCGGGTTCAATTCCTGCCTCAGGCTACTTACTGTATGGAGTTTGCACATTCTCCCCGTGGGTTTCCTCCGGGTGCTCTGGTTTCCTCCCACAGTCCAAAAATGTGCAGGTTAGTTGAATAGCCATGCTAAATTGCCTGTAGTGTTAGGGGCAGGGGTAAATTTAGGGGGATAGGTCTGGGTGGGTTGTGCCTCGGTGGGTTGGTGTGGACTTGTTGGGCCGAAGGGCCTGTTTCCACTCTGTAAGTAATCTATCAACAAACGCATATCTGAAATGACTTCCAGACTACTCCGATCTCTTGGCAACATGGTAGCCCAGAAATCTACCAACACACTTAGCAGCAGTGAATGAACTTAAAAAAACCCACAAACAACCACAAAATACGATGCAAAGAATGCAACAAAGATTACGTCAGACAAACAGGCAGAAAACTAGCCATCAGGATACATGAACATTAATGAGCTACAAAAAGACATGACCCACTATCACAAATATCTCTACTTACAGATGAAGGAGGACATACTTTGACTGGGACAACACACACATCCTAGGGCAAACCAAACCAACATACACAAGCATTGCGCAAAGCATGGCATCCCAACCAGAACTCCATCAATAAACATATCGATTATCGACCCCATCTACCATAATCTCGGGCAAAGAATCAGAAATGATATCACCCTAAGAAACCAAAACACAGAAATAGAAAGCAGGACACAACACCAACGCTTCAGCGGAGGCTTACTGATGATGTTATCAAGTATGGCGTCGAAACATCTGAAAATGAACCTTCTAGATCAGCGAGCAAACTTACATCTAGAATGACACAAAGTCTGCCACGAGGTTGGAATTCTCTCCCAGAAATGACAGTTGATGGTGCCCTCACCAAGATGGCCGCCCGCGCTCCCCGTCCCCCGCCCCAATACAACATGCGCCTGACCCTCACAAACATGGCGGCCGGTTGCCCGGGCAACACAATTGTTCCCTTCCCAATGAAGTAATCACTGGGCCGGTGGGTTTTTTTCCCCGAGGCCTCAGGCTTCCCCCGAGGAGTTTATAAACTCCCCAGTCTCCCTCCTCCCGCGGTTCCCAATCCTACCCTGTCTCACTGTCTCCTCTCCCCGGGGGCAGGAGCCAGGTCTTGCCGCTCGGGCCTGGCGACCTCCCCGGGATGTTTCTGAAACCTGGTCCTGTTCTGAAGGAGGATCACCGGGACCCGAAACCCGTCCTCACATTTCTCCCGACACGAGCTGCCGGACCTGCTCAGCTTTTCCAGCGGCTCCTGTTCTTGTTCCTTCAGCCGCCGGCGCCATTCCTCTCCCACACTCAGTAACACTGTCTTTGTCCGGCCGCGGGACCTACACTGCACATGCGCCAAGGGGCGGGGTCCCTGCTTTGATGTCAACATTGGCTGTGGAGTCCTCTGACCAATCGGAGACAATAGGGGCGGGGCGATCATGTCATCAGCTTTTAAACTTTTCAGCCTGTTCAGAATGTTAATCTAACCTCTGGAAGGCTGAAACGTTGGGAAACTTTCAAATCGAAACAAAAGGATATTAAGAAAGGAATAAAAATAGCTAAGGTAGATTTCACGTTTACAGAGGGTAGAAAGTGTAAAATCATTGAGTACAGCTTTGAAGTCGTCGAGCCTGGAGGTAAGGAAGGGAATCACAGAGGGTTCCAGCAACAGCTACTTTGAGAATGGGACATGCTCGAATGAGATGTCAGAGGTGGATACAGGTGTCTTCGTGTTAGCACAGATCAGAAGCTCCTCTCAGCATCAAATGCAGCTAGTTGCGAACAGCCTGGCTGAATCTCAGTGGGTTACAAGGGAGAGAGATGGAGGCTGTAGCTCAGGAATGAAGATTGGTGCAGATGCTGGAAACAGTGGCTTAATTCTTCCCAACGTTTTATTTGTAATGAATCATCAATACGAAGAGTCTCCAGAACCAGAATGGACTATTAAAGTATTGAAGGTTCAAATTGGTTTGGCCCAATGGCCTTACTTCCACCCCGATGTCTTATGGTTTCAACTGGAGAGAAGGAACATGGTGAGGTTTAGCGAATCCACCTTCACCTTGTTAGAAATGGGGAAAAGAGTTGTTTTTGCAGATATAGAAAAAGCATACAGAAAAGGGGTACAGCAAGAGAACTATTAACTCTGCAGGTATTTAGGGAAGAGTATCTCTACTTGTAAGTGCATGATTGTGGATAATTAAGTCCTAACTTTAATGTAGATTTATTAAAGAAAATAATTCCTTTTACTGTAATGTTTAAAACAGCAGTTTCAGCAAAAAAAGCTAAGATTACTGAAACATATAAGCGAAGCATGAAAAAGATACATTGTTAAGATGTATGTACAAGAATGGAATGTACCTATGGATAATGAAAGAAGTTACAAAGGGGAACATCGAGATAAGAGCTTAGCCTTTTGACAGCACATGCAAAGGGGAAATTGCCAACTTGGAAAGAATGAGGCAATGGGCGTGGAGCATAGATGGGTAGAGGCGAAATAGTAAGAGAGATTGGGTAATTAGGAGTCTGGAGAGATGACCTCACTCAGCTCAAAGGGTATAACTGTACACTAACCTAAGTTCTAATTTGCGCTGATTTGCTTATGCAATTGAAGCTCTTACTTGCAAGTTCGTAATAAATTGTCTTGTTTCCTGTTTTGGTGGTCTCGTCTAAATTATATTGAATTTTGTTTCTAACAGATTTGGGAGCTTGTCCGGGATCCCAAGCTCCGGTCGCTCGGCATTCTTGGAGAAACGGAGAAGGTGTACCTCGCTGATTTCGGCGATCTCTAGTTTCCCCTTGTTGCCGAGGCGGCTTTGGGCGAGCGTGATCCGGGCTGGGAGACCCTGGAAACAAGACGGGCGGACGTGGCTGGTTCGGTCAGGTGACTCTTGTGCACAAGTTCCGGGTAAGAAAGGTCTTAAAAGGTTTATCCGGGCGACTGGGGTAGGCAGCAGTATTTGCTGCCATTCTTATATATCCGGGGATCAGGGGAACCGGGGTGCTGGTGACTGGAATAGGCTAATCCAGTCAGCCAGGATGGGTAGCCGTTGATACTGTTGCAATTTGGATGTACCTGGGTGGCTGTAGTTGCTGCCAGTATGATATATCCGGGGATCTGGGGAACCGGGGTTATGGCCGACCGGGGTTGGTAGCGGTAGTTGCTGCCAGGTGGATACATCCCGGAGACCGGCAGCGGTATTTGCTGCCAGGTAGATGTGTCCACGTATCCGGTGCCAGTTGGATATATCCGGGGAACCGGGGTTCTGGGCGACTGGGTGAGGCGAACCCGATCAATCAGGGTAGGTAGCAGTTGTCACGGTTGCCAGGTGGATATATCCGGGGTATTGCCGTAGGATAAGGGCGCGCGAATTCGACCAGGTAACTCTTGTGCACAGACCAAGGTAAGAAAAGGGACTTTTAAGTATTGGCTTGGTGGTCGGGGACGTGCAAGAAGTACGGGACGTACGAGAAGTACGGGTCATTGGCAGCTCTTAAATGAAAGTGTTTAATTGGCTAAGATTAATCTGATGAGTAAGGTGTCTACCTGATTCGATCACCCAGCCTTAGACCGGTTGTTAAGAAGGGAAATCCCCCACGCGAAGGTCAGGACTCTGAAGTGGGTGTGGAAGAAGGTGACACTAGATCTCAGTAAGGTTAACTAAATTATATAAAGAAACGGCCGATCATAGAAATGGGGAATAAAAATAGTGATTTAAGTTTAGAAGAGGACAAGAGAGGAACGTCCGAGGACCACATCCGAACGGACAGTGCTTTAGGAAAAATGTTTAGAGATTGGAAGTACAATCCTCAGACACGAGGAAAGGATAAAAAACAAATGATAAAATGTCAATGAAAAACAGCCTTACAGTCAGGAGGAATTAGATTATGCTTCATGTCTGAAGGGCTACTGAAGGTACACTTTGCAACTAACTTATGGCCAGACGCCCAGAAAAATATTCAAAAGCTGGAGGAGTCATTGTGGGAAACTCAAAGTGTGTGTGTTTGTGTGTTTGTGTGTGTGTGTGTGAGAGAGAGAGAGAGAGAAGAGCTGTACAGCTCGTAGAAAGTTTAACCCTTTGTGATTCAGTGTGAATGCACATTTGTTTGTTGGTGTTTGAATGTTCCCTGAAGCTTGAGATCCGGGACTGTTTTGAATCTGATTTCTATTGTGGAAATTTTAACATGATTTCTTTAAAGGTTAAGGATTTTGCAAGATGATGAAATAAAATGTTCTTTTTACAGGTCATGACTGCCTTACTATCAGTTTCTAACTAATCTCTTTTATCCTTACATAAAAACCATTTATGGAGGACAGTTGAAGTTTTAACTTGAATAGACAAATCCTTTTAAGGCAGCTCTGGTTATTTCACAACCTATAGCATTGTAATTGAGCAATGACTGGTCAGGACTACTTGGGAGGACTAGTTTTGGATTTGAATCAGGAGACTGGAACCGGGTGATTGTGGTGGATTTCAGAGTTGGGAACTGTGTGCATTTTGCATTTTGAATATTAAACACTGAATAAATGAATTTATAATAAAGAAATATATATTTACAAGTAAGATTCTAAAATGTATAGTTAGGAACAGGCTTTAATGAAAAGCAAGCATCAATTGATAAATTGTGTTTGAGATTACAGGGAGCAAGAAATATTGCAATATTTCTTTAAAAGAATCAAGGTCGAAACAAAACATTGGGTGATGAGGAATGGCCATGAGCTGGCCCTAAAGCTGTTCAGTTGGTTAAATTGGCTCAGCAATTGATCTGGCAACGTAACATGAGAAGCAGAAACAGAAGGCAAAAATAATGATAAGCCACGGTGAATGAGGTAATAAAGAAAAGGACAAAACTAAAAGGAGAAGGAAACCGGAATGGTGACGGGCAGCATGTTGAAACTAAAGGGAGGAGAAAGGATCGGGGAGGAGATGTTAAGGGGTCTGGTAGACAGGAACAAGGATCAAAGTGGAAATCCCCACAGGCGGGATGTTATTACTGTGGAAAGACAGGTCACTTTAAGAGAGAGTGTCCAGATCCGAAAAAGGAAGTAAAGGCAGTGCCGTTTGTGAATCTTGATGAAAAATAGGGGTGTCAGGAGTTCCTGCCCCCGGGGACCCACCAGGAACCCTTGATAAATTTAAAAGTGAGACCTTACAAAGGGGACGTAGTTTTCCTAGTCAATACAGGGGCAGCAAGGTCATCCTTAAATTTTAAGCCCAAGGGAGTGGGAACAAAAAAAAAGTTAATTGGATTATGGCAACAGTTTTGTGATGAGGGGCACGAAGAATCAGTTTTGCGCTCATGACGAGATATTGCCACCAAATTGGGGATTTAATTAACTGCAAAAGGTGCTATGGAATCTGTTGAGGTTCTTAAAAGTGAATGTGCTCGAGCAAAACAATTACAGAAACAGAATGAGAAGTCAAAAGTGACTGGTAAGCAAACAGAACTACGCGATTACAGTTTTTAAAATGTTTCAATCACTTGTTGTGTTTCCATTCTGAATTATATAATATATATATAGTTAATAATTAGTATTTATAATAATTCAATTGTGTTAGCCTGAATCAATATTAATTGGCAGGATTCCTTCATACATTCTCAGTGATCTGTCATATTGATTCATAGTTAATTTAAAACATGACAGCATTAATTCATTGTTAATTAAAGAATGGAAAGCTACATTACTGGCCAGAGTGTGTGCAGGCAGTGGCAGTAACAGCCTTATTGGTAGACGAGAGTCGGAAACTTACTTTTAGGGGAGCCTTAGTAGTCAGCAGCCCACATCAGGTACGGTCAGGAGAAGAAAGGGGCATGATTAGAAGAGCTGCTCTGAGGGAATAAAAAAATACATCTGGTGGGTGAGGGAGTGATACCAGCCAAAAACAAATTCCCCAATGTGGACTCACGTTGGAAGGGTATGGATGAACACGATAGAGGAAAAATGAGGGACTTATGAGAAATGGTCATTTTGGGTATTAAAGAAGCAGCACCTAAATCTCAGAATTCTTTTAAGCTTTTGAAGTAAGACAGGAAAAGGAGGAAGCCCCGTCAGCCTTTTTACAGAGATTAAAAGAAGCCTTTAGAAAATATTCGGGAATGAATCCCAATGATCCGGTAGCACAGGGACTTTTAAAGGTCCAATTTGTGACTAAATCATGGCCGGACATACAAAAGAAATTAGAGAAATTAGAAGGCTGGAGTGAAAATCAGATAGAAGATCTGTTATATGAGGCACAGAAAGTGTATGTGAGAAGAGAAGTGGAGAAACAAAAACAAAAATCCATAATAATGGTTGCAGCAGTTGAAGAAATTACGACGAGAAAGTTAATATTAGAGAACAGAGATAGAGAGCAGATGATAGGGGAAGGAAGCAACTGGCAGGATGTTAGTACTGCAGAAAAACAGAACATTTTAAAAGACAATGTCCAAGGTTAGGACGACAAAGAGAAGCGGTATCATTGATGATTTTTGATGAAGATTAGGGGAGTCAGGGGTTCCCTCCTCCTGTGACCCACAGGGAACCCTTGATAAATTTAAAGGGTGGGATCTGAAGGAGAGGAAACAGTATTTTTAGTGGATATGGGAGCAGCACGATCATCCCTAAGCTTTAGACCTCGCAGTGTTAAATTAACTAACAAAGGTCTCAAGGTTTCTGGAATAAAAGGCAAAAGAATTCTTAAATCAGAATGCAGGACAATGGCTCACAGACTCTAGTGTCTTGAAATATGAGACAATCTTAATAGAACAGGATGACCTTGTGTTAGTCACAGACAGTTGCATGAATCCAGCTGCATTTCTGTGGTGGAGAGAATGGGGTGGCCCCTGGCAATCCAGAACATGACTGCTTTGATATTACAGAATATCAGACTAAAGTGCGGATGAACTTAAGAGACATACTGTTGCATGCGAGGGCTCGGTTGTTTATCGACGGGTCCTCCCGGATGATTGAGGATAAAAAGCGCAATGAATATACTGTAGTAGACAGTATAGAGGGAAGCATTCTCAAGGCTGAAAGACTTCCTAACAGCTGGTCAGAGTTCAATAAGTTTTTAACGAACTATACTGTGGCGCTCGGCGCTTCTTTGTCTATTCTTAGGAATAAAGGCCTGTTGGTACAGACACCGCCACTCGAGTTTGCAGTACATCGAATACAACCGGTGATTGGGTCCTGACCTGGAAAGATACCAAACTGCACCCGAGCTGGAAAGGACCATTCCTAACCCTCCTGACTACTGAGACAGCTATTCGGACTGCTGAGAAAGGGTGGAGTCATCACACTCACGTGAAAGATCCTCTGAACGCCCCAGTGGCAGAGTGGCATGCTCATCCTACAGACAATCCTCTGAAAGTTAAGCTGAAAAAGAAAGAATGAACTGAGACAAAAGACTCTTTGAACATTTGCTGATATACATATTGTTATTGATTGTAAGGGCTGTGTGGACTCACCTCTCCCTGGCACCTAAAAGATTAAGACAGATAGGCAGGATTGTAGACAAGGGTTAGAGATGAGCGGGTATTAGTATAGTATTGTAACGTTAGTAGCACTAACTATTCAAGGAGATGGGAAAAATCACTTTACTTCACTATGCCAAAATTATGCTGAACAAAAGGGACTTGCTGACTGTTGGGTCTGTGCAGAGTTCCTACACCATGGCGAATCTGGAACCCCACCTCGGTAATACCATTCACTAAAAAAGAAGTGTACGATGTACAACAATTTGATGTGGGTTCAAATAATACAAAGTGGAGATTTGAAAGAAGCAAATAGAGCTTTGTGGGATGGTTCCCAAGGCCAGCTCCAAGAAATCAGGGCGCTATTGATAGTGTTAGAATTTCCCCACCAAAAGGAGCAGTGAATACCACCTGTTTCTGTCATCAGAATGATGCTGCACCTTTCCAACTAGGAAAATCATCTTGTGTCCACACCACACTGCCACGACCACTCCCCGAATATTAAACGGAACATATTGGGTATGTGGTCTGAAGGCCTATCCATTTATTCCCGGGGAAAAATATGTTTGTGTGATAAACACTTCCTCAAAACCAGAAAGGTTGGAGTGGCTGCTGTTCCCTCGCTTATATAGTCCCTCACCTCCGAATAGAAAAGCATGAGCCCAACCTGAGAAAGGAGGGGGAATAAGACATAAGACCCGAGAGGTCTCTGATGAAGACTGTCTGGTGTGGACACTGCTCCCAAGCTACGGCACTACAAGGGCAAGGGTGGAAATACAGAAACTGGCGGCTGCCCTTGAAAATTTAATTAATGGTACCGCCAGCACAATGGGGGAAACTCAATCCCAAATATCGGCCATAACCACTGAAATGATTGCCACAAGACTAACAGCTTTACAAAATCAAATGGCTTTAGACTATCTTTTGGCCGAAAAAGGGGAAACTTGTGCTCTGATTAGTAAAGAATGCTGCACCTTCATCCCAGACACCTCTTCCATAGTGGAAGATAAGGCAGAAATAATAAAGAAAAAGATAAACAATATAAGACAAATTGGAGATGAACTCCGAAAAGATGAAGGATGGGGATGGGAATGGGGTAACTGGAGATTGACCGGGTGGGGAAAATGGTTCGTGAATTTAGGCATTTATGTGCTACTAATAATTGTAGGTTTACTGATAGGGTTTAATGTGTTAAAATTGATAATGACTGAGCTGGTAATGTCTTTGGGAGGACAACAACCAATAATGGTCATGACAATAGCACAAGTGCAAGAAAGAGAGAGTAACAGATTACTCCCAGAGTTTAAAAAAAGACAAACTTAGAAGGACAGAAATGACTAGATTGTGAACCTCGACACCACAGGGTGAAAAGAGGGCAGAAAATAAGATTGCAAAAACAACAAATGGTTAAGAAAAGAAATGGGGGAATTGTTAGAAATGGGGAAAAGTATTGTTTTTGCAGATATAGAAAAAGCATACAGAAAAGGGGTACAGCAAGAGAACTATTCACCCTGCAGGTATTTAGGGATTTTTCAGTGTATAATTGTGATTAATTAAATACTAACATTGGTGTGTAATTACTATAACAAAAAGTTATTTTTGTAAAATTATGCTTTCAGCAAAAAGCTGAGATAACCGAAATGCTTGAGCTACACAAAATGATACAAGTTAATGAAATGTCCGAGGATGGAATGTACCAGCAGAATTGATACAAAATGTGAAACCAGATCTAGATGTACTGTCGACAAAATAAATGTATGTGTCAGCATTTACAGAGAGGAAGGTTGCCAACCTGGGGAAGGGGGAAGTAATAAGGGTGGAGCACAGCTGGGTAGTGGTCTGGTACCGTGAGAGAGATTGGGTAAGTAGGAGTCTGGAGAGATGACTTCACTCAGCTCAAAGGGTATAACTGTACACTAACCTGAGTTCTAATTTGCTCATTTGCTTCTGCATTTGATGCCCTTACTTGCAAGTTTGTAATAAATTATCTTGTTTCCAGCTTTGGTGGTCTTGTCTAAATTTTATTGATTTTGTTTCTAAAATATCAAAAAGGACAGCAAAAGCTTCTGTTGGTATGCTAATGGGAACAGAGTCGCTGAGCTAAGTGTGGTACCTTGGAAGATGAAAACTGTGAGTTCGTGGAGGAACATTGAAGTGGCAGAGATGATCTCAGTTTTTATGTTGGCAGACAACAGAACTATTCCTATTAGAATTGGCAAGTCAGAGGCGATAGAAAGGGTAGAACTTAAACAATCAACGTTGAGAGGGTAAAGGTTCACAGCAAACTATTTGGACTGAGGACAGACAAGTCGACTGGTGCTGATGGCCTACACCCTGGGTCCCGAAGGAAGTGGCAGCGGAGATAGTGAACTCATTAGTTACAATATTCCAAAAATCTCTTAACATGGGAAAGATTCATTGCGTTTATTTAAGACTGAGATATATATATATATATATATGTATGTTCCTGATTGTCAAGAGGATCAAAGCTTACGAGAAGAAAGCTGGAGAATGGAGTTGAGAAACATCTCAGCCATGATTGAATGGTGGAGCAGACTCTATGGACTGAGTGGCCTAATTTCTGCTCCTGATCTTATGTGTCGTATGATCTTATGGTTCCATTGGATTGGAAAAATTCTAATGTAACACCTGTATTCAGAATGGGAGGGGGGCCATATGTGGGAAATTGCAGACCAGCTTGTTGAACATTTGTTATAGAGTCATAGAGATGTGCAGCACGGAAACAGACTCTTCAGTCCAACTTGACCATGTCAAAAGATATCCTAACCTAATCTAGTCCCATTTGCCAGCATTTGACTCATATCCCTCTAAACCCTTCCTATTCATCTACCCATCCAGATGCCCGTTAAATGCTGTAATTGTACCAGCCTCCACCACTTCCTCTGGCAGCTCATTCCATACAAGCACACCCTCTACATGAAAACATTGCCCCTTAGGTCCCTTTTACATCTTTTCCCTCTCATCCTAAATCTATGCCAACTAGTTCTGGACTCCCTCACCCCATTGAAAAGACCTTGTCTGTTTATCCTATCCATGCCCGTCATTGTTTTATAAACCTCCATAAGGTCACTGCTCACCCTCCGAACCTCCAGGGAAAACAGCTCCTGCCTATTAAGCCTCTCCCAAATGCTCCAACTCTGGAAACATCAGTGTAAGTCTTTTCTGAACCTTTCAAGGGATCAGGCAGGAAAATGGGGGTGATGAGCAGTCTGGATCGAATGGCACAACAGTCTTGATGGGCTGAATGGCCTAATTCTGCTCCTATATTTGTGAACTTTTGAACTCTGGAGCAGGCAGGACTTGAACCCGATCCAGGGTTAGGGTCACTACCTCTGTGCGACAAGACATCCAGAAAAATATCAAATCCTCCCCATCGGGGAATTGCACCCCCAGTCTCCTGAGTCACAGATGGGGATACTAACCACTACACTACCGAGGATGCTGGACAGTTGCAAGATGATGGAGATAGGGGTGGAGAATAGGTGGGTGCTTCAGGAACTATTATAGACATGAAAGTGTGAATGGCATCCTTATGTACTGTGTAAAAACAAGGAGTGCAGATGCTGGAAACCAGAATCTAGATTAGAGTGGTGCTGGAAAAGCACAGCAGGCCAGCAGCATCCGAGGAGCAGGACTAAGCCAGCCAATGATCTGACCTGTGCCACACAAGCACAGTCCCCCTGGAGTGTTACCAGAGGTATGTTCAGGCTGTAGGAAGAGATCCAATTCCCAGTTTGACCTGGAATGTAATCCCCACAGGCACACAGGGAGCGGTGATCCACTTGCTCCACATGTGGGAAGGGAATCACTGAGTCATTCAAATTCAAACACATCATTGACTTCCTACTGGACAGAAAGGATTAAACTTCTCAGCAACAACCGCTTTAAAAAAAATTCCATTTTTTATAGTCGTAGCGAGAATCATAGTTTTCCAAACTGTGGGACAATACTAGTGATGTTGAGAGACCAGGTTTGGAATGCATGCCCGCCCAGGTAACAATGGTTGCTATGGGGCTCACAGTGATGACTGAGGGGCCGTCACTTTAGATGCTCGGTTGTTTCTGTGTTGTTGATGAGGCTTGGCCTCATGGACTGATCTCTGAAGTCAGATTTAAAAGAAGCTTTGAAAATTATGAGAAAAATCATACCCAGAAAAGACAGTGAAAAACTGTTCACCATGGTAAGAACATTGAGAATAAGAATGCAGATTTCAAATCCATTACAAGGAAGAAAATGTGATGTGAGAAAGAAATTTCACACAGTGAGTAAATAGATCTGGAAGACATCGCAGGAACAGTGGTTGAAGCAGCTTCAGGTAAGAGCATTGGAAAATTATTTGATGACAAGCAATTTACCATTTTCCAAGGAAACGTCAGGAAAATGGCACAACATCAGAAAGCTCATTTAGAGAGATGCATGGACACAATTGGCTGAATGGCCTGCTTCTGTGATTTAGTAATTCAGTGGTTCATAATTGCTTATCAGGTCTTCGTCAGTTGTGAACGTCAAGCTAACATCTGCTATTTTGTTTGGTCAGTCAGATTGATGTTTTATAACTGCAGGGATTGGGACTAGGACCCCAGGTATTCACAGTATGTGCCAATGATTTAGATGAGGGAACTAATTGGAATATGTCACAAATTGCAGATGACACGAAGCTGGGTGGAAGGGTGAGCTGTGAGGAGGATACAATGTTATTTCACAGTCTGAGTGAGTGGGCAAATGTATGTCAGATGCAGTTAGTGTGGATAAACGTGAGGTTATCCACTTTTCTAGCAAAAATAGAAAAGCAAATTATTTGAATAACTGTAACCTGGGAGATGGGAAGGTTCACCAAGAACTAATCCAAGATGGAGGACTGGAAAATTTGTGGCTGTAAGAGCTGCTCCTGTTTTGAGGTATTTTCAGTGTTGGAGGCGATTTCCTTGAATTCCAGGAGCAGCAATTAATGTTTTATATGCTGATGCATTGTTTTGGAACTTTAGATTAAAAAATCAAGACAACAGCAATTTCAAAATGGAGAAAGACAGCCAAAGGCAGCAAGCACATGGTCTGTAAGGGAGAGAGAGAGAGAGAAAGAAACGTATACTATGAACAGATACAGCAGTGAATCTGCATAGTAACTGCCTTTGCTGTTTGAAATCATGTATCTCTGGACATCTTGGAAAAATTAACAAACAACAAAATTCACAGCTGATCTTGGAGGAACATGTGTAGGAGAGCTCACAGCACAGGAACAGATTACTGCATAGTTTTTAACGTGTAACCTTGCCATAAGTCTGCAGTAGTGAATAGAGTGGGTTCTTTCTTGATTATATGTTTTGAGATTTTAGAAGTTCACCAGCGAGTCCACAACAGGGAATGGCTGATCACCTGCTCCAGGCACAGGAAGGGATTCATCAATTCTTCCAGCCTGCAGACGCACTAGCGGGTCCGCACCAGGCACAGCATGCTCACCTGCTGTCAGTGCGGGAAGGGCATCACCCCCTCCTCCCACCTGCGGAGGCACCAGTGAGTTTATGTGCCATCACAGGGTGATTAAAGGAACAAGGGCCGAGTACCATTATCGACTGGACTATCAAACCAGTTCTGGGAACTCCTCGGGACTCCTGGGTTTGAATCCCACCACAGCAGATGGCGGAATTGGAATTCAGTCAGAAATCTGGAATTCAGAATCTAATGATGAAATCATTTTCTGGGGAAAGAAAACCCTCTGATTCACTCATGTTAGAGTCTGTCTGCAACACAATCTTGAGTCAGATTGGTTCTGTTACCAAAGTAGGGATTTATAACATGTCACATGGATTGTGTGCTTTTTGAGCAAAATATAATGTATCTGCAAATAAAATTCTGCAATTGCAATTTCACCCCATAACCTGATGTGTGTGCATGCATGAGAGTGTGTGTGTTTGTGCATAAGAGCATGTGTTTGCTTTCGACCATGCTTGGTAACGTGTGTGAGTAATGGGGTACAAGTCTGTGTGAGTGGGGTCACTTGTAGTGTGACATGAAACCAAGCTCCCTGTTGAGGCCATCCTCATGGGTTCCATACTTGGCTATCAGTTATAAAACACACATTGGAGAGGGCAGGGTGGGGCTTGTCTTTCAATTTGCAGAAGGTGGGAGGCTCTGGATGCTGTGATCCAGGGCAAACACATCATGGAGGACATTCGTTCAGAGAGATGGAGCTGGAAGCCAGGCTGCAGACATGTTGAGGGTAAAGTGGGAAAGTTAACCAGGCACCTTATTCTGGGAGATGGTCATTCCCTTCTGGAGAGAGCCTTTTGTTTGCATCAGTGGACAGGGTCAGGAGGGTGTAAGTGCAGGTCTGGTAGGTAAAGGGAATCTGAGAGAGGGCTGCAGGTGGTAGGAGCTAACTGGTTGGGCAGTGGGAGTAAAAACAACATTGGGGAGGGGGAGGTGGTGGTAAGGGACAGAACAGTGACAGGGATGGTCTCCGTTCTGTGCAGTTGTCAGCAGGAGCACAGATGGCATTGGTGTCTGTTTGGTGCCAGGATTCAGGAACTGATGTGCTCAGGGCTGGAGAAGTGGGAAAGGGAGGTTGCAGTGGGTATGGTCCAACAATGTCAGGAGGAGAGAGCCTCTGCTGAGGGTACATGAGAAGTTAGAAACTACTAGGACAAAGCAGAACATGAAAGCTCTGCGTGGCACAGTGGCTCAGTGGTTCGTACCACTGACTCACAATCGCAGGGACCTGGGTTCAGTCCCACTCTTGAGCAGCTGTCTGTGTGGACTTTAACACGTTCTCACCCTTCTGTCTGGGTGCAGTTCAGGGTGGATTGGCCGTGCTAAAGTGTCCACATATGTGCAACCGAGGGTCGGTTAACCATGGGGAACTGCAGGAAAAACGGGTGGGTCTGGATGGGATACTGTTTGGAAGGTCAGTCTGAATTTTATGGGCCAAATGGCCTAGCGGGATTATATGATTCTACTGCATTTGCCAAGCATCTATTGAGAAACAATTGCCTCAGGTCTGCTGTGGGTGGAGTGGGTTCCAATTCACGAAACACTGACACCAGTCCTGAGGAAGGTGGAATTTGTGCTGTTAGTCCCCCAACCATTTGGTCCCTGTCCACTCTCTCTCCTCACACTCTGCACCTCCCAATTCTCTGTGCTCAGCCTTCTTCTCTCTCTTCCCCTCATTTTCTGCACCCCACCCTCTGTCCCCTGTCATTTTCTCTCTCTCTCTACCCCACTCCCCTGTCCATTCTCCCTCCCTTCTACCATACTTTCTCGTGCCCTCTTTGATTGCTGTATCTCTTTCTCAGGAAAGAGAGAGAATCGATAGTGATGACTCTACCTGGAAGACAGGGGTGCGCAAGAAATGGCTGATCTTTAAAATTAAGAACAGCTAAAATGATATATTCAGAAACATTGTTAACATCTAAAAGCATATTAATTTATTTTTTAAAAAGCTGCAGTCATGTTTCTGAAACTTGCATTGAAATAGACGCATAGAGTCATACAGCACAGAAACAGATCCTTCAGTCCAACTCGCCCATCCCCTCCAGATCTCCTAAATTGATCTAGTGACCCATTTGACAGCATTTCGCCCATATCTCTCTCACACCTTCCTATTCAGATACCCATCCTGACCCTGATGCCTTTCAAACGTTGTAATTGTAGCAGCCTCCACCACTTCCTCTGGGCAGCTCATTCCATACACACACCACACTCTACATGAAAGTTACCCCTTAGGACCGTTTTAAATCTTTCCCCTCTCACCCTTAACCTATGCCGTCTATATTTGGACTTCCTCTACCCTGGGGAAAAGACATACAAAGCCGGACGAAATTCCAAAGGAATAAAATGTCGAGCCACAGGGAAAAATAAAATTGTGGCTGCAGCTTTTTTTCTCCTATTGACATTTGGACGCTTAAAATCTGTCAGTATCGCCAGCACCTCCACAGAGCATACTGCGCATGCTTCTCAGTGTCAGCGACAACAGCGCATTTTCTGCGGTGTCAGCAACAACTGCGCATGTACTATGGTGTCAGCACAACTGCGCATGTACTGCGGTGTCAGCAAAAGCACTGAGCATGCTCGTCGCTGTCCGCGGAAACGGCGCTTGACTTTCTTCTGAAGGACCAATGGTGAGACCCGGAGGACCAGAAGGAGCCTGGTCCTCCTGCCATTCAGAGCCGCCTCTGTCTGAACGCGGAAGTTGGGCTGTGAGTTTCTGAAGTTGCTGTTGTTCCTCTCTCTTTGAATGAAGGTTGAGCTTCACCCCAGACTGCAACTCTGTCCAACATCTGTGGGCACGGCATTCTCTTTTCTCACCCACTTTTTCATTTATTTTTCGTTCTGGGATTCAGTTGCTGACTTGCACGAACTGAAGGGAAAGGGAGTGAATCCAGGGAGGGGACAGACTCTGTAAAAGTTGATCCAGGTCTGTGTCTCAATTGGCAAACGCATGGCAAATGCAGGACCACAATGTAAAGTTAAAGCCTCTTGCTTTAAAAAAAGGCAGAAAGGAGGTGCATAGTTTAAATGATAATATATTGGTATGTGGAGAAAGTGAGGACTGCAGATGCTAAAGATCAGAGTCAAGTGTGGTGCTTGAAAAGCACAGCAGGTTAGGCAGCATCCGAGGAGCAGGAGAGTCGACGTTTTGACCACGAGCCCTTCATCAGGAATGATGTGTGGATGTACAAAGGGACCTCAGTGTCCTTCTACACCAGTCAATGCCAGTTGTCAGACAGGTGCAGAAGCAGTCAGCAAGGCAAGAGGAATTGAGTTCAAAAATGGGGATGACTTCCTGTAATTAGGGGGGTCATTGAATATATTCAAGGCTGAGGTCATCTGACTTCTGAACAACAAAGAAGTGGATGGTTATAGGGGAAGGCAAGAAAATGGTTTTGAGACCATTACAGAATCATACAGCACAGAAATAGACCATTCAGTCCAACTAGTCCATGCTATGTTCACATACTAAACTAATCCCACCTGCCAGTGTTTGGCCCATATCCCTCTGTCACAAAGCTGGTCCTTTTTCTAAAAGCTGGTCCTTCTTCTCAAGGATACCGTGTCCTTGGTTTTTTTCAGAGTGGTGGTAAAACGGCCCCGGTCTCCAAAACGGGTGGTTTAGTACAGAAATTAAAAGGGTATTAGTCGGCTTTTTTGTTTATATGTCAACAGATGATACTCTAGGCCCAAGCTTTTATGTTTTCGAAGTGACCTGCATAATGAAAGACGAGTGATCTGTCGTGAAAGCTGAGGCCTTGTTTGAGTGAGTTCAGCAGTGGACTGTGGAGAAAGGTTGTCAAACTCACTCTCGTTCTGCTCTTGTAACTTCGACCTGTAAGCCTCTGTTTCAGTTTTCCTGTATGTTTAAGGGGTTTGTTTATTGGGACTGTTGTGTACATTTGGAACAGCATAATTAAGTCTAGTTTAGATAGACTGAGTTCTGTAGGTACTCTATATTCTGTTTTTTGTTTCATTCTGTATTCTTGTGAATACATTTATCTGTTATAAATCCTGGTAGTCAACCTAGCTAACTTTGGGTAATTTTCACTGTGCACTTACTGAAACAAATCACAAAGTTACGGTCTGCGCTGCCTGCTTAAGAATGTTTTGAGTGGTCTGGCTAGTCCATAACACGTCCAAAACTTTCCCATTCATGTCCTTATCCAAATGTCTTTTAAACGTTGTAACTGTACCTGCATCCCCGCTTCCTCTGGATATTCATTCCACATACGAACCATTCTCTATGGGAAAACAAAGGTGTCCCTCCTGTCTTTTTAAAATCTTTCTCCACTCACCTTCAAAATTTGCTCCCTAACCTTGAAACCCCCACTCTAAGAAAAGGAGACCCATCATTCACCTCATCTATACCCCTCATGACTTTATAAAGCTTGATAAGATCACCTCTCAACCTCCTATGCTCCAGTGAAAAAGGTCCCAGCCTATCCACCAAGATGTAGGTATATTCATATCCAGTTCAATGTTGGTGCAGGCTTGAAAGATCAAATGGCCTACTCCTGCTCCCAGTTCTCTCTCACTATGTCCAGGACAGCAAGAGACCATAAGACCTAGGAGCAGAAATTAGGCCATTCAGCCAATCAGGTCTGCTCCACCATTCAATCATGGCTGACAAGTTTCTCAATCCCATTCTCTTGCTTTCTCCCCGCAACACTCAATATCCTTGATACACAAGAACCTATTTATCTCTGTCTTGAATATACTCAGTGACTTGTCCAACACAGTCTCGGTGGCAATGAATTCCATCGGTTTCGCACTCTCTGGCTACAAAGGTTTCCCCTTTATCTGCGTTCTAAAAGGTCTTCCCTTTACTCTAAGGCTGTGCCCTTGGGACCTAGTCTCTCCTACCAATGGAAACATCTCCCCAACATCCACCCTGTCCAGGCCAGTCAGTATTCTGTATGTTTCAATTAGATCCCCCAAGCGTGGGCTGTAAATCAGGGTAAACCAGACCCTGCAGGATGAGGTACAGCACGGATTAGGTTCAGCAAAGTGAGAATGGAGGGAGAATGTGGGGATGGAGATTTTCAGCGTTTAGGAAATAAGAGAGGAAAGAAAGTTCAATCTAAATTAGAATTGAATGGATGGGCTGATGGGTCGAGGAGTGGCAGATAAAGTTTTATTTAGATAAATGTGAGGTGTTGTGTTTTGGAAAGGCACATCAAGGCAGGATTTACACACTTCATGGTAAGGCCGTGGAGAGTGTTCCTGCATCAAGAGACCATGGAGTGCAGATTTGTAGTTCTGTGAAAGTGGAGGCACAGGTTGACACGGTACTGAAGAAAGCGTTTGGTGGCGCTTGCCTTTATTGCGCAGAGCATTGAGTACGGGAGTCGGGAGTCATGTTATGGCTGTACATGACATTAGTCAGACCACTTTTGGAATACTGCATTCAGTTCTGGTCTCCTATGTTAGAAAGATGTTGTGAAACTTTAAAAGAGGTTGGAAATGATTTAGAAGGATGTTTCCAGAGTTGGAGGGTTTGAGTTATAGGGAGAGGCTGAAATGACTGCGGCTGTTTTCCCTGGAGTGTAGGAGGCTGAGAGATTACCTTATAGAGGTTTATAAGGGGCATGGATAGGAGTCCAAAACGAGGGAGAGAGAAAAAGAAATTTACATTGCAGGGAATCTGCACAGTTACTGGACATTGCAGTGTATCTGGGAAAGGTTAATGAACAGCAAAATTCACAGCTGACCATGGAGGAACCTGTGTGGGGGAGCTCACAGAACAGGAACAGAGAAGTGTATAGTCTTTAATGTGTAACCCAGCTGTAAGTCTGCAGTCGTGAATGGAGTGGATTCTTTCTTGATTATATGTTTTACTGACATCTGTCTCTTGATTAAATTTAAAAAATATAAACCACAAGTACTGTGTTAGCCCAGAGCACTTTTTTAGAGCAAAAAGACGGTGCTGTTTTCTGGGTCTGTAGATTGTGAAGGCCTTTATGAGAGTTATGTGCTCTTCCTGTCAGATGTGGGAGATTAGGGAGAGTATCCATGTTACTGGTGATAATGTCTGCAGTAAGTGTGTTTGCTTGCAAATCCTATTGGATCGTGTGGATAAGTTGAAGCAACAGTTAGAGGTAATGAGGAATTTACAAGACCTGGGGGTATGATGGTTTGGCAATGATAGGCAGGGAGAAAAGCCGCAGCTACAGTCAGGGAGATGGGTTAACTCCAGGAAAGATAGGAGGGGTAGGCAGGTAGTGCAGGAGTCTTCTGTGACTGTCCCCATTTCAAACAAGTCTGCTGTTTTGGAAAGTGTAGTGGGTGATGGTCTCTCAGGGAATGTAGCACGAACAGCCAAGTTTCTGGTCTCGAGACATGCTCTCATGCAATGAGGGGAACGTCGGGTTCCAAGTGATCAATTATGATAAGGGGCTCTCTAGTCAG
Source organism: Chiloscyllium punctatum (assembly GCF_047496795.1). Taxonomy (NCBI): domain Eukaryota; kingdom Metazoa; phylum Chordata; class Chondrichthyes; order Orectolobiformes; family Hemiscylliidae; genus Chiloscyllium; species Chiloscyllium punctatum. The sequence continues at coordinate 60,721,290 of NC_092774.1, read as the reverse complement.
AGGTACAAACTGACGCTTCTGTGGTTAACAGTGAAAAATCAGAATGGTGTGTCGCCTCCCTGGTGCCAGGATCAAGGATGTCTCCGAGAGGGTGCAGAATGTTCTCAAAAGGGAGAGGGACCGGTTGGAGGTCATTGTACACATTGGAACCAATTACATAGGAAGGGAAAAGGATGCGGTTCTGAAGGGAAAGTGTGGAAAGTCAGGCACGAATTTTAAAAAAAAGAGGTCCTCGAATCGAGGAAAATCTGGATTACTGCCAGTACTACGAGCTAGTGAGAGTTGGAATAGAGAGGATAGAGCAGATGAATGCATGGCTAAGGAGTTGGTGCATGGGAGAAGGGTTCACATTTTTGGATCATTGGAATTTCTTCTGGGGTAGATATGACCTGTACAAGAAGGATAGATTGCACCTGAGTATTGGAAGAGTGCTAATATACTGGCTGGGAAATTTGCAAGAGCTGCTCGGAAGGAATTAAACTAGCAAGGTGAGTGCGTGGGGAGGTACCCAGGGAAATAGTGAGGAAAGAGATCAATCTGAGACTGGTACAGTTGGGAAAGGGAGTGATTCAAACAGTCAGGTCAGGAAGAGACAAAGCAGAGAGCAAGGTAGGACTGACAAATTAAACTGCATTTACTTCATTGCAAGAGGCCGAACAGGGAAGGCAGATGAACTCAGGGTATGATTAGGAAGATAGGATATGATATCATAGCAATTATAGAAAAGTGACTCAGGGATGAGCAGGACTGGCAGCTTAATGTTTCAGGATACAAATGCTACAGGAAGGATAGAAAGGGAGGCAAGAGATGAGGGAGAGTGGTGTTTTTGATAAGGGATAGTATTCCTGTTGGACTTAAGGAGGATATTCCTAGGAATACATCCAGGAAGGTTATTTGGTTGGAACTGAGAAATAAGGAAGGGATGATCACCTTATTGGGATTGTGTTGTCGACACCATCATGGTCAGTGGGAAATTGAGAAACAAATTTGTATGGAGATTTGAGTTACCTGTAAGAGTAATAGGATGGTTATTGTTAGGGATTTTAACTTTTCAAACATAAACTGGGATTGCCATAGTGCTACGGGTTTAGATGGAGAGCAATTTGTTAGAAACGGGCCTAAGGGGAAAGTTTTCATGCAGAAGGTGGTGTGTGTACAAAGCTGCTAGAGGAAGTGGTGGGTGCTGGTACAATTATGACATTTAAAAGGCATCTGGATAGGTATATGAATAGGAGGAGTTTAGAGGGTTATTGGCCAAATGCTGGCAAATGGAATTAGATTAATTTTGGATATCTGGTCGACATGGATGAGTTGGACCAAAGGGTATGTTTCTGTGCTGTGTCTCTCTCTGACTCTGGCTTGCCACTAACGTTTGCCACGTCTCTATGGTCAGTTTCTTTCTGGTGTCGGTGTCAATACCTTGTTGTCTCATTCCGACCCCACCTCCCCCCGGATTGACAGTGATGACTTTTGTAATCTCTTTTTACAGACTCTCTGAAGATGGAAGTTTCAAAATCAACAGCTTATGCTTGACTCTCCTGCTCCTCAGATGCTGCCTGACCTGCTGTGTTTTTCCAACGCTACACTTTTTGACTCTGATCTCCAGCATCTGCAGTCATCATTGTCTGACAGTCACTCAATCCATCGGGACAGCAAAGATTTTCAACTCTGATTCTGTGAGATGGAGCAATGCTTTTTGGTTCCTGTTTCATAATGTTTTCAGCATCAGTGGGACTGGAGGAGAGACCCTACTGTTGCAGTGCACTGAGTGTGGAGCCAGAAACAGTTATACGGCCTGGAAAGAGGAATTCACACCGGGGAGGGGCTGTACACACGTTTGTGTGCGGCTGAAGCTTCAGCCGTGGAGAAACCAGAGGAATCCTGCCCCATGGAGAAACGGTGGAAGTGTGGCGACTGTGGGAAATGCTTCAGTTTCCCGTCTGCCCTGGAGACTCATCGGCGCAGTCACACTGGGGAGAGACCATAAGACTTAGGAGTGGAAGTAAGGCCATTTGGCCCATCGATCCACTCCGCCATTCAATCATGGCTGATGGGCATTTCAACTCCACTTACCCGCATTCTCCCAGTAGCCCTTAGATTCTTGTTGTCTTGAGGAATTATCAATCTCTGCCTTGAAGACATTTAGCGTCCCGGCCTCCACTGCACTCTGCGGCAATGAATTCCACAGACCCACCACTCTCTGGCTGAAGAAATGTCTCCGTGTTTCTGTTCTGAATTGACCCCCTCTAATTTTAAGGCTGTGTCCACGGGTCCTAGTCTCCTCACCTAACGGAAACAATTTCCTAGCGTCCACCCTTTCCAAGCCATGTATTATCTTGTAAGTCTCTATTAAGTCTCCCCTTAATCTTCTAAACTCCAATGAATACAATCCCAGGATCCTCAGCCGTTCCTCATATGTTAGACCAACCATTCCAGGGATCTTCTGTGTGAATCTCCGCTGGACACGTTCCAGTGCCAGTATATCCTTCCTGAGGTGTGGGGACCAAAACTGGACACAGTACTCCAAATGGGGCCGAACCAGAGTTTTATAAAGTCTCAGTCGCACAATGGTGCTTTTATATTCCAACCCTCTTGAGATAAGTGACCACATTGCATTCGCTTTCTTAATCACGGACTCAACCTGCATGTTGACCTTTAGAGAATCCTCGACTAGCACTCCCAGATCCCTTTATACTTTGGCTTTACGAATTTTCTCACCGTTTGGAAAGTAGTCTATGCTTTTATTCTTTTTGCCAAAGTGCAAGACCTCGCATTTGTTCACGTTGAATTCCATCAGCCATTTCCTGGACCACTCTCCCAAACTGTCTAGATCGTTCTGTAGCCTCCCCACTTCCTCAGTACTACCTGCCTGTCCACCTAACTTCGTATCATCTGCAAACTTCGCTAGAATGCCCCCAGTCCCTTCATCCAGATCATTAATATATAATGCGAACAGCTGTGGCCCCAACACTGAACCCTGCGGGACACCGCTCATCACCGGCTGCCATTCCGAAACCATTCCCCTGCCCAGAGTGCGGGAAGTGCTTTACCAGCTCCTCCAACCTGCTGGCCCACCAGTGGATCCATACTGTGGAGAGTCCATTCTCCTGCCCCGAGTGTGAGAAGAGCTTTGCCCAGGCCTCTATCCTTGTTGTCCACCAGCAGGTCCACACTGGGGTGAGATCCTTCCCCTGCCCTGAGTGCGGGAAGGCCTTCAGCAAATCCTCCAACCTGCTGACCCACCGGCGGGTCCACATCGGGGAGAGGCCCTTCAGCTGCCCCGAGTGCAGGAAGGCCTTCAGCAATTCCCCCACCCTGCTGAGGCATCAGTGAGTCCTCACCGGGGAGAGGCCGTTCCCCTGCCCTGAGTGTGGGAAGGGCTTTAAACGCTCCTCTGACCTGCTGGACCACCAGCGGGTCCACACGGGGGAGAGACCATTCAGCTGTCCTGAGTGCGGGAAGGGCTTTACCCAGGCCTCCAACCTGCTGAGGCACCAGCGGGTCCACACCGGGGAGAGGCCGTTCCCCTGCCCCAAGTGCAGACGGAGGTTCACGTCGTCCAGTAACTTGCAGAGACACCAGAGGGGGCACCAGCAGATTCCGCTGGTGACGCTGATGTGGGTCACTCCCAGGACTGAACCTCCTGCCCGTTCTGACAGTGGGTGCAGTGGGAGCGTCAGCGAGCTCTCTTTGTTTTCTGCTAGACAGCACCCCCACACCCCTCCCATCTTCCCTCAACCCCAGGTTGGCTCACAGGTGGCACAGTAGCTCAGTGATTAGTGCCACTGTGTCACATCGCCAGGGACCGGGGTTCGATTCCACCCTCAGGGTGACTGTCTTTGTGGAGTTTGCACATTCTTCCCCCCCCATGTCTGCAAGGGTTTCCTCTGGGTGCTCCCACAATCCAAACATGAGCAAGTGAATTAGCCAAGCTAAATTGTCCCAGAGTGTTCAGGGATGTGTAGGTGCAGTGTATTGTTTAGGGGGTAATGTAGACTAATGGGGTAGGGGAATGGGTCTGGGTGGGTTACTCTTCAGATGGTCGGTGTGGACTTGTTGGGTTGAAGGGCCTGTTTCCCTGTAGGGATTCTGTGAGCTTTGCTTGCAGTGCTGCTCACTGAGCCCGGGACTGCACGTTCCCACTGAAGTGATCCGCACAAACCTCAGATGGCATCCAAACCAATGTACCAAACTAAAGGGGTAGTCATGGGCACCCGCATGGGACCCAGCTATGCCTGCCTCTTTGTTGGGTACGTGGAACAGTCCATTTTCCTCAGCTACACCTATTTCTCCAGTACATTGATGACCATATTGGTGCCACTTCATGCTCTCATAAGGAGTTGAACAGTTCTTCATCTTTATCGACACCTTTCACCCCGACCTCAAATTCACTTGGACCATCTCCCTTTCCATGACCTCTCCATCTCTGGCTACCGACTAACCATGGACATCTACTACAAGCCCACCGACTCCCACAGCTACCGAAATTACGCCTCCTCCCACCCCACCTCCTGTAAAAACGCAATCCCTTATTCCCAATTCCTCCACCGCATCTGTTCCCAGGATGACCAATTCCACCGTAGAAAATCCCAGAGGGCCTCCTCCTTCCAAGTTCGCAATTTCTCTTCCCACATGGTCGACAATGCCCTCCAGTACATCTCCACATCCTGCAACACCGCCCTTGAACCCCACCTCTCCCAACCGAACAAGGACAGAACCCACCCCTAACCGTCCTCAACTTCCACCCCACCAACCTCCAGATACATCACATCAGCCTCTGCTACCTACAAACGGACCCCACCACCAGGTATATTTTTCTCTCCCCACCCCGACCAGCATTCCAGAGAGGCCATTTCCTCTGCGACTCCCTCGTCAGGTCCATGCGCCCACAACCAGCCCACACCCCAGTCCCGGCCCCTTCCCCGCCACCACAGGAAGTGTAAAACATGTGTCCATACCATTCCTGACACCTCCATCCAAAGCCCCAAAGGATCCTTCCACATCTGACAGAAATTTACCTCAACCTCCACCAGTGTCATCCATTGCATCCAATGTGGTCTTCTTTACGTCGGGGAGACAGGACACCAACTTGTGGATTGTTTCAGAGAACCACTCTGGGACACCCATAAACCCCACCGCCCTGTGGCTGAACACTTCAACTTCCCCTCCCATTCCATCAAGATCATTGAGGTCCTGGGCTGTCTCCATCGCCAAACCCTTACCACCTGACGCCTGGAGGAAGAACACCTCTTATTCCACCTTGGGACCCTGCAACCACATGGGATCAATGTGGAATTCAAAAGTTTCCTCATGTATCCTCCTCCTCCTCCTCCTCCTCTTCCCCCCTCCCACCTTCTCACAGCCCCAAGTCTCCACTCGGCCTCTTGACCTGTCCATCACCTTTCCCATCTATCCGCCCCACACTCCTCTCCGACCAATCATCTTCATCTGCTTATCGCATTCTCAGCTACCTTCTCCCCAACACCACCACCCCCCCTTCCATTTATCTCTCAGCGCTCCCGGCCCACAAGCCTCATTGCTGATGAAGGGTTTATGCCCTAAACGTCAATTCTCCTGCTCCTTGGATGCTGCCTGACCTGCTGTGCTTTTCCAGCACCACACTCCCGACTCTGTCCCCCTGTGTTGTCAGAGATATAGGACCTGCTCCAAACTGATCCACAATCCAGTTGATGGGACAGGAAACCGCTTCCTTTCTCGAGACAAGTCTCCCGAAGAGAACTTGCTGGCTAACTGATGTACTGAACTTCACAGTGCCCCACTGCTCTCAGTTATCTGGAAGGTGTCCACACGTGCCTAAGGTGGTGCTCGAGACCTTTAATATCTCTTTGGGATTGATCCCCATTCATTTAAGGCTGTGCAGTCATACAGCCTGGAAACAGACCGTTCAGTACATGATCCCCAACTAAACTAGTCCCACCTGCCTGCTCCTGGCCCTTATTCGATAGTCATAGTCATAGAGAGGCACAGGACGGAAACAAACCATTTAATCCAACTCATCCATGCTGACCAGATATCCTAATATAATCCTTCCGAAGGATGCAGGATTAAGGGTTCTCTTTGTCAAGAGACCTTAACAAGCTGTAGTAATGGACTCAAAGTATGCGATTATATTTCATCTCATATTTTAGAGACATGGTAACTCGATTTAGCCTGTCTACAATAATATATATAAAGAGGGGATCATAACACAGGTAATGGAAAAATGAATAAGTAATGGAAGGGGTGGGGGGCGGACTAGCAGCTAAAATAGTGAAATGGGGGGATTTCATTCAAACCTAATTTAGAGGTATGTATGAAAATATAAAGACTGCAGTACTGAACATGACAGTAAAATATCCCTTTCAGAAAGTAGCATGTGCAAGAAATCAGACAGAGATACATAAAATCCCGACAGTACAGAAAGAGGCCATTTGTCCCATTGAGCCTGCACTGACACACCAAAGATCATCCCACCCCAGGATCATCCCATTCTCCTGCATTTAGTATGACTAATCCACAGAACCGACACATCACAGAGCAATTTCGCATGGTCAATCCACCTAACCTGCACATCTTTGGACTGTGGAAGGAAACCCATGCAGACAGGGAGAACATGCAAACTCCATACAGACACTCACCTGAGGCTGGAATTGAACCTACGTCCCTAGTGCTGTGAGGTAGCAATGCCAAGCACTGTGCCACCCCAATATGATATAAAATTTAAACAAATGCTCTAAGCTGCAAATTTGTCCATGTGAAGAACTTACTGCAAATGATTTGAAGCAAGATCCATATGAATTGGTGTTTTGGGAGACATCCAGAACATATTTCATTAATGATTGAAAATCTTCGACCTTTGGAATGGTCTGCGAGAGAGAATGTTGGAGTCAGATTCAATTATGGAATTCAAAAGATAGTTGGATCATTAAACTGAAAAGGAAAGTAATCAGTGTTCGGTGAAGAGTAGCACTGGATACTGTGGTGATTATAATTAGGTCAGTCAGGTGAGTTCCCTTATTGGGGGTGATCACCTGCTCTTCTTAACATTTCACTTCAATAACCTTAAGATTCCCAAAATCTGTCGGGAGCTTTCTCTGTTCAAGTGTCCACTCGAGTGACTCAGTGTCAAATTTTGTTTATCAATTGTTTCTCTGATATCTCATGAGAGGGGCAATGATATTAACAGTGGTAACTAAATAGTTGTGGGTCATAATGTGCTCAAGTGAGAAAAAATAAACTGACCATTCTTAAATACTCATTTTCAAACCATGGAAATAAAATTAATGTTTGGAAAATATGCAACTTGTCATGTATTAAGAAGATCAGAAATAGGAATGGGAATAGGTAATTGACTGTTGAGATGATCTGTCTTTCATCACCATCCATGGCTGATCATTTATCTGAATTCTCTTTCCTGCACGTTTTGTTTTCCATGTCTTCACCTGATGAAGAGGCTACGCTCCAAGCGCGTGCGATTTCAAATAGACGTGTTGGACTATAGTTGTGTGACTTATGACTGAAAAAAGTTGAGTATGGTATTACACAGACTGGAGCAGTGGGATTTAAACCTGAGCCTCAGGGCTCCATGGGAGACTACAGCTGCATCACAAAAAAAACCCTCTGTAGTAAATAGGTCCTCTTCTGTTGAATGAGAGGAAACACCTTCCTCCTCAACATGAGACATGACCACTGTACCCCCACAGGCCATTACAGTAAATTGAGTCCATCTCCTGTTGAATGAATGAGTGAGAACACCTTCCTCCTGAACCCCTCGAGTCCATTGTAATAAAGGGGCGGGGACAGTGAAGGGCCTGTGAACCTCTCCACCAATCCCAAAGGCTGCGGTCGGTGCGGACGAATCGGAGAGTGACATTCCGGGTTGTGACTTCCTTTTTAACGGCAAAGCCGGCCGCCATTGGTCAGGTGGAGTAAGGTGCGCTCTGATTGGGCGGGGCGTGGATGACGCGCATCACTGAAGGTGGAGACGGAAAGAAGAAGAAAAACAAAGATGGCGGCGCGAGGCTGCGGTTTTCTCATCGACTCAGCGGGCGGTTTCTGACGGAGGGAGGGGGGCAGACAGGCATCGTTTACCTCAGAAAATACCTTTAAAATACATTTCAAATTAAAGCCAGAACTTTTCAAACAAAAGTTGTGAAGAAAAGGAGACAGTTCCCGGTGGGGTTTATTGTTTATTTTTGTATAATTTCCGGGGCCCGGGAAGGGGGAGGTGACGGTTACCGGGTGAACGAGAAAACAAATTAAAAATGTCGGCGGTGGAGGAGAGAGAGCCGGCGCCCGCGGCATCTTCGGCGGCGGCCGGAGCCCAGGAGCTCAACAACCCCCCGGAGCTGGAGGAAGGTCCGAGCTCCAAGAAGCGGGGGCTCCGGCTGGAGGCTGGATTTGCTCAAGGCTTGTATCTATTAACTTATTTAAATGGTACCTACTGTATGGGGCTATGGTTTACATTAAAACCGGAGGATCATGTCAGAGCGTTTGTTTATATTTAGCAGTTGTAGTTGGTAAAATACACTCCCTGGAGGAGCACCTTCTATGATGCTGCATTTCTTGCCTTCTGCCCTTCCCCCATTTGTTATCTCACATCTTGATTTTACATTTTATTTGGTCAAATTTAATTTCATATTAATGAGACTTGGTATTCTCTGTGTGTAATTAATTTGTTTGTTGGATTATTGTAAGAAAAAAATAGTGGTGTCATGTCATTTCTGATGTCAGAGTTTGACATTGAATGTGCAGATGTGAATATCAGTAAATTGTGAAAATAAATCAAGAACTTGTGGTTCGAACAAAAAAAGCAGTTCACTGATATTAAGGGCATTGTCTCATTTAAGGATGATGACTTGAGTCTGACCAACAAACCGTTTCATGTAGTCACCCAATTTAATTAAAATTTTCTTTAACTTAATTAAAGAAAATAACTCTGGCAATCTAAGATTTGTACAATTTGTTTATAAGATTTATTTATATGTCCATTGCTCTCAATGTGGTCTCTGCCACATTAGGGAGACTGGACGCCAACTTGCAGAACATTTCAGGGAACAGCTCTGGGACACCAAAACTAAACAACCCCACCGCCTTGTGGCTGAATGCTTTAACTCCCCCTCCCAATCCGTCAAGGACACGCAAGTACTCTGCTGCCTCCCCCTTCAAGCTCTAGGTACCTGACACTTGTGGGAAGAACACCTCGTCTTCTGCCTTGGGACCCACTAACTACATAGGATCAATGTAGATTTCACCAGTTTCCTTATTTCCCCTCCCCTTCCCCCACACCACACACCTTGTCCCAGATCCAGAGTTGAAAAATGTGGTACTGGAATAATGCCGAGAGGCCATGCCTCTTGGAATTCCCTGGCTGTTCTCTGGCATGGCACTCATCCACAGATTCTATCAACAAACAGATTGACCTGGACCCAATATACCGGCCACTGCAGTTGGAACTGACAAAGGGAAGCGGCAGAGACAAACCACTATAAATGCCGGAGGAAACATCACAGAAGCACTTCACAAGAGGCTCCCAAGCACTGAGGATATCACCTAGACAGGGGATGAAACATCTGCAACAAAAATTCCCAGCTCGGCAAACACAATCACAACAAGCACCCGAGCTACAAATCTTCTCAAACTTTGAATTGAGCATTGGAGTTGGGACATCCTATTGCAACTGTCACACATGTCACACAACACAAGGCATGGTCCTTCTCTGACTGACCATCCCTTTGAATATCGGGGGAAGACACCCCTTTAATTGTAACATTCAGGAAAGATGCCTTACTTCAACAAAAATGTGCTGTGCTGTGCTCATAGATGCTTGGACAGAGAAAGGAAGTTGCAGTCTGGGGTGAAGCTCAATATTCATTCAGAGAGAGAGAGGAGCAGCAGTAGCTTCAGAAGCTCATGGTCCAACTTGTGCATTCAGACAATTGTTGGGGGTGAGGGGGCTCTTCTGGGCAAAATCTGGGAATGAAGCAATGTCTCCACCTTTCCATTCCTTATCCTGGGAGGGAGAGAGAAGGGGGGAAGCACTGTTCACTTGCAGCAACGGGAGGCAGAGATTATGAATCCAAGCAGGGCGCAGACTCTGCAAAAGTCAGTTTCAGTCGGCTTCTTCTGAAATATTGTGTGCAATTCTGGTCTCCCGCCTATAGGCAGGATGCTGTGAAACTTGAAAGGATTCAGAGAAGAGTCACAAGGCTGTTGCCAGGGTAGGAGGGTTTGAACTACAAGGAGAGGCTGAATAAGATGGGGCTGTTTTCCCTCGAGCATCGCAGGCTGAGTGTGTGTTTTTTAAAGAGGTTTATAAAAACTTGAGGAGTGTTGACGGGGTGAGTAGACAAGGTCTTTTCCCTGGGATAAGGGGAGTGCAGAACTAGAGGGCATAGGTTTAGGGCGAACGGGGAAAAATTTAAAAGGGACCTTGCAGTTAACCTTTTTTTGCAGAGGGTTGTGTGTGTATGGAATGAGCTGCCAGAGGAAGTGGTGAAGGCATCTGGATGGGTATATGAAAAGGAAGGGTTTAGATGGATATGGACCAAGTGATGGCAAATGGAACTAGACTAATTTTGGATAGCCGGTCGGCATGGACAAGTTAGATTGAAGGATCTGTTTCTGTGCTTTATGTCTCTGACTCTGTGACTGGTGAAAAGCGTTGGCATTCGTCGAAACATTTATGCAACAGAAAATTATAAGAGGGTAAAGATAAGCCTCACGTCGTTGATCCATGAATCCTGGTTGTATGGATGTATTTCCAGTAATAGAGTCAGTATAGCATGGAAGGAGTCCAAAAGACGGCTTCTTTTACAAAAAGTCACACTTAAAACTTAAATCTGAATCTTCTGGAAATGTAACACAACCGTGCGTTAATATAAGACAGATAAGTCTGGGGTATATGTTACATATTTGATGGAATGTTTAAGGCTCTAAAAGCATGATGTGCAGTGTTTTTGGGCTCATAATATTGTACTGCAGAATATTGTATATCTTCAGTAAGAAGATACCACATGATAGATGTTCATTCAGCAACTTGAGTGAACTCTTCATGGAGTATGCAATCCACCACATTACCCTGCTGTATACATTTACATATAGATCAGCACAAAGATCTTGGGTATTAAGAGAGGAAATAATGTTCCACAGAAACTAGAATTGTGTGTTCTGATTTTCTATTGTGGACTGACAGCAATGACCTTTATAATATTCCTGTGGAAAGAGATTGCAAGAGAAGAATTTAGAGGCAGAAATCTCAGACCAAACAAGTCTGACAGTTGCTTGATTCACCAGGACTTGGATATTGATGGCCTTGTAAACAAAGGGGAGAAGGTCTGCCTGCTTTGTTAGGTTTTAAACGTCAGTGTGACTGGAGACTCAGAGTCTCACATACCCACACACCAGAGTCGTGACTAGAACATGCTTTACAGACTGAATGAGAGAGTCCTCCAATAATCAGAGGGTTCACCAGTAACACCACGCATATGCTGTAAGTGTGAGCGAGTTTCAACTGATTGTTGAACCTGGAGAAATATGAGGACACCTGCACCTTGGAGAAATCATGAAAATGCAGGGAGTGTAGGAACGGTTTCCCTTCCCCGCCTGCGCGATATTCATCAGCATTTGCACACCGGGCAGCGGCCATTCACCTGCATTCAGCACAGGAAAGGCTCCACTCAGTCGCATCACCTCTTGGTCCACACCGGGGAGAAACTGCTCATCTGCCCTGTATGCTGAAGCAGATGAAGGACATTTTTTATCCTGGATGGAGCATACTGCAGGTATACCTGAAATAGATACATTTGTCTCTGTCCCATTGAGTCTCCAGCACAGGGCCAGGCCAAGCTGCTCAATTGGTCTCTGTGTTTATTCTCCACCGGAGCCTCCATCCACCCCTCTTCATTGCTCCCCCATCTCCCCTCCATCAGCATAAAGGTATCCCCCACTTTTCGAAAGTTCACTTTACACTACTTCACTTTTACAAAAGACCTACATTAATACCTGTTCTCACAAACCAAAAGAAATCTGAAGAGGATTGTCGCTTTTACAAAGAAAGCCATAATATAAATTAATTCATGGTAATTGCTTCTTTGCTTTCGGCCATTTCGGCTTATGAAAGGAACACTCTACTTTCAAATAGTGGGGGAAAGCTGTATCAATACAATACAGCACAGTCTCAGGCCCTTCTTATTTAGTTTAGGCACCACCTCCAAGCATGTGCTAATTCTTAATCCTTACTTAGATCTGCTATTTATTGCCCATGTGTGGTTTCTGTTCCTCTGTTCAGCTCCCGTTCATGCGTCTATCAAGATACATCTTAAACGTTGTTAAGGTGCCTGCTTCCACTACTTGCACTGGCAGTGCGTTCCAGAAACCCATCATCCCTCTGTGTAAATTCCCCACCCCCACCACTTCTCCCCCAAACAGTCCCCCTCTCACCTTGAACCTCTTTTAGTTGACTTTTCCACTTTGGAGGGAAAAAAACACCTCTGACTATCACAGAATCCCTCCAGCGTGGAAACAGACCATTCAGCCCAACAAGTCAACACTGGCCCTCTAAAGATTAACACGTGGAGCCCCGTTTTCTTACCCCCATTATCGACTTTTACTCCTGACTAACGCACCGAACTTTCACATCCCTGAGCATTGGGGCAATTTACACACAGACGATCCAACTTAACCTGCCTCTCCCTGGACGCTATGGGTAATTTAGCTTCGCTAATCCTAACCGATACAAGTTTGGATTGTAGGAGGAAGCCGGAGCACCCGGAGGAAGCCCACACAGACACGGGAGGTGGGGTGCAGGGACAATCTGCCAACTCCACACAGATAGTTGCCTGACACTAAAATCGAACGCAGGTGTGCAGAATAAACAGCTGTAATGTAACTCTTACACTGAAGGAAGCGTGCTGTGTACCTTCTTGACCACCATGCCTACCTGCATTACCACTTCCACGGATCTATATGCCCAGATCCCTCTGTATGCCAGTGCTCCTATGTGTTCTGCCATTTATCTTACAATTCTTATATTTTCTTCGTCTCTATCGAGCTTCACCTTAACTGCCTTTCTCTCTTCATCTCTTTTTTCCTCCTCCTCACCCCTCCACACATCAGCATATCATAAGACCATAGGAGCAGAAATTAGGCCATTCAGCCCATTGAGTCTGCTTCGCCATTCAATCACGGCTGATACGTTTCTCAACCCCATTCTCCTCGTAACCCTTGAACCCTTTGATACTCAAGAACCGATCTATCTCAGTCTTAAATATACTCAGTAACTCGGCCTCCGCAGCCTTCTGTGGCGGTGAATTCCATAGATTCACCACACTCTGGCTTAAGAAGTTTCTCTTGCCTCGGTTCTAAAGGGTCTTCCCTTGACGCGAAGGCTGAGCCCTCAGGTTCTAGTCTCTCCTCCGAATGGAAACATCTTCCCAACATCCACGCCGTTCATTATTCTGTACGTTTCCATTAGATCCCCTCTCATCCTTCTGAACTCCATGAAGTATAAACCTAGAGTCCTCTAATGTTCTTTATATGTTAAAGTCTTCATTCCTGGACCATTCTTGTGAACCACGTCTGAACATGTTCCAGGGCCAGTACATCCTATCTGAGATATGGGGCCCAAATCGACATACAGTACTCCAATTGTGGCCTGACCGGAGCCTCTCAGAGCCTCAGAAGTACATCCCTGCTTTTATATTCAAGTCTGATCAAAATATTTACCTTCCTAACCACTAACTCAAGCTGCAAGTTTACCTTGAGAGAATCCTGGAGTAGAACTCCATAGTCTCTTTGCACATCAGATTTCTGAATTTTCTCCCCATAATCCTTCTGTTCCAGAGTAGCAGCAGAGATTTCCAGACACCTCGATTGTTTTCAGGGATACCAAAGGATCTTGGGAATTGCCAGTATCTCAGGCGAAGGCAGATGGGAATGTGGTGTGGTCCTTTAAACTGCAGAACTTTCCAAATTCCCTGAGTCAGCAGGAACTCTTTCTGGACCAAGAAACAAAACGGCCACTGAGAAACTGCTACATCAGAAGACCTCAGAGGCAGAAATTAGGCCATTCAGCCCATTGAATGGTGGAGTAGATTCAATCATTCTAAAGTATCAAGGGTTACGGGGAGAATTGGGTTGAGAAACATATCAGCCATGATTGAATAGTGGAGCAGACTCAATGGGCTGAATGGCCTAATTTCTGCTAGTTAACCATCCCTGGGAAGAAGGACGCAAAACAACAAGCTGTTTCCTGGGACAGATGAGCTAAGTGTTTAATAAGCTCATGACAAAAGGACAATTAAGTTTGTCTGTGGAAGGAAGGCCCTGACGTAAAGGGGTTTTTTTGCAGGAAAGGCTGTACCAAGCAAACCACTAAACCTCGAGGATAAGAAGGTAAGCGACAGACCGGAGATCTCCAGAAATGTGGGGAGGTGGTGTTAGAATCTAAAGAAGCATCACATCACAGATTTGAAAGCGAGGAATCTCCACCAGAATTCAACTCCAGAATGATGTGGCAGCAGTACTTGGAAGAAGAATGCTGCATTGAATCCCTGGACACTTCCAGAGACAGATACTTTTGGTGGAAACTCAGTTAAATTCTGCCATCAATTGGGTGATAGCCAAATTGTGAGGTTGAACTTGGTTACTTGAGGAGTTTTATTTTTGGTTGCTACATACAATAAAGTGTAAATCATTGTTTCAGCAGTTAATTGTGTGCAGTTTCTGAGTTAAGAGCCAAATTAAGGCGATTCACCCACAACCACAGAGAGAGGCTGGGATTCATGTTGACTCCATTGCATTCAGCAGTACATCACGTCAATACTCTTAAAAAGCGAAGGCTGACAGCACCACCTTTCTCAAACAGAAACTCCCAGAGGAGCGTGTCACCTAATAATCTGTAAAATTAGCATTAAAAGTGGTGTAAACGTCTCTAGTGATAAGAATAAATCCCCAACACTTTAAAATCAACAATCAGCTATTTATTTGTCCAACTCTCACGTTGAACAAAACTATGAACAAACTGGATACAGGCCAGGAGCAGATGGGTGGCACTAGTTTAGTTCGGGATTATGGACTGGTTGGTCTGATTCCAGGCTGCATGACTCCATAGCACGGAATGAATGGGGATCCATCCCAAAGATAATAAAGGTTTCAAGCACCACCTTAGGCAAATGTGTGGACTCCCTCCAGATAACTGAGGGCAGCTGGGTACTGTGAGGGTCAGTACATCAGTCAGCCAGCCAGTTCTTTCCAGGAGACTTGTCTCTCAAGAAAGGAAGTGGTTTCCTGTCCCATCAGCCAGATTATCCAGTTTGGATTAGGTCCTATATTTCCAACAAAATATGTAGACAGGGCAGTGTCTATAACAAATATGTTATTAAACTTGGAAGAGTGCTGAAGACATACACAAGGATGTTACCAGGATTCAAGGGTCTCTGTAAAAGGGAGAGGTTGGACAAGCTAAGATATTTTTATTTAGAGCATGAGAGACTGAGAGAGGCCCTGAGAGAAGTGAAGAGATCGTGAGAGGATGAATGCACTCAGACCTTTACTCCAGGGTTGGGGAAGTGAGGGCTAGAGGGCATCAGTTTAAGGTTCGAGGAAAAAGAATAAAAGGGAATGTGAGGGGCAATGTTTCTTTTTATGCAGAAGGTGGTACACATATGGAATGAAATGCCAGCGGAAGTGGTTGAGGTGGGTCGATTAACAACATTTAAAAAGACATTTGGACAAATACGTGGATAGGAAAGGTATGGAAGGAAATGGGCCAAGTGCAGGGAAATGGGCTTAGTGTTGATGGACAGTTTGTTCGGCGTGGACCATGTTGGGCTGAAGGGCCTGTCTCCTGCTGTGGGACTCTATGATTCGCATCTCTTTGTCGGTCCGACAGTTTTGAGTTTCCAAATGAACATCTCACTAAATCAGGCCGAATAAAATCCAATCTAATTCGTCAACTCTGATGCAGAGGTGCTGGTGTTGAATTGGGGTGGACAAGGTCAGAAGTCACATGGCACCAGATGAAGTGATGAAGGAGCAGCACTCGTGAAAAAGCAATGCTCCTAAAGCTTGTGATTTCAAATAAACTTGTTGCACTCTAACATGGTGTCATGTGACTTCTTCAACTCTGGGTTTGTCTCAAACTTGATGGGATACTTTGTCCAACTCGGCATATTTTATCAATATTGCTTGGAGGAATTTTTTTGAAAGAATAGATTCCCTACAGTATGGAAACAGGCCCTTTGGCCCAACAAGTCCACATTGGCCCTCCGCAGAGTAACCCAGCCAGACCCATTCCCCTATCCCTATTCCTCTACATTTACCCCTGTAATGCACCACACCTACACATCCCTGAACACTATGGGACAATTTAGATGGGCCAATCCATCCTAACCTGCACACCTTTAGACCATGGGAAGGAAACCAGAGCACTCAGAGGAAACCCATACAGACGTGCTGGGGCGGGGTGGGGGGGTGGGGGGGGGGCATCGTGAAAGCTACACACAGACTGTCACCCCGAGTGTGGAATTGAACCCAGGTCAGCATCGTGAGGCAGTGGTACTAACCACGGAGTCACCATGCCACCCCTGAGCCATGTAGGTGGGCTTGTTGGGGGGGGGGGGGAAAGAGGGTGGTGCGAGTCCAGCACAAAACAAAAAAAAGCTCACTGCACCCACTGTCAGAATGGGCCGGAGGTTCAGCCTTGGGAGTGACCCACAGCAGTGTCACTGGTGGAATCTGATTGTTGGATGCACTGGTGCCCCTGCTGGTGCCTCCGCAGGTTGCAGAACAACGTGAACCTCCACCCACAGTCAGGGCAGGCAAACGGCTTCTCCCCGGTGTGAACCCATTGGTGGGCCAGCAGGTTGGAGGAGCGGGTGAACCCCTTCCCACACTCGGGGCAGCTGAATAGCCTTTTTCTGGTGTGGACCCGCCGGTGGGACAACAGGTCAGAGGAATTGCTGAAGGCCTTACAACACTCAGAGCAGTCAAAAGGCCTCTCCCCCGTGTGGACCCGCTGGTGTCTCAGTAGGGTGGAGGTACTGCTGAAGACCTTCCCGCACTTGGGGCAGCTGAAGGGCCTCTCCCCCGTGTGGACCCGCTGATGGGCAAGCAGGTTGGAGGACTTATTGAAGGCCTTCCCACACTCTGGGCAGCTGAAGGGCCTCTCCCCCGTATGGACCCGCTGATGGGAGAGCAGGTTGGAGGAATTGCTGAAGGCCTTCCCACACTCTGGGCAGCTGAAGGGCCTCTCCCCCGTGTGGACCCGCTGATGGGCCAGCAGGTGGGACGATTTCCTGAAGGCCTTCCCACATTCTGGGCAGCTGAAGGGCCTCTCCCCAGTGTGGATTCGCCGGTGGGTCAGCAGGGAGGAGGAATAGCTGAAGGCCTTCCCGCACTCGGGGCAGCTGAAGGGCCTCTCCCCCGTGTGGATTCGCTGGTGGGTCAGCAGGAAGGAGGAATAGCTGAAGGCCTTCCCGCACTCTGGGCAGCTGAAGGGCCTCTCCCCCGTGTGGATCTGCTGATGGGCCAGCAGGTGGGACGATTTCCTGAAGGCCTTCCCACACTCTGGGCAGCTGAAGGGCCTCTCCCCTGTGTGGATTCGCCGGTGGGTCAGCAGGGAGGAGGAACAGCTGAAGGCCTTCCCGCACTCTGGGCAGCTGAAGGGCCTCTCTCCCGTATGGACCCGCTGATGGGCCAGCAGGATGGAGGAATTGCTGAAGGCCTTCCTACACTCTGGGCAGCTGAAGGGCCTCTCCCCCGTGTGGACTCGCCAGTGCGTCAGCAGGTTGGAGGAGTCGCTGAAGGCTTTCCCGCACTCATGGCAACTGAAGAGCCTCTCCCCTGCGTGACATCGCTGGTGGGTCTGGAGGTTGTCCACCCAAGTGAACCCTTTCCCGCACACGGAGCAGTAAAACGTCCTCTCACCAGTGCGTATATGCTGGTGGGCTAGCAGGACACAGGAGCAAGTAAAGCCCTTTGCCCGCTTGGGGCAGGAGAATGGCCTCTTCCCAGTGTGATTGCACTGATGAGCCGCCAGGACAGATGGGACACAGATGTCCTTCCCACAGTCGCCACAATTCCATAGTTTCTCAACAGGTTGTGTTTCCTCTGATTTCTCCATGGCCGAAGCTTCAGCTGCACACACACGTGTACAACCCCACCATGAATTCTTCTTTCCAGGCAGTAGAGTTGTTTCAGGCTCCACACTCAGTGCGCTGCAACAGTAGGGTCTTTCAACCAGTGCCCCCCGTACTCAAACAGGAACCAAAAAGAAAGCTTTGCTCCTTCTCACAGAATCATAGTTGAAAATTGTTGTGGTCCTGATGGACTGAGTAACTGTCAGACAATGACGTGAAAGGGAGGACTGGAGACGCTGGAGAGTCAGTCAAAAACTGCGTCGCTGGAAAAGCGCAGCATCAGAGAAGCAGGAGAATCAACATTTTGAACATCAGCCCTTTATCTGTTGACTTTGAAACTTCTGTCTTCAGATAGTCTGTAAGAAAAGATTACAAAAGTCATCACTGCCAGTCCGGTTAAGAATGAGATATCAAGGCATTGACACTGACACCAGAGAGAAACTGTACATGCAGATGTGGCAAATGTTAATGGCAAGCCAGAGTGATAGAGATATTAGGCACAGAAACAGACCCTTTAGTCTAATTCATCCTTGCCAACTAGATAACCTAACCTAATCTCGGCCGATTTGCCAGTATTTGGCCCATATCGTCTAAACCCTTCCTAATCGTATACCCATCCAGATGCCTTTTAATGTCATAATTGTACCAGCACCCACCACTTCCTCTGACAGCTCTTTCCTTAAACACGCCACTTTCTGCATGAAAGACTCATCCCTTAGGTTCCTTTGTTAAGTTCTTTTGCTTGAGCTTCTTACACTGCAATACGCCAACTTCTGTGAACAACCAAACTTTATTAAGTACAGTACAAGCTGTGGAGAAACTCTTAACACTCTTCGCAATGCTGGTACACAACAGTACCAAAAAAAAACAAATCCCTTAAACAAAGTAAAACTGAAACAGAGGCTTACAGTTGAAGTTAGAAGGGCAGAAGGAGACAATGTTGGCAGCCTTTCTCCACATAGACCACTGCTTAACTCACCCAAACGAGACTTCAGCTTTCAGGACTGACCACGCCCCTTTCGTAAAAGCTTTGGCCTCAAGTCTCATCTGTTCACATATAACCAAAAATGCCTCCCAATACCGTTTTTCATCTCTGTACTAAACCAGGCGCTTCAGAGCCCGGGTCTTTTTACCACCCCCCTGAAAAAAAACCAAGGACACAGCATCCTTGAGAAGAAGGACCAGCTTTTAGTACAAGGACCAGCTTTGTGACAGAGGGATATAGGCCCAACACTGGCAGGTTGGATTAGATTAGTTTGAGAACATAGCATGGAGTAGTTGGACTGAAGGGACTGTTTCTGTGCTGTTTGACTCAGTAACTGTTCTGCAATGGTCTGAAAACCATTTTCTTGCCTTCCCCCATAAACATCCAATTCTTTGTTGCTCCAAAATCAGATGAACTCAGCCTTGAATATATTCAATGATCCCATAACTGCAGGAAGGCGTCCCCACTTCTGAACTCAATTCCTCTTGCTAATATACCACTTGCCTTGCTCACTACTTGCTGCAACTGTCTGACAATTTGCACTGACTGGATTAGAAGGACGCAGAGGCCCCTTTGTTCATCCACACATCATTGCTGATGAAAGGCTCGAGCCTGAAATGTCAATTCTCCTGTATTTGCCATTGAAAAAAGACCTGAACTAACTTTCCCAGAGTCTGTCCTCTCCCTGGATTCACTCCGTTTCCCTTCAGTCCCTGCAAGTCAATAGCTCAACCCCGGAACGGAAAAGGGGTTGAGAAAAGAGTGTGTTGGACTCACAGCAGCAACTTCAGAAATTCATGGTCCAACATCCGCATCCAGACGATGGGTTTACTGTGATTGGCAGGAGGATCAGTCGCCATCCAGTCCTCCAGAGCTTCTCATTGGTCCATCAAAACAAGGTCACGGAGTGTTTCCGCTTGTTGCGTGAGCATGCATAATGTTTTGCTGACACCGTGGCACATGCGCAGTGCATTGCTGACACCGAGTAGCATGCGCAGTATGGAGATGTTGGCATTACGGACAGATTTTCAAAGTTAAAAATCACACAATGCCACGTTGCCGCCCAACAGGTTTATCTGGAATCACTAGTTTTGGAAGCGCTGCTCCTTCATCGGTTGGTTGTGGAGTAGAATCATAACACACAGACTTTGTAGCAACAGGATTGCAGTGTCATGGAATGGAATATTAAACAACTTTAGCTGACCTCTACCATCTTTTAGAATGACCATGTTAGTTTTGATTCATTCAATCCCAGAACTTTTCAAAAGTTACGTTCTCAAGATAGCTTTTAACAATCGGTGTCATCTCAATCAGATAATGCATTGAAGGTGTTAAGTTAAAGTCTGTCTGTGTCCCAATGATAGGTCAGACGAATTCTATTTCTATCGTGGTATTACAGAATCTTACGTGTTTGAGTTTTTGAGCAAAATAAAATGCGATTCTACAAGAACAAATTCAACCCACAAACTTTTATGTGTGTGAATGACATTGAAAGAATTGTCGTTCCTGCACATCAGGAATTCAAACCCCTTCTCCCCTGCGAGCCAATGATAGAACTCGGGAACAGGCAAAACACTGAAAGGCTGGAAGGGCGCCGGCCCCGGAGTAAGAAAGCTAGTTCCTCGTGACATGGATGTGTCTGCAGACTGTCCCCGGTATCTCCACAACACATCTCCCAGGCTTGATTATGGAAAAGGAAAACTGATAAGACATTTGTCATTCTAGGCGGGGAGGCTGAATTATAAAATCACTAAGCGATGGTGCAGCCCCCGACACCGCATGTCTCTGTGTCGCAATTGGTCAGCGCGTTCGGCTGTTAACCGAAAGGTTGGTGATTCGAGCCCTCCCGAGGTGGGGGGGGGGGGGTGGGGTGTTCGCTGCTCTTCATTGGCTTCGAAGCTGTGCGCTTTTAATGGGGTCAGGAAAATGTTCACCAAATGGAATTCTTCTCCATAAAGGGGTTTCGGAATTGAATTAATGTCTCACGTCAGGGACTGCAAATGCTGAGAAGACCAGACCAAAAAAGAAACTCGGCAGGTTTGACAGTACCTGTCGGTGAAAACAGAATTTTAAAATGTTGCCTCTGATTCTCTTTCCACAGATGTTGCCTGACCTGCTGAGTTCCTCCTGCAATTTCTAACTGAAAGTTCATTTCATCTTTTGGGGTGAAACACCTAGATATCTGCAAACACCATGTGCCGATATTTAACCCTTTCGAATCACTGTGAAGTGATTGGATTCAAACAAACTCTGCGATGATTCACTCTTTCTCAGCTCCATAGGCAGACAGACCTGGGAAGTCAAGCTGTCAGTGTGGTTCTGTATTCGTGGGCCGAGTGGTTAATGCGATGTACATGAAATCCATTGCGGTTTCCCCACGCAGGTGTGAACCCTGCCGAGTACAAAATGAGAAATGTCGTCGAAAAGAAAGGGAGCTTGCTCCCGGCTTCTTCTTTAAGATTCAAATCAGTGGAGGGGAAAAATATTTCACTCAAATTGGGACTGGTGGGAATCTGCAACCCACTGCCTGTTCGGGTGGAGCAAGCCGATACCCGCAGAGCTTCTTTTGAGGCTATGAGCAAAGTGTTTGGAAATGAGACTAGAACAGTGAGGTGCTTGAAATCGTGATCGAAATGAAGCAGGCACCTGAGGACAAGGGTGTTTCCTTTGCCAGTGAAAGATACTGCTTCACAAAGTTGGGCCTGTGGAAGGGAATCAGTGACGGTGATTAGCTTTGGTTGTTCACCTTGTGAATGTTCCCATTGCTGCGCATGTCCGTGTTAACGTCAGAACTCTGCAGCATGGTGGCGTTCGATACGCACAGGGCCGGGGCGCAATGGATGATGCATCTGATTCCACCTACCTGTTTGAAATGCAGCTCACAGCTTCTTCACACACCCCAATTAATCTTCTTATTGTCCTGAAGCCGGCATACGGTTTGAATTCCCGATCTGCGGGAATGAGAATCCGTTCACTGTCTCGCGTCAGTAAATGTCCCTGAGAACATCGGAGTCAACTCACAGCGCAGTCAGATGAGGGGAAGCTGAAATAGCCCCACATGCTGCTCACGGGCACATTTTATTCTCCCCAACTCAACGCCTCAACCACTGCGGCTCCTCGGAGTGGAAAAGAAACAATCACCAAAACCCAGTCTAAGCTCTGTGAATCTTCAGAAAATCAGCAAACGTTCGGATTTTCTATCCTGGGCTGACAGGGATGGGTTTTGTCACTCTTTTGTAGGACATTGCAAGTGGATGTTTTGCAAAAAAGCACCACAATGCAATCTGATTAATCAGGACCTGGATGTTTTCGGTCTTTGAATGTAAGTGTTGTGCTCCAGAACTTTGCTGTTCACAGTTTATAATACTTATCTTCCCAGTCCCCTGTATCACTTGTCGAAAATGTTTAATTTGTGTCTTGTAATCATTTCACTGTCTGCTAATGAGGATAGTGTTTCCGTGTTTTACCTAAATTATCTTTACCTTGCATACCTCAAGCCTCAAGCGAATTTCACGAGAAACCTTCTCCAGTTCAAAAGCCAACTGTTCATGATGGCTCTGTTTCTTGTCACGTGTCCAATTTCAGATCGATGTTGTTAATGTCCCTTCTACTCCTTCAGATCCAGGTTTCGCTCACAGGGCTAGAACAGAACTGTCACCAAATACATTTACCAATCTACGTTCATCCTATCGATTGTATTAGCATCATCAACACTTCTCATCAAAATAACTCGAGAGACTTTCATCACAATTTTCTGTGACCAGTCATACATTAGCTTTGCTGAATGAACCCCAAATTTCTTGAAGTGGCTCCTTATTTTCGGGCCTGATTATTAATCTCTCTACGCATGGGAATGGATCCTTCCCAGCCGCTCTATCTCTCATCAATGTGTTTAGTTCAATTCGATCTCCCATCAGCCTCCTCTGTCCTGATCAAATCCAGGGGAACAGGAAACGTTGGGGCTATGGCGCGGACAGGACAATCCCAATACTCACCTTTCCTGTTAGAACTATTCCATGAGAAAGTTTAGACCACAACTTTGGGCGTGTAGTTGTGGCCGAACACTTAATGTGTTGGCGTAGAGATCCTTTGGGGCTCCCCCGCCCAGGGTGGTAACCTGCTGGCTATGCTTTCTTCGCTGGCGATTTTAAATGACTTCCTGTTGGTTGCATTATCGCTCAAACTTCACAAAACCCGTCTCAATAAAGACCCGTTTTCTCATGTCTGGGAATTGATTGCCATGCAGGAAACTCGGGTTCTGAACAAACAACGTACCAGACTCACAACGTCAGCTCTGTTTCCCTTTCCACAGATGCTGCTCGACCCGTTGGCTTTCTGCAGTATTCTCTGTGTTTATTAGGCACAAGTGCTGCTTTTCATTCAAGAACTTCAATCCCTGTCCTCTGGTAACTGACTCTGGTCAGTGGCAATTGGTTCTTCTGATCATAAAACTGCCCATTCCCACCGCTTCTTCTCCCATCATGACCAACAGCCCCAGGAAATCTCCAGTTATCCTTCTTTGCTCCAAAGCGAACATTCTCCACCTTGGGAATGTCTCCCCAAAATGGAAATTCTTCATCCCTGGACATGAGGCAAGGCGTACAATTGGAAGAGATTTTGGCAAAATATTGTCAGTTAGGAAGTGGAAAAATGTTCAAATCTTCATGAAGCAAAACAGAAATCCCAGTCTCCAGCTTTGTGAACCTTTAGAAACACTTTGGGAAGCGGATTTAGAGGAGAATGAAAGATGACCGGTCCGATTGAGCAGAGACAGTCCAGACACCGTCCCCTTGTTGAAGAGGCCGGGAGGTTGACTCTGATGTTCTCAGCACATGAACTGATCTGAGACATTGAAAGAATTGTCGTTCCTGCACATCAGGAATTCAAACCCCTTCTCGCCTCCGAGCCAATGAGAGAACTCGGGAACAGGCAAAACACTGAAAGGCTGGAAGGGCGCCGGCCCCGGAGTAAGAAAGCTAGTTCCTCGTGACATGGATGTGTCTGCAGACAGCCCCCGGTATCTCCAGAATACATCTCCCAGGCTTGATTATGGAAAAGTTAAACTGATAGACGACAATTGTAATTCTAGGCGGGGAGGCTGAATTATAAAATCACTAAGCGATGGTGCCGCCTGCGCCTGTCTCTGTGGCGCAATTGGTCAGCGCGTTCGGCTGTTACCCGAAAGGTTGGTGATTCGAGCCCACGCAAGGGGGGTGTGTTCGCTGCTCTTCATTGGCTTCGAAGCTGTGCGCTTTTAATGGGGTCAGGAAAATGTTCCCCAAACGGAAATCTTCTCCAAAAGGGGTTTCGAATTCACTTAATGTCAAACGTAAGGGACTGCGTATGCTGAGAAGATGAGACCAAAAGAGAAACTCGGCAGGTTTGACAGGACCTGTCGGAGAAAACAAAATTCTGAAATGTTGCCTCCGATTCTCTTTCCACAGATGTTGCCTGACCTGCTGAGTTCCTCCTGCAATTTCTAACTGAAAGTTCATTTCATCTTTTGGGGTGAAACACCTAGATATCTGCAAACACCATGTGCCGATATTTAACCCTTTCGAATCACTGTGAAGTGATTGGATTCAAACAAACTCTGCGATGATTCACTCTTTCTCAGCTCCATAGGCAGACAGACCTGGGAAGTCAAGCTGTCAGTGTGGTTCTGTATTCGTGGGCCGAGTGGTTAATGCGATGTACATGAAATCCATTGCGGTTTCCCCACGCAGGTGTGAACCCTGCCGAGTACAAAATGAGAAATGTCGTCTAAAAGAAAGGGAGTTTGCTCCCCGGCTTCTTCTTTAAGATTCAAATCAGTGGAGGGGGAAAAATATTTCACTCAAATTGGGACTGGTGGGAATCTGCAACCCACTGCCTGTTCGGGTGGAGCAAGCCGATACCCGCAGAGCTTCTTTTGAGGCTATGAGCAAAGTGTTTGGAAATGAGACTAGAACAGTGAGGTGCTTGAAATCGTGATCGAAATGAAGCAGGCACCTGAGGACAAGGGTGTTTCCTTTGCCAGTGAAAGATACTGCTTCACAAAGTTGGGCCTGTGGAAGGGAATCAGTGACGGTGATTATCTTTGGTTGTTCACCTTGTGAATGAACCCATTGCTGCGCATGTCCGTGTTAACGTCAGAACTCTGCAGCATGGTGGCGTTCGATACGCACAGGGCCGGGGCGCAATGGATGATGCATCTGATTCCACCTACCTGTTTGAAATGCAGCTCACAGCTTCTTCACACACCCCAATTAATCTTCTTATTGTCCTGAAGCCGGCATACGGTTTGAATTCCCGATCTGCGGGAATGAGAATCCGTTCACTGTCTCGCGTCAGTAAATGTCCCTGAGAACATCGGAGTCAACTCACAGCGCAGTCAGATGAGGGGAAGCTGAAATAGCCCCACATGCCGCTCACGGGCACATTTTATTCTCCCCAACTCAACGCCTCAACCACTGCGGCTCCTCGGAGTGGAAAAGAAACAATCACCAAAACCCAGTCTAAGCTCTGTGAATCTTCAGAAAATCAGCAAACGTTCATCCCTTCGGATTTTCTATCCTGGGCTGACAGGGATGGGTTTTGTCACTCTTTTGTAGGACATTGCAAGTGGATGTTTTGCAAAAAAGCACCACAATGCAATCTGATTAATCAGGCCTGGATGTTTTCGGTCTTTGAATGTAAGTGTTGTGCTCCAGAACTTTGCTGTTCATAGTTTATAATACTTATCTTCTCAGTTCCCTGTATCACTTGTCGAAAATGTTTAATTTGTGTCTTGTAATCCTTTCACTGTCTACTAATGAGGATAGTGTTTCCATGTTTTACCTAAATTATCTTGACCTTGCATACCTCAAGCCTCAAGCGAATTTCACGAGAAACCTTCTCCAGTTCAAAAGCCAACTATTAATGATGGCTCTGTTCCTTGTCACGTGTCCAATTTCAGATCGATGTTGTAAATGTCCCTTCTACTCCTTCAGATCCAGGTTTCGCTCACAGGGCTAGAACAGAACTGTCACCAAATACATTGACCAATCTACGTTCATCCTATCGATTGTATTAGCAACATCAGCACTTCTCATCAAAATAACTCGAGAGACTTCCATCACAATTTTCTGTGAACAGTTCTACATTAGCTTGGCTGAATGAACCCCAAATTTCTTGAATTGGCTCCTTATTTTCGGCCCTGATTATTAATCTCTCTACGCATGGGAATGGATCCTTCCCAGCTGCTCGATCTCTCATCAATGTGTTTCGTTCAATTGGCAAACTCCGAGAGTAACTGCTGCTGCCCCATTAAATCCAAAGGGGCCGCCCTGGGAGTTTGAGCAATGGCTCCAGGCACCCCCCGATGCAGGAGGGGAGTGCCCTGCCTGCTGCACCCCTTTTGGCCCCTTTCCTTCATTTGCTTTCATCCTGGTCTTAAAGCTGTCAAACCACAATTTTAGCAGCTCCAGATGTTCACGAAGTTTATATTAGTATTTCCTTTCTCCGAAGGAGGGTTGGGGTTGGGGGGGTGGGGGTAGTGGTGGTGGTAAAGGTCCACATTGCCATAGGACATGGCACAGAGCCCAACACAGCAGACCACTCAGACCACCGCCATCTTGGATCTCCAAGAAAATAGTTTTCAGACCCCAGTAGAGAACAGCTACAGGATCCTACAGCACAGAAACAGACCCTTCAGTCCAACTAGTCCATGCTATGTTCTCAAATTAAACTGGTCCATTTGCCAGTGATTGGCCCATATTCCTCTGAACCTTTCCTATTCATGTACTTATCAAAATGTCTTTTAAACATTATTACTGGACCTGCATCCACCACTTCCTCTGGACATTGATTCCACACACAAACCACTTTCTTAAAAATAAGGTTCTCCTCATCTTTTTAAAATCTTTCTCCTCTCCCCTTCAAAATTTGCTCCCTCATCATGAAACCCCCACCCTAGGGAAAGGACACCTGCTGGTCACCTCATCTATCCCCCTCATGATCTTATAATCCTCTATAAAGTCACCTCTCTACCTCCTGCACTCCAGTGAAAAACATCTCAACCTATCCACCCAGATGTAAGTATATTCCTATCCAGTTATGATCTGTTCAGTGCTGGTGCAGGCTCGAAAAACCAAATGATCTACCCCTGCTCCCAATTCTGTCACACTGTGTGAGACCATAAGACATGAGAACAGAAATTACGCCATTCAACGCATCGAGTCTGCTCCGCCATTCAATCATGGCTGATAAATTTCTCAACAATATTCTCCTGCTTTCTCCCCATTACCTTCGATTCCCTTAATACTCAAGAAGCTATCTATCTCAGTCTTAAATATACTCGGTGACCTGGCCTCTTGTGGCAATGAATTTTATAGATTCAGCACTCTCTGGCTGAAGACATTAATTCTTATCTCCACTCTGAAAAGTCTTCCCCTTACTCGAAGGCTGTGCCCTCAAGTTCTAGTCTCTCCTACCAATGGAGACATCTTGTCAATGTCCACTCTGTCCTGGCTGTTCAGTATTCTGTCTGTTTCAATTATATCCCCCCCTGAGTGTGGGCCTGTTAATCAGCATGGACCAGACCCTTCAGGATGAGGGACAGAGGAATTAGGTTCAGCAAAGTGAGAATGGGGGAGAGTCTGAGGGATGGAGATTTTCAGCTTTCTGGGAATGAGAGAGGAAAGAAAGTTTGATATAAATTAGAATTGATTAGATAGGCAGATGGGCCAAGGAGTGGCAGATGGAGTTTAATTTAGATGAGTATGAGATTTTGCGTTTTGGTAAGGCAAATCAGGGCAGGACTTATACACCCAATTCTAAGGTCCTGGGGAGTGAAGCAGAACAAAAAGACCTTGGTGAGCACGTTCATAGTTCCTTGAAAATGGAATCGCAAGTAGATCAGATAATGAAGGAGCTGTTTGGTATGCTTTCCTCCATTGGTCAGTCCATTGAGTTAGACCATGTTTTGGAATACCACGCATAGTTCTGATCTCCCTGCTGCAGGAAAGATGTTGTGATACTTGAAAGAGTTCAGAAAGAATTTACAAGGCTGTTGCCAGAATTGGAAGGTTTGAGCTCCAGGGAAAGGCTGAAGAGACTGGGTCTATTTTCCCTGGAGTGTTGGAGGCTGAAGGGTGACCTTATAGAAGTTCATAAGGGGCTTGGATAGGATGCATCGCCAAGATCTTTTCCCAAGGAAATATGAGTCCAAAAGTATAGGGCGTAGGTTTGAGATGAGAGTGGGAAGATTTAAAAATAACCTGAGGGGAAACTTCCTCACAAAGATGGTGATATCTCTGTGGAATGAGCTGCCAAAGTTAGTGATGGAGGCTGGTACAATTACAACACAGTAAAAGGCATCTGGATGGGTACATGAATAGGAAGAGTTTTGAGGGAAATGGGCCAAATGCTGGCAAATGGGACTGGATTAATTTAGGATATCTGGTCGGCACCATTGATTGGGCCGAAGGGTCTGTTTCTGTGCTGTATGACTCTAATCGTCTTCAGTGAAAGTAGAAGTGTGGTTGTGAAGACTAGACTTCCAGAGTAGTTTTCAAAGATGTTTTGCCCTGACTGGGAGCAGAAGTTACAATGGAATCTTTCGTTTGTGAGACAGCAACTGAGTGAGGGAGCACATCTGGAATTCTGGTGGAAAGTGGGAATTCATTGCACTGTGGGGATGACGTGCTTTCAGGTTTACTGGCAGTAAGTACAGTGTGCTGAGTGGAGAACCTAGTGAAGGGTTAGGTGGGTTTTTGTTTTAAACTGCTCATTTCATTCAGCCTTCAACATTGTATTTCCAACGCTGTCCATCAGAAGGTGCAGTGAATCAGTAATTGGTATCGTTAGAAGCCTTACAATTTTCAGTACTGCAGGTATTGCATTGTTTCATCAGCATTGTAAAGGTTACAGGCAGCAGTGGGAGGTGTGGGCTGTATTCACTAGAAATGATTAAGCAGTTAGAGAACACACATACGAGAGGGCAGGGTGGGACTTGTCTTTCCATTTGCAGAAAGTGGGAGGTTCTGGGAGCTGTCATCCAGAGCACACACAACCTTGGTAAAGCATTGAAGCCCTACAGTGTGGAATCAGGCCATTCAGCCCATAAAGGCAACGCTGACCCCTCTGAAGACCATGCCACTCAGACCCACCCCCACCCCCACCCCACCTATCCTGTACTGTCATTTCTGCTGGTGAATTAGACTAGGACTAGGGGATATGGCCTCAGGATTAGGGAAAGTAGATTTAGGACAGAGATGAGGAAGAACTGCTTTCCCTGGAATGTGGTGAATCTATGGAATTCTCTGCCCAAGGAAGCAGTAGCAGCAGCTTTATTAAGTATATTCAGGATACAGTTGGCTGGGTTATTGCATTATAGGGAATGAAAGGGTAGTTGGGACAATGCAGATAGGAGGAGCTGAGATGATGACCTTAATGAATGGCAGAGCAGGCTGGATGGGCCAAATGGCCTACTCCTGCTTCTATCACTGCGAAACTATAACTGTGCATTTCCCTTGGCTAACCCACCTAACCTGCACATCCCTGGGCACAATGGGCAATTTAGCATGGCCAATCCAAATCAAGGCCGGTGAGCAGTGTGGTGATGTGGAAAATGAACGTTAGAGAATGATAAAAAGGGACAAGGAGGATAAATGTACCAGCAATCAAAGCTGGATTCAAAATTTCACAAAAAATAAAAGTAAAAGCTGAATGTGTGCTGCATTGTAACAAAAGTGAATGAATTGGCTGCACACATTGAAGAGAATAATTATGATCTGAGACTCCTTACAGAGAAGTTTAATGGGAAGCTCAGTAAAGGTAGATGGTTGGCATTGCTAATCAAAGCACTGATCACAGGGGAGTCTGGTGTCAGCTCGGATTTCAGGTCCTGATTTCTCTGTCCTCTGTTGATCTCCCTGTTCCCACAGAGTAAGGTGTCGTATGTCCTCAGCTCTGCTGGGTTTTTGCTGAAGCTTTGACCCTCTTTTCCACCTTCCAGAACAATAAAACATTCAGTCACTCAAGGCCCAACCCACATTGCCCCAGCCTGTCAACCACCCAGACAGAGAGACTCATCGGAGTGGGGAATAAACAAGAAAAATGAAACACAATTAGAAATAAATAGATGAGTGTGTTTAATGTTTGTTCATTGGGAAGTAAGCCAGAAATAAAGGTCTCCCAGGATTCTTATGGTACCCAACTTGAGGAATTCTCTTTCCCTTACATCTAACTATTAGTACCCAACTCTGATTTATAACAACACTTACAGAAATAAAGCACTTGTTATCAAACAGACAGAGATAAACAGTACAGACATAGACATTTGCTTTCTCTCATGCACGCACACATGCATGTAAGTGTATAGGGTGAATTTGTATTTGCAGAATTACATTTATAAATACATAGAACATTACAGCGCAGTGCAGACCCTTCGGCCCTCAATGTTGCACCGACCTGTGGAACCAATCTGAAGCTCATCTAACCGACACTATTCCATTCTCGTCCATATGCCTATCCAATGACCATTTAAATGCCCTTAAATTTGGCGAGTCTACTACTATTGCAGGCAGTACGTTCCACACCTCTACTACACTGAGGAAAGACTCTACCTCTGACCATCTGTCCGATATCTATCACCCCTCAATATAAAGTTATATCCCCTCGTGCTAGCCATTGCCATCCAAGGAAAAAGGCATTCACTGTCCAACCAATCTAACTCTCTGATTATCTTATGTCTCAGTTAAGTCATCTTTCAACCTTCTTCTCCCTAACGAAAACAGCCGCAAGCCCCTCAGCCTTTCCTCCCTAAGACCTTCCCTCCATACCAGGTAACATCCTAGTAAATCTCCTCGGAACCTTTCCCAAAGCTTCCACATCCTTTCTATAATGCGGTGACCAGAACTGTACGCAATGCTCCAAATCTGGCCGCACCAGAGTTTTGTACAGCTGCAGCATGATCTCATGGTTCTGAAACTCAATCCCTCTACTAACAAAAGCTAACACACCGTATGCCTTCTTAACAGCCCTATCAACCTGGGTAACGTTTAAGGATCTACGTACTTGGACACCAAGATCTCTCTGCTCATCTATACTACCAAGAATCTTACCATTCGCCCAGTACTCTGCCACCTGATGCTCTTTCCAAAGTGAATCACCTCACACTTTTCCGCATTAAACTCCATTTTCCACCTCTCAGCACAGCCCTGCAGCTTATCTATGTCCCTTTGTAACTGACAACATCCTTAGTCAGTATCCACAACTCTACCGACTTTAGTGTCATCCGCGAATTTACAAACCCACCGTCTATGCGCTCATCCAGGTCATTAATAAAATGACGAAGAGCAGTGGACCCAAAACAGATCCTTGTGGTACCTCACAAGTAATTGAACTCCAGGATGAATATTTCCCATCAACCACCACCCTCTGTCTTCTTTCAGCTAGCCAATTTCTGACCCAAAAGTTTGATTTTGTTCAAAAATGCGTAATCTGCTGGTAGTCAATGCAGGCAATGCATGCATATAGTATTTTATAAATGTCACTTTGGAAACAGAACTTGTCAGATTCAAAATTGGGATACAGACTGACTGTGACCTCATACCTTTAATGCATTGTCTGAGCTGAGGTGTCACCTTTTCTTACAAACCTGAAGTTATCTCGAGAAGGTGATTTGTAAGAAGTTCTGAGATTTACATATTAATGATACCTACAACCCATTCTAAAAGATTAAAGACTGATGGTTTGCCACGTCTGTATGTTTCGTTTCTCACTGGTGTTGGTGTCAATGCCTTGACCCCGTGTCTGGTTGTTTCTAAAGACGCTGTATTGCGGGTTTATCCTGAATTTATACAGTTTTTCTTTGCTTCCCAAAATCAGGTCTGCTCACACTGAGCAGTATCCCAATGTCGTGAAAGATGTTAACTTTCAGGGAGAGTTATTCAAAAGAGATGTTTTTACTTTTTTGGCCCTGTAAGATCCTGAATTAGCATCCTTCAGGAAAATTAGAGTGGAGTGAGAATGGATAGGGGGAAGAGACATTGGGATGGTGCTTTTAATTTTGTGGAATAACAAAAGAAAAGATTGTTCTGCAGAAAAAGAATTGCTTGTTCTGAATTTCTACCCTGGACTGATGTTAAAGTGGAGATTTGAGACCCACCAGGGAATCCCTTGTGGACTCAGACCTGTAAAGCCTCCCTCTTGGTTCGTCCCAGAAATCGTACTGTTTGGAAGTCTGGAATAAAAACCTGTTATGGACAGTTTAGCATAATTTTAGTTATCCCCTTTATTCACTACTAGCATCACTGTGACAACATAACATTGATACCTATAAGCTAAACTAACTTGGTTCTAATAATCTAGGAGAGTAGGTTACCAGCTGTTCAAATGCCCAGCAGGCTACTCCAATGTATTGATACAAAGTGGCTTCCTTTGTACAAAATTTTGAAAAAGAAATTGCATGTTCTTAATTAGACAGATAACAGTGAAAGACAATAATTCATAAAGAAGAAAAGCTAATTGACAGGTCTGTGAAGCTTGACTAATCACTCCTACAGGCCCTAAGCCATTCGTCAGGTGGGAAAAACAGCTGAGTTAGGCGCCTGCGAGCGAGATAAACTCCTCTCATAAAGAGGTACCAGTCTCAGCTAATTGGAGAGTTCACAAGATAACCTTGCACATCTCATATGTCAGATACAGTTCGTTTATAAAACAGCTTCTTAGTAAGGAGGGCAAACGTTCAATCATAAAATGGCTTCCCGACACATTGCGCAAGAACCTCTTCAATATTCGACCTCAAATAATTTCTAAGCTGGGAGCAGACTCCTGCTTTTTAAGCACTAAACCATTCTGTACCTGAGGCGGAGATGTTACCGTAAGGTTGCATTTAAACTGATTCATTCGTCTTCGAATGAAACATGCCTACTTTTCAAGTTTGTGATTCAAATTCAAATAAGACGTAAGATCGAATTAGTTAGAACTGACAGTGGGGCAGTCTGTAAAAACAGCAAGTAAGTTAAAGCTTTATCAGTATTTCCTTTTACAGAATTTGCATTTCATAACCAGAATTGGCTTCTCAAAATGCAATTAAATTCGATCCATACCAGCTGAGCACGAAGAGTTAATTTCCTACTGGATTCAACAGCCTCAGCACTAAAATGGTGTCTCTCTCTCTAGTGTCCTTTTGAACTCTCAAGTTAGGGTTTTGTAACAGCAAAGATTTATTTTCTCTGTGACTGCCCTGCTTGCAAGGGGTATACGAATCCATTATAATTGATAGCAACTGACAGTTAATTACAATGTTTTTGATAGTATTTGATTCTGACCCTGAAACGAAACTCGATACTGTCATTAATTTCACAAGGGAACGGCTGTGAATGTTATCACTTGGTGTTCTGTTCATACAGATTCACCGATGCTAAGGCAAACGTTGTTAATTGTCTTACAGCATCCTGTTATCACTTGGTAAGCCCAGATGTCCCTATCTTTTACATTCTTTCAGATGCCCCCCTTTTCTGAGCCTTGCTGTCTGTCTATCTTCTAGTGTAATAAATGTGTTCTATAATTCAGCATTACATTTAGTCTAAATGTTTAAAGACAAGTTTTAAGGCTATAGACCTTCTCAGTGACAATGATGACTTTTGTAATCTCTTTTTACAGAGTATTTGATCTGAAAACTGAAGTTTAAAAATCAACAGATGAAGGGCTTATGCCCAAACCGCCGACTCTCCTGCTCCTCAGAGGCTGCCTGACCTGGTGTGCTTTTCCGCACTTTTTGACTCTGACTCTCCAGCGTCTGCTGTCCTCAATTTCAAGTCAATGTTTGACAGTCATTCAGTCCATTGGGACTGTCACGAGTTTTGACTAAGATTCTGTGAGAAGGAGCAAAGTTTTTTGGTCCCTGTTTCAGTAAGTTTTCAGCATCAGTGGGACTGAATGAGAGATCCTACAGTTATAGCGTAGCGAGTGTGGAACCTAAAACAGTTATCCAGCCTGGAAAGAGGAATTCACAGCAGGAGGGGACTGTCCATGTGTTTGTGTGCCGCTGAAGCTTCAGCCAATGAGAAACCAGAGGAATACCACCCTGTGGAGAAACCTTGGAAGTGTGGCGACTGTGGGAAAGGCTTCCATGTCCTGTCTGTCTTGGAGGCTCATCAGTGCAGTCACACTGGGGTCAGGCCATTCTCCTGCCCAGAGTGCGGGAAGGGGTTCAGCAGTTCCTCCACCCTGCTGAGGCACCAACGGGTCCACACAGGGGAGAGGCCCTTCAGCTGCCTTGAGTGCAGGAAGGCTTTCAGCAATTCCTCTGACCTACTGAAGCACCAACGGGTCCACACCAGGGAGAGGCCATTCACCTGCCCAGAGTGTGGGAAGGGGTTCAACAGTTCCTCCGCCTTGCTGACCCACCGGCGGGTCCACACAGGGGAGAAGCCCTTCAGCTGCCCTAAGTGTGGGAAGGCCTTCACGTAGGCCTTTTCCCTGCTGAGGCACCAGAGTGTCCACACAGGGGAGAGGCCATTCACTTGCCCAGTGTGGGAAGGGGTTCAGTGATTCCGCCGCCCTGCTGACCCACCGGCGGGTTCACACAGGGGAGAAGCCTTTCAGCTGCCCTGAGTGTGGGAAGGCCTTCACCCAGGCCTCCAACCTGCTGACCCACCGGTGGGTCCATACCAGGGACAGGCCATTCAGTTGCCCCGAGTGTGGGAAGGCCTTCAGCAATTTCTCCCACGTGCTGATCCACCGACGGGTCCACACCGGGGAGAGGCCATTCGCTTGTCCTGAGTGCGGAAAGGCCTTCAGCAATTCCTCTGACTTACTGAAGCACCAGCGAATCCACACTGGGGAGAGGCCATTCAGCTGCCCTGAGTGCGGGAAGGCCTTCACCCAGGCCTGCAACTTGCAGAGGCACCAGCGCTCCCAACAATCGGTTTCTGCCGGTGAGGCTGCTGTGGGTCACCCCCAGGACTGAACCTCCTGCCCAGTCTGACAATGGGAGAGTTGGTGGGCTGGTTTTGTTTTCTGCTGGACTGCATCCACTCCCACGGTGGCTCAGTGGTGAGTAGCATTGCCTCACAGTGCCAGGGACCCGGCTTTGATTCCACTATTGGGATAACTATCTGTGTGGAGTTTGCACATTCTCCTTCTGTGCCTGCGTGGGTTTTCTCTGGGTGTTCCGGTTTCCTCCCACAGCCCAAAGGTGTACAGGTAGGGTGGATTGGTGAAGTTAAATTGTCCCAGTGATCAGGGATGTGTAGGTGTGGTACATTAGTCAGGGGAAGTGTCGAGTAATAGGGTAGGGAAATGAGTCTGGGTGGGTTACTCTTCAGAGGGTCAGTTTGAACTTGTTGGGCTGAAGGACCTGTGTCCACACTGTAGGGATTCTGTGATTCTATGAACTTTGATCCATTGGGCGTTACTGCTCGTTGAGCCCAGGACTGCACGTTCCCACTGAAACAATCTGCACAAACCTAAGCCTGTGAGACCATCAAAGCAGAAGTTAGGCCATTCAGCCCATCGAGTCTGCTCTGCCATTCGTTAGAGACAAAAACAAACTGCAGATGCTGGAATCCAAAGTAGGCAAGCAGGAGGCTGTGAGAACACAGCAAGCCAGGCAGCACCAGCAGTGAAGTCAGTGTTTCAGGTGTTAACCCAAATCATTGACTTCTCCACCAGAAATGATTTACCAGGATGTTGCCGAGAGTTTGGGCTACAGGGAGAGGTTGAGTAGACTGGGGCTGTTTTCCCTGGAGTGTCAGAGGTTGAGGGGTGACCTTATATGGGTTTATAAAATCATGAGGAGTATGGATAGGGTAAATAACAAGGTCATTTCCCTGGAGGTTGGGCAGTCCAGAACCAGAGGGTTTATGGTGAGAGGGGAAAGATTTAAATGGGACATAAAGGGCAACCTTTTCATGCAGAGGGTGACGCATGGATGGAATGAGCTGCCAGAAGAAGTGGTGGAGGCTGGTACAATGACAGCCTTTAAATAACATCTGGATGGGGGCATGAATAGGAATGGTTGAGAGGGATATAGGCCAAGTGCTGGAAACCGACCCTTTGGTCCAACTCATTCATGCTGACCAGATATCCTAAATTAATCTAGTCCCATTTGCCAGCATCCCTCTAAACCCTTCCTGTTCATACACCCATCCAGGCGCCTTTTGATTAGATTCCCTACAGCGTGGAAACAGGCCTTTCGGCCCAACAAGTCCTCACTGACCCTCCGAAGAGTAACCCACCCTAACACTACAGGCAACTTAGCATGGACCTCAAGGGACAAGTTTTCACACAGAGGGTGGTGCATGTACAGAATGAGTTGCCAGGGGAAGTGGTGGAGGCGGGTACAATGACAACATTTAAAAAGCATCTGGATGGGTATATGAGCTAAATGCTGACAAATGGGAGTAGATTAAATGTTGGATGTCTGGTCAGTATGGAGGAGTTGTACCGAAGGGTCTGTTTCAGTGCTGTACATCTCTACGACCAGGCCTCTCGGGTTCACACACAAAGAATCTGTCAGTAACGTTGGGTTTCAGTGTTCGGTTGAAGCAATGTGGTATCTTTTCGAGACTTCGCGTCAAGAGATGCACAGCAGGGAAACAGACCCTTCAGTCCAACTCGTCCATGCTGACTGCATATCCTAAATTAATCTCATCCCATTTGCCAGCACTTCTCCATATCCCTCGAAACTCTTCCAATTCATGTTCCAATCCAGATGCCTTTTCAATGTTGAAATTGTACCAGACGCCACCACTTCCTCTGGCAGCTCATTCCATACATACACCACTCTCTCCGTGAAAAGGTCCCTTTTAAATCTTTTCCCCGTCATCCTAATCCTGTAGTTTTGGATTCCCCATCCTGGGGAAAAGATTTTGACTATTTACCCTATCTGTGTCCCTCATAATTTTATTAATATCTCCCAGGTCACTCCTCAGCCTCTGATGTTCCAGGGAAAAATACCTGCAACTTATTCAATCTCTCCCTGTAACTCAAACCCTCCAACCTCACAACCATCCATTTAAATCTTTTCTGAACCCTTTCAAGTTTCACTACATCCTTCCTGGAGACACAATTTGCAGGTGTTCAGTGTTATGGACCAGGCCAGATCCCCTCAAAACATTTTCAGATTAGATTACTTACAGTGTGGAAACAGTCCCTTCGGCCCAACAAGTCCACACCGCCCCGCTGAAGCGTAACCCACCCATACCCCTACATCTACATCTACATCTACCCCTTACCGAACACTACGGGCAATTTAGCATGGCCAATTCACCTGACCTGCACATCTTTGGACTGTGGGAGGAAACCGGAGCACCCGGAGGAAACCCACGCAGACACGGGGAGAATGTGCAAACTCCAATCAGTCAGTCGCCTGAGGCGGGAATTGAACCCGGGTCTCTGGCGCTGTGAGGCAGCAGTGCTAACCACCGTGCCGCCCAGACCCTAACTTTTTTTTAGTTGTTTTAGGCAGAGGTATCCAGGAGTGATGTAACTGGTCAAATCACTTGGCTTCCAGGAAACAATTTATTTACACACCGCCGAATGAAACCTTTGTGACCACTCCATTGACCTGTGTTGCCACCTTCAGGGTACAATCGACTGAACACCCAGATCTCTAACTCCCCCTCGCGAGAGCCAAGAGTCCTCAGTTCTATTGAGGGGGGGGGAAATTGGATGTCAGTCATCTCTGTATTAGAGAATGCATCATTTAAATAAAACTGAGAAGGGCATTCCTGACAGAAGATTCAACAGAAGGCGGCACAGAGTGTTCCAAGAGACACGTAACCTGACTGTAATCTGAGACTAAATTCTATTTCTTGTTACGAGAGGGAATCATATTTATTGGATCATCATATCACGAGAATCTTGTTTTATTCCGGAACAGTCAGTAGTTAGAAGGGACTTATTTGGTTTGTTAATAGATTATTTAATCTGTTCACCGTTACTGTTGGATAAATAAATGGATTTTTGTTGATTTTAAAGTGTCAGGGATTTATTTTTGAACATTAGAGCAGGTTACACCACTTTTCACATTAATTTTGCAGATTATAGGGTGATGCGCTTGTCTTTGGGTGTTTTGGTTTGAGATCTCTGGTGGGGTAGGAGTTGGTGTCAGCTTTCCCTTTCTAACAGTATTGACGTGGTGTCATGCTGAATGCAGTGGAGTCAATATTAATCCCAGCCTCTTGCTCTGGTTGTGGGTGAATCGCCTTAATTTGGTCACTGACTCAGAAACAACACACAGAACCAACTGCTGAAACAATGATTCACACTTCATTGCATGTAACAACCAAAACTAAAAACCCTCAAGTAAGCAAGTTCAGTCTCACGGCTGCCACCCTCCCCCCACCCGGCTATCACCTGATTGCTGGCAGAATTTAACCGAGTTTCCATCGACAGTGCCCATCTCTGGAAGGGTCAAGGGGTTTGACGCAATATTCTTCTTCCAATACTGCTGCTGCATCGTTCTGGAGTGAGAACGTAGAACAATACAGCACAGTTCAGACCCTTCAGCCCTCGATGTTGTACTAGCCTTTTATCTAACTTGAAGATGAGACTAGCCTGCACACCCCTCAATTTACTGCCGTCCATGTGCTCGTTCAGCAGTCGCTTAAATGTCCTTAAATGTATCTGACTCTCATTCCAACCCTGGAAGTGCATTCCATGCACTCACCATTCAGAGTAAAAAACCTACCTCTGACATCTCCCCTAAACCTTCTTCCAATTACCTTAAAATTACGCCCTGTCATTTCTGACCTGGGGAAAAAGTGTCTAGCTATTCGTTCTATCTATGCCTCTCAACATCTCTATAAAGTCACCTCTCATCCTTCTTCGCTCCAATGAGAAAGGCCCTAGCTCCCCCAACCTAAGACATCCCCTCCATTCCAGGCAGCATCGAGGTAAATCTCCTCTGTACCCTCTCTCAGCTTACACAGCTTCCTGTTGTGGTTCTGTTCGCTGAACTGGGAATTTGTGTTGCAGACATTTCGTCCCCTGTCTCGGTGACATCCTCAGTGCTTGGCAGCCTCCTGTGAAGCGCTTCTGTGATGTTTCCTCTGGCAACTTCCCTACACATCTTCCCTAAAATTAGGTGACTAAAAGTGAACACAATATTCCGAGTGTGATCTAACCGGTACTCCATACAGCTGCAGCATAACCTTGCAGCTCGTAAGCTCAAACTCCCTGCTAATGAAAGCCAACACACTGTACACCTTCGTAACAACCTTCTCAACATGGGATTGTACTCATTAGCGTTCGTTAGGTTGAGGAGAGATCTAATAGAAACTTACAAGATTATGCTTGGCTTAGAAAGGGTGGATACTGGCGAGTTGTTTCCATTAGGCAATAGACAATAGACAATAGACAATAGATGCAGGAGTAGGCCATTCTGCCCTTCGAGCCTGCACCGCCATTCAATATGATCATGGCTGATCATTCCTAATTAGTATCCTGTTCCAGCCTTATCTCCATACCCCTTGACTCCACTATCTTTAAGAGCTCTATCCAATTCTTTCTTAAAAGAATCCAGAGACTGGGCCTCCACTGCCCTCTGGGGCAGAGCATTCCACACAGCCACCACTCTCTGTGTGAAGTAGTTTCTCCTCATCTCTGTCCTAAATGGTCTACCCCGTATTTTTAAGTTGTGTCCTCTGGTTCGGCACTCCCCCATCAACGGAAATATGTTCCCTCCTGCCAGAGTGTCCAATCCTTTCATAAGCCTATACGTTTCAATCAGATCCCCTCTCAGTCTTCTAAACTCAAGGGTATACAAGCCCAGTCGCTTCAGTCTTTCCGTGTAAGGCAATCCTGCCATTCCAGGAATTGACCTCGTGAACCTACGCTGCACTCCCTCAATAGCCAGAATGTCTTTCCTCAAATTTGGAGACCAGAACTGTACACAGTACTCCAGGTGTGGTCTCACCAGGGCCCTGTACAGCTGCAGAAGCACCTCTTTGCTTCTATACTCAATCCCTCTTGTTACGAAGGCCAGCATGCTATTAGCCTTCTTCACGACCTGCTGTACCTGCATGCTTGCCTTCATTGACTGGTGTACAAGAACACCCAGATCTCTCTGAACAGCCCCTTTACCTAATTTGATACCATTGAGGTAGTAATCTGCCTTCCTGTTCTTGCCACCAAAGTGGATAACCAGACATTTATCCACATTAAACTGCATCTGCCATGCATCTGCCCACTCACCTAACTTGTCCAGGTCACCCTGTAATCCCCTAACATCCTCATCACATTTCACCCTACCACCTAGCTTTGTGTCATCAGCAAATTTGCTAATGTTATTGCTGATACCATCTTCTATATCATTTACATATATTGTAAAAAGCTGCGGTCCCAGCACGGATCCCTGTGGTACCCCACTGGTCACTGCCTGCCATTTCGAAATGGAGCCGTTAATCACTACCCTTTGTTTCCTATTAGCCAACCAATTCTCTATCCAATCTAGTACTTTGCCCCCAATCCCGTGCGCCCTAATTTTACTCACTAACCTCTTGTGTGGGACTTTATCAAAAGCTTTCTGAAAGTCCAGGTACAGTACATCCACTGGATCTCCCTCATCCATCTTCCGAGTTACATCCTCAAAAAATTCAAGAAGATTAGTCAAGCATGATTTCCCCTTCATAAATCCATGCTGACTCTGTCCTATCCTGTTACTATTATCCAGATGTGCCGTAATTTCATCCTTTATAATAGACTCCAGCATCTTTCCCACCACTGAGGTCAGACTAACTGGTCTATAATTTCCTGCTTTCTCCCGCCCACCCTTCTTAAAAAGTGGCACAACATTAGCCGCCCTCCAATCCTCAGGAACCAACCCCGATTCTATTGAACTCTGGAAAATAATCACCAGC
Source organism: Chiloscyllium punctatum (assembly GCF_047496795.1). Lineage (NCBI taxonomy): Eukaryota > Metazoa > Chordata > Chondrichthyes > Orectolobiformes > Hemiscylliidae > Chiloscyllium > Chiloscyllium punctatum. Next base: position 60,680,329 of record NC_092774.1, on the reverse strand, counting down.
GCATCCACGATTTCCCGAGCCACCTCCTTCAGTACCCTGGGATGCAGGCCATCAGGTCCCGGAGACTTATCAACCTTCAGACCTAACAGTCTCTCCAACACCAAATCCTGGCAAATAGAAATTCCCTTAAGTTCAGGTCCTTCAGCCACTGTTACCTCAGGGAGATTGCTTGTGTCTTCCCCAGTGAACACAGATCTGAAGTACCCATTTAATTCCTCTGCCATTTCTTCGTTCCCAGTAATATATTCCCCTGCTTCTGTCTTCAAGGGCCCAATTTTTGTCCTAACCATTTTTTTGCCTTGGACATACCTAAAAAAGCTTTTACTATCCTCCTTTATATTCTTGGCCAGGCGGAGGAGACTAGGATCCAGGGACACAGCCTGATAATTAGAGGGGGTCAATTTAGAACAGAAATGAGGAGATATTTCTTCAGCCAGAGAGTGTGGGCCTGTGGAATTCATTGTCAGGGAGCGCAGTGGAGGCCAGGGCGTTAAATGTCTTCAACGTAGAGCTTGATAAATTCTTAATTAAGGAATTAAGGGCTACAGGGAGAGTGTGGCTAAGTGGAGCTGAAATGTCCATCAGCCATGATTAAATGACAGAATGGACTCAATGGGCTGAATGGCCTTACTTCCACTTCAATGTCTTATGGTCTTAATTCATTGATGTTGACTAGATATTCTAAATTATCTAGTCCCATATGCCAGCACATGGCCCATACCCCTCTGAACCCTTCCTATTCAGAAACCATCCAGATGCCATTCACATACTGTAATTGTACCAGCCTCCACCATTTCCTCTGGCAGCTCATTCTTTACGCTCACTACCCTCTGAGTTAAAAAGTTGCCCTTAGGTTTCTTTTAAGTCTTTGCTCATCCACCTCACCCTAAAGCTATTACACTTTAGTTCTGGACACCCCCAAACCCAGGGGACAATATCTTGTCTTTTTGCCCAATCCATGCCTTTCATGATTTTATAAATGTATACAAACGCCTTTGCCACACTCGGGAAAACAGCCCAAAACAATTCAGTGCAAACCCTCCAACACTGGCAGCATCCTTGTAAATCTTTTCTGAACCCTTTCAAGTTTCACAACCTCCTTTTGATAGGAGCAAGAGCAAAAGTGGCCGAACCAATGTCCTGTACAGCCACAACATAACCTCCCAAGTTCGATACCCAGAGGATTGGGAAAGTTGTATTTTGTGGGTTTTGAAAACTGGGAAAGAATGGAAGTATAACCTGAACTTTTGAGGGTCAGTTTGGAAACATGAATACTTCGGAGGGGGGCAGAAAGAAGAGGTGAGGGAAGGAAGCCAAATGTGCTGCAGCCAACACGGAGCAAGAACAGAGGATGTAAAACTGTTGCAGCCAGCTTGAAGCTGCAATGTGGATCATTGCACATGCTGTACTTGAACCTGATGCATTTATTTGTGGGAATCAGATGCATTTTATAAATAAAAATAAAGTATCTCCCCCTCCCCAATTGCTATCATCCGTCCCTCCTCGCCCGGATAATTAAGACACATACCTGAGTTGGCAGAGTAGATTCCCTCCTTGAATTCACTCCAGTTGCTACAAGTGAACAGATTACCCCCTCCCTCTCTCCCTCCCAGGATGAGGAGTTGCCCAGAGGAGGGTGTTTCACATTGAAACTGATCGGGCCACTTCCGCGTTGTGATGTCAAAAATGGGGCAGGGAGCGGGGACAGGCCGACAGCAGAACTCTGCAGCAGATGGAAGGAGAACAGTTTGCAAAAATCCCTTCCCTTCAAAGAATCCTCACCGTGTGGAAGCAGGCCACTCGGCCCAACAACTCCAAACCAATGCTCTGAATGGTAATTCACCCATATCCTCCCCTTATTGCCCTACATTTATCCCAGAGTAATACACAGAACTTACACATCCCTGGACACTATGGAGGGAATTTAGCATGGCCAATCCACCCTTGAGGATCTGGATCCCAGGCGGGACCCCTCCGTCTCAAGATCGGTCAAAGAACGAACGGAATGCGGACTGTACAAAGCAAAGTTATCAGTTTAATAAAGCAAGGCAGTCTGTCGCAATTCTTTCCAGCAACACAGAAGTTAAAGCTTCTGAGCTCCGTGGCGAAATGGCAGAATTACTTTCGAAAAGTACACATCACTTACATGTTTTTTAAGAGACAGCACAGCCTTAAAAGACCAATCAAATGTAATAAGGTGACATGATTGACAGCAGGTTAGTCCAATATTTCCTAGGAAACAGATTGTTTTACTCTCAAAATCATCCCGTGCTTGTTAGTTCAAGGTTAGTTTGAATACCAAATTCATATGATTCATATTATTAAACCCCATTGTTTTCTTTTCCCCAAAGCTAACCAACTCAGCAAAGCAGCAATTCAAATTCACAGGATCAAATCATTACCTGAAGCCATTTTAAATTGAAAAGCCATTCTGTGTGGACTTGCCATTGTCAGCATTGGTGCACAAGAAGGAACAGTTTACCTGTGCGATCCTGAGCAACCAGAGACTGTGCACCAACTATGCCAGGAAGATGTCCTCGTCTGCTGAGGGACTGAACATTACCAAGAATGACTATTGCAGTGGTCAGAGACTGAACAGTTCATTTACAGAACAAGTCTAAATGGTCTTTACCCTGTAAACGTGTTGTGTGCCAGTGTGATACCAGTTGTGCTATGAGCTACCCTGGTAAGCCTTGCCCCCATCCAAATAGGTCACACCACAAAAGAGAAGATAGGGAAATGTTATTTTTCGATTACAATTTGTTTCTTCAAAGTCACAATAGAATATTTGGCGGAGATGAAGTGGTCTGTTATGTGCTGACTTCAGCAAAAGATTCTTTGACCCCTACTGGCACCAATGCCTTCCCAATTATGGGATGGGTGGAACTGTTCTGGGACAATAACTGCCTCTCTTACCAAAAGACCCATCTATTGAACAGCCTCAAGGAAGTCACAAAGACAGGCATGCCTCTTACTGGCAAGGTCCCTCCCTTACCTAGACTAAACCTGGTTATTATTTTGAATAAAGTAAGTACTCCTCATGCTGTAACTGGAGGAATATAGTCTCCCCTGAGTTTTGCAATAGAATGGAAGAATCCAAAAGCTCTACAAAACAGTAATATCACTCTTTGGGATATGCAGCTCTCAGTGACTTTTTTCTGTAGGAGATTTTTCAGGAATTATTAGCCATCAAAACCATACTTATATCGTTTGTGGTCTCAACCTTTTGGCTAATGAGACAACTGCTGCTTTATTGAGATCAGGAATTAAAATTTGAATTTAGGCTGTTGTTAGGAGCAACAGGTGTATGTAGATTTTTATTAACCACAAAATTGCATTTCAATTTTAAATACTATTTTAAAATAAATATTACAAAATGGCTTCAGGTAATGATTTGACATTGAACTTGAATTGCTGCTTTGCTGAGTTGGTTCGATTTAGAAATAAAAGAGAACAATGAAGTTTGCATAATATGAATCATAAGTAATTTGGTATTCGAACTAATCTTGAACGAACAAGCATGGGATGATTTTGCGCATAAAACAATCGGTTTCTCGGGAAATATCATTGGACTAACCTGCTGTCAATCATGTCACCTTATTACATTTTATTGGTCTTTTGTAATTCAGGCTGCGCTGTCGCAAAAATAAATAATGCGTAATTTTCAAATGTAATTGTGTAATTTTGCCACGGAACACAGAAGCTTTTAACCTGTGTTGCTGGACAAATCTGTGCTAGGCTGCCTTATGTCATTAAGCTGATAACCTTGCTTTAGATAGACCGTACTCCTGGTGATCCTTTTGACCGATCTCGGATCGAGAGAGCCGATTGAGGGGGTCCAGACCTTCACCCGAACCTGCAGAACCCCGAACACTATGGATAAACTTACCTCGGCCAATCCACTCTAACCTGCACATCTCTGTACACTGGGGGTAAATTAGCATGGTCAACATACACTAACAAGAACATCCTTGGGCATTATCAGTAATTTAGCATTGCTGAACCTCAACCCCCCCCTAACCTGCACATCGCTGGACAGTCTGGGGAATTAAGCTCGGCCAAGGCCGAGGTTACCACGAGGTTGGAATTCTCTCCCAGAAATGACAGTTGATGGTGCCCTCACCAAGATGGCCGCCCGCGCTCCCCGCCCCAAGACAACATGCGCCTGACCCTCACAAAGATGGCGGCCGGTTGCCCAGGCAACCCGAGAGCTCCTTCGTCGGTGAAGTAAACACTGGGCCTGTGGTGATTTTATTGGAGGCCTCAGTCCTCCCCCTAGGAGTTTATAAACTCCCCAGTCTCCCTCCTCCCGCGGTTCCCAATCCTACCCTGTCTCACTGTCTCCTCTCCCCGGGGGCAGGAGCCAGGTCTTGGCGCTCGGGCCTGGCGACCTCCCCGGGATGTTTCTGAAACCTGTTCCTGTTCTGAAGGAGGATCACCGGGACCCGAAATGATTTCTCTCGGCACGAGCTGCCGGACCTGCTCAGCTTTTCCAGCGGTTCTTATTACTTCAGCCACCGGCACCATTCTGCTCCCACACTCAGGAACACCGCCTCAGTCCTGCTGCAGGACCTGCACTGCACATGCGCCAGCTCGCAAGGGGCGGGGCCCAGGATTGTGACGTCTCCTGGGTTGAGGGGGCGTGGTTGGGGAGGCCACCCAACAATCGGTGACAATGGGGGCGGGGCGATCGTTTTGCCGGCCCCCAGCCTCCAGAAAGGGGCTATTTCAAAAAGTTTCAACGTCGTGTTTTTTTAACTTTTCAGCCTGTTGCGAAATGTTATTCTGGACCTCTGGAAGGGTCAAACATTAGGAAAGTTTCAAACAGAAACAAAGGGATATTTAAAAATATAAATAAAATTAGGTAAGTTAACTTACAAAAGAGACCTCACACTAAATATCAAAAAGGACAGCAAAAGCTTCTGTTGGTATGCTCATGGGAACAGAGTCGCTGAGCTAAGTGTGGTACCTTGGAAGATGAAAACTGTGAGTTCGTGGGGGAACATTGAAGTGGCAGAGATGATCTCAATTTTTATGTTGGCAAACAACAGAACTATTCCTATTAGAATTGGCAAGTCAGAGGCTATAGAAAGGGTAGAACTTAAACAATCAACATTGAGAGGGTAAAGGTACACAGGAAACGATTTGGATTGAGGACAGACAAGTCCACTGATGCTGATGGCCTACACCCTGGGTCCTGAAGGAAGTGGCAGTGGAGATAATGAACTCATTAGTTACAATATTTCAAAAATCTGTGAACATGGGAAAGATTCATTGCATTTATTTAAGACTGAGATATATATATGTTCCTGATTGTCAAGGGGATCAAAGGTTATGGGAAGAAAGCTGGAGAATGGATTTGAGAAACATCTCAGCCATGATTGAATGGTGGAGCAGACTCGATGGACTGAATGGCCTAATTTCTGCTCCTGTGTCGTATGATCTTATGGTTCCATTGGATTGGAAAAATGTTAATGTAACACCTGTATTCAGAATGGGAGGGAGGCCATATGTGGGAAATTGCAGACCAGTTCGTTGAACATTTGTTATAGAGTTATAGAGATGGTGCAGCACGGAAACAGACTCTTCAGTCCAACTTGACCATGTCAAAAGATATCCTAACCTAATCTAGTCCCATTTGCCAGCACTTGACTCATATTCCTCTAAACCCTTCCTATTCATCTACCCATCCAGATGCTCATTAAATGCTGTAATTGTACCAGCCTCCACCACTTCCTCTGGCAGCTCATTCCATACAAGCACACCCTCTGTATGAAAAGGTTGCCCCTTAGGTCCCTTTTACGTCTTTCCCCTCTCACCCTAAATCTATGCTGACTAGTTCTGGACTCCCCCACCCCATCGAAAAGACCTTGTCTGTTTATCCTATCCATGCCTGTCATTGTTTTATAAACCTCCATAAGGTCACCGCTCACCATCCGAACCTCCAGGGAAAACAGCTCCTGCCTATTAAGCCTCTCCCAAATGCTCCAACTCTGGAAACATCAGTGTAAGTCTTTTCTGAACCCTTTCAAGGGATCCGGCAGGAAAATGGGGGTGATGAGCAGTCTTGATCGAATGACGCGGCAGACTTGATGGGCTGAATGGACTAATTCTGCTCCTATATTTGTGAACTTTTGAACTCTGGAGCAGGCAGGACTTGAACCCGATCCAGGGTTCGGGTCGTTACCTCTGTGTGACAAGACATCCCTAAAAATATCAAATCCTCCCCATCGGGGAATTGCACCCCCAGTCTCCTGAGTCACAGATGGGGATACTACCGAGGATGCTGGACAGTTGCAAGATGATGGGGATAGGGGTAGAGAATAGGTGGTTGTTTCAGGAAGTATTATAGACATGAAAGTGTAAATGGCATCCTTATGTACTGTGTAAAAACAAGGAGTGCAGATGCTGGAAACCAGTGTATAGATTAGAGTGGTGTTGGAAAAGCACAGCAGGCCAGCAGCATCCGAGGAGCAGGACTAAGCCAGCCAATGATCTGACCTGTGCCACACAAGCACAGTCCCCCTGGAGTGTTACCAGAGGTATGTTCAGGCTGTAGGAAGAGATCCAATTCCCAGTTTGACCTGGAATGTAATCCCCACAGGCACACAGGGAGTGGTGATCCAATTGCTCCACATGCGGGAAGGGATTCACTGAGTCATTCAAACTCAAACATAGCATTGACTTCCTACTGGACAGAAAGGATTAAACTTCTCAGCAACAACCGCTTTAAAAAAAAATCCATTTTTATAGTCGTAGCGAGAATCACAGTTTCTCAAACTGTGGGCTAATACTAGTGATGTTGAGAGACCAGCTTTGGAATGCATGGCCACCCAGGTAACAATGGTTGCTATGGGGCTCACAGCGATGACTGAGGGGCCGTCCCTTTAGATGCTCAGTTGTTTGTGTGTTGTTGATGAGGCTTGGCCTCATGGACTGCTCTCTGAAGTCAGATTCAAAATACGTTTTGAAAATTATGAGAAACATCATACCCAGAAAAGACAGTGAAAAACTGCTCACCATGGCAAAAGCATTGAGAATAAGATTGCAGATTTCAACTCCATTACAAGGAAGAAAATGTGATGTGAGAAAGAAATTTCACACAGTGAGTAAATAGATCTGGAAGACATCGCATGGAGCAGTGGTTGAAGCAGATTCAGTTAAGAGCATTGGAAAATTATTTGATGACAAGCAATGTACCAGTTTCCAAGGAAACGTCAGGAAAATGGCACAACATCAGAAAGCTCATTTAGAGAGCTGCATGGACACAATTGGCTGAATGGCCTGCTTCTGTGATTTAGTAATTCAGTGGTTCATAAGTGCTTATCAGGTCTTCGTCAGTTGTGAACGTCAAGCTAACATCTGCTATTTTGTATGGTCAGTCAGATCGATGTTTTATAACTGAAGGGATTGGGACTAGGACCCCAGGTATTCACAGTATGTGTCAATGATTTAGATGAGGGAACTAATTGGAATATGTCACAAATTGCAGATGACACGAAGCTGGGTGGAAGGGTGAGCTGTGAGGAGGATACAATGTTATTTGGACAATCTGAGTGAGTGGGCAAATGTATGTCAGATGAAGTTAGTGTGGATAAACGTGAGGTTATCCACTTTTCTAGCAAAAATAGAAAAGCAAATTATTTGAATAACTGTAACCTGGGAGATGGGAAGGTTCACCAAGAATTAATCCAAGATGCAGGACTGGGAAATTTGTGGCTGTAAGAGCTGCTCCTTTTTTGAGGTATTTTCAGTGTTGGAGGCGATTTCCTTGAATTCCAGGAGCAGCAGTTAATGTTTTATATGCTGATGCATTGTTTTGGAACTTTAGAGTAAAAAAATTAAGACAACAGCAATTTCAAAATGGAGAAAGACAGCCAAAGGCAGCAAGCATATGGTCTGTAAGGGAGAGAGAGAGAGAGAAAGAAACATATGCTACTAACGGTTAAAGTAGTGAATCTGCATAGTTACTGCCTTTGCTGTTTGAAATCATGTATCTCTGGACATCTTGGAAAAATTAACAAACAGCAAAATTCACAGCTGATCTTGGATGTAGATGTGTAGGACAGCTCACAGCACAGGAACAGATTACTGCATAGTTTTTAACGTGTAACCTTGCCGTAAGTCTGCAGTAGTGAATAGAGTGGGTTCTTTCTTGATTATATGTTTTGAGATTTTAGAAGTTCACCAGCGAGTCCACAACAGGGAATGGCTGATCACCTGCTCCAGGCACAGGAAGGGATTCATCAATTCTTCCAGCCTGCAGACGCACGAGCGGGTCCACACCAGGCACAGCATGCTCACCTGCTCTCAGTGCGGGAAGGGCATCACCCCCTCCTCCCACCTACGGAGGCACCAGTGAGTTCATGTGCCATCACAGGGTGATTGAAGGAACAAGGGCTGAGTGCCATTATCGACTCCTCGGGACTCCTGGGTTTGAATCCCGCCACAGCAGATGGCGGAATTGGAATTCAGTCAGAAATCTGGAGTTCAGAATCTAATGATGAAATCATTTCCTGGGGAAAGAAAACCCTCTGATTCACTCATGTTAGAGTCTGTCTGCAACCCAATCTTGAGTCAGATTGGTTCTGTTTCCAAAGTAGGGATTTATCACATGACACATGGATTGACTGCCTGAAGATTGTGTGCTTTTTGAGCAAAATATAATGTATCTGCAAATAAAATTCTGCAATTGCAATTTCACCCCATAAACTGATGTGTGTGCATGCATGAGAGCGTGTGTGTTTGTGCATAAGAGTATGTGTTTGCATTCGACCATGGTTGGTAACATGTGTGAGTAATGGGGTACAAGTCTGTGTGAGTGGGGTCACTTGTAGTGTGATATGAAACCAAGGTCCCTGTTATGGCCATCCTCATGGGTTCCATACTTGGCTATCAGTTATACAACACACATTGGAGAGGGCAGGGTGGGGCCTGTCTTTCAATTTGCAGAAGGTGGGAGGCTCTGGATGCTGTGATCCAGGGCAAACTCATCCTGGAGGACATTCGTTCAGAGAGTTGGAGCTGGAAGCCAGGCTGCAGACATGTTGAGAGTAAAGTGGGAAAGTTAACCAGGCACTTTATTCTGGGAGATGGTCATTCCCTTCTGGAGAGAGCCTTTTGTTTGCATCAGCGGACAGGGTCAGGAGGGTGTAAGTGCAGGTCTGGCAGGTAAAGGGGAACTGAGAGAGGGCTGCAGGTGGTAGGAGCTAACTGGTTGGGCAGTGGGAGTAAAAACAACATTGGTGAGGTGGAGGTGGTGGTAAGGGACAGAACAGTGACAGGGATGGTCTCCGTTCTCTGCAGTTGTCAGCAGGAGCACAGATGGCATTGGTGTCTGTTTGGTGCCAGGATTCAGGAACCGATGTGCTCAGGGCTGGAGAAGGTTGCAGTGGGTGTGGTCCAACAATGTCAGGAGGAGAGAGCCTCTGCTGAAGGCACATGAGAAGTTAGAAACTACTAGGACAAAGCAGAACATCAAAGCTCTGGGCGGCACGGTGGCTCAGTGGTTGGTACCACTGACTGACAATGTCAGGGACCTGAGTTCGGTCCCACTCTTGAGCAGCTGTCTGTGTGGACTTTAACACGTCCTCACCCTTCTGTCTGCATGAGTTAACTCTGGGTGCAGTTCAGGGTGGATCGGCCGTGCTAAAGTGTCCACATATGTGCAACGGAGGGTCGGTTAACCATGGGGAACTGCAGGAAAAACGGGTGGGTCTGGATGGGATACTGTTTGGAAGGTCAGTCTGAATTTTATGGGCCAAATGTCCTGTCAGGATTATATGATTCTACTGCATTAGCCAAGCATCTATTGAGAAACAATTGCCTCAGGTCTGCTGTGGGTGGAGTGCTTTCCAATTCATGAGACACTGATACCAGTCCTGAGGAAGGTGGGATTTGTGCTGTCAGTCCCCCAACTTTTGGTCCCCGTCCACTCTCTCTCCTCACACTCTGCACCTCCCAATTCTCTGTGCTCAGCCGCCTTCTCTCTCTTCCCCTCGTTTTCTGCACCCCACCCTCTGTCCCTTGTCATTTTCTCTCTCTCTCGCTCTACCCCCACTCCCCTGTCCATTCTCCCTCCCTTCTACCATACTTTCTCGTGCCCTCTTTGATTGCTGTATCTCTTTCTCAGGAAAGAGAGAGAATCGTTGGTGATGCCTCTACCTGGAAGACAGGGGTGCGCAAGAAATGGCTGATCTTTAAAATTAAGAACAGCTAAAATGATATATTCAGAAACATTGTTAACATCTAAAAGCATATTAATTTATTTTTTAAAAAGCTGCAGTCATGTTTCTGAAACTTGCATTGAAATAGACGCTTAGTCATACAGCACAGAAACAGATCCTTCAGTCCAACTCGTCCATCCCCTCCAGATATCCTAAATTGATCCAGTGACCCATTTGACAGCATTTCGCCCATATCTCTCTCACACCTTCCTATTCAGATGCCCATCCTGACCCCGATGCCTTTCAAATGTTGTAATTGTACCAGCCTCCACCACTTCCTCTGGGCAGCTCATTCCATACACACACCACACTCTACATGAAAGTTACCCCTGAGGTCCGTTTTAAATCTTTCCCCTCTCACCCTTAACCTATGTCGTCTAGATTTGGACTTCCTCTACCCTGGGGAAAAGACATACAAAGCCGAACGAAATTCAAAAGGAATAAAATGTCGAGCCACAGGGAAAAATAAAATTGTGGCTGCAGCTTTTTTTCTGCTATTGACATTTGGACGCTTAAAATCTGTCAGGAACGCCAGCACCTCCACAGAGCATAGTGCGCATGCTTCTCGGTGTCAGCGACAACTGCGCATGTACTGCGGTGTCAGCAACAACTGTGCATGAACTGCGGTGTCAGCAAAAGCACTGAGCATGCTCGTCGCTGTCCGCGGAAACAGCGCTTGACTTCCTTCTGAAGGACCAATAGTGAGACCCGGAGGACCAGAAGGAGCCTGGTCCTCCTGCCATTCAGAACAGCCTCTTTGTCTGAATGCGGAAGTTGGGCTGTGAGTTTCTCCAGCTGCGGTTGTTCCTCTCTCCCTTTGAGTGAAGATCGAGCTTCACCCCAGACAGCAACTTTGTCCAACATCTGTGGGTACGGCACTCTTTTCTTTCTCACCCACTTTTTCATTTCTTTTTTGTTCTGGGATTCAGTTGCTGACTTGCACTAACTGAAGGGAAAGGGAGTGAATCGAGGGAGGGGACAGACTCTGGAAAAGTTGGTCCACGTCTGTGTCTCAATTGGCAAACGCACAGCAAATGCAGTACCACAATGTAAAGTTAAAGCCTAGTGCTTTAAAAAAAGGCAGAAAGGAGGTGCATGGTTGAAATGATAATATATTGGTATTGGAGAAAGTGAGGACTGCAGATGCTGGAGATCAGAGTCAAGTGTGGTGCTTGAAAAACACTGTAGGTCAGGCAGCATCCGAGGAGCAGAGTGTCGATGTTTTGGGCATGAACCCTTCATCAGGAATGATGTGTGGATGTACAAAGGGACCTCAGCGTCCTTCTGCACCAGTTGTCAGACAGGTGCAGCAAGCAGTCAGCAAGGCAATAGGAATTGAGTTCAAAAATGGGGTTGACCTCCTGAAATTGGGGGGGGGGGGGGGGTGGTCATTGAATATATTCAAGGCTGAGGTCATCTGACTTTTGAACAACAAAGAAGTGGATGGTTATAGGGGAAGGCAAGAAAATGGTTTTGAGACCATTACAGCATCATACAGCACAGAAATAGACCCTCCAGTTCAACTAGTCCATGCTGTGTTCACATACTAAACTAATCCCATCTGCCAGTGTTTGGCCCATATCCCTCTGTCACAAAGCTGATCCTTTTTCTAAAAGCTGGTCCTTCTTCTCAAGGACACTGTGTCCTTGGTTTTTTTTCAGAGGGGTGGTAAAACAGCCACGGACTCCAAATTGGATGGTTTAGTACAGAAATGAAAAGGGTATTGGTCGGCTTTTTTGTTTACATGTCAACAGATGAGACTTTAGACGCAAGCTTTTATGGTTTCGAAGTGACCTGCATAATGAAAGACGAGTGATCTGTTGTGAAAGCTGAGGCCTTGTTTGAGTGAGTTCAGCAGTGGACTGTGGAGAAAGGTTGTCAAACTCACTCTCGTTCTGCCCTTCTAACTTCGACCTGTCAGCCTCCGTTTCAGTTTTACTGTATATTTAAGGGGTTTGTTTATTGGGACTGTTGTGTACATTTGGAACAGCATAATTAAGTCTAGTTTAGATAGACTGAGTTCTGTGAGTATTCTATATTCTGTTCTTTGTGTTTCATTCTGTATTCTAGTGAATACATTTATCTGTTTTAAATCCTGGTAGTCAACCTAGCTAACTTCAGGTAATTTTCACTGTGCACTTACTGAAACAAATCGCAAAGTTATGGTCTGCGCTGCCTGCTTAAGAATGTTTTGAGTGGTCTGGCCTAGTCCATAACACCTCCAAACCTTTCCCATTCATGTCCTTATCCAAATGTCTTTTAAACGTTGTAACTACCTGCATCCCCGCTTCCTCTGAACATTCATTCCACATACGAACATTCTCTATGGGAAAACAAAGGTGTCCCTCCTGTCTTTTTAAAATCTTTCTCCACTCACCTTCAAAATTTGCTCCCTAACATTAAAACCCCCACTCTAAGGAAAGGACACCCATCATTCACCTCATCTATACCCCACATGACTTTATAAAGCTTGATAAGATCACCTCTCAACCTCCTATGCTCCAGTGAAAAACGTCCCAGCCTATCCACCAAGATGTAGGTATATTCATATCCAGTTCAATGTTGGTGCAGACTTGAAAGACCAAATGGCCTACTCCTGCTCCCAGTTCTCTCTCACTATGTCCAGGACAGCAAGAGACCATAAGACCGAGGAGCAGAAATTAGGCCATTCAGCCAATCAGGTCTGCTCCACCATTCAATCATGGCTGACAAGTTTCTCAATCCCATTCTCTTGCTTTCTCCCCGCAACACTCAATATCCTTAATACACAAGAACCTATTTATCTCTGTCTTGAATATACTCAGTGACTTGCCCAACACAGTCTCTGTGGCAATGAATTCCATAGGTTTCGCACTCTCTGGCTACAAAGGTTTCCCCTTTATCTGCGTTCTAAAAGGTCTTCCCTTTACTCTAAGGCTGTGCCCTTGGGACCTAGTCTCTCCTACCAATGGAAACATCTCCCCAACATCCACCCTGTCCAGGCCAGTCAGTATTCTGTATGTTTCAATTAGATCCCCCAAGCGTGGGCTGTAAATCAGGGTAAACCAGACCCTGCAGGATGAGGTACAGCACGGATTAGGTTCAGCAAAGTGAGAATGGAGGGAGAATGTGGGGATGGAGATTTTCAGCGTTTAGGAAATAAGAGAGGAAAGAAAGTTCAATCTAAATTAGAATTGAATGGATGGGCTGATGGGTCGAGGAGTGGCAGATAAAGTTTTATTTAGATAAATGTGAGGTGTTGTGTTTTGGAAAGGCACATCAAGGCAGGATTTACACACTTCATGGTAAGGCCGTGGAGAGTGTTCCTGCATCAAGAGACCATGGAGTGCAGATTTGTAGTTCTGTGAAAGTGGAGGCACAGGTTGACACGGTACTGAAGAAAGCGTTTGGTGGCGCTTGCCTTTATTGCGCAGAGCATTGAGTACGGGAGTCGGGAGTCATGTTATGGCTGTACATGACATTAGTCAGACCACTTTTGGAATACTGCATTCAGTTCTGGTCTCCTATGTTAGAAAGATGTTGTGAAACTTTAAAAGAGGTTGGAAATGATTTAGAAGGATGTTTCCAGAGTTGGAGGGTTTGAGTTATAGGGAGAGGCTGAAATGACTGCGGCTGTTTTCCCTGGAGTGTAGGAGGCTGAGAGATTACCTTATAGAGGTTTATAAGGGGCATGGATAGGAGTCCAAAACGAGGGAGAGAGAAAAAGAAATTTACATTGCAGGGAATCTGCACAGTTACTGGACATTGCAGTGTATCTGGGAAAGGTTAATGAACAGCAAAATTCACAGCTGACCATGGAGGAACCTGTGTGGGGGAGCTCACAGAACAGGAACAGAGAAGTGTATAGTCTTTAATGTGTAACCCAGCTGTAAGTCTGCAGTCGTGAATGGAGTGGATTCTTTCTTGATTATATGTTTTACTGACATCTGTCTCTTGATTAAATTTAAAAAATATAAACCACAAGTACTGTGTTAGCCCAGAGCACTTTTTAGAGCAAAAAGATGGTGCTATTTTCTGGGTCTGTAGATTGTGAAGGAGCAGAGGTGGCCTTTATGAGAGTGATATGCTCTTCCTGTCAGATGTGGGAGATTAGAGAGAGTATCCATGTTATTGATGATTATGTCTGCAGTAAGTGGGTTTGCTTGCAAATCCTATTGGATTGCGTGGATAAGTTGCAGCGACAGTTCGAGGTAATGAGGAATTTACAAGACCTGGGGGTATGATGGTTTGGCAATGATAGGCAGGGAGAAAAGCCGCAGCTACAGTCAGGGAGATGGGTTAACTCCAGATAAGGGAGGAGGGGTAGGCAGGTAGTGCAGGAGTCTTCTGTGGCTGTCCCCATTTCAAACAAGTCTGCCGTTTTGGAAAATGTAGGGGATGATGGTCTCAAAGGGAATGTAGCACAAACAGCCAAGTTTCTGGTCTCGAGACATGCTCTCATGCAATGAGGGGTACGTCGGGTTCCAAGTGATCAATTGTGATAAGGGGCTCTCTAGTCAGAGGTACAAACTGATGCTTTTGTGGTTAGAAGCGAAAAATCAGAATGGTGTGTCGCCTTCCTGGTGCCAGGATCAAGGATGTCTCCGAGAGGGTGCCGAATGTTCTCAAAAGGGAGAGGGACTTTTTGGAGGTCATTGTACACATTGGAACCAATGACATAGGAAGGGAAAAGGATGCGATTCTGAAGGGAAAGTGTGGAAAGTTAGGCACAAATTTTAAAAAAGAGGTCCTAGAGTCAAGAAAAATCTGGATTATTGCCAGTGCTATGAGCGAGTGAGGGTTGGAATAGAGAGGATAGAGCAGATGAACACATGGCTGAGGAGCTGGTGCATGGGAGAAGGGTTCACGTTTTTGATCATTGGAATCTCTTTTGGAGTAGATGTGACATGTACAAGAAGGATAGATTGCACCTGAATGTTGGAAGAGAGCTAATATACTGGCAGGGAAATTTGCAAGAGCTGCTCGGGAGGAATTAAACTAGTAAGGTGGGTGCGTGGGGAGGTACCCAGGGAAATAGTGAGGAAAGAGATCAACATGAGACTGGTACAGTTGGGAAAGGGAGTGAGTCAAACAGTCAGGTCAGGAAGGGACAAAGCAGAGAGCAAGGTAGGACTAACTGCATTTACTTCATTGCAAGAGGCCGAACAGGGAAGGCAGATGAACTCAGGGCATAATTAGGAAGATGGGATATGTTATCATAGCAATTACAGAAACGTGGTTCAGGGATGGGCAGGACTGGCAGCTTAATGTTTCAGGATACAAATGCTGCAGGAAGGATAGAAAGGGAGGCAAGAGATGAGGGGGAGTGGTGTTTTTGACAAGGGATAGTATTCCTGTTGGACTTAAGGAGGATATTCCTAGGAATACATCCAGGAAGGTTATTTAGTTGGAACTGAGAAATAAGGAAGGGATGATCGCCTTATTGGGATTATATTGTAGACACCCTCATGGTCAGTGGGAAATTGAGAAACAAATTTGTATGGAGATTTGAGTTACCTGTCAGAGTAATAGGATGGTTATTGTTAGTGATTTTAACTTTTCAAACATCGACTGGGATTGCTGTAGTGCTACGGGTTTAGATGGAGAGCAATTTGTTAGAAACGGACCTAAGGGGCAAGTTTTCATGCAGAAGGTGGTGTGTGTACAAAGCTGCTGGAGGAAGTGGTGGGTGCTGGTACAATTATGACATTTAAAAGGCACCTGGATAGGTATATGAATAGGAGGGGTTTAGAGGGTTATTGGCCAAATGCTGGCAAATGGAGCTAGATTAATTTTGGATATCTGGTCGACATGGATGAGTTGGACCAAATGGCCTGTTTCTGTGCTGTGTCTCTCTCTGACTCTGGCTTGCCACTAACGTTTGCCACGTCTCTGTGTTCAGTTTCTTTCTGGTGTCGGTGTCAATACCTTGTTGTCTCATTCCGACCACACCTCCCACCGGATTGACAATGATGACTTTTGTAATCTCTTTTTACAGACTATCTGAAGACGGAAGTTTCAAAATCAACAGCTTATGCTTGACTCTCCTGCTCCTCGGATGCTGCCTGACCTGCTGTGTTTTTCCAATACTAAACTTTTTGACTCTGATCTCCAGCATCTGCAGTCATCATTGTCTGACAGTCACTCAATCCATCGGGACAGCAAAGATTTTCAACTCTGTTTCTGTGAGATGGAGCAATGCTTTTTGGTTCCTGTTTCATAACGTTTTCAGCATCAGTGGGACTGGATGAGAGACCCTACTGTTGCAGTGCACTGAGTGTGGAGCCAGAAACAGTTATACGGCCTGGAAAGAGGAATTCACACCGGGGAGGGGCTGTACACACGTTTGTGTGCGGCTGAAGCTTCAGCCATGGAGAAACCCGAGGAATCCTGCCCCATGGAGAAACTGTGGAAGTGTGGCGACTGTGGGAAATGTTTCAGTTTCCCGTCTGCCCAGGAGACTCATTGGCGCAGTCACACTGGGGAGAGATCATAAGACATAGGAGTGGAATTAAGGCCATTTGGCCCATCGATCCACTCCACCATTCAATCATGGCTGATGGGCATTTCAACTCCACTTACCCGCCATTCTCCCCGTAGCCCTTAGATTCTTGTTGTCTCGAGGAATTATCAATCTCTGCCTTGAAGACATTTAGCGTCCCGGCCTCCACTGCACTCTGCGGCAATGAATTCCACAGGCCCACCACTCGCTGGCTGAAGAAATGTCTCCGCATTTCTGTTCTGAATTGACCCCCTCTAATTTTAAGGCTGTGTCCACGGGTCCTAGTCTCCTCACTTAACAGAAATAATTTCCTAGCGTCCACCCTTTCTAAACCATGTATTATCTTGTACGTCTCTATTAAGTCTCCCCTTAATCTTCTAAACTCCAATGAATACAATCCCAGGATCCTCAGCCGTTCCTCATATGTTAGACCAACCATTCCAGGGATCGTCTGTGTGAATCTCCGCTGGACACGTTCCAGTGCCAGAAAATCCTTGCTGAGGTGTGGGGACCAAAACTGGACACAGTACTCCAAATGGGGCCGAACCAGAGTTTTATAAAGTCTCAGTAGCACAACTGTGCTTTTATATTCCAACCCTCTTGAGATAAATGACAACATTGCATTCCTTTCTTTATCAAGGACTCAACCTGCATGTTGACCTTTAGAGAATCCTCGACTAGCACTCCCAGATCCCTTTGTACTTTGGCTTTACACATTTTCTCACCGTTTGGAAAGTAGTCTATGCTTTTATTCTTTTTGCCAAAGTGCAAGACCTCGCATTTGTTCACGTTGAATTCCATCAGCCATTTCCTGGACCACTCTCCCAAACTGTCTAGATCCTTCTGTAGCCTCCCCACTTCCTCAGTACTACCTGCCTGTCTACATAACTTCATATCATGTGCAAACTTCGCTAGAATGCCCCCAGTCCCTTCATCCAGATCATTAATATATAATGCAAACAGCTGTGGACCCAACACTGAACCCTGCGGGACACCGCTCGTCACCGGCTGCCATTCCGAAACCATTCCCCTGCCCAGAGTGCAGGAAGGGCTTTACCAGCTCCTCCAACCTGCTGGCCCACCAGTGGATCCATACTGTGGAGAAGATTTTATTTTCGCCAAAACGAATCGGCACTCACTGGACAGCCATTTAAAATCAACGCTGTCTGCCCAGGATGGAAGACCCGAAGGTTTGAACAGTTTTCTTAATTCCTGAAGATTTACAAAGCTGAGACTGGGTTTTGGCGTTTGTTCCCTTTCCACTCCCAGGAGCCGCAGTGGTTGGGGCGGTGAGTTGGGGAAAGTGAAATGTGCCCATGAGCAGCGTGTGGGGCTATTTCAGCTTCCTCTCCTCTGACAGCGCTGTGACTTGACTCTGATGTTCTCAGTGACATTTACTGACACGAGACAGTGAAAAGAGTCTCGTTCCTGCAGATCAGGAATTCAAACCGTATGCCGGCTTCAGGACAATGAGAAAGATTATTTGGGGTGTGTGAAGAAGCTGTGAGCTGCATTTCAAACAGGTAGGTGGAGTCAGATGCGTCATCCATTGTGCCCCGGCCCTGTGCGTACCTGACGCCGCCATGCTGCAGAGTTCTGACGTTAACACGGACATGCGCAGCAATGGGAACATTCACAAGAGGAACAGCCAAAGATAATCACCGCCATTGCTTCCCTTCCATAGTCCCAACTTTGTGAAGCAGTATCTTTCACTGGCAAATAAAACACCTTTGTCGTCAGGTGCCTGCTTAACTTCGATCACGACTTCACGCCCCTCACTGTTCTAGTCTCACTTCCAAACTCTTGGCTCATAGCCTCAATAGCAGCTCTGTGGGTATCTACTTGTTCCACCCTGACAAGCAATGGGCTACAGATTCCCGACCAGTCCCAATGTGATTGAAATATTTCAATCCCTCCACTGATTTGCATTTTAAAAAAAACCGTGGAGCAATCTCCCTTTTCTTTTGACGTCGTTTCTCAACTGTAGTCGGCAGGGTTCACACCTGCGTGGGGAAACCGCAATGGATTTCATGTCCATCGGATTCACCGCTCGGCCCATCAATACTGAACCACACTGACAGCTTCATTTCCCAGGTCTCTCTGCCTGTGGAGCTGAGAAAGAGTAAATCATTGCTGAGTTTGTTTGAATCCAATCGCTTCACAGGTTTTGAAAGGGTTAAATATCTGCAAATGGCGACTCTGGGTGTTTCAGCCCGAAAGATGAAATGGACGTTTAGTTAAAAGCAAAAACAGAAATTGCAGGAGCAACTCAGCAGGTCAGGCAGCATCTGTGGAAAGAGAATTAGAGACAATATTTTAGAACTCTTTTTTCTCCTCATCCAGGTGCAGCCAAACCTGCTGAGTTTTTCCAGCAGTTTCGCTTTCTGTCTCGGATTCTCAGCATCCGCAGTCCTTTACGGTAGAAATTCAATCAATTCAGAAACCCCTTTGTACTGCCTCAGTGGAAAAGATTTCCGTTTGGGAAACATTTTCCTGAAACCATTAAAAACGTGCAGTTTCGCAGGCAAGAAAGTGGTAGAAGCGAGAACAAGAAACAAACCGCCCCTGGGTGGTTTCGAACCACCAACCTTTCGGTTAACAGCCGAACGCGCTGACCAACTGCGCCACAGAGACAGGCCCGAGAGCTGCCCGCACAGTGTCTTTGAGGAATCTACTCTTCAATTCATAATTCAACCCGCCGAGCCAAAAATTACCATTGTCTTCTATCAGTTTTACTTTCCATAATAAAGCCTTGGACATTCATTATGGAGACATGGGGACAGTCTGATCCCACCATCTGCAGGCACATCCATGTCACGAGGAACGAGCTCTCCTCCACCGGGGCCATCGCCCTCCGAGCCATTCAGTGTTTTGCCTCTTCCCGAATTTTCTCATTGGCCCCGAGCCGAGAATGGGTTTGAATTCCTGATGTGCAGAGAATTCTTTCAATGTCTCGGGTCAGTTCATGTCCCGAGAACATCAGAGTCAATCAGCCTCTTAAACAAGGGGACGGTGTGTGGACTATCTTTGCTCAGTCAGTCAGTTCATCCTTCATTCTCCTCTAATTCCACTTCCCAAAGAGTTTCTAAAGATTCACAAAGCTGGAGACTGGGATTTGTGTTTTACTTCCTGAACACTTTTCCACCTGCTAACTGACAATATTTTGCCAAAACCTCTTCCCCATTGTAACATTTGCATCATGTCCAGGGATGAGCAATTTCCATTTTGTGGAGACATTCCCAAGTTTGGGAATGTTCTCTTTGGAGCAAAGAAGGTTAACTGGAGATTTCCAGGGGCTGTTGGCAATGATGGGAGAAGACGTGGTGGGAATGGGCAGGTTAATGATCAGAAGACCCTATTGCCACTGACTCGGGTCAGTTACCAGAGGACAGGAATTGAAGTTCTTTAATGGAAAGCAGCATTTGTGTCGAATAAACACAGCGAATACTGCAGAAAGCCAACGGGTCGAGCAGCATCTGTGGAAAGGTAAACAGAGCCGACGTTTTGAGTGTGCTACGGTTTTTGTTCAGAACTCAGTCTTTTGCCTCTTCCTGAAGTTGGTCCAGGTCTGTGTCTCAATTGACAAACACATGGCAAGTGCAGTGCCGCAATGTGAAATTATAGCCTTTGCTGTTTAAAAAAAAGCAGTGCATTGTTTAAATGGTGATACATTGGAATGTGGAGAAAGTGAGGACTAGAGGTGAAAGTCGAAAAATGTGGCACTGGAAAAGCACAACAGGTCAGGCAGCATCTGAGGAGCAGGACAGGGAACAACCCTTCATCAGGAATGATGTATGGATGTAGAAAGGGGTCTCAGAGTCCCTCCACACCAGTCAATGCCAGTTGTCGGGCAGATGCAGCAGGCAATGAGCAAGGCAAGTGATATATTACGAAGAGGAATTGAGTTCAGAAGTGGGGTCATTGAACATATTTAAGGCGAAGTTCATCTGAGTTTTGAACAACAAAGAAGTGGATAGTTATGGGGGGAGGTAAGAAAATGGTTTTAAGACCAGTACAGGTCAGTCACAGAGTCAGACAGCACTGAACAGACCCTTCATCCAACTAGTCCATGCTGAGTATGTTCTCAAACTAAACTCGTCGCACCTAACAGTGTTTGGCCCATAAACCTTCGAACCTTTCGTATTCATGTACTTATCCAAATGTCTTTTAAACGTCGTAACTGCACGTGTATAAAATCATGAGGGGCATGGATAGGATAAATAGACAAAGTCTTTACCGTAGAGAGGGGGAGTCCAGAACCAGAGGGAATGGGTTTCGCGTTAGAGGGGAAAGATACAAAAGAGATCTAAGGGTCAACTTTTTCACGCACAGGATGGTACATTTATTGAATGAACTGCCAGATGAAGTGTTGAAGGCTAGTACGATGGCAACATTTAAAAGGCATTTGGATAGGTTTTGTGAATAGGAAGGGTTTGGAGGGATATGGGGCCGTGTGCTGTCAGGTGGGACAAGATTGGGTTTGGATAGTTGGTCGGCATGGACAAGTTGGACCAAACAGTCTGTTTTTCTGCTGTACATCTCTATCTCAATGTGAAACATACTCAGTGACCTGGCCGCCACAGTTTTCTGTGACAATGAATTCCATAGATTCACCACTCTCTGGCTAAAGAAATTTCTCCTAATCTCCATTCTCCCTTTATGCTCAGGCTATGCCCGGGGTATTAGTCTCTCCTCCCAATGAAAACATCTTCCCAATGTCCACTCTGTCCAGACCGTTCAATGTTCTGTACGTTTCAGTTAGATCTCAAATATTGATTGGAAGCTCTTTAGATCAAGTAGATTGGATGGGGCGGTGTTTGTGCAGTGTGTCCAGGAAGCTTTTCTAACGCAGTATGTAGATTGTCCAACCAGAGGGGAGGCCATATTGGATTTGGTACTCGGTAATGAACCGGGACAAGTGGTGGGCTTGTTAGTGGGTGAACATTTTGGTGATGGTGACCACAATTCTGTGACTTTCACCTTGGTTATGGAGAGAGATAGGTACGCACAACAAGGTAGATTTTACAATTGGGGGAAGGGAAATTACGATCCTGTAAGACAGGATTTGAGGAGCATAAGTTGGGAGCATAGGCTGTCAAGGAAGGATGTGGTGGAAATGTGGAACTTTTTCAAGGAGCAGATACGACGTGTCCTTGATATGTATGTACCTATCAAGCAGGAAAGAAATGGTCGTGTGAGGGAGCCTTGGTTGACGAGGGAGGTTGAATGTCTAGTAAAGAGGAAGAAGGAGGCCTACATAAGGTTGAGGAAACAAGGTTCAGACAGAGCAGTGGAGGGATACAGGATAGCCAGAAGGGACCTGAAGAAAGGGATTAGGAGAGCTAAGAGAGGGCATGAAAAATCCCTGGCGGATAGGATCAAGGATAACCCCAAGGCATTCTATGCGTATGTGAGAAACCTGAGAATGACGAGAACGAGGGTAGGTCCGATCAAGGACAGTGGTGGGAGACTGTGTATTGAGTCGGAAGAGATAGGAGAGGTCTTGAACAAGTACTTCTCTTCAGTATTTACGAACGAGAGGGACCGTATTGTTGAAGAGGAGAGTGTGAAACGGACTGATAAGCTAGAAGAGATACCTGTTAGGAAGGAAGATGTGTTGGACATTTTGAACAACTTGAGGATAGACAAGTCCCCCGGGCCTGACGGGATATATCCTAGGATTATGTGGGAAGCAAGAGAGGAAATTGCAGTACCGTTGGCAATGATCTTCTCGTCTTCACTGGCAACTGGGGTGGTACCAGGGGACTGGAGAGTAGCGAATGTTGTGCCCCTGTTCAAAAAAGGGAATAGGGATAACCCCGGGAATTACAGGCCAGTTAGTCTTACTTCTGTGGTAGGAAAAGTCATGGAAAGGGTACTGAGGGATAGGATTTACGAGTATCTGGAAAGACACTGCTTGATTAGGGACAGCCAGCACGGATTTGTGAAGGGTAGGTCTTGCCTTACAAGTCTTATTGAATTCTTCGAGGAGGTGACCAAGCATGTGGATGAGGGTAGAGCAGTGGATGTAGTGTACATGGATTTTAGTAAGGCATTTGATAAGGTTCCCCATGGTAGGCTTATGCGGAAAGTCAGGAGGCATGGGATAGAGGGAAATTTGGCCAATTGGATAGAAAACTGGCTAACCGGTCGAAGTCAGAGAGTGGTGGTAGATGGTAAATATTCAGCATGGAGTCCAGTTACAAGTGGAGTTCCGCAGGGATCAGTTCTGGGTCCTCTGCTGTTTGTAATTTTTATTAATGACTTAGATGAGGGAGTCGAAGGGTGGGTCAGTAAATTTGCAGATGATACAAAGATAGGTGGAGTTGTGGACAGTGAGGAGGGCTGTTGTCGGCTGCAAAGGGACTTAGATATGATGCAGAGCTGGGCTGAGGAGTGGCAGATGGAGTTCAACCCTGCCAAGTGTGAGGTTGTCCATTTTGGAAGAACAAATAAGAATGCGGAATACAGGGTTAATGGTAGGGTTCTTGGTCAGGTGGAGGAATAGAGGGATCTTGGGGTCTATGTACATAGATCTTTGAAGGTTGCCACTCAGGTGGATAGAGTTTGTAAGAAGGCCTATGGAGTATTATCGTTCATTAGCAGAGGGATTGAATTCAATAGTCGTGAGGTGATGTTGCAGCTGTACAGGACTTTGGTTAGGCCACATTTGGAGTACTGTGTGCAGTTCTGGTCGCCTCACTTTAGGAAAGATGTGGAAGCTTTGGAGAGGGTACAGAGAAGATTTACCAGGATGTTGCCTGGAATGGAGAGTAGGTCGTACGAGGATAGGTTGAGAGTTCTCGGCCTTTTCTCGTTGGAACGGCGAAGGATGAGGGGTGACTTGATAGAGGTTTATAAGATGATCAGGGGAATAGATAGAGTAGACAGTCAGAAACTTTTTCCCCGGGTACAACAGAGTGTTACAAGGGGACATAAATTTAAGGTGAAGGGTGGAAGGAATAGGGGAGATGTCAGGGGTGGGTTCTTTACCCAGAGAGTGGTGGGGGCATGGAATGCGCTGCCCGTGGGAGTGGTAGAGTCAGATTCATTGGCGACCTTTAAGCGGCATTTGGATAGGTACATGGATGGGTGCTTAATGTAGGATAGAAGTTCGGCACAACATCGTGGGCCGAAGGGCCTGTTCTGTGCTGTATTGTTCTATGTTCTATGTTCTATGTTCTATCTCCCTTGAATGTGGGCCTGTTCATCAGCATGAACCAAACCCTTCAGGATGAGGACATCCGTGATTAGATTCAACAAAGTGAGAATGGAGAGTGAGAGTGTGGGATGGAGATTTTCAGCTTTTAGGGAATAAGGTAGGAAAGAAAGTTTAATATAAATTATAATTGATCAGATGAGCCGATCGGCCAAGGAGTAGTGGATCGAGATTAATTGAGACAAATATGAGCTATTGCATTTTGATGAGGCAACTGAGGGCAGGACCAATGTGGTTAATGGTCAATTAATGAAATTCTGTGCTCAAGGAAGCAGTAGAGGCAGCTTCATTAAGACACTGTTGGATGGGTTGTCTGCGTGGTAAGGGAATTAAAGGAAGTTGGGATAATGCAATTCGGAGGAGCTGAGTCGATTGATCGATCCGCCATGATTTTAATGAATGGCGGAGCAGAGTCAATGGTCCAAATGGCCTACTCCCTCTATTACTTTGAAACTATAACCCTGCGTTTCCCATGGCTAACCCACCTAACCTGCACATCCCTGGACACTGGGCAATTTAGCATAGCCAATCCAAATCAAGGCCAGTGAGCAATGTCGTGATTTGGAAACCAAATACCAGAGAATGATAGAAAGGGACAAGGAGAATAAATGTCCTAGCAATCAAAACTGGATTCTAACCATCACAAAAAATAAAACTAAAATCTCAGTATGTGAATGTGTGCTGCATTGTAACAAAAGCGAATTAATTGACAGCACACATTGAAGAGAATAATTGTGATCTGAGACTCCTCACAGAGATGTGGCTTCAGAATGACAAGGATTGGATTAGGAATATCGAAGGGATACGTGGCATTCAAGTCGAGTGAGGAGCTCAGTAACGGTAGAGGGTGGGCACTGCTAATCAAAGCACTGATAGCATGGTAGTCTGGTGTCAGCTCGGATTTCAGGTACTGATTTCTCTGTCCTCTGATCTCCCTGTTCCCACAGAATTAAATGTTGTATGTTCTCAGCTCTGCTCGATTTCTGCTGAAGCTTTGACCCCCTTTTACACCTTCCGGAGCAATAAAATATTCTGAGCCTCCTGGAAATGACACCTGATTAAAAAATCTCTAAAGTTGTCTGTCAACTTCCTTGGCTCCATTGGAAAAATGTCCCAGCTTCTTCTTAATTCAAACCCTCCATTCCCAGCAACACGCTGGTAAAGTCGGGAATAGGGAATTGCATCAAATCACATCAATGTACTGTCTGAAACAATCTAGCTGTGTTCTGGCCTGAGATATTGAGAGTCCCTGGTGTAACTAATTACGAATGCAATAAATTTGGTCACGGAATTGAACAATCATTTTGCAACAAAGGGGTCGACTTTGATAAGGAGGTAGTGGTCATTTCTAGGGTAAGTGAACAGTTTCTAGATCAGGGAGATGAAGTTCCAGACACTTGGGAAGGGCAAGAAATGAATTTGATAAATAAGACATCGAACTGTGGATGCTGGAAATCTGAAAGAAAAATTGAGAACACAGGAAAAACTCAGCAGGACTGGAAGCATCTGTGGAGAGAAAGCAGAGTTAAAGTTTCGATTCCAACAACTCCTCTTCGGGATTCTGAAATAGTTTGTGAGAACCCCTTAAGTCATCTGCCCAGCTTTAAGACCATAATACACAGGAGCAGGATGAGGCCATTTGGCCCATCGAGTCTGCTCCACCAGTCGATGATGGATGATATATTTCTCCATCCCATTCTGCTTCCCTCTCCTCATAACCCTTGACCCCTTATTAATCAAGAACTTAACTCTGTCTTAAATGCCCTCAATGACTTGGCATCCTCAACCCTTCTCCTAGTGGAAACATCATCTCCACATTCACATTGTCCAGGCATAGAGTAGCACAGCGCGGCCTGACCCACTGTCCACTTCCTGTTGTTTTCAGGAAGGATTCCAGCATCTCCAACAACGCGCTTCTAAATTTTGTACCCAGTTGGTTAGCTCTCCCTGGATCCCGTGAGATTTAACCTTACTCAACAATCCACTGCGTGGTACAATTAACAAAGTTCCCAGCCCCCACCTCTTTCCGCACACATGGGCAGCCCGATGGATCAGTGGTTCGCACTGCTGCCTTACAGCGCCAGGGATCCGTTTTCGATTCCAGCCTTGGGGCGACTGTCTGTGTGGAGTTTGCACATTCTCCCTGCCGTGTCTGCTGGGTTTCCACCGGGTGCTCTGGTTTCCTCCCAAAATCTAATGATGTGCAGTTTCGGGAGAAGTGGCCATACTAAATGGGCCCATAGTGTGCAGTACGTTTGGTGGAATGGGATAGGGGAAAGTGTCTACATAGGTTACGCTTTGGATGGTCGGTGTGGACTTGTTAGGCTGAATGGCGTGTTTCCACATTGCAGGAATTCTACGTGGCATTCCCCCAACTCCAGAGTCTCAGCACTCTTGGTTTTTCCCATGAACAGTGTGGGGGAGGGAAACAATGTTTTACACGGGAGTAAGGTTCCGTGAGTGTGAAGTTAAAAGTAAACGCATTGCTTCAGCTGTTTTCCCCGGTATACCAGAGGGTGAGGGGTGATCTTACAGACGTTTATAGAATCATGAGAGGCATGGATAGGATAAATAGACAAGATCATTTCCCTGAGATGGGAGAAGTCCAGAACAGGAGGATAATATGTTTGGGGTGAGGGAGGCAAGTGTAAGGAATGATCTGCCAGAGGAAGTGGTGGATGTAGGTCCAATTATAATATTTAAAAGGCATCTGGATGGGTATATGAATAGGAAGAGTTCAGAGGGATATGGGCCAAGTGCTGGTAAATAAGACGAGATTAATTTAGGCTATCTGGTCGGCACGGATGAGTTGGACAGAAGGACCTGTTTCTGTGCTGTGTATCTCTGTGACTCTGGCTTACCCGTAATGTTTGCCATGCCTGTGTGTTTAGTTTCTGTCTGGTGTCGGTGACAATGCCTTGATATCTCATTTCCTCCATCTCCCCACTTCCACCTCCCCAGATGTTAACCATTTCGTGTCTGGTTGTATCTCAAGAAGCTGCATTGAAGGTTCATCCTGAATTGACACTTTTTTTGCTCCCCAAAATCAGACTTACTCACTCCTTCATATCGTGAAAGATACTAACTTTCAGGTTGAGGCATCCAAAATTCAGAGGTGTCTGTCTTGATGTTTTCACTTTTCGGTCTCTGTGAGATCCTGAATCAGTACCATCTGGAGAATTAGTTTGAGCGGAGTGAGAATAGAGGGGTGAGAGGGGGTGGGATGGTTCTTTCAATTTTGTGGGAAAAGAAAAGAATGTTCTGCAGAAAGTAGAATTGCTTGTTTGGAATTTCTAACCTGGACTGACAGTAATGACTTTTCTCATCTCTTTTTACAGATTATTTGAAGATCTGAAGACGGACGTTTCAATATCAATAGATGAAGATCTTTGCCTGAAACATTGACTTTGCTGCTCCTCAGATGCTGCCTGATCTGCTGTGCTTTGACTCTGACTCTCCAGCATTTGCAACCCTCAATTTCACGTCAATGTCTGGCAGTCACTGAATCCATCGGGACTATAACAATTTTCGACTATGATTCTGTGAGAAGGAACCAAGCTTTTTGGTTCCTCTTTCAGTACGTTTTCAGCATCAGTGAGACTGGAAGAGAGACCCGACTATTGCAGCACTCTGATTGTGGAGCCAGTAAAAGTTATACAGACGAGGAAGAGGAATTCATGGCAGGGAGGTGCTGTACACGCGTTTGTGTGCAGCTGAAGCTTCGGTCATGGAGAAACCCAAGAAATCCCGTCCCGTGGAGAAACCATGAAAATGTGGCGACTGTAGGAAAGGCTTCCGTTTCCCATCTGACCTGGAGACTCATGGGCGCAGTCACACCGGGGTGAGACTGTTCTCCTGCCCTGAGTGCGGGAAGACCTTCAGACATTCCTCTGCACTGCAGAGGCACCAGGGGGTCCACACAGGCGAGAGACCATTCTCCTGCCCCGAATGCGGGAAGGCCTTCAGCTATTCCTCCGTCCTACTGACCCACCGCCGGGTCCACATATTAGAGAAGCCCTTCAGCTGCTTCAAGTACGGGAAGGCCTTCAGCGAGACCTCTGCCCTGCTGAGGCACCAGCGGGTCCACACTGGGGAGAGCCCGTTCTCCTGCCTCACGTGTGGGAAGGGCTTTACCCAGGCATCCCACCTTCGGGTCCATACGGGGGAGAGGCCCTTCCCCCCAGAATGCGGGAAGGCCTTCAGCAATTCATCCCACCTGCTGAGGCACAGGTGGGGCCATACCGGGGAGAGGCCGTTCACCTGCCCCGAGTGGAAGCGGAGGTTCTCATCATTCTGCACCTTGCAGAAGCACCAGCGGGCGCACCAGTGCTCCCAACAATCTGATTCTGCTGGTGAAGCTGCTGTGGGTCACTGAAAGGACTGAACTCCTGCACATTCTGACAGTGCTTATAGTGGGAGAGTCGGTCGGTTTTTGTTTTATGCCGTCGTGCTCCCCCACCCCTGCAACTTTGCTTCCATTGGGCACTGCTGCTCGGTGAGACCAGGAGCTGTTCAGTTAAAGAATTGTTGGCTTATTCTGGGAAAGAGTCCCAGCCTGTAAGAAATGGCTGAATACTGGGGTGTGTATTCACATTCAGCAGTGAGTTTTAAATTAGATTTACAGTTACGTGTCTGTGAAACAGTCATAGTCCAAAGATTGCACAAAGGCTTGGCAATCCATTGTTGGAAACTGTTTGCTTGAATTGGTAAGTTTAAAAAAAATTCTTTCTTAATTTGCCGCTTAAGTCTCTGTCTCTGAGATGGTGGGGGGCTTGATCAAAGGGTTTAAATCATTGCTATTAATTAGATTATCTTCTTTAACTTTGCCCTAGAAAATTTGCCATATTTATAATTGTTGGTTTTTGCTTAAATTATAGTGTTGATGTGAAAGATCTGTTCTTCATCAAGTCTGGTTTGGAACAGTTTAGAAATTGAGGGACATTGCATGTTTTAATTTCACTCTGTTGTGAATCTGGTGACAGTAACATTCATTTGTATTGGGTTGCTGACCCTTAGTTGTCGTGTCTTCAACGATACCTCTGCCCTGCTGAGGCACCAGCGGGTCCACACCGGGAGAGCCCGTTCTCCTGCCTCAAGTGCGGGAAGGGCTTTACCCAGGCATCCCACCTTCGGGTCCATACGGGGGAGAGGCCCTTCCCCTGCCCAGAGTGCGGGAAGGCCTTCAGCAATTCCTCCCACCTGCTGAGGCACAGGTGGGCCCATACCGGGGAGAGGCCGTTCACCTGCCCCGAGTGGAAGCGGAGGTTCTCATCATTCTGCACCTTGCAGAAGCGCCAGCGGGCGCACCAGTGCTCCCAACAATCTGATTCCGCTGGTGAAACTGCTGTGGGCCACTGCGAGGACTGAACCCCTGCACATTCTGACAGTGGTTATAGTGGGAGAGTCGGTCGGTTTTTTTTCTTTTATGCCTTCGTGCTCCCCCACCCCTGAATCTTTGCTTCCAGTGGGCGCTGCTGCTCGTTGATACCAGCAGCTGTTCTCTTTAGTTTTTTCTTGTCCAGTTAAATTATTATTGACTCTGTCTGGGAATGTGCTCCAGTCTGTAAGAAATAGCTGAATACTTCAGGGTGTCCATTTGCATTCAGCAGTGACTTAGAGATTAAATTTATGGTTATGTGCCTGTGAACAACTCATCATCGAAGGATTGCCAACGGCTTGGCAATCCATTGTTGGAAACTGTTTGCTTGAATTGATAATTTTAAAAATTCTCTTCCTTAACTTACCCCTTAAGTTTCTGTCTTTGAGATGGTAGAGGACTTAATCAAAGGGATTAAATCATTGCTATTAACTGGATTATCTTGTTTAATTTTACCCTCGTAAATTTGCCGAATTCATAATTGTTTGTTTTTGTTTAAGTTCTCATTCTGGTGTGCAAGATCTGTTCGTCAAGTGTGGTTCACTTCACGAAACTGCTGTGGGTCATTCCCAGGACTGAGCCCCTGTGCATTCTGACAGTGCGTGTGCAGTGGGAGAGTCAGTGGGCTTTTTTGTTTTATGCCCTTGCCCCGCCCAGCCCCGCTGCCAACTGCTTCCATTGGACGTTGCTGATTGTTGAGCCCAGGAGCTGTTCTCCCTAGATTCTACTGTCCAGTTAAAGAATTGTTGGCTCCTTCTGGGAATGAGTCCCAGCCTGTAAAAAATGGCTGAATACTTTGGGGTGTCTATTCACATTCAGCAGTGACTTTTAAATTAGATTTACAGCTACGTGTCTGTGAAACAGTCATAGTCCAAGGATTGCACAAAGGCTTGGCAATCCATTGTTGGAAACTGTTTTCTTGAATTGGTAAGTTTTAAAAAAAATTTGCCGCTTAAGTTTCACACTCTAAGACGGTGGGGGACTTGATCAAAGAGTTTGAATCATGGCTATTAACTAGATTATCTTCTTTAACTATGCCCTAGAAAATTTACCGTATTTATAATTGTTGGTTTTTGTTCAAATTATAATGTTGATGTGCAAAATCTATTGTTCATCAAGTCTCGTTAGAAACAGTTGAGAAATTAAGGGACATTCCATGTTTTAATTTCACTCTGTTGTGAATCTAGTGACAGGGACATTCATTTGAATTGGGTTACTTACCCTTAATTGTAGTGTCTTCCAACCCAACTATTCACTATGGTAGTGAGTTCCGCAGTCTCACCACACTCTGAGGTTTTTCATGAAATCCTTAGAAGAGAATTGTAAGGGAAAATGTTGACAAGGGCAGAATATCGGGTCTTAACTGCAAAAGCCAGGAAGACATTCGACAAAGTAAAACCATGACAATGTCGGGATAAATAAGGAACTTTGACAGCAATGAAGAGGTCACATGTCAGAGTTCAAGATAATGGTCGTGACAAAAAGAAAAAGTACACTGCAGATATTGGATATTGTAATTAAGCAAGTTTTTAGATGCTGTAGTTGGTTGAATACGGTAACGTAAGAGATGAAATAACCAAAACCACGAATGTAATTTGATGTCGGTAACCATAAAGCAAGTGCATACTATTGATTGATATAGGCCAATTGCGTGCAAGTAGGCCATTCATGCCATCGAGTCAACATTGACTGACCGTCCCACCCAGACCCAGTTTGTTACACTATCCCTGTAACCCTGCATCTCCCATGGTCAATCCACCCCCAACTGCACATCCTTTGGACAGTGGGAGGAGGCCAGAGCACCAGAGGAAACCCACGCAGACACAAGGGGAGAATGTGCAAACTCCACACAGACAGTCTGCCCGAGGGTGGGATCAAATCCAGGTCACTGATGCCGTGAGGCAGCAATGCTAACCACCGTGCCACCACCACATGCTGCTATCTTAAAAAGTGAAATTCAAAGACTCGAGAACACTTGAGAGAAAAACAAAACTCACCTTTCTTAAATGAGAGGCTAGTCTCTGGCTACAATTGAGTTGATATTACATTTACATTAAGTCCTCTCCAGAGGTTATACAGCTCCATCGGAACTCTGTTTCTTCTAAACTCAAACTGATACAAGCCCAGCTTGACATCCCCTTGTCCCCGATTATAAGTTGAGTAAATCAGCGACCCTCGACCTCACTGGCATGACAAAGGATGCCCTCAATCCAAGTTGACCTTAACTGTCTAACCTCTTGACCCCCACGACACAATGTGGTCAGCCGCAACTCAGCCCTGAACGAGAGCAGAGGAACTGACCAGACAGCGGTGAGGTGGACATTGCATTCCCAGAGAATATTGCTCACATGAGAATATTGTTCAGTTCACATTCGGATCATTGCAGGGACTATGTCTCCTGTCATTTAAATGTCTTTGATCCCAATAACAGTCTAGTTTTTTGTACATTGTGTGTGTTTTATCTGTGTTTCACGACATGATTTTCTGTTGCTGTCATTCCCATTAAGATGTGTGAATTCAGTACCAGATAATACCTCAGTTCTGAATTTTCCTTGAGGATTGGTGTAGGACGTACTAAGAGTCAGTCATAATGGAAGAAGCTCTACTGTTTATTTAAACCTCTGCTGTCATTGTCCTGGGACTGTATGAATGGGGAAGTGTGGAGGGAGTTTTACTCTGCATCTAACCCAATGCTGTTTCTGTCTTGGCAGTGTTTGTTGGGGACAGTGTTGAGATAGTTCAATTGAAATTTAAGAGTAGAGGAAGCTTTATTCTGATTGTCATCCCATGCTGTCCTTGACCTGGCAGGTTTAGATGGCAACTATAATTGAAGTGAATGCAGACTTGGCTGTGGGAGTGGAGGGTACTTCTACCTGAGCTCACCCATCTTTGAGATTGCTGTGCTGATCAAGACAATCTCAGACACCTTCATGCACTTTTCCAACCAACCACAGGGTGGTTAAGGATGGGTATAACTGCTGGCATTGCCAGCGATGCCCTCACCCCATGCATGAATAAATACTTTCTGTTTAAAAGTTACATTCACGTTCCAAACCCTCTAATGTATGATTACTTACATGGAAAATTCCTGTCTGATTGTAATTTCATTTTAAAACATAGGAATGTGTCAACCATGTAGAAATATAACAAGAACAACAAATGGAGCAGGTGACAGGTAATGAGCAGGACCAGAATGCTGAGTCAGCCTGACCTCCATGGCTGAGAGAGTTCTCCCAGATGTTGAAGTTACACCAGTACCTTTTACTCTTGCAGCTTCCCCAAAAGTTTGTCCCTGATGTAAGATCATTCACGTATTAACTGTTTTTATCTCCATAGCTGGTGCCAGACTTGCTGAGTCATTCCAGCCCTTCTGCTCTACCCTTTTAAAGGGATTTGAGCTTCCCAAAGTCAGCGTAATGAAGAACTGTAGATGCTGGAGATCTCAAACACAAAAATGCATCAAATGCTGGAGAAACTCATTAGGACTGGCAGCACATGTAGAGAGAGAAGCAGAGTTAGCATTTCAAGTGCTTTGACCATTCTTCACAAATGTTCTGGACTCAGGCCAGGATATTGACTCTGTTTCTTTCTCTCTCTCTCCACCGGTGTTGCCAGACTGGCTGAGTTTCTCCAGCAGTTTCTGTTCTGACACTTTCATAAGGTTGATGTTTGTGATCCATCCCTAAGTGCAAGGTGTCTTGCTTGTGCCAATTCAGAGAGCAGTTGAAGAGTCAACCATATTGCTGTGGGTCTGGAGTCACATGTAAGACTGAGCATGCAAGGATGGCAGTTTCCCTCCTGACAGGACATTGGTGAACATGGGTTTTTATGACAATTGACGTCAGTGCCATCGATACCATACTGAGACTAACTTTGTGTTCCACATTTCTGATTTGAATTATTCACATCTCACCTCTTGTTGTGGTGGGATTTGAACTCATGTTCCCTGGATTACTCATCCTGTGACATTATGACTACACTGCTGTTTCCCATTCTTTGCTATTTTGTGTTTACTGTTCACGTCTTTGTCCTCTGATGTTTGGGAAATTGTACCTGTTTAAAAGATGGCCCAAAACTTGCCCCTTTGACCAAGTCTTTGGTCACCTGTCCTAATCTGTGCTCCGCAGTTGTGATTTTTAAAGGAATTCTCATTTTGTTCATGTGAAGCACTTTGACATAGTTAACTTTACCACAGATATTATTTGAATGCAGCTTGTGTCCCTATCTTAATTTCTCAAAGTACAGGGTCATATTTTAAATGTAGAAGACAAAAATGAGGATGATTTATTTTCGTTCTGTGGGTTGTGTATGTTCTTAAAAAAAGGCAGTGGATTCAAAATCTTTAAGGCAGAGGTAGATGGGTTCTTGATAACCAAGTGGATGAAAGATTGTCGGGGATGTGTTGGAATGTAGAGTTGAGGCTGAATTCAGACCAGCCATGATCTTATTGAATGTTGCAGCAGGCTCGAAGTGCCGAGTGGCCTATTCCCGCCCATTATATGTTTGTATCAAGCAGTCTGTGTCTCCCCTCTTATAGCTCTGAACTGGGTAATTCCTTTCCAATATTGCCCCTTGTAGACAGTTAATTGAACACCAGATGGCCCCCTATTGGGAGCAGGCATATTGTCGCAATTGCAGTATTTCTTGTGTTAATTTTGTTGCTTCTTACTCAGTGTTGCTGAGAATCTTCGAAATAAAAACCAAAACACTTGTATTATTATCGCACCAATGGAAGTGTTGGTTTGGATGTAACATTGTTGAATTAGCCATTCCCATCTCTTCCAGAATTCTGTGTTTAAAGCCCTCGAGTCTGGTTTCCGCCCCGGAAACAGTTCTTATGAAGGTCATGTTTGACATCCTTTGTCGCAGTGACAGGGATAAACATTCCCTCGTCGACCTGCAGACAGCCTTGATCAGGGTTAATGACAGTACTGACCCTCTCCAGCATCACTCTATCCTCTGGGAGGGTCTGCTTTTTGCGTTTACCGTTCTGATTTGTTTAACCGTAGCTGCTGGTATTGACATCTATACTAATGATATCCAAGTGTGCCTGAACACCACTTCTCTCCCGACTCCTCTATCATTCATAATATACCAATTATTTCATCTGAATGCCTGCCCCATTTCCAGCATTGGATAACCATAAACATTCCCTTGGTTAAATGTTGTGAAGTGTGAAGCCATTGTTTTAGTCCCCAAATTCGTCATGACCCCCCGCTCCCACCACCCCAATAACTCTGTTGACAGCCTTCATGTCACATTTAAAACTCGGATCGAAAGATTCGTGAAGAGTCAGGGAATGAACAGTTACAGGAAAAGGGCAGGAAAGTGAATGTGGGGAATGCCAGATCACCCAGAATCCTACTGAATGGAGAAGCAGGCTCAAGGGGCTGAATGGCATATTCCTGTTCCTATTTCTTATCGTTCCCGAGCCCTTCCCTCTGATACAGGACACTGACTTCAGTGTGTGCCATTACTGAGAGTGCTGATGTTCCCTTCTGTAATATCGACAACTTTGCAGCTGCTAAAACCTCTTGCTTCTTTATTACCTCTTAATACAATAAGCCAATGTGTTCAGGGGAGTTGATGGCCGACTTTATTGTCACCAGACTATTCACCCAGGTAATGTTCCGGGGACCTGGGTTCAAAACCTGCCACGGCAGATGGTGGAATCTGAATTCAATATAAATCTGGAATTAAGAGTCTAATGATGAAATCGTTGTGGTTTGTTGCAAAAACCTATCTGGTTTCCTGCTGTCCGAACCTGGTCTGATCGACATGTGATTCAGATCCACTGTCAGCTGTTTGAATCTTCACTGCCCTTTCAATCAAAACTTCCACGATAACCTCCCTACTTTTTAACTCCATGTAAAGGCCAATCTCCCTTTTGCCTTCCTTATTCGTCACTGTGCTCCCAGAAGCAGGATTGTGGATCAGTTTAAAGTAGGTCCTATATCTCTGATTACATCGGTACACAAGGCAGTGAAGAAAGGTTTAGGCACACTAACCTTCATCAGTTCGGGAATTGAGTATAGATGTTGGCAAGTTATGTTGTAGTTATACAGGAAATTGATGAAGCTGCACCTGGAATGTTGTGATCAGTTTTGGTCCCCTTGGTGTTCTTACTTCTGACTTCTTCAACTCTGGGTTTGTGTTGAACTTGATGGGATACTTTGTCCAACTCAGCATGTTTAAACAGTATCTCTCAGAGGGATTCATCTGAAACTTTTCAGGAGGTGAGCTCAACAAGATTGAACTATTCAAAGTTACTTGGACTCTATTTTAAACTTACATCAGGACGAGTATTCAGAGACACATACAGCATGGAAACAGACCCTTTGGTCCAACTTGTCCATGCTGACCTGATATCCTAAACTAATCTAGTCCCATTTGACAACACCTGACCCATATCCTGTGGCAGCTCATTTGATATAAGTACCACCCTCTGCACGAAGAAGTTGTCCCTTTAATATATTTCGCGGCTCACCCTAAACCTATGCCCTCTAGTTCTGGACTCCCCATCCCAGGGAAAAGACCTTGTCTATGACCCTGTCCATGCCCCTCATGATTTTGTAACGTCTATTAGGTAACTCCTCTGCCTTTGATGCCCCAGTGAAAACAGTCCCAGCCTATTCAGCCTCTCCCTGTAGCTCAAACCCTCCAAACCCCAGCAACATTTCCGTAAATCGTTTCTCACAGAGAAGTCAACGTTTCAGTCCTGAAGAAGGGTTAATACCCAAAACGCTGACTACTCCACATCCTGGTGCTGCCTGGCGTGCTGTATTCTCCCAACCTCCTGCTTGCCTACTTCGGGTTGCAACATGTAGTGGCTCAGTGTTTACCACTGCAGCCTCACAGTGCCGGGGACACAGGTTTGATTCCAGCCTTGGGTGGCTGTCTGTGAGGAGTTTGCACATTCTCGCAGTGTCTGCGTGGGTTTTTCTGGGTGATCCTGTTTTCTGCCATAGTCCAAAGATGTTCAGGTCATGTCAATTGGTCATGCTTAATTGCCCATAGAGTTACGTACATTCCTCAGAGGGAAATGGGTCTGGATGGGTTACTCTTCGGAGGGTCGATGTGGACTTGTTGGGACAAATGGCCTTTTTCCACACTGTAGCTAATCTCATCTGCATTACTTTTGTCACTAACGAATGGCTGAGTAGACTCGATGGGCTGAATGGCCTAACTTCTGCTCCGATGGTCTTGCGGTCTTAGGTTTCTCTGGATAAATTCATTTGGCAATGTGCAGTCCCTGACTCAATGAGCAGCAGTTTCCAATGAAAGCAAAGCTCATATGATGGTTGAACTCCTACAGTGTGGAAACAGGTCCTTCAGCCCAACACATCTGCACAGATTCTCCGAAGAGTAACCCACTCAGATCCATTTTCCTACCCTCCATAAATTGCACACAGACCCCCAAGGGTGGAAGTATTCCTGGGTTCCTGGTGCCATGAGGCAACAGTGCTAACCCTGAGCTACCATGGGGTTGGGATTGTGGGGGGTGGGGGAGGCAATTGCAGTCCAACAGAAAACAAAAACAGCCCACCTACTCTCCCACTGCACCACTGTCAGAACTGACAGGAGGTTCAGTCCTGGGAGGTGACTGAAGGCATCATCACTGGTGGGATCTGATTGCCGGGAGCGCTGGTGCCCCCGCTGGTGCTTCTGCAAGTTGCAGGAAAACATGAACCTCTTCCCACACTCGGGCCAGCTGAAGGGCCTCTCCCCGGTGTGGACACACTGGTGCTTCAGCAGGGCGGAGGAATTGCTGAAGGACTTCCCGCACTCAGGGCAGCAGAAAGGCCTCCCCACTCCGCCCCCCATCCCCCCGAGTGGACACACTGGTGCTTCAGCAATGTGGAGGAGCGGGTAAAGCCCTTCCCACACTCGGGCAGGAGAACGGCATCTCCCCGGTGTGGACTGACTGGTGCATCAGCAGGGCTGAGGAATTGATGAAGGACTTCATCGTGGGCGGCACGGTGGCACAGCGCCAGAGACCCGGGTTCAATTCCCGCCTCAGGCGACTGAGTTTGCACGTTCTCCCCGTGTCTGCGTGGGTTTCCTCCGGGTGCTCCGGTTTCCTCCCACAGTCCGAAGATGTGCAGGTCAGGTGAATTGGCCGTGCTAAATTGCCCGTAGTGTTAGGTAAGGGGTAACTGTAGATGTAGAAGTAGGGGTATGAGTGGGTTACGCTTCGGCGGGGCGGTGTGGACTTGTTGGGCCGAAGGGCCTGTTTCCGCACTGTAAGTAATCTAATCTAAAAAAAACTTCCAGCACTTAGGCAACTGAACGACCTCTCCCCGATGTGGACCCACCAATGAGCCACCAGGTCGGAAGAAAGAGCAAAGCCCTTCCTGCACTCGGGGCAGAAGAACGGCTTCTACTCAATGTGGACCCACTGGTGTCTCAGCAGGTGGGAAGAACTGCTGAAGGCCATCTCGCTCTTGGGGCCGGAGAACAGCCTTCCCCGGTGTGGACCAACTGGTGCGTCAGCAGGGCAGAGGAATCACTGAAGGGTGCAGCAGAAGGGCCTCTTCCCCTCTATGGACCCATTGGTGCTTCAGAACCCTTTCAAATTTCACAAATTCCGTCTGATAGGAGGGAGAGTAGAATTGTACACAATATTCCAAAAGTGGTCTAAAAAATGTCCTGTACAACCACAACAAAACCTCCCAACTCCAATACTCAGTCAGAGGATTACGAAAGCTTTCATAACCCACAAAAAACAAACAGGAAAGAATGGAGGGACAAACCGAATTTTTGAGAGTCACCTTGAAAGCATCAATGAGAAATCGGCGGAGGGGGTTTATTGGGGACCCGTTCTCCTTAAATACACTATATACGTAATTCTCTTGTGCTCTTCGTAGTATCTCTGTGCTGCAGTGTGCAGTGGCTCGTTGAAATAATGTCCTGATGCAGCTTCGTTTGTGGGTGTTGCGATGATTGCTTCTGCAGTTAAGTATTTGGTTTGTGTGTGTTGTTTTTCTGTAGATGCTAGTTTGAAGTTCCTCATTGACAGTTCGCTCTACTGTGACATCAAGGAATAGCTCTTTGTTGTTGTTCTCCTCCCCTTCAAACCAGGAGCCCCCCTTAGACCATAGTCGCACGACTTGGAACACCAATATACAGACTAGTCAAAGGCCTCCACTGAAGGCTAAAACACCTAGTCTATGATTCACTCCACTCCATTTATTCCATCCAAGAATTCCTGAACACCAAAGACACTGAGATAGAAGAGGATGGAATAACGTTGTCCTTTGACATAACAACCCTGTTCACATCTATTAACATCAACGTGGCCAAAGAAAACTGAAGACACTCCTCGAAGAACCAAAGACACAAACACTGCACCAACTTCATCAGCAAAGACAGCACTGTCAAGCTCGTGGAGCTGTGCCTTACCACCCACTTCATATTCAATAACAAGCCCTACAAACAAATCAACAAAATACCCATGAGACCACCAGCATCAGGATTCCGAGCAGAAGCAATAATGCAGAGACTCGAACAAACAGCCCTTCCAACGATCCAACCCACACTTTGAGTCCGCTACAGCGATGACACTTTTGTCATCAAAAAATGAAACAAATTAGAGGAAACCGACAACAGCATCAACAATATCCTTACTGGCATAAAATTCACAAAAGAGGAGAACAACAACAAAGTGCCATTTCTAGATGTCACAGTAGAGCGAACAGTCAATTGTATATTCAAAACCGTCTACCGGAAAACAACGCACGCGAACCAAGAACTTAACTATAGTAGCAATCATCCCTACACATACAAGCAAATCTGACACTATTTCAACGACCCACGACACACTGCAGCACCCAGGAAGTACGAAGATCAATAAATAACTTTACAGATCATTTAAAAAGAGCGGGTAGCCTATAAGCCCCCTGAAAACAGCTTGCCTGACCCGGAATCGAACCCGGGCCGCGAGGGTGAGATCGCCAAATCCTAACCACTCGACCACCGGGGAGACACAAACGCTGCCTGACAGCTCGACTGAAAATTTCTTCCCTGCCCGGAAATCGAAACCGGGCCGTGGTCGGGCGGAGGCTTTCACCTGTGTATCCATCAATGTCATTTCTTGTATCCATTGCTCCTGATGCGGTCTCCTCTACATTGGGGAGACTGGAGACTCCTCGCAGAGTCAAGTCACAGCGCTTGAGGGAACATCTACAGGACACCCGCACCAATCAACCCCATCGCGCTCTGGCCCAACATTTCAAACCGCCTCCCACTCTGCCGAGGAGATGCAGGTCCTGGGCCTCCTCCATCGCCGCTCCCTCCCTACTCGATGCCTGGAGGATGAACGTCTCATCTTCCGCTTGGGGTAAATTCAACCCCAGGCCATCAATGTGAACTTCATCAGATTTCTCATTTCACCTCCCCCACTTTACCTCAATTCCAAACTTCCAGCTCAACGCTGTCCTCATGACCTCACCTACCTGCCAATCTCCCTCCCCACCTCTCCGCTCCACCCTCCTCTCTGATCTGTCACCTCCATCCCCACCCCCATTCACCTATTGTACTCTTTGCTACCTTCGGCCCAGCACACACCACCCCCAATTTATCTCTATACCCTGGCGGGGTCCTGCCTCTATTCCTGATGAAGGGCTTTTGCCCGAATCGTCGATATCCCTGCTCCTCGGAAGCTGTCTGACCTGCTGTGCTTTTCTCGCACCACTATGATCTAAACTCTGGTTTCCAGGCTCTGCAGTCTTCACTTTTGCCTACCCAATAAACCCAGTGTGACGATTTCACATCCACAAACTGACACAAGCAAACACAACGTCTGCAGAAACCCTAGCCACATTACTCTACATTAAAGACATCTGGGAAATGATGTCCAGACAACTCAACCCTCTCAGCATCATGGTAGCCCACAAACCTACCAACACACTTGAACAGCGGCTAATGAACCTGAAGTACCCGATACAAACAACCAGAAAACGAATGTAATTTACAAAATACCATAGAAGGAAATATATACATGAACTCTGCCGCACAGTTCTCTGTGGCAAGAAATGCTGGGATGAGATAAGGAAGATTTTTTCAGCGAAAACGAATCGACACTGACTGGACAGCCATTTAAAATCAACGCTGTCAGCCCAGGATGGAAGACTAGAAGGGATGTACAGTTTTCTTATTTCCTGAAGATTTACAAAGCTGAGACTGGGTTTTGCTGTTTGTTCCCTTTCCACTCCCAAGAGCCGCAGTGGTTGGGGCGGTAAGTTGCGGAAAGTGAAATGTGCCCATGAGCAGCGTGTGGGGCTATTTCAGCTTCCCCTCCTCTGACACCGCTGTGACTTGACTCTGATGTACTCAGGGACATTTACTGACGCTAGACAGTGAAAAGATTCTCATTCCTGCAGATTAGGAATTGTACCCATACGCTGGTTTCATGACAATGAGAAAGATTAATTGGGGTGTGTGAAGAAGTTGTGAGCTGCAGTTGAAACAAGTAGGTGGAGT
The DNA here is from genome assembly GCF_047496795.1 of Chiloscyllium punctatum. Lineage (NCBI taxonomy): Eukaryota > Metazoa > Chordata > Chondrichthyes > Orectolobiformes > Hemiscylliidae > Chiloscyllium > Chiloscyllium punctatum. Next base: position 60,639,545 of record NC_092774.1, on the reverse strand, counting down.
CAGATACGTCATCCATTGCCCCCATGGTCCTGAAGAAATGTTTGCTTTTGTCTGCTTGAGAGACTTTGGACACTGGTGTGGCAGGGAGAATACTGAGATACCGAGTGAGGGAGATTCAGTGCGCTGACTGTGAAAAGTGCTTCAAACCATTTACTCAGTTTTGGGAAATAAAATCACACCTCTCGCGGTGGGAAAGACGATGTCCCCGCTCTGTTTGTAATTTCAAACCCAGAGCAACACAAGGAAAGCTCCACCCAATGGGGAAACCGTGGAAATGTGGGGACTGTGGGAAAGCATTCCCTTCCCCATCCGTGCTGGAAACCCACAGACACATTCACAACGGGGTGAGGACGTTCACCTGCTCAGTGTGCAGGAAGGGGTTCAGACAGAGAGAAGCCATTCACGTGCCCCATGTGCAGGGGAGAGTTCACTCAGTCAGCTGCACTGCTGACCCACCAGTGGGTCCACACTGGAGAGAGGCCATTCACCTGCTGGAAGTTCCAAAAGGGCTTCACCTGCTCCTCCCACCTGAGGAGGCACCATCGAGTTCACGTGCCAGCACAAGGGGATTGAAGGAGCGATGGCCAAGTGCTCCGATCAACCCAGCACTGGGGATTCCCAGGTTCGAATCCCAATGCGGTGGACTGCAGAATTGGAATTCGCTCAGTAATCTGGACTTCATAATCTAAGGATGAAACCATTTTTCGGGGGGAAAAACACCATCTGATTCACTCATGTCCTTTTTAGTGAAGGAAACTGCCGTTGCGGGAAAGGGTTCACTCAGTCATCCCAGCTGCATGTTTTACCCGGCTGTACCAGGGATCCAGTTACAAACGGACAACTCAGCTGACCAACAAAGAAAGTGGGGTGGGGAGAGTGGGTGCATTTTGAGCTGGAGGTGTTTTCTTTAAAAACTACTTTTTGTATGCCTTTTTCCTGGGGAAATCTGAAGCTGAAACAAAATAGGGTCGTAGTAAAGGTTACCTGAACGTACCGCCAGGCTTAGACTCTGTGAGTTTCAACAGGGTTTTGTTTTAAAGTTGCTCATTTCTTTCTGCCTCCAGCACTCATGTCATGTCTCAGAAGGACCAGTGAATGAGTAGCTAATATTGTTAGAAATTGCATATTTTTTCAGGACTTCAGGTTCATTGTTTCATTGGAATTGCAAAGTTTACTGGCAACAGTGGGAGGTGTGGGCTGTATTCACTGGAAACAAAGTTTTAAAATCTCACAACCACCAGGGTATATTCTAACAGGTTTATTTGGAAGCAGTAGGTTTAGAAGTGCTGCTCCTTCTTCAGGTAACTGTGGTGTAGAATCACAAGACACAGAATATATCGCAAAAACATTATAGTGTCATGCAACATAAGTGACGTATTGGAGAAACCTAGATTGGTGTTAAATCTTTCATCTTTTAAAATGGGCAGCAGATTTCGTTTCATTAATATGTACATTCCAGAACTTCTTTTAAGTCACGTTCTCCAGGAAACTTGATGTTTTATAAAAGGAGGTAACACCTCACATCAAACAACGCATGAAAGCTGTGAGGTGAGAGTCTGTCTGTATCCCAATCTTGAGTCAGACCGGTTCTATTTCCAAATATATAATCCTGCAAATGCAAATTCACCCCAAATTTGTGACTGCATGCATGAGAGAGAGACAGTGTTTATGTGCGTGTGCATGCTGGGTAAAGTGTGTGTGTGATGGAGTGTCATCATGTGCGAAGATGTCTGCGTGGGTGTGAGTGTGGGGGGCGTATTAGTGTGTGTCTGAGAGGGAGCATGTCTATCGGAAAGGATCTGCACGAGCGTGCGAGTATGTAAGAGTGTGTGTGTGTGAGTGAGAGAGAGAGAGAGAGCGTAACAGTGAAGGTTACCTGTCATGTGTCATGAACCCAAGGTCGCGATTGAGGCCATCCTCCTGGTTTCCGAACTTGGCTATCAGCCTTTGCTAGCCCACTAAAAATGATTAAGCATTACACAACACACATTTGAGAGGGCAGGGTGGGACTTGTCTTTGGATTTGCAGAAGGTGGGACGTTCTGGGTGCTGGAAACGAAGGAATACACATACTGGAGGACCTTCGGCACAGAGAGATGGAGCTGGAAGCCAGGCTGCAGACACGTTGGGGGATTCACTGTGGAAACAGGCCGTTTGGCCCACCAAGTACACACTGACACTCCGAAGAACATACCCCCACCCCCCAACCCACCCGGTAACCCCCACAGCTGATCCCTGAATTTAGAACGCCCAATCCACTCGAGCCTGCACATCTTTGGAACATGGGAGAAAACCCGAGCACCCAGAGGAAACCCACGCGGACAGGTGGTGGGGGAGGGGTAGTAAAGTGCAAAATCCACACAGTCACTGTGAGGGTGGGATTGAACCCAGGTCCCTGGCGCTGCGAGGAATCCCCTCTCCAGCTCTCGGCAATCGATTGGCTTCTCCCCAATCCTGGTGACACTCCAATCAGTTTGAGGAATTCAATTTGCTTCCACAGAGTTTCCACGGGGCAGGGGTCGTTGTTACTCGGCAGATTCAACGATCCAATGAAGGCCTCGTCTATAGCGAGAACACTGGTCCACATTTCGCTGAAAAATTAAAGCTCTCTCCGCAATTAGAACCCTTGAGTACTTCCACGCAGGCTGCGTGTATTCACGGGGATTCTCAATGCATGTTGATATTTGAAATCATTTCCTGCAGACAAACATTTCCCCTCCTGGATTCAAACACTGCTGATATTCAAGCCCTGACTAAATTTCTTGTCCATGCCTGAAAACCAAATCCTCCTCTGCTAATAACTTGAGAAAACAGATCACTGCTGTCAGTGCAGGGCAGAAAATAGGATGAGAGAATTTTGGTTTGCACAGAACAGCCTTCTCGTTCTTCTACCCGAAATCTCTGTCTCTCAATTCCTAAATCTTTCAATGTATTCCAACCCAAATTCATCTTTCCATCCGCCTGCCTTTGCCCAGCTCCCCTCTCCTGAAAGTGCTGACCCTCTGTTCAGTTTCTCAGCCGCATCTCGCTATCCTTAGTGTATAGCCCACATCTTTATTTAGTTTTAGAAACAGATAGGCAGTGGTTTGCTAATGCCTGGATGTGATGGTCATTGCATTCACACAGTGTTCCAGACACGTCTCTCGTGTCATTCAGAAAAGTCTGCACTGCACATGTGCAGAGAAGGGAATGCTGGGAGTGGGTGGGATGCATTCTCACCTCCCGATCCAATCATCCCCATAGCATCCCCTGTCCATTCCCTCACCGCCACCCATAGCATCCCCTGTCCATTCTCTCTCTCTACCCTAACCTACCAATCCCTTCTCTCTCTCTCCCACACATGCCACTCTCCCCACCCCGTCCATTCTATCGCTGCACCCTCTGCCCTCTGTCCAGTCCCTCATCCACCCTCTGTCCCCATCCATTCCCTTTATCGGTCCACCCTCTGCCTTCCCCAATCCAGTCCCTTCCCTTACACTCATTTTCTCTCACCTCCCACACGCTCCTCTCATCCATTCCTTCTCTCCCCCACCTTCTCCTGACATTCATTGTTGCTCTCTTTCTCCACCCTCTACCCCGTCCATTCTCAGCTCAACCTTTGCCCCGTCCATTCTGTCCCCACCCACTGCTGCCCGTCCTTTCTCTCCCCACCCACTGCTCCCCGTCCAATCTCTCCCCACCCATTGAACCCATCCATTCCCTCCCCACCTACTGCCCCGTCCATTCTCTCCCCACCCACTGCCCCGTCCATTCTCTCCCTACCCACTTCCCCCGTCCATTCTCTCCCCACCCACTATCCCCGTCCATTATCTCTCCAATCATTGACCCCTGTCCATTCTATTCCCACCGACTGCCCCGTGTCCATTCTGTCCTGACCCACTGCTCCCCGTCCAATCTCTCCCCATCCACTGCCCCATGAATTCTCTCCCCACCCACTGTCCCGTCCATTCTCTCCCCAACACAGGCCCCAGTCCATTCTCTCCCCACCCACTGCCCCGTCCATTCTCTCTCTCCACACTCTGCAACCAATTTCTTTCACTTCACACTTTGCAACTGCGCATTCTCTCTCTCCTCCCCAATCCTCTTCACCACATTCTCTCTCTCTGCTCCCACCCTGTGTCCCCCCATGGATTCTCTACCCCCGATACTCTGCTCTCCTACCCATTTTCTCACTTTCTCTTCCCCCAGTCTCTGCGCCCCCGGTCAAATCTCACTCTGAGTACCCCCCCCCCCCGTCCTTTCTCGTGCCTCGAGCCCTCTTTGATCGCTGTATCAAACCCTTCTAATGATAGAGAGAGAATGAATGGTGATGGCGACCTGGGGTGAGGGTAGGGAAAGGAAGTGTGAGAAATGGTTGACCTTTAACATTGAGAATAGCGAAAATGATATATTCAGAAACATCAGTAATGTCTGAAAGCACATTCAAATGTTTAAAAAAAGCTGCAGACATCTTTCTGAAACTTGCATTGAAATCTGCGCAGTTAGGCCACAATTGAGGACAGCCGGTAAACTTGGAATGGCCTATTCCTTGTCTTGTGAAATTGGTTCAGAATATGTAGAAATGCAGTCAAAGAGTTGCAGAGAAGACAAACAAACCTTTCGGTCCACGCAGACAACATTTCCTAAATTAACCTCGTGATGCATTTGGCAGCATTTGGCCCATATCTCTCTCAGCCCTTCCTATTCATACCTCCATCCAGATGCCTTTTAAATGTTGTAATTCTACCAGCCTCGAACACTGCCTCTGGCAGCTTATTCCAAACACATGCCACGCTCTGTGTGAAAAAGTTACCCCGTTTGGTCCCTTTTAAACCTTTTCCCTCTCAGCCTAAACACCTCTAGGTTTGGAATTCCACCACCCTGGGGAATAGATATACAAAGGTTGAGCTGCCAGACAAAATCATAGAGTCACAGAGATGTCCAGCATGGAAACAGACCCTTTAGTCCAACCCATCCATGCCGACCAGATATCACAATCCAATCTAGTCCCACCTGCCGGCACCCAGCCCATATCCTTCCAAACCCTTCCTATTCATATCGCCATCCAAAAGCCTCTTAAATGTGGCAATTGTACCAGCCTCCACCGTTTCCTCTGGCAGCTCATTCCATACACGTACCACCCTCTGCGTGATTCAGTTGCTCCTTCGGTCTCATTTCTATCTTTCCCCTCTCACCCTAAACCTATGACCTCTCGTTCTGGACTCCCCGATCCCAAAGAAAAGCCTTTGCCTATTTAATCTATCCATGCCCCTCATAATTTTGTAAACCTCTGTAAGGTCACCCCTCAGCCTCTGATGCACCAGGGAAAACAGCCCCAGCCTGTTCAGCCTCTCCCTCTAGCTCAGATCCTGCAACCTTCACAACATCCTTGTAAATCTTTTCTGAGCCCGTTCAAGTTTCACAACATCTTTCCGATAGGAAGGAGACCAGAATTGCATGCAATATTCCAACAGTGGCCTAACCAATGTCCTATACAGCCGCAACATGACCGCCCAAATGGGGTACTCAATACTCTGACCAATAAAGGAAAGCATACCAAACGCATTCTTCACTATCCTATCTACCTGCGACTCCAATTTTAAGGAGCTATGAACCTGCACTCCAAGGTCTCTTTGTTCAGCAACACTCCCTAGGACCTTACTATTAATTGTATAAGTCCTGCTAAGATTTGCTTTCCCAAAATGCAGCACCTCACATTTATCTGAATTAAACTCCATCTGCCACTTTTCAGCCCCTTGGCCCATCTGTTCCAGATCCTGTTGTAATCTGAGGTAACCCTCTTTGCTGTCCACGACACCTCCAAATTTGGTGTCATCTGAAAACTTACTAACAGTACCTTTTATGCTCGCATCCAAATCATTTATGTAAATGACAAAAAGTAGAGGGCCGAGCACTGATCCTTGTGGCACTCCACTGGTCACAGGCCTCCAGCCGGAAAAACAGCCCTCCACCACCACCCTCTGCCTTCTACCTTTGAGCCAGTTCTGTATCCAAATGGCTAATTCTCCCTGAGATCTAACCTTGCTAATCAATCTCCCATGGGGAACCTTGTCAAACGCCTTACTGAAGTCCATATAGATCACACCTACTGCTCTGCCCACATCAATCTTCTTTGTTACTTCTTCAAAAAGCTCAATCAAGTTTCTGAGACATGAATTCCTATGCATAAAGCCATGTTGTCTATCCCGAATCAGTCCTTGCCCTTCCAAATACATGTACATCCTGCCCCTCAGGATTCCCTCCAACAACTTGGCTACCACCGTGGTCAGGCTCACCGGTCTATAGTTCCTGGACTGTCTTTACAGCCCTTCTTAAACAGTGGCACCACATTTGCCAACCTCCAGTCTTCCGGCACCTCACCTGTGACTATCGATGATACAAATAACTCAGCAAGAGGCCCAGCAATCACTTCTCTAGATTCCCACAGAGTTCTTGGTTACACCTGATCAGGTCCTGGGGATTTATCCACCTTTAACCGTTTCAAGACATCCAGCACTTCTTCCTCTGTAATCTGGACATTTTGCAAGGTGTCACCATCTATTTCCCTTCAGTCTATATCTTCGAAATCCTTTTCCACAGTAAATACTGATGCAAAATATTCATTTAGTATCTCCCCCATTTTCTGTGGCTCCACACAAAGGCCGCCTTTCTGATCTTTGAGGGGCCCTATTCTCTGAGGAGAAAGTGAGGACTGCAGATGCTGGAGATCAGAGTTGAAAATGTGTTGCTGGAAAAGCGTAGCAGGTCAGGAAGCATCCAAGGAACAGAAAAATCGATGATTCGGGCATAAGCCCTTCTTCAGGATGCACAGTTGGGCCACAACCAAGGATAGGCTGTAAGAGTGAATGAGTGAATAAAAGACAAATCCCACCTCGCCCATGAGGTGAAAGTGAGAACTGCAGATGCTGGAGATCAGAGTCGAGAGTGTGGTGTTGAAAAAGCACAGCAGGTCAGGCAGCATCCAAGGAGCAGGAGAATCAACGTTTCAGACCTAAGCCCTTCACCTTGCCCTCTCCAGTGTGTGTTGTGAAACTGCTTAACTGCTTAATCATTTCTAGTGGCCGGGCTGATAACAAGTTTGGAACACACGAGAATGACTTCAGCTGAAACCTTGGATTCATGTCTCACTACAGGAGACCCAGCTACACAATACACACAAACCCTATCTCTCTCTCTGCCTCACACACACAAACATGCACACACACACACACACGGTCGTGCAATCCCTCTCTGATCGACAGGCTCTCTCTTAAAAACACATTGATAAACCCCTCACACTCACATCCATGCACACACCTTCTCACACAATTATACTCCATCACACGCACACTTTACCCAGCATGCACACACACACACACACACACAGACGTTCTGTCTCATGAATTCACTCACACATAGAAGTCTTTGGGGTGAATTGCATTTGCAGGATTATATGTTTGGAAATAGAAAAAGTCTGACTCAAGACTGGGATACAGACAGACTCTAATCTCACAGCTCTCATGCATTATCTGAACTCAGGTGTCACTCCCCTTTATAAAACATTAAGTTACCTGGAGAATGTTACGAAAAAGAAGTTCTGAGATTTACAGATTAATGAACCGAAATCTGTAACCCATTTTAAAAGATGAAAAACTTAACAGGTGTCTTCAATATATCATTTATGTTGCACGACACTGTAATCTTTTGCTATATATTCTGTGTCTTACCATCCGACTCAACAGCTACCTGATGAAGGAACAGCGCTCCAAAACCGAGTGCTTCCAAATAAACCTGTTGGACTATACCCTGGTGATTGTGTCATTTTAAAACTGTTTCCAGTGAATACAGCCCACACCTCCCACTGTTGCCAGTAACCTTTGCAATGCCAATGAAACAATAAACCTGCAGTCCTAAAAAAATTACAATTTCGAACAATACCATCTACTCATTCACTGCTCCTTCTGAGACACGACATTGGAAACTCGGTGCTGGTGGCTGAAAGAAATGAGAAGCTGTTGGATCTCCCAGCTTTCAATGAGAGTTTAAGCCTGACGGTAAGTTCAGGTAACCATTACTGCGACCCAACTTTGTTGCAGCTTCAGATCTCCACATCACAAGGCGTACAAAAAGTTGCTTTTCTTAAAAAAAAACACCTCAAGCTCAAAGTGCACACACTCACCCCCACTCCTCCCACCACACTTTCTTTATTATTGGTCAGTTGAGTTGTTGTCCCTTTGTAACTGGATCCTTCGTACATCCGGGTCAAGCATGCAGCTGGGACGACTGAGTGAATCTTTTCCCGCAACAGCAGTTTCCATCACTGAAAAGGACATGAGTGAATCAGATGGGTTTTCGTCCTCTTAAAACAGTTTCATCCTTAGATTCTGAATTCCAGATTACTGACCGAATCCCAATTCTGCCATCTGCCGCGACGGGATTCGAACCTGGGAGTCCCCAGAGCTGGGTTGTTAGCGGCGCTCGGCCATCGCTCCTTCGATCCCCCCTGCGATGGCACGTGAACGCGCTGGTGCTTCCACAGGTGGGAGGAGCAGGTGAAGTCCTTCCGGCACTGACAGCAGGTGAACGGCCTCTCTCCAGTGTGGACCCACTGGTGGGTCAACAGTGCAGCTGACTGAGTGAACCCCCTCCCGTACATGGGGCACGTGAATGGCTTCTCTCACTTGTGGATCCACTCGTGCGTCTCCAGATGGCTGATCCGACTGAAGCCCTTCCTGCACACCGAGCAGGTGAATGGCCTCTCCCCGCTGTGAATACGTCTGTGGGTTTCCAACACGGATGGGAAAGCGAATCCTTTCCCTCAGTCCCCATATTTCCACAGTTTCCCCATTGGGGGAGCTTTCCATGTGTTGGTCTGGGTTTGAAATTACAATCAGAACGAGGACATAGTCTATCCCCACCGTGAGGGGTGAGACTTTGATTCTCCCAAGCTGAGTAAATGGTGTGAAGCACTTTTCACAGTCAGCGCACTGAATCTCCCTCACTCGGTGTCTCAGTATTCTTCCTGTCTCACCAGTGTCCAAAATCTCTCAAGCAAACAAAAGCAACCATGTCTTCTTGATTGGAATGGCTGCTGATATTCAAGTCCCAATGAATCAAGTGGCTCTGTCAGAAGTTGATGTATCATTTCTTTTCAGATTTCTTTCCGCACGTCTTCCTGCAAAAAAAGTCACAAAATAAGTGATCATTGTCAGTACACTAAAATGAACATAACATAGGTGGCAGTTCCTGTAGTTTTCCAGATGCCTGCTGATCACATGATACCTAGCACACAGAAACCTGAAATCCCTCATGCAGCCAGATAGGCTGAGGTGTGTTTAGAGGAAAACTTCATTCAAATCTAATCTAATCTTAAACTAAGTACGTGTACATATATATATCAATATGACAATCCTTTCAATGCGGCTCAGTTCCATGAGAAACTACACTTTTAATTGTGAACATGAGGGAAAAAGCAATCCTTTTCCAGGGTGCAAACTGCATACGCGCCAAACTGAGGGAATACACAAGGAAAAGACCTAAAAGGGAGATAGAAAGTATTTGAGCACCTTTGCAGAATCTGCTCCATCTCTGGATTCTCTCCAGTTGCTACAAGTAAACCTCCCTGGGGGTCAAGCAGCCCTGCATCGGGAAGCACTGGGATGGTCAACTACGACCAGTTTACATGGAGAACACATCTCCACATTAAACAGCCTCGAGGCAAACTTCCCTTCCTTCCACTTAAAGTTCAAGACCCCTCAAAGCGAAATTCCCCTGGTTCGTTTGGAAGAATTTCTTCCAGGTGTTCACTAATCATTTCTTTGAGCACTTTGTTAAAGTTTGAATATTGTGAGTTTTGAAAATTAGTGATTCCGAGCGAAATCACAGTTCGAGAAACAGAATGTGGGAATTTAGACAGAGTTTATATTTGCACATCGACGATATGTCTGCACAATAGCATATGACACGACAGCAGAGAAGATCTTCTGACGTCATTCTCAAACGTGCCTGCCACACGCCAGATGAAAAGCTGAATACTTCTGTGGAAAAACTGCCGAGCAATGCAGGAGAATGGCACAACGGGTGCTTATTGGGATCATAACCCAAAAGAGAGACCATTCTCTCCTATTCATTCAACGTCATCTTTAGCAGCTTTCCCGTATAACGGCGCTCTGTTCTGCACCTTGCCTTCACATCCGCTTCCCAAAAAAGCTTCGACATAAATATTTCACAATGATATACTGGCCCAATGTGCACAGTTGAGGTGACAACCTCTGAGGAGTCTCCTGTTCTCTGTATCCTATGTTGAGGAGGGCAATGCTTGTCACTGGTCACTCCGGTGTCAGAGAAAACTTTAGAAAGAAAACAGTTTAATTTGGTTGACGCGAGTGGTGCTGTGATTGAGGGATGTCAGCGATGAGGGTGGATTGGAAATTTGGGACAGCTCTCTTCGAAGAACAGAAGTTTGAAATCTGGCCCGATTGAAGCTTTTCAAGTCATGCGAAGTCTAGACAGAGAAAGTAATGTCGTCAAAATGTTCCCACGCCTGAAAGGATCGGCAACGATTCGGCAGAGTTTTAAAGTCATGAGGAAAAGAACCAAAAGTGACATTAGGAAGAATGCTTTCGTACAGGGAGTGGTTGGGGTCAGTGAATCCCTAACTGACACTGACAAAGAGGCAGATTCATTAGACGCAAACGGGAATTCGGTGGTCCTGTTTAAAGTAACAATGTGCAGAATTACATGGAGAAGGCAAGAGAATGATACGAATAGAGACCCACGTTTACTTACTGTGTCGACCCAGCAGAGCGAAGGTGGGCCGCATGGCGTCTATTCAGAGTGAAATCACAAGAGAATGTGCGAAGTTAGAAAAAGTTTATATTTACACAGCCTCCATACGTCTGCGCAACGCCAGAGAAGACAGCAGTGAAGATCTTTGACATCAGTCTCGAACGTGCATGCCACGCGACAGACGAAAGGCTGACGGGACCTGTGGAAAACCAGACGGCGCGTTGGTGCCGATTGGCGCAGCGGGAGCGTGCTGGGCCGATAACCCCGCGGTCAATGGATCGAAACCATCTTTTGCTATTGCTCAGTAGCTCCTTGAGCAACTTTCACTTGTGAAGGTACTCTGTTCAGCATCTTGCCTTTCAAACGACTTCCTCAGTGTCTGAATGCCCCCTATCAGGCTGATACTGTCGCGAAACTCACACCGTTCAAGTTGCGTGCTTTTGGAGGTCTGAGTGGTCTTCTCCTGTTCTTCGTCGGTTTCCTATGAACTGAATCGCAAAACCACTTCTCTGAGATGCCAATGAGTTGATAAAATTGAAACGCATACCTTGTGGTTTCGTGCCTTCCCTGCAGTAGTTCGCCACGCCGGTTCCGACGTGAATGACAAGACGATCCGCATGTCAGAAACCGCATCCCGGGGACAGAATGACAAGCAGATGTTCTGGAAACTCTTTGCTGCTTGCAATTCTTGGAGCAAAGTGGAATGTATTTCACACTGAGCAAGTTTCAGCTGGCTCAGAGTCTCCAGTGTGCATTGCTCTCTTTCCCGCCAGCTCAGAGAGAGAACAATAGGAGGGACAAAGGAGTGAATAACGATCCATGTGGGAGGGTGAATAATGTTAATGGAGACCGTTAGTGGCTAACAATAAGTAGTGTGTCATAGCAGACTATGTGATAACAAGGGCTCGTATGTGTGTGGTAGGGGTCAAGGACATGGGGGATTTCAGGCCCTAAAGTCATGGAACTCGATCTTGAAGACCGGAGGGCTGTAGGGTTTTGAAGTGGAATATGAGGCGTTGTTCTTCCATCTGGAGATGAGCTTTGCTAGAACAATGCTGCAAGCCTGAGACAGAGATGTTGGCCCGGGAACAGGGTGGCGTGTTAAAGTGGCAGGAAAACAGAAGCTCAGGGCATTTTTTTGCGGGCAGAACCGAGATGTTCTGCGAAGCAGACACCCAGTTTATACTTCATGCTCCGTTGGGGAAACGCCACTGAGTTGATATTTGCTTGTCGGCGATATGTCTGCCGGTGCGTGATGGGAGCATAACCCAGAAGGGAAACCATCTTCCCTATTCACTCAATGTCGTCTTTAGCAGCTTTCCAGTAGAAAGGCGCACTGTTGTGCACCTCGCCTTCTGATCTGCTTCCCAAAAAACCTCGACGTAAATATTTCACATTGATATACAGGCCCAGTATGCAGAGTTGAGATGACACACTCGTGGAGGTCTACGGGGTCTTCTTCTGTTCTCTGTACCCTATGTTGAGGAGGCCAATGCTTGTCACTGGTCACTCCGGTGTCAGACAAAAGTTGAGAAAGAAAACGGTTTAATTTTCTGCCAGTAGAGAGGGCCCGGTTCCTGGGGACGGGCAAACGGCAGCAGAGAGACAGAATGAGAAGCAGCTGTTCATACAGTCATAGAGATGTACAGCATGGAAACAGACCCTTTGGTCCAACCCGTCCATGCCGACCAGATATCCTACCCCAATCTAGTCCCACCTGCCAACACCCAGCCCATATATCTCCAAACCCTTCCTATTCATATATCCATCCAAACGCCTCTTAAATGTTGCAATTGTACCAGTCTCTGCCACTTTCTCTGGCAGCTCATTCCATACACGCACCACCCCCTGCGTGAAAAAGTTGCCCCTTAGGTCTCTTTTATATCTTTCCCGTCTCACCCTAAACCTATGCCCTCGAGGTCTTGACTCCCCGACCCCAGGGAAAAGACTTTGCCTATTTATCCTATCCATGCCCCTCATACTTTTGTAAACCTCCATAAAGTCACCCTTCAACCTCCGACGTTCCAGAGAAAACAGCCCCAGCCTGTTCAATATCAACTGGTTCAAGAGGTAGGGCGGGGGCAGGGGCGCCAGCGCGCCAACCGGTGGGCTCGTTGGTCTAGCAGCATGATTCTCGCGTTGGGTCTTCGTCGACGCAGACGTGCGAGAGATCCTTGGTTCCAATCGCGGACGAGCCCGCTTTTCATGACTTGTGCGAAAGTGCCTATTTAATTTTCTCAAAAAGCACCTTCGCAAAACGAGGTTGGGCTCCCTGGTTGGGCATCCCTCTGGTCCCAATGTCGAAATCAATAATTCTAGGGCCTGAAATCCATAGTATCCTCGTCCCTTCCACACACACCAAGCCTTGTTATCACGTAGTCTGTCTTTGCACACTACCTATTCTTAGCCACAAACAGTCTCCATTCACCCTCCCACGCACATCGTTGTCAACTCCCTTTCCTGTCCAACAGTTCTTCCCTCGCTTTGGGCTCTATCCTGATCTATCATTTACTGCATCCGCCTTCCTCCCACAATATCTCCTGCATATAAACCAAAGTTTTCCCGATCACCATCAGTTCTGTGGAAGGAGCACCGGCAACTCCTGTTTTTTTTGTTTCTGATGTACAGCATCCGCAATTCTTTCACCTTTTTATTGAGGTAGAGTTGGAAATTGTTTCGACAGACAGGAGGAGAGAGGGGAGAGACAGAACAGACATAAACTGTTGATCTCCGCTCTTACTCATAACGTAAAATCATTGTAGTGCGATCACTTTCCTTAAGCATGAACAGAAGGCCTGGGTCATCCGTGAGCTTGTGGCGCAAGGGTAGCGCGTCTGACTCCACATCAGAAGGTTACGTATTCCAATCACATCAGGTTCACTGACGTCGACTTCTTACATTTCAAATCAAGAAAGGAGCACGTTCATTCCGGATATCTGTTGAGGCAAATCTTCTTTATGGAAACTTTCGAACACATGTGAAGCTTTGCTGTCAGTTTGATTTGTGAACACTGTGTCAGGGAGGTGGAGTGCCCATTGTTTGGGTAAATGCTCAGCTCCCCCAGTTCATCACGGGATTTAAACACAGCCGTCTCCCTTTGGGCAGCCGCTTCGTTCAGTTGGTGACAGCGCGGTGTGAACAACATAACACCGATATTTTTACAACATAATCCAGAGACGCCCAGCTTTATGTTTCAATCTATCAGGAGAGTGACAGCGAGTTCAGATAGAAATGTTTCCCACCAACAGCAAGTCCTTTCCTCTCACTGGACACAATTAAAATTATCTTTATTCAACAGAAGGAGCGGAAACTACAGTCTGACGGCCTCTCTCCACATTAACGGTGAGCCTGGATTTTATAAACAGTGTCAGTAAAATCCAGTGGCGGACACTGATTTGGTTCAATCGTTTTTTTTGCCAAGTGAAACTCACCGAGAGGATGCTGCTGTGTGAAACAGCGTGGGGAATTACTGCAGGGCCTCCTGCGCATGGAACACACCGCAACTGATGTGTTTCACCTTCACCAATTTATTCCTATCTCGGAGAAGAGAGGTTTGATGATTCGGATCATAGCAGCCAGACAGAGAACAGGAGAAGAGCACTCAGCCCTTCACAAGCTTATCACCAGAGCTGGGTCATCGTGGCCCGTGTATCAGTATGGGATAGTAATCTGCATCTACTAACTGGAAGCACAGCAAATCGGAGTGCTGGTGGGACTATCACACAGGAGAAAACGGCTTCGACCTATCAACTGGAGTGGCTCCCAATGCGTAACTCCGCTCACCTCAACTGCATAACTAAACAAATTACTCAGTGATTCAAAGGATTGCTCGGTTTTGAATCTGCATTGTGTCATGTCCCTTCAATAATGTTGTCAAAACACCTTCATTGCTGTGATGGAGTATCCTGTTGGGCAGAATATATCCGTTGTCAAATTTTCCACGTTCTGTTGGTCCAACTCTGATTTCACTAAGAATCACAAAATGTGTGACAGCGCAGACTGAGGCCATGTACCCCCCTGAGCTCTGCTGGCTCAACACAATATGTAAATAAGTATCTCATTCTGTCGCCTTCTCCCCGTAAATCTGCACATTGTTACATTGAACATGCCCACCGAATTCCCTTTTGTGTCCATTGAATCTAACTCTTGATCACTGTCATACAGGAACTTACTGACCCCACTCCCTGTGCTTAAACGGTCTTCCTAATGTCACTTTTGCTGATTTTCCTGATGACTTTCAATCTCTGCCAAATCGTTCTCGATCCTTTTCGGCCTGGGAGCATTTTCATTGCATTATTTCCTCTGTCTAAAACCCTCATAGAACATAGAACATAGAACAATACAGCACAGAACAGGCCCTTCGGCCCACGATGTTGTGCCGAACTTCTATCCTAGATTAAGCACCCATCCATGTACCTATCCAAATGCCGCTTAAAGGTCGCCAATGAATCTGACTCTACCACTCCCACGGGCAGCGTATTCCATGCCCCCACCACTCTCTGGGTAAAGAACCCACCCCTGACATCTCCCCTATACCTTCCAACCTTCACCTTAAATTTATGTCCCATTGTAACACTCTGTTGTACCCGGGGAAAAAGTTTCTGACTGTCTACTCTATCTATTCCTCTGATCATCTTATAAACCTCTATCAAGTCACCCCTCATTCTTCGCCGTTCCAACGAGAAAAGGCCGAGAACTCTCAACCTATCCTCGTACGACCTACTCTCCATTCCAGGCAACATCCTGGTAAATCTTCTCTGCACCCTCTCCAAAGCTTCCACATCTTTCCTGAAGTGAGGCGACCAGAACTGCACACAGTACTCCAAATGTGGCCTAACCAAAGTCCTGTACAGCTGCAACATCACTTCACGACTCTTGAATTCAATCCCTCTGCTAATGAACGATAATACTCCATAGGCCTTCTTACAAACTCTATCCACCTGAGTGGCAACCTTCAAAGATCTATGTACATAGACCCCAAGATCCCTCTATTCCTCCACCTGACCAAGAACCCTACCATTAACCCTGTATTCCGCATTCTTATTTGTTCTTCCAAAATGGACAACCTCACACTTGGCAGGGTTGAACTCCATCTGCCACTCCTCAGCCCAGCTCTGCATCATATCTAAGTCCCTCTGCAGCCGACAACAGCCCTCCTCACTGTCCACAACTCCACCTATCTTTGTATCATCTGCAAATTTACTGACCCACCCTTCGACTCCCTCATCTAAGTCATTAATAAAAATTACAAACAGCAGAGGACCCAGAACTGATCCCTGCGGAACTCCACTTGTAACAGGACTCCATGCTGAATATTTACCATCTACCACCACTCTCTGACTTCGACCGGTTAGCCAGTTTTCTATCCAATTGGCCAAATTTCCCTCTATCCCATGCCTCCTGACTTTCCGCATAAGCCTACTATGGAGAACCTTATCAAATGCCTTACTAAAATCCATGTACACTACATCCACTGCTCTACCCTCATCCACATGCTTGGTCACCTCCTCGAAGAATTCGACTCATGACGTGGAAAATTCAATCAGACCAGCTTTCAGCCCTCTGTTCACCAAAGAGAGCTGCCCCAACTTTCCAATCTACCTTCATGACTGACATTCCTCATGCACGGCATCATTCAATTCAACCAATTCAGTGCTGTCTGCAATGACTTCACTTCCCCGCTTCCTGAAGTAACACCCTGAGGATTGAGCGTAATACAGGTAGAGGATTCATTCGAATTGCGCGGGCAAAAACTCTGCAATACTTGTTTTCACTTTGAGCAAGTGTTTCCCTTCGCCATGTTCACTGCAATGGTACCTCTGTCCCATTCCTCATTCAGGCAGTCCGATCTGATTTAACGAAGCGGCTTTTTGAGAAAACTGACCCGGCATATTTGCTCAGGTCAATTTAAGAAATTAAGGTTCTCCTGGGATTGGAGCCCGGCACCTCCCACACTTCTGTATAAGCGAGAAAACCCAAAGCTCGCATCATACCCCGAGACCAACGAGCCAAATACCATGTGAGTGCTCGCCTCCAAAAGCAACTGGGAGTTGCTCAGTACGAAATGCATTGTACATTGCTCCCAGAATTACAAGCAGCAAAGAGTTTCAAGACCATCCGCTTCTCTTTCTGTCTGTCTGTTTTCAGGAAGCTGCTGTTTGTCCCGTCCCAAGGAGCCAGGCTGTCTCCACTGGTGGATAATTGAACCATTTCGTTTCTACTTACAAGCTGTGCTGGTGGAAGGCAGAGCCCATTCACTCTTCTGCTCTCTCTCACTATTACGTGAATCAGGAGAAGTCAGTTATAGTCATGTGTAGGAAATGGCCAACTTTGAACTTGTTCCAAAGGTCCTGTTAACGGAGAGATAGAAAGATTCTGTGCTGTCGGGACAGAGAGAAATGGACACCGGAGACTCTTCCCTCAGGTAAATTGATATGAGTGCATTTTTGTGCAGCCTGTTTGGTGTTCAGAATTTGTCTTGACACAGCAATCCTGCAGAAAGTCTTTTGTTACACGGCTGTTGGTTTCTTTACTGCAGGAAATGGACAAAAACAGCAAGTCATGTGTTTCAACTTCACCGGTTCATTGCCATCTGAGAAGCTGCTCAAGGAGACACGTTCGAGACTGATGTCAAAGACCTCCACTGCTGTCGTGTAATATGTTGTTTCACAGACGTATGGAGACGGTGTAAATATAAACTTTTTTCTCACTTCCCACATTCTGTTGGTCGAACTGTGATTTCACTCTGAATCACAGCATGTGTCACAGCGCAGACGGACGCCATGCGGCCCACCTTCACTCTGCTGGTTCGACAAAGTAAGTAAACGTGTGTCTCTATTCGTATCATTCACTTACCTTCTCTGTGTATTTCTGCATATTGTTACTTGAAATATGATCAGGCACCTCCACTAATTCTGCCCCCACATCGGCACGCCTTCCGATTTTGTAAAGTTGATCCTGCAACCCAAAACACTGCCAAATAAATTAACTGTTTGAATCAATCGAGGAACGGACTCCTCCAGATTGGCCAAGAACAAAAGGACGTCATCAGCATGATGTTAAAGATCAGCCATTTCAGAAAGTTATTTAAATGTAGAGCTTTTCTAAAAATAGGTGTGAATTCTGTCTGTGTCCCAATATCGAGTCAGACTGGCATTGTTGTTCAAAAAGCTCTGCGTTTAAATGAAGTTCTTGAAGGTAATTTAAAACAAGTTCTGGGATTAATGTACCAAAGGACAGAAGCCCATTCTAAAATATGAAAGATTTAATCTAAAATTGTTTAGTGAAGGACAGCTCCATGACCGTGGACTCCTTTGGCTATAAATTCTGTGATCATGATCTTATTGTCCACGACCACCTGATGAAAGAGCAGTACTCTGAAATGGAGTGATCAGTAAAAATGTCTCATTTGGATTCCCTAAGGTTAGAAATGGAAGCATATCTCTCCAAGGTTACAGTTTGATTTGCCCTTTCAACACTCTTGAAATGTAATGTGTTCCATTGTAGTGTTCAATTCTGATCCATTAAAATCAGTATCCAGTCTCATCTGAGTGCAGAACCCACTCAACTGACGGAACAAACAAAAACTTTTCGGTTTGCTTTTTAGATGTGAATCTTCTCTCCCTCCCTCTCTGGTGACCCAGCAGGACTACCAGAGCTGGAAGTACCACTCTCGAAATACGATTGCTGACCTACAGTTTTCTTGTGCTGCTGAACATAAGGATTTAAAAACTGCGATTTCCCCACGCAGGTGTGAAGCCTGCCGACTACAAAATGAGAAATGTCGTCAAAAAGAAAGGGAGACTGTTCCCCGGTTTCTTCTTTCAGATTCAAGTCAGTGGAGGGTGAAAGATATTTCACTCATGATAGGACTGGTCGGGAATCTGCAACCCACTGCCTCTCAGGGTGGTACAAGCAGATATCCACAGAGCTGCTTTTGAGGCATTGAGTCAAGTATTTGGAAATGAGACGAGAACAATGAGGGGCGTGAAGTCGTGATCGAAATGAAGCAGGCACCTGAGGACAAAGGTGTTTTATTTGCCAGTGAAAGATACTGCTTCACAAAGTTGTACTATGGAAGGGAAGCAGTGACGGTGATTATCTTTGGCTGTTCACCTTGTGAATGTTCCCATTGCTGCGCATGTCCGTGTTAACATCAGAACTCTGCAGCATGGCGGTGTCAGGTACGCATAGTGCCAGGGCCGCAATGGATGACGCATCTGACTCCACCTACCTGTTTCAAATGCAGCTCACAGCTTCTTCACACACCCCAAATAATCTTTCTCATTGTCGTGAAGCGGGCATAAGGTTTGAATTCCCGATCTGCGGGAATGAGACTCTTTTCACTGTCTCGCGTCAGTGACTGTTCCTGAGAACATCAAAGTCAAGTCATAGCGTTGTCAGAGGAGGGGAAGCTGAAAGAGACCCACACGCTGCTCACGGGCACATTTCACTTTCCCCAACTCACCGCCCCAACCACTGCGGCTCCTGGGAGTGGAAAGCCAACAAACACCAAAACCCAGTCTCAGCTTTGTAAATCTTCAGGAAATAAGAAAAATGTTCATTCCTTCGGGTTTTCCATCCTGGGCTGACAGGGGTGATTTTAAATGGCTGTCCAGTCAGTGTCAATTCTTTTTGGCTGAAAATATCTTCCTTATCTCATCCCAGCATTTCTTGCCACAGAGTCCCGTGCGGCAGAGTTCATGTATATATTTCCTTGCATGGTATTTTGTAATTAACATTCGTTTGCTGGTTGTTTGTATCGGGTATTTCAGGTTCATTAGCCGCTGTTCAAGTGTGTTGGTAGGTTTGTGGGCTGCCATGATGCTGAGGGGTTTGAGTTGTCTGGATATCATTTAACAGATGTATTTAATGTAAGGTATTGCGGCTCGGGATTCTGCACACGTTGTGTCTGCTTGTGTCAATTTGTTGATGAGAAATCGGCATTCTGGGTTTATTGGGTAGGCAAAACTGAGGATTGGAGATGCTGGAAGCCAGAGTTTAGATCAGAGTGGTGCTGGAAAAGCACAACAGGTCAAGCAGCTTCCGAGGAGCAGGAAAATCGAAGTTTTGGGCAAAGGCCCTTCATCAGGAGTAGAGGTAGGACGCCTCCAGGTTAAAGAGATAAATTGGGGATGGGGGGTGTGCTGGGGCGAAGGTAGCAAAGAGTAAAATAGGTGAATGGTGGTGGGTATGGAGGCGATAGGTCAGAGAGGAGAGTGGAGCGGATAGGTGGGAAGGGAGCTTGGCAAGTAGAATAGGTCATGATGTCAGTGTTGAGCTGGAAGTTTAAATCTGAAGTAAGGTGCGGGGAGGGGAAATGAGGAAACTGGTGAAGTCCACATTGATGCCCTGGGGTTGAAGTGTTCTGAGGCGGAAGATGAGGTGTTCTTCCTCCAGGCGTCGGGTGGGGAGGGGGTGGCGGTGAAGCAGGCCCAGGACGTGTATGTCCTATGCAGAGTGGGAGGGGGGGTTTGAAATGTTGGGCATAGGACGATGGGGTTGATTGGTGCCGGTGTCCCGGAGATGTGACTTGACTCTCCAGTCTCCCCAAAGTTGTAGAGATCGCATCGGGAGCAATGGATGCAAAAAATTACATTGGTGGATGTACAGGTGAAAGTCTTCTTACCATCGCGGCACGGGTTCGATTCCCGGGCAGAGAAGCAATTCTCAGTAGAGCTAGCACAGAGCATGCATATCTCCCTGGTGGTCTAGTGGTTAGGATTCGGCGCTCTCACCGCTGCGGCCCGGGTTCGATTCCCGGTCAGGGAACCAATTTTTTGCGTGTCTGTTGGCTACTAATTCTTCTTAAATGCGCTGTACAGTTATTTATTGATCTTCATAGTTCCTGGGTGCTGCAGTGTGTAGTGGATCGTTGAAATAGCTTCCTAATGCAGATTTGTTTGTATGTGTAGGGATGTTTGCTTCTGTAGTTAAGTTCTTGGTTCGCGTGCGTTGTTTTCCTGTAGAGGCTGTTTTGAATTTACCATTGACTGTTCGCTCTACTGTGACATCTAGAAATAGCACTTTCTTGTTGTTCTCCGCTTTTGTGAATTTTATGACAGTCAGGATATTATTGATGGTGTTGTACGTTTCCTCTAATTTGTTTCATTTTATGATGACAAAAGTATCATCGCTGGAGCGGGCCCAAAGTTTGGATTGGATCGTTGGAAGGGCTGTTTGTTCGAGTCTCTGCATTATTGCTTCTGCTAGGAATCCTGATTCTGGTGGTTTCATGGGTGTTTCGTTGATTTGTTTGTAGGATTTGTTACTGAATATGAAGTGGATGGTAAGGCACAGCTCCACGAGCTTGATAGTGTTATCTTTGCTGATGAAGTTGGTGCTGTTTGGTGTTTGTGTCTTTGGTTCTTCGAGTAGTGTCTTCATTTTTCTTTGGCCACGTTTATGTTAAGGAATGTGAACATGGCTGTATGTCAAAGGGCAACATTATTCCATCCTCTTCTACCTTGGTGTCTTTGGTGTTCAAGAGTTCTTGGATAGAGTAACTGGAATGGTGCGAATCTTCGACTTGGTGTTTTAGTCTTCAGTGGGGGTCTTTGACTAGTCTGTATATTGGTGTTCCAAGTGGTGAGACGATGGCCTGAGGGGGGCTCCTGGTTTGAAGAGGAGGAGAACAGCAACAAAGTGCCATTCCTAGATGTTACAGTAGAGCGAACAGTCAATGGGGAACTTCAAACTAGCGTGGACAGAAAAATAACACACACAAACCAAGTCCTTAATCACAGAAGCAATCATCCCAACACCCACAAACGAACCTGCAGCAGGACATTATTTCAACGAGCCAGTACACACTGCAGGACAGAGAAACTACGAAGAGCAGAAGAGAAAGACGTAAACCCATTCCGCCAATTTCTCATTGATGCTTCCAAGCTGACTCTCAAAAATTCGGTTTGTCCTTCCATTCTTTCCTATTTTATTTTGTGCGTTTTGAAAACTTTCCCAATCCTCTAACTGAGTGTTGGAGTTGGGAAGCTATGTTGTGGCTGTACAGGGCGTTGGAATATTGTGGAATAATTTTGGAATATTGTGTGCAATTCTCGTCTCCCTCCTATCAGAAGGATAATGTGAAATTTGAAAGGGTTCTGAAGCACCTATGGGTCAACAGAGGGGAGAGGCCCTTCTGCTGTCCTGAGTGCGGGAAGGCCTTTAGCGATTCCTCTGCAATGCTGACGGACCAGTTGGCCCACGCCAGGGACGTAAGTTCTCTGGCCCCAAATGCAAGATGGCCTTCTGCAGTTCTTCCCACCTGCTGAGACACCAGTGGGTCCACACCGAGGAGGGGCCGTCCTTCTGCCCCGAGTGCAGGAAGGGCTTTGCTCTTTCCTCTGACCTGCTGGCCCACGAGTGGATCCACATGGGGGAGAGGTCGTTCAGTTGCCCTAAGTGAAGGAAGGCCTTCAGCAATTCCTCAGCCCTGCTTAACCACCAATCCGTCCACACTGGAGAGAAGCCATTTTCCTGCCCCGAGTGCGGGAAGGGCTTTACCGGCTCCTCCGCCCTGTTGAAGCACCAGCGTGTCCACAGCGGGGAGAGACCCTTCAGCTGGCACGAGTGTGGGAAGTGATTCATGTTTTCATGCAACTTTTGGAAGCACCAGCCGGGGCACCAACGCTCTCAGCAATCAGATCCCACCGGTGTTCTGCCTTGGGTCACCCCGTGGACTAAACCTCCTGCCACTTCTGACAGTGGGTGCAGTGGGAGTGTTGGTGAGCTGTTTTTGTTTTCTGCTGGACTGCAATTGCCTCCACCACCCCCCACAACCATAACCTCACTGTGACTCAGTGGCGTCACGGTGACTCAGTGCTTAGCACTGTTGCCTCATGGCACCAGGAACTCAGGATGAATTCCACCCTTGGGGGTCTGTGTGCAATTTGTGGAGGATAGGAAAATGGATCTGACTGGGTTACTCTTCGGAGGATCAGTGCAGATGTGATGGGCTGAAGGACCTGTTTCCACACTGTAGGATTTCTACGATCCTTTGAGCTTTGCTTTGAGAGGACACTGCTGCTCATTGAGCTCGGGACTGCACATTGGCAATGAAATGATCCAGAGAAACCTAAGACCACAAGATCATCGGAGCAGAAGTTAGGCCATTCGGCCCTTCAAGTCTACTCTGCCATTTGTTAGAGTAAAAAATTCAGATGAGATTCGCTACAGTGTGGAAACAGGCCATTTGTCCCGATAAGTCCAGAAGCGACCCTCTGAAGAGTAACACACCCAGACCCATTTCTCTTTAACTAATGCACCTAACTCTATGGGCAATACAGCATGGCCAATCCACATGACCTGCACATCTTTGGACAGGACCCCCAGAGAAAACCCACGCAGACACTGGGAGAATGTGCAAACTCCTCACAGACAGCCACCCAAGGCTGGAATCAAACCTGGGTCCCTGGCGCTGTGAGGCTGAGCCAGTACATGTTGCAACCCGAAGTAGGCAAGCAGGAGGTTGGGAGAATACAGCAAGCCAGGCAGCACCAGGATATGGAGTAGTCAGCATTTTGGGTATTAACCATTCTTCAGGACTGAAACGTTGACTTTTCTATGAGAATCGATTTATGGAATGTTGCTGGGGGTTAGAGGGTTTGAGCTACAGGGAGAGTCTGAATAGGCTGGGGCTGTTTTCACTGGAGCATCGGAGGCAGAGGAGTGACCTAATAGAGCTTACAAAATCATGAGAGGCATGGACAGGGTAATAGACAAGGTCTTATCCCTGGGCTGGGGGAGTCCAGAAATAGAGGGCATAGGTTTAGGGTGAGAGGCGAAATATATAAATAGACAACTTCTTCATGCAGAGGGCGGTACATATATGAAATGAGCTGCCACAGGATATGGGTCAGGAGCTGTCAAATGTGACGAGATAACTTTAGGATTTCAGGTCAGCATGGAAAAGTTGGACCAAAGGGTCTGTTTCCACGCTGTATGTGTCTCTGACTACTGGTCCTGATGTAAGTTTAAAATAAAGTCCAAGTAACTTTGAATAGTTCAATCTTGTGGCGCTCACCTCCTCAAATGTTTCAAATGAATCCCTCTGAGCGATACTGTTTAAACATGCTGAGTTGGACAAAGTATCCCATCAAGTTCAACACAAACCCAGAGTTGAAGAAGTCAGAAGTCAGAACACCAAGGGGACCAAAACTGATCACAATATTCCAGGTGCATCCTCATGAACGTCCTGTATAACTACAATATAACTTCCCAACATCTATCGCAATTCCCTAACTGATGAAGATTAGTGTGCCTAAACCTTTCTTCACTGCCTTGTGCAGCGATGTTATCAGAGATATAGGACCTACTTTAAACTGATCCACAATCCAGCTGCTGGGTGCACCGAAGCAGAGTAGTACAGCATGAGTGTGCTGGGTAGATAACGAAGAAGTCGATAGGTCAAAACCATATGATGCTATTGCTCAATGTCTCCTTAAGCTGCTTTCCTTGGCAAAGGTGCTCTGTTCTGTGTCTTGCCTTTGCATCTACTTCCCAAAGCTTCTTCAGTAGAGGAGTGGTAGTGGCAGCTGGAGCCCAGGAGCTCAACAACCCCCTGGAGCTGGAGGAAGGTCCGAGCTCCAAAAAGCGGGGTGTAAGGCTGGAGGTTGGATTTGCTCAAGGCTTGTATCATATTAACTAATTTAAATGGTATCTATTGTAAGGGGCTATGGTTTACATTAAAACCAGAGGATCATGTCAGAGGGTTTGTTTATATTTAGCAGTTGTCGGTCGTAAAATACACTTCCTGGAGGAGCACCTTCTATGATGCTGCATTTCTTGCCTTCTGCTCTTCCCCCATTTCTTAACTCCCATCTTGATTTTATAGGTTTTTGGTCAAATTTGATTTCATATTTATCAGACTTGGTATTCAATGTGTGCTATTAATTTGTTTGTTCGAATATTGTAAGTCCAAGTGAATGGTGTAATTTCATTTCTGATATCAGAGTTTGACATTGAATGTGCAGGTGTGAATACCAGTAAGTTGTGAAAATAAATCAATAACTTGTGATTTAATAGCAAAAAGAGCAGTTCACCGCAATCAATGGCATTGTCTCATTTGAAGGTGATGTGTTGAGCCTGACCAACAAACCGTTTCATGCAGTCACCCAATTTAATTTAAATTTTCTTTAACTTAATTGAAGATAATAACCATGGCATGCTAAAATTTATAGAATTTGTGTATAAGATTTATTTATATATCAATTGCTCTGCCACATTGGGGAGACTGGATGCCAACTTGCAGAACATTTCAGGGAACAGCTCTAGGTCTCCACAACTGAACGACCCCACCGCCCTGTGGCTGAACACTTTAACTCCCCCTCCCAATCCGTCAAGGGCATGCAAGTACTTGGCCGCATCCCCCTCCAAGCTCTAGCTACCTGACGCTTGTAGGAAGAACACTTCATCTTCCGCCTTGGAACCCACCAACTACATGGGATCAATGTCGATTTCACCAGCTTCCAAATTTCCCCTCACCCTCACTCCCACACCACGCGCCTTGTCCCAGATCCAACCTTTCAGCTCGGCATTGGCCTCTTGAGCTGTCCTATCTTTTCATCTTGCTTCCCACCTATTCACTCCACCCTCCTGTCTTACCTCTCATGATCTCTCCCCACCTCCATCGACCTATTTCATTCACAGCTACCTCCCCTCCATCCCCATCTCCTTCCTAATTATCTCTCGGCCTCCTTGGACCAACCTTCATTCCTGATGAAGAACTTATGCTCTAAACAAAGACTGTGGTGAAGGAACATCCTGAATAAGAAAGAGCTCCCAATTCAGATGTGTTCTCCATTTGTTTCCCCGTTCTTCTCGAAATGAGAAATGTCTTTTTCTTCCACGAGAAAGTGGTCTTATACTTTGCGGTGTCTGAAGTGTTATACCACTCCACGTCTTTGCCCAGCTTTTAAGAATCCTTTCAACCTGTCTTTCAGACAATGGTGGCGGTGACCAAAAGCAATGCCCCATTTCTCCTCCTATGAACCACTTTGAGATGTTGTCTGAGTGTACTTGGTTTTCAAAATGTAATTTAGCCATTGAAGTGAACTGGGTTAATCTTTATTGATCACTAGCTTTGTTTGCACTAACTGTAATTACCCACCAATTTGCTGTTTTTTGTTCCACCAAAGCTGGAAACAATGATCTGTATTTATGTTGCACTCAGGTGTGAACAATCAACCCAAGAATTGTCATATTATTATAGTTGACTCAAGCTATAAAAGGAGGCATTCTGTGGCAGTTTAAGACTAAAAATGTGGCTGGAAAGAATGTAGATTGATGAGGAAAGTCAAAAAGCAGAATCTTTGGCTACAATCTATCAGTCTGGATGATAAAGTGGTGGCTCTTCAAAAGCACCTTCCAAGCCATCACCTCAACCACCAAGAGCAGGTAAGTGTGAACACAGCATTCCAACTGTGAAATACATGGCATTGCTTCTTTGTTATTGATCAAAAGCCTGGAATTCGCTCCTGAACATTATTGCACACCAAATCATAATTGTGAAGCAATTGAAGAGGCAGCTCAGCACCACGTATTCAAGGACAGTTTGGGAAGGGTTGTTGGCAGAGCCAATGATAGTCACATCTCATGAAATAATAAGCAAAGAGGCATGGACAGAGGATTGGCTAACCAATGATACAATTGGGATAAGGGACATGTTCAGGAAAGCAAATTGTAACTAGTAGTGTGCCACAGGGATCTGTGCTGGGGCCAAAATTATTTACAAAATCTATATTAATTCCTTGGATAAGTAAAGTGAATGCACTATTGCCAAGACTGCAGAAGAGACGGTTGATGGGAAGGCAGGTGGTAAGAATGACATGAAATATCTGGAGAGGGACATGGACAAGTCAAGCAAATGAGCAAACCTTTGGCAGACGGAATAGAATGTGGGGACATGGGGTGGTGCACTTTGCCAGGAGAAAAGGTGCTGAATGTTAAATGGAGAAAGCTGTTGCATGGAGGGATTTAGAAGCCCATATCCATGCATCTCTGCAGCCAAATTCAGTGAGTAATAGGGAAGGCAAATGGGAGGTTGGCCTTTAAATAGAGTATAAAAGTAGGGAGGTTATAGTGAACCTATGTCAGGCATCCGTCAAGCCACAACTGAACACTGGCAGGGTCCTTTACCTAAGGAAAGATATACTGGTATTGGAGGCAGCCCAGAGAAGGTTGACCAGGATGATATCAGGGATGGAAAGAATATCATATGAAGAGAAGTGAATAGGTTGGACCTGTACTTATTCGAAGTTAGCAGATTTAGAGGTAACCTTATTTTCACATAAAAGATTCTAAGGATACTTGACGGGCTTGATGTGGAAAAGTTTAGCTTTGTGGGTGAGCCTAGCACCAGAGGGAATAACGTGCAAATGAGGGATTGCATGTTGAAGACAGCAAGGAATTGTTACTGAAGGCAGTAAATCTGTGGAACATGTTACTACAGAGTGTTGTTGAGCCTGGGTCGTTAAGTACATTCAAGGCTGTCAGATTTTTTTTAACCAGTGAGGGAATTGAGGATTATGGGGAAATTGCAGGAAAGTGGAGTTGATGTTTACTAGAACAAACGTGATCTAAATAAACGGCAGAATTGATTCAATGCGCTGAATTGAATAGTAAGTAATAAAGGGGAAAAGGATACAGCTGGCAACTACAGGCCGGTCAGTGTTGGAAAATTAGAGATTGCACGGAGTTGGTAGCATTTTGGCATTGTTACTGGATTTAACATCCGGAGTTTCAAATTGATGATGCTATGTCTCCGGTGAGCTTTGAAATCAATTTATATATCTGGAATATAAAACTTATCGCTGCTTTGGTGAACTTAGCAATTGATCTAAGGGCCTATCTTGTTCGGGAAGAAATCTTTAGTCCTTACCCAGCTCGGCAATTGTGTCACTCTTGATCCACGGTAATGTGATTTACTCGTAACTGCCTTCTGAAATGGCACTTGGTTTTTCTGGGAGATCAAGTGCCACATGCCATGAATGAATAAAGGAAAATATTCAGCAGAAAATTGTCACTGAAGTGACGATTGTGATACCGTGATAATGGTTGAGTAACCCAGAGATCTATGTCTTCTGAGAACAAAAAATCAAATCCCATCATGGCAGCCAGTGGAATTTATGTTCAACTAATAAAAAGATCTGGAAGTGAGAGTTTGTCTCAGTACTGGCCACCAGGAAACCATTATTGATGAAAACAATGAACTGCAGATGTTGGAGATCGGAAACAAAAGGCACCATTGCTGGGGCATCGCAGCAGGTCTGGTAGCATCTGTGGAGAGAAAACAGTTAGTGTTTTGAATCCAGTCACTTTTGAAGGGCCACTGGACAAGAAACATTAACACTAATCTCTTTATAGAAGCTGCCAGAACTGTTCGGGGTCTCCAACCATTATTGATTGATTGTTGTGAAATGATTCCTTTGTGGAGGAAAATCTACCATTCATCAACCCTGTGTGTGCACAGCGACCATGTGATTCCAGATCTACTACAGTGTGGGGTTGACTCTCAGCTGCCTTCTAGCATGTAGTCAATTACTCGGTCCAAGGGACATGAGGGACGGTGAGAAAATGTTGCACATGCTTGCAACAATCACATGCCACAATTTGTTTTACAAGAAAAGCATCGGTTAATGAAGGACAACCAAGACAAATTGCTATGGGAATGTCATGCCCAACTGATTTGATTTCCTTGTAGTAATACCATAAAATTGTAAGTATTTTTCAAAATCGTCTTCAGAGGTTACATCACTGTAGGAATACTGCATGCGATTCTGACTGTTTGCTAGGCGAAAGATGTTGTGAAATTAGAAAAGGTTCAGAAAAGATTTACAAGGACGCTGCCAGGGTTGGAGAGTTTGAGCGCGATGAAAAGGCTGAACAGACCGGGGGGGGGGGGGGGGAGTGGTATTTTCCCTGGAGCTTTGGAGGCTGAGGGGTGACTTTATAGAACTTCATAAAATTATGAGGGGCATGGAAAAGGACAAATTGGAAAGGTCTTTTCCCGGGGTGGTGGTGGGGAGTCAAAAACTAGAGTGCATAGATTTAAGGTTTTTAGCAAATGGAGTTTAATAGAGATAACCATGAGGCCTCACAGTTTGGATAGTCAAATCAAGGTAGGAGTTTCATGGTGAATGGTTGGACCTGGAGTGGAACAGAGGGATCTCTGAGTAGGTTCACAGTTCATTGAAAGTGGAATCACAGGTAATAGTATTTCGGCACACCGGTCTTCATCAGTTGGAGCTTTGAGTATAGAAGCTGGGAACTTATGTTGCAGTTATACAGAATGTTGGTGAGGCTGCACTTGGAGTATAAAATAGATTCAGTGCTATATTGAAGTCAGGAAAGAATAACAAACATATACTGATTAGAGAGACATAAATAATGTATCTAAATAAGATAGTGAATTAGAGTATGGATAAGTGCCAAATGATAATGTTCTTCCGACAAGCACCGAATTTGTTTCATTTGCAGTATTTCGAACCAAGAAATCTAGGGGTGCACGTTCATAGTTCCAAGAAAGTCGAGTTACAGGTTGACAGGGTGTTGAAGAAGCCTTTCAGCCTGCTTCCAATCATCAGTCTAAGTATTGTGGCATAGGAGTTGGGACATCTTGTTGAAGCTGTCACACATGCCACACAACACAAGGTATGACCCTGCCCTTCTCTGACGGACCATCCCTTTGAATATCAGGGGGAAGACACCCCTTTAATTGTGATGTTCAGGAAACATGCCTTACTTCAACAAAAATGTGCTGTACTCACAGATGTTTGGACAGAGAAAGGAAGTTGCAGTCTGGGGTGAAGCTCAATCTTCATTCAGAAAGAGAGGAACGGCAGTAGCTTCAGAAGCTCATGGTCCAACTTGGACATTCAGAAAATAGAGGGGCTTTGATTGGCAAGCGGACCCAGTTAATTCTGGTCCTTCAGGGCTCCCCATTGGTCAATCTCCAATCACAGCACTGCCTGGACTGGGTGACGTGAGCGATGGGAGACAGTCAGCCTGGAAATGCAGGAATGTCACTATCAACCACCGCGAATCCAATTGGCTAACTACGGTTTGCGCGCGCGCATGCACACACAAACACACACACACACCATTGTGGGCATCACAATGCAAACATTAGCCAACGAGCTTTAGAGGGAAACTGTCTGTTCTGGGCAAAATCTGGGGGCAAAGCAATATTTCCCCCTTTCCATTCCTCATCCTGGGAGGGCGAGAGAGGGGGGAGGCACTGTTCACTTGCAGCAACTAGAGGCAGAGAGTATGAAGCCAAACGGGGAGCAGACTCTGCAAAGGTCGGTTTCAGTCGGCTTCTTCTGGAATATTGTGTGCAATTCTGGTCTCCCTCCAGTAGGAAGAATATTGTGAAACTTGAAAGAATTCAGAAAAGATTCATAAGGATGTCACCAGGGTAAGAGGGTTAGAACCACAGGGAGAGGGTTTGAATCACAGGGCGAGGTTGAATAGGATCGAGCTGTTTTCCCTGGAGCATCGCAGGCTGAGTGATTTTTTTTAATGAGAGGTTTATAAAAGCTTGGGGGCGTGGTGGGGTGAATATACAAGGTCTTGTCCCTGGGATAGGGGGAGTGCAGAACTAGAGGGCATAAGTTGAGGGTGAGAGGGGAAAAATTAAAAGGGACCTTGCAGTCAACCTTTTCATGCAGAGGGTTGTGCATGCATGGAATGAGCTGCCAGAGGAAGTGGTGGAGGCTGGTGGAGGCATCTGGATGGGTATATGAATAGGAAGGATTTAGAGGGATATGGGCCAAGTGCTGGCAAATGGGACAAGATTAATTTTGGATATCTTGTCGGCTTGGACAATTTAGATTGAAGAGTCTGTTTCTGTGCTTTACGTCTCTGACTCTGAATGGTAAAAAGTATTGGCATTCGTTGAAACATTTGTGCAACAGGAAATTGCAAGAGGGTAAACATAAGCCTCATGCCATTGATCCATGAATCCTGGTGCAGTATGGATGGATTTCCCGTAATAGAGTCAGTATGACATGGAAGGAGTCCAAAACGATGGCTTCTTTTACAAAATTTCCCACGTAAATCCGAGTCTTCTGGGAATCTAAGATAACCGTGCCTTAATATAAGATAGATAAGTCTGGGGTATCTGGTACATATTCGATGGAATGTTTGTGGCTCTAAAAGCCTGGTTTGCAGTTGTTTCTGGGCTCATAATATTGTACTGCAGCATATTGTATATCTTCAATAAGAACGTCAATACCGAAATATATGTCCATTCAGCAACTTGAGTCCATGTGAACTCTTCATGGAGCATGTAATCCACCACATGACCCAGCTGGTATACATTTACATATAGATCAGCACGAAGATCTTGGGTATGAAGAGAGGAAAGAATGTTTAGGGTGGAGGTTTGCTCGCTGAGCTGTAGGTTTGATATCCAGGTAAGAATGTTCCACAAAAACTAGAAGTATTTGTTCTGATTATCTAATATGGACTGACAGCGATGACCTTTGCAATCTCTTTTCACAGGAATATTATAAGAGAAGAATTTGAAGGTAGAAATCTCAGACCAAACATCACATCAAAGTCTGACACACACTTGACTCACCAGGACTTGGATATTAATGGCCATGAAACAAGGATGAGACATATGTCTGCTTAGTAAGGTTGTAAACGTCAGTGTGACTGGAAACTCAGAGTCTCACATACCAGAGTAGTGACTGGAACATGCTTTACAGACTGAATGAGAGTGTTCCAATTATCAGAGGATTCATCAGTAACATCATACACATGCTGTAAGTGTGAGCGAGTTTTCAACTGATCGTTGAACCTGGAGAAAAACGAGGACACCTGCACCATGGAGAAACCGTGGAAATGCAGGGAGTGTAAAGACAGTTTCCCTTCCCCGCCTGCACTGGACATTCATCAGCATTTGCACTCTGGCCGTTCACCTGCACTCCGCGCGGGAAAGGATTCACTCAGTCGTATCATCTCCTGGTCCACACCGGGGAGAAACCGTTCATCTGCCCCATATGCTGAAGCAGATGAAGGACATTTTTTGAAAAACCCTGGATGGACCATACTGCAGGCATACCTGAAATAGGTATATTTGTCTCTGTTCCATTGAGTCTCCAGCACAGGGCCAGCCCAGGCAGCTCAATTGGTCTCTGTCAGTGTTTATTCTCCACCTGATCCTCCAGCCACCCACCCCTCTTCATTGCCTCTCATCTCCCCTCCATCAGCATAAAGGTATCCCCCACTTTTCGAAAATTAACTTTACACTACTTGACGTTTACGAAAGACCTACATTATTAACTGTATTCACAAACCAAAAGAAATCCGAAGAGGATTTTCACTTTTACAAAGAAAGGCATAATCTAAATTTGTTCATGGTAATTGCTTCTTCGCTTTACTCCATGTCAGCTTACGAAAGGTTTCATAGGAATGCTCTACTTTCAGATAGTGGGGGGAACCTGTAGTGGGGCGGCACGGTGGCTCAGTGGTGAGCACTGCTGCCTCACAGCACCAGGGATCCAGGTTCGATTTCTGTGGAGTTTGCGCATTCTCCCCATGTTTATGGTGGGTTCCTCCCACAATCCAAAGATGTGCAGATCAGGTGAATTGGTCATGCTAAATTGCCCATAGTATTAGGTGGATTAGTCAGGGGTAAATCTAGAATAGGGGAATGGGTCTGGCTGGGTTACTCTTCCGACGGCTGGTGTAGATTTGCTGGGCCGAAGAGCTTGTTTCCATACTGTAGGGAATCTAATACACTGAACCTGCTGTTTATTGCCCAGGTATGGTCTCTGTTCTTCTGTTCACCTCCCGTTCATGTGTCTATCAAGATATACCTTAAACGTTGTTAAGGTGCCTGCCTCCACTCCCTGCACTGACAGTCCGTTCCAGGAACCCCCACCACCCCTCTGTGTGAATCCCCCACCACCACCACCTCTCCCCAGACAGTCCCCTCTCTTCTCGAACCTGTGCCCTCTTTTATGTGACCTTTCCACCCTGGAGGGAAAAAAAAACTTCTGACTATCATAGAATCCTTCCAGGGTGGAAACAGACCATTCAGCCCAACAAGTCAACAGCGACCCTCCAAACATTAACCTACAGGGACTCATTTCCCTACCCCATTACTCTATATTTACCTCTGACTAATGCACCTGACATACACATCCCTGAACACTGAGGCAATTTACACACAGACAATCCAACTTAACCTGCCTATCAGTGGACACTATGGGTAATTGAGCATGGCTAATCCACCCTAACCAACACATTTTTGGAACGTAGGAGTAAGCCCATGCAGACATGAGGTGCAGGGAGAATGTGCAAACTGCACACAAACAGTCACCTAAGACTGAAATCGAACTCGGGTCTCTGGCACTGTGAGGCATCAATGCAAACCACTGAGCTACCCTGCCACCCCTGTCCAGCCAATCTGAGTCTCATCATTTTGTTGAGGTCTCCCCTCAGTCTCTGTCTTTCCAGAGAAACAATCCAGGTTTATGCTACATCTCCTCATAACAAGAGCCCTTCAGACCTGGCAATGTCCTGGTGAACCTTGTCTGCACCCTCTGCCAGAGCACCCACACCCTTCCGGTAGTTTGGCGACCAGAACTGCACGTAGTATTCCGAATGTGACCAGAATAAATAGCTGTAACATAACTCGCCAACTCTTACACTTAAGGAAGCGTGCTGTGTTTCTTCTTGACCACCGTACCCACCTGCATTACCACTTCCATGGATCTATATGCCCAAATTCTTCTGTATGCTAGTGCTGCTATGAGTTCTGCCATTTATCATACAATTCTTATATTTCCTTCGTCTCTATCCAGCTTCACCCTATTTTTTTTCTCTTCATCTCCCCCCACCCCTATCCCCCAACCTTCCACACATCAGCATATCATAAGATCATAGGATGTTCTTCATATGTTTGATCTTTCATTCCTGGGCCATTCTCAAGAACCTTCTCTGAACATGTTTACGGCAAAACTGCATTCAGTACTCCAATTGTGGCCTGACCGGAGCCTTACAGAGCCTCAGAAGTACATCCCTGCTTTTATATTCAAGTCTAATCAAAATAAATGTCATCATTGCATTTGCCTCCCCAACTAGTGACTCGACCTGCAAGTTTACCTTGAGAGAATCCTGGAGTAGAACTCCATAGTTCCTTTGCACATCAGATTTCTGAATTTTCTCCCGATAATCCTTCTGTTCCAGAGCAGCAGCAGAGATTTCCAGACACATTGATTGTTTTCAGGGATACCAAGGGATCTTGGGAATTACCAATATCCCAGGAGGAGGCAGAGAGAAATGTGGTGTGGTCCTGTAAACTCCAGAACTTTCCAAACTGCCTGAGTCAGCAATAACTCTTTCTGGACCAAGAAACAAAAGGGCCACTGAGAAACTGTTACATCATAAGACCTCAGAAGCAGAAATTAGGCCATTCAGCCCATTGAGTCTGCTCCACCATACAATCATTCTAAAGTATCAAGGGTTATGGGGAGTTTGGGTTAAGAAACTTATCAGCCATGATTGAATAGTGGTGCAGACTCAATGGGCTGAATGGCCTAATTTCTGCTAGTTTACCATCCCTGGGAAAAAGGACACAAAACAACGAGCTGAGATAAGTATTTAATAACCTCATGAAAAAGGACAATTAAGTCTGTCTGTGGAAGGAAGACCCTAACATAATGGAGTTTACTGCAGGACAGGCTGTTTCAAACAAACCGCTAAACCTCGAGGATAAGAAGGTAAGGCACAGACCTGAGATCTCCAGAAGTGTGGGGAGGTGGTATTAGAATCTGAAGAATTGTCACACCACAGATTTGAAAGTGAGGAATCTCCACCAGAATTTAACTCCAGAAAGATGCAGCAGCAGTACTTGGAAGAACAACACTGCAGTGAATCCCTGGACACTTCCAGAGACAGATGTGTCGTTGGAAACTAAGGAAAATTCTGCCATCGATTGGGTGATAGTCAAGTTGAGGGTGAGGTTGAACTTGGTTACTTGAGAGGTTTTATTTTTGGTTGCTACATACAATAAAGTGTAAATCATTGTTTCAGCAGTTGATTCTATGTGCAGTTTCTGAGTCAGGAGCCAAATTAAGGCAATTCACCCACAACCACAGCGAGAGGCTGGGATTAATATTGACTCCATTGCATTCAGCAGGACATCACGTCAATACCCTTATAAAGCAAAGGATGACACCACTACCCTAGATCTCAAACCAAAACACCCAGAGGAGTGCATTGCCCTATAATCTGTAAAATTAGCATGATAAGTAGTGTAGCCTGCTCTAGTGATAAAAATAAATCCCCAACACATTAAAATCAACAATCAGCAATTTATTTATCCAAGTCTCACGGTGAACAAATGAACAAAACTATTGACAAACTGGATACAAGCCAGGAGCAGATGGGTGGCACTAGTTTAGATGGGGATCATGGACTGGTTGGTCTGAAGGGTCTGTTTCCAGGCTGCATGTCTCCATAGCAGTGAATGAATGTGGATCCTTCCCAAAGACGATAAAGGTTTCAAGCACCACCTGAGGCAAATGTGTGGACTCAATCCAGATAACTGAGGGCAGTGGGGCCCTGTGAGGCTCGGTCGATCAGACAGTCAGTCAGCAAGTTCTCTCTGGGAGACTTATCTCAAGAAAGTAAGTGGTTTCCTGTCCTCCCAGCCAGATTATCCAGTTTGGATTAGGTCCTATATTTCCAACAAAACAGGGAGACAGGGCAGTGAAGAAGGCTTTAAGCACACTGGCCTTCATCATCAGGGCCTTGAGGAGAGACGTTGGCAAGTTATGTTGCAGTTAATCCGGATTTTGATGAGGCTGCATTTGGAGTATTGTCATCAATTTTGATCACCTTGTTATGACAAAAATATTATTAAACTTGGAATAGTGCTGAAGACATATACAAAGATACATACTCAGGACTCAAGGGTCTGAGTAAAAGGGAGAGGTTGGACAAGCTAAGACGTTTTTATTTCGAGCATTAGAGATTGAGGGGGGTGGGGCCTTATCGAAGTGAAGAGATCATGAGAGACATGGAGAGGGTGAACGCACTCAATCTCCCAGGGGTTGGGGAATTGAGGGCTCGAGGGCTTCAGTTTAAGGTGAGAGGAGAAAGAATAAAAGGGAATGTGAAGGGCAACTTTTTAACGCAGATGGTGGTACACATATGAAATGAACTGCCAGCAGAAGTGGTTGAGGTGGGTACATTAACAACATTTAAAAGTCTTTTGGACAAATACGTGTATAGGATAGGTATGGAAGGAAATGGGCCAAGTGCAGGGAAATGGGCTTAGTGTTGATGGACAGTTTGGTCAG
The DNA here is from genome assembly GCF_047496795.1 of Chiloscyllium punctatum. Lineage (NCBI taxonomy): Eukaryota > Metazoa > Chordata > Chondrichthyes > Orectolobiformes > Hemiscylliidae > Chiloscyllium > Chiloscyllium punctatum. The sequence goes on along the minus strand of NC_092774.1, from coordinate 60,603,460 downwards.
CGTGGACCATGTTGGGACGAAGGGCCTGTCTCCTGCTGTGGGACTCTATGATTCACGTCTCTTTGTCGGTCCAACACTTAGAGTTTCCAAATGAACATCTCACTAAATCAGGCCGAATAAAATCCAATCTCATTCGTCAACTCTGATGCAGAGGTGCTGGTGTTGAATTGGGGTGGATAAGGTCAGAAGTCACACGGCACCAGATGAAGTGATGAAGGAGCAGCACTCACGAAAGAGCAATGCTCCTAAAGCTTGTGATTTCAAGTAAATTTGTTGCACTGTAACATGGTGTCGTGTGACTTCCGACTTCTTCAACTCTGGTTTTCTCTCAAATTTGATGGGATACTTTGTCCAACTCGGCATATTTAAACTGTATCGCTAAGAGGATTTTTTTTTCGATTAGATTAGATTCCCTACAGCATGGAAACAGGTCCTTCGGCCCAACAAGTACACACTGGCCCTCCGCAGAGTAACCCAGCCAGACCCATTTCCATATCCCAATTCCTCTACATTTACCCCTGACTAATGCACCATACCTACACATCCCTGAACACTATGGGACAATTTAGATGGGCCAATCCATCCTAAACTGCACATCTTTAGACTGTGGGAGGAAACCAGAGCACTCAGAGGTAACCCATACAGACGTGGGGGTGTATCGTGCAAGCTACACACAGACTGTCAATCACAGGGTAGAAGTGAACCAGGTCAGCACAGTGAGGTCGTGGTGCTAACCACTGAGTCACCGTGCCATCCGTGAGCCACCATAGGGTGGGCTGGGGGTGGGGTGGGTGGGGGGTGGTTGAATCCAGCACAAAATAAAAAAAGACCACTGACTCTCAGTCAGAGTGGGCAGGAGGTTCAGCCCTGGGGGTGACCCACTGCAGCGTCACTGGTGGAATCTGATTGTTGGGTGCGCTGGTGCCCCCGCTGATTCCTCCACAAATTGCAGGACAATGTGAACCTCCACCCACAGGTGGGGCAGGCAAACGGCCTCTCCCGGTGTGGACCCATTGTTGGGCCAGCAGTTTGGAGAAACGAGTGTACCCCTTCCCGCACTCGGGGCAATTGAATGGCCTTTCCCTGGTGTGGACCCGCCGGTGGGACAACAGATCAGAAGAATTGCTGTAAGCTTTCCCGCATTATGGCAGCTGAAGGGCTTCTTCCCCGTGTGGAACGGCTGATGGGCCAGCAGCCTGGAGGAATCGCTGAAGACCTTCCCACACTCTGGGCGGCTGAAGGGCCACTCCCCCGTGTGGGCTCGTTGGTGATTCAGCAGGTCTGAGGAATTGCTGAAGGTCTTCCTGCACTCATGGCAACTGAAGAACCTCTCTCCTGTGTAGAATCGCTGGTGAGTCAGGAAGTTGTCCACCCAAGTGAACCCTTTCCCACACACGGAGAAGTAAAACGTCCTCTCACCATTCTGTATATGCTGGTGGGCAAGCAGGACACAGGAGCAAGTAAAGCCCTTGCCCGCCTCGGGGCAGGAGAACGGCCTCTCCCCAGTGTGATTGCACTGATGAGCCTCCAGGACAGATGGGACACGGAAGCCCTTCACGCAGTCGCCACACTTCCATGGTTTCTCAACGTGGCGGGATTCCTCGGGTTTCTCCATGGCCGAAGCTTCAGCTGCACACAAACGTGTGTACAGCCCCTCCCCGGTGTGAATTCCTCTTTCCAGTCCGTATCACTTTTTCAGGCTCCACACTCTGTGCTCTGCAACAGTAGGGTCTCTCAATCAGTCCCACTGATGCTGAAACTCATATTCAAACAGCAACCAAAAAGAAAGCTTTCCTCCTTCCATAGAATCATAGTTGAAAATCGTGTGCAATCTTCTTGATTTGAAAGAGCAGAAATTGCGCCCCACTGAGCCTCCCGTTGCGTCACAAGCCCACACTACGCAGGGTTAAGGGAAGTGATCGTACTGCAATGATTTTACGTTATGATTGAGAACGGAGGCCAACGGTTCATGGCTGTTCTGTCTCACTCAATCTCTCACTCTGTCTCTCGAACCAATTTGCAACTCTTTCTGAATAAAAACTGCGGATGCTGAATATCAGAAACAAAAACAGTAATTGCTGGAAAAGCTCAGCAGGTCTTGCAGCTTCTGTGAAGAAGAATCCGGTGAACCTTCCACAGAGCTGGTGGTGATTAGGAAAATGTCGGTTAATATGCAGATGGGAGGGTGGGAGGAAGACGGGCGGAGTAAATGATAGATAGGGATAAAGCCCAAAGTGAGACAAGAATGGTTGGACAGACAAAGGAGTTGATAGCGATCTGTCTGGGAGGGTGAATAGCTGTTAAAGGAAACTGTTAGTGGCTAATAATAGGTAGACTACGTGATAACAAGGCGTTGTGTGCGTGGTCGGGGGCTACGATGTGGGGATGTTCAGGCTCTAAAATTATTGAATTCAATATTGAGGACGACTGTAGGGTCCCCAAGTGTAAAATTGTTCTGCTGGAACACTGCAACAAGCCTGAGACAGAGATGCTGGGCAGGGAACAGGGTGGTGTGCTGAAGTGGTAGGCAATTGGAAGCTCAGGGCCTTTTTGCGGCAGAACCTAAAAGTTCTGCGAAGCAGTCACCCAGTCACCACTTCGTTTCTCCAATGTTGACGAGACCACATTGTGAGCAGCGAATGCAGTATTGGCTGTGGAAAGTGCAGGTAAAGTGCTGCTTCACCTCGAAGGTATGTTCGGGCCCTTGAATACTGAGGAGGGTGGGGGAAACGGGCAGGTGTTCCAATTTCGGCTGTTGCAGGACAAAGTGCCATGGGGCTATGGGCGGGTGATGGGAGTGAAGGAAGAGTGAACCCCAAGTGTAACTCTTGCCCATTTACCTCATCCCTCAAATAAATCCCTGGACATGGAATAACATTCGTTTGAATGATTCACTACCACGTAACCCACGGCTAATTCATATTCATGTTCCGGGGGCCTGCATCATTATTGTGTTACAATAGCTGCAGGCCATCATCGTGCATGCCCAATGACGTGCGGCTGGAATGCTTGGACACAGTTTATCAAAGAAACCTCCCTGAGGGTCAGACAGCCCTGCATCGGGAAGCATTGGGATGGCTAATTCTTTCTGTGAGCACTGTGTTTACGTTTCAACATGGTGATTTTTGTAATTGTTTACTTCTGAGCGAAATCACAGTTCGAAAAGCAGAATGTTGGAAATTCGACAACGTTAATATTTGCACAACAGCGATACATCTTCGCAACAGCATATTTCAAGAGAGGAGTGAAGATCTTTTGACATCAATCTCGAACGTGCATGTCACACACCAGATTAAAAGCTGAAAACTTGTCTGGAAAGGCTGCCGCGTGGCATAGCAGAGTGGTGCAGTGGGAGCGTGCTCGGCCCTTAATGGATCGAAGCTATCCGCTCAGTGTCAGCTTTTGTAGCTTTCCCGCCTCACCTGCTTCCCCAACAAATCTTTGAAAATGTGAACTAAATATCATCACAGTGATACACTGGCCCAATGTCGAAAGTTGAGGTTACACACTTGTGGATTTCAGGGTGGTGTTCTTCTGATCTCTGTCCCCTTTGTTGAGGAGGGTAATGCTTGTCCCTGGCCACTCGGGTGTTCGAGCCAAATTTAAAAACAGAATGGTGTAATTATCCGCCAGTGGAGACCCGCCCGGGTCCTGGGAGACAGAATGAGAAGCAGATGTTCTGAAAACTATTTTTTGGATTCAGTACCACGTGACCCATATACTGGATTAGTGGTGCTGGAAGAGCACAGCAGTTCAGGCAGAATCCAACGAGCAGCGAAATCGACGTTTCGGGCAAAAGCCCTTCATCAGGAATAAAGGCAGTGAGCCTGAAGCGTGGAGAGATAAGCTAGAGGAGGGTGGGGGTGGGGAGAGAGTAGCATAGAGTACAATGGGTGAGTGGGGGAGGAGATGAAGGTGATAGGTCAAGGTGGAGAGGGTGGAGTGGACAGGTGAAAAAGAAGATAGGCAGGTCGGAGAAGTCCAGACAAGTCAAGGAGACAGTTACTGAGCTGGAAGTTTGAAACTAGGATGAGGTGGGGGAAGGGGAAATGAGGAAGCTGTTGAAGTCCACATTGATGCCCTGGGGTTGAAGTGTTCCGAGGTGTTCTTCCTCCAGGCGTCTGGTGGTGAGGGAGCGGCGGTGAAGGAGGCCCAGGACTTCCATGTCCTCGGCAGAGTGGGTGGGGGAGTTGAAATGTTGGGCCACGGGGCGGTTTGGTTGATTGGTGCGGGTGTCTCGGAGATGTTCCCTAAAGCGCTCTGCTAGGAGGCGCCCAGTCTCCCCAATATAGAGGAGACCACATCGGGAGCAACGGATACAATAAATGATATTGGTGGATGTGCAGGTGAAACTTTGATGGATGTGGAAGGCTCTTTTAGGGCCTTGGATAGAGGTGAGGGAGGAAGTGTGGGCACAGGTTTTACAGTTCCTGCGGTGGCAGGGGAAAGTGCCAGAATGGGAGGGCGGTGTGGACCTGAACAGGTAGTCACGGAGGGAACGGTCTTTGCGGAAGGCAGAAAGGGGTGGGGAGGGAAATATATCCCTGGTGGTGGGGTCTTTTTGAAGGTGGCGGAAATGTCGGTGGATGATTTGGTTGATGCGAAGGTTTGTAGGGTGGAAGGTGAGTACCAGGGGCGTTCTGTCCTTGTTACGGTTGGAGGGGTGGGGTCTGAGGGCGGAGGTGTGGGATGTGGACGAGATGCATTGGAGGGCATCTTTAACCACGTGGGTAGGGAAATTGCGGTCTCTAAAGAAGGAGGCCATCTGGTGTGTCCTATAGTGGAACTGGTGCTCACCTTCCACCCTACAAACCTTCGCATCAGCCAAATCATCCACCGACATTTCCGCCACCTCCAAAAAGACCCCACCACCAGGGATATATTTCCCTCCTCACCCCTTTCCGCCTTCCGCAAAGACCGTTCCCTCCGTCCGACCTGCCTATCTTCTTTTCCACCTATCCACTCCACCCTATCCACCTTGACCTATCACCTTCATCTCCTCCCCCACTCACCCATTGTATTCTATGCTACACTCTCCCCACCCCCACCCTCCTCTAGCTTATCTCTCCATGCTTCAGGCTCACTGCCTTTATTACTGATGAAGGGCTTTTGCCCGAAACGTCGATTTCGCTGCTCGTTGGATGCTGCCTGAACTGCTGTGCTCTTCCAGCACCACTAATCCAGTATTTGGTTTGCAGCATCTGCAGTCATTGTTTTTACCACGTGACCCATGCCGAATACATATTCATGTTCCTGGGGCCAGCATCATTATTGTGTCACAATAGCTGCGAGCCATCACTGCGGAAGTCCTATGACGTCGTATTGCGGCTGGAATTTCTGAGGACAGTTTTTTCAAGAGGGTCAGGCAGCCCTTCATCGGGGCTTCCCTTCCTTCCACTTAAGTTCAAGGCCGATCTAACCGAAATTCCTCAGGTATGTTTAAAAACAGTTTTTCCCGATGTTGGCTAATGATTTCTGCAGACATTTGGTAAAGTTTGAACACGCTGAGAGCCATCGGCTTCTAAACCTCGTTCCCGAATTGCTCGACCAATACTTAAAGCAGTGATAATGATACAAAACCACCGTATGATTACGGCCGAGAAAGATTGTATTCCGCTCAGTCAGTTCATGTTTCTAAAGAGAGACAAAAGTGACAATGCAAGTGAAACGAACGAAATTGCAGACAGGCTGCCATACCACTCTGTTTGCATCCCCACACAGGGGTGATTTCTGTGACATGGGTGTGTCTGCAGTGTCTGTGGTCAGACTGTTTACAATGAATGTCCCAGCCTTTATTTTCGTAAAGTCACACTGATAGAGGTCAATTGTTATTTCAGTAATTGTAGTCCGAAGCTGGAATTTGCTAACACTCGGGCTTCGTGATCTTACTTTTTTTTACATCTCAGACTCTTTGATGCAGTTAGTCAGGAAGTCCGGCTGTTCACCAAAATAGTTGTAAATCGAAATGGAGCAAAATTATAGAATTGGGGCCAGACTTTTCAGGGTACATGTTAAGAAGCACTTCTACACATTGAGTTTGTCAGATGTTCGGAATTATCCTACATAAACGGCCGTGGGTACAGGATCATTTGTCAACTTTAAATCTGAAACTGATTTTTTTTTTTGTTCAGGAAAAGTATTAAGAGACATGGGCCAAAGACAGATAAATAGAGTTAGGCCTCTGATCAGCCATGATTTCTTTGAACGTTGGAACACGTTTGAGGGGCTAAATGGCCTACTCATATTCCGATGTTTCTATAATCTTAACTGTTTCCTTATTGCACATTTCCGGCCTGTTATTGGGAATACAATCTGCAAGACAATATTCTCCAATTATTAGTTGTTCCGGAAATATCGAATACAGACACACCCAGGCATCGTATACCAATATTCGAAACAACACAGTCAAAGAACAGATAACTGATTGAATTCCTGCATTTGAATCTTTAGGAACGTAATGTTCTTGGTTTCCCGATAATGATTCGCTTTCCTCAGTCCCAGATGGAACGACACAAGAAAAAATAGAAAAGCAGCAATTTTCTGGTCCTATAATCTCCAATCTTCTGCTGCCAGTGAAAAACAACAATGCAACTTAAATCGGGGTCGACTATAACCCGGGCTTAATCTCCCAATGAACCGAGCACAGGCTCAGCGAAACTGAGGGAGATTATGTCCAGATCACGAAACCTGCGAGCAGCGTTGGCAAAGGCCCAAGGATTCACCCATAAAAGTCAGTCATTGACTTTCTAAAAGTGCTCAACTGCCGACTTCCTTTATTTTATTGACCTTTGCAAATCTGAAATTGAGAATTGGGGATATGTGGTAGCGAGTGGCTGTTTGTGTGTCAGGTTTGCCTGTCAGTTTTGTTGATATTGAAGCGAATTTGCTTTCAAAATTAAGGCAAAAAAAAAACAGACAAACAACTTTGCATCCAAGAAGAGAAGCTGAAGAACTGGATGTCAGCGTTGAGAAAGAAACAAAAGAGAAGTGGAATCTCAATGATTTTCCTGATTTTTGAGCAGAAAGCGTTGGAGCTGTAGACTTCTGCTGATCAATGTATTTATTTTCGTGGATTTTAAGAAGTTATTTTGCCTTGATAAAAGAACTGGTCACACCCTGACTATATGTTCGAATACCTCAGTAGTAGAACAAAAGATTTTTATTCTGAGGTCGTGAGTTTGACACTCATATTGTACAATGTTCCCGTGAAACTTTGCTTTTTGTGCGAAACATTCGCTCTTTCTTCAACTGGCAATCTAATCATATTCAAAATTAATTTTACTCCCGTTCGTATTCTTCCTGTCCCCGTTGCTCGGTTAAGAGGGAAAGCTGAGAGTGAATGGGAGACAGGTTTGTAGGTGTGGCTTGACGGTTTCACTTGAAAATTGGTTCTATTCATGTCTCGAGGCCAGTAAATGGCTCAATCTTAGCATACAACGGTCAAGTGCTATGGGAATCAATACCAGCCCATATTAAAGAACACTGAAATGAGTAAGATGTGATTCATTTCAAGGAAATAAATTAGGAAACTTCGTCACCCAGATTATCTCAGAGCAATCGTTGGCTATGGTACGTTTTATGTAAAGCTCATGGAACCACTGGATTGTGACTTGATCTGGGACTCAGGCCTGACTTCGTGACACGAATGTATTTTGCTACCGAATTGCTACATAAGTTGCGGAGCAATTCCTGTACATAGAGATGAGGAGTGTTGAACCAATAAGACAAGACGACTGTGCTAAATCAGAACTGTTACCAAATACATTTACCAATCTATGTTCATCCTATCGATTGTCTTAGCATCACCAACACTTCTCATCAAACTAACTCGAGAGACATTCATCACAATTTTCTGTGAATACTTCTACATTAGCTTTGCTGAATGAACCCCACATTTCTTGAAGAGGCTCCTTATTTTCGGCCCTGATTATTAATCTCTCTACGCATGGGAATGGATCCTTCCCACCCGCTCTATCTCTCATCAATGTGTGTCGTTCAATTCGATCTCCCATCAGCCTCCTCTGTCCTGATCAAATCCAGGGGAACAGGAAACGTTGGGACTATGGTGCGGACAGGACAAGCCCTTTGCTCACCTTTCCGGTTAGAACAATTCCATGAGAAATTTTAGGCCACAATTTCGGTCGTGTAATTGTGGACGAACACTGAAGATGCTGGCGGAGAGATCCTTTGGGGCTCCCCCGCCCAGGGTGGGTACCTGCTGACTATGCTTTCTTCGCTGGCGATTTTAAATGACTTCCTGTTGGTTGCATTATCTCTCAAGCTTCACAAAACCCGTCTCAATAATGTCACGTTTTCTCATGTCTGGAAATTTATTTCCGTGCAGGAAACTCGGGTTCTGCACAAACAACGTCCGAGACTCAATACGTCAGCTCTGTTTACCTTTCCACAGATGCTGCTCGAACGGTTGGCTTTCTGCAGTATTCTCTGTGTTTATTAGGCCCAAGTGCTGCTTTTCATTCAAGAACTTCAATCCCTGTCCTCAGGTAACTGACTCTGGTCAGTGCCAATTGGTTCTTCTGATCATTAATCTGCCCATTCCCACCGCTTCTTCTCCCATCATTACCAACAGATCCAGGAAATCTCCAGTTAACTTTCTTTGCTCCAAATTGAACATTCCCAACCTTGGGCATGTCTCGCCAACATGGAAATTCCTCATCCCTGGAAACGAAGTATGGCGTACACTTGGGAAGAGATTTTGGCAAAATATTGTCAGTTAGGAAATGGAAAAATGTTCATGAAGCAAAACAGAAATCCCAGTCTCCAGCTTAGTGAACCTTGAGAAACTCTTTGGGAAGCGGATTTAGAGGAGAATGAAAGATGACCTGTCCGATTGAGCAGAGACAGTCCAGACACAGTCCCCTTGTTGAAGAGGCCGGGAGGTTGATTATGATGTTCTCGAGACATGAACTGATCTGAGACATTGAAAGAATTGTCGTTCCTGCACATCAGGAATTCAAACCCCTTCTCGCCTCCGAGCCAATGAGAAAACTCGGGAACAGGCAAAACACTGAAAGGCTGGAAGGGCGACGGCCCCGGAGTAAGAAAGCTCGTTCCTCGTGACATGGATGTGTCTGCAGACTGTCCCCGGTATCTCCACAAGAGATCTCCCAGGCTTGATTATGGAAAAGTAAAACAGATAGACGACAATTGTAATTCTCGGCGGGGAGGCTGAATTATGAATTCACTAATAGCCTCCCCTAAGCGATGGCAAAGAACACCCGCCCGCCTGTGTATGTGGCGTAATTGGTTAGCGCGTTCGGCTGTTAACCGAAAGGTTGGTGGTTCGAGCCTACCCAGGAGTGGTGTGTTTGCTGCTCTTCGTTGGCTTCGAAACAGTGCGCTTTTGATGGGGTCGAGAAAATGATCCCCAAACGGAAATCTTCTCCACAAGGGGGTTCTGAATTGAATGAATGTCGAATGGAAGGGACTGCGGATGCTGAGAAGACGAGACCGAAAGAGAAACTCGGCAGCTTTGACAGTACCTGTCGGGGAAACCAGAATTCTGAAATGTTGTCTCTGATTCTCTTTCCACAGACGTTGCCTGACCTTCTCAGTTCCTCCTGCAATTTCTCGTTTTGGTTTTTACTGAAAGTTCATTTCATCTTTTGGGATGAAACAACTACATTAGCCGTAGGCAGATATATAACCCTTTCGAATCACTGTGACGTGATTGGATTCAAACAAACTCTGCGATGATTCACTCTTTCTCAGCTCCACAGGCAGACAGACCTGGGAAGTCAAGCTGTCAGTGTGGTTCTGTATTCGTGGGCCGAGTGGTTAATGCGATGTACATGAAATCCATTGCGGTTTCCCCACGCAGGTGTGAACCCTGCCGAGTACAAAATGAGAAATGTCGTCGAAAAGAAAGGGAGCTTGCTCCCCGGCTTCTTCTTTAAGATTCAAATCAGTGGAGGGGGAAAAATATTTCACTCAAATTGGGACTGGTGGGAATCTGCAACCCACTGCCTGTTCGGGTGGAACAAGCAGATACCCGCAGAGCTTCTTTTGAGGCTATGAGCAAAGTGTTTGGAAATGAGACTAGTACAGTGAGGTGCTTGAAATCGTGATCGAAATGAAGCAGGCACCTGAGGACAAGGGTGTTTCCTTTGCCAGTGAAAGATACTGCTTCACAAAGTTGGGCCTGTGGAAGGGAATCAGTGACGGTGATTATCTTTGGTTGTTCACATTGTGAATGTTCCCATTGCTGCGCATGTCCGTGCTAACGTGAGTACTCTGCAGTATGGTGGCGTGAGATACGCACAGGGTCGGGGCGAAATTTTTGACACTTCTGACTCCACCTACCTGTTTGAAATGCAGCTCACAGCTTCTTCACACACACCAATGAATCTTTCTCATTGTCCTGAAGCCGGCATATGGTTTGAATTCCCGATTTTTGGGAATGAGAATCTTTTCACTGTCTCGCGTCAGTAAATGTCCCTGAGAACATCTGAGTCAACTCACAGCGCAGTAAGATGAGGGGAAGCTGAAATAGCCCCACATGCTGCTCACGGGCACATTTTACTTTTCCCAACTCACCGCCTCAACCACTGCGGCTCCTGGGAGTGGAAACGAAGCAATCACCAAAACCCAGTCTCAGCTTTGTGAATCTTCAGAAAATAAGCAAAGGCTCACCCCTTCGGATTTTCTATCCCGGGCTTACAGGGATGGGTTTTGCACTCTTTTGTAGGACATTGCAAGTGGATGTTTTGCAGAAAAGCACCACAACCCCATCTGATTAATCAGGACCTGGATGTTTTCGGTCTTTGAATGTAAGTGCTGTGCTCCAGAACTTTGCTGTTCACAGTTTATAATACTTATCTTCCCAGTCCCCTGTATCACTTGTAGAAAATGCTTAATTTGCATCTTGTAATCCTTTCACTGTCTGCTAATGATGATAGCGTTTCCGTGTTTTACCAAAACTATCTTGACCTTGCATACCTCAAGCCTCAAGCTAATTTCACGAGAAACCTTCTCCAGTTCAAAAGCAAACTGTTCATGATGGCTCTGTTTCTTGTCACGTATCCAATTTCAGATCGATGTTGTTAATGTCCCTTTTATTCCTTCTGATCCAGATTTCGCTCACAGGGCTAGAACAGAACTGTCAACAAATACATTTACCAATCTACAACCTAAGGAACATACCAATTCAAGATATGTTCCAGCCTGGATGGATATTCAGGAGGTAGCAGGTAAATTGTGCTTCTGAGTGAAATCATGGTTCGTAAAAACAGAATGTGGCAATTTCGACAGAGTTAATATTTGCTTGTCGGCGATATATCTGCCGGTGCGCGATGGGCGCATAACCCAGAAGGGAAACCATCTTCCCTATTCACTCAATGTCGTCTTTAGCAGCTTTCCCGTATAACGGCGCACTGTTGTGCACCTCGCCTTCTCATCTGCTTCCCCAAAACCTTCGACGTAAATATTTCACATTGATACACAGACCCAGTATGCAGAGTTGAGATGACACACCCGTGGAGGTCTCCGGGGTCTTCTCCTGTTCTCTGTACCCTATGTTGAGGAGGGCAATGCTTGTCACTGGTCACTCCGGTGTCAGAGAATAGTTTAGAAAGAAAATGGTTTAATTTTCTGTCAGTAGAGAGGGCCCGGTTCCTGGAGACGGGCAAACGGCAGCAGAGAGACAGAATGAGAAGCAGCTGTTCATACAGTCATAGAGATGTACAGCATGGAAACAGACCCTTCGGTCCAACCCGTCCACGCTGACCAGATATCCCACCACAATTTAGTCCCACCTGCCAGCACCCGGCCCATATACCTCCAAACCCTTCCTATTCATATATCCATCCAAACGCCTCTTAAATGTTGCAATTGTACCAGTCTCCGCCACTTTCTCTGGCAGCTCTTTCCATGCACGCACCACCCTCTGCGTGAAAAAGTTGCCCCTTAGGTCTCTTTTATATCTTTCCCCTCTCACCCTAAACCTATGTCCTCTCGGTCTTGACTCCACGATGCCAGGGAAAAGACTTTGCCTATTTATCCTATCCATGCCCCTCATAATTTTGTAAACCTCCATAAAGTCACCCTTCGACCTCCGACGTTCCAGAGAAAACAGCCCCAGCCTATTCAATGTCAACTGGACTTTACTCTGAGCAAGACTCAGCTGGTTCAAGAGGTCGGGTGGGGGTGCGGGGGTGCGGGGGCGCACCAACCGTGTGGCGCGTTGGTCTCGGGGTATGATTCTCTCTTTGGGTCTTTGTCGCTGCAGACGTGCGAGAGGTCCCGGATTCGAATCTGGGATGAACCCGAGCTGCTTGACTTGTGCGAACATACCTGTTTAATTTTCTCAAAAAGCACCTTCGTAAAACGAGGTTGGGCTCCCTGGAGGACCAATGGGACAGAAAGCAGCGAAGTGAAATGATTGGAGATAGCGTTGAATTAGTTGACGTGAGTGGTGCAGTGTTTGAGGGATGTCAGCGATGAGGGTCGATTGGAAATTTGGGACAGCTCTCTTCGGAGTCCAGAAGTTTGACATCTGGCCCGATTGAAGCTTTTTCAAGTCATGCGAAGCCTAGACAGAGAAAGTAATGTAGTCAAAATGTTCCCACGCCTGAAAGGATCGGCAACGATTCGGCAGAGTTTAAAAGTCACGAGGAAAAGAACCGAAAGTGACATTAGAAAGAATGCTTTCGTACAGGGAGTGGTTGGGGTCAGTAAATCCCTAACTGACACTGACAAAGAGGCAGATTCATTAGGCGCAAACGGAAATTCGGTGATCATGTTTAAAGTAACAATGTGCAGAATTACATGGAGAAGGCAAGAGAATGATACGGATAGAGACCCACGTTTACTTACTGTGTCGACCCAGCAGAGCGAAGGTGGGCCGCATGGCGTCTATTCAGAGTGAAATCACAAGAGAATGTGGGAAGTCAGAAAAAGTTTATATTTACACAGCCTCCATACGTCTGCGCAACACCATATAAGACCACAGCAGTGGACATCTTTGACATCAGTCTCGAACGTGCATGCCACGCGCCAGACGAAAGGCTGAAGGGACCTGTGGAAAGCCCCGCGGGGTTTTGGAGCATCGTGGCGCAGCGGGAGCATGCGAGGCCCATAACCCAGAGTTTGATGGATCGAAAGCATCGTCTGCTATTGTTCAATTCCTCCTTGAGCGACTTCCCTTTGTGATGGTACTCTGTTCAGTATCTTGCCTTTCAAACGACATCCTGAGTGTTTCAGTGCCCCGTACCGATACTGTCGCGAAACTCACACCGTTCAAGTTACGTGCTTTTGGAGGTCTGAGTGGTCTTTTCCTGTTCTTCGTCGGTTTCCTATGAACTGAATCGCAAAAGCACCTCTCTGAGATGCCAATGAGCTGATAAAATTGAACTCATACCTTATGGTTTCGTGCCTTCCCTGCCATAATTCGCCACGCCGGTTCCGACGTGAATGACAAGACAATCAGCATGTCAGAAACTGTATCACCATTCAGGCACAATCTCTTAGTATTCGGACAGATATCACCGATTGTGAATCAGCTCAGATAGAGACAAATGGCAGAGAGTCGTCGTGGACACGATAAGCTGCACCGCCTCTGTCGGCGGGAGAATGATGCCACGTGTTTATGCCGTCCCACCGCCTGTCTCTGGGACAGAGAGGCTGAGGGAGCAACGATGGTTCATTTTTAACCGTCCCTTCTGTGTTGGACTGCCTGTAGTCCCGCAGCTCAGGGCCGTGGGGATGACTCTCAGTGAGTGAAGGTTTCACTCGGATTCTCTTCATCTGGGACACTTGGGGCTCCGATGTTAACTGCTGCGCGGTCGCAGTGATGAAAGCGATGCCCACTTTGCAATTGACTTTCTGTAAGATTGCTGCGTGAAGACGAATGCTGAACACCAAGCAGGCTGCACAACAATGTGTTCATATGAATTTACTTGAGGGAAGAGTCTTCGGTGTCCATTTCTCTCTGCCCCTCCAGCTTAGCATCTTTCTATCCCTCCGATAACAGACCTTTGGAGGAAGTTCACAATCAAGGTTACTCACTTCCCACGCATTAGTGTAAGTGATACCTCTTGCCCGAAGGGATTGGGAGATAAAGAGCAGAAGGGCGAATGGAGTCTTCCCTCCCTCCAGAAAAGCGTACAAATAGAAACAAATTGGTTTAATTATCCGCCAGAGGAGACAGACCAGTTCCTGGGGATGAGACAAACGTCAGCGCACCGGGGACAGAATGACAAGCAGATGTTCTGGAAACTCTTTGCCGCTTGCAATTCTTGGAGCAAAGTGGAATGTATTTCACAATGAGCAAGTTTCAGCTGGCTCAGAGTCTCTAGTGTATATTGCTCTCTGGGTTTATATTTGCACATCGACGATATGTCTGCACAACAGCACATGACAATACAGCAGCGAAGACCTTTTGACGTCATTCTCGAACGTGCAAGTCACACGCCAGATGAAAACCTGAATACTTCTCTGGAAAAGTTACCGTGCAATGCAGGAGAATGGCACAGCGGGTGCATGCTAGGATCATAACCCAGATGCGAAACCATTTTCTCCTATTCACTTAATGTCGCCTTTAGCAGCTTTCCTGTATAACGGCGCTCTGTTCTTTTCCTTGCCTTGTCACTTGCTTCCCAAAACTTCGGGTATCTGAGCTCAATATATCACATCGATACACAAGTCAAATTTACACAGTTGCGCTGGCACCCTTGTGGAGCTCTGAGTTGTCTTGTCCTGTTCTCTGTCAGTATGTCCTGATCTCGTGTGAAACCTCTTCTCTCAGATGGCAATGAACCGGTGAAGTTGAAACACGGGACTTGCTGTTTTAGTCCACTTCCTGCAGTAAAGAAACCAACGTCCGTGTAATAAAAGACTTTCTGCAGGATTGCTGTGTCAAGACAAATTCTGAACACCAAACAGGCTGCACAAAAATGCACTCATATCAATTTACCTGAGGGAAGAGTGTCCGGTGTCCATTTCTCTCTGTCCCGACAGCACAACATCTTTCTGTCTCTCTGTTAACAAGATTTTTGGAACAAGTACAAAGTTTCCCATTTCCTACGCATGACGGTAACTGACTTCTCCTGCCTCACGTAATAGTGTGAGAGATCAGAAGAGCGAAGGGGGGCTCTGCCTTCCACCAGCACAGCTTGCAAGTAGAAACGAAATGGTTCAATTATCCACCAGTGGAGAGAGCCCGGTCCCTGGGGATGGGACAAACAGCAGCATCCTGGGAGCAGGGAGACAGATTGAGAAGCAGATGTTCTTGAATCTCTTCGCTGCTTGCGTTTCTGGGCGCAATGTTCAATGTATTTCGTACTGAGCAAGTCTCAGCTGCTTCAGGAGGTGGCTGCACCCATGGCTGGTGGCTCGTTAGTCTGGGATATGATTCTAGCTTTGGGTCTTCGAGCATATGCAGCCGTGTGAGAGTTCCCGGGTTAAAATCCCAGGCGAACCATCTTTCCTTAAATTGACTTGAGCAGAAATGCCCGATCAATTTTCTCAAAAAGCCGATTCGTTAAATGAGATCGGACTGCCTGAATTAGGGACGGCGCAGAGCTGCCATTGCAGTGAACATGGCGAAGGGAAACACGTGGTGAAAGTGAGAACAAGTATTGTAGATTTTTCGCCCGCGCTATCCGAGTCTGAATGAATCCTCCACCTGTATTACGCTCAATTCTGAGGATGATACTTCAGGAAGAGGGGAAGTGAAGTAATTACAGTAGGGGCTGAACAGGTTGAAGTGACTAGTACCGTCCTGAGGAATGTCAGCAATGAAGGGAGATTGGAAAGTTTGGGGCAGCTCTCTTTGGAGAACAGAGGGCTGAAAGCTGGCCTGATTGAAGTTTTCCACGTCATGAGGGTTTTAGACAGAAGAAATAATGCAGTGAAAATGGTCCCAGGCCTGAAAGGATCGAGAACGATTTGGCAGAGATTGAAAGTCATCAGGAAAATAAGTAAAAGTGACATTAGGAAGACCGTTTTCGCACAGGGAGTGGGGTCAGTAAGTCACTGTCTGACAGTGACAAAGAGGCAGATTCAATGGACACAAAAGGGAATTCGGTGGGCATGTTCAATGTAACAATGTGCAGATTTACAGGGAGAAGGCGACAGAATGAGACACTTATTTACATATTGTGTTGAACCAGCAGAGCTAAGGTGGGCTGCATGGCCTCAGTCTGCGCTGTCACACATTTTGTGATTGTGAGTGAAATCAGAGTTGGACCAACAGAACGTGGGAAATTTAACAACGGGTATATTCTACCCAACAGGATACTCCATCACAGCAATGAAGGTGTTTTGACATCATTCGCGAAGGTCCATGACACAATGCAGATTCAAAACTGAGTATTCCTTTGAATCACTGAGTAATTTGTTTCCAGTTATTCAGTTGACGTCAGTGGATGTGCGCATTGGGAGCCCCTCCAGTTGACAGGTCGAAGCCGTTTTCTCCTGTGTGGCAGTCCCACCAGCACTCCAATTTGCTGTGCTTCCAGTCAGTAGATGCAGATTACTATCCCATACTGATACACGGGCCACGATGACCCAGCTGTGGTGACAAGCCTGTGAAGGGCTGCGTGGTCTTCTCCTGTTCTCTGTCGGCTTCCTATTATCCGAATCATCAAACGTCTCTTCTCCAAGATAGGAATAAACTGGTGAAGGTGAAACACATCAGTTGCGGTGTGTCCCATGCGCAGGAGGCCCTGCAGTATTTCGCCACGCTGTTTCACACAGCAGCGTCCTCTCGGTGAATGAAGATTGGCAAAAAAAAACGATTGAACCAAAAACCAAACCAAGGGAATATACAATGAGAAGCAAGGCACCAGGAAGCTCCGAGATACAGTGAGATCTTGGGATGTTTACCCACAGTTATTTGAAGGTGGCATGACACGTTAGTAGATTATTTAAGAAGGCACATGGGACAACACATACCTTGATCAGTCGTGATGCAGATGAAAGGAACAGGGAGGTTTTGTGGGGATTTACATGACTTTGGTGAGAATCCTGCAGAAGTATTGTGTACAGTTCTGGTCAAAACATGATAGGAATTTATACCCTCGCAGAAACACATCAATCTTCAAAACGCTGATGAGGGATGGAAAGTTTGACAGAGTTTAATATGGGGAAGAGGTCAACTATGTAGGAGTGGAGATAATCCCTTGAAAGTAAAGGTCCAAAAATGGTTCTCTCCAAAATGGATATCAGTCTCCTCTTATTATTGGGAAAACAAATATCCAGCTCACATTGTCTCCAACAGAACTGATTCACTTAGCATTGATCCTGCCCAGAAGCCTTGATGGTTTTCTGCCGTGCATCTGGTAGTTGCTACTGTCAATGCTGGAGGAAGTGGATGCTTGTGGATGTAATGCCAATCAAGCAGTCTGCTTTTTCCAGGATGGTATCAAACTTCTTGAGTGTCGATGAAGCTATTTCCATCCAGGCATGTGGGCAGTATTCCATTGTACTTCTTAATTTTACCTTGGCTTTGGAGAGTCAGCAGGTGAGTTACTCGCCGTAGTATTCCGAGTGTCTCATCTGCACTTGGAGCAATAATATTTAAATTCGTTATTAACAGATAGTTATTGATGAAGCAGCTGAAGTTGGTTGTGTCTAGTCCTGTCGTACTCCTGCACAGCTGTCCTGGAGCTGAGATGACTGACCTCCAACAACCACAACCATCTTCCGATGTGCCAGATATGACATCATCTCTTTGGGAGTGTGCCGCTGATTGTCATTTTGTGAGGGATACGCGGATGTCACGCTCACCTCACCTCTGGAATTCAGCTCTTTGTCCATCCTTGAAGTAACGATATATTGATAAACTGAAAAAAAGAGTAATTTCTGGAAAAGTTCAATAGATCTGGCAACATCCATGCAGAGAAATCAGAGTCACAGCTTCAGGACCGTTGACATTCTCTCTGAACCCGATGCAACCTTCCCAAATATGTTTGTGTCATCTGCAAAATTGGCAACAGCACATTGGCTTCCTTCATCCATGTCATTCATATGCATAATATTAAAGTATGTGGATTAGTATATATTGGAGCTGTGTGTCTGTACAAATATTACCATGTATAGAAGCAGATCATGTTTACGTGCAAAGATCATTGTGCATTGTAACGGTGCGTGTTTATATCGAAATATTCTTTTGCATCGGAGATATTCCAACTTCTATATAAATGTAGTTGAGCATTGGACCTGTTCATTTGTAAGTATAAATATTGTTGAGTCTGGAAAGTGTTCATGTTTGTATTCAATTCCTGTTTAGTTTCGGAGCTGTTCATGCTTGCATATAAGTATTGCTGTATCTCAGAACTGTGCTCTATTACATATGAAGCTGTTGTGAGTTGCAGATGTACATGTTTATGTGGAAATATTTTTCCATTTTTGAAGTATTTACGTTTATACGTCAATCTTGCCGCATATTGGAGATGTAATGAAACTGTTCATATTTCGTGTCTTGAAATTGTGTCTTAGAACTGACCATGTTCATATTTAAATATGGTATATTAGAACTGTTCTTGTCTATATGTAAATGTTGAAGGGTACTGGAGTTGGTTCAGTTAATATATAATAGTTGTGAATTGAAAATGTTACAGTTTATGTATAAATATTACTTTATATTGGAGCTGCTCCAGTTTGTACATAAATATTGCTATGTATTGGAGCTGTTGCTATTTATATGTAAATATGAGTGTACGTTGAAGTTATGCCTGCCTCTTATTGATGAACAGTCCTGTGTCTAACATGGGGTTCGTCTGCTGTGCCCTGTGGAGCTTTGGAATAAATTTGCAATTCAAGCACCGGCCAGAGGGGCAGCAACACATGGCAGCAGCAGTCACGTGTTAGTGGTGTTGAGTATGATCCGGCAGGGTCTCCTGTTCTCTGTTTTTCGTAGAGTCGACGTATATTCTGGAATAGGGAATAATAATTGAACAGCATCGTGGAAGATACAGAGAGTTACAGAGGGAATGCAATATTTTAATAGGGAGAGAATTCAATTCAGAATAATTGTGATAGTATTGAATAGACGGTAACAATAAGAGGGTTAAACAGAGAGTAATAGGAAGAGGATTAAATACTGGATAACGGGATGGGATTTAAAGCAACATAATAAGGAAAGGTGAAAATGGAGCTTTATTGGAACAAGATTGAATATAATTGATCGAAGAAATGATTAACTACAGGGAAGGAGAGAGGATTTAATATCAAGTCGCAGGGATAGGATTAAGTAGGGAATAACGCAAAGAGAGCTCAATATGAAGGAATAGAGATGGTGGAATGGGGAGTGTTATGACATGACAGTGAATCCTTCTGCTAATTAAAACAAACACAGAGAAAAGCTCACCTCAACTCACAATCTGTTAAAGTATGAGTGACAAAGAACTCTCCAAATTCAACTACTTAAAGAAAAGTATCAATTTTATTCTTTAACTCAAATGAATATTAAACAACAAATACATACAAGTCTGACCGTCGTTCCTCTTAAAGATCTGTAATCTACATTCAACTCTATGATAATATTTTGATCCAATAAAAGCCCCTATTTAAACTGTGTCAACTTAATTTTCAAAACAAGAAAGCAGCTGTTGGCGTCGGTGTCTGTCTTCTTTCATCTGAAGAGCTCCTTGGGCCATCTACGGTCTTTTATTCGAAAGATGCTTCTTATAAAAAGGTACCTTTGATAGCAAGTGTTTTGTTAGCAGATATTCTGATGATGGCAGTTGGTCGCTCTCTTTCGCTAACTGTCCAAAATGCGGGCTTTTTTATTCCCTAAACCTTGGATCTTCGCATTGGTTCAATGTTGTCAAAACAGTGAAATTCAAATTCGAATGGTGTTTAGAATTCTGGGGCATCATGTAAACTGATGGCTTAAATTTGAACCGGTGTGAACATCGCAGCCAAATATTGCATATTTTCAGTTTTCCACTACACTTTGAGACTGCTAGTCAGTCACATGACAGGTGTCTGCAAACTCACACTGCTAAAACAGCCTTCTCTCTCTCTTAAAGGTACCATACATGCCTTCAACTCTCATAACAAAAGTAATAGACAGAAAATTGAAAAGAGGGCAACTGGGAGAGAGTTGAAGACAGAGAAAGGAAAGGAATTAATGTGACGTAATTGAAGAGAAGTACGTGGAGTTTAAGAGGAAGTGTGCTGATTGCAGGAGCACAGAGATAGGGCGAATACAGAGAAAGCTGTAGGAATTGTAATGAGGTGGATCTCATTGAATCTGCGGCTTCTCTGATTGCGAATGTTAACCTGGTTCACTGAGGAGTCCTGGCTGATAGATATAAAGAGGAATGTCAGAGTTACAGCTCATTCTAGGAATCAGTTTTGTCAGTGTGATGTCCTATGCACCTGTAACTGCAGGGTGAGTTGGTGATGGGTTACCAGTTTCTGTGAAAGGGGAGAGAGTGTAACAGCTTAATAGGAAGAAGAGAAAATAGAGAATAATAGGGATGGTGTTGAATGCAGTGGAGCAGGGTGGCAGTTAAATACAGGAGAAAGGGAGAGGACTTAATACAGACCATATAGTAATGTGTTGTTTGAATAAAGGAGTGTAGGAGGAGGATTAAGTCAAGGGGAAGAGGACAATGGAGAGGAATAAACAGAAAGTAGTCGTGAGAGGGCTAAAAATGGAATAATGGCAAGAACACAGAATATAGAGATGGCTAAAGACTGTGATTGTTGGGATTTAAATGGAGCGCGCGTTCAGTGGAGGGTAGGAGTGTGAGTACTAAATGCAAAAAAAGGACACGATTAAACAGAGATTATCAGGAAAATGATTGAAAACAATGTAAGAGCGAAATGGTTTCGTACAGGTGAACGTAGAGGATCGAATGCAGATAAAGACAGGATTAAGTCACGAGCAATAGGGTAGAAAGCATTATGGCTCAGTGTTGTATACTGCTGTCTCAAAACACCATGTTCTTGGGTTCGATCCCAGCCTCGGTTGACTGTTTGTGTGGAGTTTGTACATTCTCCCCTGTCTCTGTGGGCTCCCTTCAAGTGCTCTGGTTTCCTTGCATAATCCGAAAATGTGCAGGTCATGTGAATTGGCCATGCTAACGTGCCCATACTTTTGAAAGAAGTGTAGGTTAGGTCCATTAGTCAGTGGGAAACGTAGAGTAATAGGGTGGGGGAATGGGTTTGGGTGCGATGATCTTCAGGGGGTTGGTGTAAACTTGTTGGACAGCAAGGTAAGAATTCTATGATTTACTAATTACGAACGTATAGAATCAGGATTAGGTACTGGACAGTTAACAGAGAGGACTGAATTATGACGAATGGCTTAAATGTAGAGTAACAGGGAGCGGCTTAAATACATCGGGAGAGAAGGTGGAATCAGAAGAGAATGAAACACTGGGGAACAGTGTGGCCTACATACAAGGGATCAGAGAGACGATTAACAGCAAAAGGTTTGCATGCAGGCAAATATAAATGCTTAAATGCCGGGAAATGGAGCGGAACAAATACACAATCGAGATGATAAAATACAGGGTAATAGTGACTATTTCCTGCTTTAATCAATTTGGTTGGGAGGTCGTGTTGGGCAGTATCCTCCATTGAAATTTCTAGACATCAATATGAAACGTTGGCTCTCACTGTGACCATCCCCATAATTAGTTGCCTCCATGTTTCACTGCCTCCCAGGACAAGTTCTCTCCATCTGACCGACTGTTCCCTCATTCCCATTCCAATTGTTATTACACTTCATTCAAGCCCCTTTCCTCACACCTTCCCGTTCCCTCATCCCTTCCCTTTTTCATGGAAACCAGTGTGGACTGACGTTGTGCCATTCTGATGTTCTTGTGCTTACGAGTGGGACTGAAGGGCCCTCTGCTGTTCCACTTTACCATCTCAGAATGAGCTAAATTGCTTCCTCCACTTCCTCTGTACCACTCTCAGGAAGGCTTCTGTCATTCAGTCATGGGATGAGCGCATTGTTGGACAGCACCAATGTTTATTGTCCATCCTTAATTGTCTGAAGGGGTGTAAAGTGTCAACCACATGGCTGTGGGTCTGGAGCCACGTGCAGTCCTGATCAGGTAAGGATGGCCGTTTCCCTCTGTAAAAGGCATGAGCCAACAAAGAAACATTCTGGGTTCATCATTCGACTCTTAAATTTAAGAAAATCATTGAACTGAAATTCCATCATCTGCCACAGTGGGATTTGAAGCAATGCCCCGAGAACATGACTTGGTTGCATAGATGAGCAGTCTCATCCGAATTCTCGCACTCCACCTGCTCAATACCTTCCTGCTGTTTGGAAGGCTGGAGAAGGGACTGCATTAAAAATGGAAGTACTACGGATGTTCTCAATCAGAAACAAAAACAAAAATTCCTGTAAAACCTAATCATATCTGACAGCATCTGTAGAGAGAAATTAGAGGTGAATGGCTTCCTGTTCCAGGATAAAGGTTGAAGGTAGAGCTGAGCAGCATTCTACTTTTGCTGTGCTGTTGGGTGTGTCTATGCCAACAGCAAAGCTCAGTCCATTGAATTTAAAAACATGTCGGTGAAATGTTAAATTCTCTGAATTTTTGTCCTCCCGTTGAGCAATATTTTAAATGAAGGCTGTTTGCAGTTTTCCAAATAGTGCAGCTAATAGTGCAGATACTTCTAGATGCATTTTATACCATTACCCAGTGAAACGGCCAGACAATTAGCAGATCATGTAGGAAGTGAGAAAGATTCATTATTTTTCTAAAGAGAGGTAATATGAATTAACTGGCCTAATTCTGGACGAGGCATAATATTTTCAAGACTTGGAGGTGTACACTTCTCTTTAGAAGTGATTGGGCAGGTTGGGCAGGTTTGCAAAAAAAGTAAATGCATAAATTGGAATTAGAATATAAAGAGAAGTGAAATGTTATCAAACCTTTATAATTGACCGTTTCATCCACAGTTGGGGGAAACAGACTGGAATTGAACTCTTGAAAATCAAATGCCTTGCGTTGTGTTAAAATTGAGCTCTGCCCACTTCTGAACACTACACTTTAGGAAAAATGTCAATGCCTTGGGTTGATTATAGGACGAGATTAATAATCATGGGGATATAGAAACAGGCCATTCACCCCCCTCCCCGTGAGAGCTCGTTCTGACATTCAATGGCTGATCTGAAACCTAACTCCATATACATTCATTTGTACTTTATCCCTTAACACCTACGTTTAACAAAAAAAAATCTGTCTCAGAATGAAAATTAACAACTAATCCAGCATCCAGTCCTGTTTGTGGAAAAGAATGCTCACCATCCCCCAACCTTTCTGTGTGGAAGTGCTTCCTAATATCTCTCCTGAACACAATGACCCTACTTCGCAGACTGTGCCCCTGTGTGTTCGAATCCCCAAACAGCGAAAATAGTTTATCTTTTTACACCCTGTGTCCTAAGTTGTAGAAAAACAAGGCCTAAATTGTTCAGTTTCACCTCATAACTATTCCAGATTTCACTGTTTAAAGAAAAAAATAACAATTCTATTCTTTAAGTCCACCAGAGAACATTCAAGCCACTATTTATTACTCCTTATCTAAAAACTACCTTTTACCTTACACTCTATAATACTGGTCCGAGATTTATGGCAAATCACTTTCAAATGCAGTTGGCATCTTCGGATGTCAAACTTTCTTTGTAGATTTCACTAGATCAGCTTTGGTGTTCTACTGCACAAGTTCCTTTCTTGCAGAGTGTAATTCGGACAGCAGGCTGTTGATGTTTGGGGCTGCTCTTTTCTGTTCTCACCTAAATGTTCAAAATGTCCGGTTTTATACCCCAGAACATCAGATCATATCATTGGTTTGAAGTCACCAAAACATTAAATTCAAATTTGATTGAATTTTGATATCTTGTGGCTTAGTTTAAACTGATTGGCCAAATTCGAATTTGTTGTTTACCATGGCAACACAATTGCAGAGTTGGTTTCACAGTCAAATGTTACATTTTGAATTATTTCAGCACACTCTGTGCCACTCTAAGTTCATACCAGCTTCCAGTCTCTCTTAAATGTACATTCTCTCTTAAAGGTACAGTACACACCGAAACCATCATAACCGTATGGACTAATCTAGTTGCTTAGTTAGTGGACCTCGTTTAACACTAATAATTAAATAATAATAAAAGATAATGAACCACATCTTTTAAAAGCAATATATATATCAATACATAACATTTAAAACAATCAGTCTTTTCCTCCACTATCCCCAGTAATTGTCGAGACTGTAATGTCTGCCCACACACTAGTTTAAAATTTCCAATTACAGCTCTTCGAACTTGGGTTGGGGCTATTCTTCCTACTCCCAAGGTACCTGCTTCTTTGTCCTGATATCTTCTGGAATGTGTGTGGGATCTCTCTGACTTAAGTGGCTTCTTTTAGCTTTAATGTGGAGGTGCCGGTGTTGAACTGAGGTGGGCAAGGTCTGAAGTCACATGACACCAGGTTATCGTCCACTCAGTTTACTTGAAATCAGATGCTTTTGTGTGACTTATGGCCTTCTTTTCGTTCGTTATGCAGGTCATTTCCGATGGCAGTGGCTTAGCTGCAGTTTGCTGTAACAACGTCATTCGCATACTTTAAATTTAGTTTCTATCCCAGGAAGGATATTACATAAAACAGTACAGGATATTTAAAACCTTGTGGCAATGTCTTATCAAGAACTCATTCGATGTTCAATCAAGGTGAAGACTTGCATATCTGTCAGGCTTGATTGAATTTGACAGTGAATGCTGCAAACTTCCTGGTTTTATATCTCTATTCCACTGTCTCATGAATACTGATTCACTGTAATCAGTCAAGGTAATGAGACTGTGCACATGGGCCTACCACACTGGCACCCCTACCGACACCAGGATTCCTATTCCAGGTTCACAACACTGCTGCTTCAGACACCATTGATACCACCTTCCTCAACTTTCACCACCAGAAGGAACAGAAGACCAAGATGAAGATGAGACAGCAAAGACGAAAGAAGGATGCGACCGGCCTGGTGATTGGAACCAAATAGGCCTAGGACTCTGCCAACGCCGCAATCTAAAAACAAAAAATATCATGCAGAATTGACCGAGGGAGGTTCATCAGGGCTCGAGTGATGCACCTGTGAAGTGAGACCGGAGAGGCTGGGATTGGTTTCGGTCAAATTCACTGATATCAAATCGGTGTTCTTCTCTGACCCACTGACACTTGCTCGTCAGCAGGGAAACTGAATATGAAACTGCTGATCCCATTAAACATGGAATATCTCAAAAGGGGTTCCACAGGTCGGAGAAACGTGAAACCCCACTTTGGGTCTACCTCAGACTTTTGGGAAACAGTCAAGGGGAACATCAAGAGGACCTTGTTGTCAAAGTTATTCTGAAGGTGAGAGAGAAACGGGGGAGAACTGTGAAAACTCCGGAAAAGTGTGCAGAACTTACACCTGCTGCAGACGATGTGGGTTGATGTCATGGAGGATCAACAGGAGGTGAACATCCAACAAGCCTCGCTCTTTACCTTAGAAGTCTCCAAGGTGATATCCTTGTCCAGGGTCCACACCATGGAGCAAGATAGACGTGCTCATGTTTGTAATTTGAGAAGTTGCACAAGGAGTGCTCTGTTCTCAGAGCCAGAAGGGAAAAGGTGGATCTGTTAGGTTATCTCAACCTGACATCCTAAGGATCAGCAAATCCTTTCATGCCAGACTATGTGACAGGAAGCCCATAGACAGCGCAGCCTCCCGGTCATTCCTCCCTATCTGGTAGGTCTTAGAGGACAGCAACCGGGAGAGGCTGCAACAGCCGCTATCTCTGGGTGTGCTGACCAAGGACCTCGAGTCGTCAGGAAAGAGTAATACACCAGGAAGTGACGGCTTACCAACCGAATTGTATTCAATTCTATGTGACTTGATTGGCCAGGACCTGCGGGATGAGGACAACATAAAGCTTCTAACAGGTAGTTAGTGTAGATCCATGTGGAAAAGTATCATCCCCTCATCTGCAATCAGAAGTGGAGAGGGATGACTGATGAAGGGCTCATGTCTGAAACGTCGATTCTCCTGCTCCTTGGATGCTGCCTGACTTGCTGCGCTTTTCCAGAAAACACATTTTCAGCTCTGATCTCCAGCATCTGCACTCCTCACTTTCTCCAGGGACGACTAATGACCAATTTAATTGATGAATGTCAATTAAATTGTACTGAATAAGGTCATCACCCATCTGGGTCAGTTCTGCTCTGGGATCAGTGATTCACACCGAGCAAATATGATCTGTACAGGCAGCCTGACAATTCTCAGGGATAGAATCACCTCTGTGCAGGACAGGGGAGTTGGAAACCTGCCTCATCGGCCTGCACCAGGAGGTCCTTAACACGATCTTACACACATCTATGTGGGATGTTCTCTCCAAAGTAGGCTTTGGAGAGGGATTCTACAAATGAACCATACTAGTCTGCACCAACATTATGGATGTAACCTCAATCAATGGTTGGCAAACAGAAAGCTTCTCGATCAGATCGACAGTCAGGCAGGGCTGTCCAATCTCACCTTTCCAATTGTTTTGTTGACCTGAAGGCACCTGAATCACTGTTGAAAACCATTCAGGCATTTCTTCCTCTTCAGCAAATGTCAATTCCACTGAGAACCTCTGAACTAAGGTTCCTCAATCCACCATTGCTTATTTATACATCAAAATCGTTAATTAGATCCAGGACCCGAGTTTCAGACTGAAACGGTTTATTCTCCGCCTTAATAAACAATTAAAGTCTTTTCAGATCACTCTTCCCCAATACAAGAATATTGTAAATTCATGCTGTTTCATTGTGTATGTTTGTTTTGGAGTAAACAAATTAACTTGCTGCATGCTTATATCTGTTCTCTTGTATCAGTTCAAACCTGAGTTTTAAGAAGTTAATTCTTTTAAAGTGCTATTTCTGTTCAAATACAGCAAGCATTATCATAAGCAATAACAAATAAAGATGAGATCTTGATAGTAACTGTATAACGTAACGCATACATTATTGAGAATATCCCTAAAAATGAGAAAGTCTAGCTCCAGAAAGAACTCTGTCCCCGAATCTGTGAGACATGTGAGGGAAGGGTTTGATCCTGAAGATTCGGATTCTGAAGCAGATTATTTTCATGGATCCAGAGCGTGGTTTCAGTGCTTTTCTCTTTCACTCACAGATTTACTACTTCAAGTGGCCAGTTTCATCTCCCTGCTAACTGAGCTTTATTCCAGGTTCCCAACACTCTGACAAAGATTGAACAAATATTCCACAATGCCTGTAGTGTGATTCCCCAGAACAGGAGAAATCCGCATCCAAATAAAGCAAAACCCACGTTTCCAATGTATTCTGATCGCACCAGCCCCAGAACCCTCACAAACCATCGATACATTCAAAGCACTTCCTCCTTCAACCAATGCTTCCAGCCGCATTTTCATTGGCCTAATGTGTACTCAGAATAACAACGGGATCAGCCTTTCAATTTCTTGCCTGATTTGCCACATTTTACTGATTGGGATTAATGACTGTTTCTCCCTGCTATTGTTATCAGATCAGCCAGCTGAACCTCATAGTGTATGAGCTCCCTGATTGGAGCTCTGAAACTGATCGAATCAGGGAGCACGGTCTGAATTAAAAGGATGAATGTCAGGAATATTGAGATGCTGAACACCTGACTCAGTAAGACGCTACTGTCAAAGGACATGCATTTGTAATAAATGGGAGATTAATGACAGGATGTCGGCCTCTAAAGTGTGATTTCACGACCAGATATTGTTGGTGTAAATGTGCACCAGGACCACGGGCTCTTCAGTTTCAACACTTTCCCTTTCCTGCTTCTGTCCCTACCTAGTAAACCCCGCACCTTAAGATATGTTGAAGTTTTTCTGTGATGTTCTCGACCGAGGCACTTTTGAAGCAATATACCTTCCAGGCTCCTGTCAAGTCAGGAATGATGATTCTGATAGATTCACTCAGTCACTTTATGTTTGTCCACATCTGCCATTTGACGTTAAATCAGCAACAATCTGACTTCATAGATACTGAAAAGCAAAAAAATAAATTTGGGGAGATGGGAATTCATGTCTGTTTGAGTGCAGGACTGATTGACCATAATATAACTGGGCAGCAAGAGTTCAGTGATGGGGGAGTGAAATGACGTACACCTAGGGTTGAATTGCACAAAGTTAGAAGTGTCTGAGTTGAGTAAATCTTTGAAGAGAGTAATGGAAACTACTGGCACTAAATGGACCTAACGGCTTTTTGTTGCCTCTTGACTTATGAATAGGATAAGCATCTAAATGACTATGAATGTACTGAAATCTTTCCAAGTGAGAAATGAATGAACAATGCCACAAATTTCTCTATATTATAGTGCACTGACTATTGTGTGTGAATTCACTCACTGAACCTGTCCTTCCCGCTCTCCTTGTATTTTACTGTCAACTAACATTTTGCTATCAACAAACATCGCACATGATCCCACCATCTCAGTCATTGACAGATAATAAATGGCTGTGTCTGGAGAAATGGTCCTTGTGGCACTCACTAATACCAGCCCAACAACATGAAGATGACAGATTTATTCATTCTCTCTGCTTTCTGTTCTAAATCAGTCCTCAAGCCAAGTCCCATTTCCACATCACGTCATTGGCAACATTGATACCCGCTGAAATGTTTCCAAAATTGACATTTCCACATCCTTGCTTTGGCAAATCCCTCCTGGACTCACTCCACTATCTCACTTGAAGTTGATCCATCCCCTCATCAGTCAGATGTTTTCGGTATCTACTTCGGACATGTGCAGTACACTGCAGAGAACAGAGAATAACTCATCCCCATGTGGTGCTGCACAGATCGTGTGTCTCAGAGTCAGCTCTGAAACATGTTCAGGACACTCAAGTACTGGACGGAGGATCAGTATGGATTGCAACTTTTGAGGGTATTTTTCGGTGACTCATTTTACTTGTTTCAACTATTGCCTGAATTGGAGAAGTTGTATTTGATTCAGAAGCTGTATCCATGCAAGGTGAAGAATTCTATTGTGAGTTTAGATTTTTGAAAAACTACAATGTGTTGTCTCCATTAACCAACTATCATCCCTTGACAGAACAAGGAACCTGGGAAGCCACATTCCTCTGGTGAGGAGAACATTTCTCAGAGAGACACTTAACAACCGGAATTTAATTTCGAAATGGTCAAAGGCGAGGTAAGAACACTGATATGAAATGAGATTTGATAGATGGTGTTGGGGTGTCAATGCTGGTATACAGGGCGGCACAGACCCTCAGTAATTAGTCCTGCTGTCTCACAAGGCCAGCAGGTGGGTGTGAGTGGAATAGCCTTTGCAGGGTCGGTTTGGACTGGATGGGCCCATTGACCTGCTTCCACTTTGTAAGAATTCTATAAATTTATTCTACATGCCTTTTTCCAATGTTTCCTACTTACCGATTTAAATTTGTATTATCCAATAAACCTCAGTTCTAAAATAGAATGTGACAGCTGGGAGTATAACCACTGGTCTCACTTGTTTGTTCAAATTGTTAAATAAATGAATTGAACCACATTGAAATGTCGCAGTCCCCCAGGTGATGTCAGCAGGTATAAATGAAAGACTTTTGATTGTATCACCTCGGTATTGAGTAAAGAGAGATTGCCTGCACAAAGAGATTCAGGCAGAAAATGACGCTTTCATTTAGTCATGTGCGGACAATATTTTACACGACCTTTCCATTTGTAACAATTCCTGGTAAGTGCCTTGAATTTGTGTGAATCGGTCTGAGGATTGTGTGCGGGTTCACTTTGCAACTGACAATCATACATGGGCATAATGTGCCCAAAGTCACAAAGTGGCAGATGATCAGCCATTTCGTCTCAGATTTCAGAGACTCTGTGGAAACCCTATCTTGCAGATTCGGCAGGAATTGCTTTGGAAATTATTCATCTCTTCTTGGAACGTTCCTGAAATCTCCATTTCAATCGGAAACTATGGAGAGTTTCGGTGGAATTAAGAAAAGGAAACACTTTGGCAAAATATAAGCGGTGGATTTCTAAAGTAGAGAGTGCAATATCATTTAGTTTGAGTTTGGTTCTGCGGTTTTTTTGAGTGAATATTCAGTAGGCTTCTCTGTGCATCTGAAGGTTATGGTTAACTTCAAGTTATTTCTGAAATCACAACATTTGTTTTAAAAATTGCATTTGATGTTTGGCTACAGTGAACCTTTGCTTATTTTTGATGCTTTCAAACCAGCATGGCATTAATGGAGCCTGAAAGATTTGTTGAAGAGTTCTGGAATTTGTGATTAAGGAAGAAACCCTTAACTGAGAAAGCATTACTTTCACTTCAATCATTTTTGTCATTTCTTTCAGTTCCTGTAAGACCCTGGAACTGAGTGAATGTATAGATCCGTGCTCATGTGAAGGAAATGAGAGTTTTAGTAAATTATATTGCCTTGGAATGAAAATGTTGTATAAGTCCCAGACAAAAGTGTCGTGACAAGAAAAATCTCTGAAGAGATTGTTTCAAGCTAAGTACTTTGACACTGTGGCAGCTCCATGAAGGAATTTACTGCAGTTCCAGTTTAGAAGTGACAGTGACAAGTCATTTGACCAAGTGATAGATACAGGGATTCTCGTGTAAATATTATGTGAGAATTGTTTTGTTTGGAACGGTACTGGGAGTCGTGTTTTATAAAATATATCAAGGTCACGTGTTTTCTTTCATATATAGAGGTTTTGAGGGTAATGAGAATTATACAGTTCTTCCGTGTTCATTGCTTTTGAATCTGCGTTTTAAGTAAGTAGTTTGATTCATTCTGCTTAATCGTATTTTCTTGTGCAAATAATATTCGCAGCATTGTGTGTTTGCGATTGAGCAAGAGATCACATTACTAAATCAAAATAAGTAAGGTTATCATCCATCAAACTGGATTTGTGTTTAGGATTTGGCTTGTTCTGGAACTAATCAGCTGGTATCAGAACAGAAGTGAGGCGATTAAAGACTAATACTAACTCCTGAGGAACTGATAAACTAACCCCACTCTTCATATAGTTTGCGCCTCAACTATATCCATCCAGATCCATTATATGGCCCAAAGCCTGATCAGTCATCCACACTGAGTTTAATACCTTATCACCCATCACAAAGTTATTAATTTCTCACTCTGCACCAGAGCCAACTCAAAATAAATTCCTCAGTCCCTGCCAGATCCGTAAGATTGCAACTGCATGAGACGCTGGTTGGCTCACACACATATGGTTTTGTGCACAGTACAGGTCATCACCGAGCAGTGAGGTCAGAATTACTTTGAGGAGAGTAGAGAAGATATTTACAAGAATGATGTCAGTATGTGGAAATTCCGACGTTCAAAATCACACAACACCAGGTTATAGTCCAACAGGTTTAATTGGAAGCACCCTCAACGCTGCGGACCAGGTGCCGGAAAGGGGGATCAGAGCAACTTGTTCGTTTTTTCAATTGATGCAGACATGAATGACCTCTTTCGGTGCCATAACTTTCGTGCATTTCTGTGCTATTGCAGAAAGACTGAGGAGTGTTGAAGTGAATTCACTTGGTCGGTTAAATGGCCTGTTTCTATGTTTTCCATTTCCACCACCGCAACACTGTGGATTGTTAAAGTGAACTCCACAAGGTTGTGTCCATCTTCCAGTTGTTCCCTGAAGAAGTGCTTGTAGCTTCATAACTTTAAAATGCATAAATCAATTTTGCATGGGGAGGAATACTATTAATTAAAGTTAGAGCATAAGAATTTACCAAATCATTAAGTTAATATTACTTACCTTGTTTAGTTGTCTCATTACAATGTAAAGATTTAGAAAAGAAGTATTATGAAATCTTGTATTGTCGATGAACTGCTGATTATTCAGATCATCAATTTAAACATTAATTGCCCCGACATGATACAACACAATAGACAGTCAGAAAGACCTGATTTTTTAATCATATTTTATTATACAATGGATTGGAGCTGTCACATTCAGAAATTGCAGTAGGGAACTGTGTGTTTTGATTCGCATTGTATAGTTTATTCATAAAATATCAACAAGCACCTTCCAAAAACTATTTGAGTCAGGTAGTGCAGAGAATGCAATAAAAAATGTCACAGCTCCCTATATGCATTTTGTATTATTTGCTGACTGAATGTCAGCGAAAATAGAACATTTGCTAAACTTGACAAGGAATTGTTCACTTTCCAAACCAAACTATGTGGGATTCAGTGAGTTAATAGATCCTCAGTTAATCATCACAGAGAGGGCTCAGATCATGGATTACACTTTTTATGATGAAACAAACCTATCTCAGCTCTGTTAGCATTGAACATCAAACAGATGCATCTTCACAATTATAACAAGCAATGGTTTTGTAATATAGTGGCCAGACGTTTCGAGGTCAATCAAATTGGAGAAAGAGAAATAATTGTGACTGTGAGAGTGGCTCCTTTTTTGAGATAGTTCGGGTGTCAGCGCTGACTTCCAAAAAATGATGGAAGAGTTTTTTTTTATGTGCTATTACATTGTTTTGGAAATTTGGGGAAAAGAAAGATCAAAGCAACACAATGTTAAAAAAGGAGGAAACTGTGTGGGAAAGTTCACAGCACAGGAGCAGGTACGTTTATAGTTTCTAAGTGTAGTCTTGCTGAGTTTTTGGTGTATATCTGCAATATTCAGTAGAATGGGTTATTTTTGGTTACAGGTTTTATTGAGATCTGTCTCTTGATTAAAATGTAAAAATATAAAACAATAGCGCCATATTAGCCGGTAGCAGTGGCCTTTACAGCAGTAAGGCTGTAGTTTGTTCTGGGTGTGTAGATTATTAAGTTGCAAAGATGGCCTTTAGAGGAGCGATGTACTCTTCCTGTCAGATGTGGTAGAGCTTACGTGTTACTGATCAATATGTCTAGAGTTTGGTCGTGAATCCTATCATATCACTTGTACAGGTTGGAGCAGCAGTGAGGAAGATTGAGGCAATGAGGAAGTTTCAGGAGTTAAGCGGTCTGATGGATGGCAGCTGAAGGAAGAGACAACAAAAGCAGACATAACCAAGTAGACAGGTTACCTCCAGGAAAAGCAGGAGAATGAGATAGGTAGTGCAGGAGTCTCCAGTGGCTATCCCCATTTTAAAGAGAAATGTTGTTTTGGAAAATGTACAGTGTGATGGACTCTTAGGGGAATGTATCATGAACAGCCAAGTAATGGCATCAAGACTGGCTCAAATGTAACGACTGCTACGCCAGGTTCCAAGTGACCAATTGTGATAGGGGACGCTCTCAACAGAGGCACAGACAGTCTGTTGCCTCAATGTTGCCAGGATCAAGGATATCTTAGAGAGCATGTAGAATATTCTGAAAGGGCAGTGGGATCAGCAGAAGGTCATTGTGTGCATTGGAACTAACGACACAGGAAAGAATAAGGACGAAATTCTGAAGGGAGAGTATGAGGTTGGACAGGAAAGTGAAAGGAGGTCCTTGAGGGTAGTAGTATCTGGATCATTCTCAATGCCATGAGCTCGTGAGTGTAGGACTAGGAGTATAGAGCAAATGAATGTTTGGCTGAGGAGCTGGTGCAGGCAGAATGCTTCACATTTTTGCGTCATTGGCATATTTATTGGGGCATAAGTGATCTGTATAACAAGGATAGATTGTAACTGAATTAGAAAACAAACTAATTTACTGGCGCGGAGATTTGCTCGAGATGCTCAGGAATATTGAAACTCGTCAGGTTGGAGTGGGGATTACGGTAATGGTGGGTGAGCGGGGGTGGGGTCAGACCGACAGTGAGGAAAGAAATCAACCTGAGACTGACACAGAAGTGAAAACGAGCAAGTCCACTTGTCAGGCAGACTCAAAACAGAGAACGACACAAGACTGACAAATTAAATTTCATTTATTTCTACACAAGATGCCTAACAGGGGAAACAGATGAACTGAGCTCGTGGTGAGGAATATGGGGCTAGGATATCATAGCAATTACACAGATGTGGTTCAGGGATAGACATGACTGGCAGCTGACAATTGCAGGATAGAAATGCTGTAGGAAGGAAAGAAAGGTGTCAAGAAAAAAAGACGAGTTGCTTTTTGATAAGGGATAACATTACAGTTGGACTTAGGGAGAATATTCCTGGGAATACATCCACGGTAGTATGAGAGTCATAGTCTCTATGACTCTAACTACGCTCAGCATGGTACGAGCAGTCGAATAAATGTTCCATCATAGATAAATATTAACACGGTGATACTCAATTCCCTTTTCAAAATCAATCCCCGTCCTTTGTTTGAAATGTTGTGGTCTTGTGCGAGGTGAAAACCGAGTTGACGTTTGGATATCATTGACAAATGTTCAGAGGGATGTGTTCTGGTGAAGAATGATTGCATTAACGATGTTTCTCTCTCCACAGATGCTGTTATAGCTGTTGAGCTTCGCCTGTGATTTCTGTTTCTTTTTAATATTTCTGGTATCCACAGCACTTTTATTTATTTTGTGAAAATGTTTCACTTCCCAAACTACTTCCCAGAAGTACTTCTTAGAATTGTGGAACCCGCCTGTACTGAAGAGGTGCACCAGTCGTCAAGCTTGTGCTATCAAGGCTCGATGAAATCTGGTCTTGTCCCAGGTAGTTGTTAAAGGTTGTGAGGTTTCCTACATCAACAACCTTCCCAAGCACTGAATTATCAGAACACACACCACTCTCTGAGTGAAAGACCTTCCCTCAAATCCCCTCCAAACCTTTTGCTGTTCACCTTAAAATTTATGCCCTTTTGCCATCTGTCAATTCCCTGTCCTTGTTAGATATGGAGATCTTCCATAGCTCTCTGGGCAGAAGTGGAGAATGCTTGATCAGTGACTTCCGATTTATATTTTATATTCTGTCTCTTTCAGTTAATTTCCTGCTGATGTTGGTTCTCTCTCGGGGAAAGTGTGGCCTCTCTAACTGCACAACCCGCTGCCTGCTGGCTATGGCAGCCTCAGATCTACTGTTCATTTTCGCTGAGATCATACTGCGGCGATTGAAAGATCTTTACTACCCAGGGTCTTTCCTGAGCATCACCCCTGTGTGCAGTGCTGTCTATGTCCTGCTTCGTGCATCTACAGACTGTTCCGTCTGGTTCACTGTCCTTTTCACCTTTGATCGTTTTGTAACCATTTGCTGCTTGAACATGAACAGAAAATATTGGACAGACAAAGCCTTGGCTGTGGCTCTGGCTGCAACAAGCATTCTACTCTGTTCAAAAAACATTCCCTTCTATTTTCGGCATAAACCTGGGAGGATAATTAACAATGTTCCAAGGTACTGCTCCATAAAGTCAAGTTCTTTTACTGATCCTAGGTGGCTAGGGTTTAAGTGGTTTGATATCATTTTAACGCCTTTCATCCCATTCATGTTGATTCTGTTGATGAACACTCTGATGGTCAGGTACATTTTAGTGGCCAGTCGAGTCCGCAAGAGCCTGATGGGTCAGAGCAAAGGAGAGAGTCGCAAAGACACAGAGATGGATAGCCTGAAGAAGTTGGTGATTTGCCTCTTTACCATATCCATCAGCTTCATACTTCTTTGGGGAGTGCACAGTGCAAACATCTTATACTTCAACATTAAAGCAACATGTCGTTGTCGGAAAATTCACTTCACATGGGCCGGACAAATACTTCGGGATTTCAGCTGCAGCACAAACACATTATTTTATGCAGTGACTGTGCCCAAGTTTCGAGATAAGTTCAGGAATGCGGTGCAGCAACTGGTCACGTAAATTCTTCACTTAGGGTGGAAAGAGGATAGAAAGAGGCTGGTAGAGAGATTTGATATGATGGACTGGCTGTGAATGATCGGTTCAGCTCGAACACTGTATCTTCATGGACTGCCCTTTGGATGAGTGTTATAGACCGGCAGGATGTGGTCTCTGCATTCCCCCTGCAGGGGAAGAGGGAGAGGGACAGAAACGGACCCTCCTGCACCACGATGATTGTCAGACTCTCCCTATGCAGCTCGCAATAAACACTTTATTACAACAAAGGAAAGGCTCTGGGTGTTGGTGATCCTCTCATCTGAATTGGCGATTGTAGATGAGCATTTGTATTGAAAGAGAGTTTATTCAGTCCACCTCCTGTCTACTCTCTTCAAGGGGTCTTTGCTTTTTCTCTCTCTCTCTCTCTTTCTCTCTCTCTCTCTCTCTCTCTGCCTCTTTCTGTCTGTGTTTGTTCCTCTCTTCCTCTCTCCACTGTCCCTATCTCTCAGAATCCTGCTCAGTCTCTCTCTCTCTCTCTCTCTCTCTCTCTGTCTCGCTCTGTGTGGCCCTCCCTGTCTGTATCCTTCTCTCTCTCAACACCTTATTATCTGTTTCTCTGTCTCTCCGTCTCCCTCTGTCTATCCTTCTTTGTCTTTCTGTCGTTCTCTTTCTCTGTCTCCTTGTTTCTCCCTCTCGCTCTCTGTGTCTTTCTCACATTGACCATGCCAGACACTTGTTGTCTCCGTTCAGCACATGCTCACGTGCATTGACTGACCTCACTTCCCGATCACTCCGTTCACTGATCTTTCCACAGGCAGTGATTTTGCAAAGTACAAAGTGCACTTTTACAGCCAGCAATACCTTGACACATTACTGTAAGTAAGTCGGCTGGAGTTTGGTCATCTCCCTTTCCTATCCCCGTGGCTGGGCGGGAAGTGTGTTCATGCGTTTCCCTTTCAGTGCGTGACGGTGTCTGTGTGTGTCTGTGTGTGTTGCGGGGGGTTCATTGCCTTTGTGGGGATGTCCCTTGGTTTTTGTCGTTGGATATGTCCCTGACGGTGACACATTATGAGTGTGTTTATGCATCTGACTGTGGGTTTCCCTTTGTGTGTATTTCTGTGAAAATATATTCATGCGTTTATGTCTTTGGGAATGTTATTCACTCTGTATGCGAGTGTTTCTGTGAAGTGAGTGTTTTTTATGTGGGTCTATATTACTGTGCCTCTGTGACTGCATAAATGTGTATGTTTTACATATGTGCATCTGTTGTGTTTGTGCCTGTGTATATGCTGTTTGTGTGTGTTTCACTGTCAGCACGTCATGATTGTTCTGTGACTCCGTGTGTGTCTGTCTGAGTGTCAGTGTACTATTGTGGGAGTGCTGGGTGTGTATCTGCCTGGCTGTGCTCTTGTTTAATCAGGTGAGTGTGTCGTTCACACTGTGTTTAGCTGTCAGTTTGTGTGTCAAGATCTTTCTGTGCCCCCAGCAGGATCTCTCTGTGCCTCTCGACATTTATATCTCTGTTTCTGAGTGTCGCTCTGTCCGCATCTAATTGTGGTTGTGTTTCAGTAACTGTGTTTGAATGTGCTTGTGTGTATGTATAAGACGCTTCTGTCAATATTTGCAGATTGGTGTGTGTTGTCTCTTACTCTAAGTTCGCTTCTGTGAGCGTGAGGGTGAGGGTGTGATTCTGTGTCTGTGTGTAGATGTATTCTTATATCACAGCATGAATGTTTTTGTGTGTGTGATGTGTTTCCATTCAGCT
Organism: Chiloscyllium punctatum; assembly: GCF_047496795.1. Classification (NCBI taxonomy): domain Eukaryota; kingdom Metazoa; phylum Chordata; class Chondrichthyes; order Orectolobiformes; family Hemiscylliidae; genus Chiloscyllium; species Chiloscyllium punctatum. The sequence goes on along the minus strand of NC_092774.1, from coordinate 60,565,997 downwards.
AGATATGGGTGTGTTCCTATATGTCTAAGGATGTCTTTTTCTGGTTGTGTGTGTGTGTGTGCATGCATGCATGTATGAGTAGGTGTGTCTCCCTGCAGCACTCTGATTGTATTCTTGTGTGTGTTATGAGGGTGTGTGAATGTTTCTGCAGTTTTTGTGCAGGTGTGTTCCCACATTTTGGTTTGACTGTGTGATTGTGAGTAATTGCATGTTTGGGTTCGTGCGTGTATGTTTGTCTTTGTTCATCAGTACGCTCATTGTTTTACTGTGGATGGGTGTGCTTCTTCGTGTCCGCCGATGTGTGAGGATGTGAGTGTGTTTGTGTGTTCCTCTATGTGTGGTTCTATCTTTGTCTGAGAACCTCTCCTGTAAAAGGACTAGAGAAACCTAGAGTAGGTCACGCTTCACAAATTGCTCTCAACGGCGTATTTCTGGAAGGCTGTGAAATATCCCAATATAAGTTTGTCTGCCTCTTGCACACTGAAAGCTGAACTGTTACTTCCGTTCAAAGAACTTAGCCCAATGAACGAAACAAGATAGTGGAATGTTCGATGAAATTAAGGGTTCCAGTTCTTTCTGATTAGGCCTTACAATGTAGGAACAGAATTAGACCATTCAGCCTACTAAGGCTGTTCTGCCATTTGATCATGAAGGATCTGTTTTTCAATTCTATTATGCTGCCTTCTTTTCATAAATATTACTTACTAATCAGGAACCAATACATTTCAAATTTAAATACATTTGTAATGAATCAGGCCAGACACTCTCCAAACATTTCAAGATGGCAATCCAGACCCTAAATTTTCGACTTGTTTTGAACAGGTGGAGAGTCGATATTCCAGGAGTGATGCAGCTAGTCAAAACCCCTTGTTTTCAAGTAAACAGAATTTATTTAGAGTACCAAATGAAACACAAACAAAAGAGAACAGAATACAGAATAACATTAATTGATCTAATCCAAAAACCCAACAGACTATCCCAACTTAACGATTGTTGCACATTCCTCCAACAATCCCCATAAACACCCCATGGCAAAACGGGTAAATTCAAACATAGCGTCTTACAGAAGAGAAGTCAGAGAGAGATTCAGCTTGGCACAACTTGTTCCATGTTGCTGTTCCTTCTACCAGCAGTCTAAACAAAACTAACTGTTTTCTAACACCAAACCAAACTGAACTAAACCAGAGGTAGGTTGACTAAGGTGAACTGGCCACTTCCCTTTCATTGTATAAGTGCTCCTTTTGCGCACTTGAAAGCCTAATATCCGAGGCATTATCTGTTAGATACAATCAAATTGGTCCTACAACCCATCCAAACTAGACACCCCTGAACCCCAGAGTTTCTGACCACACTAAAAAACAAAAGGACAACACAACCTGATGAAAGGAGGAGCATCATAACATCTCCCCTTTCCAAAAAAGTGAACCATCAATATCCAAAGATGGCTTTTTTACAAGGCCTTAATCTTTAATTGTTTGTACAACACAACACCCATGTGGATTATATTGACCATAACAATGCAACCCTTCACTACGATTTTCTGTTTCAATCTGTTCCACTCTTGCTATTGAGCACTTTGTTTCTCTTTCAAGTCTCGACAATCACATTATCCCATCCTGTCACATCCACATTTTCAAATTGAATGCCTGCAATAACAAACTCCCTCCAAACAGTCTGGAATTTTTGTCCTTAAATTTCAGTGCAGACTTCAATGGGTTATGATCAGTATGTATATTTGACTCAGACACGTTACTTGTAACATAAAAGTTGAAACGATTTAAAGCAAACACCAATCTCAAAGTCTCCTTCTCAACGTTCGAGTAATTCTGCTGACGTATGTTCAATTTCCTGCTGAAATACCTGAGATGTCTTTCAATCTTCTCGACATCTTCCTGTAAGAATAGAGGACGAACATTCAGATCACACGCATCGATATCCACCTTGAATAGATTTGCATTATTCGGGATGTCTAACCCTGGAGCAGTGGTCAACAAAACTTTCGACAGTTCCCTGTCAACGAAAACTTCTTGCCGTTCTTTAGTAAGTCAGTGAGTGGAGAATCCACACTGCTAAATTTGGTGTGAATTTCCAGTAAAAGCCAGGAAGTTTAGTATTGCTCTTTTTGTTGATGGTATAGGAAACTCCCTAATTATCTTTGCTTTTAATTCCATGTGGTCGTTTGTCCACGCCAAATAACATGGACCACGAAGGTGACTGGGACTTTTCCACATTCACGTTTAGTCAGTGTCATCACCACACCTGTCTCCCAAAGTCAATGTAACAATTCTGATAAATGTAGCAAATGTTTCTTCCATGTGTGACGAAAAATCACTAGGTCATCTATATATAAATATATAAATATTTTATATATGTATATATATATATATATATATATATTTTTATATACACACACACATACACACACACAATGGGTAAAACAGAAATAACCTTATTGGTTAGGCTCAGAAATGTGGCTGGCACATTCTTCATACCAAATGGTATGACTTTATATTGATAAGGGTAATTTGGCATTACGAAAGCTGAAACTGTCTTCACTCTTTCAGACCAAGAGTATCCTCTGAGCAAGGCCAAGTTCAAAGTATAAGTTGCTTGTTTCACCTTCAGTGAATAATAGGGAAGGCAAATGGGAGGTTGGTTTTTAAATGGAGTATAAAAGTAGGGGTGTTATAGGTTCACACCTATATCAGACACCAATTAGTCCACAACTGAACACTGGGAAGTATTTTGGGCCTTTTAGTTAAGGAAAGTTATACCGGCATTGGAGGCAGTCCACAGAAGTTTGACCAGGATGATATCAGGGATGGAAATAATGTCTTATGAGGAGAAATGAGTAGGTTGGGCCTGTGGTTAATACAAGTTAGAAGATTTCGAGGTAACTTTATTGTCACAAACACGATTATGAGGAGACGTGACAGGCTAGATGTGGGAACGTTTCCCCTTTTGGGTGAGTTTAGAACCAAAGGGAATAACCTGCAAATAAGGGATTGCATGTTTAGGACAGCTGTTTAACCTGGATTGTTAAGTGCATTCAAAACTAAGATATATATTTTTTTAAATCAGAAAGGGAATTGAGGATTATGGGGAAACAGCGGGAAAGTGAAGTCGATGTTTACCAGAACAATAGTGGGAGACAAAGTGCGACATCCCATGAATGAATAAAGGAAAATAGTCAGGAGAAAATTGTCATTGAAGGGAAGATTGGGATCTAGTGATAATGGTTGAGCAACCTAGAGATCTAGATCTTCTGAGTACACAAATTCAAATCCCATCATGGCTGCTGGTGGAATTTATGTTCAACTATTAAAAAGATCTGGAAGTGAAAGTTTCTCTCGGTCCTGGCAACCAGGAAACAGTTATTCACTAAAATAATGAATTGCAGATGTTGGAGATCAGCACCAAAAGGCAAAATTGCTGGGGAAACGCAGCAGGTCTGGCAGCATCTGTGGGGAGAAAACAATTAATGGTTTGAATCCAGCCAAGTTTTGAAGGACCATTCGACTCAAAGCAGTAACACTGTTGTCTCTTCATAGATGCTACCAGAACTGTTGTGTTTCTCCAGAAACTGTCCTTTGAAAGGCAGGAAATGTACCATTCATGATCCCTGCATGCATGTATGCACGTGCGCTCACACACACACACACACACACACACACACACACACACCTTGTGACTCCAGACCTACTATAATGTGGTTGACTCTCAACTGTCTTCAAGCATGTAGTCACAATTACTCTGTCCAAGGGCCATGAGAGACAATGAGCAAATGTTGGATGTGCTCGCAATCATCACATCACATAAAATATTTTCTCATAACTGAAAAAAGCAAATAGATTAATGAGGAACAGCCAAAAAAAAACTACTGTGGGAAAGTCATGCCCAACTAACCTGATTTGCTTTTAGATATATTTTTTAAAATCCTCTTAAGAGAGGACATTGATTACACCATTGTTGGAATACTGCATGCAATTCTGGGCTCTTTGCGACAGGAAGGAGGCTGTGAATCTTGAAAGGGTTCAGAAAACATTTACAAGGATGCTGCCAGGGTTGGAGGGTTTGGGCAACAGGAAGAGGCTGAATCTACTGGGGTCATTTTCCCGATAGTTTTGAAGGTGAGGGGTGACTTTACAGATGTTTATAAAATCATGAGTCCATGGATCGGGTAAATAAGAAAGGTCTTTTATCTGGGGTGGGAGAGTCCAGAATTAGATTGCATAAGTTTGAAGTTATTGGCAAATGGAGTTTAATATAGCTAAGTATGAGGTCTTACATTTTGTATAGTCAAATCAAGGTCGGATGTACATGGTGAATGGTAGGACCTTGATTGTAGTTGAACAGAGGGATTTTGAAGTTTAGGTTTTGGCACATTGGACTTCATCAGTGATGGCATTCAGTATAAGATACCAAATTAGAGAAGAGATATGCTCCAAATATTAACGTCTACCAACAAGCACCATATGCAGTATTTTGAACCAAGAGATCTAGGGTTGCGGGTTATTAGCTCCTAGAAAATGGGGTCGTGGGCAGACAGGGTGGTGAAGAAGGCTTTTGGCATGCTTGCTTTCATTGGTCAGAGCATTGAGCACAGGAATTGGGACGTCTTGTTGCAGCTGTCACACATGCCACACAACAACGATAGGCGTGGCCCTGCCCCCCTCTGACGGGCTGTCCCTTTGAATATCTGGGGGAAGATTAGACCCACCTGCTTGTGTTTGGCTCATATGTACTTATCCAAATAATTTTAAACATTGTAACATTACCTGCATCCACCACTTCCTCTGACAGTTCATTCCACACACGAACCACCTTCAATGTAAAAAACGTTGTCCCCACTCTCGTCCTTTTTAAATCTTCTCCCTCTCATCTTAAAAATATACTCCCAAACTTTGAACTCCCCTACCCTTCGGGAAAAGACAACGTTTGTTCACCTTATCTTTGTCCCTCATGACTTCATAACCCTCCATAACCTCCATCCTCAAACTTCTACACTACAGTGAAAAAAGTCCCAGCCTATGCCGTCTATAAATCATTCTGGCAACATCATAGTTAAAAAAGGTGAGCTTTAAGAATTGACTGAAAGGGCAGTGAAGATTCTACCAGCTGACAGTGGATCTGAAATCACATGGAGATCAGATCAGGTTCGGACAGCAGGAAACCAGATAAGTTTTTATAACAAGCCACAGCGGTTTCATCATTCGACTCTGAATTATAGATTTATATTGAATTCAGATTCCTCCATCTGCCGTGGTAGGTTTTGAACCCAGGTCCCCAGAACATTACCTGGGTGAATAGTCTGGTGACAATAAAGTCGACCATCGCCTCCCCTGAACACATTGGCATATTATGTTTTGAGGTAAGAGAGGAGCAAGAGGTTACAGCAGCTGCTAAGTTGTTGATATTACACAAGGGAACATCAGCACTCTCAGTAATGGCACATACTGAAGCCAGGACCCTGTTTCAGAGGTAAGGGCCCGGGAAAAATAAGAAATAGGAACCGGAAAATGCCATTCAACCCCTTGTGCCTGCTCCTCCATTCAGTAGGATAGTGGCTGATCTGACATTCCCCACATCCACTTTCCTGTCGTTTTCCTGTAACTGTTCATCCCCCGACTCTTCACGAATCGATCGATCCTAGTTTTAAATGTGACATGAAGGCTGTCAACAGAGTTACAGGGATGGGGGAAGGGGGTGGCTCAGGTCGAACTTGGGAACTAAAACAATGGCTTCATACTGTGCAATATTTAACTAAGGGAATGTTTATGGTTATCCAATGCTGGGCAGTCATTCAGATGAAAGTATTGGTAAATTATGAACGACAGAGGAGTCGGGAGAGAAGTGGTGTTCAGGCACATTTGGATATCATCAGTATAGATGCCAACACCAGCAGCTACGGTTAAACAAATAAGAACGGAAGACGCTAAAAGCAGACCGTCCCAGAGGATAGAGTGATGCTGGAGAGGGTCAGTACTGTCATTAACCCTGATCAAGACTGTCTGCAGGTCGACGAGGGAATGTTTATCCCTGTCACCGTTACAAAGGATGTCAAACATGACCTTGATAAAAACTGTTTCAGAGGCGGAAACCAGACTCGAGGGCTTGAAACACAGAATTCTAGAAAAGATGGGAATGGCTAATTCAACAATGTTGCATCCAAACCAACACTTCCATTAGTGCGATAATAATAGAAGTGTTTTGTATTTCGAAGATTCTCAGCAACACTGAGTAAGAAGCAACAAAATTAACACAAGAAATACTGCAATTGTTACAATGTGCCTGCTCCCAATAGGGGGCCATCTGGTGTTCAACTAACTGTCTACAAGGGACAATATTGGAAAGGAATGGCCCCGTTCAGAGCTATAAGAGGAGAGACACAGACTCCTTGATACAGACATACAATGGGTGGGAGTAGGCCACTAGGCCTTCGAGCCTGCTGAAACATTCAATAAGATCACGGCTGATCTGAATTCAACCTCAACTCTACATTCCAACACATCCCCGACAATCTTTCATCCACTTGGTTATCAAGAACCTATCTACCTCTGTCTTAAAGATTTTGAATCCACTACCTTTTGACAAAGACACACAACCGTCAGAGAGGAAATAAATTATCCCCATTTCTGTCTTATACTTTTAATATATGACCCTCTAGTTCCAGATTAAGATCGGGATACAACCTGCATTCAAATGACACCTGCGGGCAAGTAAACTATCACGGAGTGCTTCACGTGAACATATGAGAATCTCTTTAAAAATCACAACTGCGGAGCACAAATTAGGCCAGGTGACCAAAAACTTGGTCAAAGGGACCGGTTTAGGGCAACCCTTCAAACAGGTTCAATTTCCCAAACATCAGAGGACAAAGATGTAAACAGCAAAACACAAAATAGCAAAGAATGGGAAACAGCAATGTAGTGGTAATGTCACAGGATAAGTAATCCAGGGGACATGAGTTCAAATCCCACACAGCAAGAGGTGAGGTGAGATGTGAATAATTCAATTCATAAATGGGGAAGACAAAATTAGTCTCAGTATGGTATCGATGGCACTGACGTCAATTGTCATAAAAACCCATGTTCACCAATGTCCTTTCAGGTGGGGAAAAGCTATCCTTACCTGGTCTGGCTTATATCTGACTCCAGACCGACAGCAATGTGGTTGACTCTCAAACTGCCCTCTCAATTGGCACAAGCAAGACACCTTGCACTTAGGGATGGATAACAAACATCAACCTTGTGAAAGTGTCACAACAGAAATTGCTGGAGAAACTCAGCCAGTCTGGCAACACTGATGGAGAGTGAGAGAGAGAGAGAGAGAGAGAGAAAGAAACAGAGTCAATATCCTGGCCTGAGTCCACATTAGTTGTGAAGAAGGGTCACAGCACTTGAAATGCTAACTCTGCGTCTCTCTCCACATGTGCTGCCAGTCCTACTGAGTTTCTCTAGCAATTTATGCATTTTTGTGTTTCAGATCTCCAACATCTGCAGTTCTTCATTACACTATGGGAAGCTCAAATCCAGTAAAAGGATAAAGCAGAAGATCTGGAATTACTCAGCAAGTCTAACAAAAGCTATGGAGATAAAAACAGTTCTTCGGGTCATTGAATGAACTTACATCAGGGAAAAATGTTTGGGGAAGCTGCAAGAGTAAAAGGCACTGGTGTAACTTCAACATCTGGGAGAACTCTCTCAGCCATGGAGGTCAGGTTGACTCAACATTCTAGTCCTGCTCATTACCTGTAAAATTCTCCATTTGTTGTTCTTGTTATATGTCAACATGGTTGACACATTTCTAAAATGATATTCCAAACAGAGAGGAATTTTCCATGTAAGTAATCATGCATTAGAGGGTTTGGAACGTGAATGTAACATTTAATTAGAAAGTATTTATTCATGCATGGGGTGTGGGCATCGCTGGCAATGCCAGCATTTTTTATCCATCCTTAACCACCCTGTGGTTGGTTGGAAAAGTGAATGAGGGTGTCTGAGATTGTCTTGATCAGCACAGCAATCTCAAAGATGGGTGTGCTAAGGTAGAAGTACCCTCCACTGCATTCATTGCAATTACAGATGTTATTTCATCTATCTTACCTTATCATATTCAACCAACTACAGCTTCTGGAAACTTGCCTAATTACAATATCCAATATCTACAGAGTACTTTTTCTTTTTGTAACGACCGTTTGGACCGAAGGGTCTGTATCCATGCGTCCATCTCTAAGACTCTATGACTGACGTGCGACCTCTTCGTTGCTGTTAAAGTTCCTTATTTGTCCCTACATAGTCATGGTTTTACTTTATCGAATGTCTTCCTGGCTTTTTGCAGTTAACACCCTATATCCTGCCCTCGTCAACACTTTCCCTTCCAATTCTGTGATAAGGATTTCAGGAAAACACTCAGAGTGTGGTGAGACTGTGGAACTCACTACCATAGTGAATAGTTGGGGTGAAAGACATTACAATAAGCGTAAGCAACCCAATACAAATGAGTGTTACTGTCACCAGATTCACAACACAGTGAAATTAAAACATGCAATGTCCCTCAATTTCTCAACTGTTCCTAACCAGACTTGATGAAGAACAGATCTTGCACATCACCATGATAATTTAAACAAAAATCAACTATTATGAATACGGCAACTTTGCTCGGTCAAAGTTAAAGAAGATAATCTAATTAATAGCAATGATTTGAACGCTTTGATCAAGTCCCCCACCATCTCAGAGACAGAGACTTAAGCAACAAATTAAGAAAGATTTTTTAAAAAAAACTTATCAATTCAAACAAACAGTTTCCAACAATGGATTGCCAAACCTTTGTGCAATCCTTGGACCATGACTGTTTCACAGACACGTAACTGTAAGTCTAATTTAAAAGTCTCTGCTGAATGTGAATAGACATCCCAAAGTATTCAGCTATTTCTTACAGGCTGGTACTTATTCCCAGAGAGAGCCAACAATTCTTTAACTGGACAGTAAAAACTAGAGAGAACAGCTCCTGGGCTCAACAAGCAGCAACGCCCAATGGAAGCAAATTTGGCGGCAGGGCAAGGCGGGGCAAGGGCATAAAATCCCACTGACTCTCCCACTGCACACACACTCTCAGAACGCACAGGGGCTCAGTCCTGGGTGTGACCCACAGCAGTTTCACCAAGACAATCAGATTTTTAGGAGCACTGGTGCTTCCACAAGTTGCAGGATGATGAGAACCTCTGCTCGCCCCATCAGGACAGGTGGACCCGCTGGTGCCTCAGCCAGGCAGAGGAATTGCTGAAGCCCTTTCTGCACTAGGGACAGAAGAACAGCCTCTCCCCAGTGTGACTTCACCGAGAAGTGTCCAGATCAGATGGAAAACAGCAGCTTTTCCCGCACTCACCACACTTCCACGGTTTCTCCACAGGGGCAGGATTCCCTGGGTTTCTGCATGACTGAAGCTTCAGCCTTATACAGACGTGTGTACAGCCCCTCACCACAATCCCTCAAAATTTCTCAACTGTTCCTAACTAGACTTGATGAATAGATCTTGCACACCAGAATTATAATTTAAACAAACACAAACAATTATGAATACCACAAATTTACCAAAGTCACTGCTGAATGCGAATGGACACCCTGAAGTATTCAGCTATTTCTTACAGACTGGAATACATTCACAGACAGGGCCAACAATTCGTTAAATGGACAGAAAAAAAAATTGAGAACAGCTCCTGGGCTCAACGAACAGCAGTGCCCACTGAAAGCAAATTTGTGGGGGTTGTGGGGGGGGGGGGGCGTGCGAGGTGGGCACGAGAGCATAAACCAAAAAAAAAAGACGGCCGACTCTCCTTCTATAAGCACTGTCAGAATGAGCAGGGGTTCAGTCCTGGCAATGATCCACAGCAGTTTCACCAGCAGAATCAGATTGTTGGGTGCACTGGTGTGCCCGCTGGTGCTTCTGCAAGGTGCAGAATGATGAGAACCTCCACTTTCACTCGGGGCAGGTGAACGGTCTCTCCCCGGTATGGCCCCGCCTGTGCCTCAGCAGGTGGGAGGAATTCCTGAAGCCCTTTCCGCACTCTGGGCAAGAGAACGGCCTCTCCCACATGTGGACCCGCTGGTGCATCAGCAGGGCAGAGGTATCGTTGAAGGCCTTCCCGCACTTGGAGAAGCTGAAGGGCTTCTCTAATATGTGGACCCGGCGGTGGGTCAGCAGGACGGAGGAATAACTGAAGGCTTCCCGCATTCGGGGCAGGCGAATGGCCTCTCGCCTGTGTGGACCCCCTGGTTCCTCATTAGGCGGGAGGAATTGCTGAAGCACTTTTCGCATTCTGGGCAGGAGAAAGGCCTATCGCCTGTGTGGACCCGCTGGTACCTCTGCAGTACAGAGGAATTGCTGAAGGTCTTCCCATACTCAGGGCAGCTGAAGGGCCTCTCCCTAATGTGGACCCGCTGATGGCTCAGCAGGTGGGAGGAATTGTTGAGGCCCTTTCTGCACTCAGAGCAGGAGAGCAGCCTCTCCCCGGTGTGACAGTGCCCATGAGTCTCCAGGTCAGATGGGAAACGGAAGCCTTTCCCATAGTCGCCACACTTCCATGGTTTCTCCACGGGACGGGATTCCTTGGGTTTCTCCATGACCGAAGCTTCAGCTGACCACAAAAGCGTGGACAGCACCTCCCTGCCGTGAATTCCTCTTCCCAGTCTGTGTAACGTTTTCTGGCTCCACAGTCAGAATGCTGCAACAGTCGGATCTCTCTTCCAGTCTCACTGATGCTGAAAACGTACTGAAACAGAAACCAAAATCTTGGTTCCTTCTCACAGAATCATAGTCGAAACTTGTTATGGTCCCCAGGGATTCAGTGACTGCCAGACATTGACGTGAAATTGAGGACTGTAAATGCTGGAGAGTCAGAGTCAAAGTGCAATGGTGGAGCGGCGATGGATCAGGCAGCATTCGAGGAGCAGCAGAGTCAATGTTTCAGGCAAAGCTCTTCATCTATTGATATTGAAACGTCCGTCTTCAGATCTTCAAATAATCTGTAAAAGAGTTTACAAAAGTCATCACTGTCAATCCAGGTTAGAAATTCCAAACAAGCAATTCTACTTTCTGCAGAACGTTCTTTTCTTTTTCCACAAAATTGAAAGTACCATCCCACCCCCCCTCACCCCTCTATTCTCACTCCGCTCTAAATAATTCTCCAGATGGTACTGACTCAGGATTTTACAGAGACCAAAAAGTGAAAACATCATGACAGTCACCTTTGAATTTTGGCTACCTCCACCTGAAAGTTAGTATCTTTCATGACATCTGGGAGTGAGTAAGTCTGCTTTTGGGAAGCAAAACAAAGTGTCAATTCAGGATGAACCTTCAATTCAGCCTCTTGAGAAACAACCAGACACGAAATTGTTAACATCTGGGGAGGTGGAAGTGGGGAGATGGAGGAAATGAGATATCAAGGCATTGGCACCGACACCAGACAGAAACTGAACACACAGGTAGGGCAAACATTATTGGCAAGCCAGAGTCATGGAGATACACAGAACAAAAACAGGTCCTTCAGTCTAACTCATCCGTGCCGACCAGATAGCTTAAATTAATCTCGTCTCATTTACTAGCACTTGTCCCATATCCCTCTGAACTCTTCCTATTCATATACCCATCCAGATGCCTTTTAAATGCCATAATTGGACCGACATCCACCACTTCTCCAGACAGACACTTCCTCCCACTTGCCTCCCTCACCCCAAACATATTACCCTCCTGTTTTGGACTTCCCCCATTCCAGGAGGAATTTACCCTGTCCATACCTCTGATTCTATAAACGTCTGGAGGTCACCCCTCAGCTTCTAGTATACCGGTTAAAACAGCTCAAGCGATGCATTGCGTTTACTTTTAGCTTCACACTCACCATTCAGCCCAACAAGTCCACACCGACCATTCAAAGTGTAACCCATCCAGACACATTCCCCTCTCTCATTACTCTACATTTACTCCGAAATAATGCACCTGACCAATTCACCCGAACCCGCACATCTTTAGATTTTTTGAGAAAACCAGAGCACCCGGAGGAAACCTGCGCAGACACGGCAGGGAGAATGTGCAAACTCCACACAGACAGCGGCCCCAAGGCTGGAATCGAACGCGGGTGCTTGGTGCTGTGAGGCAGCGGTGTTAATCACCGATCCATTGTGCTGCCCATGTGTGCAGAAAGAGGTGGGGAGTGGGAACTTTGTTAATTTTACCACACTGTGGATTGTCGAGTAAGGTTAAATCTCACGGGATCCAGGGAGAGCTCACCAACTGGGTACAAAATTTAGAAGCGTGCTGTTGTAGATGCTGGTATTCTTCCTGAAAACAACAAATGCTGGAGATCACAGTGGGTCAGGCAGCGCTGTGCTACTCTATGCCTGGATAGTGTGGACGTGGAGATGATGTTTTCACTAGGAGAAGGGTTGAGGATGCCAAGTCATTGAGGGCATTTAAGACAGAGATAGGTTCTTGATTAATAAGGGGTCAAGGGTTATGAGGAGAGGGCAGCAGAATGGGATGGAGAAACATATCAGCCATGATCGACTGGTGGAGCAGACTCGATGGGCCAAATGGCCTCATCCTGCTCCTGTGTAATATGGTCTTAAAGCTGGGCAGATGACTTAAGGGGTTCTCACAAACTATTTTAAAATCCTGAAGAGGAGTTGGTGGACTCGAAACTTTAACTCTGCTTTCTCTCCACAGATGCTTCCAGCCCTGCTGAGTTTTTCCAGAGTTCTCAGTTTTCGTTTCAGATTTCCAGCATCCACAGTTCTTTGTCTTATTTATCACAGTCATTTCTTGCCCTTCCCAAGTGTCTGGAACTTCACCTCCCTGATCTAAAAACTGTTTACTTACCCTAGAAATGACCACTACCTCCTTATCAGAGTAGACCCCTTTGTTGCAAAATGATTGTTCAATTCTGTGACCAAAATAATTGCTGAGATAATTACTTACACCAGGGACTCTCAATATCTCAGGCAAAAACATAGCTAGATTCTTTAAGACAGTACATTTATGTGGTTTGACACAATTCTCTATTCCCTACTTTACCGGATGTTGGTGGGAATGGAGGGTTTGAGTTAAGAAGGAGCTGGGACCTTTTTACCAACGGAGCCTAGCAAGTTGAGAGATAACCTTATAGAGGTTTTTACAATCAGGAGAGGTATAGGCAAGGTGTCATTTCCAGGAGGCTCAGAATATTTTATTGCTCCAGAAGGTGTAAATGGGGGTCAAAGCTTCAGCATAAATCAAGCAGAGCTGAGAACAGCCAACAAGCTCTGTGGGAACAGGGACACCAGAGGACAGAGAAATCAGGACCTGAAATCCGAGCTGATACCAGACTACCATGTTATTAGTGCTTTGATTAGCAGTGCCCATGCTCTACCTTTACTGAGCTTCCCATTTGACTTGAATACCACGTATCCCCTCGAAATTCCGGATCCAATCCTTGTCATTCGGAAGCCATATCTCTGTAAGGAGTCTCAGATCATAATTATTCTCTTTAACGTGTGCAGTCAATTAATTCCCTTTTGTTACAATGCAGCACACATTCACATACTGAGCTTTTAGTTTTATTTTTTGTGATGGTTAGAATCCAGTTTTGATTGCTAGTGAATTTATTCTTTTTGTCCCTTTCTATCATTCTCTTCCACATCACTACATTGCTCACTGGCCTTGATTTGGATCGGCTATGCTAAATTGCCCAGTGTCCAGGGATGTGCAGGTTAGGTGAGTTAGCCATGGGAAACGCAGGGTTATCGTTTCAAAGTAATAGAAGGAGTAGGCCCATCGACCCTGCTCTGCCCTTCATTAAAATCATGGCTGACCTATCAATCATCTCAGCTCCTCCTACTTGCATTATCCCAACTACCCTTAATTCCCATACCACGCAAAAACCCAGCTAACAGTGTCTTAATGAAGCTGCCTCTACTGCTTCCTTGAGCACAGAGTTCCATAGATGCACCGCCCTCTGGGAAAAGCAGCTCCTCCTCATCTCTGTCCAAAATCTACTACACCCTAATCTTGCAGCCTAGTCTCACCCACCAGTGGAAAAGACCTGTTGGGGTGGTGATGGTGGAGTGGTTAGGCGGTGTATCTGGGTGGTATGTTTTTGGAGGGCTCAGTGCGGACTTGATGACCTGAATGGCCTGCTTCCACACTGTAGGGATTCAATGATATACTGCAGCTATGTTTGCCCCAGATCACAGCATCCAGAATGTTCCATCTTCTACAAATTGAAAGACAAGTCCCACCCGGCACTTTGTATTTGGGTTATCTAAATGCTTCATCATTTCTATTGAATACAGCCCACACCTGCTGCTGCTGCCAGTGACCTTTACAATGCAGATGAAACAATGCAATACCTGCAGTACTGAAAATCGTAAGGCTTCTAACGATACCAGTTACTGATTCACTGCACCTTCTGATGGACAGCGTTGGAAATACAATGTTGGAGCCTGACAGAAATGAGCAGTTTAAAACAAAAACCAACCTTACCATTCACAAGGCTCCCCGCTCAGCACACTGTACTTACTGTCGTTAAAACACTTCATCCCCACAGTGCAATGAATTCCCACTTTCTCACAAAATCCGGGATGTACTCAATTATTCTGCTGCTATCTCACAAATGGAAGATTTCTGCTCCTCGTAAGGGCAAAACATCTTTGAAAGCTGCTTCTGAAAATCCACTCTTCACAACGACACGGCTGCATTCACCAAAGATCATGAGAGTCATGCAGCACGGAAACAGACCCTTCGTCCAACTCATCCGGCAAGGCTGGGAGCTAGGGCCTGGTGTGGGTGTGGAGCATCCTGGATGTATTCAGTGTTGGGTCCTTGGAAGTATGGTTGATTAGCAAGAGCACAAATAATGTTTGCAAATAATGCCTCATTGTGTCGCTTGGTGAATATGGAAAATCAAAGTTCATGAATGGCTCCGGCAGCGCCTCTTCAAAGAAATTGTAGTGTCTGCCCTTCTTACAAAATTTAACTGCTGACTGACCATTGTAAGTTGCCATGTTGCCCAACATTCACTCAAAATTGACGGATGATGCAGTTTATTGACATTATGTTGAATGTCTAGGAGGGTGTTATCGAACAGTATATCAATAGGTCAACTCAGGAAGAGGCCATTCTGGAACCTAGTTTTGGGAAATGAGCCAGGCCATGTGGTTGAAGTTTCAGCAGGGATTTATTTTGGGAATAGAGATCACAATTCCATAAGTTTTAGAATACTCTGGACAAAGTGAGAATGGTCCTAAAGGAAGATTGCTAAATTGGGCAAGGCCAATCTTACCAAAATTTACCGGGAGCTGTGAATTGTGGAGTGGTAGCAAATGCTTGAAGATAAATCCACATTTGGTTTGTGGGAGGCTTTTAAATAGAAGTTGATTCGAGTGCAGGAGAGACATGTTCCTGTGAAAATAATGTATAGACATGACAAGATTCGGGAACCTTGGACGACAGGTGAAATTGTGAGACTAGCTGAGAGGAAAAAGAAAGCATATATAAGGTCTCAGCGACTTGGGAAGCTTGGGAAGAATATTGGGAGTGTAAGACCAATCTGAAACAAAGAATTGAGAGGGCAAAAAGTGGTCATGAGATGCCTTTGACAAACAGGGTTAAAGAAAATCCCAAAGCCTTTTGTTCGTAAAAAATGACAAAAGGGAAACTGGAGAAAGGGTTGACCCATTCAAGGACAAAGGAGGAAAGCTATGCGTGATGCCAGAAAAAATGGGAGAGATTCTTACTTAGGCATTGGTGTTCACTGAGGTGAATGAAATGATGGATGTTGAGGTTAGGGATCGATGTGTGATTGCTCCAGGTCAAGTCAGCAGAAGGAGAGAGGAAGTGTTGGATATTCTAAAAGGCATTAAGATGGAGAAGTCCATAGGTCTGGTCAGGATTTATCCCAAGTTACTGAGTGCAGTGAGAGAGGAAATAGCTGGGGCCTTAACAGATATATTTGCAGCATCCCTGAACACGGGTGAAGTCCTGTGGGACTGGAGAAGTACGAACGTTGCAACCTTGTTCAAGAAGGTTCAGCAGGGATTATCCAGGTAATTTTGGACTGGTGAGCTTGACGTCAGTAGTAAGGAAGCTGCTGCAGAAGATACTAAGGTAAAGGATCGATTCCTATTTGGAAGAAAATGAGCTTATCAGTGCACGCATCTAGGTTAAATTAGATTCTCTACAGTGTGGAAATAGGCCCTTTGGCCCAGCTCGTCCACGCCAACCCTACGAAGTGTTGCCCACTATTTCTTTCTGACTAATGCACCGAACACTGTGGGCAATTTAGAATGGCCAATTCACCTGACCTGTGGGAGGAAACCGGAGCACCCGGCCGAAACCCACGCAGGCACAGGGAGAATGTCCAAACTCCACACAGACAGTCGTCAGAGGCTAGAGCCCGACCTGGGACCCCGGATATATATATATATATATATCAATGTGACAATCCTTTCAATGCGGCTCAGTTCCATGAGAAACTCCACTTTTAATTGTGAACATGAGGAAAGAAGCAATCCTTTCCAGGGTGCAAACTGCAAACGTGCCAAACTGAGGGAATACACAAGGAAAATACCTAAAAGAGAGATAGAAAGTATTTGAGCACCTTTGCAGAATCTGCTCCCTCTCTGGATTCACTCCAGTTGCTACAAGTAAACCTCGCTGTGGGTCAGGCAGCCCTGCATCGGGAAGCACTGGGATGGTCAACTCCGACCAGTTTACATGGAGAACACATCTCCACATTAAACAGCCTCGAGGCAAACTTCCCTTCCTTCCACTTAAAGTTCAAGACCCCTCAAAGCGAAATTCCCCAGGTAAGTTTGGAAGAATTCTTCTCGATGTTCGCTTATTATTTCTATGAGCACTTTGTTTACGTTTGTACGTTGCGAGTTTTGAACATTTTTGATTCTGAGTGAAATCATAGATGGAAAAACAGAATGTGGGAATTTAGACAGTTTATTTTTCAACATCGGCGATATGTCTGCACAACAGCATATGACACGACATCAGTGAACCTCTTCTGACGTCATTCCCAAACGTGCCTTCCACACGCCCGATGAAAAGCTGAATACTTCTCTGGAAAAGCTGCCGTGCAATGCAGGAGAATGGCACAACGGGTGTGTGTTGGGACCATAACCCAGCTGAGAAACCATTCTCTCTCGCCAGCACAGCATCTTTCTATCGCTCCGAAAACAGACCTTTGGAGCAAGTTCACAATCAAAGCTGTTCATAATCCCCGTATTAATGTAACTGACATCTCTCATTCCAAGGTTTTCAGCGAGAGAGAGAGAGAGAGAGACAGCAGAAGAGCGAATGGACTCTGCCCTCCCCCCACAACAACGTGCAAGTAGAAACAAAACGGTTTAATTATCCGACAGTGGAGATCGCCCAGTTCCTGGGAATGAGAATGACAGGGCTCCGGGGACAGAATTACAAGCAAATGTTTTGGAAACTCTTTGTTGATTGCAATTCTTGAAGCAATGTGGAATGTGTTTCACACTGAGCAAGTTTCAGCTGGCTCAGAGTCTCCAATGTGCATTGCTCTGTTTGCCGCCAATAGGAAGGACATAGGAGTGAATAACGATCTGTGTGGGAGGGTGAACAACTGTTAATGGAGACTGTTAGTGGCTAACAATAAGTAGTGTGTCATAGCAGACGAGGTGATAACAAGGGCTCGTATGTGTGTGGTAGGGGTCAAGGACATGGGGGAGTTCAGGCCCTAAAGTTATGGAACTCGATATTTAAGACCGGAGGGCTGTAGGGGCTCCAAATGGGAAATGAGCTGTTGGTCTTCCATCTGGAGCTGGAAAACTGCTGCAAACCTGAGACAGAGATGTTGGTCAGGGAACATGGTGATGTGTTAAAGTGGCAGGCATCCGAAAGGACAGGGCCTTTTTTGCGGACAGAGCCGAAATGTTGTGCAAAGATTCACCCAGTTTATGCTTCATGCTACATTGGGGAAACGACACTGTGCGAGCAGCGAATGCAGTAGACTAGGTTGTGGCAAAAGTGCAGGTAAAGTGCTGCTTCACCTGGCACGTATGTTTGAGCCCTTGGTTTTTCAAGAAGGCGCAGGTAAATGGGCAAGTGTTACACATTTGGCAGTTACAGGGGAAAGTGCCTTGGGACAATGGGAGATGGATGCCTTGGGACTGTTGGGACTATGGGAGATGATGAAAGTGAAGAAAGAGTGGACCCAAGATGTAACACCTGCCCATTTACCTCTTCCGACATATAAATCCCTGAAGTTTGGAGAACGTTCTGTTCAATGATTCAGTACCATGTGACCCATGAACTCATTTGTATTCATGTTCCGGGGCCAGCATCATTATTGAGTAACAACAGCTGCAGGCCATCGCCGAGGGCTTGCCTTATGACTTCATGGTGCGGCCGGAAGCGCCAGGAACAGTTTAGGAAAGAGACCGCCCCGGTGATTCAGGCAGCCCTGCATCAGGAAGCATTGGCCAACCACTTTCAGTTAACGTGGGGAACACATCTCCACATTCAACAGCCTCTTTCTAATTTAAGATCAAGATCCTCCAAACCGAAATGATCCAGCTAAGTTTGGAAGCATTTCTTCCAGGTTTTCGCAAATTATTTCAATGAGGACGTTGTTAAAGTTTGAACGTTGAAAGTTTTGAAATTTTGTGATTCTGAGTGAAATTGCAGTTCCTGCACATCAGGCATTCAAACCTCTTCTCGGCTCCGGGCCAATCAGAAAGCTCGGGAACAGGTAAAACACTGAAAGGCTCGAAGGCGCTGTCCCCAGTGTCGGAGAGCGAGTTCCTAGTGACATGGATGTGCCTGCAGAGGGTGGGATCAGACTGTCCCTAAGTCTCCACAATGTATGTCCCAGGCTTTATTATGGAAAAATAAAACTGATGGCGGGGCAAACTGAATTATGCATTAATTCAGTACTAGTTTCCTCGAAGAGATTGTGGAGGCCACCCAAATGCCTATTGTTGTGGCGCATTTTGTCAGCACGCTTGGCTATTAACTGCAAGGTTGGTGTTTTGAAACCACCCAAGGTGATTTCACTCCTACCGCTTTCTTAGCTGCAAAGTAGCGTGTATTTAATTGGGTCAGGAAAATGTTTCCCAAACGGAAATCGTCTCCACTGAGGAAACACAAAGGGGTTTCTGAACTGATTCAATGTCCAACGTCAAGGACTACGGATACTGAGAATCCGAGACAGAAAGAGAACCTGCTGGAGAAACTCAGCAGGTTTGGTCGTACCTGTGGGAGAAGGCAAAGTTCAGAAGAAGTTGTGAAATGTTGTCTCTTCTTCTCTTTCCACAGATGCTGCCTGACCTGCTGAGTTGCTCCTGCAATTTCAGTTTTTGTTTTAACTGAAAGTCCATATCTTCTTTCGGAATGAAACACCTAGACTCGCCATGTGCAAATATTTAACCCCATCGAAACCTGTGAAGTGTTTGGATTCAAACAAACTCAGCAGTGATTTATTCTTTCTAAGCTCCACAAGCAGAGAGACCTGGGAAATGAAGCTGTCAGTGTGGTTCTGTATTGGTGGGCCGAATGGTGAAAGCGATGGACATGAAATCCATTGCGGTTTCACCACGCAGGTGTGAACCCTGCCGACTACAGTTGAGAAGTGTCGTCAAAAAGAAAGAGAGACTGTTCCCCGGTTTCTTTTTTAAGATTCAAATCAGTGGAGTTGCGCAATATTTCATTCACATTGGTAACGATGAGAATCTGCAACCCCCTGTCTGTCAGGATGGAACAAGCAGACACCCGCAGAGCTTCTTTTGAGGCGATGAGCAAAGTGTTTGGATAAAAGACGAGAACAGTGAGGGGCTTGAAATCGTGATCGAAATGAAGCAGGCACCTGTGGACAAGGGTGTTTCCTTTGCCCGTGAAAGATACTGCTTCACAAAGTTGGGCCTGTGGAGGGGAATCAGTGACGGTGATTATCTTTGGTTGTTCACCTTGTAAATGTTCGCATTGCTGCGCATGTCCGTGTTAACGTCAGAGCTTGGTGGCGTTCGGTACTCTCAGGACCATGGGGGCAATGGATGACGCATCTGACTCCACCGACTTGTTTCAAATGCAGCTCACAGGTTCTTCACACATCCCAATTAATCTTTCTCATTGTCCTGAAACCGGCGTATGGGTACAATTCCTAATCTGCAGAATTAGAATCTTTTCACTGTCTCGTGTCAGTAAATGTCCCTGAGAACATCAGAGTCAAGTCACAGCGCTGTCGGAGGAGGGCAAGCTGAAAGACCCCACACACTGCTCACGGGCACGTTTCACTTTCCCAACACACCGCCCCAACCACTGCGGCTTTTGGGAGTGGAAAGGGAACAAACACCAAAACCCAGTCTCAGCTTTGTAAGTCTTCAGGAAATAAGAAAACTGTTCATCCCTTCGGGTCTTCCATCCTGTGCAGACAGCGTTGATTTTAAATGGCTGTCCAGTCAGTGCCGATTCGTTTTGGCTGAAAAAAATCTTCCTTATCTCATCCAAGCATTTCTTGCCACAGAGACCTCTGTGACAGAGTTCATGTATATATTTCCTTGTATGGTATTTTGTAAATAACATTCGTTTGCTGGTTGTTTGTATCGGGTATTTCAGGTTCATTAGCCGCTGTTTAAGTGTGTTGGTAAATTTGTGGGCTACCATGCTGCTGAGGGGGTTGAGTTGTCTGGACATCATTTCACAGATGTCTTTCATTTAAAGTAATGTGGCTAGGGTTTCTGCAGACGTTGTGTCTGCTTGTGTCAGTTTGTTGATGTGAAATTGGCACACTGGGTTTATTGGGTAGGCAAAAGTGAGGAGTGCAGATGCTGGAAACCAGAGTTTAGATCAGTGGTGCTAGAAGAGCACACCAGGTCAGACAGCTTCCGAGGAGCAGGAAAATCGCCGTTTCGGGCTAAAGCCCTTCATCAAGAATAGAGGCAGAACCCCTCCAGGGTGGAGAGATAAATTGGGGGTGGGGTGTGCTGGGCCGTAGGTAGCAAAAAGTACAATAGGCGAATGGGGGTGGGGATGAAGGTGACAGATCAGAGAGGAGGGTGGAGCGGAGAGGTGGGAAGGGAAATTGGCAGGTAGGCGAGGTCATGAGGACAGCGCTGAGCTGGAAGGTTGGAACTCAGGTGAGGTGGGGGGAGGGGAAATGAGGAAACTGATGAAGTACACATTGATGGCCTGGGGTTGAATTTACCCCAAGCGGAAGATGAGGCGTTCATCCTCCAGGCATCGGGTAGGCAGGGAGCGGCGATGGAGGAGGCCCAGGACCTGCATGTCCTCGGCAGAGTGGGAGGGGGTCTGAAATGTTGGACCATAGGGCGATGGGATTGATTGGTGCTGGTGTCCTGGAGATGTTCCCTCAAGCGCTGTGACTTGACTCTGCGAGGAGTCTCCAGTCTCCCCAATGTCGAGGAGTCCGCATCGGGAGCAATGGATACAAGAAATGACATTTTTGGATACACAGGTGAAAGCCTTCGACCGACCATGGCCTGGATTCGATTTCCGGGCAGGGAAGAAATTTTCAGTAGAGCTATCAAGCTGCGTCTGCCTCGCCCTGGTGATGTAGTGGATAGGATTCAGCGCTCTCACTACTGCGGCCCGGGTTCGATTCCCGGTCAGAGAAGCTATTTTCAGGGGGTTTATCGGCGACCCGTTCTTCTTAAATGCTCTGTCCAGTTTTTTTATTGATCTTCGTCGTTCCTGGGTGCTGCAGTGTGTTGTGGCTCGTTGAAATACAAACCTGATTCAGATTTGCTTTTATGTGTAGGGATGATTGCTTCTGTGGTTAAGTTCTTGGTTCGCGTGCGTTGTTTTCCTGTAGACGCTGTTTTCATTTAACATTGACTGTTCGCTCTACTGTGACATCTAGAAATGGCACTTTGTTGTTGTTCTGCTCTTTTGTGAATTTTATGCCAGTAAGGAGATTGTTGATGGTGTTGTAGGTTTCCTTTAATGTGTTTTATTTTCTGATGACAAAAGTGTCATCGCTGTAGCGGACACAAAGTTTGGGTTGGATTTTCGAAAGGGCTGTTTGTTCGAGTCTCTGCATTATTGCTTCTGCTAGGAATCCTGATACTGGTGGTTTCATGGGTGTTTCGTTGATTTGTTTGTAGGGTTTGTTCCTGAATATGAAGTGGGTGGTAAGGCACAGTTCCACGAGGTTGACAGTGTTATCTTTGCTGATGAAGTTGGTGCTGTGTTTGTGTCTTTGGTTGTTCCAGTAGTGTCTTCAGTTTTCTTTGGCCATGTTGATGTTAATAGATTGAATAGGGCTGTTATGTAAAAGGACAGCAGTATTCCATCCTCTTCTATTTAAGTGTCTTTGGTGTTCAGGAATTGTTGGATGGAGGAAATGGAGAGGTGTGAATCTTCGACTTGATGTTCTAGTCTTCAGTGGAGGCCTTTGACGAGTCTGTATATTGGTGTACCACGTGGTGAGACTATGGGCCTGAGGGGGGCTCCTGGTTTGAATTGGAGGAGAACATCAACAAAGTGCCATTTCTAGATGTCACAGTAGAGCGAACAGTCAATGGGGAACTTCAAACTAGCGTCGACAGAAAAACAACACACACAAACCAAATACTTGACCACAGAAGCAATCATCCGAACACCCACAAACGAAGCTACAACAGGACATTATTTCAACGAGCCGCTACACAATGCAGCACAGAGAAACTACTAAGAGCACAAGAGAAATACGTATGTAGTGCATTTAAGGAGAACGGGTACCCAATAAATCCAGTCCGCTAATTTCTCATTGATGCTTTCAAGCTGACTGTCAAAAATTCAGTTTTTCCCTCCATTCTTTCCTGTTGTTTTTTGTGGGTTTTGAAAGCTTTCCCAATCCTCTGACTGAGTGTTGGAGTTGGAAAATTATGTTCTGGCTGTACAGGACATTGGGAAGACCACTTTTGGAATACTGTATGTAATTCTGGTCTCCCTCCTATCAGAAGGATATTGTGAAATTTGAAAGTGTTCTGAAGCACCAATGGGTCCACAGAGGGGAAGAGGCCCTTCTGCTGCCCTGAGTGTGGGAAAGCCTTCAGTGATTCCTCTGCCCTGCTGATGCACCAGTTGGTCCACACCGTGGAAGGCTGTTCTCCGGCCCCAAGTGCGAGATGGCCTTCAGCAGTTCTTCCCACCTGCTGTGACACCAATGGGTCCACACAGAGGAGAGGCCGTTCTTCTGCCCCGAGTGCAAAGAGGGCTTTCTTCCGACCTGCTGGCCCACTCGTGGGTCCACATCGGGGAAATGTCATTCAGTTGCCCTAAGTGCAGGAAGGCCTTCAGCAGTTCCTCAGAGCTGCTGAGACACTAGTCCATCCACACTGGGGAGAAGCCGTTCTCCTGCCCCGAGTGTGGGAAGGGCTTTACCCCCTCCTCCACACTGCTGAAGCACCAGCTGATCTACCGAGGGTGGTGGAGGCGGGAGGTGGTGGCGGAGGGGGGAGGCCGTTCTGCTGCCCTAAGTGCGCCCTGAATTCCTCCGCTCTGCTGAAGCACCAGTGTGTCCACTTTGAGGTGAGGCCCTTCAGCTCGCCCGAGTGTGAGAAGAGGTTCATATTTTCCTGCAACTTGCGGAAGCACCAGCGGGGGCACCAACGCTCCCAGCAATCAGAACCCACTGGCGACGCTGCCTTGGGTCACACCCCAGGACTGAACATCCTGCCAGTCCTGACAGTGGGTGCAGTGGGAGAGTCGGTGGGCTGTTTTTGTTTTCTGCTGCACTGCAATTGCCGGCCCTACACCCCACAATCACAACCCCATTGTGGCTCAGGGATTGCATTGCTGCCTCATGGCACCAAGAACCCAGGAATAATTCCACCCATCGGGGTCTGTGTGCAATTTATGGAGGGTAGGAAAATGGATCTGACTGGATTACTATTCGAAAGATCAGTGCAGATGTGTTGGGCTGAAGGACCTGTTTCCACATTGTAGGAGTTCAACCATCCTAAGAGCTTTGCTTTCCGTGGACACTGCTGCTCATTGAGCCCGGGACTGCACATTGCCAAAAGAAATGATCCAGAGAAACCTAAGACCGTAAGACCATCGGAGCAGAAATTAGGCCATTCGGCCTGGCGAGTCTACTCTGTCATTCGTTAGTGACAAAAGTAGTGCAGATGAGATTAGCTTCAGTGTGAAACAGGCCATTTGTCCCAACAAGTCCACACCGACCCTCGGAAGAGTAACCCATCCAAACACATTTCCCTCTGACTAATGTACCTACCTCGACGGACAAGTAAGCATGGCCAATCCACAAGACCTGCACATCTTTGATTTATGGAAGAAAACAGGATCAACCAGAGAAAACCCACGCAGACGCTAGTAGAAAGGGCAAACTCCTCACAGACTGCAATCAAACCTGGGCCCCCGGCACGATGACGCTGCAGTGGTAACCATTGAGCCACTACATACTGCATACCGAAGCAGGCATGCAGGAGGTTGGGAGAATACAGCAAACCAGGCAGCACTAGGAGGTGGAGTAGTCAGCGTTTTGGGTATTAACCCTCTTCAGGACTGAAACGTTGACTTCTCTGTGAGAAACGATTTACGGGAATGTTACTGGGGTTTGGAGGATTTGAGCTACAGGGAGAGGCTGAATAGGCTGGGACTGGTTTTCACTGGATCATCAGAGGCAGAGGAGTGACTTAATAGAGGTTACAAAAGCATGAGGGGCATGGACAGGGTAATAGACAAGGTCTTTTCCCTGGGCTGGGGGAGTCCAGAACTAGAGGGCAGAGGTTTAGGGTAAGAGACAAATATATTAAATGGACAACTTCTTCATGCAGAGGGTGGTACATATATGAAATGAGCTGCCAGAGTCTATGGGTCAGGTGCTGTCAAATGGGCTAGATTAATTTAGGATATCAGGTCAGCATGGACAAGTTGGACTGAAGGGTCTGTTTCCATGCTGTACGTGTCTCTGACGACTGGTCCTAATGTAACTTTAAAATAGAGTCCAAGTAACTTTGAATAGTTCAATCTTGTTGAGCTAACCTCCTGAAAAGTTTCAGATGAATCCCTCTGAGAGATACTGTTTAAACATGCTGAGTTGGACAAAGAATCCCATCAAGTTCTACATAAACCCAGAGTTGAAAAAGTCAGAAGTCAGAACACCAAGGGGACCAAAACTGAGAGAGATCGAGGGTTGCGGGTTATTAGCACCTAGAAAATGGATTAGTGGGTAGACAGGGTGGTGAAGAAGGCTTTTGGCATGCTTGCTTTCATTGGTCAGAGCATTGAGCACAGGATTTGTGACGTCTTGTTGCAGCTGTCACACATGCCACACAACAACGATAGGCATGGCCCTGCCCCCCTCTGACTGGCTGTCCCTTTGAATATCTGGGGGAAGATTAGACCCACCTGCCTGTGTGGGGCTCATATGTACTTATCCAAATAATTTTAAACATTGTAACATGACCTGCATCCACCACGTTCTCTGACAGTTCATTCCACACACGAACCACCTTCAATGTAAAAAACGTTGCCCCCCTCCGTCCTTTTTAAATCTTCTCCCTCTCATCTTAGAAATATACTCCCAGACTTTGAACTCCCTACCCTTCAGGAAATGACGCTGGTTATTCACCTTATATTTGTCCCTCATGACTTCATAAACCTCCATCACCTCCACCCTCAACTTCCTACACTCCAGTGAAAGAAAGTCCCAGCCTATGCCGTCTATAAATCATTCTGGCAACATCATAGTTAAAAAAGGTGAGCTTTAAGAATTGACTGAAAGGGCAGTGAAGATTCAACCAGCTGACAGTGGATCTGAAATCACATGTAGATCATATCAGATCAGGTTCGGAGAGCAGGAAACCAGATAAGTTTTTACAACAAACCACAACAGTTTCATCATTAGACTCTTAATTCCAGTTTTATATTGAATTCAGATTCCACCATCTGCCGTGGTAGGTTTTGAACCCAGGTCCGCAGGACATTACCTGGGTGAATAGTCTGGTGACAATAAATTCGGCCATCACCTCCCCTGGACAAATTGGCATATTGTGTTTAGAGGTAACAAAGGAGCAAGAGGTTTCAGCAGCTGCTAAATTGTTGATATTACACAAGGGAACATCAGCACTCTCAGTAATGGCACACACTGAAGCCAGGACCCTGTTTCAGAGGTAAGGGCTCGGGAACCATAAGAAATAGGAACAGGAAAAAGCCATTCAACCCCTTGAGCCTGCTTCTTCATTCAATAGGATTGTGGCTGATCTGACATTCTCCACTTGCACTTTCCTGCCCTTTTCCTATAACTGTTCATCCCCCAACTGATCACGAATCTATTGATCCTAGTTTTAAATGTGACACGAAGGCTGTCAACAGAGTTACTGGGATGGGGGAGGGGGGAGCTCAGGTCGAACTTCGGGACTAAAACAATGGCTTCACACTTCACAATGTTTAACTAAGGGAATGTTTATAGTTTATAGCTAAAACTTCCTGAAGAAGGGCTCATGCCCGAAACGTCGATTCTTCTGCTCCTTGGATGGTGCCTGACCTGCTGCGCTTTTCCAGAAACACATTTTCAGCTCTGATTTCCAGCATCTGAAGTCCTCACTTTCTCCTGAATAATCCCATGGAGTCTCACAGAGTGACACAGATGTACAGCATGGAAACAGACCCTTCGGTCCAACTCGTCCATGCAGCCCAGATATCCTAACCTAATCAAGTCCGATTTGCCAACACTTGGCCCAAATCCCCATAAATATTTCCTATTTTTATACACATCCAGATGCATTTTAAATGCTGTAAATATACAGGCTCCACCACTTACTCCAGCAGCTCATGCCGTACATGCATCACCCTCTGCGGGAAAAGGTTGCCTCTTAAGTGCATTCTATATATTTCCCCTCCCCTTCCTAAAACTATTCCCTCTAGTTCTGGACTCCCCCATCACAGGGAAAAGAACTTGTCTATTTGCCCTATCCATATCCCTCATGAGTTTATAAACCTCTATAAGGTCGCCCCTTAGCCTCCGACGCTCCAGAGAAAAGAGTGGATTCAGCCTCGCCCTATAGCTCAACCATCCAACCCTGGCAACACCCTTGTAAATCTTTTCTCCACCTTTTCTAGTTTCACAACATCTTTCCTATAGGAAGCAGACCAAAACTACATGCAATATTCCAAACGTGGCCTGACCAATGTTCTGTACAGTGGCAACATGAGGTCCTAACATCTATCCTCGATGCTCTGACCAACAAAGGAAAGCATACCAAACACCTTCTTTACTACCCAATCTGCCTGCGTCTTTACTTTTAAGGAACGATCAACCTGAATTCCAAGGTCTCTTTGTTCAGCAACACTTCCAAGGAACTTCCCATTAAGTGTAAAAGTCCTGCTCTGATTTGTTTTTCCAAAATGCAGCACCTCATATTTATCTATATTAACCTCCATCTGCCACTTCTCAGCCCATTGGCCCATCTGATCAAGGTCCCATTTTAATCTGAGGTAACCTTCTTTGCTGTCCACAACACCTCCAATTTTGGTGTCATCTACAAACTGACTAACTATACTCCTCCGTTTTCGTATAAATCATTTATATAAATGACAAAAACTAGCGGACCCAGCATCGAGCCTTGTGGTACACCATTGGTCACAGGCCTTCAGTCTGAAAAGCAACCCTCCATCACCACCCTCTGTCTTCTGCCTTCTAGCCAGTTCTGTATCCAAATGGCGAGTTGTCACTGCATGCCATGAGATTAAACCTTGCTCACCAGTCTCCCTTGTGGAACCTTGATGAATGCCTTCCTGAAGTCCATATAAATCACGTCCATCGCTCTGCCCTCATCAATCCACTTTGTACTTCTTCAAAAAACTCAATCATGTTCGTGAGACATGATTTCCCAAGCATAAAGCCATGTTGACTATCCTTAATCAATTCTTGCCTTTCCAAATACATGTAAATTCTATCTCTCAGGATTCTCTCCAAAACCTTGCCCGTCACGGATATCTGTCTCACTGGTCTATAGTTCCCTGGCTTTTCCTTACCACATTTCTTAAATAGTGGCACCACGTTAGTCACCCTCTAGCCTTCCAGAACCTCACCTGTGACTATTGATGACACAAATATCTCAGTGAGAGGCCCAGCAATCACTTCCCCAGTTTCCCACAGAGTTCTAGGGTACTCCTGATCAGGTCCTTGGGATTTATCCACTTCTATGAATTTCAAGATATCCAGCAATTTCTCATCTGTAATATGGGAATTTTTTCAACATGTCACCATCTACTTTCTCACATTCTATATCTTCCATGCCTTTCTCCACAGTAAACACTGATGCACAAAATCCGTTGAGTATCCCCCCACCCCCCTCCCCGCCCAATCCAATCGACTGCAGCTCCACACAAAGGCTGCCTTGGTGATCTTTGAGGGGCGCTATTCTCTCCCTTGTTATACCTTTGGCCTTAACGTATTTATAAAAAATCCTTTGGGTTATCCTTAACTCTATTTGCCAAAGCTATCTCATGTCCCCTTTTATCCCTCATGATTTCTCTCTTAAGTATGCCGTACTGTCTTTATTCTCTAAGGATTCACTCGATCTCTCTGTCAATGCCTGACGTATGAATCCTTCGTTATCTTTACCAAAATCTCAATTTCTCTGGTCATCCAGCATTCCCTACACCTACCAGCCTTTCCTTTCACCCTAACAGGAATATACTGTGTGTGGACTCTTGTTATTTCATATTTGAAGGCTTCCCATTTTCCAGCAGTCCTTTAACCTGCAAACAACTGCCCCCAATCAGCTTTTGAAAGATCTTGCCTAATACCTGAGTCTTCCTCCAATTTAGAACTTCAACTTTTAGATCTGATATATTACTTTGAATCACTATTGTAATGTTAATAGAATTATGGTTGCTGGTCCTTAGGTTTTGCACCCTCGCCAGTATGTACATCCTCAGTGTGAATTAGAAAATTTCCTTGTGCACACTTGAAAAATTTCTCTATTTGGCGGATAAGTAAATGGGCAGAAGTTATAGCTTGGGTCAACTCTTCCTTCATTCCAATCAACCCTAACCCCATTCCCACCCCAATAGTCCAACGGCACTTTACCTTGCAACTGCCGAATGTGTGACACCAGCCCATTTACCTGCTCCCTCCTCACTATCCAAGGGCCAAACTTACCTTCCAGGTGAAGCGGCACTTAACCTGCTCTTCCCACAACCCAGTCTACTGCATTTGCTGCTCACAATGTGGCCTCTTCTACATTGGTGAAAACGAAACATAAACTGGGTGACTGCTGTACAGAACATCTACGTTCTGCCCGCAAAAAGACCCTGAGCTTCCAGTTGCCTGCCAATTCCACACCCCATCCTGTTCCCTGGCCAACATCTCTGTCTCAGGTTTGCTGTCGTGTTCCAGTGAAGCTCAGCACCAGCAGAACGAAGAACACCGAATATTTCACTTGGGGACCATACATCCCTCCGGTCCCAATATCGAATTCAATAATTCTAGGGCCTGAAATCCATAGTATCCTCGTCCCGACCATACACACCAAGACTTGTTATCACGCAGTCTGTCATTGCACACTATGTATTCTGAGCCACGAACAGTCACCATTCACCCTCCCACACGGATCGTTATCAACTCCCTTTCCTGTCCAACAATTCTTCCCTCGCTTTGGGGTCTGTCCTGATCTGTCCTTTACTGCATCTGCTTTCCTCCCACGATATCTCCAGCAAATAAATCAACGTTTTCCCAATTACAATCAGTTCTGTGGAAGGGTCACCGGCAACTCCTGTCTTTTTTGTTTCTGATATACAGCATCCACAGTTCTTTCAACTTTTTATTGAGGTAGAGTTGGCAATTGTTTCGGGAGACAGAAGGAGAGGGGGGAGAGACAGAACAGACATGAACTATTTATCTCCGTTGTTACTCATAATGTAAAATCATTGCAGTGCGATCACTTCCCTGAAGTATGAATAGAGGGAAGGAGCCATCCGTGACCGTGTAGCTGAAAGGTAGCGTGTCTGACTCCAGATCGGAAGATGGCGTGATTGAATTATGTCAGATTCACTGACGTCGTTGTTGGGCTAAATGCTCATCTCCCCCAGTTCATTACGGG
This sequence comes from Chiloscyllium punctatum, assembly GCF_047496795.1. NCBI lineage: Eukaryota > Metazoa > Chordata > Chondrichthyes > Orectolobiformes > Hemiscylliidae > Chiloscyllium > Chiloscyllium punctatum. The sequence goes on along the minus strand of NC_092774.1, from coordinate 60,535,920 downwards.
GTTTAAACACAGCCGTCTCCCTCTGGCAGCCGCTTCGTTCAGTTGGTGACAGTGCGGTGTGAATAACACAATACCAATATTCTTACAACATAATCCAGAGACTCCCGTCTTTATGTTTCAATCTATCAGGAGAGTGACAGCGAGTTCAGATAGAAATGTTTCTCACCAACAGCAAATCCTTTCCTCTCACTGGACACAGTTAAAATTATCTTTATTCATCAGAAGGAGCGGAAACCCTAGTCTGACGGCCCGCCCTCTCCACATTAACGGTGAGCCTGAATTTTATCAACGGTGTCAGTAAAATCCAGTGGCGGACACTGATTTGGTTCAATCGATTTTTTTTGCCAAGTGTAATTCACCGAGAGGATGCTGCTGTGTGAAACAGCGTGGGGAATTACTGCAGGGCCTCCTGCGCATGGAACACTCCGCAACTGATGTGTTTCACCTTCACCAGTTTATTCCTCTCTCGGAGAAGAGAGGTTTGATGATTCGGATCATAGCAGCCTGACAGAGAACAGGAGAAGAGCACTCAGCCCTTCACAAACTTGACACCACAGCTGGGTCATCGTGGCCTGCGTATCAGTATGGGATAGAAATCTGCATCTACTGACTGGAAGCACAGCAAATTGGAGTGCTGGTGGGACTATCACACAGGAGAAAACGGCTTCGACCTATCAACTGGAGTGGCTCCCAATGCGCAACTCCGCTCACCTCAACTGAATAACTGTCAACAAATTACTCAGTGATTGAAAGGAATACTCGGTTTTGAATCTGCATTGTGTCATGTACCTTCGAGAATGATGTCAAAACACCTTCATTGCTGTGATGGAGTATCCTGTAGGGCAGAATATATCCATTGTCAAATTTCCTACATTCTGTTGGTCCAACTCCGATTTCACTCAGAATCACGAAATGTGTGACAGCGCAGACTGAGGCCATGCAGCCCACCTTAGCTCTGCTGGCTCAACACAATATGTAAATAAGTGTCTCATTCTGTCGCCTTCTCCCTGTAAATCTGCACATTGTTACATTGAACATGCCCACCGAATTCCCTTTTGTGTCCATTGAATCTGCCTCTTTCTCACTGTCAGACAGCGACTTACTGACCCCACTCCCTGTGCGAAAACGGTCTTCCTAATGTCACTTTTACTTATTTTCCTGATGACCTTAAATCTCTGCCAAATCGTTCTCGATCCTTTCAGGCCTGGGAGCATTTTCACTGCATTATTTCCTCTGTCTAAAACCCTCATGACGTGGAAAACTTCAATCAGACCAGGTTTCAGCTCTCTGTTCTCCAAAGAGAGCTGCCCCAAACTTTCCAATCTCCCTTCATTGCTGACATTCCTCAGGACGGTACCATTCACGTTAACCTGTTCAGCGCCGTCTGCAATCACTTCACTTCCCCGCTTCCTGAAGTTTCACCCTCAGAATTGAGCGTAATATAGGTGGAGGATTCATTCAGACTCGGATTGTGCGGGCGAAAAATCTGCAATACTTGTTCTCACTTTCACCACGTGTTTCCCTTCGCCGTGTTCACTGCAATAGCAGCTCTGCACCGTCCCTAATTCAGGCAGTCCGATCTAAATTAACGAAGCGGCTTTAATTGACAAAATTGATCGGGCATTTTTGCTCATATCAATTTAAGGAATGATGGTTCGCTTGGGATTGGAACCCGGGAATTCTCACACGGCTGCATATGCTCGAAGACCCAAAGCTAGAATCACATCCCAGACTAACGAGCCACTAGCCATGGGTGCAGTCACCTCCTGAAGCAGCTGAGACTTGCTCAGTACGAAATTCATTGTACATTGCTCCCAGAATTGCAAGCAGGGAAGAGTTTCAAGAACATCTCCTTCTCGATCTGTCTCCCTGCTCCCAGGGCGCTGCTGTTTGTACTGTCCCCAGGAGCCGGGCTCTCTCCACTGTTGGATAATTGAACCATTTCGTTTCTACTTACATGCTGTGCTGGTGGAAGGCAGAGCCCATTCACTCTTCTGCTCTCTCTCACTATTACGTGAGGCAGGTTAAGTCAGTTACGATCATGTGTAGGAAATGGGCAACTTTGAACTTGATCCAAAGGTCTTGTTAACGGAGAGACAGAAAGATGCTGTGCTGTCGGGACAGAGAGAAACGGACTCCGGAGACTCTTCCCTCAGGTAAATTGATATGAGTGCATTTTTGTGCAGCCTGCTTGGTGTTCAGAATTTGTCCTCACACAGCAATCCTGCAGAAAGTCTTTTATTACACGGACGTTCGTTTCTTTACTGCACGAAATGGACTAAAACAGCAAGTCATGTGTTTCAACTTCACCGGTTCATTGCCATCTGAGATAAGAGTTTTCACACGAGATCAGGCCACAGCGACGGAGAACAGGACAAGACATCTCAGATCTCCACAAGGCTGCCAGCGCAACTGTGTAAATTTGACTTGTGTATCGATATTGAGCTCAGATACCCGAAGTTTTGGGAAGCAAACGACATGGCAAGGAAAAGAACAAAGCGCTGTAAAGGATATTTAGACACTCCGGAAGTCGTTTGAAAGGCAAATGCTGAACAGAGTACCACCACCAATGAAAGTCGCTCAAGGAGGCACTGAACGATAAGAAAGGATGGTTACGATCGATCGACCTCTAGGTTATGGGCCCAGCACGCCCCCGCTGCGCCACTCTGCCCCTACACACGGAAGCCTTTGCCACGGGTCCTTTCAGCCTTTCGTCAGGCGCGTGGTATGCACGTTGGAGACTGATGTCAAAGATCTCCACTGCTGTCATCTTATATGGTGTTCCGCAGACATATGGAGACTGTGTCAATATAAACTATTTCTAACTACCCTCATTCTCCTTTCATTTCACTCTGAATAGACGCCATGCGGCCCACCTTCGCTCTGCTGGGTCGACACCGAAAGTAAACGTGGGTCTCTATTCGTATTCGTCTCTCTTGCCTTCTCCATGTAATTCTGCACATTGTTACTTTAAACATGATCACCGAATTCCCGTTTGCGTGTAATAAATCTGCCTCTTTGTCAGTGTCAGTTAGGGATTTACTGACCCCAACCACTCCCTGTACGAAAGCATTCTTCCTAATGTAACTTTTGGTTCTTTTCCTCATGACTTTAAAACTCTGCCGAATCGTTGCCGATCCTTTCAGGCGTGGGAACATTTTGACTACATTACTTTCTCTGGCTAGACTTTGCATGACTTGAAAAGCTTCAATCGTGTCAGATTCAAACTTCTGTATTCCGAAGAGAGCTGTCCCAAATTTCCAATCGACCCTCATCGCTGACATCCCTCAAACACCGCACCACTCACGTCAACCTATTCAACGCTATCTCCAAACATTTCACTTCCCTGTTTTCTGCCCCATTCGTATTCCTGGCAGCCAAACCTCGTTTCACGAAGGTGCTTTTTGAGAAAATTAATGGGCCATTTTTGCACAAATCAAGTTAAGAGACGCAGCCTGTTTTGGGAGTTGAATCTAGGACCGCGCACAAGTCTGTACAGTTAAAGACTCTCCCTGAGAATCATGCCCCTAGACCAACAAACCAAAGAGCGGCTATTTCCCCACCACACACCTCTTGAGCCATCTGAGACTTGCTTAGTGTGAAATACATTTGACATTGCTCTAAGAATTGCAAGTGACAAAGAGTTTCTTGAACAGCTGCTTCTCATTCTGTCTCCCTGCTGCTGTTTGTCCCGTCCCCCGGAACCGGGCTTCCTCCACTGTTTCGAAACTTTTCTCTGACACCCGAGTGGCCAGTGACAAGCATTGCCCTCCTCAACATAGGATACAGAGAACAGGAGACCCCTCAGAGGTTTTCACCTCAACTGTGCACATTGGGCCAGTATATCATTGTGAAATATTTATGTCGAAGCTTTTTTGGGAAGCAGATGAGAAGGCAAGGTGCAGAACAGAGCGCCATTATACGGGAAAGCTGCTAAAGATGACGTTGAATGAATAGGAGAGAATGGTCTCTCTTTTGGGTTATGATCCCAATAAGCACGCGTTGTGCCATTCTCCTGCATTGCTCGGCTGTATTTCCAGAGAAGTATTTAGCTTTTCATCTGGTGTGTGTCAAGCACGTTTGAGAATGACTTCAAAAGATCTTCTCTGCTGTCGTGTCATATGCTGTTGTGCCGACATATCGTCGATGTGCAAAAATAAACTCTGTCTAAATTCCCACATTCTGTTTTTCGAACTGTGATTTCGCTCAGAATCACTAATTTTCAAAACTCGCAATATTCAAACTTTAACAAAGTGCTCATAGAAATGATTAGTGAACACCTGGAAGAAATTCTTCCAAACTTACCTGGGGAATTTCGCTTTGAGGGGTCTTGAACTTTAAGTGGAAGGAAGGGAAGTTTGCCTCGAGGCTGTTTAATGTGGAGATGTGTTCTCCATGTAAACTGGTCGTAGTTGACCATCCCAGTGCTTCCCGATGCAGGGCTGCCTGACCCTCCAGGGAGGTTTACTTGTAGCAACTGGAGTGAATCCAGAGATGGAGCAGATTCTGCAAAGGTACTCAAATACTTTCTATCTCCCTTTTAGGTATTTTCCTTGTGTATTCCCTCAGTTTGTCACGTATGCAGTTTGCACCCTGGAAAATGATTGCTTTTTTCCTCATGTTCACAATTAAAAGTGTAGTTTCACATGGAACTGAGCCGCATTGAAAGGATTGTCATATTGATATATATATGTACACGTATTTAGTTTAAGATTAGATTAGATTTGAATGAAGTTTTCCTCTAAACACACCTGAGCCTATCTGGCTGCATGAGGGATTTCAGGTTTCTGTGTGCTAGGTATTATGTGATCAGCAGGCATCTGGCAAACTACAGGAACTGCCACCTATGTTATGTTCGTTTCAGTGTACTGCCAATTATCACTTATTTTGTGACTTTTTTTTGCAGGAAGACGTGCCGAAAGAAATCTGAAAACAAATGATACATCAACTTCTGACAGAGCCACTTGATTCATTGGGACTTGAATATCAGCAGCCATTCCAATTAAGAAGACATGGTTGCTTTTGTTTGCTTGAGAGATTTTGGACACTGGTGTGGCAGGAAGAATACTGAGACACAGAGTGAGGGAGATTCAGTGCGCTGACAGTGAAAAGTGCTTCATACCATTTACTCAGCTTTGGGGAATCAAAGTCTCATCCCTGACGGTGGGGATAGACTATGTCCCCGTTCTGATTGTAATTTCAAACCCAGACCAACACATGGAAAGCTCCCCCAATGGGGAAACTGTGGAAATGTGGGGACTGAGGGAAAGGATTCCCTTCCCCATCCGTGTTGGAAACCCACAGACGTATTCACAGCGGGGAGAGGCCATTCACCTGCTCGGTGTGCAGGAAGGGTTTCAGTCGGATCAGCCATCTGGAGACGCACCAGTGTATCCACAAGTGAGAGAAGCCATTCACGTGCCCCATGTACGGGAGGGGGTTCACTCAGTCAGCTGCACTGCTGACCCACCAGTGGGTCCACACCGGAGAGGGGCCGTTCACCTGCTGTCAGTTCCAAAAGGGCTTCACCTGCTCCTCCCACCTGTGGAGGCACCAGCGCGTTCACGTGCCATTGCAGGGGGGATGGAAGGAGCGATGGCCGAGCGCCGCTAACAACCCAGCTCTGGGGACTCTCAGGTTCGAATTCCGTCGCGGCAGATGGCAGAATTGGGATTCGGTCAGTAATCTGGACTTCAGAATCTAAGGATGAAACCGTTTTTAGAGCGCAAAAACCCATCTGATTCAGTCATGTCCTTTTCAGTGATGGAAACTGCCGTTGCGCGAAAGGATTCACTCAGTCGTCCCAGCTGCATGCTTTACCCGGCTGTACGAAGGATCCAGTTACAAAGGGACAACTCAACGAACCAATAATAAAGAAAGTGTGGTGGGGGGAGTGGGGGGTGAGTGTGCGCACTTTGAGCTTGAGGTGCTTTTTTTTAAGAAAAGCTACTTTTTGTACGCCTTGTGATGTGGAGATCTGAAGCTGTAACAAAGTTGGGTCGCAGTAAAGGTTACCTGAACTTACTGCCAGGCTTAAACTATTTCAGAATCCTGAAGAGGAGTTGTTGGACTCGAAACTTTAACTCTGCTTTCTCTCCACAGATGCTTCCAGTCCTGCTGAGTTTTTCCAGTGTTCTCAGTTTTTGTTTCAGATTTCCAGCATCCACAGTTCTTTGTCTTATTTATCAAATTCAATTCTAGCCCTTCCCAAGTGTCTGGAACTTCATCTCCCTGATCTACAAACTGTTCACTTACCCTAGAAATGACCGCTACCTCCTTATCAAAGTAGACCCCTTTGTTGCAAAATGATTGTTCAATTCTGTGACCAAAATTATTGCATTCGTAATTACTTACACCAGGGACTCTCAATATCTCAGGCCAGAGCACAGCTAGATTATTTCAGACAGTACATTTATGTGATTTGATGCAATTCCCTATTCCTTACTTTGACAGCGTGTTGCTGGGAATGGAGGGTTTGAATTAAGAAGAAGCTGGGACATTTTTCCAACAGAGCCGAGCAAGTTGACAGATAACTTTATCGAGATTTTTAAAAACAGGAGAGGTATAGATAAGGTATCATTTCCAGGAGGCTCAGAATATTTTGTTGCTCCAGAAGGTGTAAAAGGGGGTCAAAGCTTCAACAGAAATCGAGCAGAGCTGAGAACAGACAACATTTAACTCTGTGGGAACAGGGAGATCAGAGGACAGAGAAATCAGGACCTGAAATCCGAGCTGACACCAGACTACCATGTTATCAGTGCTTTGATTAGCAGTGCCCACCCTCTACCTTTACTGAGCCTCTCACTCGACTTGAATGCCACATCTTCCCTCGATATTCTGGATCCAATCCTTGTCATTCTGAAGCCATATCTCTGTAAGGAGTCTCAGATCATAATTATTCTCTTCAATGTGTGCAGTCAATTAATTCGCTTTTTTTACAATGCAGCTTTTAGTTTTATTTTTTGTGATGGTGAGAATCCAGTTTTGAATGCTAGTACATTTATTCTCCTTGTCCCTTTCTCTCATTCTCTGGTGTTTGGTTTCCACATCACTACATTGCTCACTGCTCTTGATTTCGATTGGCTATGCTAAATTGCCTAGTGTCCAGGGATGTGCAGGTTAGGTGGGTTGACCATGGGAAACGCAGGGTTATCGTTTCAAAGTAATAGAAGAAGTAGGCCATTTGGCCCATCGACCCTGCTCCGCCATTCATTACAATCATGGCGGATCGATCAATAGTCTCAGCTCCTCCTAATTGCATTATCCCAACTTCCCTTAATTCCCTTACCACGCAAAAAAAACCCATCCAACAGTGTCTTAATGAAGCTGCCTCTACTGCTTCTTTGAGCACAGAATTCCATTAATTTACCATTAACCGCATAGGTCCTGCCCTGAGTTGCCTCATCAAAATGCAACAGCTCATATTTGTCTAAATTAAACTCCATTCACGACTCCTTGGTCCATCGGCTCATCTGATCAATTATAATTTATATTAAACTTTCTTTCCTACCTTACTCCCTAAAAGCTGAAAATCTCCATCCCACACTCTCACCCTCCATTCTCACTTTGTTGAGTCTAATCACGGATGTCCTCATCCTGAAGGGTTTGATTCATGCTGATTAACAGGCCCACATTCAAGGGAGATCTAACTGAAACGTACAGAACATTGAACGGCCTGGACAGAGTGGACATTGGGAAGATGTTTTCATTGGGAGGAGAGACTAATACCCATGGTCATAGCCTCAGCATAAAGGGAGAATGGAGATTAGGAGCAATTTCTTTAGCCAGAGAGTGGTGAATCTATGGAATTCATTGTCACAGAAAACTGTGGAGGCCAGGTCACTGCGTATGTTGAACATTGAGGTAGAGATGTACAGCATAGAAACAGACTGGTCCAACTTGTCCATGCTGACCAACTATCACAACCCAATCTAGTCCCACCTGACAGCACAAGGCCCCATATCCCTCCAAACTCTTCCTATTCATACACCTACCCAAATGCCTTTCAAATGTTGCAATCGTACTAGCCTTCAACACTTCCTCTGGCAGATCATTCAATAAACGTACCATTCTCTGCGTCAAAAAGTTGCCCCTTAGATCTCTTTTGTATCTTTCCCCTCTAACGCGAAACCCATGCCCTCTCCTTCTGGACACCCCCACCCCAGGAAACGACTTTGTTTATTAATCCTATCCATGCCCCTCATGATTTTATACACGTACAGTTACGACGTTCAAAAGACATTTGGATAAGTACATGAATACGAAAGGTTGGAAGGGTGATGGGCCAAACACTGGTAGGTGGGACGAGTTTAGTTTGAGAACATACTCAGCATGGACTCGTTGGATGAAGGGTCTGTTCAGTACTGTCTGACTCTGTGACTGATCTGTACTGGTCTTAAAACCATTTTCTTACCTCCCCCTATAAGCATCCACTTCTTTGGTGTTCAAAACTCAGATGAACTTCGCCTTGAATATGTTCAATGACCCCACTTCTGAAGTCAATTCCTCTTCGTAATATATCATTTGCCTTGCTCATTGCCTGCTGCATCTGCCCGACAGCTGGCATTGACTGGTGTGGAGGGACTCTGAGACCCCTTAGTACATCCATACATCATTCCTGATGAAGGACTTGTGCCCGAAACGTTCACTGTCCTGTTCCTCAGATGCTGCCTGAGCTGTTGTGCTTTTCCAGTGCCACATTTTTCGACTTTCACCTCTAGTCCTCACTTTCTCCACATTCCAATATATAATCATTTTAACAATGCACTGCTTTTTTTTTAAACAGCAAAGGCTATAACTTCACATTGCGGAACTGCACTTGCCATGTGTTTGCCAATTGAGACACAGACCTGGACCAACTTCGGGAAGAGGCAAAAGACTGAGTTCTGAACAAAAACCGTAGCACACTCAAAACGTCGGCTCTGTTTCCCTTTCCACGGATGCTGCTCGACCCGTTGGCTTTCTGCAGTATTCGCTGTGTTTGTTCGACACAAATGCTGCTTTCCATTAAAGAACTTCAATCCCTGTCCTCTGGTAACTGACCCTAGTCAGTGGCAAAAGGTTCTTCTGATCATTAACCTGCCCATTCACACCACGTCTTCTCCCATCATTGCCAACAGCCCCTGGAATTCTCCAGTTAACCTTCTTTGCTCCAAAGAGAACATTCCCAAACTTGGGATTGGAAATTGCTCATCCCTGGACATGATGCAAATGTTACAATGGGGAAGAGGTTTTGTCAAAATATCGTCAGTTAGCAGGTGGAAAAAATGTTCAGGAAGTAAAACACAAATCCCAGTCTCCAGCTTTGTGAATCTTTCGAAACTCTTTGGGAAGTGGAATCAGAGGAGAATGAAGGATGAACTGACGGACTGAGCAGAGACAGTCCAGACACCATCCCCTTGTTTAAGAGGCTGATTGACTCTGATATTCTCGGGACCTGAACTGACCCGAGACATTGAAAGAATTCTCTGCACATCAGGAATTCAAACCCCTTCTCGGCTCGGCGCCAATGAGAAAATTCAGGAAGAGGCAAAACACTGAAAGGCTCGGAGGGCGATGCCCCCGGTGGTGGAGAGCTCGTTCCTCGTGACATGGATGTACCTGCAGATGGTGGGATCAGGCTGTCCCCATGTCTCCAGAATGAATGTCCAAGGCTTTATTATGGAAAGTAAAACTGATAGAAGACAATGGTAATTTTGGGCGGGGCGGGTTGAATTATGAATTGATTAGTAGGTTCCTCAAAGACACTGTGCAAGCAGCTCTTGCACCTGTCACTGTGGCGCAATTGGTCAGCGAGTTCGGCTATTAACCGAAAGGTTGGTGGTTCGAGACCACCCAGGGACGGCGTGTTCCTAGTTCTCGCTCTTACCGCTTTCTTGGCTGCGAAAGTGCACGTTTTTAATGGAGTCAGGAAAATGTTTCCCAAACGGAAATCTATTCCACTGAGGCAGCACAAAGGGGTTTCTGAATTGATTGAATTTCTAACATAAATGACTGCGGATGCTGAGAAATCGAGACAGAAAGGGAAACTGCTGGAGAAACTCAGCAGGTTTGGCTGGACCTGGATGAGGTAAAAAACGAGTTCTGAAATGTTGTCTCTGATTCTCTTTCCACAGATGCTGCCTGACCTGCGGAGTTGCTCCTGCAATTTCTGTTTTTGTTTTTAACTGAACGTCCATTTCATTTACCGGGATGAAACACGCAGACTCGCCATTTGCAGATATTTAACCCTTTCGAAACCTGAGAAGTGATTGAATTCAAACAAACTCTGCAAGGATTCACTTTTTGTCAGCTCCACAGGCAGAGAGATCTGGGAAATGAAGATGTCAGTGTGGTTCTGTATTGATGGGCCGAGTGGTGAATGCGATGGACATGAAATCCATTGCGGTTCCCCCACGCAGGTGTGAACCCTGCCGACTACAGTTGAGAAACGACGTCAAAAAGAAAGGGAGATTGCTCCACGGTTTTTTTAAAGATGCAAATCAGTGGAGGGGTTGAAGTATTTCAATCACATTGGGACTGGTCGGGAATTTGTAGCCCACTGCCTGTCAGGGTGGAACAAGCAGATACCCACAGAGCTGCTAATGAGGCGATGAGCCAAGAGTTTGGAAATGAGATCGAACAGTGAGGGGCGTGAAGTCGTAATCGACGTTAAGCAGGCACCTGAGGACAAAGGTGTTTTATTTGCCAGTGAAAGATACTGCTTCACAAAGTTGGGACGATGGAAGGGAAGCAGTGACGGTGATTATCTTTGGCTGTTCCTCTTGTGAATGTTCCCATTGCTGCGCATGTCCGTGTTAACGTCAGAACTCTGCAGCATGGTGGCGTCAGGTCCGCACAGGGCCAGGGGCGCAATGGATGACGCATCTGACTCCACCTACCTGTTTGAAATGCAGCTCACAGCTTCTTCACACACCCCAATTAATCTTTCTCATTGTCCTGAAGCCGGCATACGGTTTGAATTCCCGAACTGCGGGAATGAGACTCTTTTCACTGTGTCGCGTCAGTAAGTGTCCCTGAGAACATCAGAGTCAAGTCACAGCGCTGTCAGAGGAGGGGAAGCTGAAATAGTCCCACACGCTGCTCATGGGCACATTTCACTTTCCCCAACTCACCGCCCCAACCACTGCGGCTCTTGGGAGTGGAAAGGGAACAAACACCAAAACCCAGTCTCAGCTTTGTAAATCTTCAGGAAATAAGAAAACTGTACATCCCTTCGGGTCTTCCATCCTGGGCTGACAGCGTTGATTTTAAATGGCTGTCCAGTCAGGGCCGATTCGTTTTGGCTAAAAAAAATCTTCCTTTTCTCATCCCAGCATTTCTTGCTACAGAGAACTGTGTGGCAGAGTTCATGTATATATTTCCTTGTATGGTATTTTGTAAATTACATTCGTTTGCTGGTTGTTTGTATCGGGTTTTTCAGGTTCATTAGCCGCTGTTTAAGTGTGTTGGGAGGTTTGTGGGCGACCATGATGCTGAGAGGGTTGAGTTGTCTGGACATCATTTCTCAGATGTCTTTAATGTAAAGTAATGTGGCTAAGGTTTCTGCAGACGTTGTGTCTGCTTGTGTCAGTTTGTTGATGTGAAATCGGCACACTAGGTTTATTGGGTAGGCAAAAGTGAGGACTGCAGATGCTGGAAACCAGAGTTTAGATCAGAGTGGTGCTGGAAAAGCACAGCAGGTCAGACAGCTTCCGAGGAGCAGGAAAATCGATGTTTCGGGCAAAAGCCCTTCATCAGGAATAGAGGCAGGACCCCTCCAGGGTGGAGAGATAAATTAGGGGTGGGGTGTGCTGGGCCAAAGGTAGCAAAAAGTACAATAGGTGAATGGGGGTGGGGATGGAGGTGACATATCAGAGAGCAGGGTGGTGCGGGAGATTGGCAGGTAGGACAGGTCATGAGGACAGCGCTGAGCTGGAAGGTTGGAACTGAGGTAAGGTGGGGGGAGGGGAAATGAGGAAACTGGTGCAGACCACATCGATGTCCTGGGGATGAATGTATCCGAGGCAGAAGTTCTTCCTCCAGGCATCGGGTGGGGAGGGAGCGGCGATGGAGGAGGCCTAGGTCCTTCATGTCCCTGGCAGAGTGGGAGGGGAGGTTGAAATGTTGGGCCACAGGGCGCTGATTGTTGCGGGTGTCCTGGAGATTAGATTAGATTACTTACAGTGTGGAAACAGGCCCTTCGGCCCAACAAGTCCACACCGCCCCGCCGAAGCGCAACCCACCCATACCCTTACCTAACACTACGGGCAATTTAGCACGGCCAATTAACCTGACCTGCACATCTTTGGAGTGTGGGAGGAAACCGGAGCACCCAGAGGAAACCCACGCAGACACGGGGAGAATGTGCAAACTCCACACAGAGAGTCGCCTGAGGCGGGAATTGAACCCGGGTCTCTGGCGCTGTGAGGCAGCAGTGCTAACCACTGTGCCACCGTGCCCTCAAACGCTGTGACTTGACTCTGCGACGGGACTCCAGTCTCCCCAATGTAGAGGAGACCGCATCGGGAGCAATGGATACACGAAATGACATTGGTGTTCGCCTTCTTCCTTCCGTGACCCGGGTTCGACTTCCGGGCAGGAAAGCAATTTTCAGGAGAGCTGTCAAACTTCTCCCGTCTATCCCTGGTGGTCTAGTGGTTAGGATTCGGCGCTTTCACAGTTGCGGCCCGGGTTCGATTCCCGGTCAGGGAATCAATTTTCAGTGTGTTGCATGGCTATCCATTTTCCTTAAAAGCGCTGGACAGTTACTTATTTGTCTTCGTAGTGACTGGGTGCTACAGTGTGTCGTGTTTCGTTGAAATAGTACCCTCGTTCAAATTTGTTTGTATGCGTAGGGATGATTACTTCTGTAGCAAAATACTTGGTTCGCGTGTGGTGTTTTCCTCTAGACGCTGTTTTGATTTTACCATTGACTGTTCGCTCTACTGTGACATCTAGAAATGGCACTTTGTTGTTGTTCTCCTCTTTTGTGAATTTTATGCCAGTAAGGAGATTGTTGATGGTGTTGTACGTTTCCTCTAATTTGTTTCATTTTTTGATGACAGAAGTGTTTCATCGGTATTTCGTTGATTTATTTGTAGGGCTTGTTACTGAATATAAAGTGGGTGGTAACCACGAGGTTGACAGTGCTATCTTTGCTGATGAAGTTGGTGCTGTGTTTTTGTCTTTAGTTCTTCGAGTAGTGTCTTCAGTTTTCTTTGGTCACGTTGATGTTAATGGATGTGAACAGGGCTGTTATGTCAAAGGACAACATTATTCCATCCTCTTCTATCTTCGTGTCTTTGGTGTTCAGGAATTCTTGGATGGAGTAAATGGAGTGGCATGAATCTTCGACTTGGTGTTTTAGTCCTCAGTGGAGGCCTTTGACTAGTCTGTATATTGGTGTTCCAAGTAGTGAGACTATGGCCTGAGGGGGGCTCCTTGTTTGAAAAAGAGGAGAACAACAATAAACTGCCATTCTTAGATGTCACAGTAGAGCGAACAGTCAATGGGGAACTTCAAACTGGCATCTACAGAAAAACAACATACACAAACCAAATACTTAACCACAGAAGCAATCATCCCAACACCCACAAAAGAAGCTGCATCAGGAGATTATTTCAACGAGCCACTACATACTGCAGCACAGAGAAACTACGAAGAGCTCAAGAGAAATAAGTATATGGTGCATTGAGGGAGAACGTGTCCCCAATAAACCCATTCCGCCGATTTCTCATTGATGCTTTCAAGCTGACTCTCAAAAATTCGGTTTGAACCTCCATTCTTTCCTCTTTGTTTTTTGTGGGTTTTGAAAGCTTTCCCAATCCTCTGACTGAGTATTGGAGTTGGGAAGTTATGTTGTGGTTGTACAGGACATTGGTTGGACTACTTTTAGAATATTGCGTGCAATTCTGGTCTCCCTCCCATCACAAGGATATTGTGAGATTTGAAAGGGTTCTGAAGCACCAATAGGTCCACAGAGGGGAAGCGGCCCTTCTGCTGCCCGAGTATGGGAAGGCCTTCAATGATTCTGCTGCCCTGCTGACGCACCAGTTGGCCCACACCGGGGAAGGCTGTTCTCCGGCCCCAAGTGCAAGATGGCCTTCAGCAGGTCTTCCCACCTGCTGAGACACCAGTGGGTCCATACTGAGAGGCCGTTCTTCTGCCCCAACTGCAGGAGGGGCTTTGCACTTTCCTCCGACCTGCTGGCCCATTGGTGTGTCCACATGGTGGAGAGGTCATTCAGTTGCCGTATGTGCAGGAAGGCCTTCAGCAATTCCTCTGCCCTGCTGAGGCACCTGTCCATCCACACCGGGGAGAAACCGTTCTCCTGCGCCGAATGTGGGAAGGTCTTTACCTGCTCCTCCACACTGCTGAATCACCAGCTGGACCACACGGGGATTTTGGTGGGGGGGGGGGGGGGACAGTGGAGGAGGGGGGAGGCCATTCTGCTGCCCTAAGTGCGGGAAGGCCTTCAGCAATTCCTCCACCCTACTGAAGCACCAATGTGCCCACACCAGGGAGATGCCCTCCAGCTGGCCCGAGTGTGGGAAGAGGTTCATGTTTTCGTACAACTTGCGGAAGCACCAGCGGAGGCACCAGCGCTCCCAGCAATCAGATCCCACCGGTGACGCTGCCTTCGGTCACCTCCCAGGACTGAACCTCCTGCCAGTTCTGACAGTGGGTGCAGTGGGAGAGTAGGTGGGCTGTTTTTCTTTTCTGCTGGACTGCAATTGCCTCCCCCACACCCCACAATCACAACTCCATGGGGGCTCAGGGTTAGCACTGCTGCCTCATGGCACCAGGAACCCAGGAATAATTCCACCCTTGGGGTCTGTGTGCAAGTTATGGAGGGTAGGAAAATGGATCTGAGTGGGTTAGTCTTCGGAAGATCAGTGCAGATGTGTTCAGCTGAAGGACTTGTTTCCACATTGTGGGAGTTCTATGATTCTATGAGCTTTGCCTTCAGTGGATACTGCTGCTCATTGAGCCCGGGACTGCACATTGCCAATGAAATGATCCAGAGAAACCGAAGACCGCAAGACCATCGGAGAAGAGGTTAGGCCATTCGGCCTACTCTGCCATTCGTTAGTAACAAAAGTATTGGATGAGATGAGCTACACTGCGGAAACAGGCCATTCGTCCCAACAAGTCCACACCGACCCCCCCCCCCCCCCCCCCGAAGATTAACCCATCCTGACCCATTTCCCTCTGACTAATGTACCTAACTCGATGGGCAATTAAGCATGGCCCATCCACATGACCTGCACATCTTTGGTTTATGGAAGAAAACAGGATCACAGAGAGAAAACCTACGCAGACACTGGGAGAAAGTGCAAATTCCTCACAGATAGTCACCCAAGGCTGGAATCAAACCTGGGCCCCTGGTGCTATGAGGCTGCAGTGGTTACCACTGAGCCACTACATATTGCAACCCGAAGTTGGCAAGTAGGAGCTTGGGAGAATACAGCAAGCTAGGCAGCACCAGATGTGGAGTAGTCAGCATTTTGGGTATTAACCCTTCTTCAGGACTGAAACGTTGACTTCTCCATGAGAAACGATTCACAGGAATGTTGCTGGGGGTTGGAGGGTTTGAGCTACAGGGAGAGGCTGAATAGCGTGGGGCTGTTTTCACTGGAGCATCGGAGGCAGAGAGGTGACCTAATAGCGGTTTTTCAATCATGAGGGGCATGGACAGTGTAATAGACAAAGTCCTCTCCTTGGGGTGGGGGAGTCCAGAACGAGAGGGCATAAGTTTAGGGTAAGAGGCGAAATATATTAAAGGGACAACTTCTTCATGCAGAGGGTGGTACATATATGAAATGAGCTGCCAGAGTATATGGGTCAGGTGCTGTCAAATGGGAGTGGATTAATTTAGGATATCAGGTCAGCATGGACAAGTTGGACCGAAGGGTCTGTTTCCATGCTGTACGTGTCTCTGACTCATGGTCCTGATGTAAGTTTCAAATAGAGTCCAAGTAACTTTGAATAGTTCAATCTTGTTGAGCTCACCTCCTGAAAAGTTTCAGATGAATCCCTCTGAGAGATACTGTTTAAACATGCTGAGTTGGACAAAGTATCCCATCAAGTTCAACACAAACCCAGAGTTGAAGAAGTCACAAGTCAGAACACCAAGGGGACCAAAACTGATCACAATATTCCAGGTGCAGCCTCATCAACGTCCTGTATAACTACAACATAACTTGCCAACATTTGTACTCAATTCCCTAACTGATGAAGGCCAGTGTGCTGAAACCTTTCTTCACTGCCTTGTGTACCGATGTTATCAGAGATATAGGACCTACTTTAAACTGATCCACGATCCAGCTGCTGGGAGCACAGAAGTAGAGTAGTGCTGCGTGAGTGTGCTGGGTCGATAACCCAGAGGTCGATGGGTAAAAACCATGTGAAGCTATTGCTCAATGTCTCTGTAAGCTGCTTTCATATACAAAGGTTCTGTGCATCTGGTTCCCAAAGCTTCTTCAGTGGAGGCGTGGCCGCTGGAGCCCAGGAGTTCAACAACCCCCCGGAGCTGGAGGAGGTTCCAAGCTCCAAGAAGCGGGGGGTAAGGCTGGAAGCAAGATTTGCTCAAGGCTTGTATTTTAAACTCATTTTAATGGTACCTACTGTATGGGGCTATGGTTTACATTAAAACGGAGGATCATATCAGAGTGTTTATATTTAGCGGTGGTAGTTGGTAAAATGCACTCTCTGGAGGAGCACTTTCTATGATGCTGCATTTCTTGCCTTCTGCCCTTACCCCATTTCTTATCTCCCATCTTGATTTTATATTTTTTTGGTCAAATTTAATTTCATATTAATCAGACTTGCGATTCACTGTGTGCTATTAATTTGTTTGTTTGAATATTGTAAGTCAAAATTAATGGTGTCATGTCATTTCTGATGTCAGAGTTTGACATTGAATGTGCAGATGTGAATATCAGTAAGTTGTGAAAATAAATCAAGAACTTGTGGTTTTTAACAAAAAGAGCAGTTCACTGATATTCATGGCATCGTCTCATTTGGGTGTGATGATTCAAATCTGACCAACAAACCGTTTCATGCAGTCATCCAATTGAATAAAAAAATTCTTTAATTTAATTAAAGAAAATAACTCTGGCAAGCTAAGATTTATGCAATCTATTTATAAGATTATGTCCATTGCTCGCAATATGGTCTCATCCACATTGAGGAAACTGCACGCCAACTAGCGGAACATTTCAGGGAACAACTCTAGGACTCTAAATCTAACCGACACACGCCCTGTGGTGGAACACTTTAACTCCCCCTTCCATTCCACCAAGGACATGCAAGTCCTGGGCCTCCTCCACTGCCAAACTCTTGCTACCTGACACTTGTAGGAAAACACCTCAACTTCTGCTTTTGGACCCTCCAACCACATGGTATCAATGCAGATTTCATCCGTTTCATTATTTCCTCTCCCCCACCTTGTCCCAGATCCAACCTTCCAATTCGACACCAACCTCTTGACCTGTCATACCTGTCCACCTTGCTTCTCACCTATTTACTCCACCCTCATCTCTGACCTATCACCATCAATCCCTACCTCCATCTACCTATTGCACTCCCAGCTGCCTTCCCTCCAGCCCCACTTCCTTCCCATTTATCTCTCAGCCCCCTTGGGCCACCCTTTATTCCTGATGAAGAGCTTATGCTCTAAACCAAGACTGTGATGATGCAACATCCTCAACAAATAGGAAATAGCTCCCAAGTCAGATTTCATTGCCTCTTCTGTTTCCCAGTTCTTTCAGAAATAAGGAATGTCTTTTTCTTCCACTAGAAAGTGGTCTTCCACTTTGCGCTGTCTGAAGTGTTATGCCAAACCACTACTTCAGCCACCTTTTAAGAATCCTTTCAACCTGTTTTTCTGACAATTGTGGAGGTGACCAAAAGCAAACATTTCACTTCTCCTCAATGTCCCATTTCTCCTCCTATGAGGCATTTTGTCATGTTGTCTCTGTTACAAACAGCCAAGTGCACTTGGTTTCTGAATTGAAATTTGGCCATTGAAGTGAACAGGATTAATATTTATCGATAGCTAGCTGTGTTTGCACTAACTGTAATTATCCATCAATACGACGTCTTTTGTTCCACCAAAACCGGAAACAATGATCTGTGCTTATATTGCAGTCGGATATAGAAAATCATCCCAGCGATCTTCACGTTATTATAGTTTACTGAGGCCATAACATCATTACGGGGCAGTTTGATGTGACTAAAACCTGGATGGCAATCTCTAGATTATGTTGTTAAAATATCGGTATAATGTTATTCACACTGCGCTGTCACCAACTAAACGAAGCGGCTGTGTTTAAATACCGTAATGAACAGTTTGTGTTCGACTTCTCACATTGCGGGGAGCTGAGCATTTACCCAAACAATGGGCACACCACCTCCCTGACACAGTGTTCACAACTCAAACTGACAGCAAAGATTCACGTGTGATCAAAAGTTTCCGAAAAGAAGATTTGACACGACCGATATACGGAAAGAACGTACTCATTTCTTGATTTGAAATGCAAGAAGTTGAGTGTAGTGAGCCAGACATGATTTGAACAAGGAACCTCCTGATCTGGAGTCAGACGCGCTACCGTTGCGCCACAAACTCACGGACAGCTGATGACCTCTATTCATGCTTAAGGGAAGTGATCGCACTACAATAATTTTACGTTCAAGTCTGTTCTGTTTCTCCCCCTTCTCTTCCAAGGGTTGGGATTGTCTTTCGATTTGCAGAAGTTGAGATGCTCTGGATGCTGTGATCCAGGGCAAACACAGGCTGGAGGACCTTCGGCGTAGAAATAGTGACGAGCATGTACGGTTATGTCAAGCTACAGGAGAACAAAATTGTGGCTCTACTCTTTCTTTTCCCGACTGGCATTTGACCACTTAAAATCTGTCAATAACAGCAGCATCTCCAGAGCATACTGCACATGCTCCTCGGTGTCAGCAAGGTCTGTGCGGGTTAGCCGGTGTCAGCAAAAACTGCATGCTCGGCGCTGTCCCCGGAAACGACTCACGATCTTCATGGACCAATGGAGAGCATTGTCGGACTGGAAGGAAACTTATCCTCCTGCCAATCAGAGCCCCCTTACTGTCTGAATGTGGAAGGTGGACCATGTCATTCTGAAGCTGCTGCTGTTCCTCTCTCTGTAAGTGAAGATTGAGCTTCACCCCAAACTGTAACTTCCTTCCTTTGTCCAACATCTGTGAGTATGGCACTCTTTTCTCACCCTCTTTTTCCATTTATTTTTCATTCGGGGCTTCAGTTGTTGACTTGCAGCAACTGAAACGGAAGAGAGGGAATCCGGGGGGCGGGGCAGACTCTGGAAATGTTGGAGAAATTACGACTGCAGATGCTGAAGATCAGAGTCCAGAATGTGGTGTTGGAAAAGCACAACAGGTCAGGCAGCATCAAAGGAGGGTATGAAGGAACAGAGACTTTCAGCTTCTGTGGAATGAGAGAAAGAGTTCATTATAAATTAGCATTGATCAGATAGGCCAATGGGAGATGGAGTTTAATTTAGAGAAATACATTTTGGTCAAGCAATCCAGGCAGGACTGACTGGGGAGTGTTGCAGAATAAAGAGACCTTGGAGTGCAGGTTCATACTTCATTGAAAATGGAGCCTCAGGTAGACAGAATAGTGAAGGCAGTGTTTGGTATGCTTTCCATTATTGGTCGCAGCATTGAGTATGGGAGTTGGGAGTTTGGGAGTTGGCTGTGCAGGACATTGGTTAAGCCACATTTGAAATGCTGCATCCACTTCTTGTCTCCTTTCTATCGGAAAGATGTTGTGAAACTTTGAAAAGGATCAGAAAAGATTTACAAGGCTGTTGCCAGAGTTGGAGGGTTTCAATAGACAATAGACGCAGGAGTAGGCCATTTAGCCCTTCGAGCCTGCACCGCCATTCAATATGATCATGGCTGATCATTCCTAATCAGTATCCTCTTCCTGCCTTATCTCCATAACCCTTGATCCCACTATCTCTGAGAGCTCTCTCCAACTCTTCCTTAAATGAATCCAGAGACTGGGCCTCTACTGCCCTCTGGGGCAGAGCATTCCACACAGCCACCACTCTCTGGGTGAAGACGTTTCTCCTCATCTCTGTCCTAAATGGTCTACCCCGTATTTTTAAGCTGTGTCCTCTGGTTCGGCACTCACCCATCAACGGAAACATGTTTCCTGCTGCCAGTGTCCAATCCTTTCATAATCTTATATGTCTCAATCAGATCCCCTCTCAGGCTTCTAAACTCAAGGGTAAACAAGACCAGTCGCTCCAGTCGTTCAGTGTGAGGTAATCCCGCCATTCCAGGAATTGACCTCGTGAACCTACGCTGCACTCCCTCAATAGCCAGAATGTCTTTCCTCAAATTTGGAGACCAGAACTGCACACAGTACTCCAGGTGTGGTCTCACCATGACCCTGTACAGCTGCAGAAGCACCTCTTTGCTTCTATACTCAATCCCTCTTATTATGAAGGCCAGCATACTATTAGCCTTCTTCACTACCTGCTGTACCTGCATGCTTGCCTTCATTGACTGGTGTACAACAACACCCAGATCTCTCTGTACTGCCCCTTTCAGCTCCAAGGAGAGGCTGAGGAAGCCAGGGATATTTTTTCTCTGGAGGGTCAGAGGTTGAGGGGTGACCTTATAGAGATTTATAAAATTATGAAGGTCATGGATAGGATAAATAGACAAGGTTGTTTCCCTGGAGAGTCAGTGGGGGGGGGGGGGGGGGGGGGGGGGGTGGGGGGGGGTGCGGGTGAAGAGACTGGAGACTAGAGACATAGGTTTTCAGTGAGAGGGGAAACATATAAGAGTTCTGAGGGGCAACTTTCCCACGCAGAGTGTGGTGCATTTAAGGAGTAAGCTGCCAGAGGAAGTGGTGGACACTCATACAATCGCAACATTTAAAAGGCATCTGGATGGGTTTATGAATAGGAAGGGTTTGGAGGGATATGGGTCAGGTGCTGGCAAGTGGGACTAGATTGGATTAGGATATCTGCTCCGCATGGACAGGTTCGAGTGAAGGGTCTTTTTCTAAGTTATACATCTATGACTCTATTTGATTACAGATGCTGCTCCTCTCTCTGAATGAAGATTGAGCGTCACTCCAGACTGTAACTTTCTTCCTCTGTCCAATATCTGAGTACAATACTCTCTTTTATCAACCACGTTTTCAATTTTTTTTCATTCTGGGGTTCAATTGTTGACTTGCAGCAACTGAATGGAAAGCGAGTGAATCCAGGGAGGGGACAGACTGTGTCTCGATTGACAATGTAGACAGTCAGAAGGCTGGAAGAAAACAGCAAGCCAGGAAGCATCAGGAGGTGGAGAAGTCTACGTTTCAAGTGTTTCTTCAGGAAGGGGGATGGGTGTAGGACAAGATGCAGATAAAGGGGTGCCGGTAGCAAGGTGTTGAAGTGGGAATTGGTGAAGACAGAGGGTACAACCTGATGGTCGATGGGAGGAAGGAATCTGGTTGGTGGCAGGGAAGAGTGAATGGGAGGGGCAGAGGCCGTGAAGGGAGTTGGGGGATGGAGAACTCCATGTGGAAGATGAGGTGTTGTGGATTGGATCGTTGTGGTAATGAAGGAGGCCAAAGCTGGTCATGTCAGAAAGGGAGAGGGAAGAGGAATTAAAATGGGTGGTGACTGGGATATCTGGTCAGCCTCGACAGACCCTCTTGCCCTTCCTTGTTTTCGCAAAATGCAACCCCTGGCTTTTATCCACACCTCTCTTATGCACATACTCTCTGACACATACACATCCCCAATACTCCCCCTCGCACAGGCTGATACTCCATAACACTCACTTCACCAAGCAAGCACACATGCAAAAACACACTCATGCACAAACTCACATGGAGACACCTGTGCTGCCCTGCATAGTTTGCAGAAATCTCTCTTCTCTTCAGAGAATCCCCAGAGTGTGGAAGCAGGTTACTCGACCCAATGAGTCCACCCGACCCTCCAGAAAGTAACTTCCCTACCCCCATTTCTCTACATTCATCCCTGACTAATGCACCTTACCTGGACATCCCTGGGCACTATGGGTAATTTGAGCATGGCCAATCCACCCTAACCTGGACAAAGTTAAAAATCACATAACACCAAGCTATTTGGAAGCACTGGCTTTCGGCACGAAACTCTTTCATCAAGTGGTTGTGAAGAATAAGATCATAAGGGTCAGAATTTATGGAAAAACATTTCAGTGGCAGGACACTGCAATGATATATTGAACAAACCTGGATTATTAAGTCTTTCATGTTTTCAAATGGGTTGCAGGCATCATTAATATGTAAATCTCCAACTTCCTGTAAGGCACTTCTCAACATAACTTAAGGTTTTGTAACAAAAGATGACATCTCAGCTCAGACAATGCATACAATGTGTGAGGTCAGAGTCCAAACCTTGAATCAAACTGATTCTATTTCCAAAGTCAAATTTACAAAATATTATATGTATTGACTGCCAGCAGATTGTGCATTTTTAAGCAAAATAGGATGTATTTGCAAATAAAAATTCACCCCCATGGACTTCTGTGTGTATGCGCGCATGAGAGAAAGAAAGTCTGCTTCCGTGCAGTACATGTCTATCTCTATTTGATAAGATGCTTCATTTCTGGTGAAAATATTGTCAATCATAGCTGGGTACTAACAGTTAGATGTAAGGGAGAGAGGATCCTCAAGTTGGGCACAATCAGAATCCTGGGAGAGCCCTATTTCTGGTTTGCTTCCTAATGAACAGACATTAAGCACTAGCACCTATTTATTTCTCATGTTGTTGTTGTTTCATTTTTTCTTGTCTGATTCCCTGCTATGACTATACTTTTGTGTCTGGTTGGTTGAGAGACTGGGAGATTGTGCATTGGACTTTGATTGACTGATTGAATAATTTATTGTTCCAGAAGGTGTAAAAAAAGAGGGGGTGGGGGTAAAAGCTTCAGCAGAAATCCAGTAGAGCTGAGAACAGATTGACATCTTATTCTGTGGGAACAGGGAGATCAGAGGACAGAGAAATGAGGACCTGAAATCAGAGCGGACACCAGACTACCCTGTGGTCAGTGCTTTGATTAGCCATGGCAACCCTCTACCTTTACCGAGCTTCCCATTTGACTACCCCCTCGATATTCAGGATCCAATCCTTGTCATCCTGAAGCCATGTTTCTGTGAGGAGCCTCAGATCATAATTATTCTCTTCAATGTGTGCAGACAATTCATTTACTTTTGTTACAGTGCAACACACATGTTGAAACACCACTTTTTGTTTCCATTTTTGTGATCATTCAGAATCCAGTTTTGATTGCTGGTATATTTACTCTCCTTGTCCCTTTCTATCATTCTCAGATGTTAATTTCCCACATCAATACATTGCTCACCAGTCTTGATTTGGATTGACCAGGCTAAATTGCCCATCATGTCCAGGGATGTGCAGGTTAGCTGGGTTAGTCATGGGAAAGGCAGGGTTATAGTTTCATAGTAATACAAGCAGGAGTAAGCCATTTGGCCCATCCAGCCTGATCCGCCATTCATTAAGATAATGGTAAAACTATCTATCGTCTCAGCTCCTCCTCCCTGCATTATCCAACTATTCTTAATTAACCTACCATGTAAAAACCTAACCAACTGTGTCTTCAATACACTTAATGAGGCTGTCTCTACTGCTTCCTAGGGCAGAGAATTCCATAGATTGACTACTATCCAGGAAAAATAGTTCCTCCTCATCTCTGTCCAAAATCCAGTCCTCCAAATTATGTGGCCTCGTCTCATCCACCAGCAGAAATGTCTGGATAGTGTAGGGTTTCATCCCTACAGTGCAATGAATTCCCAGTTTCCACCAAAGTCCCCTACATAACTGGATATTAAATCTACCTACATCTAGGTGGATAGACTGGGACTTTTCTCACTGCAGCACAGGAGGTTGAGAGGTAACCTTAGAGATTTATAAAATCATGAGGGGGGTAGATGAGGTGAATGGTGGGTGTCATTCCCCACATGCGGGGATTTTAAGATTAGAGAGCAAACTTTGAAGGTGAGAGGAGAAAGATTTTAAAAAGACTTGAGGGGCAGCATTTTTTTAAAAAAGAGAGTGGTTTGTGTGTGGAATGAACATCCCGACACAGTAGTGGATGCAGGTAAAGTAACAACATTTAAAAGACATTTGGATAAGTACATGAATAGGAAAGGTTCAGAGGGATATGGGCCAAACACAGGCAGGTGTGACTAGTTCAGTTTGAGAACATAGTCAGCATGGATTAGTTGGACTGAAGGGTCTGTTTCTATGCTATATGACTCTATAACTGTTCTGTACTGGTCTTAAAAGCCATTTTCTCACCTTCCCCCATAAACATCCTCCTCTTTGTAGTTCAAAAATCAGATGAACTCCACCTTGAATATATTCAATAATTCCCTAACTGTATGCAGGCATCCCCACTTCTGAACTCAATTCCACTTGCGAATATACCACTTGCATTGCTCGCTGCACCTGACAACTGGCATTGACTGTTGTGGAAGGACGCTGAGGCCCCTTTGTACATCCACACGTCATTCCTGATGAAGGGCCCGTGCCCGAAACGTCAACTCTCCTGCTCGTCGAATGTTGACTGAGCATTTCCAGCACCACACTTTTCGACTCTGATCTCCAGCATCTGCTGTCCTCACTTTCTCCATATCCCAATATGTCACCATTTAAACAATGCACCTCTTTTCTGCATTTTTTTAACACCGCAAAGGCTCTAACTTCACATTGGGGTATTGTATTTGCCATGTGTTTGCCAATTGTAGTCTTCGGGAGACAGAGGGTAAACATGGGGAATGGTTCGCCGAGAGTCACAGCTGGGTCTGCAGAGGCCGACCTGACCTCCCAATCAACACCCATTTTAATTCCCCTTCCCACTCCCTTTCTGACATGACCATCTTAGGCCGCCTCCATTGCCACAACAAACCAAACTACAAATTGGAGGAACACCACCACATCTTCCACCTGGGCAGCCTACAGCCGGGAGGACTCAACACTGAGTTTTCCAATTTCAAATAACCTCCTTCCCCACTCCTCAAATCCCTTCCCAGGCTCATTCCCACCCCTCCCTGCCACCAACCAGATTCCTTCCTCCCAGTGACCAGTTTGTACTCTCTACCTGTCTCCACCTATCCCCAATTCACCACGCTGCTCCCAGCACACCCTTGTTCTGCAGCTCTCCCAACACCCACCCCCCAGTCCTGAACAAGGGTGACACCCAAAGCAAGGAACATGCGCAATGCTTGTTGACACAGAGCAATATGCTCAGTGGCGATGCTGGTATTATTGACAGATTCTGAAGTGTCCAAATGCCAATAGGAGAAAAAAAAGGTAGAAATTTCTTATGTCTTTTCCCTAGTGTAGGGGGTGAAGGTCTGCACTACAGGGCCTCGGTTCAGGGTGAGAGCAGAAAGATATAAAAGGTACCTCAGGGGCAACGTTTCCATGCAGAGGGTGGTTCGTGAATGGGATGAGCTGCCTGAGGAAGTGGTGGAGGCTGCTACAGTTAAAGCCCTTAAAAGGTCTCTGGATGGGTCTACGTACAGGAAGGGTTTAGAGGCAGATGAGCCAAGTGCTGGCAAGTGGGACTGGATTAATTTAGGATATCTGGTTGGCATGGACGGGTTGGCCCGAAGGGTCTGTTTCCGTGCTGTACATCTCTACCATTCTAAATAATAAAATGTATACCTTGATAAATTACAAACTATATCCATGTTAATAAGGCTTAGTACACCACACACTTCACTAACCATTCTCAACAGGTCCTACCCCTTCAATGACTGAGGAACATCCACCTCCAGAATGGTCACCGGCTCCTGCCTGCTGTACAGCCGGGCGGTGTGGCCGTGACACAGCAGCTGCACCAGGAAGGCGGCGGTGCCCAGTGACGGGTGTCTGCCCCGGAGCCGCACGGCGCCATTTTCCTAACGGCCGCCCCTTCCCCGCTCGAGCGCCTTCTCCTCCCAACCGCCTTCACCCCCGCGTGACGTCAGCTCAGGGGGATGGGCGGGGCCGGAGGCCTCACCGTCACCAAGCAACAGCCACCTCGCGCTACAACTGCTGCTCCCTGAAGCGGGAAATCAGCATTTTAAAAGGGACATGGACATTTAACGGGCTATTTCTGCAAATAGATTGAAATGGACAAGATTACATTTCAAAGGGATGTAGGCACATTCAAAGGGATATCTTAATATGCAAAATGACGCAGTCATATCTAAATGAATCGACATTTCGAAGAGACGCTGCCCTATTTATCAATAGAAATGACCCTTTAAGAGACAGTCATATCTCAAGGGGTAAATATACATTATCGAGAGGCAAGATTGCGCTTAGAGGAATACAACACATTTAAAGGGCATAATTACATTTGAAGGGGCATTTTTATATTTAAAAAGACACATTGAAATCTCATAATTAAAAGGACATGGTAATATTTAGAAAGCATGACCATGTTTGAAATAGTGCAGCCACTTTATAAGAAAAGGGATTTGGGCTGGGACGCGGGGGAAGATTTAATTTTTAAGAAAGTAAGCAAGTTATTACGATTTGGAATGATCTTGTGTGTGGGGGGGGGGGGGGGGGGGGGTGGCACCAGTAAGTGGCAAACGTTAATACAAAATTCTTGAAAAGAAAATGATTCCAGATATATGCGGATACAGGGAAATAATTCAACAAAAGAGCCATTACAAATGCACAATAAATATTCACAGTGTACCCCTTATTCAACTCATTCAAGAATTTCAAATTGTGTTTGAGGCAATTCAATGGCAAATGGCAACATTTGTTTGTTAATACACTCACCATAAATTGTGAATATGATTTTGATAAATAATCTATGTTTTATCCCAAATGGAACAATTAACTGCAAAGTTACTTTCAACCATTTAATAAAACACTGTATTTTCATATGAAATAAAATTTGCAATCATTTTATAAAATCTTTACAAAGGAAATATATTAAACAAAATAGCTTTCCTTGGTATCAATATTTACAACAGTTAAGCAGCTATTATTTGGCAATCGACCAACCAATTGAAATAATTTCAGAATAAATTAGCTGTTTCATTATTATACATTGAGATATTTTAATTAAAATGTCACAAAGGAAATCTTTAACACAAAGCAAAGTTAGATAAAATACAAAAGTATCTTGCAGAATTCACTTCAAATCATATCTGTTGAATCACAAAAAGATTATGCTCAATGTACAAAATGATGGACAAACATTGTAAAGAATGTATATATCTCAATTATATCTTAAATGAATATTTACTCTGCCTTGGACAACAACAACTGAAAGTTTTTTAACAAATTGACAACTACAATAGCAAAGCTTTAGAAAATACACCACTGAGCCAAATCTTGCATAAAAGTTTTTTTCAGGCAATCCTTTAAAGATTTCAGGCTTCTCCACTTCAATTAGCTGAAGAAGAAAAAAATGCATCTGGTTGGAAACACGAATAGAAAAAGAATCAGAGGGATATGGACCAAATGTTGGCAAATGGGTCACTAGATTAATTTAGGATATTTGGTTGTCTGGACTGAAGGGTTTGCTTCTGTGCTCTACAACTCTATGACTCTATTTCAACATAGTCAGAATCAATTTCACAAAACTAGGATTAGGCAATTCATCCTTTACAGCCTGTCTTGGGCTGTGGCCTTACTGCGCACGTTTCGATGCAAGTTTCAGAAAGATTTCAGCAGTTCTTTTCAAAAAGTGAACATATATTCAGAAACATTGTTAAAGTCTGAAAGTATCAATGTAACTATTCTCAATGTTAAAGATCAGCCATTTCAGAAAGTAATTTAAATGTAGAGCTTTTCTAACAATGGGTGTGAAGTCTGTCTGTCCCAATATCGAGTCAGACTGACATTATTGTTCGAAAAGCTCTGCATTTAAATAACATTGTTGAAGGTAATTTAAAACAAGTTCTGGGATTAATGTACCAAAGAACAGAAGCCCATTC
The DNA here is from genome assembly GCF_047496795.1 of Chiloscyllium punctatum. Classification (NCBI taxonomy): domain Eukaryota; kingdom Metazoa; phylum Chordata; class Chondrichthyes; order Orectolobiformes; family Hemiscylliidae; genus Chiloscyllium; species Chiloscyllium punctatum. The sequence continues at coordinate 60,507,929 of NC_092774.1, read as the reverse complement.
TGAAATATGAAAGATTTAATCTAAAATTGTTAAGTGAAGGACATCTCCATGACCGTGGACTCCTTTGGCTATAAATTCTGTGATCATGATCTTATTGTCAATGACCACCTGATGAAAGAGCAGCACTCTGAAACGGAGTGATCAGTAAAAATGTCTCATTTGGATCACCCAAGGTTAGAAATGGAAGCATATCTCTTCAAGGTTACAGTTTGATTTGCCCTTTCAACGTTCTTGAAATTTAAGGTGTTCCATTGTAGTGTTCAATTCTGATCCATTAAAATCAGTATCCAGTCTCATCCGAGTGCAGAACCAACTCAACTGACGGAACAAACAAAAACTTTTCGGTTTGCTTTTTAGATGTGACATCTTCTCTCCCTCCCTCTCTGGTGACTCATCAGGACTACCAGAGCTGGAAGTACCACTCTCGAAATACGATTACTGACCTACAGTTTTCTTATGCTGCTGAACATAAGGATTTAAAAGCTGCTAGCCTGATCTCTCACAAAAGCACAAAAACAGACTGCTCACCCCTGTCTGCATCGAGGAGAAATTTCAGGTGGAACAGATCACAAAATAACTGTTACCAGTCCCACAACACGTGTTTCCCATGGACAAAGTTAAAAATCTCACAACACCAGGTTATAAACCAACAGATTTATTTGGAAACACTAACGTTTGGAGCACCGCTCTTTTATCAGGTTGGTTGTGGAGAATGAAATCATGTTCATGGAATTTATAGCCAAAGGAGTCCAGTGTAATGGAGATGTCATATGTTAAACAATTTTAGATTAAATCATTCATCTTTTAGAATGGGTTTCTGCTCTTTTTAGCATGTTAATTCCAGAACTGGTTTTTAATTACCTTCTCAAGAAAGTCATTTAAATGCAGAGTTTTTCTAACAATAGGTGTGAATTCTGTCTGGGTCCCAGTGTTGAGTCAGACAGACATTTTTCTTAGAAATGTTGTGCATTTAAATTACATCCTTGAGAAGGTAGTTTTTAGATTAGGGCGTAGGTTAGGCTGGATTGGCCATGCTAAATTACCCTTATTGTTCAGGATATGCAAGGTAGGGGGGATTAGCTATGAGAAATATGAAGTAAGGGAGTGGGTCTGGGTGGCAATGGTGCTAAATGCCTTCTTAACCATCCAGTCTACCAGTTCTTTGCAGGTTGCATCACTATGTATCTGAACCCTCTTACATCTCTGTTTTAAATATACAAGCCCTGTCCTTCCTCGTTTTAGCAAAATGCAACCCCTTGCTTTTATTCATACCTCTCTCATATACGCACACCCTAACACTCTCACACACACTCAGACTTATACTCCATCACACTCAACCAAGCATGCACTCTCACATACAAACTCTCATGCACACACACACAACTCTATGGAGTGAATTTTTATTGAAGAATTATATTTGCAGATACTTTCAATTTTGCTCACAAAGCACACAATCTACAGTCAGTCAATGCATGTAATATTTTATATATTCCGACTTTAGATTAGATTAGATTAGATTACTTACAGTGTACAGTTAAAAAGAGAACTAGTCTGATTCAAGATTGGGATACTGACAGACTCGAAACTCACAACTTTAATGTATTGTGTGAGCTGAGATGTCACTTTTTTTTAAAATATAAAACCATAAGTCATCTCAAGAACATGACTTAGATGTGTTCTTGGAGTAACATATTAATGAACCAAAACCTGCAACCCATTCTAAAAGATATCAGTTGCATGACACTGTGACCTTTGCTATAAGATCTATGTCTTATGATCCTGCTCCACAGCTACCTGTGGAAGGAGCAGCGCTCCGAAAGCCAGTGCTTCCGAATAAACCTGTTGGACTATAACCTGGTCTTGTGTGATTTTTAACTTTATCCACCCCAATGGTTTCTAGTGAACACAGCCCATACCTCCCAGTAAACTTTACAATGCCAATGAAACAACACCGTACCTGCACTCCTGAAAAATTTATAATTTCTAAGGATACTAGCTACCCATTCACTGCTCCATGTGATACACAACATTGCAAACTTAGTGCAGGAGGCTGAAAGAAACGAACAGCTTCAAAACAAAAAACCTCTTGGAGCTCAAAACTTTGAATGAGAGTCTGAGCCCGCGGTAAGTTCAGGTAATCTTTATTGTGACCCAACTTTGTTAAAGCTTCAGATCCACCAGCAAAAAGGTGTAGAAAAAGTAGCTGCTTTTTAAACAGCTCAAGGTCAAAGCACACATACTCCTCACCCCCCCCCTCACCCCTCAACCACCCCCCGCCCCCCACCATCCCACCTCACTTTCTTTACTATTGGTCATCACCAAGTTGTCCCTTTGTAATTGGATCCTTGGTACAGCCGTAACCTGGAGGAGGTATTGCCTCACTCAGCAATTTCAACCCATATCCTGTCTCCTAGTAAGTTTCTCCCTGCTCATCTGCCAGGGGCTGAGTCGGGGGGGGGGAAGAGGGGAGGTGCTGGGCAGTATAGTGTTAACCACACAGCTGTGGGTCTGGAGTCACGTGTAGGCTAGACCAGGTAAAGGATGCAGCTGGGTGACTGAATGAATCCTTTCCCACAATGGCAGTTTCCTTCCCGAAAAAGAGCATGCGTGATTCAGATGGGCCCCCCACCCTAAAAACGGTTTCATCATCAGATTCTGAACTCCAGATTTCTGACAGAATTCCAATTCCGTGATCTGCCACGGCTGGATTCAAACTCAGGAGTCACCGGAACTGGGTTGATAGTCCAGTCCCTAATGGCATTCAGTTGTTGCTCCTTCAATCACCCTGTGATGGCACGTGAACTCGTTGGTGCCTCCGCAGGTGGGAGGAGCGGGTGAGGGCCTTCCCACACTCTGTGCAGCCGAAGGGCTTCTCCCCAGTGTGGATCCGTTGGTGGGTCTGGAGATTGGAGGAATCGCTGAACCCCTTCCTGCACTCAGGGCAGCTGAAGGGCCACTCCCCTATGTGAACCCTCTGGTGTCTCAGCAGGATGGAGGAATTGCTGAAGGCCTTCCCGCACTCGGTGCAGGGGAATGGCCTCTCCCCCATATGGATCTGCCGGTGGGTCAGCAGAGTGGTGGAATTGCTGAAGGCCTTCCTGCACTCGGGGCAGCTGAAGGGCTTCTCCCCAGTGTGGAGACGCTGGTGCTTCCACAAGTTGCTCACCTGACTAAATCCCTTCCCGCACTTGGGGCAGGTGAACGGCCTCTCCCCTGTGTGGACCCGCTGGTGAGTCAGCAGGTGGGAGGAATTGCTGAAGGGCTTCCCACACTCGGGGCAGCTGTAGGGCCTCTCCCCCGCGTGGACCCGCCAATGGGTCAGCAGGTCAGAGGAATGTCTGAATGCCTTCTTGCACTCGGAGCAAGAAAACAGCCTCTCACCAGTGTGGAGTCGCTTGTGGGTCTGGAGGTTGAAGGAATTGCTGAAGACCTTCCAGCACTCGGGACACGGAAATAGCCTCTCCCCTGTGTGGACCCACTGGTGAGTCCGCAGGGCAGATGCCTGGGTAAAGCCCCTCCCACACTCAGGGCAGCTGAAGGGCCTCTCTCTGATGTGACTGCGCCGATGAGTCTCCAGGGCAGATGGGACACAGAAGCCTTTCCCACAGTCACCACACTTCCATGGTTTCTTCACAGGGCGGGATTCCTCAGATTTCTCCATGGCCGAAGCGTCAGCCACACACAAACGCGTGTGGAGCCCCTTCGCACCGTGATTTCCTCTTTCCAGGCCGTATAGCTGTTACACGCTCCACACTCAGTGCACTGCAACAGTAGGTCTCTCATCCAGTCCCACTGATACAGGAAATGTACTCAAACAGGAACCAAAAAGCTTTGCTCCTTCTCACAGAATCACAGTCAAAACTCATTGTGGTCCTGATGGATTGAGTGACCGTCAGACATTGACACCAAAGTGTGGACTGCTGACTCTGGAGAGTCACTGTCAAAAAGTATGGCACTGGAAAAGCACAGCAGATCAGGCAGCATCCGAGGAGCAGGAGAGTTGACATTACAGTTAATTTTGAAACTTCTGTCTTCAGATCTTCAAATGCTGTAAAAAGAGAATATAAAGCCATCACTGTCAGTTCTGCTTTCTGCAGAACATTCTTTTCTTTTATTATTCCACAAAACTGAAAGCGTCATCCCATTCTCTCTCTCCCCCTCTGTTCTCACTCCACTTTAACTCATTCGCCTGAAGGTGCTGATTCAGGATTTTACAGGTGCAGAAAAGCAAAAACGTCAAGGCTTATCTCTCTGAAACTCCACCTGAAAGTTAATATCTTTCACGTCATTGGCATAATGCTGAGAGAGAGCAGGTCGGATTTGGAAAGCAAAATAAAGTGTGCCAATTCAGGATGAGCCTGCAATGCAGCTTCTTGAGGAACAACCTCAAGAAATGGTTAATGTCCCGGGAAGGGGAGCATAATGAGACTTCAAGGTATTAACACCGACACCAGAAAGAGAGAAACTGAACATACAGACGTGGCAAACGTTAGTGGAAAGCCAGAATCATAGAGATTTTCACACAGAAACAGACACAGGCATTTCAGTCAAACTATTCTGTGCTGACCAGATATCCTAAATTAATCTAGTCACATTTGCCAGCACGTGTTCCCTGGCCCTCTGAACCGTTCGTTTTGATACACCCGTCCAGATGCCTTTTAAATGCTGTAATTGTACCAGCCTCCACTACTTTCTCTGGCAGGTCATTCCATACATTCACACCCGCCAAAACCTTGTGAAAAAGTTGCCTCCTTAGGTCTCTTTTAAATCTCCACGCCCCCTCCCCCTCCGCCCTCACCCTAAACCAATCACTCTCTAGTTCTGGACTCCCCCACCCCAAGGAAAAGACCATGTCTATTTACCCTATCCATGCTCCTTATGATTTTATAAAAGTCTATAAGGTTACCTCTAAGATACACCCCACCTTATCCTTCCGTCTTTTTTCACCCGGGCAATTAAGGCACATACCTGAGTTTGCAGAGTCTGCTCCCTCCCTGGATTCACTCCAGTTGCTACCAGTGAACAGATTTTCTCCCTCTTAGATTGAAGAGTTGCCCAGCGAAAGGGTTTTCCTCTGAAACGAGCAGAGCCACTTCCGTGTTGTGACGTCATCGATGGGTCGATGCGGGAGAGGGAGACAGGAAGGGGAGGAGCGAACAGCGGGGAGGCGGCGGAGCGATAGGGCGGAGAGACAATTGGGGTCAGGGGCGGGGCGACTGGGTGGAGCGAGAGGCGGAGTGCGGCCGGGACAGTGGGAGGAGCAAGTGTCGAGCGACGGCCAACGAGGCGGGGCGTGACAAGACGAAGGGGCGGGGCGAACGGCGGCTCTGCACTGCGCCTGCTCCGGATTGACAGGCCACACTGCTCTGCACAGTTTTCAAAAATCTGTTCCCTTCAGAGAATCCGCACAATGTAGAAGCAGGTCACCCGGCCCAATGAGACCACACCGACCCTCCGAAGGGTAACCCACCCACTTCCATTCCCTTTCCTCTCTTGCCCGATATTTACCCCCCGAATAGACCTCACCTGCACGTACCTGGGCACTATGGGTAATTTAACATGGCGAATCCACCCTAATCTGTACATCCCTGGACCATGTGGGGCAATTTAGCATGGCCAATCCACCGTCACCCTTCACAGATTAACTACTCTCCGGGAAAAACAGCTCCTCCTCATCTCTACCTTAAATCTACTCCCCCTAATTTTATGGCCGAGTTTCATCCACCAGCAGAAACTACAGACAATGCAGGGAGCTGGTGGGCGTGCGTCTGGATGCCATGCTCTTCAGAGGGGTTGAATGGCCGACTTCCACACTGTAGAGATTGAATGATTTATTGCAGTCGTGTTTGCCCCGGATCACAGCGCGCAGAACCTCCCACCTTCCACCAAATCAAAAGACAAGTCCCACTCTGCCCTCTCGTATGTGTGCTATCTGTCTGCTTAATAGTTTCCAGTGAATACGGCCCAAACCCCGTTGCTGTCAGTAAACTTTAAAATGCTCAGGAAACAATGTAATACCTGCGGTACTGAAAACCGTAAGGTTTCTAATGAAAGCAGTGACTGATTCACTCCTTCTAATGTACAGCAGTGGAAATACAATGTTGGAGGCTGAAAGAAATGAGCAGTTTAAAACAAGGACCCACCTAACCCTTCACTCAGCTCCCCACTCAGCACACTATACTTACTGCCGGTAAACCTTAAATCATTTCATCCCCACAGTGCAATGGATTCGACTTTCCACTAAAATTCTGGATGTCCTCATTCACTCAGTTGCTGTCCCACAAATTAAAGATTTCACTGTAACTTGTTCTGTGCAACGAACCAGAATTGATCAGGTACCTCGAAGTGAAGGAGCCATTGCAAAGTCGTGACCATAATACAATAAGCTTCAATCTGCAATTTGAGAGGGAGAGGGTACAATCGGAAGTGACAATATTTCTGTTGAATAAAGGGAACAATGGAGCTATGAGGGAGGAGCTGGCCAAAGTTCAATAGTGCAATACCTTGGCAGGGTGACAGTGGAGGAACAATGGCAGATATTTCTGCATATAATGCAGAAGATGCAGGATCAGTTCATTCCAATAAGGAAGAAAGATCCTAGGAGGAGGCATCGGTGGCCGTGGCTGATGAGGGAAGTTAAGAAACATATAAAGTTAAACGAGAAAAAGTATAACATAGCAAAGATAAGTGGGAAAATGGAGGACTGGGAAGCTTTTAAAGTACAACAGAGGATTACTAAGAAGGAAATACACAGAGAAAAAATGAGGTACGAAGGTAAACTGGCCAAAAATATAAAGGAGGATAGTAAATACCTTTTTAGGTATTTGAAAGGGAAAAAATGGTTAAGACTAATATTGGGCCCTTGAAGACAGAAACTGGGGAATATATTACGGGGAACAAAGAAATGGCGGAAGAATTGATTTGGTACTTCAGATCTATGTTCACTGGGGAAGACACAAGCAATCTCTCTGAAGTAACAGTGGCTGAAGGATCTGAACTTAAGGGAATTTATATTTGCCAGGAATTAGTGTTGGAGAGACTGTTAGGTCTGAAGGTTGATAAGTCCCCTGGGCCTGATGGTCTACATCCCAGGGTACTAAAGAAGGTGGCTCCAGAAATAGTGGATGCGTTGGTGATTATATTCCAGATTTCGATAGATTCGGGATCCGTTCCTGTGGATTGGAGGGTGGCTAATGTTGTACCACTTTTTAAGAAAGGTGGGAGAGAGAAAACAGGAAATTATAGAGCAGTTAGTCTGACCTCAGTGGTGGGAAAGATGCTGGAGTCTATTACTGGGGATGAAATTACAACACATCTGGATAGTAGTAACAGAATAGGTCAGAGTCAGCATGGATTTATGAAGGGGAAGTCATGCTTGACTAATCTTCTGGAATTTTTTGAGGATGTAACTCTGAAGATGGACAAGGGAGATCCAGTAGATGTAGTATTCCTGGACTTTCAGAAAGCTTTTGATAAAGTCCCACATAGGAGGTTAGTGAGCAAAATTAGGGCACATGCTATTGGGGGAAAAGTACTAACTTGGATTGAAAGTTAGTTGGTTGGCTGACAGGAAACAAAGAGTAGTGATAAATGGCTCCATTTCAGAATGGCAGGCAGTGAATAGTGGGGTACCGCAGGGATCAGTGCTGGGACCGCAGCTTTACAAGATATATTAAGGATATAGAAGATGGTATTAATAATAACATGAGGAAATTTGCTGATCATACAAAGCTGGGTGGCAGGGTGAATTGTGAGGAGGATGTTAGGAGATTACAGGGTGACCTGAACAGGTCAGGTGAGTGGTCAGATGCATGGCAGATGCAGTTTAATGTGGATAAATGTATGGTTATCCACTTTGGTGGCAAGAACAGGAAGGCAGATTACTACCTCAATGGAATCAATTTAGGTAAAGGAGCAGAACAAAGAGATCTGGGTGTTCTTGCACACCAGTCAATGAAGGCAAGCATGCAGGTACAGCAGGTAGTGAAGAAGGCTAATAGCATGCTGGCCTTCATAACAAGAGGGATTGAATATAGAAGCAAAGAGGTGCTTCTGCAGCTGTACAGGGCCCTGGTGAGACCATACCTGGAGTATTGTGTGCAGTTCTGGTCTCCAAATTTGAGGAAAAACATTCTGGCTATTGAGGGAGTGCAGCGTAGGTTCATGAGGTCAATTCCTTGAATGGCGGAACTACCTTACACTGAGATATTGGAGCGACTGGGCTTGTATACCCTTTAGTTTAGAAGGGATCTGATTGAGATATAAAAGATTATTAAAGGATTGGACACTCTGGAGGCAGGAAACATGTTTCCGCTGATGGGTGAGTGCCGAACCAGAGGACACAGCTTACAAATACGGGGTAGACCATTTAGGACAGAGATGAGGAGAAACTTCTTCACCCAGAGAGTGGTGGCTGTGTGGAATGCTCTGCCCCAGAGGGCAGAGGAGGCCCAGTCTCTGGATTCATTTAAGAAAGAGTTGGATAGAGCTCTCAAGGATAGTGGAATCAAGGTTTATGGAGCTAAGGCAGGAACAGTATACTGATTAAGGATGATCAGCCATGATCATATTGAAAGGTGGTGCAGGCTCGAGGGGCAGAATGGCGTACTCCTGCACCTATTGTCTATTGCTCCCAGTAAGGGCAAAACATCTTTGAAAGCTGCTCTGAAAGTGCTCTGACTCTACTGCTTTCAGCAGAGCTGATTAGAGTTATAAAGCATGGAAACAGACCCTTCGGCCCAGCTTGTCATGCCAACCAAATATTCGAAATTAACCTTGTCGCATTTGGCCCATATCCCTCTAAATCCTTCCTATTCATGTACCTATCCAGACGCCTTTTAAATGTTGTCATTATCTGGTAGTTTGTTACACACATGCACCATCCTCTGCACGAAACCTTGCCAGTCACATCCCTTTTAAAACATTCTCCTCTCACCTCAAACATATGCCCTCTAGATTTGGACTCCCCTACCCTGGGGAAAGGTGCTTGGGTATTTACCCTATCCATGCCCCTCATAAACATCTATAAGATCACCCCATAGCCTCCAATTCTCCAGGGAAAATATCCCTGGCCTCTTCAGCATCTCACTATAGGTCACAAGCATGGCAACAGCCTTGTATATCTTCTCCAACCACTTCCAAAGTTTCACAACCTCTTTGCTATAGCAGGGAGACCAGAACTGAACACAGTATTCCAAAAGTAGCCTAAACAATGTCTTATACAGCTGCAAAATGCAGTACCTCTCATTTCTCTAAATTAAACTCCATCTGCCACTCCTCGGCCCATTGGCCCACCTGAACAAATCTAATTTATAATGAAATCTATTTCCTCTCTTATTCCCTCGAAGCTGAAAATCTCCATCCCACATACTCTCTTTCCATTTGCCGAACCTCATCCCTGCTGTACCTCATCCTGAAGGATCTGCTTCATGCTGACTAACAGGCCCACACTCAGGAGAGATCTAATTGAAACACAGAGAATACTGAATGGCCTGGATACAGTGGATGTTGGGAAGATGTTTCCATTGGTATGAGAGACTCAGACCCGAGGGCACAGCCTCAGAGTAAAGAGAAGGCCTTTTAGAACATAGATGAACATAAAACCCTTCAGCCAGATAGTGGTGAATCTATGGAATTCATTGCCACAGAAGGTTGCAGAGGCTAGGTCACTGAGTATATTTAAGACTGAGACATATGTTCCTGAGTACCAAGCGGATCGAGGGTTATGGGGAGAAAGCAAGAGAATGGGATTGAGAAACCTATGAGCCACAATTGAATGGTATGAGCAGACTTAATGGGCTGAATGGCCTACTCTCTGCTTCTATGTTTTATCGTCTCTTGCTGTCCTGGACACAGAGTGAGAACTGGGAACAGAAGTCGGCCATTTGGTTTTTTGAGCCTGCATAAGCATTGAACAGATCATAACTGGATATGAATCTAACTACATCGAAGTGGATAGGCTGGGACTTTTTCACTGGAACACAGTAGGTTGCGAGGTGACCTTATAGAGGTTTATAAAATCATGAAGGATATCGATGAGGTGAACGGCGGGTCCTCTTTCTCTCGCGTAGTTTCAAGATTAGGGAGCAAAGTTTGACAGTGAGTGGAGAAAGATTTTAAAAAGACATGAGGGGCACCAGTTTGTTTTAAAAAAACACAGAGCGTGGTTTGTGTGCGGAATAAATGTCCAGAGAAAGGATGCAGGTACCGTAACAACGTTTCAAAGAAATTTGGACAAGTACATGTATAGGAAATGTTTGGAGGGATATGGGCCAAACACAGGCAGCTGGGACTAATTTAGTTTGAAAACGTAGTCAGCATGGACTAGTTGGACTGAAACTGTTCTAAAACCATTTCCTTGCCTTCCCCCATAAACATCCACTTATTTGTTGTTCAAAAATCAGACAAACTCAGCCTTGAACACATTCAATGACCCCCAAACTGCAGGAAGACATCCCACTTCTGAACTCAGTTCCTTTTGTTAAAATACCACTTGCCTTGCTGATTGCTTGCTGCCCCTGTCTGACAACTGGTATTGACTGGTTTCAATTACATTCACACATCATTTCTGGTGAAGGGCTCATGCCCAAAACGTCAACTCTCCTACTCCTTGAATGCTGCCTGTCCTGCTGTGCTTTTCCAGTGCCACACTTTTCGACTCTGATCTCCAGCATCTGCAGTCCTCACTTTCTCCACATCCCAATACATCACCATAGAAACAATACACCTCCTTTCTGCTTTTTTTTCACAGCAGAGGCTATAATTTTACATTGTGGTACTGCATTTGCCATGTGTTTGCCAATTGTGGATTTCTCTACATCTGGGAGACTTGGAGAACAGCATCGTGCCTGGGCCCGCAGAGGCCGACCGGACCTCCCAGTCACCAGCCATTTTAGTTCCCCTTCCCACTCCCTTTCTGACATAACCAGCTTTGGCCTCCTCCCTTACCACAATGAATCAAACTGCAAATTGGAGGAACAACATCTCATCTTCCGCCCAGGCTGCGTAGAGTTGGGAGGACTCAACATTGGGGAACTCAATTTCAAATAAGCTCCCTATCTTTCTAGCTCCTCCTCCTCCCTGCCATCAACCAGATTCCTTCCTCTCATTGATGGGGGCTAGAGGGTGGGGCTGGGGAGAACAGAAAGAGAATGTACGGGGGCTGGGAGAATAGAGAGAATGGATGGGAGCTCGGTGGAGCTGTGGAGAAGAGAGAGAGAGAATGGACGGGGGAGCAGAGGGTGAGGGAGAGGAGAAGGACTTGGGGGGGGAGAGAAAGGCCTGCAGGGCAGAGTGTGGGGGACCCAGAGAATGGGGGGAAGGGTCTGAGAGGGAGAATGTGGGGGTAGAGTGTTGGGGGGGGGGGCAGGAGAGAGAATGGCTGGGTGCAGAATGTGAGGAGAGACAGAGAATGGACGGGGGCAGAGGATGGGCGGAGAGAGAGAATGAGTGGCAAGGAGAGGGTGGGGGCAGTGGAAGAATGGGCAGCAGAGAGTTGGAGAGAGAGAATAGACAGGGAACAGAGAGATGGAGAGAGGAGGGTGAGGGGAGAGAGGGAGGATAGATGGGGTCAGAGGGCGGGGAGAGGGAAATGCACATGGGGCACTGTGGGTGGCAGGGTGGAAATGGACAGGAGGAGCTGTGGATGGACAGGGGGTGCTGAGGGGGGGGGGGAACGGAAAGGAGGTGCTGTGGGTAGCAAGAAGGGAATAAGTGACCTCAAGGACAATCTTGTTATGCAGAGGGTGGTGTGTGTGTGTGCATGTGTAACAAGCTGCCAGGGAAGTGGTGGGGGGGATATGGGCCAATGGCTGGAACTTGGGACTGGGTCAGCTTGGGACATCTGGTCAGCATGGATGAGTTCAACCAAAGGATCTGTTTCCATGCAGTATGTCTCTAGATATGTATAACTCTATGATTGAAACCAGACCTTTTTAATGATAATCTTCCTGCTGGACTTTTGTAGTGCACCCAGTTTCAGGAGATTTGTGGTGGGTATAAGTGGCACATGTCTCCTATCATGGAAATTCTGGAAAGTACAATAGGGCTGTTAAAAGTACTTCAACTTTGGGAACACTGGGTCTTGTGGAAGCAGGGCATTTGACAAATCTTTTCAGAGAAATTTCCTCCAACTGGTGGACTATAGACAGTTTTCCCAGGGAACATTTCACAGATATTAAGAATATTACCTTCTGTAAAACATTTTCCTGAAAAATGCAGAAGAATTCAACTTGCTAATGTGAAACAAATGTTGGAGAGAAAGGAAACTGCCAAGATCAAAAGGCTGATGAATGTCAACATTTATCAGATTGTTTCGAGAACAGAAAAACCTGCACTGGAGACACCCTGAAGAGGGTTGTCTCATACCTATTCCTTCAATTAGTTTTGTATGTCTTAATTGTTAAGTCATATCTAGCACATGGAAAGATGGCTATGGTTTGTGGAGGTCAGTCATCTCGGCTTCAGGACATCTCTGCAGGAGTTCATAGGCCAAACCATCTTCATCAATGACCTTCCTCCATCATAAGTTCAGAAGTGTAGATGTTGCAATATTTGCAGATGTTCAGCACTATAAACAACTCCTCATAAACTGAAGCAGTTCAGTTTGAAATGCTACAAGATCTTAACCATATACAATGGGCTGATGAGTGGCAAGTAACATGAATGCCACGCAAATGTCACACAATGACTCATCCTCAAAAGAGATAATCTGACCACTTACCTGTGATATAAACAATGTTACTGTCACTAAATGCCCCACGATCAACATCCTTGGGGTTTACCATTGATCAGAAACTCAACTAGATGAACCATATATACACAGTGGCTACAAGAACAGGTCAGAGACCAGAAATACTGCAGTGAGTAACTCACCTCCTGACACTCCAAAACGTGTTCCAACTTCTACAAGCCACAAGTCAGCAGTGTAATGGAATACTCCCCACTAGCTTGGATGGGGTTGCAGCTTCAACTGTATTTGAAACGCTTCATACCATCCAGGTCAATGTTGCCTGCTTGAGTGGTACCATATTCCACTGTTCAGAAGCAGTAGTGTGCAGTATCTACAAGACGCACTGCAAAAGTTTACCAAAGCACCTTACAAATTGCCTTTCAAACTAACAACCACTTCCATCTAGAAGGACCAGGAAAACAGATACATGGGAACACAACCTCTTGCAAGTACCCCTCCAAGCCACTCACCATCTTGACTTGGAAATGTATTACTGTTCCTTCAGTGTCACTGGTCCAAATCCTGGAATTCCTTCCCTCAAGACATTGTGGGTCACCGTACAGGATGTGGACTGCAAAGGTTTAAGAAGGCAGCTCACCATCACATTCTCAAGGGGAAGCAAATGCTGGCCAGCCAGCAATGCCCATGTACCAGAAGTAGATTTTAATAAATTATTGAAACAGAGGGTTGGAATCTGCAAAATAAAGAAAATCAACGTTAAGAAGGGTCAGATGGAGAGCATTGATTCGGTGCTTATTTGAGAACAGATAAAGAGCGATTATACTGACACTGAATTGGAACTAGAGTTTAGAGTTAAACACCTGTAGTGTTCCACTCAATGCATAAATCTAAAATCGCTGAAAGATTTGCCCCTGACGTGTACTTCATTAACACATGAATAGGACAATTAAGAAGGCACATGGGATACTGGATTTCATGACATTCATGGCGCCTTCAATTCCCACAATCCCATGCGTTCGAGAAACCTCTCTATGGGGTCCTGGCAGTGCGCATGCGTGCGGTGAGTGTGAGCGAAATGGCGCCGGCGGCTGAAGGAATAAGAACAGAAATCGCTGGAAACGCTGAGCAGGTCCGGCAGCGCCTGTCGAGAGAAATCGAGGAGGCGTTTCGGGTCCAGTGATCCTTCTTCAGAACAGGGTGAGACAGGGTAGGATTGGAAACCGCGGGAGGAGGGAGACTGGGGAGTTTATAAACTCCTAGGGGGAGGCCTGAGGCCGTGAATAAAACCTCCCCAGGCCCACTTCACCGGCGAAGGAGCTCTCGTGTTGCCCGGGCAACAGGGCGCCATTATTGTAAGGATAAGGCGCATTTTGACTTGGGGCGGGGAGCGCGGGCGGCCATCTTGGTGAGGGCACCATTAGCCGTCATTTCCGGGAGAGAAATGACAGTTGGTGTCATTCAACTAGAATTTCCTCATTTCACTCTGAGACCTGTCCCTGAGCTTGGTCTGTGTGGCCTTCAGACAGGAAAAGGGAGTGGGAGGGAGAGAGAGAGATCTAGAATGACACGAAGGCGGACTGTGAATTTGAGGTGAATGAATCTGATCATTTGTGGCGCTGGGTACTTCCAAGATCGCAGTGACCAGGAGAGCATTGATGTGTTGATGTTATTTTCAGTTTGTAGACTGGAGAAAAGAGAACGCCAGGAGTGGAGGAAAGACATGATGAAGATAGATTTGAAATTCAATACAGGAGGAGGGTTAACTTGAGCCAGCACTGGCCCATATCCCTTCAAACCCTTCCTATTCATATACCCATCCAGATGCCTTTTAAATGTTGGAATTACACTAGCCTCCTCCACATCCTCCAGCAGCTCATTCCATACACTTACCACTCTCGGCATGAAAAAGTTGCCCCTTAGGTCTCCTTTAAATCTTTTCCCTCTCATCCTAAACCTATGTTCTGTAGTTATCGACTCCCCCACGCCAGAGAGAAGACTTTGTCTATTTATTCGATCAGTGCACCTCATCATTTTATAAACCTTTATAAAGTCACCCCTTAGTGTTCGACTCTCCACGGAAAACCGCCGCACTGTTTAACTTCTCCCTATAACTCAAATCCCTCAACCCTGGCATCATCCTTGTAAATCTTTTCTGAACCCTTTCAAGTTTCATACATCCTTCTGATTGGAAGGAGACCAGAATTGCATGCAATATTCCAAAATTGACCCAACAAATGTCATGTACAGCCGCAAACAATACCTCCCAAATCCTGTACTCTTCTCTGACCGATAAAGGAAAGCAGACCAAACACCTTCTTTACGATCCTATCGATCTGCAACTCTACTTACAAGAAGCTATGAACCTGCACTCCAAGGTCACTATGTTCAGCAACACTCCGTAGGACCTTACCATTAAATAGTTCTGCTAAGATCAGCCCAAGATTTGCCAATTGCATGACCTCGGACCATAGTTTGGGGTGTGGGTTACCAGCACTGGGACTTGTAAACTTTTAATCCCATCAATTGCCCCAACACCA
The DNA here is from genome assembly GCF_047496795.1 of Chiloscyllium punctatum. Lineage (NCBI taxonomy): Eukaryota > Metazoa > Chordata > Chondrichthyes > Orectolobiformes > Hemiscylliidae > Chiloscyllium > Chiloscyllium punctatum. The sequence continues at coordinate 60,492,701 of NC_092774.1, read as the reverse complement.
TTTCCCCACAACTACTCATTTCCTTCAGTTCTCCTCTCAGTGGACCATGTGTTCCCCAACATTTTGGGGATGTTACCTGTGTCCTCCTTTGTGATGATAGAAGCAACATATGTGGTTAATTGGTCTGCCATCACTTTGTTCCACATGAGAACTTTGCCTGTTCTAGTTGTTATCGTTTTCTCTAATCTTTTTTTATCTTCACATACCCATTGTCCCCTGTTGATCAATCCTTTTGTTGAAACCTGAACTGCTCGCAGTCTTCAGATCTGGTACTTTATTTTTAGCCAATTTGTACGCCACTTCTTTGGATCTCGTCCTATCCATCATGTCCCTTGTTAGCCGTGGCTGTGCCACCTTCTGTGTTTTATTTTTTCAGACAGGAATGGACAACTGTTGCAGTTCCTCCAGGTGCTCTTTAAATGTTTGTCATTTCTTTCAATCGTGTTCCCTCATTTGTTGTGGCCTGTTTGTGCCTCTGCCATTGTAATTTCCTTGCTTTAGATATAATTCCCCAGTCTCAGAATCACCTCTGTTCCTCTCCATTTTAATGGAAAGTTCTCTCACTTGGTTCTTCACTCTTCTGCAACAGCTACAATGCCAATTATTCCCTTCTCACGAAGAAATTAATATTTTGGAATTAAATTGCCATTGTTCAGCAGAACCATAGCCACTTCTGGCCTCAGTCCTATCAGAAGGATGTTGTGAAACTTGAAAGGGTTCAGAAAGAATTTACAAGGATGTTGCCAGGGTTGGAGGGTTTGAGTGATAGGGAGAGGCCAAGCAGACTGGGGCTGTTTCCCTCTTGTGCGCTGGAGGCTGAAGTTGATAAAATCATGAGAGGCATGGATAGGGTAAACAGTCAAGGTCTTTTCCTTGAGATGGAATACTCCAGAATGTAAGGGTAATAGGTTAAGGGTGGGGTGGGGAAGGGAAGGTTTAAAAGGGACATAAGGGGCAACTTTTTCATTCAGAGGGCAGTGTGTGTAAGGAACAAGCTGCTACAGGAAGTGGTGGGGGCTGGTACAATCACAACATTTAAAAGGCATCTGGATGGGTATATGAATAGGAAGGGGTTATAGGAGTATAGGCCAAGTGCTGGCAAATAGGCCTAGATTGATTCTGGATATCTGGTCGGCATGTTCACTTTCTCTCTGGTGTCGGTGTCAATACCTTGATGTCTCGTTTTCTCCCCCTTCCTGGGGACGTTAACCATTTCATGTCTCATTGTTCGTCAAGAAGCTGCATTGCAGGTTCACCCAGAATTGACGGTTTTTGCTTCCCAAAATCAGATCTGCTCACTCTCAGCAGTATTCCAGTGTTGGGAAAGAAACTAACTTTCAGGTGGAGCTATCCAAAATTCAGAGAGATGTCAGTCTTGACATTTTTGCTTTTCTGCCCCTGTAAGATCCTGAATCAGCACCTTCAGGAGAATTAGAGTGGAGTGAGAACAGAAGGGGGAGTGAGAGTGAGAGTGGGATGATGCTTTCAATTTTGTGGAATAACAAAAGAAAAGAATGTTCTGCAGAAAGTAGAGTTGCTTGTTCTGAATTTCTACCCTGGACTGACAGTGATGACTTTTGTAATTTTTTTTACAGAGTATTTGAAGATCTGAAGACAGAAGTTTCAAAATCAACAGATGAAGGCCTTATGCTTGAAACATCGACTCTCCTGCTCTTTGGATGCTGCCTGACCTGCTGTGCTTTTCCTGCACCGCACTTTTCAACACTGAATGTCCAGTGTCTGCAGTCCTCACTTTGATGTCAATGCCTGACAGTCACTCAATCCATTGGGAACACAACAATTTTTGGCTGTGATTCTGTGAGAAGGAGCAAAGCTTTTTGGTTCCTGCTTCTATATGTTTTCAGAATCAGTGGGACTGGATGAGAGACCGTATGGTTGCAGTGCACTGAGTGTGGAGCCAGAAATAGTTGTATGACCTGGAAAGAGGAATTCAGACCGGGGAGGGGCTCTACACATGTTTGTGCGCAGCTGAAGTTTTGGCCATGGAGAAACCTGAGGGATCCTGCCCCGTAGAGAAACCATGCAAGTGTGGTGACTGTGGGAAAAGTTTCCATTTCCTGTGTGCCCTGGAGACTCATCGGCGCACTCACACCAGGGAGAGGCCGTTCCCCTGCACAGAGTGCGGTAAGGCCTTCAGCAATTCCTCTGACCTGCTGAAGCACCGACGAGTCCACACAGGGGAGAGACCCTTCAGCTGTCCCAAATGCGGGAAGGGCTTTACCCAGGCCTCCAGTCTGCTCACCCACCAGCAGGTCCACACCGGGGAAAGGCCGTTCCTTTGCACCAAGTGCGGGAAGGCCTTCAGCAATTCCTCAGCCCTGCTGAGGCATCAGCGGGTACACACTGGGGAGAGGCCCTTCAGCTGCCCTGAGTGTGGGAAGGAATTTAGCAATTCCTCCGCCCGGCTGAGGCACCAGCGGGTCCACACGGGGGAGAGGCCCTTCAGCTGCCCCGAGTGCGGGAAAGCCTTCAGCAATTCGTCCGACAGACTGAAGCACCAGCGGGTCCACACTGGGGAGAGACCCTTCAGCTGCCCCGAGTGTGGGAAGGGCTTTACCCACTCCTCCACCTTGCTGACCCACCGGCGGGTCCACACCAGGGAGAGGCCCTTCACCTGCCCCGAGTGCGGGAAAGCCTTCAGCAATTCGTCCGACAGACTGAAGCACCAGCGGGTCCACACAGGGGAGAGACCCTTCAGCTGCCCTGAGTGTGGGAAGGGTTTTGCACAGGCCTCCACCCTGCTGGCCCACCAGCGGGTCCACACTGGGGAGTGGCCATTCACCTGCTCTCAGTGTGGGAAGGGATTCACCCGCTCTTCCCACCTGCAGAGGCACCAGCGAGTTCACATGCCATGGCAGGGGGATTGAAGGAGCAATGGCAGAGTCCCATTATTGACTGGACCCCTGGGTTTGAATCCCATCGTGGCAGATTGTGGAATTGGATTTCGGTCAGAAGTCTGGTGTTCGGAATCTAACGATGAAACCATTTTTGGTGGTGGGGGCAGGGGAACCCCCATCTGATTCACTCATGTCCTTTTTTAGGAAAGGAAACTGCCGTGTGGGAAAGGGTTCATTCAGTCGTCCCATCCTTTACCCGGGCTGGCCTACATGTGACTCCAGACCCACAGCAGTGTGGCTGACTCCCCCACCTGCAGAAATGAACAGGGAGAAACTTACTTGGATACAGGGTCTGGGTTGAAATTGCTGAGTGAGGCAATACTTCCTACGGCTTAAGGCTGTACCAAGGATCCAATTCCAAAGGGATAACTTGGTGCTGACTAATAGTAAAGAAAGTTGGGGGTGGGGGGACTGTGTACTCTTTGACCTTGAGCTGTTTTTTTTTAAAAAAGCTACTTTTTCTATGCCTTTTTGCTGGGGGGATCTGCAGCTGTAATAAAGTTGGGTCTTGATAAAGGTTATCTGAACTTACCGCTGGGCTCAGACTTTCATTGAAAGCTTTGAGCTCCAAGAGGTTTTTGTGTTAAAGCCGCTCATTTCTTTCAGCTTCCTGCACTAAGTTTCCAATGTCATGTATCAGATGGAGCAGTGAATGAGTAGCTAGTATCGTTAGAAATTGTAAATTTGTCATGAGTGCAGGTCCTGCATCATTCCCTCAGCATTGTAAAGTTTCCTGGCAGCACCGGGAGGTGGGGGCTGCCTTCACTCGAAATGATATGGAGGAGCCAGAGATGGACTGGGTTGGATCAAGTTCAAAAATCACACATCAGGTTATCGTGGTTTATTTGGAACCACTAGCTTTCGGAGCGCTGCTCCTTCATCAGGAAGCTGTGGAGCAGGATCATAAGACAGAATTTATAGCAAAAGATCACAGTATAGCGCAACTGATCAGATATATTGAACAAACCTCGATTGTTGTGAAGTCTTTTGTCTTTTAGAAGAGGTTGCAAGTTTTAGTTCATTAATGTGTAAATCCCAGAAAGTCTTTGAAGTCAGATTCTTGAGATGACTTAAGGTTTTATATAAATCGGTTTCATCTCAGTTCAGACAACAATGAAATGTGTGAGGTTTGAGTTTGTCTGTGTCCCAATCTTGAATCAGACTGGTTCTATTTCCAAAGTAGGAATTTACAAATATTACATTGATCAACTGCCTGCAGGTTGTGTGCTTTTTGATCAAAATTGAATGTATCTGCAAATGCAAATTCACCCCATAGACCTGTGTGTGCATGCATGAGAGAGTGTGTGTGCATGAGAGCGCGTGTGTCTGTTTGCGTAGGTGCTAATGTCTCCTCTGAAACGGTGAGGTGCTTCCATTGTCCTGTCCTGGGAGCAATGCTCTTGCTGGTGCCTCTCTGTCTGACCTGTCCTTTGTGTGGCTTTGATACTGCTGGGTTGTGAAACTGCCCTCAGGGCTTTGGGATAGCTGTGGTAGTCTGTCATTGTTAGTGGGTACTTGAGGTGTACAGGTATTCCCTTGTCTGCAAGTGCTGTCTAGTTTCACTTGTCAGCCTGCTTGGTCCCTGCTAAGGCATTCTGGGTGTTTTGGTACAGTTTGCCCAATTTTGCTTTTGTGGGCCTATTGTGGGTTGCCAGGGTGGCAGATCTTTTCCCACATACAATTACCAGGAATACTTGGAATCCTGAGAAGGATTTAAGTGAATCCTCGAGAGATGTTGTATCCCTTGGACTATTCCCAGCAAGTGAATGAACTATCAAGACTCTTTTAAAGATTCATGGGAACTCTTGCAGGGATGTAAAGAAAACTAGATTTCCAATTTAAGGCCATACATCCCATTCTGCTAAGTTACACCAGTTAATTGGTAATTTTTATTTGTTTAAAAATGTGAAATCTTAATGAAGAGTTCTTCCAGTTAATCACTGGGTATTCAAATTTCTCTTCAGAATTAAAGATCATAACAAAACTGGGTGTCTTTGTGGGATGTTGAATCTGTAGTATGTGCTTGGTAAAATTTGGATGAACAATATTTCAAAGTGAATTTTATCGTGTTAAGTACTAAGACTTTCTGGAGAGGAAAGATTTGCCCTTGTGTGTTTTGCAACACTTAATCAAGGTCAGTTCAATAGAATACGCAGACAAGTTGATGCTAGAGTTGAGAGCGATGGCAAAATATCAGAAATAATGCAGGCAGTGGCATGGCAATTTAGGGTTAGAAAGTTAGCTTAAAAACATTATAAAAAAAGGTGGAAAGTTTTGTCAGCTTTTCTTAAAAATAGTTAACAAAATAAGTGTTGGTTCTGCAGAAAATGAGTCAGGGGATTTAGTAACGGAGAATAAAGAGATGGCAGATGAATTGAAAAGAGTTTGAATCTGACTTCACTTGAGAGGATACAAGTAACACCCTAGACCTAGCTGTAAATCAGGAATTGAAAGGGAGGGAGGAACTGAAGAAAATTACAATCACCAGGGAACGAGGACTGAGTAAACTGTTGGAACTACAAGCTGATAAGTCCCGGGTATTTGAAGGAATTCATCCTAGACTCTTAAAGAGAAATTAGGGCGTGGAAGTAAGGCCATTCGGCCTATCGAGTCCACTCCGCCATTCAATCATGACTAATAGGCATTTCAACTCCACTTCCCCGCATTTCTCCCCGTAATAGTTAATGTATTGGTTTTAATTTTCCAAACCTCATTAGTTTCAGGGGTGGTTTTTTTTAGATTGGACAAATCCTTTCTTCAAAAAGGGAGACCATTTAACTTAACATATGTAATGGGGAAAATGTTCAAAGCTATTATCAAAGATATTATGACAGAGCACTTGTATAAGTTCAAGGTAATCAGGCAGCGTGAATGTGTTTTTGTCAATGGGAAATAATGTGCCCCAGGGAATGGGGCACATTTCCCCAAATTCTCCGCAGTTCTGGTGTCCTTTTGGTTCTGTGTTTCCGATGAACAATTGAAACTGTGATCACACTCAGGAAACGTGTACAGTCACTCCCTCCTGCGAATAGTGTAATGTTTCTTCAGTCTGTGTAACTGGTTAAAGCGCTGCCCAAAGTCAGCTCACGGGGAGACTCTCTCAACAAGGGGAGAAGACATACAAAAGTTGAGCAGCGAGATAAAATGTCGAACCACGGGGAAAAAATATTGTGGCTCTACCCCTTTTTTTCCTATTGGCAGTTGGACACTTAAAATCAGTTAGTAACACCAGCATCCCGATAGAGCATACAGCGCATGTTTGACGGTGTCAGCAATGTCGTGCGCATGCTCGCCGGGTGTCAGCAAAATACTGGGCATGCTCATCGCAGTCCGCACAAAAAGGCGCGCGATCTTCTTTTGATTGACCAATAGGGAGTACTGGAGGACCGGAAGGAGACTAGTCCTCCTGCTAATCAGAGACACCGCATTGTCTGAATGCGGAAGTTGGACCATGAGTTTCTGAAGATTCTGCTGCTCCTGTTTCTCTGAATGAAGATTGAGCTTCACCCCAGACTGCAATCTCCTTCCTCTGTCCAATATCTGTGAGTACCGCACTCTCTTTTCTCACCACCTTTTCCATTTTTTTTCATTCTGGGATTCAGTTGTTGAATTGCAGCAACTGAAAGGAAAGGGAGTGAATCGGGGTGGGGACAGACTCTGGAAACGTTGCTCCACGTCTGTGTCGCAATTGGCAAAATAGACAGGCAGGAGGCTGGAAGAACAGAAGAAGCCAGGTAGCATCAGGAGGTGGAGAAGTCGACGTTTCAGGTGTAACCCTTCTTCAGGATTGGGGATGGGTGCAGATAAAGGGTGGCCTGGGGGCAGGGTGGTGAAGTGGGGACAGGTGAAAGGTCTGACCTGGTTGGTGAATGGGAGAAATAAATCTGGTTAGTGACAAGGAGGAGTGGAAATGAGGGGGAGGGGCTGAGAAGAGAGTCGTGGTGGTGGGGAGGAAGAGATGGGAAGTGAGGTTATTTGAGACTGGAGAACTTAATGTTGAGTCCGCTGGTCTATAGGCTGCCCAGGCGGAAGTGGAGACGCAGGTAGATAGGATCGTGAAGAATGTGTTTGCTATGCTTTCCTTCATTGGTCAGAGCATTGTGTACAGGCATTGGGAGATCATGTTGTGGCTGTAACTTGGTAAGGCAACTTTTGGAATAGTGCGTCCAGTTCTGGTCTCCCTGCTTTCGGAAAGAACTTGTGAGACTTTGAGAGGGGTCGGAAAAGATTTGCGAGGATGTTGCTAGACTTGGAGGGTTTGAACTACAGGGAAAGGCTGAGTAGATCCAGGATATTTTCCCTGGAGCATCGGAGGCTGAGGGGCAGCCTTATAGAGGTTTATAACTGGCATGGATAGGGTGAATATCCAAGGTCTTATCCCCAAGGTAGGAGAGTCCAAAACTATAGGGCATATGTTTGAGGTGAGAGGGGAATGATTTAAAAGGGCCCTGAGGGGCAACTTTTTCACGCAGAGGGTTGTAAATGTATGGAATGAGCTGCCAGAGGAAGTGGTGAGGCTGGTACAATTATATTTAAAATGTATCTGGTTGGGTACATGAATAGGAATGGTTTAGAACCATAAGAGCCACATGCTGGCAAATGGGACTAGATTAATTTCGGATATCTGTTTGGCACAGACGAGTTTGACCAAAGGGTCTGTTTCCGTGCTGTATGACTAATTGTCTTCGGTGAAAGCAGAAGTGTGGTTGTGAAGACTGGAGGCTGGGAGCAGAAGAAGTTACAATGAAATATTTGATTTATGAGAGAGCAACTGAGTGAGTGTGGACATTTGGGATTTTGGTGGAAAGTGGGAATTCATTGCACTGTGGGGATCAAGCCCTCACTATCCAGTCATTTCAGCTGGTGGATGAGACTTGGCAGTTCATGCAGGCAGTCAATCCAGATAATATTTTATAAATTCCTGCTTTGGAAATAGAAACAGTCTGAGTCAAGACTGAGATACAGGCAAACTCTGACCTCATACCTTTAAATCATTGTCTGAGCTGAGATGCCACCTTTTGTTGTAAAGCCTTATGTTATCTTGAGAGGGTGCCTCACAGGAAGTTCTGGGATTTACATATTAATGATACCTGCAATCCATTCTAAAAGATGAAAGACTGAACAATCCCGATTTGTTCAATATATCATTTCAGTGGCAGGCCACAAATGTCTTTCCATAAATTCTGTGCCTTATGGTCTTATTCTCCACAACCACCTGATGAAGGAGCAGTGCTCCGAACGATTGTTCTTCCAAATAAACCTGTTGGACTATAACCCGCGTTTGTGTGATTTTTAACTGTGCCCAGGTTAGGGTGGATTGATCACGCTAAATTATGCATAGTGCCCAGGGATGTGCAGGTGAGGGTGGATTGGTCGTGTTATAGTACCCCTCGTGCCCAAGTAGCTGCAGGTTTGTGTGGGTTAGGCATGCTAACTTACACATAGTGTCCAGGGATGTGCAAGGTAGGGTGGATTGGCCAAGGGATATGGGCCAAGTGCTGGCAAATTGGACTAAATTGATTTCCAATATCTGGTCAGCATAGACACATTGGACCAAAAGGTCTGTTACTGTGCGGTATATCCTAATGACTCTGGCTTTCTACTAACGTTTGCCACGTCTCTTCTGTTCAGTTTCTCTCTGGTGTCTGTGTTAATACCTTGATGTGTCTGGTTACTCCTCAAGATGCATTCCCGATTCATCCTGAATTGACACATTTTGTTTTGCTTCCCAAAATCAGACCTGCTCACACTCAGCAGTATCCCAATGTTGTGAAAGATGTTAACTTTCAGATGGAGTTATCCAATATATAAGTCTTGACGTTTTTGCTGTTCTGATCTTGAATCAGCACCTTCAGGAGAATTACTTAGAGCGGAGTGAGAACGGGGAGGGGGAGGGGAGAGAGAGAGAGAGAGAGAAAGAAAGAGAGAAGGATGTTGCTTTCAATTTTGTGGAATAACAAAAGAAAAAAATGCTCCACAGAAAGTAGAATAGCTTGTTCTGAATTTCTACCCTGCACTGACAGTGATGACTTTTGTAATTTCTTTTTCCAGAGTATTTGAAGATCCGAAGGCAGAAGTTTCAAAATGAACAGATGAAGGCCTTATGCCCGAAACGTTGACTCTCCTGCTCCTTGGATGCTGCCTGACCTGCTGTGCTTTTCCAGCGCCGCACTTTTCAACACTGACTCTCCCGCGTCTGCGGTCCTCACTTTCACGTCAATATCTGACAGTCACTCAATCGATTGGGACAGCCACGATTTTTGATTACAATTCTGTGAGAAGGAGCAAAGCTTTTTGGTTCCTATTTCAGTACATTTTCATCATCAGTGGGACTGGATGAGAGACCCTACTGTTGCTGCGCACTGAGTGTGGAGCTTGAAACTGTTATACGGCGTGGAAAGAGGAATTCCCACCGGGGAGGGGCAGGACACTCATTTGCTTGTGGCTGAAGTATCGGACATGGAGAAACCGTGGAAGGGTGGTAACTGTGGGAAAGGCTTCCGTACTCTGTCTGACCTGGAGATTCATCGGCGCATCCACACTGGGGAGAGGCCATTCTCCTGTCCCAAGTGCGGGAAGGGCTTTACCCAGGTCTCTGCCCTGCTTAGGCACCAGCGGATCCACACGGGGGAGAAGCCTTTCACTGCCCTGAGTGTGGGAAGGCCTTCAGCGATTCATCCTCCCTCCTGACCCACCGGCGTGTCCATACGGGAGAGAGGTCCTTCAGCTGCCCCGAGTGCGGGAAGGCCTTCAGCGATTCCTCCACCCTGCTGAGGCACCAGCGGGTCCACACGGGGGAGAAGCCCTTCACCTGCCCCGAGTGTGGGAAGGCCTTCAGCTATTCCTCCTCCCTGCTGACCCACCAGCGAGTCCATAAGGGGGAGAGGCCCTTCAGCTGTCCCGAGTGTGGGAAGGCTTTCACCCGCTCCTCCCACCTCCGGTGCCACCAGCAATTTCACGTGCCATCGCAGGGGGACTGACAAAGCGACTGCCGAGTGCCGTGATCGACTGGACTCTCAACCCAGTTCTCGAATCTGTTGGGTTTGAATACCACCGCGGCAGATGGTGGAATTGGAATACGGTCAGAATCTAAAGATGAAACCATTTTCTGTGGGGGGGGAGGGAGGAGAGAGGGGGGGGAGGGAGGAGAGAGGGGGGGAGGGAGGAGAGAGAAAACCCCAATCTGATTCACTCACGCCCGTTTTAGGGAAGGAAACTGCCGTTGTGGGAAAGGATTCACTCAGTAGTCCCAGCTGCAACCTTTACCCAGTCTGGCCTACACGTGACTCCAGACTCACAGCAGTCTGTTTCACTTCCCACTCCCCCCGTTCCCGGCCCCACACGTTCAGGCTGTACCAAGGATCCAATTGCAAAGGGACAACTCTTTGCTGACCGATAGTAAAGAAAGTGAGGTGAGGTGGGGGGAGGGGGAGTGTGTGCACTTTGACCTTGAGCTGTTTAAAAAGCAGCTACTTTCTCTACATCTTTTTGCTGGGGGGGATCTGAAGCTGTAACAAAGTTGGGTCACAATAAAGATTACCTGAACTTACTGCTGGGCTCAGACTCTCATTGAAAGCTTTGAGCTCCAGATGGTTTTTTGTTTTAAAGCTGCTCATTTCTTCCAGCCTCCTGCACTAAGTTTCTAATGTCGTGTATCAGATGGAGCAGTGAATGAGTAGCTAGTATTGTTAGAAATTGTAAATTTTTAAGGAGTGCAGGTACTGCATCGTTTCATCAACATTGTAAAGGTTACTGGCAGCACTGGGAGGTGTGGGCTGTGTTCACTCGAAACTCTTATCTTTAAAATTGAGAATAGCTAAAATGATGTATTCAGAAACATCATTGAAGTCTAAACGCATTTCAATTTTTTAAAATGAGCTGCTGAAATCTTTCTGAAAATTGCACTGGAATATTTGCAGTTAGGCCACAGCTCAGGACAGGCTGTACCGCCGCTCCCTCACCACCAGATGCCTGGAGGAAGAATGCCTCATCTTCCGCCTTGGAACACTTCAACTCCAGGGCATCAATGTGGACTTCAACAGTTTCCTCATTTCCTCTTCCCCCACCTCACCCTAGTTCTAAACTTCCAGCTCAGTAACTGTCCCCATGACTTGTCCGGACTTGTCCTACCTGCCTATCTCCTTTTCCACCTATCCACTCCACCCTCTCCTCCTTGACCTATCACCTTCATCCCCTCCCCCACTCACCCATTGTACTCTATGCTACTTTCTCCCCACCCTCACCCTCCTCTAGCTTATCTCTCCACGTTTCAGGCTCACTGCCTTTATTCCTCATGAAGGGCTTTTACCCGAAACGTCGATTTCGAAGCTACTTGGATGCTGCCTGAACTGCTGTGCTCTTCCAGCACCACTAATCCAGAAGATGTAAGGGGTGAATTACTTTTTCCTCATTTTGGAAATTGGTTTCAACTATGTAGACATAGTCATAGAGTTGTAGAGCTGGAAACAAACCCTTCAGTCCATATCTTAAATGAATCTAGTGACCCATTTGCCAGCATTTGGCCTATGTTCATCTGTAACCTTCCTATTCATATCCCAATCCAGATGCCTTTTAAATGTTGTAATTGTACCAGCCTCTACCACTTCTGCTGGCAGTTCATTCCATACACGCACCACCCTCTGCGTGAAAATGTTGCCCGCCAGGTCCCTTTCCCCACTCACCTTCAACCTATGCCCCTTTCGTACTGGACTCCCCTACCTGGGGAAAGACCTTGGGTATTCACCCTATCCATGCCCCTTACAAATGTCTATAATTTTAAGGAGGAGAAAATGAGGACTGCAAATGCCAGACATCATTTTCCACCCCCCCCGCCAACTTTATCCCAGTCCCATGCCTTCAACTCAGCACCATCCTCTTGACCTTTTCCATCAACTTTTCAATCTATCAGCTCCACGCACTTCTATGGTTTTCCAGCATCCCCACACTCAGCATAATTTTAAGGTAATTGGAGGAAGGTTTTGGGGGGAGATGTCAGAGTAGGTTCTCTACTCAGATAGTGGTGGCTGTGTGAAATACACTGTCAACAGTGGTTGTAGAGTCAGATACATTAGGGACATGTAATGGACTCTTGGATAGATACATGAAAGTTAGTACAATAAATGGTATGTAGGTCAGTCTGATCTTAGAGTAGGATAAAGGGCCGGTACTGCATCGAGTGCCAAAGGGCCTGTACTGTGCTATATACCTAAGTAGAGTCAAAAGTTTTGTTTTAGCAGCAGTACAGTCAGATCCGAGCAAACAAGGACACGCAGGTCATACCGCACTTAGACAGAGTGAGGCATAGAGAGTTACAGCTGCACAGGCGGTGCGCAGAAGCAACATTAGATTTCATATTGGAGAGCTCCATTCAGCAGTCTAATAATAGCAGGGAAGAAGCTATTCTTGAACCTGCTGGTACATGTGTTCAAGCTTCTGTATCTTCTGCCTGGCAGAAGATGGTGCAGGAGATCATTCCTGGGGTGGGAGGGGTCTTTGAGGTTGGTAGCCTTTCCATGACAACGAGAAGTGTAGATGGATTTCATGGGTGGGAGGTTGGCTTCTGTGATGGACTGTGCTGTGCACACAACCTTCTGTAGTTTCTTCCGGTCCTGGGCAGAGCAGTTGCCGTAGCAGGGCGTGATGCACCCAGATTCAATGCTTTCTGTGGTGCATCTGTAAATGTTGGTGAGTGTCATTGTGGACATGCTGAATTTCTTGAGCATCTTGAGGAAGAAAAGGTGTTGTTGTGCCTTCTTGACCATTGCATGGGTAGGTTTAGATATTTCGCCACTCCTTTCTCATTCTTACTAACTCCTTTACTTGACGCAGTCACAGTCAGTTTCATACCTTGTGCTAATCTGCACAGAAACAGACACTTCATCTTAAACTTATACCTTCTAGTTTTGGACTCCTCCATCTTGGGGGAAAAGACCTTGGCTATTCGCCCTATCCATGATTTAATAAACCTCTCGGGTCACTCCTCAGCCACCTCCACTCCAGGGAGAACAGCCTCAGCTGAGTCAACTTCTCCCTATAGCTCAAATCTGGCAGCATCCTTGTAAATCTTTTCTGAACCCTTTCAAGTTTCACAACATCCTACCAAGAGGAAGGATGCCGGAATTGTACACTTATTCCAAAAGTGGCCTAAACATTCTCCTGTACAGCCACAACATGACCTCTCAAATCCTATACTCAATACTCTGACTAATAAAGGAAAGTATACCAAACATCATCTTCACTATCCTATCTACCTGCAACTCCACTTTCAAGAAACTGTGAACCTGGTCTCCAAGGTCTCTTTGTTCAACAACACTCCCTAGAACCTTACCATTAAGTGTAGATGTGCTGCTCTGATTTGTTTTTCCAAAATGCAGCACCTCGCATTCATCTAAATTAAACTTCATCTGCCACTCCTCAGCCCACTGGCACATCTGATCAAGATCCCATTGTAATCTGAGGTAACTTTCCTCGTTGTTCACTACACCTCTAATTTTGGTGTCATCAGTAAACCTACTAACTATACATCCTATGTTCACATCCAAGTCATTTGCATAAAAAATATAGAAAGGAGTGGACCGAGCATCGATCCTTGTGACACTCACTGGTCATAAGCCTCCAGAATGAAAAACAACTCGCCACCACCACCTTCTACCTTTTGAGCCAGTTCTGTATCCAAATGGCTAGTTCTCTCTGTATTCCATAAGATCTAACCTTGCTAACCAGTCTCCCTTGGGGAACCTTGTCGAATGCCTTACTGAAGTCCATATAGATCAAGTCCATTGATCTGCCCTCATCACTCTTCTTTGTTACTTCTTCAAGCACTCAATCAAGTTTGTGAGACATGATTTCCCACGCACAAAGCCATGGCGACTATCCCTAATCAGTTCTTGCCTTTCCAAATATGTGTAAATCCTGCCTCTCAGGTTTCACTCCAACAACCTGTCCACCACCGATGACAGGTTCCCTGGCTTTTCCCTATCACCTTCTTAAATAGTGGTACCATGTTAACCAACCTCCAGTTTTCTGGCACCTCTCCTGTGACTATCAATGATGCAAATATCTCAGCAAGGGGCCCAACAATCACTTCCCATAGTCTCCCACAGAGTTCTCAGGTACACCTGATCAGGTTCTGGAGATTTATCCACCTTTGTGTTTCAGGACATCCAGCATCACCTCCTCTGTAATATGGACATTTTTAAAGATGTTATGATCTATTTCCCTACATTCTATATTTTTCATGTCCTTCTCCAGAGTAAACATTGATGCAAAATACTTGTTTAGTATCTCCTCCATCTCCTGTAGTTCCACACATTGGCTGCCTTACTCATCTTTGATGTGCCCTATTCTCTCCGTGGTGACCCTTTTGTCCTTAATGTATTTGTAAAAACTCTTTGGATTCTCCTTAACCCTATTTGCCAAAGTTATCTCGTGTCTAGTTTTTGCCCTCCTGATTTCCCTTTTAAGTATACTCCTATTACCTTGATACTCTTCTAAGGATTCACTCAATCTATCCTGTCTATACCTGACATATGCTTCCTTCTTTTTCTTTACCAAACACTCAATTTCTCCAGTCATCCAACATTCCCTACACCTTTCACCCTAACAGGAATATACTGTCTCTGGACTCTCATTATCTCATTTCTGAGGCTTCCCATTTTACAGCCGTCTCTTTACTTGCAAACATCTGCCCCCAAGCAGCTTTTAAAAGTTCTTGCCTATTACTGTCAAAGTGAGACATTCTCCAATTTAGAGTTTCAATTTTTAGATCTGGTCTATCCTTTTCCATCACTATTTTAAAATTAATAGAATTATGGTTGCTGGCCCCAAAGTGCACCCCCACTGACACCTCAGTCAGCTGTCCTGCCTTATTTCCCAAGAGTAGGTCAAGTTTTGCACCTTCTCCATCGGTATATCCACATACTAAATCAGAAATCTTTCTTGAACAAGCTCAACAAATTCCTCTCCATCTAAACCCTTAAACCTATGGCAGTCCTGGTCTATGGTTGGAAAGTTAAATCCCCTACCATAACCATATCAGGGGAAATGAGTTTAAAGCTGGGCACAATCCTCCAGGTGCAGTTTCAGCAATGCTATGTTTGGTTGCAGCAACACTTTCCTCCCATTATGTTCTATTCCTTTAGCGATAAAAGCGAATGCTGTATTCACTTTTTTTATTATCTAGTTTTCTGTGACTCATTAATGAGGATACCCAGATCTCTCTGCACCAGATCATCCCAAACCTTCTATTAGATAATAGATTGCTTTGCTGTTTTTGTTTTGACCAAAATGCATGACCTCACACTTATCCACATTAAACTCCATCTGCCACATTTTGTCCCACTCTCCTAACCTATCTCGATCCATTTGAATGGTTCATGTTTCCTCATTGCAATTTACCATCATGCCTATTTATGTGTCATCCACAAACTTGGCAAATGAGCCTTTTATACATGTATCCAAGTCACTAATGTAGATTGTAAATAGCTGGGGTCCAAGGACACAACCTTGTGGCACCTGACTAGTTACATCTTGCTATTCAGAAAAAAAGCCATCAATTTGGACTGTCTGTCTTTTGCCCATCAGCCAGTCACCTATCCAAGCTGATAACTCAGCCCATATCGCATATGATCTAACCTTGTGAATTAACGCTTTGAATGGCACTTTAGCAAATTCCTTCTGAAAAGCCAGATCTATTACATCTACAGGATCCCTATTATCGACTTGTTACATTGATGAAGAACTTAGTTAAATCTGATTTGCCCATCATAAAACCATGCTGACTCTGATGGATAGAGTTTTGACTTCTCAAACGTCCTGATATTGCTTCCTTGATAATTGACTCTAACACCTTCCCAACAACAGATGTTAAACTAACTGGTCTGCAATTTCCCACATATTGCCTGCCTCCCTTTCTGAATACAGGCATTACATTAGCATTTTTCCAATCCACTGGAACCATAGGATCCTAAGATATAGGAGCAGAAACTAAGCCATTCAATTATGGCTGAAACGTTTCTCAACTCCATTCTCCCGCTTTCTCCCCATAAACTTTGATCACCTTGTCAATCAAGAACCTACCTATCTCTGTATTAAATAAACTCAATGAATCTTTCTCATGTCCAGGGAATTTTGAAATATTGTAACTAATGAATCCACAATCTCCACTGCCACTTCCTTTAGTACCCTAAGATGTAGGCCATCAGGTCCAGGGGAGTTGTTTGCCCTCAATCCTAATAGTGTACCTATCGACGTTGATTTGACTTTGACTTGCTCGTTCCAATCCGAATGGTACTGCTGTCCTCCAACGTGAAAACTGAGGAAAAGTATTGATTTAGCAGCTCTGTCATTTCAGTGTTCCCCTTATTAACTCACCTGTTTCACCTTCCAAGGAACCAACATTTACTTTAGCGACTCTGTTCCCTTTGGCACAACAACAGAAGCTTTTGATATTTTATACTCGGCTTCTTTTGTAATTTCCCTTACCTATTTCTATTCATTTTTTAAAACCCCTTTGTTTGTGTCTGGAAGTTTCCCGATGTTTCAGCCTTCCAAAGGTCTGGAGTAACATTCCTGAACAGGCTGAACATTAAAAAGAAAACCACATTCACATTTAAATGAAACCCACCTTTCAGGGGCTGGGGGCGGGGAAAACCAACCCCCATTGTCCCCTATTGGTTGGAGGGCTCCCCAACCACGCCCCCAGTAGGTGACGACATTGTGTGGACCACGCCCCCTGCGTGTTGGCGCATGTGCAGTGTAGGTCCCGCGGCCGGACAAAGACCGTGTTATTGAGTGTGGGAGAGGAATGGCGCCGGCGGCTGAAGGAACAAGAACAGGAGCCGCTGGAAAAGCTGAGCAGGTCCGGCAGCTCGTGTCGGGAGAAATGTGAGGACGGGTTTCGGGTCCCGGTGATCCTCCTTCAGAACAGGACCAGGTTTCAGAAACATCCCGGGGAGGTCGCCAGGCCCGAGCGCCAAGACCTGGCTCCTGCCCCCGGGGAGAGGAGACAGTGAGACAGGGTAGGATTGGGAACCGCGGGAGGAGGGAGACTGGGGAGTTTATAAACTCCTAGGGGGAGGCCTGAGGCCTCCAATAGAAGCCCCACAGGCCCCAGTGTTTACTTCACCGGCGAAGGAGCTCTCGGGTTGCCCGGGCAACCGGCCGCCATCTTTGTGAGGGTCAGGCGCATGTTGTCCTGGGACGGGGTTGTTGGATTGTTGTATAATATTGATCTCTCTGTACTTTTAATCTTGAATATTTTTAGAATATACACTGGCTTCAATTTATGAATTCTAAGTACAGAAGCAAACTATAAACATCTCCTTACATGGATCCCAACATGTGCAGAGGAGTCAAGACTGTCTCAAGATTTACTGAG
Source organism: Chiloscyllium punctatum (assembly GCF_047496795.1). Taxonomy (NCBI): domain Eukaryota; kingdom Metazoa; phylum Chordata; class Chondrichthyes; order Orectolobiformes; family Hemiscylliidae; genus Chiloscyllium; species Chiloscyllium punctatum. The sequence goes on along the minus strand of NC_092774.1, from coordinate 60,475,406 downwards.
GTGCTGAATCAATAGCTCTTTCCCTTTTGATTAATGAAGGTGGTGCCCAGCAGACTCCTGCTCACAGCCTGTTCTGTCAGCCTTTATGGGAGAGATACGACAGTAAAACATCTCTATGACTCTATAATTGCTGAGATTAGCTTTACAACCTTTCTTAAACCAGGCTGCAATGTTTGTAGTTCTTTAGTCTTCTGGCACCTCCTCCAAGTCCATGGAAGACTGATAAATTACGGCTTCCACAATTTCTGTTGTCCCTTCCTTCAAGATTATTGGATGCATTTCATCACTGCCTTGTCAAACTTTAAGTACCAAATGCTTATCGAAGACTTCTTTCATGTTAATTTTGTACTCTTGGGAGGTCATGTTGCGGCTGTGCAGAACATTGGTTAGGCCACTGTTGGAATATTGTGTGCAATTCTGGTCTCCTTCCAATGAAAAGATGTTGTGAAACTTGAAAGGGTTCAGAAACGATTTACAAGTATGTCGCCAGGGTTGGAGGATTTGAGCTATAGGGAGAGGCTGAACAGACTGGAGCTGTTTTCCCTGGAGCGTTGGAGCCTGAGGGGTAACCTTATGGAGGTTGCAAATTTATGAGGGGCATGTATAGCATAAATAGACAAAGTCTTTTCCCTGGGTTCGGGTCTGTTTTCATGCTGTACATCTTTATGACTCTGTTGGTTGCATCTGTAAGATCCTGAATCAGCACCTTGAGGAGAATTAGAGTGGAATGAGAACAGAGGGGGTGAGAGAGTGGAATGGTGCTTTCAATTTTGTGGAATAACAAAAGAAAAGTATATTCCGCAGAAAGTAGAATTGCTTGTTCAGAGTTATTACCCTGCACTGAGTGTAATGACTTTTGTAATCTCTTTTTACAGAGAATCTGAAGACGGAAATTTCAAAATCGACAGATGAAGACCTTATGCCCGAAGCATAGACTCTTCTGCTCTTCGGATGCTGCCTGACCTACAGTGCTTTTCCAGCGTCGCACTTTTGAAGCCTTGACACTCCAGCATCTGTAGTCCTCACTTTCACATCAGTGTCTGACAGTGACACTGGGACATCGGGACTGCAACGATTTTTGACTGTGATTCTGTGAGAAGGAGCAAAGCGTTTGCTTCCTGCTCAAGTACATTTTCAGAATCAGTGGGACTGGATGAGAGACCATCCGTTGCAGCGCAGTGAGTATGGAGCCTGAAGCAGTTATACGGCCTGGAAAGAGGAATTCACGGCAGGGTGGGGCTGAAGCTTCGGCCATGGAGAAACCTGAGGAATCCCGTCCCGTGAAGAAACCGTGGAAGTGTGGCGACTGTGGGAAAGGCTTCTGTGCCCCGTCTGCTCTGGAGACTCATCGGTGCAGTCACACCGGTGAGAGGCCCTTCAGCTGCCCCGAGTGCAGGAAGGGCTTTACCCAGGCATCCGCCCTGCTGACCCACCGGCGGGTCCACATGGGGGAGAGGCCTTTCTGCTGCCCCGAGTGTGGGAAGGGCTTTGCCCGGGCCTCCAACCTCCAGACCCACCAGCGGATCCACACGGGGGAGAGGCCCTTTGGTTGTCCCGAGTGCGGGAAGCGCTTTACCCAGGCCATCGCACTTCAGAAACACCAGCAGGTCCACATAGGGGACAGGCCCTTCAGTTGTCCCGGGTGCAGTAAGGTGTTCACCTGCTCCTCCCACCTGCGGAAGCACCAGCAAGTTCACGTACAATAGCAGGGGCATTGAAGGAGTGACGGCTGAGTGCCATTATTGACTGGCGTATTAACCCAGTTCTGGGGCCTCCCCGGTTCGAATCCTGCCGTGGCAGATGGTGAAATTGGAATTCAGTCAGTAATCTGGAGTTCCAAGTCTAACAATGAAGCCAATTTTGGGGGCGGAGTTGTGGGGGTGGGGGGTGGTGTTGGGGTGAGAAAACCCCATCTGATTCACTCACGCCATTTTTCGGGAAGGAAACTGCCGTTGTGGGAAAGGATTCACTCAGTTGTCCCAGCTGCATCCTTTACCCTGTCTGGCCTATGGTTGACTCCACACTGCACCCATGCCCCCCCTCTGTGCCCCCCGCCCCCTTTCTCTCCCCCATTGGGCCCCTCCCATTCCCTTTTTGCTGGGGGCGGGGGGAATCTGAAGCTGTAACAAAGTTGGGTCACAATAAAGGGTTACCTGAACTTACCGCCAGGCTCAGACTCTCATTGATGGCTTTGAGCTTCAAATGGTTTTTGTTTTAAACCTGTTGATTTCTTTCAGCCTCCTGCACTAAGTTTCCAATGTCGTGTATCAGATGGAACAGTGAATGAGTAGCTCGTATCGTTGGAAATTGCAGATATTTCAGGAGTGCAGGTACTGTGTTGTTTTATGGGCATTGTAAAGTTTCCTGGCAGCACCAGGAGGTGGGGGCTGTGTTCATTCGAAATGATGGGCAGTTGCTGGTGTTGGACTGAGGTGGAGAAAGTTAAAATCGACACCACTCCAGGTTAGAGTCCCAACAGATTTATTTGGAAGCGCTAGCTTTTAGAGCGCTGCTCCTTCATCGGGTAGGTGTTGAGCAGGATCATAAGACATAGAATTTATCGCAAAACATTACAGTGTCATGCAGTTGATCTGATTTCCTGAACAAGTCCAGTTGCGATTCAGTCTTTCATCTTTTCGAATGGGTTGCAGGTTTCGGTTCATTAACATGTATATCCCAGAACTACTTTTAAATCACATTCTCCCGATGACTTAAGATTTTGTAAAAATAGGTGACATCTCAGCTCAGACAAAGCAAGAAAGGTGTGAGGTTCAAGTCTGTCTGTATCCCAGTCCTGAGTCACACATATTCTATTTCCAAAGTAGGAATTTATAAAATATTACATAGATTGACTGCCTGCAGATTGTATTTTGCTCAAAAAGCACAATGTATCTGCAAATGCAAATTCACTGCATAGGTTTGTGTGTGTGTGTGTGTGTGTGTGTGTGTGTGTGTGTGTGCGCATGAGAGAGAGAGAGAGAGTGAGTGTTTGCATGTGCATGCTTGATAAAGTGTGTCGATGCAGTGGAGTATAAACCTGTGAGAGGGTGTGTGCATGGATTTGAGTGTGGGAGGTGTGTGTGAGAGAGGGTCTGCGTGACTGGGTGTGTATGTGTGGGAGTGAGAGACAGTGTTAAGTGTAGTGCGGTCACCCAAGGTTCCGGTTGAGACCGTCCTCATGGGTTCCAAGCTTGGCTATCGGCCTCTGCTTGGCCAGTAGAAACAATTCAGCAGTTACTGGGTGACATGGTGGCTCAGTGGTTAGCAGTGCTGCCTCGCAGCACCAGGGATCCGGGTTCGATTCCCACTTCAGGCAACTGTCTATGTGGAGTTGGCACATTCTCCACATGGGTTTCCTCTGGGTGCTCCAGTTTCCTCCCACAATCCAAAAGATGTGCAGGTCATGCTAAATTCCACATAGTGTTGGATGCATTAGTCAGGGGTAAATTTAAGGTAGGTGAATAGGTCTGGGTGGGTTACTCTTTGGAGGGTCAATGTGAACATTTTGGGCCAAAGGGCCTGTTTCCATACTGTAGAGAATCTAATCTAATCTGCACACACACATTGGAGAGGGCAGGGTGAGACTTGTCTTTCACTTTGCAGAAGGTGGGAGGTCCTGGATGCTGTGATTCAGCGTAAACACATGCTGGAAGACCTTTGGCTCAGAGAGATGGAGTTGGAAGCCAGGCTGCAGACACGTCACGGGGAAAGTTAACTGGACACTTTATTCCAGGAGATGGTCATTCCCCTCTGGACAGATCCTTCTGATTAGGTCAGTGGACAGGGTCAGAAGGGTGTGAGTGTGAATCACACAGGTAAAGGGGATCTGAGATTGGGAGGCAGGAGGAGGAGCTAACTGGCTGTGTGGTGGGGCGGGGCACTGGGGGTAAGGGCAGAATATTGACGGGTGATTGTCGTCTTTCTCTGAAGTTAGCAGCAGGAGGCCAGATGGCATCGGTGTCTGTCTGGCACCAGGTTCAGGAACCGACGTGCTCAGGACAGGAGAAGTGGGAAAGGGAGGCTGCAGTGGGTGTGGTCCACAAAACTCAGGAGGGGCAGAGCCTCTGCTGAGGGCGCATGAGAAGTCAGAAGCTAAAAAGATAAAGCAGAACATCAAAGCTCTGGGTGGCATGGTGGCTCAGTGGTCAGTACTGCTGCCTCACAGTGCTGGGTTTGATTCCAGCCTCAGGCGACTTTGGCACATTGTTCCCCTTGTGTCTGCGTGGGTTCCTCCCACAGTCCAAAGATCTGCAGTTTAGGGTGGATCAGCTGTGCTGAAGTGTCCAGGGATATGCATTTTCAGGTGCGTAAGCCATGGAGAACTACATGGCTGTATGGTAAGTGGGTTGGTCTGGTGGGATGCTATTTGGAAGGTCAGTGTGAGGTAAATGGGCTGAATGGCCTGCAGGGATTATGTGATTCTACTGCTTTAGCCGTTTGTATATTGAGAAATGATTACTGTGGTGCTGGGGAATGTGGGATTTGAAGTGTCACTGCCCTCTGTCCATTCTCTTTCTGTCCCCCTGTCCATTTTCTCTCTTGACACCCACCCTCAGCTCCTCCCCCTCCCCCCCCCCCCCCCCCCCAACCATTCTCTTTCCCCACCACCTGTTATTTCTCGTGCCTCCATCCCTCTTTGATCGCTGTATCAAGTCCTTCTAAGAGGAGAGAGACAGATGGTGATGACTCTACCTGGGAGATGGGTGTGCACGAGAAATGGCTGATCTTTAACATTGAGAATAGCTACTCAGAAACAACGTTAAAGCATGTTCAATTCTATTTTTAAAAAAGCTGCAGGCATCTTTCTGAAACTTGTGTTGAAATATGTGCAATTTGGCCACAGTTGAGGACAGGCTGTAAGGGGTGAGTTGCCTATTCTAATATTGTAAAATTGGTTCCATGTAGAAATAGAGTCATGAAGCATGGAATGGAACAGTGCCGACCAGATATCCTAAATTATTCTATTCCTATTTGCCAACATTTGGCCCAAACCCCTTTAAACCTTCCTATTCGTACACCCATCCAGATGCCTTTTAAAAGTTGTAATTGTACCAGCCTCCACTCCGGCAGCTCATTCAATACATTTACCATCCTCTGCGTGAAACAAGTTACCCCTTAGGTTCGTTTTAAACCTTTCCCCACTCACCCTAAACTAATGTCCTCTCGTTCTGGCATTTCTTGAGGCAAATTCAAAGTCTCACGTTTTTTCTAATCCTTTGGTCCCTCATCTTTCCCCACTCAACCTAAACCTATGCCCTCCAGTTTGTGGCTCCCCTAACTGAGGGAAAAGAAACACACAAGTTGAGCAGCCAGCCAAAATACAAAAGGAATACAATGTCGAGCCACGGGGGTGGAGGGGGGAAGGAAATTGTGGTTCAACTTTTTTTTTTCCTCCGATTGGCATTTGGACACTTCAAATCTGTCAGGAACGTAAGCATTTCTGAAGCGCATAATGCGCATGCCCCTCGGTGTCAGCAAGAACAGCGCATGTCCGCTGGTGTCAGCAAAAGACTGTGCATGCTCCTGATTGTACGCACAAACGACTCATGACCTACTTTTGTTGGACCAATAGGGAACTCGGGAGGACCGGAAGGAATCTTGTCCTCCTGCCGATCAGAGCACCAGTATTGTCTGAATGCGGAAGTTGAACAATGAGCTTCTGAAGCAGCACCTGCTGCTGTTCCTGTTTCTCTAAATGAAGATTGAGCTTTATCCCAAACTGCAACTTTCTTCCTCTGTCCAACAACTGTGAGTACGGCACTCTCTTTTCTCGCCATCTGTTCCACTTTTTTTTCATTCTGGCGTTCAATTGTTGACTTCCAACAACTGAAAGGAAAGGGAGTGAATTCAGGGTGGGGACAGAGTGTAGAAATATTGGTCGACAGTGTGGTGCTGGAAAAGCATAGCAGGTCAGGCACCATCCGAGGAGCAGGAAAATCGACGTTTCGGGCAAAAGTCCTTCATCAGGAATTTTCCTGCTCCTCGGATGCTGCCTGACCTGCGTGCTTTTCCAGCACCACACTCTCGACTTTAATCTCCGGCATCTGCAGTACTCGCTTGTCTAGAAATGTTGGTCCAGATCTGTGTCTCAATTGGCAAACGCATGACTGCAATGTGATAATATAGCCTTTGCTGTGGGAAAACAAAAGCAGAAAGGAGGTGCATTGTTTTAATGGTGATATGTTGGGATATGGAGAAAGTGAGGAGTGCAGATGCTGGAGATTAGAGTTGACAAGTGTGGCCCTGGAAAAGAACAGCAGGTCAGACAGCATCCAAGGACCAGGAGAGTTGACGTTTTGGACACGAGCCGTTCATCGGGAATGTTATGTGGATGTACAAAGAGGTTTCAGTGTCTTTCTACACCAGTCAATCAGGTGCACTAAGAAGTCAGCAGAGCAAGTGGTGTATTAGCAAAAGGAATTGAGTTCAGAAGTTGGGAGGGGGGGTGCCTTCCTGTGGTTAGGGGGTCATTGAATATATTCAAGGCTGAATTCATCTGATTTTTGAACAACAATGAAGTGGATGGTTATGAGGGAACATAAAAAATGGTTAAGATCAGTTACAGAATCGTACAGCACAGAAACAGATACTTGATTTCATGCTGACTATATTCATAAACTAAACTAGTCCTACCTTGTTTGGCCTATATATCTGAGCCTTTCCTATTCATAAGAGCAGAAATTAAGCCATTCAGCCCACTGGGTCTGCCCATACCATTCAATCACGGCTGAGAACTGTCTCAGCCCCATTCTCCTGTTTTCTCCCTGTAACCCTCGATCCCCTTGATACTCAAGAACTGTTTCTGTCTCAGTGTTAAATATCCTCAGTTACCTGGTCTCCACAGCCTTCTGTGGCAATGAATTCCATCAGTTCACCACTCTCTGGCTAAAGAAATTTCTCCTAATCTCAGTTCTGAAAGGTCTTCCCTTTACTCTAAGGCTCTGCCCTCGCCTGCTAGTCTCTCCTTCCAATGGAAACATCTTCCCAACATCAACTCTGTCCTGGCCATTGAGTATTGTGTTTGTTTCAATTAGATTCCCCTGAGTGTGGCCCTGTTAATCAGCATGAACCAGACCCTTCAGGATGAGGTACAGCAGGAATTAGGTTCAACAAAGTGAGAATGGAGGGAGAGTGTGTGGGATGGAGATTTTGAGCTTCCAGGGAATAAGAAGTACAGAGAGTTCGCTATAAATTAGAATTGATCAGATGGGGCAATGGGCCAGGGAGTGGCAGATGGAGATTAATTTAGGGAAATGTGATGTTTGCATTTTGGTAAGGCAATCCAGGCAGGACAGTTAAGGGAGTGTTTCAGAACAGAGAGACCTTGGAGTGCAGGTTCATTGTTCCTTGAAAGTGCAGTCTCAGGTAGCCAGAATAGTGAAGAAGGCATTTTGTATGCTTTCCTTTATTAGTCAGAGCATTGAGTATCGGAGTTGGGAGGTCATGTTGTGGCTGTACAGGACATTGGTGAGGCCATTTTTAAAATACTGCATTCAATTCTGGTCTTCCTGCTACAGGAAAGATGGTGTGAAACTTTGAAAGGGGTCAGAAAAGACTTGAAAGGCTGTTGCCAGAGTTGGAGGGTTTGATCGACAGAGAGAGGCTGAATCGGTCAGGGATATTTTCCTGGAGCATCGGACGCTCAGGGGTGACCTTATAAATATTTATAAGGGGCATGGATAGGGTGAATGCAAAAGTAGAGAGCATATGTTTGAGGTGAGAGGGGAATGATTTAAAAGGGACATGAAGGGCAACTTGTTTCATGCAGAAGGTAGTGCATGTATTGAATGAGCTTCATAGGAAGGGGTGGAGCCTGATAAAATTACAGTATTTAAAAGGCACCTGGATGGGTACAAGAACAGGAAGGGTTTAGAGGGATATGGGCCAAATGCTGGTAAATTGGACTAGATTAAGTTAGGATATCTGGGCGGCACATACGAGTTGGACTGAAGGGTCTGTTTCTGTGCTGTATGACTCTCTGGGTCTTTGGTGAAACCAGAAGTGTCATTGTGAAGACTGGACTTTCAGAGCAGCCTTCAAAGGTGTTTTGTCCTTACTGGGAGCAGAAGATGTTACAATAAAATCTTTCATTTATGAGACAGCACTTGAGTGAGTGAGTACATCTGAGATTTTGGTGGAAAGTGGGATTTCATTGCACTGTGGGGATGAAACCCTACCCTATCCAGTCATTTCTGCTGGTGGGTGAGACCACTCCTCAAGATTAGTTGGAGGAGATTTAGGATAGAGAGAAGGAAGAACTGCTTTTCCCAGAGAATAGTGAATCTATGTAATTCTCTGCCCAGGGAAGCAGTAGAGGCAGCTTAATTAAGTATATTCAGGACACAGTTAGATGGGTTTTTGCATGGTAAAGGTATTAAGGGTAGTTGGGACAATGCAGGGAGGAGAAGCTGAGACAATGGAGAGATCAGTCATGATCTAAATGAATGGCAAAGCAGACTCGACGGGCCAAATGACCTACTCCTGCTTCTATTAGTATGAAACTCTAACCCTGCATTTCCCATCGCTAACCCACCTAACCTGCACATCTCTGGACACTATGGGCAATTTAGCATGGACAATCCGAATCAAGGCCAGTGAGCAATACAGTGATGTGAAAAATGAACATCCGAGAACGACAGAAAGACACGGAGAGTAAATGTACCAGCAATCAAAACTGGATTCTAAAGATCATAAAAATTGAAACTAAAAATGGTATGTCTGAATGTGTGCTGCATTGGAGCAAAAGTGAATGAATTGACTGCACACATTAAAGGGAATAATTAAAATATGGGACTCCTTACAGAGATATGGCTCCAGGATGACAAGGATTGGATCCTCAATATTGAGGAGGTGATCAAATGGAAAGTAAGATCAAGGTAGAGGGTTAGCACAGGTAATCAAAGCACCGATCACAGGGTAATCTGGTGTCAGCTCCGATTTCAGGTCCTGATTTCTCACCCCTTCTGGATTCCTGCTGTGATGCTTTGACCCCCCCCTTTTTTTTACACCTTCCGGAACAATAAGTGAATCCAGACCCACAATCTCCCAGCCTGTTAATCATCCAGACACCGAGTGTAGTCATAGCAGGGAATAAAACAAGAAATGTGAACCAAAATTAGAAATAAGTAGGTTCTTGTGCTGAATATTGGTCAATAGGAAGGAAACCAGAAATACTATTCTCCCAGGATTTCTTCAGTGCCTTATTTGAGGAATTCTCTCACCGTTACATCGAGCTATTAGTACCCACTATGATTTACAACAATATTTTTACCAACAGGAAAAAAAAAGTATCTGTTGTCAAATTGACATAGAGATATACAGCATGGAAACAGACTTTTTCTCTGTCTCATGCACACACATGCACAAGTCCATGGGGGTGAATTTGTGTTTGCCAAATGATATTTATTCTATTTTCCTCAGAAAATGCACAATCTGCAGGCAGTTAATACATGTAATATTTTGTAAATTTCACATTGGAAATAGAACCAGTCTGACTCCAGACTGGGATACAGACAGATTCTGACCTCACACCTTTAATGCATTGTTTGAGCTGAGGTGTCTCCTTTTGTTATAAAGCCTTAGTTATCCTGAGAAGGTGCCTTACAGGAAGTTCTGGGATTTACATATTAATGATATCTGCAATCCATTGGAAAAGATGAAAGACTTAACGATCCAGGTTTGTTCAATATATCATTTCAATGCCAGGACACTGTAATGCTTTTCCAGAAATTCTGTGTCTTGTGATCCTACACTCCACAACCACCTGATGAAGGAGCAACACTCCAAATGCTGGTGCTTCCAGATAAACCCATTAGACGATAACCTGGTGTTGTGATTTTTAACTTTGTCCAGGTAAGGTGTGATTGGCTAGGTGAAATTACCCATAGTACCCAGGGATGTGCAAGTTAGGGTGGATTGGCAGTGCTAAATTACCCACAGTGCCCAGGGATGTGCAGGTTAGATGCATTAGTCAGGGGGTAAATGTAGAGCAATAGGAGTAGGGGAATGGGTGTGGTGAGGTTGCCATTCGGAGGTTGGTGTGGACTTGTTAGAACAGTGAGGGTTCTGTGAAGAGAAGGGATTTTTGTTAACTGTTCAGGAAGGGGGAGAAGGAGGGAAGCGGTGGGTGGAGTGCGGGGGGGAGGAAATTTGTTCACTTGTAGCAACTGGAGTGAACCCAGGGAGGGAGCAGACTCTGGAAAGTCAGATAGGTGTCTTAATTACCCGGGAAAGGAGGGTTGGAAGGATAGGGTGTTGCTGTTTTCCCTAGTGCGTCAGAGTGTGAGGGGTAACCTGATAGACTTTTTTAAAATCATGAGGGGCATGGATTGGGTAAATAGACAAGGTCTTTTCCTTGGGATGGGGAGTCCAGAACTCGAGGGTAATAGATTTAAGGGCGGGGGGGGGGGGGGGGTGCGGGGAGACTGCAAAGAGACCTGAGGGGCAACATTTTTACACAGAAAATGGTGCATGTATGGAATGAGCTGCCAAAGGAAGTGGTGAAGGCTGGTACAATGACAACATTTAAAAGTCATCAGCCTGAGTGTATGAAAAGGAAGGGTTCAAAGGGATATGGGCAAAACGCTAGCAAATGGGGTGAGATTAATTTTGAATATCTGGTTGGGCACAGAGGATTTGACCAAAGTGTCTGTTTCAGTGCTGTACATCTTGATGACTGTGGCTTTCCACAAATGTTTGTCATGTCTGTATGTTCAGTTTCTCTCTGGTGGTGGTGTCAATGCCTTGATGGCTCATTTTGCTTTCCCCCCCACCTCCTGGGAATGTTAACCATTTTGTCTGGTTGTTCTTCAAGAACCTGCATTGCAGGTTCACCCTGAATTGACATTTGTTTGCTTCCCAAAATCAGACCTGCTCAGTCTCAGCAATATCCCAGTGTTGTGAAAGATATTAAATTTCAGGTGGAGTTATCCAAAACTCAGTCTTGACGTTTTTGCTTTTCTGCCCCTGTAAGATCCTGAATCAACACATTCAGGAGAATGAGTTAGAGAGAGAGAAAGATATAGTGCTTTCAATTTTGTGGAATACCAACACAAACAAATTGCTTGTTCTGAATTTTTATTCTGGACTGATAGTAATGAATTTTGTAATCTCTTTTGACAGAGTATTTGAAAATCTGAAGACGGAAGTTTCAAAATCAACAGATGAAGGTCTTCTGCCCAAAATGTTGACTCTCCTGCTCCTCAGATGCTGCTTGACTTGCTGTGCTTTTCCAGCATCGCACTTTTCGATACTGACTCTCGAACGTCTGCCGTCCTCACTTTGACATCAATGTCTGACAGTCACTCAATCTATCGGGACCGCAACAATTTTTGACTGATTATGTGAGAAGGAGCAAAGCGTTTTGGTTCCTGTTTCAGTCCATTTTCAGCATCAGTGGGACTGGATGAGAGACCCTACTGTTGGAGTGCACTGAGTGTGGAGCCTGAAACAGTTATAAGGCCTGGGAAGAGGAATTCACGGAGCGGAGGAGCTCTACACGTGTTGTGTGTGGCTGAAGCTTCGGCCATGGAGAAACCCAAGGAATCCTGCCCCATGGAGAAACCGTGGAAGTGTGGCGACTGTGGGACAGACTTCCGTTTCCCATCTGCTCTGGAGATTCATCGTCGCAGTCACACCGGGGAGAGGCCATTCCCCTGCACAGAGTGTGGGAAGGCCTTCAGCAATTCCTCCGACCTGGTGAGGCACTGGCGGGTCCACACCAGGGAGAGGCCCTTCAGCTGCCCCAAGTGTGGGAAGGCCTTCAGCAATTGCTCTGACCTGTTGAGGCACCGGCGGGTCCACACGGGGGAGCGGCCCTTCAGGTGCTCTGCATGTGGGAAGGGCTTTACCCAGGCCTCCACCATGTTGGCCCACCGGCAGGTCCACACTGGGGAGAGGCTGTTCCTCTGCACCGAATGTGGGAAGGGCTTCAGCAATTCCTTTGCCCTGCTGACCCACCAGCGGGTCCACACGGGGGAGAGGCCATTCCCCTGCACAGAGTGCAGGAAGGCCTTCAACAGTTCCTCCGACAGGCTGAAGCACCAGCGGGTCCACATGGGGGAGAGGCCCTTCAGCTGCCCAGAGTGCGAGAAGGGCTTTACCCAGGCCTCTGACTTGCTGAGGCACCAGCGGGTCCACACAGGGGAGAGGCCGTTTACCTGCTATCAGTGCGGGAAGAGTTTTAACCGCTCCTCCCACCTGCGGAGACACCAGAGAGTTCACATGCCATCGCAGGGGGTTTAAAGCAGCGACGGCTGAGTGCCTTTATCGACTGGACTATTAACCCAGTTCCGGGAGCTGCCAAGGCAGATGGCGGAATTGGAATTCGATTAGAAATCTGGAGTTCAGAATCTAACAACGAAACAATTGTCAGGGAGGGGAGGGGAGGGGAAACCCCCATCTGATTCACTCGCAACCTTTTTAGGGAAGGAAACTGCTGTTGTGGGAACAGATTCACTCACTCGTCACAGTGCATCCTTTACCCGGGCTGGCCTATACGTGACTGCAGACCCACAGCAGTCTGGTTGACTATTCTGCACTCCTTCTTTCCCCCCCCCCCCCCACCCCCTCACCCAGACACCTTATCCTGGGAGACAGTCACCCCCCTCAGGACCGCCTTCAGGTTGGGTCAGGGATTGTTTCCATTCCCTGCAGTTGCCAGCTGGAGGCCAGATGATATTGGTGTCTGCCTGGTGCCAGGACGCAGGAACCAATCAGAAGAATGGATGGTGATGACTCTACCTGGGAAATGGCTTATGTGTAAAATTAAGAATAGCTAAAATGATAAATGCAGAAACATTATTAAAGCATGTTCAACTTTATAAAAAAGCTGCAGACATCTTTTGAAATTCGCATTGAAATATGTGCAGTTAGGCCACAGGTGAGGACAGGCTGTAATGGGTGAATGGCCTATTCCTAGTCTTGTGAAATTGGCTCAGACTATGTCAAAAAAGAATCATAGAATTGTAGAGCACAGAAACAAAGCCTTCGGTCCCGACCGACCAGATATCCTAAATTAACCTAGTCTCATTTGCCAGCACTTTGCCCATATCCCTGTAAACCTCCTGTTCATGTCCCCATCCAGATACCTTATATGTGTTGTAATTGTACCACTTCCTCTGGCAGCTCATTCAATTTATGCACTACACTCTGCGTGAAACAAGTTTCTCCATAGGACACTTTTAAGTTTTCCTCCCTCACCCTAAACTACTTCTACTTCTTCTACTTCTGGACCTCCCCACCCCAGGGGAAATACCTTGTCTATTTACATTTTCTATGCCCTTCGTGATTTTATAAACCTCTATAAGGTTACCCCCTCAGACTCCAATACTCCAGGGAAAACAGCTAATATCTTTTCAGCCTCTCCCTGTAGCTCCAAACCTAACAACATCCTTATAAGTCATTTCTGAATCCTTTCAAGTTTCACAACATTCTTCCCACTAAGTGATCAATAGGCTGTGAACAATTTATTTTGTTCGGGTGTGAGAGAGGACCTTTCTTAAGACCAATTAACTTTCACACTTTTTCTTTCTAATCCGAGGTCACTCAAATCTTTCCCCACTTACCCTCAACCTATGCCCTCTCGTTTAGGATCCCCAACCCTGGGGAAAAGATATACAAAAGGTGAGCAGCCAAACAAATGTGAGGTTAGGGGTTTGGGTGGGTTGCGCTTCGGCGGGGCGGTGTGGACTTGTTGGGCCGAAGGGCCTGTTTCCACACTAACTAATCTTAAAAAAAAATGCAAAAGGGCTAAGAAGTCGAGCCACAGATGGGGAAAAGAAAGTGGCTCCAGCCTTTTTTTCTCCTATTGGCATTTGGACACTTCAAATCTGTCAGTAATACCACCTTCCAGGATCTCCAGCGTCTCTGTGGCAGCGAGCACTGCGCATGCTCCTCGGAGTCAGCAAAAAAAACTGCGCCAGCTGCTCGGTGTCCGCGCACACGGCTCGCGCCCTTCTTTTGATGGACCAATAGGAAGCACTGGAGGACCGGAAGGAGACTGATCCTCCTGCCAATCAGAGCGCCCCTATTGTCTGAATTCGGAAGTTGCTGTTGTTGCTTCTCTCTCTCTCTCTCTGGATAGAGATTGAACTTCACCCGAGATTGCAACCTCCTTCCTCTGTCCAACATCTGTGAGTACGGCACTCTCTTTTCTCACCCTATTTTCAATTTCGTTTCTAAGTTCTGAGCTTCAGTTGTCGACTTGCAGCAACTGAAAGGAAATGGGGTGAATCGGGGGTTGGGGGAACAGATTCTGCAAGCGTTGGTTCAGGTCTGTGTCTCCATTGGCAAACGCATCAACACAATGTAATGATTTTGCCTTTGCTGTGGAATAAAATGCAGAAAAAAGGTGCATTGTTTAAATAGTGATATATTGGGCATGTGGAGAAAGTGAGGGCTGCACATTCTGGAGATTAGAGTCGAAAAGTGTGTTGCTGGAAAAGCACAGCACGTCAGGTAGCATCTGAGGACCAGGATTGTTGGTGATTTGGACACCAGCCCTTCGTCAGGAATGATATGTGGATGTACAAAGGGGCCTCAACATCCTTCCACACCAGTCACTGCCAGTTGTCAGACAGATGTAGCAAGCAATCAGCAAGGCATGTGGTATATTAGCAAGAGTTCAGAAGTTGGGATGGCTTTCTGCGATCAGGCGGCCATTGAATATATTCAAGCCTGCGTTCATCTGATTTCTGAACAACAAAAAAGTGGATGGTGATGGGGGAAGGCAAAAATAATGGTTTTAAGACCAGGACAGAACAGTTACAGAGTCATACAGCTCAGAAACAGACACTTCAGTCCAACTAGTTCATGCTGAATATATTCACAAACTAAACTAGTCCCATGTAGTTTAGCCCATATCCCTCTGAACCTTTCCTACTCATGTACTTATCCAAATGTCTTTTAAATGTTATTACTGTACCTATATCCACCACTTCCTTAGGACATTGATTCCACACACAAACCACTCTCCTCCAAAAAAAAGGTGTTCCTCATGTCTTTTTTAAATCTTTCTCCTCTCTCCTTAAAAGTTTGCTCCCTAATCTTGAAACCCCCATCTGAAGGAAACAGCACCAGCCACTCATCTCATTGACACCCCTCTTGGTTTTATAAACTTCTCAACTTCCTGAGCTCCTGTGAAAAAAGTCCCAGCCTATCCACTTAGATATAAGTATATTCATATCCAGTTATGATCTGTTCAGTGCTGGTGCATGCTCAAAAGACCAAATGGCCTACTTCTGCTCCCAATTCTCTCTCACTGTGTCCAAGACAGCAAGAGACCATAAAATATAGGAGCAGAAATTAGACCATTCAGCCCATCAGGTCTGCTCATACCACACAACCGTGGTTGATAAGTTTCTCAACCTCATTCTCCCACTTCCTCCCCATAACCCTTGATCCCCTTAATACTCAAGAACCTATCTATCGCAGTCTTAAATACCCTCAGTGACCTAGCCTCCACAGCCTCATGTTGCAACAAATTCCACGGATTCACCACTCTATGGCTGAAAAGTTTCTCCTTTTCTCCCTTCTTAAAGGTCTTTCCTTTTCTAGTCTCTTTCAGGTCTGGTCTCGCCCACCAATGGAAACATCTTCCCAATGCCCACTTTGTTTAGGCCTTTCAATGTTTGTATGTTTCAATTATATCTCCCCTGAGTGAAAGTGTGGGCCTGTGTTATGGACTAAGCCAGACCACTCAAAACATTCTGAAGCAGGCAGCCCCAGACCATAACTTTGCAATTTGATTTGGTAAGTGTACAGTGAAACTTACCTGGAGTAAGTTAGCTTGGTTGACTACTAGATTTTAAAACAGACAAAAATTTATTCACAAAATTACACAATGAAACATGAAGATCAGAATAAAGAACCCGTACAGAACTCAACCATGCCAACTAGACTCAGTTATGCTGTTCTGAATATACACAACAGGTCCCAATAAGCCAACTCCCTTTGAAAACCAGTATAAATGGAACACATGCTTATAGGTTGAAGTTGAGAGGCGGAAAAGAGAGAGAGAGTTTCCACATAGCTCCCTGTTGAACTTCCAACCAGTTCAATACTGAACTAAAACTGCTCACCTCACTCCCCTTTCTTTATACAGGTCACTTCTAAAACTTGACCAATTTGGCCTGAAGTCACACCTGTTTACATATAAACAAAAGGCCTTTCAAAATCCCTTTCATCTCTGTTCAAACCAGACTGATCAGAACCTGGCCGGTTTATTACCTCTGAAAAATGTCATGGACAGAGTCTCCTTGAGCCAGAGAAAAGCTTTTCGTCAAAATAGGAACTAGCTTTGTGACACCTGTTAATCAGCATGAACCAGACCCTTCAGGATGAGGTACAGCAGGGATTAGGTTCAGTAAAGTGAGAATGGAGGGAGAGTGTGAGATGGAGATTTTCAGCTTCCAGAGAATAAGAGAGGAAAAAGAGTTTGCTGTAAATTAGAATTGATCAGATGGGCCAATGAACCGAGGAGTGGCAGATGGAGTTTAATTCAGAGAAATGTGAGGTGTTGCATTTTGGTCAAACAATCCAGGCAGGACTGGCACAGTGAAGGGGAGTGTCAGAACAGAGAGATCTTGGAGTGCAGGTTCATGGGTCCTTGAAAGTGAGTCTTAGGAGGTCATGGAGTGGCTGTACAGGACATTGGTTAGGCCACTTTTAGAATACTGTGTTCAGTTCTGGTCTCCCTGCTACAGGAAAGATGTTGTGAAACTTTGAAAGGGTTCAGAAAGGATTTTCAAGGCTGTTGACAGAGTTGGAGTGTTTAAGACAGGAAGAGGCTAAATAGGCCAGTGAAAATTTTCCGTGGAAGCATTGGAGGTTGAGGGGGGACCTTATAGATGTTTATAAGGGGCAGGATAGGATGAGTACCCAGGGTAGGGGAGCCCAAAACTGGACGGCATATGTTTGCGGTGAGAGGGAATGATTTAAAAGGGACCTGAGGAGCTACGTTTTCACAGAGGGTGATGGAGTCTGATACAATTACTACAAAATTTAAAGGGCATCTGGATGGGAATATGAAGTGGAAGGGTTTAGGGGGATATGTGCCAAATGCTGGCAAATGATTTAGGTTAATTTAGGATTTCTTTTTGGCACAGATGAGTTGGGTTGAAGGGTCTGTTTCTGTGCTGTTTGACTCTAATCATCTTCGGTGAAAGCAGAAGTGTGGTTCTGGAGACTGGACTTTCAGAGCAGCTTTCAAAGATGTTTTGCCTTGACTGGGAACAGAAAAAGTTCCAAATTAAATCTTTTATTTGTGAGACAGCAACTGAATGAGTGAATACATCTTGGAAAGTGAGAATTCATTGAACTGTGGGGATGAAGCCCTACCCTATCCAGTCATTTCTGCTGGTCGATGAAACTCTGACTCAAGATTAGGGGGAGTAGATTTAGGACAGTGATGAAGAGGAACTGCTTTTCCTGGAGAGTAGTGAATCTATGAAATTTTCTGCCAAGGAATCAGGAGAGGCAGTTTCGTTAAGTATATTCAAGACACAGTTGGATGGGTTTTTGCAATGGTAGGGCAATTAAGGGTAGTTGGGACAATGGAGGTAGGAGTAGCTGAGAGGATGGATAGGTCAGCCATGAGCTTAATGAATGGCAGAGCAGGCTCGATGAGCCAATGGCCTACTCCTGCTTCTATTACTATGGAACTATGTCCCTGCATTTCCTATGGCTAATCACCGAACCTGCACATCCCTGGACACTGGGCAATTTAGCATATCCAATCCAAATCAAGGCCAGTGAGCAATGTCGTGATCTGGAGAATTTACATCAGAGAATGATAGAAAAGGACAAGGAGAGTAAATATACCAGCAATCAAAATTGGATTCTAAACATCACAAAAATTGAAACTAAAACGGTGTGTCTGAATGTGTGCTGCATTGTAACAAAAGCGAATGAATTGACTGCACACATTGAATGACGATCTGACTCCTAACGGAGACATGGCTTCAGAATGACAAGGATTGGATCCTGAAAATTGAGGGGGTAGTCAAATGGAAAGCAAGATAATGTGGGAGAGGTGCTAATGAAAGCGCTGATCACAGGGTAATCTGGTGTCAGCTCGGATTTCAGGTCCTGGTTTCTCTGTGCTCTGTTGATTTTCCTGTTCCAACAGAGTAAAATGTGGGTCTGCTCTCAGCTCTGCTGGATTTCTGCTGAAGCTTTGACCCCCCCCCCCACCTCTTTACACCTTCTGGAACAAAAAAAATTCAGTGAATTGAGACCCAACCCACAATCTCCCAGTCTCTCAAACCAATCAGACACAAGAGTGTAGTCATAGCATGGAATCAAACAAGAAAAATGAAACAAAGTTAAATGTATATAGGTGCTCGTGCTTAATTAGATTAGATTCCTATAGTATGGAAACACGTCCTTCCACCCAAAAAGTCCACACTGACCCTCCGAAGAGTAACCCACCCAGACCCATTCCCCTACATTTACCCCTACCTAATGTACCTAACATTATGGGCAATTTAGCATGACCAATTCACCTGACCTGCACAACGTTGGACTGTGGGAGGAAACGGGAGCACTTGGTGGAAACCCACTCAGACCCAGGGAGAATGTGCAAACTCCACACAGAATCAAACCCAGGTCCCTAGTGCTGTGAGGTAGCAGTGCTAACCACTGAGCCACCATGCTGCCCCCAAATGTTTGTTCATTAGGAAGTAAACCAGAAATAGAGCTTTCCCAGGATTCTTATAGTGCCCTACTTGAGCAATACTCTCTCCCTTACATCTATTAGTACCCAGCTATGACTTACAACAATATTTACACCAATGTAAATAAAGCATCTGTTATCAAATAGACATAGAGATATACAGCACGGAAAGAGACTTTTTCTCTCCCTCGTGCATGCATGCACACACGTAACTGACAGGAAGTTCTAGGATTTACATATTATTGTTACCTGCAACCCATTCTAAACGATGAAAGACTTAATCCAGGTCTGTTCAATATATCATTTCAGTGGCAGGACACTGTAATGTTTTTCCATGAATTCTGTGCCTTCTGATCTTATTCTCCACAATCACCTGATGAAGGAGCAGCGCTGTTAACACCAGTCCTTCCAAATAAACCTGTTGGGTGTTTGATTTTTAACTTTGTCCAGGTTAGGTTGGATTGGCCAAGCTAAATTACCCGTAGTGCTCAGGGATGTGCGTTAGTCAGGGCAATAGGGGAATGGACATAGGTGGGTTACCCTTCGGAGGGTCGGGATGGACTCCTTGGGCCGAGTGGCCTGCTTCCACACTCGGAATTCTATGAAAAGAAGGGATTACTCTATTGCAAACTGCAGGGCAGCGCAGGCGCAGTGCGCGGAGCTGTTGTCGGCCTTTCCCCGCCCCCTCGCTTCATCTATGACGTCATAACGCGGAAGTGGCCCTGTCCGTTTCAGGGTGAAACTCCCTCCCTCTGGGCAACTCTTCATCCTGGGAGGGAGTGGGGGGGAAAATCTGTTCACTTGAAGCAACCGGAGTGATTCCAGGGAGGGGGCAGACTCTGCAAACTCAGGTATGTGTCTTAATTACCCGGGTGAGGAGGGACGGAGGGATGGGATGGGGCTGTTTTCCCTCCCGCGCCAGAGACTTAGGGGTGACCTTCTCGACTTCTAGAAAAGCATGAGGGGCATGAATAGGGTAAATATACAAGGTCTTTTCCTTGGGATGGGGGAGTCCAGAACCAGAAGGTAATAGGTTTAAGGTGGGGGGAGGATTTAAAAGGGACCTAAGGGGCAACTTTTTCATGCAGAATGTGATGTGTGTAAGGAATGAGCTGCCAGAGGAAATGGTGGATGCTGGCATCTGGATGGGTGTTTGAATAGGAAGGTTTCAGAGGGATATGGGCCAAGTACTGACAAATGGGACTAGATTGATTTTGGGTATCTGGTTGGCACGGAAGAGATTGACCGAAGGGTCTGTTTCTGTGCTGTGTATCTCTATGACTCTGGCTTTCTACGAACATATATACAGTTTCTGTCTGGTGTTGGTGTTAATGCTTTGATGTCTCCTTTCCCCCCACTTCCCAGGGATGTTAATGTGAGAACAGAGGGGGGAGAGTGAGATGGTGCTTTCAATTTTGTGGAATAACTAAAGAAAAGAACGTTCCCCCAAAAGTAGAAATGCTTGTTCTGAATTTCTACCCTGGACTGACACTGATGACTTTTGTAATCTCCTTTTACAGAGTATTTGGCGATCTGAGGACGGAAGTTTCAAAATTAACAGATGAAGGGCTTATGCCTGAAATGTCGACTTTCCTGCTCCTCGGATGCTGCCTGACCAGATGTGCTTTTCCAGCACTGCGCTTTTCGGCACTGACTGTCCAGTAACTACAGTCCTCACTTTGTTGTCAATGTCTGACAGTCATTCAATCCATCGAGACTGCAACAATTTTTGACTGTGATTCTGTGAGAAGGAGCAAAGCTTTTTGGTTCCTGTTTGAGTATGTTTTCAGCATCAGTGGGACTGGATAAAAGTCCCTACTGTTGCAGCGTACTGATTGTGGAGCCAGAAACAGTTGTTCAGCCTGAAAAGAGGAATTCACGGTCAGGAGGGGCTCTAAAAGCATTTGTGTACAGCTGAAGCTTCGGCCATGGAAAAACCTGAGGAATCCCACCCCGTGGAGGAATCGTGGAAGTGTGGCGACTGCGGGAAAGGCTTCCGTGCTCCATCTGCCCTGGAGATTCATCGGCGCAGTCACACCGGAGAGAGGCCATTCATTTGCCCCAGGTGTGGGAAGGCCTTCAGCAATTCCTCCGCCCTACTGAGGCACCGATGGGTCCACACGGGGGAGAGGCCCTTCAGCTGCCCCGATTGCGGGAAGGACTTCAGCTATTCTTCTGACCTGAAGACCCACAGGCGGGTCCACACGGGGGTGAGGCCATTCTCCTGCACTGTGTGTGGGAAGGCCTTCAGCACCTCCTCCACCCTACTGACCCACTGGCGGGTCCACACTGGGGAGAGACCATTCACTTGTTCCGAGTGCAGGAAGGGATTCTCTCAGGTGGGCAAGTTGCGGACGCACCAGCGGGTCCACACTGGGGAGAAGCCTTTCAGCTGCCCCGAGTGTGGGAAGGCCTTCAACGATTCCTCTGCCCTTCAGACCCACAAGTGGGTCCACACACAGGAGATGCCTTTCCCCTGCACAGATTGCGGCAAGATCTTCAGCAATTCCTCCACCCTGCTGAAGCACCAGCGGGTCCACACAGGGGAGAGGCCCTTCAGCTGCCCCGAGTGTGGGAAGGGCTTTACCCAGGCGTCGGTCCTGCTGATCCACCAGCGGATCCACACTGGGGAGAAGCCTTTCTGCTGCCCTGAGTGTGGGAAGGGATTCACTCAGATGGGCAACTTGCGCACGCACCAGCGGGTCCACACCGGGGAGAAGCCCTTCATCTGTCCCAAGTGCGGGAATGCCTTCAGCGATTCCTCCACCCTACTGAAGCACCAGCGGGTCCACACTGGGAAGAGGCCATTCCCCTGCCCCGAGTGTGGGAAGGCCTTTAGCAATTCCTCTGACCTGCTGAAGCACCAGCGTGTCCACACGAGGGAAAGGCCCTTCAGCTGTCCCAAATGTGGGAAGGCCTTCAGCGATTCCTCCGCCCTGGTGAAACATCGGCGGGTCCACACGGGGGAGAGGCCCTTCAGCTGTCCCGAATGTGGGAAGGGCTTTACCCGGGCAGCCACCCTGCGGAGGCACCAAGGAGTTCACGTGCCATCGCAGGGGGATTGAAGGAGCGACTGTCGAGTGCCATTATGGACTGGGCTATCAACCCAGTTCTGGAACTCCCAGGTTTGAATCCCACCGCAGCAGATAGCGGATTTGGAATTCGGTCAGAAATCTGGAGGTCAGAATCTAACAATGAAACCATCGGGCGGGGTCGGGGGGAAGCCCCATTCTGATTCAGTCACATCCTTTTTAGGGAAGGAAACTGCTGTTGTGGGAAAGGATTCACTCAGTCATCCCAGCTGCATCCTTTACCTGGTCTGGCCTACACGTGACTGAGACCTACAGCAGTGTAGTTGACTCCACCTGTTTCCCCCCACTTCTTTCCCTCCCGGCAGATGGGCAGGGAGAAACTTACTTGGAGACAGGGTATGGGTTGAAATCGCTGAGTGAGGCAATACTTCTTCTGGGTTAAGGCTGTACAAAGGATCCAGTTACAAAGGGACAAGTTAGTGGTGACCAATAGGAAAGAAAGTGGTGTTGGGGGGGTGGTGGCAGAGGGGTGCTTTGACCTTGAACAGTTAAAAATCAGCTACGTTTTCAACACCTTTTTGCTGAGGTGATCTGGAGCTGTAACAAAGTTGGGTCGCAATAAAGGTAACCTGAACTTGCTGCTGGGCTCAGACTTTGAAAGCTTTGAGCTCCAACAGGTTTTTGTTTTAAAGCTGCTCATTTCTTTCAGCCTCCTGTACTAAGTTTCCAATGCCATGTATCAGATGGAGCAGTGAATGAGTAGCTGGTATCATTAGAAATTGTAAATTTTTCAGGAGTGTAGAGTGCGTTGTTTCATTGGCATTGTAAAGTTTACTGGCAGCACCGGGAGGTGTGGGCTGTGTTCACGAGATATGATGTGGAGATGCCAGCATTGGACTGGGGTGGATAAAGTTAAAAATCACACAACACCAGGTTATAGTCCAACTGGTTTCTTTGGAAGCACTAACTTTCGGACCGCTGCTCCTTCATCAGGTAGCTGTGGAGCAGGATCATAAGACACATATTTCATAGCAAAAATCACAGTGTCATGCAACTAATAGGATATATTGAACAAACCTAGAGTGCTGTTAAGCCATTCATCTTTTAGAATGGGTTGCAGGTTTTAGTTCGTTAATACGTAAATCCCAGAACTACTTTTAAGTCATAGTCTTGAGATGACTTAAGGTTTATTTTTTAAAAAAGTGATATCTTAGCTCAGACAATGCATTACAGGTGTGAACTTCGAGTCTATCAGTATCCCAATCTTGAATCAGACTGGTTCTATTTCCAAAATAGGAATTTATAAAATATTACATGGATTGGCTGGCTGCAGATTGTGTTTTTTTGAGCAAAATTGAATGTATCTGCAAATATAATTCTGCCAATACAAATTCACCCCATAGAGTTGTGCGTGAATGAGAAGAGTGTGATTGTGTGCATGTCAGTTTGTGCATGCGAGTGTGCGTAAGACTGTGTGAACATTTGGTAAAGTGTGAGTGTGATGGAGTATAAGCCAGTGAGTGTGTTCGGGGGGGGGGGTATGTACATGTATATGACTGAGAGAGAGAGCGTGTGTATGAGAGAGGTATGAATAAAAGCGAGTGGTTGCGTTTTGCTAAAACAAGGGCAGGACTTGTACAGTTAATGGTAGGGCCCTGGGTCATGTTGTAAAACAGAGACATGGGGGGAGTTAAGGTACATAGTTCTTTGAAAGTTGTATCACTGCTAGACAGGGTGGTTAAGAAGGCATTCAGCAGCATTGCCTCCACTGTTCACACCATTGAGTTGGGACATCTTGTTGAGGTTGTACAGAATGTTGGTGAGACCACTTTCCGGGTACTGAGTACAGCTCTGGGTGACCCTGTAAGAGGAAGAATACTATTAGAGAGGGTTTGGTAAAGATTTACCAGGACTGGAGGGTTTCAGTTGCAAGGAGAGGCTGGGACTTTTTTCACTAGAACACAGGAGGTTGAGGGGTGCGCTCATTGAGATTTATAAAATCATGGAGTGGAGATAAGGTGAATAGAAAGGGTCTTCTTAGTGTAGGGGAGCTCAAACTTGGGAGACATTTTTTTTAAGGTGTAAAGAGAGATGTAAAAGGAACCTGAGGAGCAACATTTTGACAGAGGGTGGTTTACATGAGGAATGAACTTGCTGAGGAAGTGGTAGATGCAGGGACAGTTACAACGTTTAAATGACATTTGGATGGGTACATGAAACGAAAGGTTTAGAGGGATATGGGCCAAGTACAGGCAAGTGGGACGAGTTCAGTTTGTGAATCAGTGGATGATTTGGACCAAAGGGTCTGTTTCTGTGCTGTATATCTCTCTGAACCAGAAGTGATCTTATTGAAATCAGTAGAATTCTGAAAGGGGCTTGACAGGATAGATGCAGATAAAATGTACCTTTGTTGGGGAGGGTCACAGAATCCTGACAATGTGAAAGCAGGCCATTCGGCCCATCTATTCCACATTGGCCCTCCATATTGCTATCCATCCATACACACCCCCTTACTCCATATTTTCCATGGTTAATCCACCCTAACCTGCACATCTCTGGGCACTGTGGGTAATTTAGCACTGCCAATCCACCCTAATCTATAATTTACCTTCTCAAGAATGTAATTTAAGTACAAAGCTTTTCTAAGAAAAATGTCAGTCTGACTGGACATTGGGACACACATAGAATTCACACCTCTGTTCAAAAAGCTCTGCATTTCAATGGCATTTTTGAGAAGGTAATTAAAACCAAATTCTGGGATTAACAAACCAAAGAGAAGCAACCCATTCTAAAAAATGAAAGATTTAATCTAAAATTGTTTAATATATCACATTTCCATAATACTTGACTCCTTTGACTATAAATTCCGTGATCATGATCTCATTCTCCACAACCATCTGATGAAGGAGCGGTGCTCCAAAAGCTAGTGCTTCCAAATAAACGTGTTGGATTATAACCTGGTGTTGTGATTTTCAACTTTGTCCATGGAAACTCATGAGTTGTGGGACTTGTAACAGTTGTCATTTTGTGATGTGTTCCAAGTGAAATTTATCCTCTGCTCAGGCACAGGTGAACAGTGTGTTCTTTGACTTTGTGGATGACCAAGCTAGCAGTTATTAAATGCTTCTGTTAACCAGCAGAAGCAAACTGTAGATCAGCAATCATTACTCAATAGTCCTGGTAATCCTGTTGGGTCAACAGAGAGAGAGA
This sequence comes from Chiloscyllium punctatum, assembly GCF_047496795.1. Classification (NCBI taxonomy): domain Eukaryota; kingdom Metazoa; phylum Chordata; class Chondrichthyes; order Orectolobiformes; family Hemiscylliidae; genus Chiloscyllium; species Chiloscyllium punctatum. Next base: position 60,450,491 of record NC_092774.1, on the reverse strand, counting down.
GAGAGAGAGAGAGCGAGGATGTCACATCTAAAGTACATACAGAAAAGTTGTTTTGCTTGTTCAGTCAGTTGAGTTGGTTCTGCACTCAGATGAGAGTAGATACTGCTTTGAATGGATCATAATTAAACACTATGATGGAACACCTTAATTTCAAGGAATGCTGAAAGGGCAAATTGAACTGTAACCTTGAAGAGAGGTGTTCTTCCATTTCTAACCTTGGATAACCCAACTGAGATATTTTTACTGATTGCTCCAGAATCATTTTACTGCTGGATCTTTTCAGGGCAAATAATTTATGGGAGAAAATTTCTATATTGGGAAGGCAGGGAAATTTAAAGAAAAGGCTGTTAAAAGCATTTTAACTGGCCCTACGAGCTCTCATGGGACAGTGCATTTGCCATAAACATTTCAGAGAAATTCTGTCTAACTGTTGGACTGAAAACAGTTTCCCCATTGAATGTTAAACAGCTATTGAGAACATTGCACATTATAAAGTGCGTTCTTGAGGAACGGAGGAGGATTGAATTTGCCAACGTGAAGCACATTTTGCAGAGAGAGGAAGTTTCTCAGGATTGAAGAGGTTGATAGAAGTCAACAATTGTCAAATTATTTCATGAAAAGTACAGCTGGTATGGAGAGATGACTGGGGATCACAGAAGAGGAGTATCTGTAATGAGCACATAGAAACAAACCCTTCAGTCCAGGCCAACCAGATATCCTAAAGTAATCTAGTGATCCATTTGCCAGCATTTGGCCCGTATCCCTCTGATTCCTTCCTTATTCATATCCCCATCCAGATGCATTTTTTTCTTCTTCGGAGAATACTTGGGTGAGAGCCAAGATATTGCTATTGCTCATCCTTTCCACACTGTGCCTAACCTTCCCTTTGTGCTAATTGTAGCTGGAGAAGCCTGAAATCTGAAAAGGATTTCCTGAAAAAAAACACTGATTCGAGGTTGGGCTCAGTGATGGATTTTCTAAAGCTTTGCTGTTGTAGTTTTCAATTTGACAAAAAATTTTCAGTCATTAATGTCTAAGACAGAGTAGATATTCATTTAAGATATAATTGAGATATATATGTTCTTTACAATGCTTTTCCTTCATTACCAGTGATTGTCTGTCATTTGGTACATTGAGCATCATCTTTTTGTGATTCAACAGATATGATTTGAATTGAATTCTATAAGATGGTTTTGTATTTTATTTAACTTTGTGTTAAAGGTTTCCTTTTCATGACTTTATTAAAATATCTTAATGTATTATAATGAAGCAGCTAATTTATTCTGAAATTATTTCAATTAGTTGGTCAATTGCCGAATAATAGCTGCATAACTGTTGTAAATATTGACACCCAGGAAAGCTATTTTGTTTAATATATCTTATCAAAACAATAAAATTGTTTTTCATCGGAAATAAAATTTGCAGTCTTTTATTAAATGGTTAAAAGTAACTTTGCACTTAATTGCTCCGTTTGGGATTAAACATTGTGACTTTGATAAAAATACTCTTTCAGAGATTACGGTGAGTGTATTAACAAACAAATGTTGCCATTTGCTCTTGAATTACCTCAAGCTCAATTTGAAATTCTTGAATGAGTTGAATAAGGGGTACACAGTGAATATTTATTGCACTTTGCTGAAATTCTCTGCACTGCCAATGTATTTGGTTAAACAAGATATGTATCTCTCCTGATAACTTTGTAATTCTTTGATATTTTATTTGTCAGTGCTCGTGCCCAAACATCCTAAAAAAATAAATGTTTTGGCATTTGGTGAAGTTGTGAATTTTCAATCTGTTTCACAATTAAATGACACAACTAATCTAAAGATTAAATACATATCACCATCTCTTTGCCGTTGTTATAATAGAAAGTCAACATGTAGAATTGCCAATGAAACATAAACCGTGGCTGCTCTTAATGTGGAAAGACTGAATATCAATTGAAATGATCAGAATTAGTAGACATGATGGCATTGTGCACAAACTGTGAGTAGTGGGAGTTCAGAATTTTTCTGATCACTTAATTCTGACACATGCAGTGATGGCAGCATCATAATCTGTTTTATTTGTTCATGGAATGAGAGGATCACTGGTAAAACCAGTATTTTTCATCATCCCTTAATTTCCCTTGAATAGTGGGTGAGGATAAGATGAGGTTGAATTGCAAGGCCTACTGGCTTACACTGTCCCCTGACAAAACAGAGACTTTGGGAGGAGAACAAAAATTGGAAGTTTAAAATATTGATGCTCCCATTTATATCTCTCAAAAGGCAATTGTTTGGTCCATCAAATTTGTAATGGCTCTTTTTATAGAGTCATAGAAATATACAGCACAGTATTCTTCCAATAACAGAGTGACCAGACCTGTACTCCGTACTCTAGAAGTGGCCTCACCAACATCCTGTACAACCTTAACATGATGTCCCAACTCCTATACGCAGTGGTGTGAACAATAAAGGCAATGGTGCTAAATACCTTCTTAACCATCCTGTCCACCAATGATGCAACTTTCAAGGAACGATGTATCTGAATACCCCTCCACACCAACATTTCTCTGTTTCACAACATGATCCAGGGCCCGACCATTAACTGTACAAGTCCTGCCTTTCCTTGTTTTAGGAAAATGCAAGCCCTCACCTTTATTCATACCTCTCACAGCTAACCGATGAAGCAGCAGTGTTCCGAAAGCAAGTGCTTCCAAATAAACCTGTTGGATTATAACCTGGTGTTGTGTGAATTTTAACTTTGTCCACCCCAGTCCAATACCAGCTCCTCCATATCGTTTCTAATGAATACAGCCCACCCCTCCCGGTGCTGCCAGTAAGCTTTACAACGCTGATGTAACAACACAGTACCTGCACTCCTGAAACGTTTACAATTTCTAACGATACTAGCTCCTCATTCACTGCTCCATCTGATACACGACATTGGAAACTTAGTGCAGGAGGCTGAAAGAAATGAGGAGCTTTAAAACAAAAACCTCCTGGAGCTCAAAGCTTTTAATGAGAGCTTGAGCCCGGCGGTAAGTTCAGGTAACCTTTATTATGACACAACTTTGTTACAGCTTCCGATTCCCCAGTAAAAAGGCATGGAAAACGTAGCTGCTTTTTAAACAACTCCGGGTCAAAGTGTGCATACACCACCCCACCTCACTTCCTTTACTACTGGTAACCACCAAGTTGTCCCTTTGTAATTGGAACCTTGGTACAACCTTAATCCAGAGGAAGTATTGCCTCACTCAGCAATTTCAACCCAGACCCTGTCTCCATGTAAGATTCTCCCAGCCCATCTGCTGGGGGAGGGTGGTTGGAGATTTGGGGCAGTGTAGAGTCAACAAGACTGCTGTGGGTCTGGAGTCACCTGTCGGTGAGACCAGGTAAAGGATACAGCGAGGGTGACTGAGTGAATCCTTTCCTCAAAAGGATGTGAGTGAATGAGATGGGATTCCCCCCCCCCCCCCCCCCAACCATGAAAATGGTTTCATTTATAGATTCTGAACTCAAGATTTCCGACAGAATTCCAATTCCACCAACTGCCACAGCGGAATTCATACCTGGGAGTCCCCGGAACTGGGTTGATAGTCCAGTCAATAATGGCACTCGGCCATCACTCCTTCCCGAGTGCGGGAAGGGCTTTACTCGGGCCTCCACCCTGCTGACCCACCAGCGGGTCCTCACTGGGGAGAGGCCCTTCAGCCGCTCAGAGTGTGGGAAGGGTTTCACCCACTCCTGCCACCTGTGGAGGCACCAGCGAGTTCACGTGCCATTGCAGGGGGTGTCAAAAATAGTTATGGGGGAAGGCAAGAAATATTTTTTAAAAAATATATTCATTCAAAACTGTTTCAAATCTCTCACAACACCTCTATATACAAAAGAGAACAATACCAAAATACATAAAAATAGTACGAGAATATCATATTGTGATACTATTAATAATGAGCTACCTATTATTTTACTAGAACAAACTTAGCTTAAACTAAACTACAATCAAATTGAATAAAAATAAAATGAAAAATAATTTAAGTTAATTTGAATTCTATCACATTACTTTATTCTATTTTGCTCACCACATCTCTATTAAGGCTCCCATCCATTGGAGCACCAGTTATTGTACCCGTATTCTTTTCACCCAGCCTTGCCCTCCCAGGACCCCATGAGCGCCCACACTGATTCCCACAGCTATACCACAGCTCTAATTGATACTGCTGATCAGTCTGCATCAATATAATTTAGAAAGGGCTGCCACGTCTTGTAAAACTACTGTTTTGTGGTGCACCATATTTGTGAGGTCATCTTGGGGGTGATGTTCCATCACTAGCATATGCCACCACATAAGCCCTGGGGGTTTTTCTGACGTCCAATTAATTAAAATGTTCTTCCTTGCACAGTGCGTAAGAATGTTACACAGTCTGTTCCTGTGTTCTCTGACAGAAGGCAAATTTGGCAACGCCAGAAGAAGAAATACCGGATTCACTTTAACTTCAATCCCCCAGGATGTCCTTCAGCTCCCTTACTATAGCACTCCAGCATCTCTGGATCTTACAACATGACCAATAGCAGTGTGTGAGTGACTATACTAATTTTACATTTGAGACACTCTGGTGATGCTCCTCTCTTGAACTTAGCTAGCTTCTCTGGCTCCACATAAGCCCTGTGTAAAATTTTCAATTGCATGCCCTGTGCTGTTACATATTGAAATTTTCCTGATATTTTCCCATATATCTTGCCATAGTTCTAATGAAATATCCTATCCTAGCTCCTGATTCCACATCCTAGACAGTCCCTCCACATCCCCTTCTGTAAATGATACAACGTACTAACTGAAAGAGCGCCTGTACACCAGAGTACTCTTTACTCCACATTTGACCTGTAATGCTGAGCCAGGAGTGTGATCTTCCTCTGTATTTAATCCCTTAGCTGAAAGTACCGGAAAACATCCCTATTAGACAATGCATAGTTCTGACTTAGCTGGCTAAATGACATCAAGACCTAACCCTCGAATAAATCTTCCCTACAGAAAATTCCCTTATTCTCCCATGACTTAAAGCCGGAGTCCATTGCCCCAGGTTTAAATCCTTGGGCTGCCACCAGTGGGGTAATCAGCGAGGTCTTCAGCCAATTACCCTTGTCTTGCCTCATTATCCTCGGGCTTTCACTGTTTTTAAAATGATTGTACTCTTACACTGCTCAGTCTCGGATTTCATCTTATCAATGAATAATAGATTAACGAGGGGACATCTTGACTGCAATGCTTCAACGTCAAGAAAAATCGACCCCGAGTCCCCCGGTGCCCAGTCACCCACATATGCTAAGAAAGCGCTTATTTGATATCTCTTCAAGTCCAAAAGGTCCACTCCGCCTCACCCTGTGAGAGCTGCAATTTGGTAAACTTAATTAGGGGGCACATGTGACACCAAATAAAAGAACCTAGCCAACCATTGAGCCTCAGTAAGACTCATCTGGGGAGCAACAACAGGAGCATTCTCATGGGGTACAACAGGCGAGGAAGAGCATTCATTTAAATCAGAGATATTCGGCTTAACCATGATAATGGTAATCCGTCCCACCTCTGCAAAAATTGCTTTATCCTCTGCAGTAATTGTACATAGTTAGCTTTATACAGCTGGTGGAAGGCAGGGGTAATAGAAATTCCCAAATACAAAAACCCTTTTGACGACCATCTAAACAGGAACTACATTCCATCCTTCAGATCAGGCACCTCCACTAATTCAGAATAGGCACCTCCCCACCCCATCGGCATGGCTTCTGATTTTGTAAAGTTGATCCTGCAGCCCGAAAAACTGCCAAATAAATTAATTGTTTGAATCAATCGAAGAACGGACTCCTCCAAATTGGCCAAGAACAAAAGGACATCATCAACATATAGGGTAATCTTATGTTCCCCCATTCACACTCCTGGCCCCACTATTTCAGGGTCCTTCCTGATAGCCTCAGCTAACAGCTCAATTGCCAAGGTAAATAGCAGCGGTGAAAGGACGCCCCTGTTTACTACCTCTCCCAGGATTAAAGTTATCTGACTTAGTGCCGTTTGTGATGACTGCTGCCTTAGGATCATTATACAACACTAGCAAAGGTTGTCCCCAGACCAAAGCACTTGAGGACCCCAAACAGGTATAGCCATTCTATCTAGTCAAATGCCTTTTCTGCATCTAGGCAGGCCACTGAACCCAGGATCAACCTTTGCTGGCATACCTGCACCATGTTCAGTACCCTCCTGATATTGTTGGAGGAGCTACGGCCCTTAACAAAGCCCATCTGATCTTCTTTCACAATACAGAACAACACCTTTTCCAACCTCAGGGCCAGCGTCTTGGGTAGAATTTTAAAATTTACATTCAACAGTGAAATGGGTCTGTATGAAGCACATTCTTTGTGCTCTTTCCCCTTCTTTAAAATGAGGGAGATATTAGCTTCCCTAAGAGAGGGCGGAAGATAATCCTGTGCATATGAATAGCTATACATCCCCAGAGGTAGCTCCACCAACACATTTATGAATTCCTTATAGAATTCACTTGGGAATCCATCTGACCCCAGTGCTTTGCCACCTTGGAGATGTTTTATTGCTTCATGCACCTCCTGTATCGTCATAGGCCCATTCAACAGGAAACCTGTTCCGCGTTTATACTAGGGAGGTGCAGGATCTCAAAAAAGGCCTGCATTCTCGCTGTACTGTGTTCATCACCCTCTGACTGATATAACTCTGCAAAGTATTCCCTCAATCTAACATTAATCTTCTTTAACTCACGAGTAACTGTGCCAGCCTTCTCTCTAACAGACATAATAGATTGAGAAGCATTTTTCTTTCTAGTGAGATATCTACGTGGCTTATCTCCAAATTCAAACAATCTTTGTTGCGCAAAGCAGACCTTTTTTTCCCCAGTGTGTGCAATGAGTTGGGAGCAGCCCGGAGAGCTGCAGCTTGACCAGTGAAGTCCTATTATAATATACTTCCTCAGCTTTCTGCAGACGGGTCTCCAACACTGTTGTTGCTCCTTCCTCTGCGTCCTTCTAGTCATTGAATAAAAAATAATCACGCCTCATAAATATGGCTTAGTGGCCTTCTACAGTATTTCCGAATTACTGGCCGTACCCGAGTTGATATCCCAGAAGGCTCTGAACTCCTGTGATTTACTCAACAAATTTGCTATCCCTTAACAGGAATGGGTCCATGCACCAATGCTGTGCATCCATTCCACCACTCTTGATTTTACCTTCAAAATACACTGGCAAATGCTCCGACAGCTATATTGCCAATTTCACAAGCCAATGTTCTGTCCAAGTAATCCAATGGCATTAAAAAGTGTCAGTTCCCATGTGGTACTTGTGTGGGTTGAAAGAGAAAGTAAAGTCTCTTCCATTAGGGTGGAGATGTCTCCACACATCCACTAATCCCAACTCCTCACACATGTCCACCAACTGCTGAGATTGCGCGGGTGTACCTGCCTGGCCCCTTGGCACCCTGTCTACCTCGGGATCTATTAGGCGATTAAAATCCCCTCCAATGACCATGCGGCATACCCCAAGACTCATTAATTTAGCAACTGCATCAATTATAAATTTAAGAGGGTGCACCGGGGGGACAATACACATTCAGGACGCCATACTCTTCTCCATGTATTAGAGCTTTAAGAATGACGGACAGTCCATGTTTGTCCTTAATTTGCTCAATGACCTGGAAAGGGAGGTTCCTTCTTACCAGTATAGCCACTCCTCTACACTTGGAGCTAAAGGAGGAGAAGAATACCCTATCATAACCTCCTTGCTGCAGTTTCAGATGTTCCTTATCAGTTAAATGTGTCCACCCTTTCCCTCCTGAGGCTTGACAGCACCTTCTTTCTTTTTAATGGGGGAATGGCTCCCTTTTACATTCCAAGTGCACCACCTGAACGACTCAGTAGCCATGGTCATCCAGGGCAGCCCATGGTTTCCCATGAGGAGGAAGCTTATCCGAGGTGCAGTGAGCAACAAAGACATTAACTCTATAAAGTCTAAAAACTGCTCCTATTAAAAACTACGATAAATAAAAATCTAACTACCACATATAACTGAAGCAAACGCTCAAATAACCCCCAATTATGTAGAGATCTCTTCCCCCCCACCTCCCCAAACCCCAACATTTCCACCATCCTGGCTCCTTTCCACTGAGGCTGTGCCCCAAACACCAGGCAGTTCACAGATTGAAAAAAAACATGTTATTTACATTCTGAGAGTTAACATGGCTACCCATCTCCCCACACCCCTTCTCCATACATCTTAAGTACAGGTATAGCCACCCACAATCCAAAAACAAAAGGACAGCAGTAAAAAAAAGGCCCCAGACAATACGTAACTGACCGATATACTAAATAATTCCAGTTTTTTGTCAGGGCAGAACGTATAAAGCCGAGAACCACAAAAAGGGGCAAAAAAGTAGCATTGTCTGTAATGATGTCCCTCCCGCCTTCACCCTGACTCGATTTCTTTAATTCAGAGAATTCGCAAAGTCCATCGCCTTTTCTGCTGAATCAAAATTATATACCGTCCCTCCATGAGTGAAATGCAATCAGGTCAGGGACCTCAAGGAATATTGTATGTTCAGATCCCTTAATTCTCTCTTCACTTCATCAAATGCCCTTTTCTTAATCCAGGCTCCTGAGAAGTCCTGAAAATATATTATTCTTGAGCCTTTGTGCATTAAAGTCTGTGGACCTCTTCCCAGTCTTCTTGCTGTTTCAATCACGAACTGTTTTAACTTTGTAATGCAGGAGGCGCACTAGGACCACGCGGGTCTGCGGGTCCGACCTGGACCTGAGCATTTCGATCCGGTGGGCCCGCTCCACACTCAACAAGCCCGACTTCAACTTCAACCCCAGGAATCCAATAAGGTCTTTGCCTTCATCGCATTCCGGAAGACCCACGAGCTGTAAGATTGTTCTTCTATTTTAGTTTTCCAGGTCGTCCACATGCTCCTGAAGGACCCGAACCTGGTCTTCCAGCGTTCAGATCCTTCCTCCTGAGACCTCCGCCACGGTCTCCGATGCCACGGTCCTCTCCTCTGCTGCCTATTGTCTTCGGGCCAACATTTGAATTTCCTGTTTATGCTTTTCCAGCATGGCAGGTAGTGGTTCCACTGCTGCTTCAATCTTATCTCAGAGTTTGGCAAACTCCGAGAGTAACTGCTGCTGCCCCATTAAACCCAAATGGTCTGCCCTGGGAATTTGAGCAATGGCTCCAGGCACCCCCGATGCAGAAGGGGAGTGCCCTGCCTGCTGCACCCCTGTCAGCCTCTTTCCTTCATTTGCTTTCATTCTGGTCCTAAAGCTGTCAAACCACAATTATAGCAGCTCCAGACGTTCAGTAAGTTCATGTTAGCAATTCTTTTCTCCTACAGATGGTTAATGAGGTGGGGGGGGAGGGGTAAAAGTCCACCTTGCTGGGGGTATGGCACAGAGCCCAGCACAGCAGACCACTTAAACCACCGCCATCTTGGATTTCCAAGAAAATGGTTTTAAGACCAGTACAGAACAGCTACAGGGTCATACAGCACAGAAACAGACCCTTCGGTCCAACTAGTCTATGCTGACTAATTTCTCAAACCCAACCAGTCCCATCTGCCAGTGATTTGCCTATATACCTCCGAAACTTTCCTATTCATGTACTTTTCCAAATGTCTTTTAAACATTGTCACTGTACATGCATCCACTTTCCTCTGGACACCCATTCCACACACAAACCACTCTCTGTGAGAAAAACATGGAGCTCTTCATGTCTTTTTAAAATCTTTCTCCTCTCCCCTTCAAACTTTGCTCCCTAATCTTGAAAGCCCAACCCCAGGGGAAGGACACCTGCCTTTCACCTCATCTGTAACCCTCATGATATTATAATCCTCTATAAGGTCACCTCTCAATCTCCTCTGCTCCAGTGAAAGAAATCCTAATCTATCCACCTGGCTGTAGGTATATTCATATCCACTTATGATCTGTTCAATGCTGGTGCAGGCTCAAATGGCCAAGTCCTGCTCCCAATTCTCTCACTCTGTATCCAGGACAGCATTGGGAGATTGGGAAAGGGGAGGGATAGATATCTTGTTTGTTTTTATTTTTAAAATGCACTTGATTCCCACAAATAAAATCAACAGGTACAAGTACAGCACATGCAGTATTCCTCATTGCAGCTTCAAGGTTTTGTGTCCTCTCCTTCTGCATTGGCTGCAGCACATTCGGCTTCTTCCCCCACCCCCCCCCCACCCCCCCACCACCCCATCCCCGCCCTGAGCCGTTGATGCTTTCATTGTTTATAAAATCAAGAGAGGGATGGATGGGGTAAATAGACAAGGTCTTTTCTCTGGGAGTGTAGAACTATAGAGTAATAGGTTAAGGGTGAGGTGGCCTGGGGAGGGGACGAGGGATTTAAAAGGAACCTAAGGGGCAATTCATGCAGAAGATGGCGCGTGTAAGGAAAGAGCTGCCAGAGGAAATAGTAGATGCTGGTATAATTATGACACATTTAAAAGGCATCTGGATAGGTTTATGAATAGGAAGGGTTTAGAGGGATATGGGCCAAATGCTGGGAAATGAGACCAGATTCGGTGAGCATATCTGGTCAGCATAGACCAGTTGGACCAAAGGACCTGTTTCTGTGCTGTATATCTGGATGACTCTGGTTTGCCACGCCAGTCTGTTCAATTTCTCTCTGGTGTCGTTGCCTTGATGTCTCATTCCAAAACTCCCCCACCCCCGTGGGGGCACGTTAACCATTTTGTGTCTGATTGGTTGTCAAGAAGCTGCATTGTAGGTTCATCCTGAATTTACACATTATATTTTTGCTTCCAAACATCAGACTTGCTCACTCTCAACAGTATCCCAATGTCGTGGAAGATATTAATTTTCAGGTGGAGGTATCCAAAATTCAAAGAGGTGTCAGTTGTGACTGTTTTGCTCTTCTGTCCCTGTCAGATCCTGAATCAGCACTTTGAGGAGAATTAGAATGGAGTGAGAACAGAGAGAGAGAGAGAGAGAGAGAATGTTCTGCAGAAAGTAGAATTGCTAGTTCTGAATTTCTACCCTGGACTGACAGTGATGACTTTTGTAATCTCTTTTCAGAGTATTTGATCTGAAGATGAAGTTTCAAAATCAATAGATGAAAGGCTTATGCCTGAACCATTGACTCTCCTGCTCCCCAGATGCTGCCTGACCCATAGTTTTCGACTCTGATTCTCCAGCATTTGTGAGCCACTCAATCCATCGGGACTGCAACAATTTTCAACTATGATCCAATTGGTTCCTGTTTCAGTACGTTTTCAGCATCAGTGGGACTGGAAGAGAGACCCTACTATTACAGCAACGCACTGAGTGTGGAGCCTGAATCAGTTATCTGGCTGAAAAGAGGAATTCAAGGCAGGGAGGGGACATTCACGCGTTTGTTTGGAACTGTAGCTTCGGCCATGGAGAATCCATGGAAGTGTGGCGACTGCAGGAAAGGCTTCCTTGTCCCGTCTGCCCTGGTGACACATCAGCGCAGTCACACCAGGGAGAAGCCATTCTCCTGTCCTGAATGCGGGAAGGCCTTCAGTGATTCCTCTGCCCTGCTGAGGCACCAGCGGGTGCACACAGGGGAGAGGCCCTTCAGCTGCCTCAAGTGTGAGAAGGCCTTCAATGATTCCTCTGCCCTGATGAGGCACCAGCGGGTGCACACAGGGGAGAGGCCCTTCAGCTGCCTCAAGTGTGAGAAGGCCTTCAATGATTCCTCTGCCCTGATGAGGCACCAGCGGGTGCACACAGGGGAGAGGCCCTTCATCTGCCCAGATTGTGGGAAGGTGTTCACTCGCTCCTCCCACCTCGTGATTCACCGGCGGGTCCACACCGGTGAGAAGCCCTTCCCCTGCCCCAAATGTGGGAAGGCCTTCAGCGATTCCTCTGACCTGCTGGCCCACCGGCGGGTCCACACCGGTGAGAGGCCCTTCACCTGCTCTGTCTGCGGGAAGTGCTTTACACGCTCTTCCGACCTGCTGAAGCACCGGCGGGTCCACACTGGGGAAAGGCCCTTCAGCTGCTCTGAGTGCGGGAAGGGCTTTACCCAGGTCTCCCACCTGCTGACACATCGGTGGGTCCACACTGGGGAGAGGCCATTCACCTGCCTCGAGTGCGGGAAGGGCTTTGCTGTCTCCTCCACTCTACTGACGCACCAGCGGGTCCACACTGGGGAGAGGCCGTTTGCCTGCCCCGAGTGTGGGCAGAGGTTCACAATGTCCTGCAGCTTGAACAAGCACCAGCGGAGGCACCAATGCTCCCAACAATCAGATTCTGCCGGTAACGCTGCTGAGGGTCACCCCCAGGACTGAACCTCCTGCCCTTTCTGATAGTGGGTGCAGTGGGAGAGTTGGGAGGCTTTTTTGTTTTCTACTGGGGGAGTGGAGGGGGAAGAGGGGCGTGGTGGTGGCTCAGTGGTTAGCACTGCTGCCTCATCGTGCCAGGGACCCAGATTTGATTCCATCCTCAGGGTGACTGTCTGTGTGGAGTTTGCATGTCATTCCCCCCTGTCTGCGTGGGTTTCCTCTGCGTGTTGCAGTGTCTTCCCAAAGTCCAAACATGCGCATATTTGGGCGAATTGGCCAAGCTAAATAGTTTCATAGTGTTCAGGAATGTGTAGGTGTGGTGCATTAGTTCGGGGTAAGTGCAGAGTGATAGGGTAGGAGAATGTGTCTGGGTGAGTTACTCTTCAAGTGTTCCCTCTGAACTTGTTGGGCAGAAGGGCCTGTTTCCACACTGCAGGGATTCTATGATTCTATGAACATTGCTTCTAGTTGGCGCTGCTGCTCATTGAGCCCAGGACCCGCACAAACCGAAGACCACAAGACCATTGGAGCAGAAGTTAGGATATTTTGACCCATCGAATCTGCTCCACCATTTGTTAGAGACATAATAAAAAACTGTAGATGCTGGAATCTAAAATAGACAAACAGGAGACTGGGCACAACAGGAGTCAGCATTTCAGGTATTATCCCTCAGGACTGAAGAAGGGTTCTACCCGAAACGTTGACATCTCCATCAGAAATGATTTATCAGGATGTTGTTAGAGGGCATAGGTTTAGAGTGAGAGGGGAAAGATTTAAAAGGGACCTAAAGGGAAAACTTTTCATGCAGAGTGTGGTGCGTGTATGGAATAAGCTGCCAGAGGAAGTGGAGGAGGCTGGTAGAATTACAGGATTTAAAAGACATTTAGTTGGGGACATGAATAAAAAGGGTTAGAGGGATTTGGGCCAAGTGCTGGCAAATGGGACTAGATTAATTTAGAATATCTGGTCAGCATGGACGAGTTGGACTGAAGGATCTGTTACCGCGCTGTACCTCTCTATGACTACTGGTCCTGATGTAAGTTTAGAATTGAGTAACTTTGAATAATTCAATCTTGTTGAATTCACCTCCAGGAAGGTTTCAAATGAACCCCTCCAAGCGATATGATTTAACTACGCCGAGTTGGTAAAATATCCCATCAAGTTCAACATGAATGCACAGTTGAAGAAGTCAGAAGTCACACAACCCCAGGTTACAGTCCAACAGGTTTATTTGAAATCCCAAGCTTTGGGAGCATTGCTCCTTCATCAGTGCTGCTCCTTCATCACTTCACCTGATGAAGGAACAGTGCTTCGAAAGCTCATGAGATCAAATCAATCTATTGGGATTGTGACCTGGTGTTGTGTGACTTCTGACCTGTCCACCCCCAGCACCTCCACTTCAGAGTTGACAAATGAGATCAGATTTTATTCAGCATGATTTAGTGAGATATTCATCTGGATGTCCTTATGACTGAAACATCAATCCTCCTGCTCCTCGGGTGCTGCCTGACCTGCTGTGCTTTTCCAGCATCACACTCTCAACTCTGATCTCCAGCATTTGCAGTCCTCACTTTTTCCTGGTTCATGTGGAAACTCAACACTGTCAGAGTGACAGGAACACCAGTCATAGAGTACTATAGCACAGAGACAGGCCCTTCAGCCCAAACCGGTCCATGCTGACCAAAATGTTTGTCAACACTAACCTCATTTTCTTGCACTTGCCCCATATCCTTCTAAAGCTTTCCTATCCATGTATTTGTTGAAACGCCTTTTCAATGTTGTTAATGTACCTGCTTCAACCACTTCCACTGGCAGCTGTTTCCCCAGGCAAACTACACTCTGTAAATATTTTGCCCCACATCTTTTCTTCCGTCTTTCTCCTCTCACCATAAAAACACATCCTTGCTCTTGAAATCCTCCCCCTAGGGAAGACACAGCTACCATGAAGCCAACTCTACCCCTCATGGTTTGAAAATATTGCCTCTCAACCTCCTCTGCTCCAGTGGAAAAACATCCCAGCCTAAATTCTGATTTGATAATAATGGCAGTGATGATTTTGGCTGTGTGTGTCAAGGATCTCTCATTTCTAAGCCAATGCTGTGCCTCTTAAGTTCACCTGATCTTAAAACGAATGGCACCCCATTCATTTAAAATGTCCATGTTTTCTGTGTAAAGTCGGTCCTGGTCAGGAAATAGGCATTGGTGTCTTATATTCCCGTAGACTTCTTGTGACCGAGTTCATATGCTCTGTTTTGAGATGTATGAGTAAATCTTCAGAACAAAAAATTAATGCAGCCTTTATTCATGTTTCATTATTAAAAACACTTTCTCCATTTACAGATGTGATTGAGAAGCTTCTCCCAATGAATCTTTGACTGATAACAACATTTGTCAGGCTTTTGAAAGTCACTGCAGCTCTGTCACAGCACAGGGGAGGGTTCTTTCAGACAGAACGCGTCATGCAGAAAATTCTCCCACATTAGTCGAGCAAAGTTGACATCTTTTTAAGACATTGTGAAACTTGAAAGGGTTCAGAAAAGGTTTGGAAGGATGTTGCCAGGGCTGCAAGGTTTGAGCTACAGGGAGAGGCTGAATACGCTGGTACTATTTTCCCTGAAGCTTCAGAGTCAGCCAGAAACATCTGTTGAATCAAGAAACATCTCTTCCTGCAGCAGCTTCAGACAGACTGCCTGCTAAAACCCAAACCAGGGGAAAAAAATGGGACAACTGCCCTTTCATTGTAGAAGTGTTTTAGAAAATAAAATGTCAAACCCTTTTCCCTGATTGTTGCCTTAGCCAGTATCTGTTAACCATTAGCGAAATCCTTAATCCTAGACGAATGAGAAGCTCTGCCTTTTACAACCCCTCCTGAAAATTAACCAAGAACAACATAATCTTCTTAAAGGAGCAGCATCATCACAACAGAAAGCACCTGAACTGAAACATTTGTAAAGGGCTGTACAGTTAGCAGGCCAAGACAACAGGTTTTCAATTTCACCAATCAATTTAAATCAGCCCCATTGGCTACCAAAAACTTATTAAATTTAAATCCTAAAGTTTTGACAACAGGACCAATCCTATCATAAAGAATTGGTGCTCTCAGTCATCTGTGTATTAGAGAAAGCATCATTTAGAAAAATAGAGAAGGGGATTCCTGACAGAGGAATCAGAGGAGGCATTCCCGACAGAAGATGGCACAGAATATTCCAGAAGACACATAACCTGGTTGTAATCTGAGAGATTAAATTCTATTTTGTGTTATCTGAGTGGGACATGTATTGATGGGAACAGCATACCAGAAGAATCTTGATTTATTCCAGAATACTCGTTAGTTAAGAAGGATTTATTCAGTTTGTTAGTAGTTTCGTTCATTTGTTCACCGTGAGAGTTGGTTAAATAAATTGTTGATTGATGATTTTAAAGTGTCAGGGATTTATTTTTAACACTACAGCAGGTTACACCACTTATCACACTGACTTTACAGATTAAAGGGCAATTTGCCACTCTTTGCACGTTTCGGTTTGAGACCTTGGAGAGTGAGTGGGGGGGTTGGGGGTGGGTTCAGCCTTCGCTTTATAACAGTATTGATGACATTCTCTTGAATGCAATGGAGTCAATATTAATCCCAGCCTCATGGTGTGGTTGTGGGTGAATCACCTTAATTTGGCTCCTGACTCAGAAACCGCACAGAGAATCAACTGCTGAAACAATGATTTGCACTTTATTGCACGTAGCAACCACAAATAAAAGTTCAAGTTCATTCAGCTTCACCCCCCCCCCCCCAATTTAACTGGGTTTCCACCGACAGTGCCCATCTCTGGAAGTGTCCAGGGGTTTGATGCAGTATTATTCTTCTAAGTACTGCTGCTGCTGTATCATTCCGGAGTTGAATTTTGGTGGCGGTTCCTCAATTTCAAATCTGTGGTGTGACTTTTTTTTAAGACTCGAACATCACCTCACATTGCTGGAGACCTCAGGTCTGTAGCTTACCTTCTTATCCTTGAAGGTTAGCTGTCTGTTTGAAACAGCCTGCCCTGCAATTAACCCCTCTATATCAGGGCTTTCCTTCTCCAGGCAGAATTAATTGTCCTTTTGTCACACAATTATTAAATAACATTATCTTACCTGTCCCAAGAAACAACTTATTGTGTTGCCTCCTTCTTCCCAGGGATGGTTAACAAGCCATTTATCGTATTGAATCTGCTCTCTCGGGGATCTGGGGTGGAGGGTGCTGCACGCAGCAGTCCCCTGTAACCGCAGATTGCGATGGTTCACGGACTCCCAGCCAAACTGCTTGTTCTGTGGTGCTGTGGAGTCCGTGGACCATGTATATATTGGGCGTGGGCGTTTGCACTCCCTTTTTGATTTTCTCAAAAACCTTCTCCTCAGTTTCTGGCTGCACTTCAGTCCTACGCTCCTGATCTTCGGGCACCTGGTACGGAGGAGGGAGGGCAGGTCCGAGGACCTCCTCGTGGGTCTGCTCCTGGGCCTGGCCAAACTGGCCATCAACAGGTCCAGGCAGCGGGCCGTGGAGGGGGTCGTTAGGGCCGACTGCCTGCCCCTCTTCCGGGGTTATGTTAGAGCCCGGGTGTCCTTGGAGAAGGAGCACGCGGTGTCCACCAACACCCTGGAGTCGTTCAGGGAGAGGTGGGCGCCGCAGGGAGTGGAGTGTATTATTTCCCCGTCCAACTCTATTTTGATTTAGTCCCTACCCTCCCCTCCACTGTTTTGCTCACACAGCATTGCCCTTTGGTTTGAAGGGCAGTACTTGTCACTGGCCACTCGGGTGTTTTTCATATCTTCCTGGTGGTGGAAATTGAATAAAGATTTGTGCACTTTGTGTCCTTCACTGTGTTTTACACCTGCACACATACACCATGGGTGCTGGGGAAAAAAATAAGCACTACCGCACTTAGGCTGTAGTGTGGGGATTAAGGAAAAAAAAATAAAATGCTATCGATTCACTGTGTCTCACACCTGCACACCAAAAAAAAATTGAATCTGCTCTGCCATTCAATCATGGCTGGAATGTTTCTTAACCCCATTCTCCCTGTAACCTTTGAACCCGTTGATACTCAAGAATGAGTGAATGGTGGAGCAGACTCAATGGGCTGAATGGCCTAATTTCACTTCCTGTGGTGTCAGTTTCTCGTCAGCCCTTTCGTTTTTTGCTCCAGAAAGTGTTATTGTTGACTCGTGAAGTTGGGGAAGTTCTGGAGTTTACAGGTGCACACCACGCTCCTCTCTGCCTCCTCCTCAGCCTTCAAGTAAAGGGAAGACCTTTTAGAACAGAGATAAGGAGAACTTCAGACAGAGAGTGGTGTATCTATGGAATTCACTACCTCAGAAGGCTGAGGAGGCCAGATCTTTGAATATATTTAAGACGGGGATAACTAGGTTCTTGAGTATCAAGAGGATCAAAGGTTACGGGGAGAATGGGGTTGAGAAACTTATCAGCCATGATTGAATGGTGGAGCAGACTCAATGGGCTGAATGGCATAATTTCTGCTGCTATAGTTTTATGATATGCTGATGTGTGGAGGGGTGAGGATGGGGGAAAAGAGATAAAGAGCGGAACACAATTAAGGTGAAGCTGCATATAGATACACAGGAAATACACGAATTGTACGATAAATGTCAGACCACATAGAAGCACTGGCATACAGAGGGATCTGACCAAATCGATCTCCAAAAGTGATAACACAGGCAGGTAACGTGATCAAGAAGGCACACAGCACGTTTGCCTTGAGTTAAAGAGTTGGCGAGTTATGTTACAGCTATCTATTCCAGTCATATTCAGAATATTGCACGCAGTTCTGGTCGCCACACTACCGGAAGGACATTGATGCTCTGGGGAGAGGGTATAGAGAAGGTTCACTCGAACATTGCCTGGTCTGGAGGTGTCAGTATGAGAAGAGATGGGATAAACCTGGATTATTTTCACTGTAAAGATGGAGGCGGAGGGATGACCTCAACAAAATGATGAGACACACAGATTGGCTGGATCGGGGGCGGCGTGGTGGATCAATCATTAGCACTGATGCCTCACAGCACCAGGGAAACTGGTTCGATTTCAGTCTCAGGTGACCGTCTGTGTGGAGTTTGCACATTCTCCCTGTGTCGATATGGCTTTCCTCTGGTTTCCTCTCACAATCCAAATGTGTAGGTTAGGGTGGAGTTGCTATGCTAAATTTCCCACTGCCCAGGGATTGGCAGGTTAAGTTGGATTGTCCGTGCTTAAGTTGCCCCACAGTGTTCAGGAATGTGAAAGTTAGGTACGTTAGTCAGGGGGTAAATGTCGAGTAATAGGGGTAGTTAAATGGGTCTGTGTAGATTATTCTTTGGATGTTTGGTGTTGGGCCAGATAGTCGGTAAGATACTCAGAGGCTTTCCCCCCAGGGTGGAAAAGTCAACTACAAGAGGGCACAGGTTCAAGGTGAGAGGGAGACAGTCTGGGGGAGAATTGAAAGGGAAGATTTTTCACACAGTTGGATGGTGGATGCCTGGAATGCACTGCCAGTGGATGGAGTGGAAAGAGGCACCTTAGCAACACTTAAGGTGTATCTGGATAGACACATGAATGAGAGGTGAATATAGGGACAGAAACCACGCATCAGCAATAAATAGAAGGTTAAGTTAGGATTAAGAATTGGCACAGGCTTGGGTGGGGAGGGGGTAGGGGGTAAAGTGAACTTTCAAAAAGCAGGGGATACCTGTTTGCTGATGAAGGGGTGGGTGGAGGCTCAGGTGGAGCATAAACACTGACAGAGGATCGACTGTGCTGGAGACTCAATGGGACAGAGACAAATAGATCTGAAATTGATACATCTGCACTTCAGCCGCTTCTGTGGACTGTTTCCGTCGGGAAGGTGCAATCCCAGGCTCAGATAGCGTCAGCCCCCACTGGAAGTAAAGTGGGTGAGAGTGCGGCCAGTCAGCATAAAGGAACCCCTTACCACTTCCACTTCACCCACTGAACAGGGTTCAAGATGTGACTCTCAGCAATGGTAACAGCAGAATCCAACCCGAATCCCTGCGCTATCTCACTTGTGAAGTTGCTGGTGTCTCCCCAAGTTGCACGACTGGGTGAAGCCCTTCCCACACACTGGACAGGTGAACAGCCGCTCCTTGGTGTGGGTGCGCTGGTGTTTGCGCAGGATGGAGGAATCACACAAGTCGTTGCTCCACACGGGACAGGTGAACGGCTTCTCCCCAGTGTGGACGCAGAAGCGGAGCAGCAGGTGATCCGACTGGGTGTAGCCCTTCCTGTACACAGAGCAGGAAAACGGTTTCTCCCCGGTGTGGATCCGCTGGTGCAGCAGCAGGTGGTGTGACTGAGTGAAGCCCTGCCCACACACGGGGCAGATGAACGGGTTCTTGCTGGTGTGGACAAACTGGTGGGCCAGGAGGTGGTGTAACTGAGTGAAGCCTTTCCTGCACTGAGAGCAGGTGAACAGCCGCCGCCCCGTGTGCAAACGTCGATGAAGCTCCAGCGCAGATGGCGAAGGGAAACCATTCCCACATTTCCACGATTTCTCCATGGAGCAGGTGCCCTCGTCTCTCTCAGACCTTAACAATTAGTTGAAAACTCGCTCAAGCTTACAGCATGTGTGTGGTGTTACTGGTGAACCCTCTGATAATTGGAACACTCTCATTCAGACTGTGAAGCTTGTTCCAGTCACTGCTCTGGTGTGTGGGTATGTGAGACTCTGGGTTTCCTGTCACACTGACGTCTAAAACCGAACTAAGCTGACAGACCTTCTCCCCTTTGTTTTCAAGGCCATCAATATCCACGTCCTCATGAATCAAGTGACTGTCAGACTTTGATGTGATGTTTGGTCTGAGATTTCTGCCGCCAAATTCTTGTAATATTCCTGTGAAGTGATTGCAAAGGTCATCACAGTCAGTCCATGATAGAAAATCTGAACGTAATTCTAGTTACTGTGGAACATTCTTTTCTCTCAATCCCAAAGATCTTTGTGTAGATCTATATGTAACTGTAAACCAACAGGGTTATGGGGCAGACTGCATACCTCCACGAAGAGTTCACATGGACTCAAGTTGCTGAATGGACCTCTGTAGTGCAGTATTTACACTCTTACTGAAGATCTACAATATGCTGCAGTACGATATTACAAGCCCAGAAACAACTGCAAATCAGACAAGGTCTTTTCAGAAGTTGGACCATGAACTTCTGAAGCTGCTGCTGCTCTTCCTCTCTCTCTGAATGAAGATTGATCTTCACCCAGACTGGAACTTCCTTCCTCTGTCCAAATATTTGTGAACACAGCCCTTTTTTTGAAGGATGGCATGTTTCCTGATCATCACAATTAAAGGGGTGTCTTCCCCCTGATATGCAAAGGGACAGTCAGTCAGGGGAGGACAGGGTCACGTCTTGATGTTGTTGTGTTGAATCTGTGACAGCTGCAACAATTCATCCCAACTCCTGTACTCAGTGCTCTGACTGATGAAAGCAAGCATGCTGAAAGTCTTCTTCACCGCCCTGTCTATCCATGTCTCTACTTTCTAGGAGCGATGAACCTGCACCCCTACATCTCTTGGTTTGAAAGACGGCATATGAAACAGATTTGGTGCTTGTTGGTATGTGTGCTTATCTGACTCTAATTTGGTATTTTATACTGAATGCCATGACTGATGAAGGCCAGTGTGCCAAAAAATTTCTACTTGTGACTCCATTTTCAGAGAACTGTGAACCTGTACTCCAAGATCCCTCTGTTCCACTACACTCCTTAAGGTCCTGCCATTCACCATGAAATTCCTACCTTGATTTGACTATACAAAATGTAAGATCTCACACTTATTTATATTAAACTCCATTTGCCATTAACCTTAAGCCTATGCCCTCCAATTTTGGACTCCCCCACCCCAAGGGAAAAGACCTTGCCTATTTTCCCTACCCATGCCCCTCATGATTTTATAAAATGTCTTTAAAGTCACCCCTCAGCCTCCAAAGCTCCAGGAAAAATAGCCCCAGTCTATTCAGCCTCTTCCTGTAGCTCAACCCTCCAACCCTGGCAGCATCCTTGTAAATATTTTCTGAACCCTTTCAAGTTTCACAACACCCTTCCTGGAGCAGAAAGCACAGAATTGCATGCAGTATTGCAACAATGATGGAACCAATGTCCTCTCTGAAGAGGATTTTAAAACAATATTTATAACTACAAGCAAATCAAGTTAGTTGGGCATGACTTTCCCATAGCAGTTTGTTTTGGCTATCCTTCATTAACCTATGCTTTATAATATATATGAAAATATTTTGAGGGATGGGATTGTTGCTCGCACGTCCAACATTTGCTCACCATCCCTCATGGCCTTTGGACCGAGCAATTGGCTACATGCTAGAAGGCAGTTGAGTGTCAAGCACATTGTCGTAGGTCTGCAGTCACATGATGTGAGCGTGCACACACATGTGTAGGGTTGTGAATGGTAGATTTCCCTCCCTTAAAGAACACTTTCACAACACTCTGTAATGATTGGACAAAAGCAACAGTTCTGGCAGCATCTATGAGGAGATGACACTGTTACTGTTTTGAGTCCGGTGACCCTTCAAAATTAGGCTGGATTCGAAACATTAACTGTTTTCTTTCCACAGATGCTGCCAGACCTGCTGCGATTCCCCAGCAATTGTGCCTTTTGTTGCTAATCTCCAACATCTGTAATTCATTGTCTTAGCCAATAATGGTTTCTGGTTGCCAGTACTGAGACAAACTCTCACTTCCAGATCTTTTTATTCATTGAAATTAAAGTCCACTAGCATCCATGATGGGATTTTAATTTTTGTTCTCAGAAGACAGATCTCTGGGCTACTTAACCAATATCACTGGATCACAATCTTCCCTTCACTGACAGTGACATTGACAATCTTGTCCTGAATATTTTTCTTTATTCATTCATGGAACGTGACACTTTGTCTCCCAAAAAAAAAACAAGTGCCAATTCAGAGGGCAGTTAAGAGTCAACTACATGACTTTGGATCAAGAGTGACACATTCACCAAACTGGGAAAGGACTGAAGATTTCCTTTCTTAAAAAAAGGTTATTCGTGAACAAGATAGGTACTTATGACAATTGATAAGATCACCAAAGCACCAAATGCCACCAACTCCCTACAATCTCGAGGCTTCCCAACACTGACTGGTCTCTAATTGCCAGTTGTATCCTTTTCCTCCTTACTATTTACTATTTAATTCAGCCCATTGAGTTGACTCTGCCATTTATTCAGATCATGATTATTCTGGTCAACATTTACTCCACTTTCCTGCCATTGTCTCATAATCCTCAATTCACTTACTGATTAAAAAAAAAACAACTCTCTCAGCCTTGAATGCAAATAACAACCCAGGCTCAACAGCCCTCTGTACTGTCAAGTTCCACAGATTTACTGCCCTCAGGAAAAATTCCTATCTGTCCTAAACATGCAATCTCTTATCTGGAGGTTACTTCCTCTGGTCCCAGACTCACCCACTTTTCCACATCTCGCCTGTCAAGTCTCCTCAGAATCTTGTACGTGACAATAAGGTTACTTCTAATTCTTCTAACTTCTAATAAGCACAGGCTCAACCTATTCAGTTCCCCTCATAAGACATTCTTGCCATCCCTGATATCATCATGGTCAACTTTCTCTGGAGTGCCTCCAATACCAATATATCCTTCCTCAGGTAAAGGGCCCTAAACTGTTCACAGTATTCAGTTGGGGCCTGACTAAGGCCTTAAATAGGTTCACTATAACCTTCCTACATTTATACTCTATTGAAAAGGCCAACCTCCCATTTGCCTCCCTATTACTCACTGAAATTGGTTGAAGAGATTCGTGAACGTGATTCCAAATCCCTCTGTTCTAAACTTTTCTCCATTTAATATTCAGTTCTTCACCTCCTGACAAACTGCATTACCTCATTTTCCCATCTGCCAAGCTTTCACTCATTTGCTTAACCTGTCTATATCCCTCTCCAGATATCTAATGTCATCCTCGCCACCTGCTTTCACATCAACTGTCTCTTCTGCAAACTTAGCAATAGTACATTCACTTTACTTATCCAAGTAATTCATATATATATTGTAAATAATGTTGGCCCCAGCGCTGATCCCGGTGGTACACCACTAGTAACAAGTTGCCATCCTGAACATGCCTCTTATCACAACTGTGGTAGTTAGCCAATCCTCTATCCATGCTAACATACAGCCTCCAACACCCTGGGCTCTTTGATTATTTCATGAGATGTGAATATCATTGACTGTGCCAACAACTCTTCCCAAATTGTCCTTGAAAATGTGGTGTTGAGCTGCCTCTTAAATTGCTTCACAAATATGACGTGGACTACTACAATGTTTAGGAGTGAGTTCTAGCATTTTGGTCAATAACAGAAGTAATGCGATATATTCTGCAGTCGGAATGCTGTGCTCACTTGTCTGTTCTTGGTGGTTGAGGTCATGGTTTGGAAGGTGGTTTTGAAGAACCACCACTCATGCAATCAAGCCAGACTGTTAGATTGTGGCCCCAGACTCTGCCACTTTGACTTTCCTCATCAATCACCCAGGGCTCTTTGCTTACTATTTCATGAGATGTGAATATCATAGGCTGTACCAACAACTCTTCCCAAATTGACCTTGAAAAGGTGGTGCTGAGCTGCCTCTTAAATTGCTTCACAAATATGATGTGGATTGCAACAATGTTCAGGAGTGAGTTCCAGCATTTTTGTCAATAACAAAGAAGCAATGCGATATATCTTGCAGTCGGAATCCTGCATTCACACTTGTCTGTTCTTGGTGGTTGAGCTCATGGCTTGCAAGGTGCTTTTGAAGAACCACCACTCATGCAATCAAGTCAGACTGATAGATTGTGGCCCCAGACTCTGCCATTTGATTTTCCTCATCAATCTACATTCTTTCCAGCCATGTTTCAGTCTCAAACTGCCACGCAATGCCTTCTGTTACAGCTTAAAGGTAAGAATACACAAGATAATCAATTGTAATTTGGGTTGTATAAATCTTAGTCTGCCAGAATTATTTTCTTAAACTTTAATTAAACTTTAATTGACTGCATGAAATGGTTTGTTGGTCAGACTTGAATTATCATGCTCAAAGGAGACAATGCCAATAATATCATTAAACTCCTCTTTTTGTTAAAAAAGCACAAGCTCTTGATTTATTTTAACAACTTACTGGTATTCACACCTGCACATTCAATGTCAAACTCAGATATCATAAATGAAATTACACCATTAATTTTGTTTCACAACAATCCAACAGATTAATTAATAATACACAGTGAATACCAAGGCGGATTAATGTAAAATTAAATTTGACTGAAAATGTAAAATCGAGATGTGAGATAACAAATGGGGGAAGGGCAGAAGGCAAGAAATGCAGCATCATAGAAGGTGCTCCTCCAGGGAGTGTATTTTACCAACTACAACTGCTAAATATAAACAAACACTCTGACATGATCCTCCGGTTTTAATGTAAACCATAGCCCCATACAGTAGGTACCATTTAAATAAGTTAATAGATACAAGCCTTGAGCAAATCCAGCCTCCAGCCGGACCCCCCGCTTCTTGGAGCTCGGACCTTCCTCCAGCTCCGGGGGGTTGTTGAGCTCCTGGGCTCCGGCCGCCGCCGAAGAAGCCGTGGGCGCCGGCTCTCTCTCCTCCACCGCCGACATTTTTAATTTGTTTTCTCGTTCACCCGGTAACCGTCACCTCCCCCTTCCCGGGCCCCGGAAATTATACAAAAATAAACAATAAACCCCCACCGGGGACTGTCTCCTTTTCTTCACAACTTTTGTTTGAAAAGTTCCGTCTTTAATTTGAAATGTATTTTAAAGGTATTTTCTGAGGTAAACGATGCCTGTCTGCCCCCCTCCCTCCGTCCGAAACCGCCCGCTGAGTCGATGAGAAAACCGCAGCCTCGCGCCGCCATCTTTGTTTTTCTTCTTCTTTCCGTCTCCTCCTTCTGTGACGCGCGTCATCCACGCCCCCTCCAATCAGAGCGCACCTTACTCCGTCTGACCATTGGCGGCCGGCCTTGCAGTCAAAAAGGAAGCCACAACCCGGAATGTCGCTCTCCGATTCGTCCGCACCGACCGCTGCCTTTGGGATTGGTGGAGAGGTTCACAGGCTCTTCACTGTCCCCGTCCCTTTACTACAATGGACTCGAGGGGTTCAGGAGGAAGGTGTTCTCACTCATTCATTCAACAGGAGATGGGCTCAATTTACTGTAATGGGCTGTGGGGGTACAGTGGTCATGTCTCATGTTGAGGGGGAAGGTGTTTCCATTCATTCAACAGAAGAGGACCTATTTACGACAGGGTTTTTTTTGTGATGCAGCTGTAGTGTTCCATAGAGCCCTGAGGCTCAGGTTTAAATCCCACTGCTCCAGTGTGTGTAATAACATACTCAATTTTTTTCAGCTTTAAGTCACACAACTATAGTCCAACACGTCTATTTGAAATCGCACGCGTTTGGAGCGTAGCCTCTTCATCAGGTGAAGACATGGAAAACAAAACGTGCAGGAAAGAGAATTCAGATAAATGATCAGCCATGGATGGTGATGAAAGACAGAGCATCTCAACAGTCAATTACCTATTCCCATTCCTATTTCTGATCTTCTTCATACATGACAAGTTGTATATTTTCCAAGCATTAATTTTATTTCCATGGTTTAAAAATGAATATTTAAGAATGGTCAGTTTATTCTTTCTCACTTGGGCACATTGTGACCCACAACTATTTAGTTACCACTGTTAATATCATAGCCCCTCTCATGAGATATCAGAGGAACAATTCATAAACAAAATTTGACACTGAGTCACTCGAGTAGACACTTGAACAGAGAAAGCGCCCGACAGATATTGGGAATCTAAAGGTTATTGAAGTGAAATGTTAAGAAGAGCAGGTGAACACCCCCAATAAGGGAACTCACCTGACTGACCTAATTATTATCACCACAGTATCCAGTGCTACTCTTCACCGAACACGGATTACTTTCCTTTTCAGTTTAATGATCCAACTATCTTTTGAATGCCATAATTGAATCTGACTCCAACACTCTCTCTCGCAGACCATTCCAAAGGTCGAAGATTTTCAATCATGAATGAAATATGTTCTGGATCTCTCCCAAAACACAATTCATATGGATCTTGCTTCAAATCATTTGCAGTAAGTTCTTCACATGGACAAATTTGCAGCTGAGGGCATTTGTTTAAATTTTATATCATACTGGGGTGGCACAGTGCTTGGCATTGCTACCTCACAGCACTAGGGACCCAGGTTCAATTCCAGCCTCAGGTGAGTGTCTGTGTGGAGTTTGCATGTTCTCCCTGTCTGCATGGGTTTCCTTCCACAGTCCAAAGATGTGCAGGTTAGGTGGACTGTCCATGCGAAATTGCTCTGTGATGTGTAGGTTACGTGTATTAGTCATACTAAATGCAGGAGAATGGGATGATCCTGGGTGGGATGGTCTTTGGTGTGTCAGTGCAGGCTCAATGGGACAAATGGCCTCTTTCTGCACTGTCGGGATTTTATGATCTCTGTCTGATTTCTTGCACATGCTGCTTTCTGAAAGGGACATTTTACTGTCATATTCAGTACTGCAGTCTCTATATTTTGATACATACCTCTAAATTAGTTTTGAATGAAATCCCCCCCCATTTCACTGTATTTTAGCTACCATTCCCCCCCCACCCCTTCCATTCCTTATTCATTTTTCCATTACCTGTGTTATGATCCCCTCCTCTTTATATATATTATTGTAGACAGGCTAAATCTAGTTACCATGTCTCTAAAATATGAGATGAAATATGATCGCATACTTTGAGTCCATTACTACAGTTTGTTAAGGTCTCTTGCCAAAGAGTACTCTTAATCCTGCATCCTTCGGTAGGATTATATGAGGATATCTGGTCAGCATGGATGAGTTGGATTAAATGGTTTGTTTCCGTCCTGTGCATCTCTATGACTATGACTATCGAATAAGGGCCAGGAGCAGGCAGGTGGGACTAGTTTAGTTGGGGATCATGTACTGAATGGTCTGTTTCCAGGCTGTATGACTACACAGTCTCAAATGAATGGGGATCAATCCCAAAGAGATATTAAAGGTCTTGAGCACCACCTTAGGCACATTTGTGGACACCTTCCAGATAACTGAGAGCAGTGGGGCACTGTGAAGTTCAGTACATCAGTTAGCCAGCAAGTTCTCTTCGGGAGACTTGTCTCGAGAAAGGAAGCGGTTTCCTGTCCCATCAACTGGACTGTGGATCAGTTTGGAGCAGGTCCTATATCTCTGACAACATCAGTGGACAGAGTCGAGAGTGTGGTGCTGGAAAAGCACAGCAGGTCAGGCAGCATCGAAGGAGCAGGAGAATTGACGTTTAGGGCATAAACCCTTGATCAGCAATGAGGCTTGTGGGCCGGGAGCGTTGAGAGATAAATGGAAGGGGGGGGGTGGTGGTGTTGGGGAGAAGGTAGCTGAGAATGTGATGAGCAGATGAAGATGATTGGTCAGAGAGGAGGGTGGGGCGGATAGATGGGAAAGGTGATGGACAGGTCAGGAGGGCGAGTGGAGGCTTGGGGCTGTGATAAGTTGGGGGGGGCGGGGGAAGAGGAGGAGGAGGATACATGAGGAAACGTTTGAATTCCACATTAATCCCATGTGGTTACAGGGTCCCGAGGTGGAATAAGAGGTGTTCTTCCTCCATGCGTCAGGTGGTAAGGGTTTGGCGATGGAGACAGCCCAGGACCTCAATGATCTTGATGGAATGGGAGGGGAAGTTGAAGTGTTCAGCCACAGGGCGGTGGGGTTTGTGGGTGTCCCAGAGTGGTTCTCTGAAACAATCCACAAGTTGGCGTCCTGTCTCCCTGACGTAGAGAAGACCACATTGGATGCAATGGATACAGTGGATGACACTGGTGGAGGTCGAGGGAAATTTCTGTCAGATGTGGAAGGATCCTTTGGGGCCTTGGATGGAGGTGAGAGGAGTGGTATGGACACATGTTTTACACTTCCTGTGGTGGCGGGGAAGGGGCCGGGAGTGGGGTGTGGGCTGGTTGTGGGCGCACGGACCTGATAAGGGAGTCGCAGAGGAAATGGCCTCTCTGGAATGCTGGTAGGGGTGGGGAGAGAAAAATATACCTGGTGGTGGGGTCCGTTTGTAGGGAGCAGAGGCTGATGTGATGTATCCGGAGGTTGGTGGGGTGGAAGGTGAGGACGGTTGGGGGTGGGTCCTGTCCTTGTTCCGTTGGGAGGGGTGGGGTTCAAGGGTGGTGTTGCAGGATGTGGAGGAGATGTGCTGGAGGACATTGTCGACCACGTGGGAAGAGAAATTGCGAACTTGGAAGGAGGATGCCCTCTGGGATTTTCTACGGTGGAATTGGTCATCCTGGGAAAAGATGTGGCGGAGGAATTGGGAATAAGGGATTGTGTTTTTACAGGAGGTGGGGTGAGGGGGGCGTAATCTAGCTAGCTGCGGGAGTCGGTGGGCTTGTAGTAGATGTCCACGGTTAGTCGTTAGCCAGAGACGGAGAGGTCCTGGAAAGGGAGATGGTCCAGGTGTATTTGAGGTCGGGGTGAAAGGTGTTGATAAAGATGACGAACTGTTCAAACTCCTTGTGAGAGCGTGAAGTGGCACCAATATGGTCATCGATGTACTGGAGGAACAGGTGTAGCTGAGGAAAATGGACTGTTCCACGTACCCGACAAAGAGGCAGGCATAGCTGGGTCCCATGCGGGTGCCCATGGCTACCCCTTTAGTTTGGGACATTGGTTTGGATGCCATCTGAGGTTTGTGCGGATCACTTCAGTGGGAATGTGCAGTCCCGGGCTCAGTGAGCAGTACTGCAAGCAAAGCTCACAGAATCCCGACAGGGAAACAGGCCCTTCAACCCAACAAGACCACACCGACCCTCTGAAGAGTAACCCACCCAGACCCATTCCCCTACCCCATTAGTCTACATTACCCCCTACATTACTGCACCTACATATCCCTGAACACTCTGGGACAATTTAGCTTGGCTAATTCACTTGCTCATGTTTGGATTGTGGGAGCACCCAGAGGAAACCCTTGCAGACATGGGGGGAGAATGTGCAAACTCCACAAAGACAGTCACCCTGAGGGTGGAATCGAACCCCGGTCCCTGGCGATGTGACACAGTGGCACTAATGACTGAGCTACTGTGCCACCAGTGAGTCAACCTGGGGTTGGGGGAAGATGGGAGGGGTGTGGGGGTGCTGTCTAGCAGAAAACAAAGAGAGCTCGCTGACGCTCCCACTGCACCCACTGTCAGAACGGGCAGGAGGTTCAGTCCTGGGGGTGACCCTCATCAGCGTCGCCGGCGGAATCTGCTGGTGCCCCCTCTGGTGTCTCTGCAAGTTACTGGACGACGTGAACCTCCGCCTGCACTTGGGGCAGGGGAACGGCCTCTCCCCGGTGTGGACCCGCTGGTGCCTCAGCAGGTTGGAGGCCTGGGTAAAGCCCTTCCCGCACTCAGGACAGCTGAACGGCCTCTCTCCAGTGTGGACCCGCTGGTGGTCCAGGAAGTCAGAGGAGCGTTTAAAGCCCTTCCCACACTCGGGCAGGGGAACGGCCTCTCCCCGGTGTGGACATGCTGGTGCCTCAGCAGGGCAGAGGAATTGCTGAAGGCCTTCCCACACTCGGAACAGCTGAAGGGCCTCTCCCCAGTGTGGACCCACTGGTGGGCCAGCAGGTTGGAGGATTTGCTGAAGGTCTTCCCGCACTCAAGGCAGGGGAAGGATCTCACCCCAGTGTGGACCTGCTGGGGGGCCATGAGGGTAGAGGCCTGGGCAAAGCTCTTCTCACACTCGGGGCAGGAGAATGGACTCTCCCCAGTATGGATCCACTGTTGGACCAGCAGGTTGGAGGAACTGGTAAAGCCCTTCCCGCACTCTGGGCAGGGGAATGGTTTCGGAATGGCAGCTGGTGACGAGCGGTGTCCCGCAGGGTTCAGTGTTGGGGCCACAGCTGTTCGTATTATATATTAATGATCTGGATGAAGGGACTGGGGGCATTCTAGCGAAGTTTGCAGATGATACGAAGTTCGGTCGACAGGCAGGGAGTACTGAGGAAGTGGGGAGGCTACAGAAGGATCTAGACAGTTTGGGAGAGTGGTCCAGGAAATGGCTGATGGAATTCAACGTGAACAAATGCGAGGTTTTGCACTTTGGCAAAAAGAATAAAAGCATAGACTACTTTCTAAACGGTGAGAAAATCCGTAAAGCCAAAGTACAAAGGGATCTGGGAATGCTAGTCGAGGATTCTCTAAAGGTCAACATGCAGGTTGAGTCTGTGATTAAGAAAGCGAATGCAATGTTGTCACTTATCTCAAGAGGGTTGGAATATAAAACCACCGTTGTGCTGCTGAGACTTTATAAAGCTCTGGTTAGGCCCTATTTGGAGTACTGTGTCCAGTTTTGGTCCCCACACCTCAGGAAGGACATACTGGCACTGGAACGTGTCCAGCGGAGATTCACACGGATGATCCCTGGAATGGTTGGTCTAACATATGAGGAACGGCTGAGGATCCTGGGATTGTATTCATTGGAGTTTAGAAGATTAAGGGGAGACTTAATAGAGACGTACAAAATAATACATGGCTTGGAAAGGGTGGACGCTAGGAAACTGTTTCCATTAGGTGAGGAGTCTAGGACCCGTGGACACAGCCTTAGAATTAGAGGGGGTAAATTCAGAACAGAAATGCGGAGACATTTCTTCAGCCAGAGAGTGGTGGGCCTGTGGAATTCATTGCCGCAGAGTGCAGTGGGGGCCGGGATGCTAAATGTCTTCAAGGCAGAGATTGATAGATTCTTGTTGTCTCGAGGAATTAAGGGCTACGGGGAAAATGCGGATAAATGGAGTTGAAATGCCCAGCCATGATTGAATGGCGGAGTGGACTCGATGGGCCGAATGGCCTCACTTCCACTCCTATGTCTTATGGACTCTCCCCGGTGTGACTGCGCCGATGAGTCTCCAGGGCAGACTGGAAACTGAAGCATTTCCCACAGTCGCCACACTTCCAAGGTTTCTCGATGGGGCAGGATTCCTTGGGTTTCTCCATGGCTGAAGCTTCAGCTGCACACAAACGTGTGTACAGCCCCTCCCCGGTGTGAATTCCTCTTTCCAGGCCGTATAACTGTTTCTGGCGCCACACTCAGTGCACTGCAACAGTAGGGTCTCTCATCCAGTCACACTGATGCTGAAAACGTTATGAAACAGGAACCAAAAAGCATTGCTCCATCTCACAGAATCATAGTTGAAAATCTTTGCTGTTCCAATGGATTGAGTGACTGTCAGACATTGATGTGAAAATGATGACTGTAGATGCTGGAGATCAGAGTCGAAAAGTGGAGTGTTGGAAAAACACAGCAGGTCAGGCAGCATCCAAGGAGCAGGAGAGTCAAGCATCAGCTGTTGATTTTGAAACTTCCGTCTTCAGATAGTCTGTAAAAAGAGATTACAAAAATCAGCATTGTCAATCCGGGGGGAGGTGGGGTCAGAATGAGACAACAAGGTATTGACACCGACACCAGAAAGAAACTGAACATCGAGACGTGGCAAACGTTAGTGGCAAGCCAGAGTCAGAGAGAGACACAGCACAGAAACATACCCTTTGGTCCAACTCATCCATGTCGACCAGATATCCAAAATTAATCTAGTTCCATTTGCCAGCATTTGGCCAATAACCCTCTAAACCCCTCCTATTCATATACCTATCCAGGTGCCTTTTAAATGTCATAATTGTACCAGCACCCACCACTTCCTCTGGCAAATTTGTACACACACCACCTTCTGCATGAAAACGTGCCCCTTAGCTCCGTTTCTAACAAATTGCTCTCCATCTAAACCCGTAGCACTATGGCAATCCCAGTCTATGTTTGAAAAGTTAAAATCCCTAACAATAACCATCTTATTACTCTGACAGGTAACTCAAATCTCCATACAAAGTTGTTTCTCAATTTCCCACTGACCATGAAGGTGTCTACAACACAATCCCAATAAGGTGATCATCCCTTCCTTATTTCTCAGTTCCAATCAAATAACCTTCCTGGATGTATTCCTAGGAATATCCTCCTTAAGTCCAACAGGAATACTATCCCTTATCAAAAACACCACTCCCCCTCATCTCTTGCCTCCTGTAGCATTTGTATCCTGAAACATTAAGCTGCCAGTCCTGCCCATCCCTGAGCCACGTTTCTGTAATTGCTATGATATCATATCCCATCTTCCTAATTATGCCCTGAGTTCAACTGCCTTCCCTGTTAGGCCTCTTGCAATGAAGTAAATGCAGTTTAATTTGTCAGTCCTACCTTGCTCTCTGCTTTGTCCCTTCCTGACCTGACTGTTTGACTCACTCTCTTTCCCAACTGTACCAGTCTCGTGTTGATCTCTTTCTTCACTATTTCCCTGGGTACCTCCCCACCCACCCCACCTTACTAGTTTAATTCCTCCCGAGCAGCTCTTGCAAATTTCCCAGCCAGTATATTATCTCTCTTCCAATATTCAGGTGCAATGTATCCTTCTTGTACAGGTCACATCTACCCCAGAAGAGATTCCAATGATCCAAAAATGTGAACCCTTCTCCCATGCACCAGCTCCTCAGCCATGCATTCATCTGCTCTATCCTCTCTATTCCAACCCTCACTAGATCATAGCACTGGCAGTAATCCAGATTTTACTAGATTTGAGGACCTCTTTTTTTTTAAATTTGTGCCTGAATTTCTACACTTTCTCTTCAGAATTGCATTCTTTTCCCTTCCTATGTCATTAGTTCCAATGTGTACAATGACCTCCAACCATTCCCTCTCCCTTTTGAGAACATTCTGCACCCTCTCGGAGACATCTTTGATCCTGGCACCAGGGAGGCGACACACCATTCTGATTTTTCGCTGCTAACCACAGAAGCGTCAGTTTGTACCTCTGACTAGAGAGCCCCTTATCACAATCGATCACTTGGAACCCGACGTTCCCCTCATTGCATGAGAGCATGTCTCGAGACCAGAAACTTGGCTGTTGGTGCTACATTCCCTGAGAGACCATCACCCCCTACATTTTCCAAAACAGCAGACTTGTTTGAAATGGGGACAGCCACAGAAGACTCCTGCACTACCTGCCTACCCCTCCTACTTTCCTGGAGTTAACCCATCTCCCTGACTGTAGCTGCGGCTTTTCTCCCTTCCTATCATTGCCAAACCATCATACCCCCAGGTCTTGTAAATTCCTCATTACCTCGAACTGTCACTGCAACTTATCCACGCGATCCAATAGGATCTGCAAGCAAACACACTTACTGCAGACATAATCATCAGTAACATGGATACTCTCCCTAATCTCCCACATCTGACAGGAAGAGCATATCACTCTCATAAAGGCCACCTTTGCTCCTTCACAATCTACAGACCCAGAAAATAGCACCGTCTTTTTGCTCTAAAAAAGTGCTCTGGGCTAACACAGTACTTGTGATTTATATTTTTAAAATTTAATCAAGAGACAGATGTCAGTAAAACATATAATCAAGAAAGAATCCACTCCATTCACGACTGCAGACTTACAGCTAAGTTACACATTAAAGACTATACACTTCTCTGTTCCTGTTCTGTGAGCTCCCCCACACAGGTTCCTCCATGGTCAGCTGTGAAGTTTGCTGTTCATTAACCTTTCCCAGATGCACTGCAATGTCCAGTAACTGTGCAGATTCCCTGCAATGTAAATTTCTTTTTCTCTCTCCCTCATTTTGGACTCCTATCCATGCCCCCTATAAACCTGTATAAGGTCATCTCTCAGCCTCCTCCGCTCCAGGGAAAACAGCCGCAGTCTTTTCAGCCTCTCCCTACAACCCCAACCCCCCAGCTCTGGCAACAGCCTTGTAAATCATTTCCAAACTCTTTTAAAGTTTCACAACATCTTTCTAACAAAGGAGACCAGAACTGAATGCAGTATTCCAAAAGTGGCCTAACTAATGTCAGGTCCAGCCATAACATGACTCCCAACTCCTGTATTCAATGCTCTGCTCAATAAAGGCAAGCGCCACCAAACGCTTTCTTCACTACCGTGTCTACCTGTGACTCCACTTTCACAGAACTACAAATCTGCACTCCATGGTCTCTTGATGCAGGAACACTCTCCACGGCCAGTGTGTAAATCCTGCCCTGATGTGCCTTTCCAAAATGCAACACCTCACATTTATCTAAATGAAACTTTATCTGGCACTCCTCGACCCATCAGCCCATCCATTCAATTCTAATTTAGATTGAACTTTCTTTCCTCTCTTATTTCCTTAACGATGACAATCTCCATCCCACACATTCTCCCTCCATTCTCACTTTGCTGAACCTCATCCATGCTGTCCCTCATCCTGAAGGGTCTGGTTTACACTGATTTCCAGCCCACGCTAGGGGGGGGTTCTAATTGAAACATACAGAATACTGACTGGCCTGGACAGGGTGGATGTTGGGGAGATGCTTCCATTGGTAGGAGAGACTAGGTCCCAAGGGCACAGCCTTAGAGTAAAGGGAAGACCTTTTAGAATGCAGATAAAGGGGAAACCTTTGTCGCCAGAGAGTACGAAACCTATGGAATTCATTACCACAGAGACTGTGTTGGGCAAGTCACTGAGTATGTTCAAGACAGAGATAAATAGGTTTTTGTGTATCAAGGATATTGATGTTGCGGGTAGAAAGCTAGAGAATGGGGTTGAGAAACTTGTCATCCATGATTGAATGGTGGAGCAGACCTGATTGGCTGAATGGCCTAATTTCTGCTCCTAGGTCTTATGGTCTCTTGCTGTCCTGGACGGAGTGAGAGAGAACTGGGAGCAGGAGTAGGCCATTTGGTCTTTCAAGTCTGCACCAACATTGAACAGATCTGCACCAACATTGAACTGGATATGAATATACCTACATCTTGGTGGACAGGCTGGGACCTTTTTCACTGGAGCATCGGAGGTTGAGAGGTGATCTTATCAAGCTTTATAAAGTCATGAGGGGTATAGATGAGGTGAATGACGGGGTTTCCTTTCCTTAAAGTGGGGGTTTCAAGGTTAGGGAGCAAATTTTGAAGGTGAGTGGAGAAAGATTTTAAAAAGACAGGAGGGACACCTTTGTTTCCCCATAGAGAATGGTTCGTATGTGGAATGAATGTCCAGAGGAAGCGGGGATGCAGGTACAGTTACAACATTTAAAAGACGTTTGGATAAGGACATGAATGGGAAAGGTTTGGAGGTGTTATGGACTAGGCCAGACCACTCAAAACATTCTGAAGCAGGCAGCACAGACCGTAACTTTGCTATTTGTTTCAGTAAGTGCACAGTGAAAATTACCCAAAGTTAGCTAGGTTGACTACCAGGATTTAAAATAGATAAATGTATTCACAAGAATAAAGAATGAAACACAAAGAACAGAATATAGAATACTCACAGAACTCAGTCTATCTAAACTAGACTTAATTATGCTGTTCTTTTCTCCACACAGTCCACTGCTGAACTCACTCAAACAAGGCCTCAGCTTTCACAACAGATCACTTGTCTTTCATTATGCAGGTCACTTCGAAAACATAAAAGCTTGGGCCTAAAGTGTCATCGGTTGACATGTAAACAAAAAAGCCAACCAATACTCTTTCCATTTCTGTAAAAAAAACATCCATTTTGGAGTCTGTGGTCGTTTTACCACCACTCTGAAAAAAAACCAAGGACACGGTATCCTTGAGAAGAAGGACCAGCTTTTAGAAAAAGGACCAGCTTTGTGACAGAGGGATATGGGCCAAACACTGGCAGATGGGATCAGTTTAGTATGCGAACATAGCATGGACTAGTTGGACTGAAGGGTCTATTTCTGCACTGTATGATTCTGTAATGGTCTCAAAACCATTTTCTTGCCTTCCCCTATAACCATCCACTTCTTTGTTGTTCAAAAGTCAGATGACCTCAGCCTTGAATATATTCAATGACCACCCCTCCCCCCCAATTGCAGGAAGTCAACCCCATTTTTGAATTCAATTCCTATTGCCTTGCTGACTGCTTGCTGTACCTCTCTGACAACTGGTGCAGAAGGACGCTGAGGTCCCTTTGTACATCCACACATCATTCCTGATGAAGGGCTCGTGCCCAAAACATCGACTCTCCTGTTCCTCGGATGCTGCCTGATCTGCTGTGTTTTTCAAGCACCACACTTGACTCTGATCTCCAGCATCTGCAGTCCTCACTTTCTCCACATACCAATCTATTATCATTTAAACTTTGCACATCCTTTCTGCCTTTTTTAAATCAATAGGCTTTAACTTTACATTGTGGTACTGCATTTGCTGTGCGTTTGCCAATTGAGACACAGACGTGGACCAACTTTTCCAAAGTCTGTCCCCTCCCTGGATTCACTCCCTTTCCCTTCAGTTCGTGCAAGTCAGCTACTGAATCCCAGAACGAAAAATAAATGAAAAATTGGGTGAGAAAAGAGAGTGTCGTACCCACAGATGTTGGACAGAGTTGCAGTCTGGGGTGAAGCTCAATCTTCACTCAAAGGGAGAGAGGAACAACAGCAGTTTCAGAAACTCACGGCCCAACTTCCGCGTTCAGACAGAGACGGCCCTGAATGGCAGGAGGACCAGGCTCCTTCCGGTCCTCCGGGTCTCACCATTGGTCCTTCAGAAGGAAGTCAAGCGCCGTTTCCGCGGACAGCGACGAGCACACTCAGTGCTTTTGCTGACACCGCAGTACATGCGCAGTTGTTGCTGACACCGCAGTACATGCGCAGTTGTCGCTGACACCGAGAAGCATGCGCAGTATGCTCTGTGGAGGTGCTGGCGTTCCTGACAGATTTTAAGTGTCCAAATGTCAATAGGAGAAAAAAAAAGCTGCAGCCACAATTTTATTTTTCCCTGTGGATCGATATTTTATTCCTTTTGAATTTCGTCCGGCTTTGTATGTCTTTTCCCCAGGGTAGAGGAGGTCCAAAACTAGACGACATAGGTTAAGGGTGAGAGGGGAAAGATTTAAAACGGTCCTAAGGGGTAACTTTCATGTAGAGTGTGGTGTGTGTATGGAATGAGCTGCCCAGAGGAAGTGGTGGAGGCTGGTACAATTACAACATTTGAAAGGCATCAGGGTCAGGATGGGTATCTGAAGAGGAAGGTGTGAGAGAGATATGGGCGAAATGCTGTCAAATGGGTCACTAGATCAATTTAGGAGATCTGGAGGGCATGGGCGAGTTGGACTGAAGGATCTGGTTCTGTGCTGTATGACTCTATGCGTGTATTTCAATACAAGTTTCAGAAACATGACTGCAGTCTTTTAAAAAATAAATTAATATGCTTTTAGATGTTAACAATGTTTCTGAATCTATCATTTTAGCTGTTCTTAATTTTGAAGATCAGCCATTTCTTGCGCACCCCTGTCTTCCAAGTAGTCATCACTATCGATTGTCTCTCTTTCCTGAGAAAGAGAATGGACAGGGGAGTGGGGGTAGAAAGAAAGAGAAAATGACAGGGGACAGAGGGTGGGGTGCAGAAAATGAGGAGAAGAGAGCGAAGAAGGCTGAGCACAGAGAATTGGTAAGTGCACAGTGTGAGGAGAGAGATTGGATGAGGACCAAAAGTTTGGGAGACTGACAGTACAAATCCCACCTTCATCAGGACTGATGTCAGTGTCTCATGAATTGGAACCCACTCCACCCACAGCAGACCTGAGGCAATTGTTTCTAAATAGATGCTTGGCTAATTCAGTAGAATCATATAATCCTGACAGGCCATTTGGCCCATAAAATTCAGACTGACGTTCCAAACAGTATCCCATCCAGACCCACCCGTTCTTCCTGCAGTTCCCCATGGTTAACCGACCCTCAGTTGCACATATGTGGACACTTTAGCACGGCCGATCCACCCTGAACTGCACCCAGAGTTAACTCATGCAGGCAGAAGGGTGAGAACGTGTTAAAGTCCACACAGACAGCTGCTCAAGAGTGGGACTGAACCCAGGTCCCTGACATTGTGAGTCAGTGGTACGAACCAATGAGCCACCATTCCGCCCAGAGCTTTGATGTTCTGCTTTGTCCTAGTAGTTTCTAACTTCTCATGTTCCCTCAGCAGAGGCTCTCTCCTCCTGACATTGTTGGACCACAGCCACTGCAACGTCCCTTTCCCACATCTCCAGCCCTGAGCACATCGGTTCCTGAATCCTGGCACCAAACAGACACCAATGCCATCTGTGCTCCTGCTGACAACTGCAGAGAACGGAGACCATCCCTGTCACTGTTCTGTCCCTTACCACCACCTCCCCCTCCCCAATGTTGTTTTTACTCCCACTGCCCAACCAGTTAGCTCCTACCACCTGCAGCCCTCGCTCAGATCTCCTTTACCTGCCAGACCTGCACTTACACCCTCCTGACCCTGTCCACTGATGCAAACAAAAGGCTCTCTCCAGAAGGGAATGACCGTCTCCCAGAATAAAGTGCTTGGTTAACTTTCCCACTTTACCCTCAACATGTCTGCAGCCTGGCTTCCAGCTCCATCTCTCTGAACGAATATCTTCCAGGATGTGTTTGCCCTAGATCACAGCATCCAGAGCCTCCCACCTTCTGCAAATTGAAAGACAAGCCCCACCCTGCCCTCTCCAATGTGTGTTGTATAACTGATAGCCAAGTACCGAACCCATGAGGATGGCCTCAACAGGGACCTTGGTTTCATGTCACACTACAAGTGACCCACTCACACAGACTTGTACCCCATTACTCACACATGTTACCAAGCATGGTCGAAAACAAACACATGCTCTTATGCACAAACACACACACTCTCATGCAAGCACACACACATCAGTTTATGGGGTGAAATTGCAATTGCAGTATTTTATTTGCAGATACATTATATTTTGCTCAAACCGTACACAATCTTCAGGCAGTCAATCCATGTGACATGTTATAAATCCCTACTTTGGAAACAGAACCAATCTGACTCAAGATTGGGTTACAGACAGACTCGAACATGAGTGAATCAGAGGGTTTTCTTTCCCCAGAAAATGATGTCATCATTAGATTCTGAACTCCAGATTTCTGACTGAATTCCAATTCCGCCATCTGCTGTAGCGGGATTCAAACCCAGGAGTCCCGAGGAGTCCCCAGAACTGGGTTGATAGTCCAGTCAATAATGGCACTCGGCCCTTGTTCCTTCAATCACCCTATGATGGCACATGAACTCACTGGTGCCTCCACAGGTGGGAGGAGGGGGGTGATGCCCTTCCCGCACTGAGAGCAGGTGAGCATGCTGTGCCTGGTGTGGACCCGCTAGTGTGTCTGCAGGCTGGAAGAATTGATGAATCCCTTCCTGTGCCTGGAGCAGGTGATTAGCCATTCCCTGTTGTGGACTCGCTGGTGAAATCTCAAAACATATAATCAAGAAAGAACCCACTCTTTTCACTACTGCAGACTTACGGCAAGGTTACACGTTAAAAACTCTGCAGTAATTTGTTCCTGTGCTGTGAGCTCTCCTCCACATGTTCCTCCAAGATCAGCTGTGAATTTTGCTGATTGGTAATTTTTCCAAGATGTCCAGAGATACATGATTTCAAACAGCAAAGGCAGTAACTGCAGATTCACTGCTGTATCCGTTAGTAGTATATGTTTCTTTCTCTCTCTCTCTCTTTTTTACAGACCATGTGCTTGCTGCCTTTGGCTGTCTTTCTCCATTTTGAAATTGCTGTTGTCTTGATTTTTTTACTCTAAAGTTCCAAAACAATGCATCAGAATATAAAACATTAATTGCTGCTCCTGGAATTCAAGGAAATCGCCTCCAACACTGAAAATACCTCAAAAAAGGAGCAGCTCTTACAGCCACAAATTTTCCAGTCCTCCATCTTGGATTAGTTCTTGGTGAACCTTCCCATCTCCCAGGTTACAGTTATTCAAATAATTTGCTTTTCTATTTTTGCTAGAAAAGTGGATAACCTCACGTTTATCCACACTGACTGCATCTGACATGCATTTGCCCACTCACTCAGACTGTCCAAATAACATTGTATCCTCCTCACAGCTCACCCTTCCACCCAGCTTCGTGTCATCTGCAATTTGTGATATATTCCAATTAGTTCCCTCATCTAAATCATTGACACATACTGTGAATACCTGGGGTCCTAGTCCCAATCCCTGCAGTTATAAAACATCGATCTGATTGACCATACAAAATAGCAGATGTTAGCTTGACATTCACAACTGAGGAAGACCTGATAAGCAATTATGAACCACTGAATTACGAAATCAGAGAAGCAGGCCATTCAGCCCATCGTGTCCATGCAGCTCTCTAAATGAGCTTTCTGATGTTGTGCCATTTTCCTGACGTTTCCTTGGAAACTGGTACATTGCTTGTCATCAAATAATTTTCCAATGCTCTGAACTGAATCTGCTTCAACCACTGCTCCATGCGATGTCTTCCAGATCTATTTACTCACTGTGTGAAATTTCTTTCTCACATCACATTTTCTTCCTTGTAATGGATTTGAAATCTGCATTCTTATTCTCAATGCTTTTACCATGGTGAACAGTTTTTCACTGTCTTTTCTGTGTATGATTTTTCTCATCATTATCAAAATTTATTTTGAATCTGACTTCAGAGAGCAGTCCATGAGGCCAAGCCTCATCAACAACACGGAAACAACTGAGCATCTCAAGGGACGGCCCCTCAGTCATCACTGTGAGCCCCATAGCAACCATTGTTACCTGGGCGGCCATGCATTCCAAACCTGGTCTCTCAACATCACTAGTATTGGCCCACAGTTTGGAAAACTATGATTCTCACTACGACTATAAAAATGGAATTTTTTTAAAAGCGGTTGTTGCTGAGAAGTTTAATCCTTTCTGTCCAGTAGGAAGTCAATGATGTGTTTGAGTTTGAATGACTCAGTGAATCCCTTCCCACATGTGGAGCAAGTGGATCACCACTCCCCCTGTGCCTGTGGGGATTACATTCCAGGTCAAACTGGGAATTGGATCTCTTCCTACAGCCTGAACATACCTCTGGTAACACTCCAGGGGGACTGTTCTTGTGTGGCACAGTTCAGATCATTGGCTGGCTTCGTCCTGCTCCTCGGATGCTGCTGGCCTGCTGTGCTTTTCCAGCACCACTCTAATCTAGATTCTGGTTTCCAGCATCTGCAGTCCTTGTTTTTACACAGTACATAAGGATGCCATTCACACTTTAATGTCTATAATAGTTCCTGAAACACCCACCTATTCTACACCCCTATCCCCATCATCTTGCAACTGTCCAGTATCCTCGGTAGTGTAGTGGTTAGTATCCCCATCTGTGACTCAGGAGACTGGGGGTGCAATTCCCCGATGGGGGGGATTTGATATTTTTCTGGATGTCTTGTCACACAGAGGTAGTGACCCTAACCCTGGATCGGGTTCAAGTCCTGCCTGCTCCAGAGTTCAAAAGTTCACAAATATAGGAGCAGAATTAGGCCATTCAGCCCATCAAGTCTGCTGTGCCATTCGATCCAGACTGCTCATCACCCCCATTTTCCTGCCTTGTCCCTTGAAAGGTTCAGAAAAGACTTACATTGTTGTTTCCAGAGTTGGAGTATTTGGGAGAGGCTTAATAGGCAGGAGTTGTTTTCCCTGGAGGTTCGGAGGGTGAGTGGTGACCTTAAGGAGGTTTATAAAACAATGACGGGCATAGATAGGATAAACAGACAAGGACTTTTCGATGGGGTGGGGGAGTCCAGAACTAGTCAGCATAGATTTAGGGTGAGAGGGGAAAGACGTAAAAGGGACCTAAGGGGCAACTTTTTCATACAGAGGGTGTGCTTGTATGGAATGAGCTGCCAGAGGAAGTGGTGGAGGCTGGTACAATTACAGCATTTAACGGGCATCTGGATGGGTAGATGAATAGGAAGGGTTTAGAGGAATATGAGACAACTGCTGGCAAATGGGACTAGATTAGGTTAGGATATCTTTTGACATGGTCAAGTTGGACTGAAGAGTCTGTTTCCGTGCTGCACCATCTCTCTGACTCTATAACAAATGTTCAACGAACTGGTCTGCAATTTCCCACATATGGCCCCCCTCCCATTCTGAATACAGGTGTTACATTAGCATTTTTCCAATCCAATGGAACCATAAGATCATACGACACAGGAGCAGAAATTAGGCCATTCAGTCCATCGAGCCTGCTCCACCATTCAATCATGGCTGAGACGTTTCTCAACTCCATTCTCCAGCTTTCTTCCCATAACCTTTGATCCCCTTGACAATCAGGAACATATATATATCTCAGTCTTAAATAAATGCAATGAATCTTTCCCATGTTAAGAGATTTTTGGAATATTGTAACTAATGAGTTCACTATCTACGTTTGCACTTCCTTCAGGACCCAGGGTGTAGGCCATCAGCATCAGTGGACTTGTCTGTCCTCAATCCAAATAGTTTCCTGTGTAGCTTTACCCTCTCAACGTTGATTGTTTAAGTTCTACCCTTTCTATAGCCTTTGACTTGCCAATTCTAATAGGAATAGTTCTGTTGTCTGCCAACATAAAAACTGAGATCATCTCTGCCACTTCAATGTTCCCCCATGAACTAACAGTTTTCATCTTCCAAGGTACCACACTTAGCGACTCTGTTCCCAATCGCATACCAACAGAAGCTTTTGCTGTCCTTTTTGATATTGAGTGCGAGGTCTCTTTTGTAAGTTAACTTACCTATTTTTATTTATATTTTTAATTTCCCTTTGTTTCTGTTTGAAACTTTCCTAATGTTTGACCCTTCCAGAGGTCCAGAATAACATTTCACAACAGGCTGAAAAGTTAAAAAAACACGACGTTGAAACTTTTTAAAATCGCCCCTTTCTGGAGGCTGGGGGCCGGCAAAACGATCGCCCCGCCCCCATTGTCACCGATTGTTTGGTGGCCTCCCCAACCACGCCCCCTCAACCCAGGAGACGTCACATACCTGGGCCCCGCCCCTTGTGAGCTGGCGCATGTGCAGTGCAGGTCCTGCAGCGGGACTGAGGCAGTGTTACTGAGTGTGGGAGCAGAATGGTGCCGGTGGCTGAAGTAATAAGAACCGCTGGAAAAGCTGAGCAGGTCCGGCAGCTCGTGCCGAGAGAAATCATTTCGGGTCCCGGTGATCCTCCTTCAGAACAGGACCAGGTTTCAGAAACATCCCGAGCGCCAAGACCTGGCTCCTGCCCCCGGGGAGAGGAGACAGTGAGACAGGGTAGGA
This sequence comes from Chiloscyllium punctatum, assembly GCF_047496795.1. Classification (NCBI taxonomy): domain Eukaryota; kingdom Metazoa; phylum Chordata; class Chondrichthyes; order Orectolobiformes; family Hemiscylliidae; genus Chiloscyllium; species Chiloscyllium punctatum. The sequence goes on along the minus strand of NC_092774.1, from coordinate 60,406,935 downwards.
TTGGGAACCGCGGGAGGAGGGAGACTGGGGAGTTTATAAACTCCTAGGGGGAGGCCTGAGGCCTCCAATAGAAGCCCCACAGGCCCAGTGTTTACTTCACCGGCGAAGGAGCTCTCGGGTTGCCCGGGCAACCAGCCGCCATCTTTGTAAGGGTCAGGCGCATGTTGTCTTGGGGCGGGGAGCGCGGGCGGCCATCTTGGTGAGGGCACCATCAACTGTCATTTCTGGGAGAGAATTCCAACCTCGTGGTAACCTCGGCCTTTGCCGAGCTTAATTCCCCAGACTGTCCAGCGATGTGCAGGTTAGGGGGGGTTCAGCCATGCTCAATTACTGATAATGCCCAAGGATGTTCTAGTTAGTGTATGTTGACCATGCTAATTTACCCCCAGTGTCCAGAGGTGTGCAGGTTAGAGTGGATTGGCCGAGGTAAGTTTATCCATAGTGTTCGGGGTTCTGCAGGTTAGGGTGAAGGTCTGGACCCCCTCAATCGGCTCTCTCGATCCGAGATCGGTCAAAAGAATCACTAGGAGTACGGTCTATTTAAAGCAAGGTTATCAGCTTAATGACATAAGGCAGCCTAGCACAGATTTGTCCAGCAACACAGGTTAAAAGCTTCTGTGTTCCGTGGCAAAATTACACAATTACATTTGAAAATTACGCATTATTTATTTTTGCGACAGCACAGCCTGAATTACAAGAAAAGACCAATAAAATGTAATAAGGTGACATGATTAGTCAGCAGGTTAGTCCAATATTTCCTGGGAAACAGATTGTTTTACGCGCAAAACCATCCCATGCTTGTTAGTTCAAGGTTAGTTCGAATACCAAATTACTTATGATTCATATTATGCAAACTCCATTGTTCTCTTTTATTTCTAAATCTAACCAACTCAGCAAAGCAGCAATTCAAGTTCAATGTCAAATCATAACCTGAAGCCATTTTGTTATATTTATTTTAAAATATTATTTAAAATTGAAATGCCATTTTGTGGTTAATAAAAACCTACATACACCTGTTGCTCCTAACAACAGCCTAAATTCAAATTTTAAATCCTGATCTCAATCAAGCAGCAGTTGTCTCATTACCCAAAAGGTTGAGACCACAAACGATATAAGTACGGTTTTGAAAGCTAATAACTCCTGAAAATCCTCCTACAGAAAAAAGTCACTGAGAGCTGCATATCCCAAAGAGTGATATTACTGTTTTGTATTTGGATTCTTCCATTCTATACAAAACTCAGGGGAGACTATGTTCCTACTGTTACAGCACGAGGAGTACTTACTTTATTCAAAATAATAACCAGGTTTAGTGTAGGTAAGGGAGGGACCTTGCCAATAAGAGGCATGCCTGTCTTGTGAATTCCTTGAGGCTGTTCAATAGATGGATCTTTCGGTAAGAGATGCAGTTATTGTCCCAGAACAGTTCCACCCATCCCATAACTGGGAAGACATTGGTGCCAGTAGGGGGTCAAAGAGTCTTTTGCTGAAGTCAGCACATAACAGACCACTTCATCCCTGCCAAATATTCTGTTGTGACTTTGAAGAAACAAATTGTAATCGAAAGATAACATTTCCCTATGTTCTCTTTTGCGGTGTGACCTATGGGGCAAGGCTTACCAGGGTAGCTCATAACACAACTGGTATCAAACTGGCACACAACACCTTTCCAGGGTAAAGACCATTTAGACTTGTTCTGTAAATGAACTGTTCAATCTCTGACCACTGCAATAGTCATTCTTGGTAATGTTCAGTCCCTCAGCAGACGAGGACAATGCTGGCAATGGCAAGTCCACACACCAGGGGAAGTTCGATCTTTATCACCCCCCGCCTTGCAAGGGGCTCGTCTGATGAACTTGCAATGATGGAGATGAACCCAGGGGGAGATGAGGATTTAAAATTTGAATTTAGGCTGTTGTTAGGAGCAACAGGTGTATGTAGGTTTTTATTAACCACAAAATGGCTTTTCAATTTAAAATAACATATCAAAATGGCTTCAGGTTATGATTTGATCCTGTGAACTTGAATTGCTGCTTTGCTGAGTTGGTTAGCTTTGGGGAAAAGAAAACAATGGGGTTTAATAATATGAATCATATGAATTTGGTATTCGAACTAACCTTGAACTAGCAAGCACGGGATGATTTTGAGAGTAAAACAATCTGTTTCCTAGGAAATATTGGACTAACCTGCTGTCAATCATGTCACCTTATTACATTTGATTGGTCTTTTAAGGCTGTGCTGTCTCTTAAAAAACATGTAAATGATGTGTAATTTTCGAAAGTAATTCTGCAATTTCGCCACGGAGCTCAGAAGCTTTAACTTCTGTGTTGCTGGACAGAATTGCATCAGACTGCCTTGCTTTATTAAACTGATAACTTTGCTTTGTACAGTCCGCATTCCATTCGTTCTTTGACCGATCTCGAGACGGAGGGGTCCCGCCTGGGATCCAGATCTTCAAGGGTGGATTGGCCATGCTAAATTCCCTCCATAGTGTCCAGGGATGTGAAAGTTCGGTGTATTACTCTGGGATAAATGTAGGGCAATAAGGGGAGGGATATGGGTGAATTACCATTCAGAACGTTAGTTTGGACTTGTTGGGCCGAGTGGCCTGCTTCCACACTGTGAGGATTCTTTGAAGGGAAGGGATTTTTGCAAACTGCTCTCCTTCCATCTGCTGCAGAGTTCTCCTGTCGGCTTGTCCCCGCTCCCTGCCCCATTTTTGACATCACAACGCAGAAGTGGCCGTATCAGTTTCAATGTGAAACACCCTCCTCTGGGCAACTCCTCATCCTGGGAGGGAGAGAGGGAGGGGGTAATCTGTTCACTTGTAGCAACTGGAGTGAATTCAAGGAGGGAATCTACTCTGCCAACTCAGGTATGTGTCTTAATTACCCGGGTGAGGAGGGACGGATGATAGCAATTGGGGAGGGGGAGATACTTTATTTTTATTTTTAAAATGCATCTGATTCCCCCAAATAAATGCATCAGGTTCAAGTACAGCACGTGCAATGATCCACATTGCAGATTCAAGCTGGCTGCAACAGTTTTCCATCCTCTGTTCTTGCTCCGTGTTGGCTGCGGCACATTTGGTTTCGTTCCCTCATCTTTCTGCACCCCACCCCCCGAAGTGTTGATGCTTCCAAACTGACCCTCAAAAGTTCAGGTTATACTTCCATTCTTTCCCAGTTTTCAAAACCCACAAAATACAACTTTCCCAATCCTCTGAGTATTGGAGTTGGGAGGTTATGTTGTGGCTGTACAGGACATTGGTTAGGCCACTTTTGCTCTCGCTTCTATCAAAAGGACATTGTGAAACTTGAAAGGGTTCAGAAAAGATTTACAAGGATGCTGCCAGTGTTGGAGGGTTTGAGCTGAATTGTTTTGGGCTGTTTTCCCGAGTGTGGCAAAGGCCTTTGTATACATTTATAAAATCATGAAAGGCATGGATTGGGTAAATAGACAAGATATTGTCCCCTGGGTTTGGGGGTGTCCAGAACTAAAGTGTAATAGCTTTAGGGTGAGGAGGATGAGCAAAGATTTAAAAGAAACCTAAGGGCAACTTTTTAACTCAGAGGGTAGTGAGCGTAAAGAATGAGCTGCCAGAGGAAATGGTGGAGGCTGGTACAATTACAGTATGTGAATGGCATCTGGATGGTTTCTGAATAGGAAGGGTTTAGAGGGGTATGGGCCATGTGCTGGCATTTGGGACTAGATTAATTTAGAATATCTAGTCAACATCAATGAATTAAGACCATAAGACACAGAAGTGGAAGTAAGGCCATTCAGCCCATTGAGTCCATTCTGTCATTTAATCATGGCTGATGGACATTTCAGCTCCACTTACCCACACTCTCCCCGTAGCCCTTAATTCCTTAATTAAGAATTTATCAATCTCTGCCTTGAAGACATTTAACGTCCTGGCCTCCACTGCGCTCCCTGGCAATGAATTCCACAGGCACACATTCTCTGGCTGAAGAAATATCTCCTCATTTCTGTTCTAAATTGACCCCCTCTAATTATCAGGCTGTGTCCCTGGATCCTAGTCTCCTCCGCCTAATGGAAACAACTTCCCAGTATCCACCCTTTCTAAGCCAAGCATAATCTTGTAAGTTTCTATTAGATCTCTCCTCAACCTTCCGAACGCTAATGAATACAATCCCAGGATCATCAGCCATTCATCGTATGTTAGGCGTACCATTCCAGGGATCAATCGTGTGAATCTCTGCTGGACATAGTTTAGTGCCAGTATATTCTGCTGTTACTGCCGCTGAGTCGCACCTTGAACCCTGTTTATTGGGTGAAGTGGGAGGGGCAAGAGGATCCTTTCTGTCGGACTTGCTGCTCTCGCACCCACTTTACTTCCCTACGGAATTGATCTGCAGGAGCAGATGGAGGACATTTTATCCCTGGATGGAGCGTAATGTTTGTCCTACCCCTGCAGGTAGGTCTGAAATAGATACATGTGTCTCTGTCCCATTGAGTCTCCAGCACAGGGCTAGGCTGGTCGGCTTAATTGGCCTCTGTCAGTGTTTTCGCTCTGCCTGAGCCTCCACCCACCCCTCTTCTTTGCCCCTTCCCATCCCTCATCAGCAAACTGGTATCCCCCACTTATCGCACGTTTGCTTTATGCCACTTTGCTTTTACAAAAGACCCACATTAGTACCTGTTTTCGCTAATCAAAAGAAATCCAAAGAGGATTTTTGCTTTCATGAGAGGCAACGTCCCAGTGAACCTTCCCTGCACCCCCTCCCAGAGCATCCACGTCCTTCCGGTAGCATGCTGGCCAGAACTGCACACAATGTTATAAATGTGGCCGGAATAAATAGCTGTAACTTAACTCGCTAACTCTTACACTCTAGGCAAGCGTGCTGTATGCCTTCTTGACCATGTGCCTGCCTGCTTTGCCACTTTCAGGGATCTATATGCCCAGATCCCTCTGTATGCCAGATCTCCTATGCATTCTGTAATTTAATGTACACTACTTGTATTTCCTTCTCTTCCTTTCTCCCTCATCTGTATCCAGCTTCCCCTTAATTGTATTCCTCTCTTCATCTCTTTCCCCGCGTTCCTCACCCCTCCACACATCAGTGTATCATAAGACCATAGGAGCTGAAATTAGGCCATTCAGCCCATTGTGACTGCTCTGCGATTCACTCATGGCTGATAAGTTTCTTAACCCCATTCTTCCAGTAACCCTTGATCCCTTTCATACTCAAGAGACTATCATTCACAGCTTAAATGTACTCAATGACCTGGCCTCCACAGTCTTCGGTGGCAGTGAATTCCATATATTCACCACTCTAGCTGAAGAAGTTTCTCTTTACCTCCATTCTAAAGGGTCTTCCCTTTGGTCTAAGGCTGTGCCCTTGGCTCCTAGCCTTTCCTACCAAAGGAAACATCTTCCCAACATCCAGTCTGTTCAGAATTCTGTCGGTTTCAATTAGATCCCCCGTCATCGTTCGAAATTCCATTAACTCTAGACCCAGAGTCCTCAAACATTCCTTATTTGTTCTGATGTTCATTCCTGGGACCATTCTTGTGAACCTCCTCTGAACACACGCCTAGGCCAGTACATCCTTCCTGAAATTTGGGCCCAAAACTGCGCACAATAATCCAAATATGGCCTGACCAGAGTGTTACAAAGCCTCAACTACATCCCTACTTTTACATTCAAGTCTTGTCAAATTAAATGTCATAATTGCATTTGCCTTCCGAACTACTGTCTCAACCTGTAAGTTTACCTTGAGAGAATCCTGGACTAGAACACCCAAGTCTCTGCACCTTAGATTTCTGCATTTTCTTCAGTTCCAAGGGTGACTGTTGGTGTCGGGGCAGCACCAGAGATTTCCTGACATGCGGATTGTATTCCGTGTACCAAGTAATCTGAGGAACTGGCAGTATTTCGGGAGAAATAGTTATTCCTGGAGGAGGTAGAGAGGAATGTGGTGTGATTCTGTAAACTCGAGGTGTCCAGAAGTGTGCAGAGGTGGTATTAGAATTTAACACCATAAATTTGAAAGCGAGGAAATTCCACCAGAATTCAGTTATCAGACATGACAGGCCAATGGTGTCTGTCTGTGATGTTAGAATTCTATGATGCTTGGAACTGAAACATAACTTTCAACCCCATGTATTTCATCTCCTTTGTAATAGAGGCCTCTATTTGTATTTTTCAATTGATTTTTGTACCTGTCTGCTACTTTTGATGATTTGTGTACTTGGTCTCCAAAGTCTTTTTTTTCCCTTTTATAGTGCTTAGTTTCTAATAATTTAGCAGTTCTCCAATCAGTCTTTCTTGGGTGAAAAGTAAATGGTTCTGATTTTGTCGTATTGGGTGACATTAAACATTTTTTCCACTCATTCGTTTAACCCATGAATGCTGTTTAGCTTCTTCCTGCTCCTTTCTGCACAAGTTGATACCCCTCTGCCCCTGGATAGTTGATAGTTGACCAAGAACTGGATAGGTGTCCCCTTGATCCAACCTCTCGAGCAATAAACTATCAGTAACCAAGGACAAAGGTCTTGGACTCCAATTGTTGGGAGTAAACCTCCACTAGGGACAGATTCTTTGGACATGATCTTTGCTTTTGGCACAGAGGCAGGAAACATCTCACCTGTTTCAGATAAATCAAATTACTGACTGTCAGCTCCTTTGATACTGACACTGTCATGACACTGTCAACTCCTTTGATGCTGAGCAGCGTGAATTGAGTATTTATTGGCCCAACAAGAATGGATTTCCCAAACTGCCACAGTGTTGCTGACAGTCATACACCCAAACCAGCTGCTAGTAGGGATCAGCCTTCTCTCTGAATCAGGAGGTCACAGGTTTAAATCACAGGATGTTGCTGGTAAGAGGTTCAGTGATGGAAATGTCATTCAGCGGAAAATACTAATAGCTCCCAGAAATTATGGCAAATGTCAGGGCTAGTATAAATGAAGAACTGAAGGATATTAATATGTATGAAACAAAAATGCATCAGAGAATTGAATAGGATTTAAAGTATCTAAATTCCCTGGGCTTGGTGGTTAACGCTAGTTCACTGGAAAGTGGTAATTGGAAAGTGGCACATGTCATCCCACTGTTTTAGAAAGAAGGAAGAGAGCACAGGGAATCTATAATAAAAGGTACAACAAGAGGACAGTTAAAAATTAATGATAGAACAGACCCAACATGGGCTTATTGGAAATATATGCTAGTCAAACTCAGGTCATTATAGCTAGCAGAATATATGAATGTCCAAATTAGGAGCTGAAGTAAGCCATTCGGCTCATGAAGCTGCTCCACTCCAAGAAGATAATGGCTGATTACTTTGTGTTATACATTGCACATTCGCATCCATCCCGATATCCTTAGATTCTTCTTAGGCAAAGGAATTACTCTACTTCTGCCGTAGAAATATTCAATGGTCCTGGCTTCACTATCTTCTGTCGCAAAGTATTCCGAAGCTGCACAACCTTCCAAAATATTTCCCTCCTTCTTTGTCACAAATGATTGCGTTTTTTGAAGAAGTAACAGAGGATTGATGAGGGCAGAGCAGTAGATGTGATCTATATGGACTTCAGTAAGGCGTTCGACAAGGTTCCCCATGGGAGATTGATTAGCAAGGTTAGATCTCACGGAATACAGGGAGAACTAGCCACTTGGATACAGAACTGGCTCAAAGGTAGAAGACAGAGAGTGGTGGTGGAGGGTTGTGTTCCAGACTGGAGGCTGTGACCAGTGGAATGCCACAAGGTTTGGTGCTGGGCCCTCTACTTTTTGTCATCTACCAAAATGATTTTGATGTGAGCATAAGAGGTACAGTTAGTAAGTTTGCAGATGACACCAAGATTGGAGGGGTAGTGGACCTCAGAGAGTTAACCTCAGATTACAACAGGATCTTGACCAGATGGGCCAATGGGCTGAGAAGTGGCAAATGGAGTTTAATTCCGATAAATGCGAGGTGCTGCATTTTGGGAAAGCCAATCTTAGCAGGACTTATGCACTTATTGGTAAGGTCCTCGGGAGTGTTGCTGAACAAAGAGACCTTGGAGTGCAGGTTCATAACTCCTTGAAAATGGAGTTGCAGGTAGATGGGATAGTGGAGAAGGCATTTGGTATGCTTTCCTTTATTGGTCAGAGTATTGAGTACAGGAGTTGAGAGGACATGTTGCGGCGTATTGGACATTGGTTAGCCCACTGTTGGAATATTGCGTGCAATTCTGGTCTCCTTCCTGTTGGAAAGATGTTGTGAAACTTGAAAGGGTTCAGAAACTATTTACAAGTATGTTGCCAGGGGTTGGAGGATTTGAGCTGCTGGAGCATCGGAGGTTAAGGGTGACCTGATAGAGGTTTACAAAATTATGAGGGCATGGATAGGATAAATAGGCAAAGTCTTTTCCCTGGTGTCGGAGAGTCCTGAACTAGAGGACATAGGTTTAGGGTGAGAGGGGAAAGATATAAAAGAGACCTTAAAGGTAACTTTCACACACAGATTGGTATGTGTATGGAATGTGCTGCCAGAGGAGTGGTGGAGGCTGGCACAATTGCAGCATTTAAGAGGAATTTGGATGGGTATATGAATAGGAAGGGTGTGGAGGGATATGGGCCAGGTACTGGCAGGTGGGACTGGATTGGGTTGGGATATCTGGTCAGCATGGACGGGTTGGACCGAAGGGTCTGTTTCTGTGTTGTACATCTCTAAGACTCTATAAATGGGTGATCTAATTGTTCGTTCACAACAGGAAGTAAACATCCTTCAACATCCATCTTTTGAAGACCATTCAGGCTCAAAGAAACTTCAATCGAATCACCCCTTGCTATTCCAAACTCTGGTTGAAATTCAGACCTGTCTGTCTAATGATTTTCCATTAGACAGTCTGTTCATTGTGGGTGTCAATCTAGTTTACCTTCTGTGAATTGCCTTTAATGCATTTTCATTCTTCCTTCGGTAAGGATATCAAAACTGAGCACCGTGTTCAAGATGTAGTCCCACCATTGCTCTGTAACTGAGGCATAATCGCCTTACATTTCTGTCATTGGCCTTTCTAATCACTTGCTGTGCTTGCATTCTAACTTGTGACTTATTTGCAAGGCCCCCGGATCCCTCTGCATCTCAGAATTATGCAGTTGTTCTCCAAGTAGGTAACAAATTGCATTTTACCATATTGTACACCACTTGCAAGAGTTTTGCTTATTTATTTAACCAATCTATCAATCTGCACAATTGACATGTCATCCCCACAATGTACATCTCCATCTATCTTTGTGTTGCCTGCAAATGTAACCACATACCTTTGATCCCCTCCTGTAAGTCATCTATATAATTGTAGAAAGTTGAGGAGCCAGCAGAGATGCCTGTTGGCACCCCACCATACGTTGTCATATACAACCAATTTGACATAAGAACCATTTTTGCATATTCTGTTTTCTGCCAGTCAGTTGATGTTCTATAACTATACTTTACACCATGAGCTCCTCTGTGCAATATGCTTTTTGTGAAAACATGTCAAACACCTTTAGGATATTCAAGTTCAGTATATCCACAGGCTTCAATTTACATCCTCTTTCAAAGAATTCCTTGAGGACAGCATGGTGGCACAGTGGCTCCCTCTCATGGCCAGAGACACCTATTTGATTTCAGCCTTGAGTCGACGATCTGGAGTTTGCATGTTCTGTCTATGTCTTTGTGAGTTTCCACTGGGGACTCCACAGTCCAAAGATGTGTAGGTTGGGTGGATTAGCCATGCTGGATTGTGTAATGTCCTTGGATGTCCAAGCTAGGTGAGTTAGCCATGCTCAATGCAGGGTTACGGGAGTAGGGTGGCAGTCTGGATCTGGGTGGGATGCACTTGAGGGTTGGTGCAGGACTTGATCGGCCAAATGGTCTCTTTCCACATAGACCCAAGGGACCACATCTTTCCCTTCGAGAACAGAAATATTAAATATGTTACTCTCCAGTCTGAGGAAAACTTGCCTGAATCTAATAAATCTTGGAAAATTAACATTAATGCAAATATGAACTCATTAGCCACCTTTTAAAATTCTATGATGAAATCCACCTGAACCCAGAGATTTGCCAGCCCATAGCACCATCAGTTCGCTCAATAGCATTTATCTAATGATTCTCATTTCACCAAACTCCTCTGTTTGTTCAACCTATGGGGTTAAAGGCAGGATTCTTGACCATGTGGTGGAACAGAGGGATCTTGGAGTCCAAGTCCATAGATCGCTCAAAGTTGCCACCCAGGTTGATAAGCTTGTTACGAAGGTGTACAGTGTGTTGGCTTTCATTAGCAGGGAGTTTGAGCTTAAGAGCTGCAAGGTTATGCTGCAGCTGTATGGAGTACTGGTTAGATCACACTTGGAATATTGTGTTCACTTTTAGTCTCCTAATTTTAGGAAAGATGCGTTGGGAAAATGCCAGAGGAAACATCACAGAAGCGCTTCACAGGAGGCTGCCAATCACTGAGGATGTCACCTAGACAGGGGACGAAATGTCTGCAACACAAATTCCCAGCTCGGCGAACAGAACCACAACAGGAAGCTGTGTAAGCTGAGAGAGGGTACAGAGAAGATTTACCTCGATGCTGCCTGGAATGGAGGGCATGGCTTAGGTTGGGGGAGCTAGGGCCTTTCTCATTGGAGCGAAGAAGGATGAGAGGTGACTTTATAGAGGTGTACTATATGTTGAGAGGCATAGATAGAACGAATAGCTAGAGACTTTTTCCCCAGGTCAGAAATGATAGGACATAATTTTAAAGTAATTGGAAGAAGGTTTAGGGGAGATGTCAGAGGTAGGTTTTTTACTCTGAATGGTGAGTGCATGGAATGCACTTCCAGGGTTGGAATGAGAGTCAGATACATTTAAGGACATTTAAGCGACTGCTGAACAAGCACATGGATGGCAGTAAATTGAGGGGTGTGCAGGCTAGTCTCATCTTCAAGTTGGATAAAAGGCTGATACAACATTGAGGGCTGAAGGGTCTGAACTGTGCTCTATTGTTCTACGTTCTCGCTCCAGAACGATGCAGCAGCAGTATTGGAAGAACAATATTGCGTCAAACCCCTTGACCCTTCCAGAGATGGGCACTGTCGATGGAAACTCTGTTAAATTCTGCCAGCAATCAGGTGATAGCCGGGTGGGGGGAGGGTGGCAGCCGTGAGACTGAACTTGCTGACTTGAGGGTTTTTAGTTTTGGTTGCTACGTGCAATGAAGTGTGAATCATTGTTTCAGCAGTTGGTTCTGTGTGTTGTTTCTGAGTCAGTGGCCAAATTAAGGTGATTCACCCACAACCAGAGCAAGAGGCTGGGATTAATATTGACTCCACTGCATTCAGTATGACATCACGTCAATACTGTTAGAAAGGGAAAGCTGACACCAACTCCCACCCCACCAGAGATCTCAAACCAAAACACCCAAAGAGAAGCGCATCATCCTATAATCTGTAAAATTAATGTGAAAAGTGGTGTAACCTGCTCTAATGTTTAAAAATAAATCCCTGACACTTTAAAATCAACAAAAATCCATTTATTTATCTAACAGTAACGGTGAACAGATGAACTAAACTATTAACAAACCAAATAAATCTCTTCTAACTACTGACTGTTTCAGAATAAAACAAGGTTCTCGTGATATGCTGATCCAATAAATATAATTCCCTCTTGTAACAAGAAATAGAATTTAGTCTCTCAGATTACAGCCAGGTTACGTGTCTCTTGGAATACTCTGTGCCACCTTCTGTTGAATCTTCTGTCAGGAATGCCCTTCTCAGATTTTTTTTAAATGATGCATTCTCTAATACAGAGATGACTGACATCCAATTTTCCCCTCTCAATAGAACTGAGGACTTTTGGCTCTCGTGAGGGGGAGTTAGAGATTTGGGCGTTCAGTCGATTGTACCCTGAAGGTGGCAACACAGGTCAGTGGAGTGGTCACAAAGGTTTCATTTGGCGGTGTGTAAATAAATTGTTTTCCTGGAAGCCAAGTGATTTGACCAGCTACATCACTCCTGGATACCTCTGCCTAAAACAACAAAAAAACGTTAGGGTCTGGGCTACCTTCCCAGAATGTTTTGAGGGGATCTGGCCTGGTCCATAACACTGAACACCTGCAAATTGTGTCTCCAGGAAGGATGTAGTGAAACTTGAAAGGGTTCAGAAAAGATTTAAATGGACGGTTCGGAGGTTGGAGGGTTTGAGTTACAGGGAGAGATTGAATAAGTTGCAGGTATTTTTCCCTGGAACATCGGAGGCTGAGGAGTGACCTGGTAGATATTTATAAAATTATGAGGGGCACAGATAGGGTAAATAGTCAAAATCTTTTCCCCAGGATGGGGAATCCAAAACTGGAGGTTTAGGATGAGGGGGAAAAGATTTAAAAGGGACCTGAGGGGAGACCTTTTCACGGAGAGAGTGGTGTATGTATGGAATGAGCTGCCAGAGGAAGTGGTGGAGGCTGGTACAATTTCAACATTTAAAAGGCATCTGGATTGGAACATGAATAGGAAGAGTTTAGAGGGATACGGACTAGTTCTGGCAAATGGGATGAGATTAATTTGGGATATGCAGTCAGCATGGACGAGTTGGACTGAAGGGTCTGTTTCCCTGCTGTGCATTTCTTTTGACTCGAAGTCTCCAAAAGATACCACATTGCTTCAACCGAACTCTGAAACCCAACGTTACTGACAGATTCTTTGTGTGTGAACCCGAGAGGCCGTAGAGATGGTCGTAGAGATGTACAGCACTGAAACAGACCCTTCGGTATAACTCGTCCAGAATGACCAGACATCCAACATTTAATCTACTCCCATTTGTCAGCATTTAGCTCATATACCCATCCAGATGCTTTTTAAATGTTGTCATTGTACCAGCCTCCACAACTTCCCCTGGCAGCTCATTCTGTACATGCACCACCCTCTGTGTGAAAACTTGTCCCTTGAGGTCCCATGCTAAGTTGCCTGTGGTGTTAGGGTGGGTTACTCTTCGGAGGGTCAGTGAGGACTTGTTGGGCCGAAGGGCCTGTACTAACGCTGTAGGGAATCTAATCAAAAGGCACCTGGATGGGTGTATGAACAGGAAGAGTTTCGAGGGGTGCTGGCAAATGGGACTAGATTAATTGAGGATATCTGGTCAGCATGAATGGGTTGGACCAAAGGGTCGGTTTCCAGCACTTGGCCTATATCCCTCTCAACCATTCCTATTCATGTCCCCATCCAGATGCTATTTAAAGGCTGTCATTGTACCAGCCTCCACCACATCTTCTGGCAGCTCATTCCATCCATGCATCACCCCCTGCATGAAAAGGTTGCCCTTTAGGTCCCATTTAAATCTTTCCCCTCTCACCATAAACCCTCTGGTTCTGGACTACCCAACCTCCAGGGAAATGACCTTGTTATTTACCCTATCCATACTCCTCATGATTTTATAAACCCATATAAGGTCACCCCTCAACCTCTGACACTTCAGGGAAAACAGCCCCAATCTATTCAACCTCTCCCTGTAGCCCAAACTCTCGGCAACATCCTGGTAAATCATTTCTGGTGGAGAAGTCAATGATTTGGGTTAATACCTGAAACACTGACTTCACTGCTGGTGCTGCCTGGCTTGCTGTGTTCTCCCAGCCTCCTGCTTGTCTACTTTGGATTCCAGGATCTGCAGCTTGTTTTTGTCTCTAACGAATGGCAGAGCAGACTCGATGGGCTGAATGGCCTAACTTCTGCTCCATTGGTCTCACAGGCTTTGGTTTGTGCAGATTGTTTCAGTGGGAACGTGCAGTCCTGGGCTCAATGAGCAGTAGCACCCAATGGATCAAAGTTCATAGAATCACAGAATCCCTACAGTGTGGACACAGGTCCTTCAGCCCAACAAGTTCAAACTGACCCTCTGAAGAGTCACCCACCCAGACCCATTTCCCTACCCTATTACTCGACATTTCCCCTGACTAATGCACCACACCTACACATCCCTGTACACTGGGACAATTTAACTTCACCAATCCACCCTACCTGCACACCTTTGGGCTGTGGGAGGAAACCGGAACACCCAGAGAAAACCCACGCAGGCACAGAAGGAGAATGTGCAAACTCCACACAGATAGTTGCCCCAACAGTGGAATCAAAGCCGGGTCCCTGGCACTGTGAGGCAATGCTACTCACCACTGAGCCACCGTGGGAGTGGGTACAGTCCAGCAGAAAACAAAACAAGCACCAACTCTCCCACTGTCAGACTGGGCAGGAGGTTCAGTCCTGGGGGTGACCCACAGCAGCCTCACCGGCAGAATCCGATTGTTGGGAACGCTGGTGCCCCCGCTGGTGCCTCTGCAAGTTGCAGGCCTGGGTGAAGGCCTTCCCGCACTCAGGGCAGCTGAAGGGCCTCTCCCCAGTGTGGACTCGCTGGTGCTTCAGTAAGTCAGAGGAATTGCTGAAGGCCTTTCCGCACTCAGGACAAGCGAATGGCCTCTCCCCGGTGTGGACCCGCCGGTGGATCAGCACGTGGGAGAAATTGCTGAAGGCCTTCCCACACTCGGGGCAACTGAAGGGCCTGTCCCTGGTATGGACCCACCGGTGGGTCAGCAGGTTGGAGGCATGGGTGAAGGCCTTCCCACACTCAGGGCAGCTGAAAGGCCTCTCCCCTGTGTGGACCCGCTGGTGGGTCAGCAGGGCGGAGGAATCGCTGAACCCCTTCCCGCACACTGGGCAAGTGAATGGCCTCTTCCCTGTGTGGACACTCTGGTGCCTCAGCAGGGAAAAGGCCTGGGTGAAGGCCTTCCCACACTTAGGGCAGCTGAAGGGCTTCTCCCCTGTGTGGACCCGCCGGTGGGTCAGCAAGGCGGAGGAACTGCTGAACCCCTTCCCACACTCTGGGCAGGCGAATGGCCTCTCCCCGGTGTGGACCCGCTGGTGCTTCAGTAGGTCAGAGGAATTGCTGAAAGCCTTCCTGCACTCAGGGCAGCTGAAGGGCCTCTCCCCTGTGTGGACCCGTCGGTGCCTCAGCAGGGTGGAGGAACTGCTGAACCCCTTCCCGCACTCAGGGCAGGAGAATGGCCTGACCCCAGTGTGACTGCGCTGATGAGCCTCCAGGACAGACGGGACATGGAAGGCTTTCCCACAGTCGCCACACTTCCAAGGTTTCTCCAATGAGCGGGATTCCTCTGGTTTCTCCATGGCTGAAGCTTCAGCGGCACACAAACACGTGTACAGTCCCTCCCTGCCGTGAATTCCTCTTTCCAGGCTGGATAACTGTTTTCGGTTCCACACTCAGTACGCTGTAACAGTAGGGTCTCTCATTCAGTCCCATTGATGCTGAAAACGTACTGAAGCAGGGACCAAAAGACTTTGCTCCTTCTCACAGAATCTTAGTCAAAACTCGTTCCAGTCCCAATGGACTGAATGACTGTCAAACATTGACTTGAAATTGAGGACAGCAGACGCTGGAGAGTCAGAGTCAAAAAGTGCGGAAAAGCACACCAGGTCAGGCAGCATCTGAGGAGCAGGAGAGTCGGCGTTTTGGGCATAAGCCCTTCATCTGTTGATTTTTAAACTTCAGTTTTCAGATCAAATACTCTGTAAAAAGAGACTATAAAAGTCATCATTGTCACTGAGAAGGTCTATAGCCTTAAAACTTGTCTTTAAACATTTAGACTAAATGTAATGATGAATTATAGAACACACTTATTACACCAGAAAATAGACAGACAGCAAGGCTCAGAAAAGGGGGGCATCTTAAAGAATGTAAAAGATAGGGACACCTGGGCTTACCAAGTGATAACAGGATGCTGTAAGACAATTAAGAAGGTTTGCCTTAGCATCGGTGAATCTGTTTGAACAGGACACCAAGTGATAACATTCACAGCCGTTCCCTTGTGAAATTAATGACAGTGTTTGGTTCTGACCCTGAAACGAAACTCGGTACTATCAAAAACTTTGTAATTAACACTCAGTTGCTGTCAATTATAATGGATTTGTATACCCCTTGCAAGAAGGGCAGTCACAGAGAAAATAAATCTTTGCTGTTACAAAACCCTGACTTGAGAGTTCAAAAGGACACTAGAGATAGACACCATTTTAGTGCTGAGGCTGTTGAATCCAGTAGAAAATTAACTCTTAGTGCTTAGCTGGTATGGATCGAATTTAATTGCATTTTGAGAAGCCAATTCTGGTTATGAAATGCAAATTCTATAAAAGGAAATACTGATAAAGCTTTAAATTACTTGCTGTTTTTACGGACTGCCCCACTGTCAATTCTAACTAATTAGATCTTATGTCTTATTTGAATTTGAATCACAAACTTGAAAAGTAGGCATGTTTCATTCGAAGACAAATGAATCAGTTTGAGTGCAACCTTACGGTAACATCTCTGCCTCAGGTACAGAATGGTTTAGTGCTTAAAAAGCAGGAGTCTGCTCCTAGCTTAGAAATTATTCAAGGTCGAATATTGAAGAGATTCTTGCACAATGTGTCGGGAAGCCATTTTATGATTGAACGTTTGCCCTCCTTACTAAGAAGCTGTTTTATAAAAGAAATGTATCTGACAATGTGAGCTGTGCAAGGTTATCTTGTGAACTCTCCAATTAGCTGAGACTGGTACCTCTTTATGAGAGGAGTTTATCTCACTAGCAGGCGCCTAACTCAGCTGTTTATCCCACCTGACGAATGGCTTAGGGCCTGTCGGAGTGATTAGTCAAGCTTCACAGACCTGTCAATTCGCTTTTCTTCCTTATGAATTATTGTCTTTCACTATTATCTGTCTAATTAAGAACATGCAATTTCTTTTTCAAAATATTGTACAAAGGAAGCCACTTTGTATCAATACATTGGGGTAGCCTGCTGGGCAATTGAACAGCTGGTAACCTACTCTCCTAGATTATTAGAACCAAGTTAGTTTACCTTATAGGAATCAATGTTATGTTGGCACAGTGATGCTTTCAGTGAATAAAGAGGATAACTAAAATTATACTAAACTGTCCAAAACAGGTTTTTATTCCAGACTTCCAAACAGTACGATTTCCAGGACGAACCAAGAGGGAGGCTTTACAGGTCTGAGTCCACAAGGGATTCCCTGGGTGGTCTTAAATCTCCACTTTAACATCAGTCCAGGGTAGAAATTCAGAACAAGCAATTCTTTTTCTGCAGAACAATCTTTTCTTTTGTTATTCCACAAAATTGAAAGCACCATCCCAATGTCTCTCCCCCTATCCATTCTCACTCCACTCTAATTTTCCTGAAGGATGCTAATTCAGGATCTTACAGTGCCAAAAAAGTTAAAAAAAAACATCGCTTTTGAATAACTCTACCTGAAAGTTAACATCTTTCACGACATTGGGATACTGCTCAGTGTGAGCAGATCTGATTTTGGGAAGCAAAGAAAAACTGTAAGTTCAGGATAAAACTGCAATACAGCGTCTTTAGAAACATCCAGACACGGGGTCAAGGCATTGACACCAACACCAGTGAGAAACTAAACATACAGACGTGGCAAACCATCTGTCTTTAGTCTTTTAGAATGGGTTGTAGGTATCATTAATATGTAAATCTCAGAACTTCTTACAAATCACCTTCTCGAGATAACATAAGTTTTGTAACAAAAGGTGACACCTCAGCTCAGACAATGCATTAAAGGTATGAGGTCACAGTCAGTCTGTATCCCAATGTTGAATCTGACAAGTTCTGTTTCCAAAGTGAAGTTTACAAAATATTATATGCATGCACTGACTGCATTGACTGCCAGCAGATTGCGCATTTTTTGAATAAAATCAAATGTTTGGATCAGAAATTGGCTAGCTGAAAGAAGACAGAGGGTGGTCGTTGATGGGAAATATTCATCCTGGAGTTCAGTTACTAGTAAGGTACAAGGATCTGTTTTGGGTCCACTGCTCTTTGTCATTTTATTAATGACCTGGATGAGGGCATAGAAGGTGGGTTTGTAAATTCGCGGATGACACTAAAGTCGGTAGAGTTGTGGATACTGACTAAGGATGTTGTCAGTTACAGAGGGACGTAGATAAGCTGCAGGGCTGGGCTGAGAGGTGGAAAATGGAGTTTAATGCAGAAAAGTGTGAGGTGATTCACTTTGGAAAGAGCAACAGGAATGCAGAGTACTGGGCTAATGGTAAGACTCTTGGTAGTATAGATGAGCAGAGAGATCTTGGTGTCCAAGTACGTAGATCCTTGAAAGTTACCCAGGTTGATAGGGCTGTTAAGAAGGCATACGGTGTGTTAGCTTTTGTTGGTAGAGGGATTGAGTTTCAGAACCATGAGATCATGCTGCAGCTGTACAAAACTCTGGTGCGGCCAGATTTGGAGTATTGCGTACAGTTCTGGTCACCGCATTATAGAAAGGATGTGGAAGCTTTGGGAAAGGTTCAGAGGAGAGTTACTAGGATGTTACCTGGTATGGAGGGAAGGTCTTAGGAGGAAAGGCTGAGGGGCTTGCGGCTGTTTTGGTTAGAGAGAAGAAGATTGTAAGATGACTTAACTGAGACATAAGATAATCAGAGAGTTAGATTGATTGGACAGTGAATGCCTTTTTCCTTGGATGGCAATGGCTAGCACGAGGGGATATAATTTTAAATTGAGGGGTGATAGATATAGGACAGATGGTCAGAGGTAGTTTCTTTACTCAGAGTAGTAGAGGTGTGGAACGTACTGCCTGCAATAGTAGTAGACTCGCCAACGTCAAGGGCATTTAAATGGTCATTGGATAGGCATATGGACGAGAATGGAATAGTGTCGGTTAGATGAGCTTCAGATTGGTTCCACAGGTCGGTGCAACATTGAGGGCCGAAGGGTCTGCACTGCGCTGTAATGTTCTATGTATCCATAAATATAATTCTGCAAATACAAATTCACCCTGTACACTTATATGCATGTGTGCGTGCATGAGAGAAAGCAAATGTCTATGTCTATGCTGTTTATCTCTGTCTGTTTGATAACAAATGCTTTATTTCTGTAAATGTTGTTATAAATCAGAGTTGGGTACTAATAGTTAGATGTAAGGGAGAGAGAATTCCTCAAGTTGGGTACCATAAGAATCCTGGGAGACCTT
Source organism: Chiloscyllium punctatum (assembly GCF_047496795.1). NCBI lineage: Eukaryota > Metazoa > Chordata > Chondrichthyes > Orectolobiformes > Hemiscylliidae > Chiloscyllium > Chiloscyllium punctatum. Next base: position 60,387,910 of record NC_092774.1, on the reverse strand, counting down.
TATTTCTGGCTTACTTCCCAATGAACAAACATTAAACACACTCACCTATTTATTTCTAATTTTGTTTCATTTTTCTTGTTTATTCCCCACTACGATGAGTCTCTCTGTCTGGATGGTTGACAGGCTGGGGCAATGTGGGTTGGGCCTAGAGTGACTGAATGTTTTATTGTTCTGGAAGGTGGAAAAGGGGGTCAAAGCTTCAGCAAAAACCCAGCAGAGCTGAGGAGATACGACACCTTACTCTGTGGGAACAGGAAGATCAAAGAGGACAGAGAAATCAGGACCTGAAATCCGAGCTGACACCAGACTACCCTGTGATCAGTGCTTTGATTAACAATGCCAACCATCTACCTTTACCGAGCTTCCCATTAAACTTCTCTGTAAGGAGTCTCAGATTATAATTATTCTCTTCAATGTGTGCAGCCAATTCATTCACTTTTATTACAATGCAGCACACATTCAGCTTTTACTTTTATTTTTTGTGATCTTTTGAATCCAGCTTTGATTGCTGGTACTTTTATCCTCCTTGTCCCTTTTTATCGTTCTCTAACATTCATTTTCCACATCACCACACTGCTCACTGGCCTTGATTTGGATTAGCCATGCTAAATTGCCCATTGTGCCCAGGGATGTGCAGGTTAGGTGGGTTAGCCAAGGGAAATGCACAGTTATAGTTTCACAGTAATAGAAGCAGGAGTAGGCCATTTGGCCCATCCAGCCTGCTCTGCCATTCATTGAGATCATCATCTCAGCTCCTCCTATCTACATTGTCCCAACTACCCTTTAATTCCCGATAATGCAATAACCCAGCAAACTATATACTGAATATATTTAATAAAGCTGCTGCTACTGCTTCCTTGGGCAGAGAATTCCATAGATTCACCACATTCCAGGGAAAGCAATTCTTCCTCATCTCTGTCCTAAATCTACTCTCCCTAATCTTGAAGCCATGTCCCCTAGTCCTAGTCTAATTCACCAGCAGAAATGACAGGACAGGATAGGTGGGGTGGGGGTGGGTCTGGGTGGCATGGTCTTCAGAGGGATCAGCGTTACCTTTATGAGCTGAATGGCCTGATTCCACACCTTGGGCTTCAATGATTTACCAAGGTTGTGCGCGCTCCGGATGACAGCTCCCAGAACCTCTCACTTTCTGCAAATCGAAAGACAAGTCCCACCCTGCCCTCTCGTATGTGTGTTCTGTAACTGCTTAATCATTTCGAGTGAATCCAGCCCACACCTCCCACTGCTGCCTGTAACCTTTACAATGCTGATGAAACAATGAAATACCTGCAGTACTGAAAATCGTAAGGCTTCTAACGATACCAGTTACTGATTCACTGCACCTTCTGATGGACAGTGTTGGAAATACAATGTTGAAGGCTGAATGAAATGAGCAGTTTAAAACAAAAACCCACCTAACCCTTCGCTAGGTTCTCCACTCAGCACACTCTACTAACTGCCAGTAAACCTGAAAGCACTTCATCCCCACAGTGCAATGAATTCCCACTTTCCACCAGAATTCCAGATGTGCTCCCTCACTCAGTTGCTGTCTCACAAATGAAAGATTTCATTGTAACTTCTGCTCCCAGTCAGGGCAAAACATCTTTGAAAACTACTCTGGAAGTCTAGTCTTCACAACCACACTTCTACTTTTACTGAAGACCATTAGAGTCATACAGCACAGAAACAGACCCTTCGGCCCAATCAATGGTACCGACCAGATATCCTAAATTAATCCAGTCTCATTTGCCAGCATTTGGCCCATATCCCTCAAAACCCTTCCTATTCAAGTACCCATCCAGATGCCTTTTAATATGTTGTAATTGTACCAGCCTCCATCTCTTCCTTTGGTAGCTCATTCCACAGAGACATCACCATCTTTGTGAGGAAGTTTCCCCTCAGGTTATTTTTAAATCTTCCCCCTCTCATCTCAAACCTATGCCCTATACTTTTGGACTTACATACCCTTGGGAAATGATCTTGGCTATGCATCCTATCCATGTCCCTTATGAACTTCTATAACGTCACCCCTCAGCCTCCAACACTCCAGGGAAAATAGACCCAGTCTCTTCAGCCTTTCCCTGGAGCTCAAACCTTCCAACTCTGGCAACAGCCTTGTAAATTCCTTCTGAACTCTTTCAAGTATCACAACATCTTTCCTGCAGCAGGGAGATCAGAAATATGTGTGGTATTCCAAAACATGGTCTAACTCAATTTACTGACCAATGGAGGAAAGCATATCAAACAGCTCCTTCATTATCTGATCTACATGCTACTCCACTTTCAAGGAACTATGAACCTGCTCTCCAAGGTCTTTTTGTTCTGCTTCACTGCCCAGGACCTTAGAATTGGGTGTATAAATCCTGCCCTGATTTGCCTTACCAAAACGCAAAATCTCATACTCATCTAAATTAAACTCCATCTGCCACTCCTTGGCCCATCAGCCTATCTCATCAATTCTAATTTATATCAAACCTTCTTTCCTCTTTCATTCACAGAAAGCTGAAAATCTCCATCCCTCAGACTCTACCCCACTCTCACTTTGCTGAACCTAATTCCTCTGTACCTCATCCTGAAGGGTCTGGTCCATGCTGATTAACAGGCCCACACTCGGGGGTGGGGGGGGGGGTCTAACTGAAACAGACAGAGTACTGAACAGCCAGGACAGAGTGGACATTGACAAGATGTCTCCATTGGTAGGAGAAACTAGAACTTCAGGGCACAGCCTTCGAGTAAGGGGAAGACTTTTCAGAATGGAGATAAGAAGAAATGTCTTCAGCCAGAGAGTGCTGAATCTATAAAATTCATTGCCACAGGAGGCCAGGTCACCGAGTATATTTAAGACTGAGATAGATATCTTCTTGAGTATCAAGGGAATCGAAGGTAATGGGGAGAAAGCAGGGGAATGAGGTTGAGAAATTTATCAGCCATGATTGAATGGCGGAGCAGACTCGATGCGTTGAATGGCGTAATTTCTGTTCTCATGTCTTATGGTCTCACACAGTGTGACAGAATTGGGAGCAGAGGTAGACCATTTGGTTTTTCGAGCCTGCACCAGCACTGAACAGATCATAACTGGATAGGAATATACTTACATCTGGGTGGATAGGTTGAGATGTTTTTTCACTGGAGTGTCGGAGGTTGAGAGGTGACTTTATAGAGGATTATAAGATTGTGAGGGGTATAGATGAGGTGACCAGCAGGTGTCCTTTCCCGAGGGTGGGGGTTTCAAGATGAGGGAGCAAATTTTGAAGGGGAGAGGAGAAAGATTTTAAAATGACATGAGGAGAATCGTTTTTTTAGGAAAGTGGTTAGTGTGTGGAATCAATGTTCAGAGGAAGTGGTGGATGTAGGTACAGTAACAATGTTTAAAAGACATTTTGATAAGTACATGAAAAGGAAAGGTTCGGAGGGATATGGGCCAATCACTGGCAAATGGACCAGTTTAATTTGAGAACATAGCATGGACTAGTTGGACTGAAGGGTCTGTTTCTGTGCTGTAGGATCCTGTAGCTGTTCTCTACTGGGGTCTGAAAACCATTTTCTTGGAGATCCAAGATGGCGGTGGTCTGAGTGGTCTGCTGTGTTGGGCTCTGTGCTATATCCTATGGCAATGTGGACATTTACCCCCCACCCCCTCGTTAACCATCCTTAGGAGAAAAAAATACTCCTATAAACTTAGTGAACATCTGGAGCTGCTAAAATTGTGGTTTGACAGCTTTAAGACCAGGATGAAAGCAAATGAAGGAAAGGGGCCAAAAGGAGTGCAGCAGGCAGGGCACTCACCTACTACATCGGGGGTGCCTGGCGCCATTGCTCAAACTCCCAGGGCAGTCCCCTTGGATTTAATGGGGCAGCAGCAGTTACTCTCGGAGTTTGGCAAATTCCGAGATAAGATTGAAGCAGCAGTGGAACCACTATCTGCCACGCTGGAAAAGCATGGTCAGGAAATTCAAATGTTGGCCCAAAGAGTAAAGGCAGCAGAGGAGAGGACCGTGGCGGAGGTCTCAGGAGGAAGGATCCAAACGCTGGAAGACCAGGTTCGGGTCCTTCAGGAGCAAGTGGACGCCCTGGAAAACTAAAGTAGGAGAAAAAGCTTACAGCTCGTGGGTCTTCTGGAACGTGAGGAAGGCGAAGACCTCATTGGAATCCTGGAGAAGTGGTTCCTGATGTTCTTAGGGCTGGAGTTGGAGTCGGGCCTGTTGAGTTTGGAGCGGGCCCACCGGATTGCAATGTACAGGTCAGGACCAGACCCACGCCCCCGCATGGTCCTTGTGCGACTCCTGCATTATAAAGAAAAACAGTTAATGATTGAAACAGCAAGAAGACTGGGAAGAGATCCACAGGCTTTGTGCATTAAAGGCTCAAGAATAATATCTTTTCAGGACTTCTCAGGAGCCAGAATTAAGAAGAGAAAGGGCTTTTGATGAAGTTAAGAGAAAATTAAGGGATCTGAACATTCACTGTTCCTTGAGGTCCCTGGCCGTGTTACATTTTGCTCATGGGGGGGCGGTATATCATTTTGATTCAGCAGAAAAGGTGAAGGACTTTGTGAATTCTCTGAATTCAAGAACTCAGGTTGGGATGGGGCCATCGATACAGACAATGGTGCAGTTCTTTCTGTCCCATCTTTTCTTTTCTCTCTCTCCATTTTTTTCGTGGTTATCGGCTTCTCCATACTGCCTTGATGTAAAACCGGAATTATTTAGTATATCGGTCAGTTGTGCATTATGCGAGGACTTTTGTTTTAACTGCTGTCCTTTTGGTTTTGGTTTGGGGGTGGCGATACCTGTGGTTAAGATATATGGAGAAGGGGTGTGTGTGTGGCGGGGGCGGGGGGGGAATGGGCATCCATTTTTAACTCTCAGAATGTAAATAACGTGTTTTTTGTTCATCTGTGAATTGCCTGGGGTTAGGGCACAGCCTCGGTTGGAAGGATCCAGGATGTTTGCTGTGGGCAAGGTGAGGTAGGGTGGTGGGGGAGTTATGATAGAGCTAAAGGAGAAGAATGCCCTAAGAGTAGAGGACTGGCTATACTGATAAGAAGGAACCTCCCTTTTCAGGTAATTGAGAAAATTAAGGACGAAATTGGACAGTTCATCATTCTTAAAGATCAACTACATGGATAAGAGTATGGCGTCCTGAATGTGTATTCCCCACCCCCCCCCCCCCCAATGTGCACCCTCTTACATTTCTAACTGATGGAGTTGCTAAAATGATGAGTCTTGGGGGTGCACAGCACTATCATAGGAGGGGATTTTAATCTCCTCATAGATCCTGAAGTAGACAGGGTGACAAGGGGCCTCGCATGTATGATTGCACGATCTAAGCAGTAGGAGGACATGATTGGTTTGATTTGTTTACCTACAGTGTGGAAACAGGCCCTTCGGCCCAACAAGTTCACACTGACCCTCCGAAGAGTAATCCATCCAGACCCATTTCCCTCTGACTAATGCACCTAACACCATGGGCAATTTAGCATGTCCAATTCACCTTACCTGTACATCATTGGACTGTGTGAGGAAACCAGAGCACCCGGAGGAAACCCACGCAGACACGGGAAGAATGTGCAAACTCCACATATACTCATCCAAGGCCGGAATCGGACCTTGGTCCCTGGTGCTGTGAGGCAGCAGAGCTAACCACTGAGCCACCGTGCTGCCCCAGTGTGAGGAGTTGGGGTTAGTGGATGTGTGGAGACATCGCCACCTGAATGGAAGGGACTTTACTTTCTGTTCCAACCAACACAAGTGTCACACACGAGTTGACTGCTTTTTTATGTCATCAGATATTTTGGATAAAACACTGGCTTGTAAAATTGGGCAGATAGCTGTCTCAGACCACGTGCCAGTGTATTTAGATGGTAAAATCAAGGGTGGTGGAATGGATGCACGGCACTGGCGCACAGACCCATTCCTGTTAAGGAATGGCAAATTCGTTGAGTACATCAGAAGAAAGTTCAGGGTCTTCTGGGATATCAACTCAAGTAAGGCCAGTAATCCGGCAATACTGTGGGAGGCCACTAAGGCATATTTATGAGGCCTAGTTATTTCATATTAAACAAATAGAAGGAAGCCGAGGGAGGAGCAACAATAGATGCTGAGGAAGTATATTATATTAGGACTTCACTGGTCAAGCTGCAGCTCTCAGGGTTGCTCTCGACTCATTGCACACACAGGTGCCAAAAAACGGTCTCCTTTGCCAAACAAAGACTGTTTGAATTTGGACAACCTGCCCCTCCCTAGTATAAAGGCGGAACGGGTTTCCCTATTGAATGCACCAATGATGATACAGGAGGTGCAGGAAACAATAAAGCATCTCCAGATAGCAATGCACCGGGGTCAGATGGGTTCCCAAGTGAATTCCATAAGGAATTCATAAATGCCATCTCTGAGGATGTATAGCTATTCAGACACATAGGTTTGTCTTCCGCCCTCTCTTATGGAGGCTAATATCTCCTTCATTTTAAAGAAGGAGAAAGAGCCCGAAGAATATGCTTCATACAGACCCATTTCACTGTTGAATGTAGATTTTAAAATCCTACCCAAGTTGCCGGCCCTGAGGTTGGAAAAGATGTTGCCCTGTATTATGAAAGATGATCAGATGGGTTTTAACGGCTGTAGCTCCTCCAATAATATCAGGAGGGTACTGAACATAGTGCAGGTATGCCACAAAGATTGATCCTGGGTTCGGTGGTTTCCATAGATGCAGACAAGGCATTTGACCGGATGGAATGACTGTACTTGTTTGGGGTCCCTGAGCATTTTGCTAGACGGGTAGTGGTGTTGTATAATGATCCTAAGGCAGCAGTCATCACAAACGGCACTAAGTTTGATAACTTTCATATGGGGAGAGGGAGTCAACAGGGATGTCCTCTTTCACTACTGCTATTTATCTTGGCAATTGTGCCATTAGCTGAGGCGATCAGGAGGGATCCTGAAATAGTGGGGCCAGAGGTGGGAATGGGGAGCATAAGATTACCCAATATGTTGATGACGTCCTTTTGTTCTTGGCCAATCTGGAGGAGTCAGTTTCTCGATTTGATTCAAACAATTAATTTATTTGGCTGTTTTTCGGGCTACAGGATCAACTTTACAAAATCGGAAGCCATGCCGGTGGGGGGATTAGTGGAGGTGCCTGATCTGAAGGATGGAATGCAGTTCCTGTTTAGATGGTTGTCAAAAGGATTTTTGTATTTGAGAATTTTTATTACTCCTGCCTTCCACCAGCTGTATAAAGCTAACTATGTACAATTACTCGAGAGGATAAAGCAGGATTTGCAGCAGTGGAAGGGTTACCGTTATGATGGTTACGCCGAATAGCCCTGAATAAAATGAATGTTCTTCCTTGCCTGTTGTAACCCTTGAGAATGCTCCCGTTGTTGCTACCCAGATGAGTATTACGGAGGCTCAATGGTTGGCTCGGTTCTTTTATTTGGTGTCGCAGGCGCACCCTAATTAAGTTTACCAAATTGCAGCTCTCGCAGGGTGAGGGAGTGGGGTGAACCTTCTGGACTTGGAGACATCAAATATGCACTTTGTTCCCCTATCTGGGTGGCGGGGCATGGGGGTGATTCGGGGTCAATTTGGCTTGATGTTGAAGCCTCGCAGTTACGTTGTCTCCTAATTATTTATGAATAAGATGAAATCCATGACCGAGCAGTATAAGAGTCCAATCATTTTAAATACAGTGAAAACCTGGAGGATAATGAGGCAAGATGAGGGCAATTGGCTTAAGACCTCACCGTTTACCCCATTGGTGGGAGCCCAAGGATTTAAACCTGGGGCAATGGACTCCGGCTTTAGGTCATGGGAGAATAAGGGAATCTCCTGTCTGGGAGATTTATTCAAGGGGGAGGTCTTGATGTCATTTAGCCAGCTAAGTCAGAAATATGGATTGTACCTATTCCGGTACTTTCAGATAAGGGTTATATACAGAAAAAGATGATGGTCCCTGCTCAGCTTTACAGGTCAGAAGTGGAGAAAAGAGTACTCGAGTGTGCTGGTGTTCTTTCAGTCAGTACTTTGTATTATTTACAAAAGGGGTGTGCCTTAGGGGACGTGGAGGGAACCTGTAGGACGTGGAATCAGGAACTCCGAGAGGATACTTCATTGGAAGTATCGAAAAGAAATATGGGAAAATGTGAGCAAAATTTCAATACGTAACAAAGCACAGGCCTTGAAATTGAAGATTTTACACAGGGCTCATATGGCGCCAGAAAGGCTAGCTAGGTTCAAGAGAGGAGTATCACCAGGTTGTCCCAAATGTAAAATTATTATAGGCACTCTCACACACTGCTATTGGTCATGTTTTAAGGTCCAGACTTACTGGAGTGCTATAGTAAGGGAGCCGAAGGACATCCTCGGGATTGAAGTTAAAGTGGATCTGGCATTTCTTCTTCTGGGGTTAGCAAATTTGCCCTCTCCTGGGGAAACATAGGAAGAGACTATGTAACATTCTTACCCACTATACAAGGAAGAACATTTTAATTAAATAGACAGCGGAAAAAACCCCAGGTCTTACTGGGTGGCGTTGGCTAGTGATGGAGCATCTCCCCCAAGACTACCACATGAATATGGTGCACCACTGAACAGGGCGGTTTTATAAGACATGGAAACCTTTCTAAATTATATGGATGCAGACTTATCAGCAATATTGATTAGGGCCGTGGTATGCCATGGGAATCAGTTTGGGCACCAGTGGGGCCCTGGGAAGGGAGGCTGGGGGGAAAAGAATATGGGTACAATAACTGGAGCTCCCAGGGATGGGAGCCTCAGTGGAGGTGTAATGAGTTAAATAGAATAAAATAATGTGATGTAATTTAATTTGAATTCAGTTTAATTTATTTTTTAAATTTGATTGAAGTTTAGTTTAAGCTAAGCAGGTAAAGTTGTTCTGGTAGAATAGTAGTTAGTTCATTATTAATAGTATCATGATATGACATTATTGTACTGCCTCTATCTTTCTGTATTTTGGTATTGTTCTTTTTTGTCTATAGATGTTTTGTAAAAGATTTGAAAATGTTTCTAATAAAATATTTTAAAAAACATTTCCTTGCCTTCCCCCATAACTAATTTTAACATTCAAAAGTCAGATAAACTCAGCTTTGAATATATTCAATGACCCCCTAACTGCACGAAGACATCCCCACTTCTGAACTCAATTCCTCTTGCTAATACACCACTTGCCTTGCTCATTGCTTGCTGCACTTGTCTGACAACTGGCATTGACTGGGATAGAAAGCCTGAGTAGAAGGTAGCTGAGGCACCTTTGTACGTCCACACATCATTCCTGATGAATGGTTTTTGCCCAAAACATTGACTGCCCTGCACCACGGATGCTGCCTGATCTGTTGTGCTTTTCCAGCGCCACATATTTCGACTCTGATCTCTAGCGTCTGCAGTTCTCACTTGTCCCACATCCCAATATATCACCATTTAAACAATGCATCTCCTTTCTATTTTTATTTTACAGGAAAGACTATAACTTCACACTGTGTAACTGCATTTGCCATGTGTTTGCCAATTAAGACACAGACCTGAACCAACTTTGCTGCAAGTCAAGAACTGAACTCCAGAATGAAAAAATAAAATGGAAAAGGGGGTGAGAAAAGAGTGTGTTGTACTCACAGATGTTGGACAGAGGAAAATTGCAGTCTGAGGTGAAGCTCAATCTTCATTCAGAGAGAGAAGAACAGCAACTACAGCTTCACAAATTCATGGTCTAACGTCCGCATTCAGAGAATAGGGGCGTTCTCAATGGCAGGAAGACCACACTCCTTCCGGTCTTCTGGCGCTTTCTATTGGTCCATCAAAAGAATGTCGCGTCCTGTCTCCGCTGTCAGGTAGGAGCATGCGCACTACTTTGCTGACACCAGCGTACATGCGCAGTGTTTGCTGACACCGAGAAGCATGCGTAGTCTGTCCTGTGGAGGTGTTGGTGTAACCGACAAATTTTCAGTCTCAATGCTAATAGGAGAGAAAGAAAGACTGGTGCCACAAATTTGTTTTCCTGAGACTCAACATTTTATTGTTTTTGAATTTTGTCTGGCTGCTCAATTTTGTCTGTCTTTTCCCCAGGTTAGAGGAAGTACAAAACTAGAGGGGCATCGGCTGAGAGTGAGAGCGGAAAGGTTTAAAAGGGACAGATGGGATAAATTTTCACGCAGAGCATAGTACGTGTATGGAATGAGCTGCCAGAGGCCGTGTGTCAAGGCTGGTACATTTACAACATGTGAAAGGCTTCTGGATGGGTTCTGGAAAGGCCTGTATATGAATAGGAAGGGTTGAGAGAGATGAGCCAAATACTGGCATACAGACCACTAGATTTATTTCAGATATGTGGTCGGCATGGACCAAAAGGTTTGTTTCTGTGCTCTGCAATTCTATGACTCTATTTCTACATATTCTGAACCAATTTCACAAGACTAGGAATAGGTCATTCCTCCCTCACAGCCTGTTCTCAACTGTGGCTTAACTGCAAGTTTCAGAAAGATGTCTGCAGTTTTTTTTAAAGCAATTGAATATGCTTTCAGACGTTATTGATGTTTCTAAATACAACATTTTAGCTATTCTCAATGTTTTACAAATCAGCCGTTTCGCTGGTTCAGTGGTTAGCGCTGTTGCCTCACACTGCAAGGAACCGGATTCGATCCCACCATCTGGCGACTGTTGGTGTGGGATTTGCACATTCCTTTGCCCTCCTTTCAGTGCTCCAGGTTCCGCCCATGGTCGCAAAGATGGGCAGGTTAGGGTGGATTGGCCGTGCTAAATTGCCCCACAGTGTGCAGAGATGTGTTATGGGGTGGGATGCTTTTCGGAGGGTCAGTGTGGACTCGATGGGCCGAATGGCCTGCTCCCACACTGTAGGGATTCTATAATTACAAGAGTTGTCAAACCAGCAATTTTAATTGGTGAAGTATAAGACCAGGAGCCAATCTTTAATCAGTTTTCCATTCATTCACAGAGTGAAATTTTAGAATTGTATCACTCTGAGCTCTACTCCCACCTCAATGTCAATAAATGTCTTTTTATCTGTCCTCAAACAATCAATCTGTCCCTCCTTAACCTTGATTTTTTTTAAAGTTAGCATATTTCTTCCTTTAGATAAACCTTATCAATCAAAACACAAAACAATGTTTCAAACCTAATTAAAGATTTTTTACGTTCTATACAAATCTTCTGGGATCCCCAGTAATCACCCCATATCAGCTGTTATCTTCATCAAATAATCTGACAATTATTGACTGCTATCAACCTCTTCCGTCCCAGGAAATTTCCTTTCTCTGCAAAGTTTGGTTCATGTTGGCAAGTTCAATTTATAATGTTTTACATTCTCAGTGTCTGTTTAACGTTCAGTGGGAAAACTGTTTTCAGTCTCACAGTTATACAGTATTCCTCCAAAATGTTTCTGAGGAATGCACTCCTCCCACAAAAGCTGGTGGTTCCACACTTAAAATGCTATTAACGGCTTGCTTGGTTGTCTTTGCTGTTTCCCCTCTAACTGTTCAAAATGTCTGGTTTTATACCCGAAAACATCAGATCATTTCATTGGTTTGGTGTCATTCCAAACTGTAAAATTCAAGTTCGATAGGAATTTGGTATCAGGGGCATACTTTAAACTGATTGGCCGAATTGGAATTTGTTTTTGTTCCATGGCAACACAACTCCAGCTATTTGTTTCAACCAAACGTTACATTTTTAAATTGTTCAGCACGCTTTGTGCTTTCAGTCAGTCCTTGCTCGTTTCCTCTCTGTCAAAAGGTACACTACACACCTACACCTTCATTACACCATCCAAATGTTTTTTAAATGTTGTAACTATACTTGCGTCTATCACTTCTGGAAGTTCATTCACTCACAAACTAACGTCTGTGTAAAAACGTTATCCCTCAGGTTCCTTTTGAAATCTCTCTCCTCTCACCTTAAAAAAAAGTCCCCTAGTTTTTAATTCTCCTTCTCTAAGGAATAGACATTTGCTAATCACTTTACCTACAACCTTCATGATTTTATAAATTTCTACAAGGTTACCCTCAACCTCCTACGCTCCAGTGAAAAAGGTCCAAGCCTCTCCATGTAACCTGAACACTCCAATCCTGGCAACATCCTGGAAAAGCTTTTCCAAACCCTCTCCAATAGTATTCTGCCTATAACAGGGCGACCAGGACTGTACTCAGTACACTAAAATTGGCCTCATCAACATCCTGTACAACCTCAACATGACGTCCCAACTCCAACACTCAATGGTGTGAAAAATGAAAGCAAGTGTGCTAAACACCACCTTAACTACCCTGTCTACCGGTGATGAAACTTTCAAAGAACTATGTACCTGAAACTTCCCCTCCACCCCCACCCCCAAAACAGGTCTCTCTGTTCTACAACAAGACCCAGGGCCCTACCATTTACTGTACAAGTCTTGCCCTTGTTTGTTTTACCAAAATGCAACCTCTCGCTTTTATCCACACGGTCTCTCTCAGGGACACACACAAATACAGCCTTTCACAGCCTTTCACAGCCTTACACTCCATCACACTTACACTTTACCAAGTTAAAAATCACACAACACCAGGTTATAGTCCAACAGGTTTAATTGGAAGCATTAGCGTTCGGAGCACCGCTCCTTCATCAGGTGGTTGTGGAGGACACAGTTATAAGACACAGAATTTATAACAAACGTTTACAGTGTGATGAAGCTGAAATTATACATTAAAAAATACCTTGATTGTTTGTTGAATCTTTCATCTGTTCGAATACCATGATAGTTTCACATTTTTCAGATGTAAATTTTAAGAAGTTTTGTGATTTACATAAGTTACTTTTCAGGTTAACTGTAACATTTGATGTTAGCTAACACAAATTGTTACAGTTAACCTGAGAACATTTAAGAGGCATTTGGATGGGTATATGAACAGGAAGGGTTTGGAAGGATATGGGCAGGGTGCTGGCAGGTGGGATTAGATTGGGGTGGGATATCTGGTCAGCATGGACAGGTTGGACCGAAGGGTCTGTTTCCATGCTGTACATCTCTATGACTCTATTTACATATGAAAGAAGTGAAACTCTCATGGTTTATGAACAGATGAAAGACTCAACAAACAATCAAGGTATTTTCCTATGTACAATTTTAGTTACATCACACTTTAAATTTTTGCTCTAAATTCTGTGCCTTACAATTGTGTCCTCCACAACCACCTGATGATGGAACAGCGCTCCAAAAGCTAGTGCTTCCAATTAAACCTATTGGACTATAACCTGGTGTTGTGTGATTTTTAACCTTGTACAGCCCAGTCCAACACCGACATCTCCAAATTATGACACTTTACCAAGCATACAAACACGCACTCTCTTATGCACACACTAGTCTTTGGGGTGAATTTGGATTTTCAGAATTATATTTGCAGATACATTCAGTTTTCCTCAAAGAGTGTGCAATCTGCAGGCAGTGAAGCCATGTCATATTTTATAAATCCCTACTTTGAAAATACAACCAGTCTAACTCAAGATTGGGATACAGACAGAATCAAACCTCACACCTTTAATACATTGACTGAGCTGAGATGTCACCTCTTTTTATAAAATCTGGAGAATGTACCTTAAAAGTAGTTCTGGGATTTACATATTAATGAACAGAAACTAAAAGTGGCCTCATCAACATCCTGTACAACCTCAACATGACGTCCCAACTCCAACACTCAATGGTGTGAAAAATGAAAGCAAGTGTGCGAAACACCGTCCCTGAACCAGCCAGACTGACGTAGATTCTCGGAGCAGGGCCTGTCTCTCCTGGTTGAGAGGGAGTGTATGAAACCACAGAGAAAGCTGGGACCCACTGGAATTGTATCCCTTCCTCAGTCTCTCTATGTTTTTCCTTAACTTCTGTTTTTCTGACTTTTCTCCCTTTTCTCGCTCACTCTGTGTCTCTCTTTCTTCTTGTCTTCCACTCCCATCCGTCTGTCCTATGGGTTCAGGACCATAATTGTTTGAAGTTTGCGTCACCTACTGACCCTGATCACTCCCTGGACGAAAACGTTCTTCCTAATGTCACTTTTACTTCTTTTCCTCGTGATTTTAAAACTCTGCTGAATCGTTGTCGATCCTTTCAGGCGTGGGAGCATTTGCACTCCATTATTCCTGTGTCTAGACCCTCATGACTTGAAAAACGTCAATCAGGCCAGCTTTCAACCTCCTGTTCTCCTAGGAGAACTGTCCCAACTTTCCAATCTACCTTCATTGCTGACAATCCTCATACACGGCACCATTCACGTCAACCTGTTCAGCGCTGTCTGCAATCACTTCACTTCCCCGCTTCCTGAAATTTCACGCTCACAATTGAGCAATAATGCAGCTGGAGGATTCATTCAGAGTCGGACTGCGCGGGCGAACTATGTGCAATGATTGTTTTGACTTTGAGCAAGTGTTTCCTTTTATCCTGTTCGCTGGAATGGGAGCTCGACCTCATCCCGACTTCAGGCAGCACAATCTCGTTTAATAAATGTGCTTTTTGAGAAAATCACCCCGGCGTTTCTGCACAAGGCAACTTAAGAAACGAGGGCTCGTCCGGGATTCGAACCCGGGATCTCTCGCAAATTCACCCAACTGAAGGCCCGAAACGAGAATCATACCACTAGACCAACGAGCCACAGGCCCAGCACGGCGCGAGCTACCCTGACCCCGGACGCTCCAAGCGCCCTCCCCTGAATCAGCTGAGACTTGCTCAGTGTGAAATACGTTTGAGTTGCACCAAGAATCGCAAACAGCAAAGAGATTCCACAACATTTGCTTCTCATTCCGTCTCCCTGCGCCCAGGACGCTGCTGTTTGTCCCGTTCCCAGTAACTGGACTCTCTCCACTGGCGGATAATTAAACCATATTGTTTCTAATTGCAAACTGTTCTGGGGGAGGGCAGAGCCCCTTCGCTCTTCTGCTCTCTCGCAATCACTTTGGATGGGAGACGTCAGTTCCACTAATGCATAGGAAATGGGCAAGTTTTAACTACATTACAAAGGTCTGTAATCAAAGAGACAGAAAGATGCTGTGATGGCGGGACAGAGAGAAATGGACACCGGAAACTGTTCCCTCAGGTATATCCATATGAGTGTATTTGTGTGCAGCCTGCTCGGTGTTCAGAATTCGTCTTCACACAGCAATCCTGCAGAAAGACTTTTCTAACACGGGCGTCTGTTTCTTTGCTGAGAACGGGCAGCAGTGAACATCTGAGCCCCAACTGTCCCAGATGAAGTTGAAAATGAGCCATTGTTTCTCCCTCAGCCGCTCTGTCCCAGAGACAGGGAGAGGGACGGCATCAACGTGTGACGTCATTCCGCCGCAGCCTGAAGCCGTTCAGTCCATCATTTCCATGTGACTCTCTGTCACTTGTATCTCTCCGAGATGATTCCCAATCGGTGATATGTGTCCTCATCATGGGAACTGTGTCTGTGTGGTGATGCTGCTTTCGAAATGCTGATCGTCCTGTCATTCACGTCTGAACCGGAGTGGGGAATTATTGCAGGGAATGAATACGACCGCAAATAATGTGGCTTTGTGGCTCAGTGGTTAACCCTGCTGTCTCATAACGGGACCTGAATTCGATCCTACCCGTGTGCGGCTTGTTTGTGTGGAGTTTGTTCAATCTCCCCGTGTCTGCGTGGGTTTCCTGCGGTGCTCCGGTTTCCTTCCACAGTCGAAAGATGTGCAGGTTAGGTGGACTGACCATGTTAAACTGCCCCATAGTGCCCAGAGGTCGGGAGGTTGGGGGCATCAGTCAGAAGTAAATGTCGGGTCTGGGCGGGTTACTCTTCGGAGGGTTGATACGGACTTGTTGAGCAGGAGGGCCTGTTTCCACACTGTAGGGATTCGAATTCGAATTGTTTCAACTTCACCAGCTCATTCCCATTTCAGAGAAGAGGTGTTAGGATTCAGTTCAGAGCAGACCGGCGGAAAGCAACTCAAATCTCCACAAGCACTTCCCCTCAATTGTGTAAATTGGGCCCGTGTTTAGTGACATATTCAGCTCAGATGCTCGAAGATTTGGGAAGCAGAGGCAAAGGCAAGATATAGAACAGAGTACCGTTACAAAGGAAAGCAATAGCAGACGACAGTTTTGATCGAGGGACATGAACCCAGCACCCTCCCGCTGCGCCACTCCACTTTCCCGCACGGAGTGTTTTCCATAGATCCCTTCACCCTTTCGTCTGGCGTGTGACAGGCAAGTTCGAGACTGGTGTCAAAGATCTCCACTGCTGTCGTGTTATATGGTGTTTCGCAGACGTATGGAGGCTGTGTGAATATGAACTGTTTTCTAAATTCCCACATTCTGTTGATCGAACTGTGATTTAACTCTGAATCATAACATATGTCACAGCGTAGATGGAGGCCATGCGGCCCACCTTCGCTCTGCTGGTTCTACACCGTAAGTAAACGCGTGTCTCAATTCGTATCATTCTCTTGCCTTTTCCGTGTAAATCTGCGCATCTGAACATGACCACAAGCATTGCCCTCCTCAACAGAGAACAGGAGAAAACCACGCAGACCTCCACGAGTGTGTCACCTCAACTGTGCACATTGGGCCAGTATATCAATGTGAAATATTCATGTTGAGTTTTTTGGGAAGCAGATGAGAAGGCGAGGTGCAGAACAGAGCACCCTTTGACGGGTAAGCTGCTAAAGACGACGTTACGTGAATAGGAGAGAATAGGACATGGCGGATTTCAGGCCCTAAAGTCATGGAACTCGATATTGAAGACAGGGGGCATGTAGGGTCTTCAAGTGGAAAATGAAGCATTGTTCTTCCATCTGGAGCTGAGCTTTGCTGGAACACTGCTGCATGCCTGAGACAGAGATGTTGGCCAGGGAACAGGGTGGCATGTTAAAGTGGCGGGCAACCCGAAGCTCAGGGCCTTTTTTGCGGGCAGAATTGAGATGTTCTGCGAAACAGTCACCCAGTTTATGCTTCATGCTACTTTGGGGAAACCACACTGTGAGCAGCGAATGCAGTAGACTAGGTTGTGGCAAATGTGCAGGTAAAGTGCTGCTTCACCTGGCGGGTATGTTCGAGCCCTGTGATATTCAGGAGGGAGCAGGTAAATGGGCAGGTGTTATACATTCGGCGGTTAGAGGATAAAGTGCCTTGGGACAATGGGAGGTGGGTGTGGGGTGTTGAGAGTGAAGGAAGAGTGGACCCGAGGTGTAAGCCCTGCCCACTTACCTCCTCTCACATATAAATCCGTGAAGTTGAAAGAACATTCCATCCAATAATTCAGTACCACGTGACTCATGAACTAATTTGTATTCATGTTCCGGGGCCAGCATCATTATTGCGTCACAGCAGCTGCAGGCCATCACCGGGGGCTCGCCCTATGACGTCACGGTGCGGCTGGAAGCCCCGGGAGAGTTTATCAAAGAAACCTCCCTGTGGGTCAGGGCAACTCTGCATTAGGAAGCACTGGGATGGTCAACCACTATCAGTTAACATGGGGAACACATCTCCATATTATGCAGCCTCGAGGCAAACTTCCTTCTACTTAAAGTTCAAGAGCCCTCAGACCGAAATTCCCCAGGTACGTTTGGAAGAACTTTTTCCAGGTGTCCGCAAAGTACATCGATGAGCAATTTGTTAAAGTTTGAATTTTGTGAGTGTTGAAATTATGTGCTTTTGATCGAAATCGCAGTTCGAAAAACAGAATGTGGGAATGTCTGCGGGTGCGTGATGGGAGCATCACCCAGAAGGGAAACCATCTCTCCTATTCACGCAAAGTCCTCTTTAGCAGCTTTCCGTATAAGGGCGCTCTGTTCTGCACCTCGCCTACTCATCTGCTTCCCAAAACACTTCGACATAAATATTTCACATTGATATACTGACCCAATGTGCACAATTGAGATGACACACTCGTGGAGGTCTGCGTGGTCTTCTCCTGTTCTCTGTTGAGGAGGGCAATGCTTGTCACTGGTCACTCAGGTGTCAGAGAAAAGTTTCGAAAGAAAACGGTTTAATTTTCTGCCAGTAGAGAGGGCCCGGTTCCTGGGGACGGGACAAACGGAAGCAAGGAGACAGAATGAGAAGCAACTGTTCTGGAAATTGTTTGATAGACCCCATTAAAAGCACACAACCCAAGCCAAGGAGGAGCAACCAACACACCGCCACTGGGTGGGCTCGAAGAACCAACTTTTCAGTTAACAGCCGAATGCGCTGGCCAATTGCGCCACAGAGACAAGCAACGACAAAAGGCCATCGCTTAGGGGAGGCTATTAGTGAATTCAAAATTCAGCCTGCCCCGCCTAAAATTACAATTGTGGTCTATCAGTCTTAATTATCACAAATAAAGTCTGGGACATTTACTGTGGAGACACTGAGGACAGTCTGATCCCACTCTCTGCAGACACATCCATGTCACGAGGAACTAGCTTTCTTACTCCGGGGCCGTCGCCCTTCCAGCCTTTCAGTGTTTTGCCTGTTCCCGAGTTCTCTCGTTGGCTCGCAGGGGAGAAGGGGTTTGAATTCATGATGTGCAGGAACGACAATTCTTTCATTGTCTCAGATCAGTTCATGTGCCAAGAACATCAGAGTCAACCTCCTGGCCTCGTCAACAAGGGGACGGTGTCTGGACTGTCTCTGCTCAATCGGACCGGTCATCTTTCATTCTCCTCGAAATCCGCTTCGCAAAGTGTTTCTAAAGGTTCACAAAGCTGGAGACTGGGATTTCTGTGTTGCTTCATGAACATTTGAACATTTTTCCATTTCCTAACTGACAATATTTTGCCAAAATCTCTTCCAATTGTACGCCTTGCCTCATGTCCAGGGATGAGGAATTTCCATTTTGGGGAGACATTCCCAAGGTGGAGAATGTTCGCTTTGGAGCAAAGAAGGAAAACTGGAGATTTCCTGGGGCTGTTGGTCACGATGGAGGAAGAAGCGGTGGGAATGGGCAGTTTAATGATCAGAAGAACCAATTGCCACTGACCAGAGTCAGTTACCAGAGGACAGGGATTGAAGTTCTTGAATGAAAAGCAGCACTTGTGCCTAATAAACACAGAGAATACTGCAGAAAGCCAACGGGTCGAGCAGCATCTGTGGAAAGGGAAACAGAGCTGACGTTGTGAGTCTGGTACGTTGTTTGTTCAGAACCCGAGTTTCCTGCATGGCAATCAATTCCCAGACATGAGAAAACGGGTCTTTATTGAGACGGGTTTTGTGAAGTTTGAGCGATAATGCAACCAACAGGAAGTCATTTAAAATCGCCAGCGAAGAAATCATAGCCAGCAGGTTACCACCCTGGGCGGGGAGCCCCAAAGGATCTCTACGCCAACACCTTAAGTGTTCGGCCACAACTACACGCCCAAAGTTGTGGTCTAAACTTTCTCATGGAATAGTTCTAACAGGAAAGGTGAGTATTGGGATTGTCCTGTCCGCGCCATAGCCCCAACGTTTCCTGTTGCCCTGGATTTGATCAGGACAGAGGAGGCTGATGGGAGATCGAATTGAACTACACACATTGATGAGAGATAGAGCGGCTGGGAAGGATCCATTCCCATGCGTAGAGAGATTAATAATCAGGGCCGAAAATAAGGAGCCACTTCAAGAAATTTGGGGTTCATTCAGCAAAGCTAATGTATGACTGTTCACAGAAAATTGTGATGAAAGTCTCTCGAGTTATTTTGATGAGAAGTGTTGATGATGCTAATACAATCGATAGGATGAACGTAGATTGGTAAATGTATTTGGTGACAGTTCTGTTCTAGCCCTGTGAGCGAAACCTGGATCTGAAGGAGTAGAAGGGACATTAACAACATCGATCTGAAATTGGACACGTGACAAGGAACAGAGCCATCATGAACAGTTGGCTTTTGAACTGGAGAAGGTTTCTCGTGAAATTCGCTTGAGGCTTGAGGTATGCAAGGTCAAGATAATTTAGGTAAAACACGGAAACGCTATCCTCATTAGCAGACAGTGAAAGGATTACAAGACACAAATTAAACATTTTCGACAAGTGATACAGGGGACTGGGAAGATAAGTATTATAAACTGTGAACAGCAAAGTTCTGGAGCACAACACATACATTCAAAGACCGAAAACATCCAGGTCCTGATTAATCAGATTGCATTGTAGTGCATGTTTGCAAAACATCCACTTGCAATGTCCTAGAAAAGAGTGACAAAACCCATCCCTGTCAGCCCAGGATAGAAAATCCGAAGGGATGAACGTTTGCTGATTTTCTGAAGATTCACAGAGCTTGGACTGGGTTTTGGTGATTGTTTCTTTTCCACTCCCAGGAGCCGCAGTGTTTGAGGCGTTGAGTTGGGGAGAATAAAATGTGCCCGTGAGCAGCATGTGGGGCTATTTCAGCTTCCCCTCATATGACTGCGCTGTGAGTTGACTCAGATGTTCTCAGGGACATTTACTGACGCGAGACAGTGAAAGGATTCTCATTCCCGCAGATCGGGAATTCAAACCGTATGCCGGCTACAGGACAATGAGAAAGATTAATTGGGGTGTGTGAAGAAGCTGTGAGCTGCATTTCAAACAGGGAGGTGGAGTCAGATGCATCATCCATTGGCCCCGGCCCTGTGCGTATCTCACGCCACCATGCTGCAGAGTTCTGACGTTAGCACGGACATGCGCAGCAATGGGTTCATTCACAAGGCGAACAACCAAAGATAATCACCGTCACTGATTCCCTTCCACAGGCCCAACTTGGTGAAGCAGTATCTTTCAATGGCAAAGGAAACACCCTTGTCCTCAGGTGCCTGCTTCATTTCGATCACGATTTCAAGCACCTCACTCTTCTAGTCTCATTTCCAAACACTTTGCTCATAGCCTCAAAAGAAGCTCTGCGGGTATCTGCTTGTTCCACCCGAACAGGCAGTGGGTTGCAGATTCCCACCAGTCCCAATTTGAGTGAAATATTTTTCCCCCTCCACTGATTTGAATCTTAAAGAAGAAGCCGGGGAGCAAGCTCCCTTTCTTTTCGACGACATTTCTCATTTTGTACTCGGCAGGGTTCACACCTGCGAGGGGAAACCGCAATGGATTTCATGTACATCGCATTAACCACTCGGCCCACGAATACAGAACCACACTGACAGCTTGACTTCCCAGGCCTGTCTGCCTATGGAGCTGAGAAAGAGTGAATCATCGCAGAGTTTGTTTGAATCCAATCACTACACAGTGATTCGAAAGGGTTAAATATCGGCACATGGTGTTTGCAGATATTTCGGTGTTTCACCCCAAAAGATGAAATGAACTTTCAGTTAGAAATTGCAGGAGGAACTCAGCAGGTCAGGCAACATCTGTGGAAAGAGAATCAGAGGCAACATTTCAAAATTGTGTTTTCACCGACAGGTACTGTCAAACCTGCCTAGTTTCTCTTTTGGTCTCGTCTTCTCAGCAAACGCAGTCCCTTCCGTTAGACATCAATTCAATTCAGAAACCCCTTTGTGGAGAAGATTTCCGTTGGGGGAAAATTTTCCTGACGCCATTAAAAGCGCACAGCTTCGAAGCCAAAGAAGGGCAGCGAACACACCGCCCCTGGGTGGGCTCGAACCACCAACCTCTCGGTTAACAGCCGAACGCGCTGACCAATTGCGCCACAGAGACAGGCGCTGACTTGGGCTGCACCATCGCCTGGTGATTTTATAATTCAGCCTCCCCGCCGAGAATTACAATTGTCGTCTATCAGTTTTACTTTTCCATAATCAAGCCTGGGAGATCTCTTGTGGAGATACCGGGGACAGTCTGCAGACACATCCATGTCACGAGGAACTAGCTTTCTTACTCCGGGGCCGTCGCCCTTCCAGCCTTTCAGTGTTTTGCCTGTTCCCGAGTTCTCTCGTTGGCTCGCAGGGGAGAAGGGGTTTGAATTCATGATGTGCAGGAACGACAATTCTTTCATTGTCTCAGATCAGTTCATGTGCCAAGAACATCAGAGTCAACCTCCCGGCCTCGTCAACAAGGGGACGGTGTCTGGACTGTCTCTGCTCAATCGGACCGGTCATCTTTCATTCTCCTCGAAATCCGCTTCGCAAAGTGTTTCTAAAGGTTCACAAAGCTGGAGACTGGGATTTCTGTGTTGCTTCATGAACATTTGAACATTTTTCCATTTCCTAACTGACAATATTTTGCCAAAATCTCTTCCAATTGTACGCCTTGCCTCATGTCCAGGGATGAGGAATTTCCATTTTGGGGAGACATTCCCAAGGTGGAGAATGTCCGCTTTGGAGCAAAGAAGGAAAACTGGAGATTTCCTGGGGCTGTTGGTCACGATGGAGGAAGAAGCGGTGGGAATGGGCAGTTTAATGATCAGAAGAACCAATTGCCACTGACCAGAGTCAGTTACCAGGGGACAGGGATTGAAGTTCTTGAATGAAAAGCAGCACTTGTGCCTAATAAACACAGAGAATACTGCAGAAAGCCAACGGGTCGAGCAGCATCTGTGGAAAGGGAAACAGAGCTGACGTTGTGAGTCTGGTACGTTGTTTGTTCAGAACCCGAGTTTCCTGCATGGCAATCAATTCCCAGACATGAGAAAACGGGTCTTTATTGAGACGGGTTTTGTGAAGTTTGAGCGATAATGCAACCAACAGGAAGTCATTTAAAATCGCCAGCGAAGAAATCATAGCCAGCAGGTTACCACCCTGGGCGGGGAGCCCCAAAGGATCTCTACGCCAACACCTTAAGTGTTCGGCCACAACTACACGCCCAAAGTTGTGGTCTAAACTTTCTCATGGAATAGTTCTAACAGGAAAGGTGAGTATTGGGATTGTCCTGTCCGCGCCATAGCCCCAACGTTTCCTGTTGCCCTGGATTTGATCAGGACAGAGGAGGCTGATGGGAGATCGAATTGAACTACACACATTGATGAGAGATAGAGCGGCTGGGAAGGATCCATTCCCATGCGTAGAGAGATTAATAATCAGGGCCGAAAATAAGGAGCCACTTCAAGAAATTTGGGGTTCATTCAGCAAAGCTAATGTATGACTGTTCACAGAAAATTGTGATGAAAGTCTCTCGAGTTATTTTGATGAGAAGTGTTGATGATGCTAATACAATCGATAGGATGAACGTAGATTGGTAAATGTATTTGGTGACAGTTCTGTTCTAGCCCTGTGAGCGAAACCTGGATCTGAAGGAGTAGAAGGGACATTAACAACATCGATCTGAAATTGGACACGTGACAAGGAACAGAGCCATCATGAACAGTTGGCTTTTGAACTGGAGAAGGTTTCTCGTGAAATTCGCTTGAGGCTTGAGGTATGCAAGGTCAAGATAATTTAGGTAAAACACGGAAACGCTATCCTCATTAGCAGACAGTGAAAGGATTACAAGACACAAATTAAACATTTTCGACAAGTGATACAGGGGACTGGGAAGATAAGTATTATAAACTGTGAACAGCAAAGTTCTGGAGCACAACACATACATTCAAAGACCGAAAACATCCAGGTCCTGATTAATCAGATTGCATTGTAGTGCATGTTTGCAAAACATCCACTTGCAATGTCCTAGAAAAGAGTGACAAAACCCATCCCTGTCAGCCCAGGATAGAAAATCCGAAGGGATGAACGTTTGCTGATTTTCTGAAGATTCACAGAGCTTGGACTGGGTTTTGGTGATTGTTTCTTTTCCACTCCCAGGAGCCGCAGTGTTTGAGGCGTTGAGTTGGGGAGAATAAAATGTGCCCGTGAGCAGCATGTGGGGCTATTTCAGCTTCCCCTCATATGACTGCGCTGTGAGTTGACTCAGATGTTCTCAGGGACATTTACTGACGCGAGACAGTGAAAGGATTCTCATTCCCGCAGATCGGGAATTCAAACCGTATGCCGGCTACAGGACAATGAGAAAGATTAATTGGGGTGTGTGAAGAAGCTGTGAGCTGCATTTCAAACAGGGAGGTGGAGTCAGATGCATCATCCATTGGCCCCGGCCCTGTGCGTATCTCACGCCACCATGCTGCAGAGTTCTGACGTTAGCACGGACATGCGCAGCAATGGGTTCATTCACAAGGCGAACAACCAAAGATAATCACCGTCACTGATTCCCTTCCACAGGCCCAACTTGGTGAAGCAGTATCTTTCACTGGCAAAGGAAACACCCTTGTCCTCAGGTGCCTGCTTCATTTCGATCACGATTTCAAGCACCTCACTGTTCTAGTCTCATTTCCAAACACTTTGCTCATAGCCTCAAAAGAAGCTCTGCGGGTATCTGCTTG
Organism: Chiloscyllium punctatum; assembly: GCF_047496795.1. NCBI lineage: Eukaryota > Metazoa > Chordata > Chondrichthyes > Orectolobiformes > Hemiscylliidae > Chiloscyllium > Chiloscyllium punctatum. Next base: position 60,363,710 of record NC_092774.1, on the reverse strand, counting down.
TTCCACCCGAACAGGCAGTGGGTTGCAGATTCCCACCAGTCCCAATTTGAGTGAAATATTTTTCCCCCTCCACTGATTTGAATCTTAAAGAAGAAGCCGGGGAGCAAGCTCCCTTTCTTTTCGACGACATTTCTCATTTTGTACTCGGCAGGGTTCACACCTGCGAGGGGAAACCGCAATGGATTTCATGTACATCGCATTAACCACTCGGCCCACGAATACAGAACCACACTGACAGCTTGACTTCCCAGGCCTGTCTGCCTATGGAGCTGAGAAAGAGTGAATCATCGCAGAGTTTGTTTGAATCCAATCACTACACAGTGATTCGAAAGGGTTAAATATCGGCACATGGTGTTTGCAGATATTTCGGTGTTTCACCCCAAAAGATGAAATGAACTTTCAGTTAGAAATTGCAGGAGGAACTCAGCAGGTCAGGCAACATCTGTGGAAAGAGAATCAGAGGCAACATTTCAAAATTGTGTTTTCACCGACAGGTACTGTCAAACCTGCCTAGTTTCTCTTTTGGTCTCGTCTTCTCAGCAAACGCAGTCCCTTCCGTTAGACATCAATTCAATTCAGAAACCCCTTTGTGGAGAAGATTTCCGTTGGGGGAAAATTTTCCTGACGCCATTAAAAGCGCACAGCTTCGAAGCCAAAGAAGGGCAGCGAACACACCGCCCCTGGGTGGGCTCGAACCACCAACCTCTCGGTTAACAGCCGAACGCGCTGACCAATTGCGCCACAGAGACAGGCGCTGACTTGGGCTGCACCATCGCCTGGTGATTTTATAATTCAGCCTCCCCGCCGAGAATTACAATTGTCGTCTATCAGTTTTACTTTTCCATAATCAAGCCTGGGAGATCTCTTGTGGAGATACCGGGGACAGTCTGCAGACACATCCATGTCACGAGGAACTAGCTTTCTTACTCCGGGGCCGTCGCCCTTCCAGCCTTTCAGTGTTTTGCCTGTTCCCGAGTTCTCTCGTTGGCTCGCAGGGGAGAAGGGGTTTGAATTCATGATGTGCAGGAACGACAATTCTTTCATTGTCTCAGATCAGTTCATGTGCCAAGAACATCAGAGTCAACCTCCCGGCCTCGTCAACAAGGGGACGGTGTCTGGACTGTCTCTGCTCAATCGGACCGGTCATCTTTCATTCTCCTCGAAATCCGCTTCGCAAAGTGTTTCTAAAGGTTCACAAAGCTGGAGACTGGGATTTCTGTGTTGCTTCATGAACATTTGAACATTTTTCCATTTCCTAACTGACAATATTTTGCCAAAATCTCTTCCAATTGTACGCCTTGCCTCATGTCCAGGGATGAGGAATTTCCATTTTGGGGAGACATTCCCAAGGTGGAGAATGTTCGCTTTGGAGCAAAGAAGGAAAACTGGAGATTTCCTGGGGCTGTTGGTCACGATGGAGGAAGAAGCGGTGGGAATGGGCAGTTTAATGATCAGAAGAACCAATTGCCACTGACCAGAGTCAGTTACCAGAGGACAGGGATTGAAGTTCTTGAATGAAAAGCAGCACTTGTGCCTAATAAACACAGAGAATACTGCAGAAAGCCAACGGGTCGAGCAGCATCTGTGGAAAGGGAAACAGAGCTGACGTTGTGAGTCTGGTACGTTGTTTGTTCAGAACCCGAGTTTCCTGCATGGCAATCAATTCCCAGACATGAGAAAACGGGTCTTTATTGAGACGGGTTTTGTGAAGTTTGAGCGATAATGCAACCAACAGGAAGTCATTTAAAATCGCCAGCGAAGAAATCATAGCCAGCAGGTTACCACCCTGGGCGGGGAGCCCCAAAGGATCTCTACGCCAACACCTTAAGTGTTCGGCCACAACTACACGCCCAAAGTTGTGGTCTAAACTTTCTCATGGAATAGTTCTAACAGGAAAGGTGAGTATTGGGATTGTCCTGTCCGCGCCATAGCCCCAACGGTTCCTGTTGCCCTGGATTTGATCAGGACAGAGGAGGCTGATGGGAGATCGAATTGAACTACACACATTGATGAGAGATAGAGCGGCTGGGAAGGATCCATTCCCATGCGTAGAGAGATTAATAATCAGGGCCGAAAATAAGGAGCCACTTCAAGAAATTTGGGGTTCATTCAGCAAAGCTAATGTAAGACTGTTCACAGAAAATTGTGATGAAAGTCTCTCGAGTTATTTTGATGAGAAGTGTTGATGATGCTAATACAATCGATAGGATGAACGTAGATTGGTAAATGTATTTGGTGACAGTTCTGTTCTAGCCCTGTGAGCGAAACCTGGATCTGAAGGAGTAGAAGGGACATTAACAACATCGATCTGAAATTGGACACGTGACAAGGAACAGAGCCATCATGAACAGTTGGCTTTTGAACTGGAGAAGGTTTCTCGTGAAATTCGCTTGAGGCTTGAGGTATGCAAGGTCAAGATAATTTAGGTAAAACACGGAAACGCTATCCTCATTAGCAGACAGTGAAAGGATTACAAGACACAAATTAAACATTTTCGACAAGTGATACAGGGGACTGGGAAGATAAGTATTATAAACTGTGAACAGCAAAGTTCTGGAGCACAACACATACATTCAAAGACCGAAAACATCCAGGTCCTGATTAATCAGATTGCATTGTAGTGCATGTTTGCAAAACATCCACTTGCAATGTCCTAGAAAAGAGTGACAAAACCCATCCCTGTCAGCCCAGGATAGAAAATCCGAAGGGATGAACGTTTGCTGATTTTCTGAAGATTCACAGAGCTTGGACTGGGTTTTGGTGATTGTTTCTTTTCCACTCCCAGGAGCCGCAGTGTTTGAGGCGTTGAGTTGGGGAGAATAAAATGTGCCCGTGAGCAGCATGTGGGGCTATTTCAGCTTCCCCTCATATGACTGCGCTGTGAGTTGACTCAGATGTTCTCAGGGACATTTACTGACGCGAGACAGTGAAAGGATTCTCATTCCCGCAGATCGGGAATTCAAACCGTATGCCGGCTACAGGACAATGAGAAAGATTAATTGGGGTGTGTGAAGAAGCTGTGAGCTGCATTTCAAACAGGGAGGTGGAGTCAGATGCATCATCCATTGGCCCCGGCCCTGTGCGTATCTCACGCCACCATGCTGCAGAGTTCTGACGTTAGCACGGACATGCGCAGCAATGGGTTCATTCACAAGGCGAACAACCAAAGATAATCACCGTCACTGATTCCCTTCCACAGGCCCAACTTGGTGAAGCAGTATCTTTCACTGGCAAAGGAAACACCCTTGTCCTCAGGTGCCTGCTTCATTTCGATCACGATTTCAAGCACCTCACTCTTCTAGTCTCATTTCCAAACACTTTGCTCATAGCCTCAAAAGAAGCTCTGCGGGTATCTGCTTGTTCCACCCGAACAGGCAGTGGGTTGCAGATTCCCACCAGTCCCAATTTGAGTGAAATATTTTTCCCCCTCCACTGATTTGAATCTTAAAGAAGAAGCCGGGGAGCAAGCTCCCTTTCTTTTCGACGACATTTCTCATTTTGTACTCGGCAGGGTTCACACCTGCGAGGGGAAACCGCAATGGATTTCATGTACATCGCATTAACCACTCGGCCCACGAATACAGAACCACACTGACAGCTTGACTTCCCAGGCCTGTCTGCCTATGGAGCTGAGAAAGAGTGAATCATCGCAGAGTTTGTTTGAATCCAATCACTACACAGTGATTCGAAAGGGTTAAATATCGGCACATGGTGTTTGCAGATATTTCGGTGTTTCACCCCAAAAGATGAAATGAACTTTCAGTTAGAAATTGCAGGAGGAACTCAGCAGGTCAGGCAACATCTGTGGAAAGAGAATCAGAGGCAACATTTCAAAATTGTGTTTTCACCGACAGGTACTGTCAAACCTGCCTAGTTTCTCTTTTGGTCTCGTCTTCTCAGCAAACGCAGTCCCTTCCGTTAGACATCAATTCAATTCAGAAACCCCTTTGTGGAGAAGATTTCCGTTGGGGGAAAATTTTCCTGACGCCATTAAAAGCGCACAGCTTCGAAGCCAAAGAAGGGCAGCGAACACACCGCCCCTGGGTGGGCTCGAACCACCAACCTCTCGGTTAACAGCCGAACGCGCTGACCAATTGCGCCACAGAGACAGGCGCTGACTTGGGCTGCACCATCGCCTGGTGATTTTATAATTCAGCCTCCCCGCCGAGAATTACAATTGTCGTCTATCAGTTTTACTTTTCCATAATCAAGCCTGGGAGATCTCTTGTGGAGATACCGGGGACAGTCTGCAGACACATCCATGTCACGAGGAACTAGCTTTCTTACTCCGGGGCCGTCGCCCTTCCAGCCTTTCAGTGTTTTGCCTGTTCCCGAGTTCTCTCGTTGGCTCGCAGGGGAGAAGGGGTTTGAATTCATGATGTGCAGGAACGACAATTCTTTCATTGTCTCAGATCAGTTCATGTGCCAAGAACATCAGAGTCAACCTCCCGGCCTCGTCAACAAGGGGACGGTGTCTGGACTGTCTCTGCTCAATCGGACCGGTCATCTTTCATTCTCCTCGAAATCCGCTTCGCAAAGTGTTTCTAAAGGTTCACAAAGCTGGAGACTGGGATTTCTGTGTTGCTTCATGAACATTTGAACATTTTTCCATTTCCTAACTGACAATATTTTGCCAAAATCTCTTCCAATTGTACGCCTTGCCTCATGTCCAGGGATGAGGAATTTCCATTTTGGGGAGACATTCCCAAGGTGGAGAATGTCCGCTTTGGAGCAAAGAAGGAAAACTGGAGATTTCCTGGGGCTGTTGGTCACGATGGAGGAAGAAGCGGTGGGAATGGGCAGTTTAATGATCAGAAGAACCAATTGCCACTGACCAGAGTCAGTTACCAGAGGACAGGGATTGAAGTTCTTGAATGAAAAGCAGCACTTGTGCCTAATAAACACAGAGAATACTGCAGAAAGCCAACGGGTCGAGCAGCATCTGTGGAAAGGGAAACAGAGCTGACGTTGTGAGTCTGGTACGTTGTTTGTTCAGAACCCGAGTTTCCTGCATGGCAATCAATTCCCAGACATGAGAAAACGGGTCTTTATTGAGACGGGTTTTGTGAAGTTTGAGCGATAATGCAACCAACAGGAAGTCATTTAAAATCGCCAGCGAAGAAATCATAGCCAGCAGGTTACCACCCTGGGCGGGGAGCCCCAAAGGATCTCTACGCCAACACCTTAAGTGTTCGGCCACAACTACACGCCCAAAGTTGTGGTCTAAACTTTCTCATGGAATAGTTCTAACAGGAAAGGTGAGTATTGGGATTGTCCTGTCCGCGCCATAGCCCCAACGGTTCCTGTTGCCCTGGATTTGATCAGGACAGAGGAGGCTGATGGGAGATCGAATTGAACTACACACATTGATGAGAGATAGAGCGGCTGGGAAGGATCCATTCCCATGCGTAGAGAGATTAATAATCAGGGCCGAAAATAAGGAGCCACTTCAAGAAATTTGGGGTTCATTCAGCAAAGCTAATGTATGACTGTTCACAGAAAATTGTGATGAAAGTCTCTCGAGTTATTTTGATGAGAAGTGTTGATGATGCTAATACAATCGATAGGATGAACGTAGATTGGTAAATGTATTTGGTGACAGTTCTGTTCTAGCCCTGTGAGCGAAACCTGGATCTGAAGGAGTAGAAGGGACATTAACAACATCGATCTGAAATTGGACACGTGACAAGGAACAGAGCCATCATGAACAGTTGGCTTTTGAACTGGAGAAGGTTTCTCGTGAAATTCGCTTGAGGCTTGAGGTATGCAAGGTCAAGATAATTTAGGTAAAACACGGAAACGCTATCCTCATTAGCAGACAGTGAAAGGATTACAAGACACAAATTAAACATTTTCGACAAGTGATACAGGGGACTGGGAAGATAAGTATTATAAACTGTGAACAGCAAAGTTCTGGAGCACAACACATACATTCAAAGACCGAAAACATCCAGGTCCTGATTAATCAGATTGCATTGTAGTGCATGTTTGCAAAACATCCACTTGCAATGTCCTAGAAAAGAGTGACAAAACCCATCCCTGTCAGCCCAGGATAGAAAATCCGAAGGGATGAACGTTTGCTGATTTTCTGAAGATTCACAGAGCTTGGACTGGGTTTTGGTGATTGTTTCTTTTCCACTCCCAGGAGCCGCAGTGTTTGAGGCGTTGAGTTGGGGAGAATAAAATGTGCCCGTGAGCAGCATGTGGGGCTATTTCAGCTTCCCCTCATATGACTGCGCTGTGAGTTGACTCAGATGTTCTCAGGGACATTTACTGACGCGAGACAGTGAAAGGATTCTCATTCCCGCAGATCGGGAATTCAAACCGTATGCCGGCTACAGGACAATGAGAAAGATTAATTGGGGTGTGTGAAGAAGCTGTGAGCTGCATTTCAAACAGGGAGGTGGAGTCAGATGCATCATCCATTGGCCCCGGCCCTGTGCGTATCTCACGCCACCATGCTGCAGAGTTCTGACGTTAGCACGGACATGCGCAGCAATGGGTTCATTCACAAGGCGAACAACCAAAGATAATCACCGTCACTGATTCCCTTCCACAGGCCCAACTTGGTGAAGCAGTATCTTTCACTGGCAAAGGAAACACCCTTGTCCTCAGGTGCCTGCTTCATTTCGATCACGATTTCAAGCACCTCACTCTTCTAGTCTCATTTCCAAACACTTTGCTCATAGCCTCAAAAGAAGCTCTGCGGGTATCTGCTTGTTCCACCCGAACAGGCAGTGGGTTGCAGATTCCCACCAGTCCCAATTTGAGTGAAATATTTTTCCCCCTCCACTGATTTGAATCTTAAAGAAGAAGCCGGGGAGCAAGCTCCCTTTCTTTTCGACGACATTTCTCATTTTGTACTCGGCAGGGTTCACACCTGCGAGGGGAAACCGCAATGGATTTCATGTACATCGCATTAACCACTCGGCCCACGAATACAGAACCACACTGACAGCTTGACTTCCCAGGCCTGTCTGCCTATGGAGCTGAGAAAGAGTGAATCATCGCAGAGTTTGTTTGAATCCAATCACTACACAGTGATTCGAAAGGGTTAAATATCGGCACATGGTGTTTGCAGATATTTCGGTGTTTCACCCCAAAAGATGAAATGAACTTTCAGTTAGAAATTGCAGGAGGAACTCAGCAGGTCAGGCAACATCTGTGGAAAGAGAATCAGAGGCAACATTTCAAAATTGTGTTTTCACCGACAGGTACTGTCAAACCTGCCTAGTTTCTCTTTTGGTCTCGTCTTCTCAGCAAACGCAGTCCCTTCCGTTAGACATCAATTCAATTCAGAAACCCCTTTGTGGAGAAGATTTCCGTTGGGGGAAAATTTTCCTGACGCCATTAAAAGCGCACAGCTTCGAAGCCAAAGAAGGGCAGCGAACACACCGCCCCTGGGTGGGCTCGAACCACCAACCTCTCGGTTAACAGCCGAACGCGCTGACCAATTGCGCCACAGAGACAGGCGCTGACTTGGGCTGCACCATCGCCTGGTGATTTTATAATTCAGCCTCCCCGCCGAGAATTACAATTGTCGTCTATCAGTTTTACTTTTCCATAATCAAGCCTGGGAGATCTCTTGTGGAGATACCGGGGACAGTCTGCAGACACATCCATGTCACGAGGAACTAGCTTTCTTACTCCGGGGCCGTCGCCCTTCCAGCCTTTCAGTGTTTTGCCTGTTCCCGAGTTCTCTCGTTGGCTCGCAGGGGAGAAGGGGTTTGAATTCATGATGTGCAGGAACGACAATTCTTTCATTGTCTCAGATCAGTTCATGTGCCAAGAACATCAGAGTCAACCTCCCGGCCTCGTCAACAAGGGGACGGTGTCTGGACTGTCTCTGCTCAATCGGACCGGTCATCTTTCATTCTCCTCGAAATCCGCTTCGCAAAGTGTTTCTAAAGGTTCACAAAGCTGGAGACTGGGATTTCTGTGTTGCTTCATGAACATTTGAACATTTTTCCATTTCCTAACTGACAATATTTTGCCAAAATCTCTTCCAATTGTACGCCTTGCCTCATGTCCAGGGATGAGGAATTTCCATTTTGGGGAGACATTCCCAAGGTGGAGAATGTTCGCTTTGGAGCAAAGAAGGAAAACTGGAGATTTCCTGGGGCTGTTGGTCACGATGGAGGAAGAAGCGGTGGGAATGGGCAGTTTAATGATCAGAAGAACCAATTGCCACTGACCAGAGTCAGTTACCAGAGGACAGGGATTGAAGTTCTTGAATGAAAAGCAGCACTTGTGCCTAATAAACACAGAGAATACTGCAGAAAGCCAACGGGTCGAGCAGCATCTGTGGAAAGGGAAACAGAGCTGACGTTGTGAGTCTGGTACGTTGTTTGTTCAGAACCCGAGTTTCCTGCATGGCAATCAATTCCCAGACATGAGAAAACGGGTCTTTATTGAGACGGGTTTTGTGAAGTTTGAGCGATAATGCAACCAACAGGAAGTCATTTAAAATCGCCAGCGAAGAAATCATAGCCAGCAGGTTACCACCCTGGGCGGGGAGCCCCAAAGGATCTCTACGCCAACACCTTAAGTGTTCGGCCACAACTACACGCCCAAAGTTGTGGTCTAAACTTTCTCATGGAATAGTTCTAACAGGAAAGGTGAGTATTGGGATTGTCCTGTCCGCGCCATAGCCCCAACGGTTCCTGTTGCCCTGGATTTGATCAGGACAGAGGAGGCTGATGGGAGATCGAATTGAACTACACACATTGATGAGAGATAGAGCGGCTGGGAAGGATCCATTCCCATGCGTAGAGAGATTAATAATCAGGGCCGAAAATAAGGAGCCACTTCAAGAAATTTGGGGTTCATTCAGCAAAGCTAATGTATGACTGTTCACAGAAAATTGTGATGAAAGTCTCTCGAGTTATTTTGATGAGAAGTGTTGATGATGCTAATACAATCGATAGGATGAACGTAGATTGGTAAATGTATTTGGTGACAGTTCTGTTCTAGCCCTGTGAGCGAAACCTGGATCTGAAGGAGTAGAAGGGACATTAACAACATCGATCTGAAATTGGACACGTGACAAGGAACAGAGCCATCATGAACAGTTGGCTTTTGAACTGGAGAAGGTTTCTCGTGAAATTCGCTTGAGGCTTGAGGTATGCAAGGTCAAGATAATTTAGGTAAAACACGGAAACGCTATCCTCATTAGCAGACAGTGAAAGGATTACAAGACACAAATTAAACATTTTCGACAAGTGATACAGGGGACTGGGAAGATAAGTATTATAAACTGTGAACAGCAAAGTTCTGGAGCACAACACATACATTCAAAGACCGAAAACATCCAGGTCCTGATTAATCAGATTGCATTGTAGTGCATGTTTGCAAAACATCCACTTGCAATGTCCTAGAAAAGAGTGACAAAACCCATCCCTGTCAGCCCAGGATAGAAAATCCGAAGGGATGAACGTTTGCTGATTTTCTGAAGATTCACAGAGCTTGGACTGGGTTTTGGTGATTGTTTCTTTTCCACTCCCAGGAGCCGCAGTGTTTGAGGCGTTGAGTTGGGGAGAATAAAATGTGCCCGTGAGCAGCATGTGGGGCTATTTCAGCTTCCCCTCATATGACTGCGCTGTGAGTTGACTCAGATGTTCTCAGGGACATTTACTGACGCGAGACAGTGAAAGGATTCTCATTCCCGCAGATCGGGAATTCAAACCGTATGCCGGCTACAGGACAATGAGAAAGATTAATTGGGGTGTGTGAAGAAGCTGTGAGCTGCATTTCAAACAGGGAGGTGGAGTCAGATGCATCATCCATTGGCCCCGGCCCTGTGCGTATCTCACGCCACCATGCTGCAGAGTTCTGACGTTAGCACGGACATGCGCAGCAATGGGTTCATTCACAAGGCGAACAACCAAAGATAATCACCGTCACTGATTCCCTTCCACAGGCCCAACTTGGTGAAGCAGTATCTTTCACTGGCAAAGGAAACACCCTTGTCCTCAGGTGCCTGCTTCATTTCGATCACGATTTCAAGCACCTCACTCTTCTAGTCTCATTTCCAAACACTTTGCTCATAGCCTCAAAAGAAGCTCTGCGGGTATCTGCTTGTTCCACCCGAACAGGCAGTGGGTTGCAGATTCCCACCAGTCCCAATTTGAGTGAAATATTTTTCCCCCTCCACTGATTTGAATCTTAAAGAAGAAGCCGGGGAGCAAGCTCCCTTTCTTTTCGACGACATTTCTCATTTTGTACTCGGCAGGGTTCACACCTGCGAGGGGAAACCGCAATGGATTTCATGTACATCGCATTAACCACTCGGCCCACGAATACAGAACCACACTGACAGCTTGACTTCCCAGGCCTGTCTGCCTATGGAGCTGAGAAAGAGTGAATCATCGCAGAGTTTGTTTGAATCCAATCACTACACAGTGATTCGAAAGGGTTAAATATCGGCACATGGTGTTTGCAGATATTTCGGTGTTTCACCCCAAAAGATGAAATGAACTTTCAGTTAGAAATTGCAGGAGGAACTCAGCAGGTCAGGCAACATCTGTGGAAAGAGAATCAGAGGCAACATTTCAAAATTGTGTTTTCACCGACAGGTACTGTCAAACCTGCCTAGTTTCTCTTTTGGTCTCGTCTTCTCAGCAAACGCAGTCCCTTCCGTTAGACATCAATTCAATTCAGAAACCCCTTTGTGGAGAAGATTTCCGTTGGGGGAAAATTTTCCTGACGCCATTAAAAGCGCACAGCTTCGAAGCCAAAGAAGGGCAGCGAACACACCGCCCCTGGGTGGGCTCGAACCACCAACCTTTCGGTTAACAGCCGAACGCGCTGACCAATTGCGCCACAGAGACAGGCGCTGACTTGGGCTGCACCATCGCCTGGTGATTTTATACTTCAGCCTCCCCGCCGAGAATTACAATTGTCGTCTATCAGTTTTACTTTTCCATAATCAAGCCTGGGAGATCTCTTGTGGAGATACCGGGGACAGTCTGCAGACACATCCATGTCACGAGGAACTAGCTTTCTTACTCCGGGGCCGTCGCCCTTCCAGCCTTTCAGTGTTTTGCCTGTTCCCGAGTTCTCTCGTTGGCTCGCAGGGGAGAAGGGGTTTGAATTCATGATGTGCAGGAACGACAATTCTTTCATTGTCTCAGATCAGTTCATGTGCCAAGAACATCAGAGTCAACCTCCCGGCCTCGTCAACAAGGGGACGGTGTCTGGACTGTCTCTGCTCAATCGGACCGGTCATCTTTCATTCTCCTCGAAATCCGCTTCGCAAAGTGTTTCTAAAGGTTCACAAAGCTGGAGACTGGGATTTCTGTGTTGCTTCATGAACATTTGAACATTTTTCCATTTCCTAACTGACAATATTTTGCCAAAATCTCTTCCAATTGTACGCCTTGCCTCATGTCCAGGGATGAGGAATTTCCATTTTGGGGAGACATTCCCAAGATGGAGAATGTTCGCTTTGGAGCAAAGAAGGAAAACTGGAGATTTCCTGGGGCTGTTGGTCACGATGGAGGAAGAAGCGGTGGGAATGGGCAGTTTAATGATCAGAAGAACCAATTGCCACTGACCAGAGTCAGTTACCAGAGGACAGGGATTGAAGTTCTTGAATGAAAAGCAGCACTTGTGCCTAATAAACACAGAGAATACTGCAGAAAGCCAACGGGTCGAGCAGCATCTGTGGAAAGGGAAACAGAGCTGACGTTGTGAGTCTGGTACGTTGTTTGTTCAGAACCCGAGTTTCCTGCATGGCAATCAATTCCCAGACATGAGAAAACGGGTCTTTATTGAGACGGGTTTTGTGAAGTTTGAGCGATAATGCAACCAACAGGAAGTCATTTAAAATCGCCAGCGAAGAAATCATAGCCAGCAGGTTACCACCCTGGGCGGGGAGCCCCAAAGGATCTCTACGCCAACACCTTAAGTGTTCGGCCACAACTACACGCCCAAAGTTGTGGTCTAAACTTTCTCATGGAATAGTTCTAACAGGAAAGGTGAGTATTGGGATTGTCCTGTCCGCGCCATAGCCCCAACGGTTCCTGTTGCCCTGGATTTGATCAGGACAGAGGAGGCTGATGGGAGATCGAATTGAACTACACACATTGATGAGAGATAGAGCGGCTGGGAAGGATCCATTCCCATGCGTAGAGAGATTAATAATCAGGGCCGAAAATAAGGAGCCACTTCAAGAAATTTGGGGTTCATTCAGCAAAGCTAATGTATGACTGTTCACAGAAAATTGTGATGAAAGTCTCTCGAGTTATTTTGATGAGAAGTGTTGATGATGCTAATACAATCGATAGGATGAACGTAGATTGGTAAATGTATTTGGTGACAGTTCTGTTCTAGCCCTGTGAGCGAAACCTGGATCTGAAGGAGTAGAAGGGACATTAACAACATCGATCTGAAATTGGACACGTGACAAGGAACAGAGCCATCATGAACAGTTGGCTTTTGAACTGGAGAAGGTTTCTCGTGAAATTCGCTTGAGGCTTGAGGTATGCAAGGTCAAGATAATTTAGGTAAAACACGGAAACGCTATCCTCATTAGCAGACAGTGAAAGGATTACAAGACACAAATTAAACATTTTCGACAAGTGATACAGGGGACTGGGAAGATAAGTATTATAAACTGTGAACAGCAAAGTTCTGGAGCACAACACATACATTCAAAGACCGAAAACATCCAGGTCCTGATTAATCAGATTGCATTGTAGTGCATGTTTGCAAAACATCCACTTGCAATGTCCTACAAAAGAGTGACAAAACCCATCCCTGTCAGCCCAGGATAGAAAATCCGAAGGGATGAACGTTTGCTGATTTTCTGAAGATTCACAGAGCTTGGACTGGGTTTTGGTGATTGTTTCTTTTCCACTCCCAGGAGCCGCAGTGTTTGAGGCGTTGAGTTGGGGAGAATAAAATGTGCCCGTGAGCAGCATGTGGGGCTATTTCAGCTTCCCCTCATATGACTGCGCTGTGAGTTGACTCAGATGTTCTCAGGGACATTTACTGACGCGAGACAGTGAAAGGATTCTCATTCCCGCAGATCGGGAATTCAAACCGTATGCCGGCTACAGGACAATGAGAAAGATTAATTGGGGTGTGTGAAGAAGCTGTGAGCTGCATTTCAAACAGGGAGGTGGAGTCAGATGCATCATCCATTGGCCCCGGCCCTGTGCGTATCTCACGCCACCATGCTGCAGAGTTCTGACGTTAGCACGGACATGCGCAGCAATGGGTTCATTCACAAGGCGAACAACCAAAGATAATCACCGTCACTGATTCCCTTCCACAGGCCCAACTTGGTGAAGCAGTATCTTTCACTGGCAAAGGAAACACCCTTGTCCTCAGGTGCCTGCTTCATTTCGATCACGATTTCAAGCACCTCACTCTTCTAGTCTCATTTCCAAACACTTTGCTCATAGCCTCAAAAGAAGCTCTGCGGGTATCTGCTTGTTCCACCCGAACAGGCAGTGGGTTGCAGATTCCCACCAGTCCCAATTTGAGTGAAATATTTTTCCCCCTCCACTGATTTGAATCTTAAAGAAGAAGCCGGGGAGCAAGCTCCCTTTCTTTTCGACGACATTTCTCATTTTGTACTCGGCAGGGTTCACACCTGCGAGGGGAAACCGCAATGGATTTCATGTACATCGCATTAACCACTCGGCCCACGAATACAGAACCACACTGACAGCTTGACTTCCCAGGCCTGTCTGCCTATGGAGCTGAGAAAGAGTGAATCATCGCAGAGTTTGTTTGAATCCAATCACTTCACAGTGATTCGAAAGGGTTAAATATCGGCACATGGTGTTTGCAGATATTTCGGTGTTTCACCCCAAAAGATGAAATGAACTTTCAGTTAGAAATTGCAGGAGGAACTCAGCAGGTCAGGCAACATCTGTGGAAAGAGAATCAGAGGCAACATTTCAAAATTGTGTTTTCACCGACAGGTACTGTCAAACCTGCCTAGTTTCTCTTTTGGTCTCGTCTTCTCAGCAAACGCAGTCCCTTCCGTTAGACATCAATTCAATTCAGAAACCCCTTTGTGGAGAAGATTTCCGTTGGGGGAAAATTTTCCTGACGCCATTAAAAGCGCACAGCTTCGAAGCCAAAGAAGGGCAGCGAACACACCGCCCCTGGGTGGGCTCGAACCACCAACCTCTCGGTTAACAGCCGAACGCGCTGACCAAATGCGCCACAGAGACAGGCGCTGACTTGGGCTGCACCATCGCCTGGTGATTTTATACTTCAGCCTCCCCGCCGAGAATTACAATTGTCGTCTATCAGTTTTACTTTTCCATTATCAAGCCTGGGAGATCTCTTGTGGAGATACCGGGGACAGTCTGCAGACACATCCATGTCACGAGGAACTAGCTTTCTTACTCCGGGGCCGTCGCCCTTCCAGCCTTTCAGTGTTTTGCCTGTTCCCGAGTTCTCTCGTTGGCTCGCAGGGGAGAAGGGGTTTGAATTCATGATGTGCAGGAACGACAATTCTTTCATTGTCTCAGATCAGTTCATGTGCCAAGAACATCAGAGTCAACCTCCCGGCCTCGTCAACAAGGGGACGGTGTCTGGACTGTCTCTGCTCAATCGGACCGGTCATCTTTCATTCTCCTCGAAATCCGCTTCGCAAAGTGTTTCTAAAGGTTCACAAAGCTGGAGACTGGGATTTCTGTGTTGCTTCATGAACATTTGAACATTTTTCCATTTCCTAACTGACAATATTTTGCCAAAATCTCTTCCAATTGTACGCCTTGCCTCATGTCCAGGGATGAGGAATTTCCATTTTGGGGAGACATTCCCAAGATGGAGAATGTTCGCTTTGGAGCAAAGAAGGAAAACTGGAGATTTCCTGGGGCTGTTGGTCACGATGGAGGAAGAAGCGGTGGGAATGGGCAGTTTAATGATCAGAAGAACCAATTGCCACTGACCAGAGTCAGTTACCAGAGGACAGGGATTGAAGTTCTTGAATGAAAAGCAGCACTTGTGCCTAATAAACACAGAGAATACTGCAGAAAGCCAACGGGTCGAGCAGCATCTGTGGAAAGGGAAACAGAGCTGACGTTGTGAGTCTGGTACGTTGTTTGTTCAGAACCCGAGTTTCCTGCATGGCAATCAATTCCCAGACATGAGAAAACGGGTCTTTATTGAGACGGGTTTTGTGAAGTTTGAGCGATAATGCAACCAACAGGAAGTCATTTAAAATCGCCAGCGAAGAAATCATAGCCAGCAGGTTACCACCCTGGGCGGGGAGCCCCAAAGGATCTCTACGCCAACACCTTAAGTGTTCGGCCACAACTACACGCCCAAAGTTGTGGTCTAAACTTTCTCATGGAATAGTTCTAACAGGAAAGGTGAGTATTGGCATTGTCCTGTCCGCGCCATAGCCCCAACGGTTCCTGTTGCCCTGGATTTGATCAGGACAGAGGAGGCTGATGGGAGATCGAATTGAACTACACACATTGATGAGAGATAGAGCGGCTGGGAAGGATCCATTCCCATGCGTAGAGAGATTAATAATCAGGGCCGAAAATAAGGAGCCACTTCAAGAAATTTGGGGTTCATTCAGCAAAGCTAATGTATGACTGTTCACAGAAAATTGTGATGAAAGTCTCTCGAGTTATTTTGATGAGAAGTGTTGATGATGCTAATACAATCGATAGGATGAACGTAGATTGGTAAATGTATTTGGTGACAGTTCTGTTCTAGCCCTGTGAGCGAAACCTGGATCTGAAGGAGTAGAAGGGACATTAACAACATCGATCTGAAATTGGACACGTGACAAGGAACAGAGCCATCATGAACAGTTGGCTTTTGAACTGGAGAAGGTTTCTCGTGAAATTCGCTTGAGGCTTGAGGTATGCAAGGTCAAGATAATTTAGGTAAAACACGGAAACGCTATCCTCATTAGCAGACAGTGAAAGGATTACAAGACACAAATTAAACATTTTCGACAAGTGATACAGGGGACTGGGAAGATAAGTATTATAAACTGTGAACAGCAAAGTTCTGGAGCACAACACATACATTCAAAGACCGAAAACATCCAGGTCCTGATTAATCAGATTGCATTGTAGTGCATGTTTGCAAAACATCCACTTGCAATGTCCTAGAAAAGAGTGACAAAACCCATCCCTGTCAGCCCAGGATAGAAAATCCGAAGGGATGAACGTTTGCTGATTTTCTGAAGATTCACAGAGCTTGGACTGGGTTTTGGTGATTGTTTCTTTTCCACTCCCAGGAGCCGCAGTGTTTGAGGCGTTGAGTTGGGGAGAATAAAATGTGCCCGTGAGCAGCATGTGGGGCTATTTCAGCTTCCCCTCATATGACTGCGCTGTGAGTTGACTCAGATGTTCTCAGGGACATTTACTGACGCGAGACAGTGAAAGGATTCTCATTCCCGCAGATCGGGAATTCAAACCGTATGCCGGCTACAGGACAATGAGAAAGATTAATTGGGGTGTGTGAAGAAGCTGTGAGCTGCATTTCAAACAGGGAGGTGGAGTCAGATGCATCATCCATTGGCCCCGGCCCTGTGCGTATCTCACGCCACCATGCTGCAGAGTTCTGACGTTAGCACGGACATGCGCAGCAATGGGTTCATTCACAAGGCGAACAACCAAAGATAATCACCGTCACTGATTCCCTTCCACAGGCCCAACTTGGTGAAGCAGTATCTTTCACTGGCAAAGGAAACACCCTTGTCCTCAGGTGCCTGCTTCATTTCGATCACGATTTCAAGCACCTCACTCTTCTAGTCTCATTTCCAAACACTTTGCTCATAGCCTCAAAAGAAGCTCTGCGGGTATCTGCTTGTTCCACCCGAACAGGCAGTGGGTTGCAGATTCCCACCAGTCCCAATTTGAGTGAAATATTTTTCCCCCTCCACTGATTTGAATCTTAAAGAAGAAGCCGGGGAGCAAGCTCCCTTTCTTTTCGACGACATTTCTCATTTTGTACTCGGCAGGGTTCACACCTGCGAGGGGAAACCGCAATGGATTTCATGTACATCGCATTAACCACTCGGCCCACGAATACAGAACCACACTGACAGCTTGACTTCCCAGGCCTGTCTGCCTATGGAGCTGAGAAAGAGTGAATCATCGCAGAGTTTGTTTGAATCCAATCACTTCACAGTGATTCGAAAGGGTTAAATATCGGCACATGGTGTTTGCAGATATTTCGGTGTTTCACCCCAAAAGATGAAATGAACTTTCAGTTAGAAATTGCAGGAGGAACTCAGCAGGTCAGGCAACATCTGTGGAAAGAGAATCAGAGGCAACATTTCAAAATTGTGTTTTCACCGACAGGTACTGTCAAACCTGCCTAGTTTCTCTTTTGGTCTCGTCTTCTCAGCAAACGCAGTCCCTTCCGTTAGACATCAATTCAATTCAGAAACCCCTTTGTGGAGAAGATTTCCGTTGGGGGAAAATTTTCCTGACGCCATTAAAAGCGCACAGCTTCGAAGCCAAAGAAGGGCAGCGAACACACCGCCCCTGGGTGGGCTCGAACCACCAACCTTTCGGTTAACAGCCGAACGCGCTGACCAATTGCGCCACAGAGACAGGCGCTGACTTGGGCTGCACCATCGCCTGGTGATTTTATACTTCAGCCTCCCCGCCGAGAATTACAATTGTCGTCTATCAGTTTTACTTTTCCATAATCAAGCCTGGGAGATCTCTTGTGGAGATACCGGGGACAGTCTGCAGACACATCCATGTCACGAGGAACTAGCTTTCTTACTCCGGGGCCGTCGCCCTTCCAGCCTTTCAGTGTTTTGCCTGTTCCCGAGTTCTCTCGTTGGCTCGCAGGGGAGAAGGGGTTTGAATTCATGATGTGCAGGAACGACAATTCTTTCATTGTCTCAGATCAGTTCATGTGCCAAGAACATCAGAGTCAACCTCCCGGCCTCGTCAACAAGGGGACGGTGTCTGGACTGTCTCTGCTCAATCGGACCGGTCATCTTTCATTCTCCTCGAAATCCGCTTCGCAAAGTGTTTCTAAAGGTTCACAAAGCTGGAGACTGGGATTTCTGTGTTGCTTCATGAACATTTGAACATTTTTCCATTTCCTAACTGACAATATTTTGCCAAAATCTCTTCCAATTGTACGCCTTGCCTCATGTCCAGGGATGAGGAATTTCCATTTTGGGGAGACATTCCCAAGATGGAGAATGTTCGCTTTGGAGCAAAGAAGGAAAACTGGAGATTTCCTGGGGCTGTTGGTCACGATGGAGGAAGAAGCGGTGGGAATGGGCAGTTTAATGATCAGAAGAACCAATTGCCACTGACCAGAGTCAGTTACCAGAGGACAGGGATTGAAGTTCTTGAATGAAAAGCAGCACTTGTGCCTAATAAACACAGAGAATACTGCAGAAAGCCAACGGGTCGAGCAGCATCTGTGGAAAGGGAAACAGAGCTGACGTTGTGAGTCTGGTACGTTGTTTGTTCAGAACCCGAGTTTCCTGCATGGCAATCAATTCCCAGACATGAGAAAACGGGTCTTTATTGAGACGGGTTTTGTGAAGTTTGAGCGATAATGCAACCAACAGGAAGTCATTTAAAATCGCCAGCGAAGAAATCATAGCCAGCAGGTTACCACCCTGGGCGGGGAGCCCCAAAGGATCTCTACGCCAACACCTTAAGTGTTCGGCCACAACTACACGCCCAAAGTTGTGGTCTAAACTTTCTCATGGAATAGTTCTAACAGGAAAGGTGAGTATTGGGATTGTCCTGTCCGCGCCATAGCCCCAACGGTTCCTGTTGCCCTGGATTTGATCAGGACAGAGGAGGCTGATGGGAGATCGAATTGAACTACACACATTGATGAGAGATAGAGCGGCTGGGAAGGATCCATTCCCATGCGTAGAGAGATTAATAATCAGGGCCGAAAATAAGGAGCCACTTCAAGAAATTTGGGGTTCATTCAGCAAAGCTAATGTATGACTGTTCACAGAAAATTGTGATGAAAGTCTCTCGAGTTATTTTGATGAGAAGTGTTGATGATGCTAATACAATCGATAGGATGAACGTAGATTGGTAAATGTATTTGGTGACAGTTCTGTTCTAGCCCTGTGAGCGAAACCTGGATCTGAAGGAGTAGAAGGGACATTAACAACATCGATCTGAAATTGGACACGTGACAAGGAACAGAGCCATCATGAACAGTTGGCTTTTGAACTGGAGAAGGTTTCTCGTGAAATTCGCTTGAGGCTTGAGGTATGCAAGGTCAAGATAATTTAGGTAAAACACGGAAACGCTATCCTCATTAGCAGACAGTGAAAGGATTACAAGACACAAATTAAACATTTTCGACAAGTGATACAGGGGACTGGGAAGATAAGTATTATAAACTGTGAACAGCAAAGTTCTGGAGCACAACACATACATTCAAAGACCGAAAACATCCAGGTCCTGATTAATCAGATTGCATTGTAGTGCATGTTTGCAAAACATCCACTTGCAATGTCCTACAAAAGAGTGACAAAACCCATCCCTGTCAGCCCAGGATAGAAAATCCGAAGGGATGAACGTTTGCTGATTTTCTGAAGATTCACAGAGCTTGGACTGGGTTTTGGTGATTGTTTCTTTTCCACTCCCAGGAGCCGCAGTGTTTGAGGCGTTGAGTTGGGGAGAATAAAATGTGCCCGTGAGCAGCATGTGGGGCTATTTCAGCTTCCCCTCATATGACTGCGCTGTGAGTTGACTCAGATGTTCTCAGGGACATTTACTGACGCGAGACAGTGAAAGGATTCTCATTCCCGCAGATCGGGAATTCAAACCGTATGCCGGCTACAGGACAATGAGAAAGATTAATTGGGGTGTGTGAAGAAGCTGTGAGCTGCATTTCAAACAGGGAGGTGGAGTCAGATGCATCATCCATTGGCCCCGGCCCTGTGCGTATCTCACGCCACCATGCTGCAGAGTTCTGACGTTAGCACGGACATGCGCAGCAATGGGTTCATTCACAAGGCGAACAACCAAAGATAATCACCGTCACTGATTCCCTTCCACAGGCCCAACTTGGTGAAGCAGTATCTTTCACTGGCAAAGGAAACACCCTTGTCCTCAGGTGCCTGCTTCATTTCGATCACGATTTCAAGCACCTCACTCTTCTAGTCTCATTTCCAAACACTTTGCTCATAGCCTCAAAAGAAGCTCTGCGGGTATCTGCTTGTTCCACCCGAACAGGCAGTGGGTTGCAGATTCCCACCAGTCCCAATTTGAGTGAAATATTTTTCCCCCTCCACTGATTTGAATCTTAAAGAAGAAGCCGGGGAGCAAGCTCCCTTTCTTTTCGACGACATTTCTCATTTTGTACTCGGCAGGGTTCACACCTGCGAGGGGAAACCGCAATGGATTTCATGTACATCGCATTAACCACTCGGCCCACGAATACAGAACCACACTGACAGCTTGACTTCCCAGGCCTGTCTGCCTATGGAGCTGAGAAAGAGTGAATCATCGCAGAGTTTGTTTGAATCCAATCACTTCACAGTGATTCGAAAGGGTTAAATATCGGCACATGGTGTTTGCAGATATTTCGGTGTTTCACCCCAAAAGATGAAATGAACTTTCAGTTAGAAATTGCAGGAGGAACTCAGCAGGTCAGGCAACATCTGTGGAAAGAGAATCAGAGGCAACATTTCAAAATTGTGTTTTCACCGACAGGTACTGTCAAACCTGCCTAGTTTCTCTTTTGGTCTCGTCTTCTCAGCAAACGCAGTCCCTTCCGTTAGACATCAATTCAATTCAGAAACCCCTTTGTGGAGAAGATTTCCGTTGGGGGAAAATTTTCCTGACGCCATTAAAAGCGCACAGCTTCGAAGCCAAAGAAGGGCAGCGAACACACCGCCCCTGGGTGGGCTCGAACCACCAACCTCTCGGTTAACAGCCGAACGCGCTGACCAAATGCGCCACAGAGACAGGCGCTGACTTGGGCTGCACCATCGCCTGGTGATTTTATACTTCAGCCTCCCCGCCGAGAATTACAATTGTCGTCTATCAGTTTTACTTTTCCATTATCAAGCCTGGGAGATCTCTTGTGGAGATACCGGGGACAGTCTGCAGACACATCCATGTCACGAGGAACTAGCTTTCTTACTCCGGGGCCGTCGCCCTTCCAGCCTTTCAGTGTTTTGCCTGTTCCCGAGTTCTCTCGTTGGCTCGCAGGGGAGAAGGGGTTTGAATTCATGATGTGCAGGAACGACAATTCTTTCATTGTCTCAGATCAGTTCATGTGCCAAGAACATCAGAGTCAACCTCCCGGCCTCGTCAACAAGGGGACGGTGTCTGGACTGTCTCTGCTCAATCGGACCGGTCATCTTTCATTCTCCTCGAAATCCGCTTCGCAAAGTGTTTCTAAAGGTTCACAAAGCTGGAGACTGGGATTTCTGTGTTGCTTCATGAACATTTGAACATTTTTCCATTTCCTAACTGACAATATTTTGCCAAAATCTCTTCCAATTGTACGCCTTGCCTCATGTCCAGGGATGAGGAATTTCCATTTTGGGGAGACATTCCCAAGATGGAGAATGTTCGCTTTGGAGCAAAGAAGGAAAACTGGAGATTTCCTGGGGCTGTTGGTCACGATGGAGGAAGAAGCGGTGGGAATGGGCAGTTTAATGATCAGAAGAACCAATTGCCACTGACCAGAGTCAGTTACCAGAGGACAGGGATTGAAGTTCTTGAATGAAAAGCAGCACTTGTGCCTAATAAACACAGAGAATACTGCAGAAAGCCAACGGGTCGAGCAGCATCTGTGGAAAGGGAAACAGAGCTGACGTTGTGAGTCTGGTACGTTGTTTGTTCAGAACCCGAGTTTCCTGCATGGCAATCAATTCCCAGACATGAGAAAACGGGTCTTTATTGAGACGGGTTTTGTGAAGTTTGAGCGATAATGCAACCAACAGGAAGTCATTTAAAATCGCCAGCGAAGAAATCATAGCCAGCAGGTTACCACCCTGGGCGGGGAGCCCCAAAGGATCTCTACGCCAACACCTTAAGTGTTCGGCCACAACTACACGCCCAAAGTTGTGGTCTAAACTTTCTCATGGAATAGTTCTAACAGGAAAGGTGAGTATTGGCATTGTCCTGTCCGCGCCATAGCCCCAACGGTTCCTGTTGCCCTGGATTTGATCAGGACAGAGGAGGCTGATGGGAGATCGAATTGAACTACACACATTGATGAGAGATAGAGCGGCTGGGAAGGATCCATTCCCATGCGTAGAGAGATTAATAATCAGGGCCGAAAATAAGGAGCCACTTCAAGAAATTTGGGGTTCATTCAGCAAAGCTAATGTATGACTGTTCACAGAAAATTGTGATGAAAGTCTCTCGAGTTATTTTGATGAGAAGTGTTGATGATGCTAATACAATCGATAGGATGAACGTAGATTGGTAAATGTATTTGGTGACAGTTCTGTTCTAGCCCTGTGAGCGAAACCTGGATCTGAAGGAGTAGAAGGGACATTAACAACATCGATCTGAAATTGGACACGTGACAAGGAACAGAGCCATCATGAACAGTTGGCTTTTGAACTGGAGAAGGTTTCTCGTGAAATTCGCTTGAGGCTTGAGGTATGCAAGGTCAAGATAATTTAGGTAAAACACGGAAACGCTATCCTCATTAGCAGACAGTGAAAGGATTACAAGACACAAATTAAACATTTTCGACAAGTGATACAGGGGACTGGGAAGATAAGTATTATAAACTGTGAACAGCAAAGTTCTGGAGCACAACACATACATTCAAAGACCGAAAACATCCAGGTCCTGATTAATCAGATTGCATTGTAGTGCATGTTTGCAAAACATCCACTTGCAATGTCCTAGAAAAGAGTGACAAAACCCATCCCTGTCAGCCCAGGATAGAAAATCCGAAGGGATGAACGTTTGCTGATTTTCTGAAGATTCACAGAGCTTGGACTGGGTTTTGGTGATTGTTTCTTTTCCACTCCCAGGAGCCGCAGTGTTTGAGGCGTTGAGTTGGGGAGAATAAAATGTGCCCGTGAGCAGCATGTGGGGCTATTTCAGCTTCCCCTCATATGACTGCGCTGTGAGTTGACTCAGATGTTCTCAGGGACATTTACTGACGCGAGACAGTGAAAGGATTCTCATTCCCGCAGATCGGGAATTCAAACCGTATGCCGGCTACAGGACAATGAGAAAGATTAATTGGGGTGTGTGAAGAAGCTGTGAGCTGCATTTCAAACAGGGAGGTGGAGTCAGATGCATCATCCATTGGCCCCGGCCCTGTGCGTATCTCACGCCACCATGCTGCAGAGTTCTGACGTTAGCACGGACATGCGCAGCAATGGGTTCATTCACAAGGCGAACAACCAAAGATAATCACCGTCACTGATTCCCTTCCACAGGCCCAACTTGGTGAAGCAGTATCTTTCACTGGCAAAGGAAACACCCTTGTCCTCAGGTGCCTGCTTCATTTCGATCACGATTTCAAGCACCTCACTCTTCTAGTCTCATTTCCAAACACTTTGCTCATAGCCTCAAAAGAAGCTCTGCGGGTATCTGCTTGTTCCACCCGAACAGGCAGTGGGTTGCAGATTCCCACCAGTCCCAATTTGAGTGAAATATTTTTCCCCCTCCACTGATTTGAATCTTAAAGAAGAAGCCGGGGAGCAAGCTCCCTTTCTTTTCGACGACATTTCTCATTTTGTACTCGGCAGGGTTCACACCTGCGAGGGGAAACCGCAATGGATTTCATGTACATCGCATTAACCACTCGGCCCACGAATACAGAACCACACTGACAGCTTGACTTCCCAGGCCTGTCTGCCTATGGAGCTGAGAAAGAGTGAATCATCGCAGAGTTTGTTTGAATCCAATCACTTCACAGTGATTCGAAAGGGTTAAATATCGGCACATGGTGTTTGCAGATATTTCGGTGTTTCACCCCAAAAGATGAAATGAACTTTCAGTTAGAAATTGCAGGAGGAACTCAGCAGGTCAGGCAACATCTGTGGAAAGAGAATCAGAGGCAACATTTCAAAATTGTGTTTTCACCGACAGGTACTGTCAAACCTGCCTAGTTTCTCTTTTGGTCTCGTCTTCTCAGCAAACGCAGTCCCTTCCGTTAGACATCAATTCAATTCAGAAACCCCTTTGTGGAGAAGATTTCCGTTGGGGGAAAATTTTCCTGACGCCATTAAAAGCGCACAGCTTCGAAGCCAAAGAAGGGCAGCGAACACACCGCCCCTGGGTGGGCTCGAACCACCAACCTCTCGGTTAACAGCCGAACGCGCTGACCAATTGCGCCACAGAGACAGGCGCTGACTTGGGCTGCACCATCGCCTGGTGATTTTATAATTCAGCCTCCCCGCCGAGAATTACAATTGTCGTCTATCAGTTTTACTTTTCCATAATCAAGCCTGGGAGATCTCTTGTGGAGATACCGGGGACAGTCTGCAGACACATCCATGTCACGAGGAACTAGCTTTCTTACTCCGGGGCCGTCGCCCTTCCAGCCTTTCAGTGTTTTGCCTGTTCCCGAGTTCTCTCGTTGGCTCGCAGGGGAGAAGGGGTTTGAATTCATGATGTGCAGGAACGACAATTCTTTCATTGTCTCAGATCAGTTCATGTGCCAAGAACATCAGAGTCAACCTCCCGGCCTCGTCAACAAGGGGACGGTGTCTGGACTGTCTCTGCTCAATCGGACCGGTCATCTTTCATTCTCCTCGAAATCCGCTTCGCAAAGTGTTTCTAAAGGTTCACAAAGCTGGAGACTGGGATTTCTGTGTTGCTTCATGAACATTTGAACATTTTTCCATTTCCTAACTGACAATATTTTGCCAAAATCTCTTCCAATTGTACGCCTTGCCTCATGTCCAGGGATGAGGAATTTCCATTTTGGGGAGACATTCCCAAGGTGGAGAATGTTCGCTTTGGAGCAAAGAAGGAAAACTGGAGATTTCCTGGGGCTGTTGGTCACGATGGAGGAAGAAGCGGTGGGAATGGGCAGTTTAATGATCAGAAGAACCAATTGCCACTGACCAGAGTCAGTTACCAGAGGACAGGGATTGAAGTTCTTGAATGAAAAGCAGCACTTGTGCCTAATAAACACAGAGAATACTGCAGAAAGCCAACGGGTCGAGCAGCATCTGTGGAAAGGGAAACAGAGCTGACGTTGTGAGTCTGGTACGTTGTTTGTTCAGAACCCGAGTTTCCTGCATGGCAATCAATTCCCAGACATGAGAAAACGGGTCTTTATTGAGACGGGTTTTGTGAAGTTTGAGCGATAATGCAACCAACAGGAAGTCATTTAAAATCGCCAGCGAAGAAATCATAGCCAGCAGGTTACCACCCTGGGCGGGGAGCCCCAAAGGATCTCTACGCCAACACCTTAAGTGTTCGGCCACAACTACACGCCCAAAGTTGTGGTCTAAACTTTCTCATGGAATAGTTCTAACAGGAAAGGTGAGTATTGGCATTGTCCTGTCCGCGCCATAGCCCCAACGGTTCCTGTTGCCCTGGATTTGATCAGGACAGAGGAGGCTGATGGGAGATCGAATTGAACTACACACATTGATGAGAGATAGAGCGGCTGGGAAGGATCCATTCCCATGCGTAGAGAGATTAATAATCAGGGCCGAAAATAAGGAGCCACTTCAAGAAATTTGGGGTTCATTCAGCAAAGCTAATGTATGACTGTTCACAGAAAATTGTGATGAAAGTCTCTCGAGTTATTTTGATGAGAAGTGTTGATGATGCTAATACAATCGATAGGATGAACGTAGATTGGTAAATGTATTTGGTGACAGTTCTGTTCTAGCCCTGTGAGCGAAACCTGGATCTGAAGGAGTAGAAGGGACATTAACAACATCGATCTGAAATTGGACACGTGACAAGGAACAGAGCCATCATGAACAGTTGGCTTTTGAACTGGAGAAGGTTTCTCGTGAAATTCGCTTGAGGCTTGAGGTATGCAAGGTCAAGATAATTTAGGTAAAACACGGAAACGCTATCCTCATTAGCAGACAGTGAAAGGATTACAAGACACAAATTAAACATTTTCGACAAGTGATACAGGGGACTGGGAAGATAAGTATTATAAACTGTGAACAGCAAAGTTCTGGAGCACAACACATACATTCAAAGACCGAAAACATCCAGGTCCTGATTAATCAGATTGCATTGTAGTGCATGTTTGCAAAACATCCACTTGCAATGTCCTAGAAAAGAGTGACAAAACCCATCCCTGTCAGCCCAGGATAGAAAATCCGAAGGGATGAACGTTTGCTGATTTTCTGAAGATTCACAGAGCTTGGACTGGGTTTTGGTGATTGTTTCTTTTCCACTCCCAGGAGCCGCAGTGTTTGAGGCGTTGAGTTGGGGAGAATAAAATGTGCCCGTGAGCAGCATGTGGGGCTATTTCAGCTTCCCCTCATATGACTGCGCTGTGAGTTGACTCAGATGTTCTCAGGGACATTTACTGACGCGAGACAGTGAAAGGATTCTCATTCCCGCAGATCGGGAATTCAAACCGTATGCCGGCTACAGGACAATGAGAAAGATTAATTGGGGTGTGTGAAGAAGCTGTGAGCTGCATTTCAAACAGGGAGGTGGAGTCAGATGCATCATCCATTGGCCCCGGCCCTGTGCGTATCTCACGCCACCATGCTGCAGAGTTCTGACGTTAGCACGGACATGCGCAGCAATGGGTTCATTCACAAGGCGAACAACCAAAGATAATCACCGTCACTGATTCCCTTCCACAGGCCCAACTTGGTGAAGCAGTATCTTTCACTGGCAAAGGAAACACCCTTGTCCTCAGGTGCCTGCTTCATTTCGATCACGATTTCAAGCACCTCACTCTTCTAGTCTCATTTCCAAACACTTTGCTCATAGCCTCAAAAGAAGCTCTGCGGGTATCTGCTTGTTCCACCCGAACAGGCAGTGGGTTGCAGATTCCCACCAGTCCCAATTTGAGTGAAATATTTTTCCCCCTCCACTGATTTGAATCTTAAAGAAGAAGCCGGGGAGCAAGCTCCCTTTCTTTTCGACGACATTTCTCATTTTGTACTCGGCAGGGTTCACACCTGCGAGGGGAAACCGCAATGGATTTCATGTACATCGCATTAACCACTCGGCCCACGAATACAGAACCACACTGACAGCTTGACTTCCCAGGCCTGTCTGCCTATGGAGCTGAGAAAGAGTGAATCATCGCAGAGTTTGTTTGAATCCAATCACTTCACAGTGATTCGAAAGGGTTAAATATCGGCACATGGTGTTTGCAGATATTTCGGTGTTTCACCCCAAAAGATGAAATGAACTTTCAGTTAGAAATTGCAGGAGGAACTCAGCAGGTCAGGCAACATCTGTGGAAAGAGAATCAGAGGCAACATTTCAAAATTGTGTTTTCACCGACAGGTACTGTCAAACCTGCCTAGTTTCTCTTTTGGTCTCGTCTTCTCAGCAAACGCAGTCCCTTCCGTTAGACATCAATTCAATTCAGAAACCCCTTTGTGGAGAAGATTTCCGTTGGGGGAAAATTTTCCTGACGCCATTAAAAGCGCACAGCTTCGAAGCCAAAGAAGGGCAGCGAACACACCGCCCCTGGGTGGGCTCGAACCACCAACCTTTCGGTTAACAGCCGAACGCGCTGACCAATTGCGCCACAGAGACAGGCGCTGACTTGGGCTGCACCATCGCCTGGTGATTTTATACTTCAGCCTCCCCGCCGAGAATTACAATTGTCGTCTATCAGTTTTACTTTTCCATAATCAAGCCTGGGAGATCTCTTGTGGAGATACCGGGGACAGTCTGCAGACACATCCATGTCACGAGGAACTAGCTTTCTTACTCCGGGGCCGTCGCCCTTCCAGCCTTTCAGTGTTTTGCCTGTTCCCGAGTTCTCTCGTTGGCTCGCAGGGGAGAAGGGGTTTGAATTCATGATGTGCAGGAACGACAATTCTTTCATTGTCTCAGATCAGTTCATGTGCCAAGAACATCAGAGTCAACCTCCCGGCCTCGTCAACAAGGGGACGGTGTCTGGACTGTCTCTGCTCAATCGGACCGGTCATCTTTCATTCTCCTCGAAATCCGCTTCGCAAAGTGTTTCTAAAGGTTCACAAAGCTGGAGACTGGGATTTCTGTGTTGCTTCATGAACATTTGAACATTTTTCCATTTCCTAACTGACAATATTTTGCCAAAATCTCTTCCAATTGTACGCCTTGCCTCATGTCCAGGGATGAGGAATTTCCATTTTGGGGAGACATTCCCAAGATGGAGAATGTTCGCTTTGGAGCAAAGAAGGAAAACTGGAGATTTCCTGGGGCTGTTGGTCACGATGGAGGAAGAAGCGGTGGGAATGGGCAGTTTAATGATCAGAAGAACCAATTGCCACTGACCAGAGTCAGTTACCAGAGGACAGGGATTGAAGTTCTTGAATGAAAAGCAGCACTTGTGCCTAATAAACACAGAGAATACTGCAGAAAGCCAACGGGTCGAGCAGCATCTGTGGAAAGGGAAACAGAGCTGACGTTGTGAGTCTGGTACGTTGTTTGTTCAGAACCCGAGTTTCCTGCATGGCAATCAATTCCCAGACATGAGAAAACGGGTCTTTATTGAGACGGGTTTTGTGAAGTTTGAGCGATAATGCAACCAACAGGAAGTCATTTAAAATCGCCAGCGAAGAAATCATAGCCAGCAGGTTACCACCCTGGGCGGGGAGCCCCAAAGGATCTCTACGCCAACACCTTAAGTGTTCGGCCACAACTACACGCCCAAAGTTGTGGTCTAAACTTTCTCATGGAATAGTTCTAACAGGAAAGGTGAGTATTGGGATTGTCCTGTCCGCGCCATAGCCCCAACGGTTCCTGTTGCCCTGGATTTGATCAGGACAGAGGAGGCTGATGGGAGATCGAATTGAACTACACACATTGATGAGAGATAGAGCGGCTGGGAAGGATCCATTCCCATGCGTAGAGAGATTAATAATCAGGGCCGAAAATAAGGAGCCACTTCAAGAAATTTGGGGTTCATTCAGCAAAGCTAATGTATGACTGTTCACAGAAAATTGTGATGAAAGTCTCTCGAGTTATTTTGATGAGAAGTGTTGATGATGCTAATACAATCGATAGGATGAACGTAGATTGGTAAATGTATTTGGTGACAGTTCTGTTCTAGCCCTGTGAGCGAAACCTGGATCTGAAGGAGTAGAAGGGACATTAACAACATCGATCTGAAATTGGACACGTGACAAGGAACAGAGCCATCATGAACAGTTGGCTTTTGAACTGGAGAAGGTTTCTCGTGAAATTCGCTTGAGGCTTGAGGTATGCAAGGTCAAGATAATTTAGGTAAAACACGGAAACGCTATCCTCATTAGCAGACAGTGAAAGGATTACAAGACACAAATTAAACATTTTCGACAAGTGATACAGGGGACTGGGAAGATAAGTATTATAAACTGTGAACAGCAAAGTTCTGGAGCACAACACATACATTCAAAGACCGAAAACATCCAGGTCCTGATTAATCAGATTGCATTGTAGTGCATGTTTGCAAAACATCCACTTGCAATGTCCTAGAAAAGAGTGACAAAACCCATCCCTGTCAGCCCAGGATAGAAAATCCGAAGGGATGAACGTTTGCTGATTTTCTGAAGATTCACAGAGCTTGGACTGGGTTTTGGTGATTGTTTCTTTTCCACTCCCAGGAGCCGCAGTGTTTGAGGCGTTGAGTTGGGGAGAATAAAATGTGCCCGTGAGCAGCATGTGGGGCTATTTCAGCTTCCCCTCATATGACTGCGCTGTGAGTTGACTCAGATGTTCTCAGGGACATTTACTGACGCGAGACAGTGAAAGGATTCTCATTCCCGCAGATCGGGAATTCAAACCGTATGCCGGCTACAGGACAATGAGAAAGATTAATTGGGGTGTGTGAAGAAGCTGTGAGCTGCATTTCAAACAGGGAGGTGGAGTCAGATGCATCATCCATTGGCCCCGGCCCTGTGCGTATCTCACGCCACCATGCTGCAGAGTTCTGACGTTAGCACGGACATGCGCAGCAATGGGTTCATTCACAAGGCGAACAACCAAAGATAATCACCGTCACTGATTCCCTTCCACAGGCCCAACTTGGTGAAGCAGTATCTTTCACTGGCAAAGGAAACACCCTTGTCCTCAGGTGCCTGCTTCATTTCGATCACGATTTCAAGCACCTCACTCTTCTAGTCTCATTTCCAAACACTTTGCTCATAGCCTCAAAAGAAGCTCTGCGGGTATCTGCTTGTTCCACCCGAACAGGCAGTGGGTTGCAGATTCCCACCAGTCCCAATTTGAGTGAAATATTTTTCCCCCTCCACTGATTTGAATCTTAAAGAAGAAGCCGGGGAGCAAGCTCCCTTTCTTTTCGACGACATTTCTCATTTTGTACTCGGCAGGGTTCACACCTGCGAGGGGAAACCGCAATGGATTTCATGTACATCGCATTAACCACTCGGCCCACGAATACAGAACCACACTGACAGCTTGACTTCCCAGGCCTGTCTGCCTATGGAGCTGAGAAAGAGTGAATCATCGCAGAGTTTGTTTGAATCCAATCACTTCACAGTGATTCGAAAGGGTTAAATATCGGCACATGGTGTTTGCAGATATTTCGGTGTTTCACCCCAAAAGATGAAATGAACTTTCAGTTAGAAATTGCAGGAGGAACTCAGCAGGTCAGGCAACATCTGTGGAAAGAGAATCAGAGGCAACATTTCAAAATTGTGTTTTCACCGACAGGTACTGTCAAACCTGCCTAGTTTCTCTTTTGGTCTCGTCTTCTCAGCAAACGCAGTCCCTTCCGTTAGACATCAATTCAATTCAGAAACCCCTTTGTGGAGAAGATTTCCGTTGGGGGAAAATTTTCCTGACGCCATTAAAAGCGCACAGCTTCGAAGCCAAAGAAGGGCAGCGAACACACCGCCCCTGGGTGGGCTCGAACCACCAACCTCTCGGTTAACAGCCGAACGCGCTGACCAAATGCGCCACAGAGACAGGCGCTGACTTGGGCTGCACCATCGCCTGGTGATTTTATACTTCAGCCTCCCCGCCGAGAATTACAATTGTCGTCTATCAGTTTTACTTTTCCATTATCAAGCCTGGGAGATCTCTTGTGGAGATACCGGGGACAGTCTGCAGACACATCCATGTCACGAGGAACTAGCTTTCTTACTCCGGGGCCGTCGCCCTTCCAGCCTTTCAGTGTTTTGCCTGTTCCCGAGTTCTCTCGTTGGCTCGCAGGGGAGAAGGGGTTTGAATTCATGATGTGCAGGAACGACAATTCTTTCATTGTCTCAGATCAGTTCATGTGCCAAGAACATCAGAGTCAACCTCCCGGCCTCGTCAACAAGGGGACGGTGTCTGGACTGTCTCTGCTCAATCGGACCGGTCATCTTTCATTCTCCTCGAAATCCGCTTCGCAAAGTGTTTCTAAAGGTTCACAAAGCTGGAGACTGGGATTTCTGTGTTGCTTCATGAACATTTGAACATTTTTCCATTTCCTAACTGACAATATTTTGCCAAAATCTCTTCCAATTGTACGCCTTGCCTCATGTCCAGGGATGAGGAATTTCCATTTTGGGGAGACATTCCCAAGATGGAGAATGTTCGCTTTGGAGCAAAGAAGGAAAACTGGAGATTTCCTGGGGCTGTTGGTCACGATGGAGGAAGAAGCGGTGGGAATGGGCAGTTTAATGATCAGAAGAACCAATTGCCACTGACCAGAGTCAGTTACCAGAGGACAGGGATTGAAGTTCTTGAATGAAAAGCAGCACTTGTGCCTAATAAACACAGAGAATACTGCAGAAAGCCAACGGGTCGAGCAGCATCTGTGGAAAGGGAAACAGAGCTGACGTTGTGAGTCTGGTACGTTGTTTGTTCAGAACCCGAGTTTCCTGCATGGCAATCAATTCCCAGACATGAGAAAACGGGTCTTTATTGAGACGGGTTTTGTGAAGTTTGAGCGATAATGCAACCAACAGGAAGTCATTTAAAATCGCCAGCGAAGAAATCATAGCCAGCAGGTTACCACCCTGGGCGGGGAGCCCCAAAGGATCTCTACGCCAACACCTTAAGTGTTCGGCCACAACTACACGCCCAAAGTTGTGGTCTAAACTTTCTCATGGAATAGTTCTAACAGGAAAGGTGAGTATTGGCATTGTCCTGTCCGCGCCATAGCCCCAACGGTTCCTGTTGCCCTGGATTTGATCAGGACAGAGGAGGCTGATGGGAGATCGAATTGAACTACACACATTGATGAGAGATAGAGCGGCTGGGAAGGATCCATTCCCATGCGTAGAGAGATTAATAATCAGGGCCGAAAATAAGGAGCCACTTCAAGAAATTTGGGGTTCATTCAGCAAAGCTAATGTATGACTGTTCACAGAAAATTGTGATGAAAGTCTCTCGAGTTATTTTGATGAGAAGTGTTGATGATGCTAATACAATCGATAGGATGAACGTAGATTGGTAAATGTATTTGGTGACAGTTCTGTTCTAGCCCTGTGAGCGAAACCTGGATCTGAAGGAGTAGAAGGGACATTAACAACATCGATCTGAAATTGGACACGTGACAAGGAACAGAGCCATCATGAACAGTTGGCTTTTGAACTGGAGAAGGTTTCTCGTGAAATTCGCTTGAGGCTTGAGGTATGCAAGGTCAAGATAATTTAGGTAAAACACGGAAACGCTATCCTCATTAGCAGACAGTGAAAGGATTACAAGACACAAATTAAACATTTTCGACAAGTGATACAGGGGACTGGGAAGATAAGTATTATAAACTGTGAACAGCAAAGTTCTGGAGCACAACACATACATTCAAAGACCGAAAACATCCAGGTCCTGATTAATCAGATTGCATTGTAGTGCATGTTTGCAAAACATCCACTTGCAATGTCCTAGAAAAGAGTGACAAAACCCATCCCTGTCAGCCCAGGATAGAAAATCCGAAGGGATGAACGTTTGCTGATTTTCTGAAGATTCACAGAGCTTGGACTGGGTTTTGGTGATTGTTTCTTTTCCACTCCCAGGAGCCGCAGTGTTTGAGGCGTTGAGTTGGGGAGAATAAAATGTGCCCGTGAGCAGCATGTGGGGCTATTTCAGCTTCCCCTCATATGACTGCGCTGTGAGTTGACTCAGATGTTCTCAGGGACATTTACTGACGCGAGACAGTGAAAGGATTCTCATTCCCGCAGATCGGGAATTCAAACCGTATGCCGGCTACAGGACAATGAGAAAGATTAATTGGGGTGTGTGAAGAAGCTGTGAGCTGCATTTCAAACAGGGAGGTGGAGTCAGATGCATCATCCATTGGCCCCGGCCCTGTGCGTATCTCACGCCACCATGCTGCAGAGTTCTGACGTTAGCACGGACATGCGCAGCAATGGGTTCATTCACAAGGCGAACAACCAAAGATAATCACCGTCACTGATTCCCTTCCACAGGCCCAACTTGGTGAAGCAGTATCTTTCACTGGCAAAGGAAACACCCTTGTCCTCAGGTGCCTGCTTCATTTCGATCACGATTTCAAGCACCTCACTCTTCTAGTCTCATTTCCAAACACTTTGCTCATAGCCTCAAAAGAAGCTCTGCGGGTATCTGCTTGTTCCACCCGAACAGGCAGTGGGTTGCAGATTCCCACCAGTCCCAATTTGAGTGAAATATTTTTCCCCCTCCACTGATTTGAATCTTAAAGAAGAAGCCGGGGAGCAAGCTCCCTTTCTTTTCGACGACATTTCTCATTTTGTACTCGGCAGGGTTCACACCTGCGAGGGGAAACCGCAATGGATTTCATGTACATCGCATTAACCACTCGGCCCACGAATACAGAACCACACTGACAGCTTGACTTCCCAGGCCTGTCTGCCTATGGAGCTGAGAAAGAGTGAATCATCGCAGAGTTTGTTTGAATCCAATCACTTCACAGTGATTCGAAAGGGTTAAATATCGGCACATGGTGTTTGCAGATATTTCGGTGTTTGACCCCAAAAGATGAAATGAACTTTCAGTTAGAAATTGCAGGAGGAACTCAGCAGGTCAGGCAACATCTGTGGAAAGAGAATCAGAGGCAACATTTCAAAATTGTGTTTTCACCGACAGGTACTGTCAAACCTGCCTAGTTTCTCTTTTGGTCTCGTCTTCTCAGCAAACGCAGTCCCTTCCGTTAGACATCAATTCAATTCAGAAACCCCTTTGTGGAGAAGATTTCCGTTGGGGGAAAATTTTCCTGACGCCATTAAAAGCGCACAGCTTCGAAGCCAAAGAAGGGCAGCGAACACACCGCCCCTGGGTGGGCTCGAACCACCAACCTCTCGGTTAACAGCCGAACGCGCTGACCAATTGCGCCACAGAGACAGGCGCTGACTTGGGCTGCACCATCGCCTGGTGATTTTATAATTCAGCCTCCCCGCCGAGAATTACAATTGTCGTCTATCAGTTTTACTTTTCCATAATCAAGCCTGGGAGATCTCTTGTGGAGATACCGGGGACAGTCTGCAGACACATCCATGTCACGAGGAACTAGCTTTCTTACTCCGGGGCCGTCGCCCTTCCAGCCTTTCAGTGTTTTGCCTGTTCCCGAGTTCTCTCGTTGGCTCGCAGGGGAGAAGGGGTTTGAATTCATGATGTGCAGGAACGACAATTCTTTCATTGTCTCAGATCAGTTCATGTGCCAAGAACATCAGAGTCAACCTCCCGGCCTCGTCAACAAGGGGACGGTGTCTGGACTGTCTCTGCTCAATCGGACCGGTCATCTTTCATTCTCCTCGAAATCCGCTTCGCAAAGTGTTTCTAAAGGTTCACAAAGCTGGAGACTGGGATTTCTGTGTTGCTTCATGAACATTTGAACATTTTTCCATTTCCTAACTGACAATATTTTGCCAAAATCTCTTCCAATTGTACGCCTTGCCTCATGTCCAGGGATGAGGAATTTCCATTTTGGGGAGACATTCCCAAGGTGGAGAATGTTCGCTTTGGAGCAAAGAAGGAAAACTGGAGATTTCCTGGGGCTGTTGGTCACGATGGAGGAAGAAGCGGTGGGAATGGGCAGTTTAATGATCAGAAGAACCAATTGCCACTGACCAGAGTCAGTTACCAGAGGACAGGGATTGAAGTTCTTGAATGAAAAGCAGCACTTGTGCCTAATAAACACAGAGAATACTGCAGAAAGCCAACGGGTCGAGCAGCATCTGTGGAAAGGGAAACAGAGCTGACGTTGTGAGTCTGGTACGTTGTTTGTTCAGAACCCGAGTTTCCTGCATGGCAATCAATTCCCAGACATGAGAAAACGGGTCTTTATTGAGACGGGTTTTGTGAAGTTTGAGCGATAATGCAACCAACAGGAAGTCATTTAAAATCGCCAGCGAAGAAATCATAGCCAGCAGGTTACCACCCTGGGCGGGGAGCCCCAAAGGATCTCTACGCCAACACCTTAAGTGTTCGGCCACAACTACACGCCCAAAGTTGTGGTCTAAACTTTCTCATGGAATAGTTCTAACAGGAAAGGTGAGTATTGGGATTGTCCTGTCCGCGCCATAGCCCCAACGGTTCCTGTTGCCCTGGATTTGATCAGGACAGAGGAGGCTGATGGGAGATCGAATTGAACTACACACATTGATGAGAGATAGAGCGGCTGGGAAGGATCCATTCCCATGCGTAGAGAGATTAATAATCAGGGCCGAAAATAAGGAGCCACTTCAAGAAATTTGGGGTTCATTCAGCAAAGCTAATGTATGACTGTTCACAGAAAATTGTGATGAAAGTCTCTCGAGTTATTTTGATGAGAAGTGTTGATGATGCTAATACAATCGATAGGATGAACGTAGATTGGTAAATGTATTTGGTGACAGTTCTGTTCTAGCCCTGTGAGCGAAACCTGGATCTGAAGGAGTAGAAGGGACATTAACAACATCGATCTGAAATTGGACACGTGACAAGGAACAGAGCCATCATGAACAGTTGGCTTTTGAACTGGAGAAGGTTTCTCGTGAAATTCGCTTGAGGCTTGAGGTATGCAAGGTCAAGATAATTTAGGTAAAACACGGAAACGCTATCCTCATTAGCAGACAGTGAAAGGATTACAAGACACAAATTAAACATTTTCGACAAGTGATACAGGGGACTGGGAAGATAAGTATTATAAACTGTGAACAGCAAAGTTCTGGAGCACAACACATACATTCAAAGACCGAAAACATCCAGGTCCTGATTAATCAGATTGCATTGTAGTGCATGTTTGCAAAACATCCACTTGCAATGTCCTAGAAAAGAGTGACAAAACCCATCCCTGTCAGCCCAGGATAGAAAATCCGAAGGGATGAACGTTTGCTGATTTTCTGAAGATTCACAGAGCTTGGACTGGGTTTTGGTGATTGTTTCTTTTCCACTCCCAGGAGCCGCAGTGTTTGAGGCGTTGAGTTGGGGAGAATAAAATGTGCCCGTGAGCAGCATGTGGGGCTATTTCAGCTTCCCCTCATATGACTGCGCTGTGAGTTGACTCAGATGTTCTCAGGGACATTTACTGACGCGAGACAGTGAAAGGATTCTCATTCCCGCAGATCGGGAATTCAAACCGTATGCCGGCTACAGGACAATGAGAAAGATTAATTGGGGTGTGTGAAGAAGCTGTGAGCTGCATTTCAAACAGGGAGGTGGAGTCAGATGCATCATCCATTGGCCCCGGCCCTGTGCGTATCTCACGCCACCATGCTGCAGAGTTCTGACGTTAGCACGGACATGCGCAGCAATGGGTTCATTCACAAGGCGAACAACCAAAGATAATCACCGTCACTGATTCCCTTCCACAGGCCCAACTTGGTGAAGCAGTATCTTTCACTGGCAAAGGAAACACCCTTGTCCTCAGGTGCCTGCTTCATTTCGATCACGATTTCAAGCACCTCACTCTTCTAGTCTCATTTCCAAACACTTTGCTCATAGCCTCAAAAGAAGCTCTGCGGGTATCTGCTTGTTCCACCCGAACAGGCAGTGGGTTGCAGATTCCCACCAGTCCCAATTTGAGTGAAATATTTTTCCCCCTCCACTGATTTGAATCTTAAAGAAGAAGCCGGGGAGCAAGCTCCCTTTCTTTTCGACGACATTTCTCATTTTGTACTCGGCAGGGTTCACACCTGCGAGGGGAAACCGCAATGGATTTCATGTACATCGCATTAACCACTCGGCCCACGAATACAGAACCACACTGACAGCTTGACTTCCCAGGCCTGTCTGCCTATGGAGCTGAGAAAGAGTGAATCATCGCAGAGTTTGTTTGAATCCAATCACTTCACAGTGATTCGAAAGGGTTAAATATCGGCACATGGTGTTTGCAGATATTTCGGTGTTTCACCCCAAAAGATGAAATGAACTTTCAGTTAGAAATTGCAGGAGGAACTCAGCAGGTCAGGCAACATCTGTGGAAAGAGAATCAGAGGCAACATTTCAAAATTGTGTTTTCACCGACAGGTACTGTCAAACCTGCCTAGTTTCTCTTTTGGTCTCGTCTTCTCAGCAAACGCAGTCCCTTCCGTTAGACATCAATTCAATTCAGAAACCCCTTTGTGGAGAAGATTTCCGTTGGGGGAAAATTTTCCTGACGCCATTAAAAGCGCACAGCTTCGAAGCCAAAGAAGGGCAGCGAACACACCGCCCCTGGGTGGGCTCGAACCACCAACCTCTCGGTTAACAGCCGAACGCGCTGACCAATTGCGCCACAGAGACAGGCGCTGACTTGGGCTGCACCATCGCCTGGTGATTTTATAATTCAGCCTCCCCGCCGAGAATTACAATTGTCGTCTATCAGTTTTACTTTTCCATAATCAAGCCTGGGAGATCTCTTGTGGAGATACCGGGGACAGTCTGCAGACACATCCATGTCACGAGGAACTAGCTTTCTTACTCCGGGGCCGTCGCCCTTCCAGCCTTTCAGTGTTTTGCCTGTTCCCGAGTTCTCTCGTTGGCTCGCAGGGGAGAAGGGGTTTGAATTCATGATGTGCAGGAACGACAATTCTTTCATTGTCTCAGATCAGTTCATGTGCCAAGAACATCAGAGTCAACCTCCCGGCCTCGTCAACAAGGGGACGGTGTCTGGACTGTCTCTGCTCAATCGGACCGGTCATCTTTCATTCTCCTCGAAATCCGCTTCGCAAAGTGTTTCTAAAGGTTCACAAAGCTGGAGACTGGGATTTCTGTGTTGCTTCATGAACATTTGAACATTTTTCCATTTCCTAACTGACAATATTTTGCCAAAATCTCTTCCAATTGTACGCCTTGCCTCATGTCCAGGGATGAGGAATTTCCATTTTGGGGAGACATTCCCAAGGTGGAGAATGTTCGCTTTGGAGCAAAGAAGGAAAACTGGAGATTTCCTGGGGCTGTTGGTCACGATGGAGGAAGAAGCGGTGGGAATGGGCAGTTTAATGATCAGAAGAACCAATTGCCACTGACCAGAGTCAGTTACCAGAGGACAGGGATTGAAGTTCTTGAATGAAAAGCAGCACTTGTGCCTAATAAACACAGAGAATACTGCAGAAAGCCAACGGGTCGAGCAGCATCTGTGGAAAGGGAAACAGAGCTGACGTTGTGAGTCTGGTACGTTGTTTGTTCAGAACCCGAGTTTCCTGCATGGCAATCAATTCCCAGACATGAGAAAACGGGTCTTTATTGAGACGGGTTTTGTGAAGTTTGAGCGATAATGCAACCAACAGGAAGTCATTTAAAATCGCCAGCGAAGAAATCATAGCCAGCAGGTTACCACCCTGGGCGGGGAGCCCCAAAGGATCTCTACGCCAACACCTTAAGTGTTCGGCCACAACTACACGCCCAAAGTTGTGGTCTAAACTTTCTCATGGAATAGTTCTAACAGGAAAGGTGAGTATTGGCATTGTCCTGTCCGCGCCATAGCCCCAACGGTTCCTGTTGCCCTGGATTTGATCAGGACAGAGGAGGCTGATGGGAGATCGAATTGAACTACACACATTGATGAGAGATAGAGCGGCTGGGAAGGATCCATTCCCATGCGTAGAGAGATTAATAATCAGGGCCGAAAATAAGGAGCCACTTCAAGAAATTTGGGGTTCATTCAGCAAAGCTAATGTATGACTGTTCACAGAAAATTGTGATGAAAGTCTCTCGAGTTATTTTGATGAGAAGTGTTGATGATGCTAATACAATCGATAGGATGAACGTAGATTGGTAAATGTATTTGGTGACAGTTCTGTTCTAGCCCTGTGAGCGAAACCTGGATCTGAAGGAGTAGAAGGGACATTAACAACATCGATCTGAAATTGGACACGTGACAAGGAACAGAGCCATCATGAACAGTTGGCTTTTGAACTGGAGAAGGTTTCTCGTGAAGTTCGCTTGAGGCTTGAGGTATGCAAGGTCAAGATAATTTAGGTAAAACACGGAAACGCTATCCTCATTAGCAGACAGTGAAAGGATTACAAGACACAAATTAAACATTTTCGACAAGTGATACAGGGGACTGGGAAGATAAGTATTATAAACTGTGAACAGCAAAGTTCTGGAGCACAACACATACATTCAAAGACCGAAAACATCCAGGTCCTGATTAATCAGATTGCATTGTAGTGCATGTTTGCAAAACATCCACTTGCAATGTCCTAGAAAAGAGTGACAAAACCCATCCCTGTCAGCCCAGGATAGAAAATCCGAAGGGATGAACGTTTGCTGATTTTCTGAAGATTCACAGAGCTTGGACTGGGTTTTGGTGATTGTTTCTTTTCCACTCCCAGGAGCCGCAGTGTTTGAGGCGTTGAGTTGGGGAGAATAAAATGTGCCCGTGAGCAGCATGTGGGGCTATTTCAGCTTCCCCTCATATGACTGCGCTGTGAGTTGACTCAGATGTTCTCAGGGACATTTACTGACGCGAGACAGTGAAAGGATTCTCATTCCCGCAGATCGGGAATTCAAACCGTATGCCGGCTACAGGACAATGAGAAAGATTAATTGGGGTGTGTGAAGAAGCTGTGAGCTGCATTTCAAACAGGGAGGTGGAGTCAGATGCATCATCCATTGGCCCCGGCCCTGTGCGTATCTCACGCCACCATGCTGCAGAGTTCTGACGTTAGCACGGACATGCGCAGCAATGGGTTCATTCACAAGGCGAACAACCAAAGATAATCACCGTCACTGATTCCCTTCCACAGGCCCAACTTGGTGAAGCAGTATCTTTCACTGGCAAAGGAAACACCCTTGTCCTCAGGTGCCTGCTTCATTTCGATCACGATTTCAAGCACCTCACTCTTCTAGTCTCATTTCCAAACACTTTGCTCATAGCCTCAAAAGAAGCTCTGCGGGTATCTGCTTGTTCCACCCGAACAGGCAGTGGGTTGCAGATTCCCACCAGTCCCAATTTGAGTGAAATATTTTTCCCCCTCCACTGATTTGAATCTTAAAGAAGAAGCCGGGGAGCAAGCTCCCTTTCTTTTCGACGACATTTCTCATTTTGTACTCGGCAGGGTTCACACCTGCGAGGGGAAACCGCAATGGATTTCATGTACATCGCATTAACCACTCGGCCCACGAATACAGAACCACACTGACAGCTTGACTTCCCAGGCCTGTCTGCCTATGGAGCTGAGAAAGAGTGAATCATCGCAGAGTTTGTTTGAATCCAATCACTTCACAGTGATTCGAAAGGGTTAAATATCGGCACATGGTGTTTGCAGATATTTCGGTGTTTCACCCCAAAAGATGAAATGAACTTTCAGTTAGAAATTGCAGGAGGAACTCAGCAGGTCAGGCAACATCTGTGGAAAGAGAATCAGAGGCAACATTTCAAAATTGTGTTTTCACCGACAGGTACTGTCAAACCTGCCTAGTTTCTCTTTTGGTCTCGTCTTCTCAGCAAACGCAGTCCCTTCCGTTAGACATCAATTCAATTCAGAAACCCCTTTGTGGAGAAGATTTCCGTTGGGGGAAAATTTTCCTGACGCCATTAAAAGCGCACAGCTTCGAAGCCAAAGAAGGGCAGCGAACACACCGCCCCTGGGTGGGCTCGAACCACCAACCTCTCGGTTAACAGCCGAACGCGCTGACCAATTGCGCCACAGAGACAGGCGCTGACTTGGGCTGCACCATCGCCTGGTGATTTTATAATTCAGCCTCCCCGCCGAGAATTACAATTGTCGTCTATCAGTTTTACTTTTCCATAATCAAGCCTGGGAGATCTCTTGTGGAGATACCGGGGACAGTCTGCAGACACATCCATGTCACGAGGAACTAGCTTTCTTACTCCGGGGCCGTCGCCCTTCCAGCCTTTCAGTGTTTTGCCTGTTCCCGAGTTCTCTCGTTGGCTCGCAGGGGAGAAGGGGTTTGAATTCATGATGTGCAGGAACGACAATTCTTTCATTGTCTCAGATCAGTTCATGTGCCAAGAACATCAGAGTCAACCTCCCGGCCTCGTCAACAAGGGGACGGTGTCTGGACTGTCTCTGCTCAATCGGACCGGTCATCTTTCATTCTCCTCGAAATCCGCTTCGCAAAGTGTTTCTAAAGGTTCACAAAGCTGGAGACTGGGATTTCTGTGTTGCTTCATGAACATTTGAACATTTTTCCATTTCCTAACTGACAATATTTTGCCAAAATCTCTTCCAATTGTACGCCTTGCCTCATGTCCAGGGATGAGGAATTTCCATTTTGGGGAGACATTCCCAAGGTGGAGAATGTTCGCTTTGGAGCAAAGAAGGAAAACTGGAGATTTCCTGGGGCTGTTGGTCACGATGGAGGAAGAAGCGGTGGGAATGGGCAGTTTAATGATCAGAAGAACCAATTGCCACTGACCAGAGTCAGTTACCAGAGGACAGGGATTGAAGTTCTTGAATGAAAAGCAGCACTTGTGCCTAATAAACACAGAGAATACTGCAGAAAGCCAACGGGTCGAGCAGCATCTGTGGAAAGGGAAACAGAGCTGACGTTGTGAGTCTGGTACGTTGTTTGTTCAGAACCCGAGTTTCCTGCATGGCAATCAATTCCCAGACATGAGAAAACGGGTCTTTATTGAGACGGGTTTTGTGAAGTTTGAGCGATAATGCAACCAACAGGAAGTCATTTAAAATCGCCAGCGAAGAAATCATAGCCAGCAGGTTACCACCCTGGGCGGGGAGCCCCAAAGGATCTCTACGCCAACACCTTAAGTGTTCGGCCACAACTACACGCCCAAAGTTGTGGTCTAAACTTTCTCATGGAATAGTTCTAACAGGAAAGGTGAGTATTGGCATTGTCCTGTCCGCGCCATAGCCCCAACGGTTCCTGTTGCCCTGGATTTGATCAGGACAGAGGAGGCTGATGGGAGATCGAATTGAACTACACACATTGATGAGAGATAGAGCGGCTGGGAAGGATCCATTCCCATGCGTAGAGAGATTAATAATCAGGGCCGAAAATAAGGAGCCACTTCAAGAAATTTGGGGTTCATTCAGCAAAGCTAATGTATGACTGTTCACAGAAAATTGTGATGAAAGTCTCTCGAGTTATTTTGATGAGAAGTGTTGATGATGCTAATACAATCGATAGGATGAACGTAGATTGGTAAATGTATTTGGTGACAGTTCTGTTCTAGCCCTGTGAGCGAAACCTGGATCTGAAGGAGTAGAAGGGACATTAACAACATCGATCTGAAATTGGACACGTGACAAGGAACAGAGCCATCATGAACAGTTGGCTTTTGAACTGGAGAAGGTTTCTCGTGAAATTCGCTTGAGGCTTGAGGTATGCAAGGTCAAGATAATTTAGGTAAAACACGGAAACGCTATCCTCATTAGCAGACAGTGAAAGGATTACAAGACACAAATTAAACATTTTCGACAAGTGATACAGGGGACTGGGAAGATAAGTATTATAAACTGTGAACAGCAAAGTTCTGGAGCACAACACATACATTCAAAGACCGAAAACATCCAGGTCCTGATTAATCAGATTGCATTGTAGTGCATGTTTGCAAAACATCCACTTGCAATGTCCTAGAAAAGAGTGACAAAACCCATCCCTGTCAGCCCAGGATAGAAAATCCGAAGGGATGAACGTTTGCTGATTTTCTGAAGATTCACAGAGCTTGGACTGGGTTTTGGTGATTGTTTCTTTTCCACTCCCAGGAGCCGCAGTGTTTGAGGCGTTGAGTTGGGGAGAATAAAATGTGCCCGTGAGCAGCATGTGGGGCTATTTCAGCTTCCCCTCATATGACTGCGCTGTGAGTTGACTCAGATGTTCTCAGGGACATTTACTGACGCGAGACAGTGAAAGGATTCTCATTCCCGCAGATCGGGAATTCAAACCGTATGCCGGCTACAGGACAATGAGAAAGATTAATTGGGGTGTGTGAAGAAGCTGTGAGCTGCATTTCAAACAGGGAGGT
The DNA here is from genome assembly GCF_047496795.1 of Chiloscyllium punctatum. NCBI lineage: Eukaryota > Metazoa > Chordata > Chondrichthyes > Orectolobiformes > Hemiscylliidae > Chiloscyllium > Chiloscyllium punctatum. The sequence goes on along the minus strand of NC_092774.1, from coordinate 60,320,345 downwards.
GGAGTCAGATGCATCATCCATTGGCCCCGGCCCTGTGCGTATCTCACGCCACCATGCTGCAGAGTTCTGACGTTAGCACGGACATGCGCAGCAATGGGTTCATTCACAAGGCGAACAACCAAAGATAATCACCGTCACTGATTCCCTTCCACAGGCCCAACTTGGTGAAGCAGTATCTTTCACTGGCAAAGGAAACACCCTTGTCCTCAGGTGCCTGCTTCATTTCGATCACGATTTCAAGCACCTCACTCTTCTAGTCTCATTTCCAAACACTTTGCTCATAGCCTCAAAAGAAGCTCTGCGGGTATCTGCTTGTTCCACCCGAACAGGCAGTGGGTTGCAGATTCCCACCAGTCCCAATTTGAGTGAAATATTTTTCCCCCTCCACTGATTTGAATCTTAAAGAAGAAGCCGGGGAGCAAGCTCCCTTTCTTTTCGACGACATTTCTCATTTTGTACTCGGCAGGGTTCACACCTGCGAGGGGAAACCGCAATGGATTTCATGTACATCGCATTAACCACTCGGCCCACGAATACAGAACCACACTGACAGCTTGACTTCCCAGGCCTGTCTGCCTATGGAGCTGAGAAAGAGTGAATCATCGCAGAGTTTGTTTGAATCCAATCACTTCACAGTGATTCGAAAGGGTTAAATATCGGCACATGGTGTTTGCAGATATTTCGGTGTTTCACCCCAAAAGATGAAATGAACTTTCAGTTAGAAATTGCAGGAGGAACTCAGCAGGTCAGGCAACATCTGTGGAAAGAGAATCAGAGGCAACATTTCAAAATTGTGTTTTCACCGACAGGTACTGTCAAACCTGCCTAGTTTCTCTTTTGGTCTCGTCTTCTCAGCAAACGCAGTCCCTTCCGTTAGACATCAATTCAATTCAGAAACCCCTTTGTGGAGAAGATTTCCGTTGGGGGAAAATTTTCCTGACGCCATTAAAAGCGCACAGCTTCGAAGCCAAAGAAGGGCAGCGAACACACCGCCCCTGGGTGGGCTCGAACCACCAACCTCTCGGTTAACAGCCGAACGCGCTGACCAATTGCGCCACAGAGACAGGCGCTGACTTGGGCTGCACCATCGCCTGGTGATTTTATAATTCAGCCTCCCCGCCGAGAATTACAATTGTCGTCTATCAGTTTTACTTTTCCATAATCAAGCCTGGGAGATCTCTTGTGGAGATACCGGGGACAGTCTGCAGACACATCCATGTCACGAGGAACTAGCTTTCTTACTCCGGGGCCGTCGCCCTTCCAGCCTTTCAGTGTTTTGCCTGTTCCCGAGTTCTCTCGTTGGCTCGCAGGGGAGAAGGGGTTTGAATTCATGATGTGCAGGAACGACAATTCTTTCATTGTCTCAGATCAGTTCATGTGCCAAGAACATCAGAGTCAACCTCCCGGCCTCGTCAACAAGGGGACGGTGTCTGGACTGTCTCTGCTCAATCGGACCGGTCATCTTTCATTCTCCTCGAAATCCGCTTCGCAAAGTGTTTCTAAAGGTTCACAAAGCTGGAGACTGGGATTTCTGTGTTGCTTCATGAACATTTGAACATTTTTCCATTTCCTAACTGACAATATTTTGCCAAAATCTCTTCCAATTGTACGCCTTGCCTCATGTCCAGGGATGAGGAATTTCCATTTTGGGGAGACATTCCCAAGGTGGAGAATGTTCGCTTTGGAGCAAAGAAGGAAAACTGGAGATTTCCTGGGGCTGTTGGTCACGATGGAGGAAGAAGCGGTGGGAATGGGCAGTTTAATGATCAGAAGAACCAATTGCCACTGACCAGAGTCAGTTACCAGAGGACAGGGATTGAAGTTCTTGAATGAAAAGCAGCACTTGTGCCTAATAAACACAGAGAATACTGCAGAAAGCCAACGGGTCGAGCAGCATCTGTGGAAAGGGAAACAGAGCTGACGTTGTGAGTCTGGTACGTTGTTTGTTCAGAACCCGAGTTTCCTGCATGGCAATCAATTCCCAGACATGAGAAAACGGGTCTTTATTGAGACGGGTTTTGTGAAGTTTGAGCGATAATGCAACCAACAGGAAGTCATTTAAAATCGCCAGCGAAGAAATCATAGCCAGCAGGTTACCACCCTGGGCGGGGAGCCCCAAAGGATCTCTACGCCAACACCTTAAGTGTTCGGCCACAACTACACGCCCAAAGTTGTGGTCTAAACTTTCTCATGGAATAGTTCTAACAGGAAAGGTGAGTATTGGCATTGTCCTGTCCGCGCCATAGCCCCAACGGTTCCTGTTGCCCTGGATTTGATCAGGACAGAGGAGGCTGATGGGAGATCGAATTGAACTACACACATTGATGAGAGATAGAGCGGCTGGGAAGGATCCATTCCCATGCGTAGAGAGATTAATAATCAGGGCCGAAAATAAGGAGCCACTTCAAGAAATTTGGGGTTCATTCAGCAAAGCTAATGTATGACTGTTCACAGAAAATTGTGATGAAAGTCTCTCGAGTTATTTTGATGAGAAGTGTTGATGATGCTAATACAATCGATAGGATGAACGTAGATTGGTAAATGTATTTGGTGACAGTTCTGTTCTAGCCCTGTGAGCGAAACCTGGATCTGAAGGAGTAGAAGGGACATTAACAACATCGATCTGAAATTGGACACGTGACAAGGAACAGAGCCATCATGAACAGTTGGCTTTTGAACTGGAGAAGGTTTCTCGTGAAATTCGCTTGAGGCTTGAGGTATGCAAGGTCAAGATAATTTAGGTAAAACACGGAAACGCTATCCTCATTAGCAGACAGTGAAAGGATTACAAGACACAAATTAAACATTTTCGACAAGTGATACAGGGGACTGGGAAGATAAGTATTATAAACTGTGAACAGCAAAGTTCTGGAGCACAACACATACATTCAAAGACCGAAAACATCCAGGTCCTGATTAATCAGATTGCATTGTAGTGCATGTTTGCAAAACATCCACTTGCAATGTCCTAGAAAAGAGTGACAAAACCCATCCCTGTCAGCCCAGGATAGAAAATCCGAAGGGATGAACGTTTGCTGATTTTCTGAAGATTCACAGAGCTTGGACTGGGTTTTGGTGATTGTTTCTTTTCCACTCCCAGGAGCCGCAGTGTTTGAGGCGTTGAGTTGGGGAGAATAAAATGTGCCCGTGAGCAGCATGTGGGGCTATTTCAGCTTCCCCTCATATGACTGCGCTGTGAGTTGACTCAGATGTTCTCAGGGACATTTACTGACGCGAGACAGTGAAAGGATTCTCATTCCCGCAGATCGGGAATTCAAACCGTATGCCGGCTACAGGACAATGAGAAAGATTAATTGGGGTGTGTGAAGAAGCTGTGAGCTGCATTTCAAACAGGGAGGTGGAGTCAGATGCATCATCCATTGGCCCCGGCCCTGTGCGTATCTCACGCCACCATGCTGCAGAGTTCTGACGTTAGCACGGACATGCGCAGCAATGGGTTCATTCACAAGGCGAACAACCAAAGATAATCACCGTCACTGATTCCCTTCCACAGGCCCAACTTGGTGAAGCAGTATCTTTCACTGGCAAAGGAAACACCCTTGTCCTCAGGTGCCTGCTTCATTTCGATCACGATTTCAAGCACCTCACTCTTCTAGTCTCATTTCCAAACACTTTGCTCATAGCCTCAAAAGAAGCTCTGCGGGTATCTGCTTGTTCCACCCGAACAGGCAGTGGGTTGCAGATTCCCACCAGTCCCAATTTGAGTGAAATATTTTTCCCCCTCCACTGATTTGAATCTTAAAGAAGAAGCCGGGGAGCAAGCTCCCTTTCTTTTCGACGACATTTCTCATTTTGTACTCGGCAGGGTTCACACCTGCGAGGGGAAACCGCAATGGATTTCATGTACATCGCATTAACCACTCGGCCCACGAATACAGAACCACACTGACAGCTTGACTTCCCAGGCCTGTCTGCCTATGGAGCTGAGAAAGAGTGAATCATCGCAGAGTTTGTTTGAATCCAATCACTTCACAGTGATTCGAAAGGGTTAAATATCGGCACATGGTGTTTGCAGATATTTCGGTGTTTCACCCCAAAAGATGAAATGAACTTTCAGTTAGAAATTGCAGGAGGAACTCAGCAGGTCAGGCAACATCTGTGGAAAGAGAATCAGAGGCAACATTTCAAAATTGTGTTTTCACCGACAGGTACTGTCAAACCTGCCTAGTTTCTCTTTTGGTCTCGTCTTCTCAGCAAACGCAGTCCCTTCCGTTAGACATCAATTCAATTCAGAAACCCCTTTGTGGAGAAGATTTCCGTTGGGGGAAAATTTTCCTGACGCCATTAAAAGCGCACAGCTTCGAAGCCAAAGAAGGGCAGCGAACACACCGCCCCTGGGTGGGCTCGAACCACCAACCTCTCGGTTAACAGCCGAACGCGCTGACCAAATGCGCCACAGAGACAGGCGCTGACTTGGGCTGCACCATCGCCTGGTGATTTTATACTTCAGCCTCCCCGCCGAGAATTACAATTGTCGTCTATCAGTTTTACTTTTCCATTATCAAGCCTGGGAGATCTCTTGTGGAGATACCGGGGACAGTCTGCAGACACATCCATGTCACGAGGAACTAGCTTTCTTACTCCGGGGCCGTCGCCCTTCCAGCCTTTCAGTGTTTTGCCTGTTCCCGAGTTCTCTCGTTGGCTCGCAGGGGAGAAGGGGTTTGAATTCATGATGTGCAGGAACGACAATTCTTTCATTGTCTCAGATCAGTTCATGTGCCAAGAACATCAGAGTCAACCTCCCGGCCTCGTCAACAAGGGGACGGTGTCTGGACTGTCTCTGCTCAATCGGACCGGTCATCTTTCATTCTCCTCGAAATCCGCTTCGCAAAGTGTTTCTAAAGGTTCACAAAGCTGGAGACTGGGATTTCTGTGTTGCTTCATGAACATTTGAACATTTTTCCATTTCCTAACTGACAATATTTTGCCAAAATCTCTTCCAATTGTACGCCTTGCCTCATGTCCAGGGATGAGGAATTTCCATTTTGGGGAGACATTCCCAAGATGGAGAATGTTCGCTTTGGAGCAAAGAAGGAAAACTGGAGATTTCCTGGGGCTGTTGGTCACGATGGAGGAAGAAGCGGTGGGAATGGGCAGTTTAATGATCAGAAGAACCAATTGCCACTGACCAGAGTCAGTTACCAGAGGACAGGGATTGAAGTTCTTGAATGAAAAGCAGCACTTGTGCCTAATAAACACAGAGAATACTGCAGAAAGCCAACGGGTCGAGCAGCATCTGTGGAAAGGGAAACAGAGCTGACGTTGTGAGTCTGGTACGTTGTTTGTTCAGAACCCGAGTTTCCTGCATGGCAATCAATTCCCAGACATGAGAAAACGGGTCTTTATTGAGACGGGTTTTGTGAAGTTTGAGCGATAATGCAACCAACAGGAAGTCATTTAAAATCGCCAGCGAAGAAATCATAGCCAGCAGGTTACCACCCTGGGCGGGGAGCCCCAAAGGATCTCTACGCCAACACCTTAAGTGTTCGGCCACAACTACACGCCCAAAGTTGTGGTCTAAACTTTCTCATGGAATAGTTCTAACAGGAAAGGTGAGTATTGGCATTGTCCTGTCCGCGCCATAGCCCCAACGGTTCCTGTTGCCCTGGATTTGATCAGGACAGAGGAGGCTGATGGGAGATCGAATTGAACTACACACATTGATGAGAGATAGAGCGGCTGGGAAGGATCCATTCCCATGCGTAGAGAGATTAATAATCAGGGCCGAAAATAAGGAGCCACTTCAAGAAATTTGGGGTTCATTCAGCAAAGCTAATGTATGACTGTTCACAGAAAATTGTGATGAAAGTCTCTCGAGTTATTTTGATGAGAAGTGTTGATGATGCTAATACAATCGATAGGATGAACGTAGATTGGTAAATGTATTTGGTGACAGTTCTGTTCTAGCCCTGTGAGCGAAACCTGGATCTGAAGGAGTAGAAGGGACATTAACAACATCGATCTGAAATTGGACACGTGACAAGGAACAGAGCCATCATGAACAGTTGGCTTTTGAACTGGAGAAGGTTTCTCGTGAAATTCGCTTGAGGCTTGAGGTATGCAAGGTCAAGATAATTTAGGTAAAACACGGAAACGCTATCCTCATTAGCAGACAGTGAAAGGATTACAAGACACAAATTAAACATTTTCGACAAGTGATACAGGGGACTGGGAAGATAAGTATTATAAACTGTGAACAGCAAAGTTCTGGAGCACAACACATACATTCAAAGACCGAAAACATCCAGGTCCTGATTAATCAGATTGCATTGTAGTGCATGTTTGCAAAACATCCACTTGCAATGTCCTAGAAAAGAGTGACAAAACCCATCCCTGTCAGCCCAGGATAGAAAATCCGAAGGGATGAACGTTTGCTGATTTTCTGAAGATTCACAGAGCTTGGACTGGGTTTTGGTGATTGTTTCTTTTCCACTCCCAGGAGCCGCAGTGTTTGAGGCGTTGAGTTGGGGAGAATAAAATGTGCCCGTGAGCAGCATGTGGGGCTATTTCAGCTTCCCCTCATATGACTGCGCTGTGAGTTGACTCAGATGTTCTCAGGGACATTTACTGACGCGAGACAGTGAAAGGATTCTCATTCCCGCAGATCGGGAATTCAAACCGTATGCCGGCTACAGGACAATGAGAAAGATTAATTGGGGTGTGTGAAGAAGCTGTGAGCTGCATTTCAAACAGGGAGGTGGAGTCAGATGCATCATCCATTGGCCCCGGCCCTGTGCGTATCTCACGCCACCATGCTGCAGAGTTCTGACGTTAGCACGGACATGCGCAGCAATGGGTTCATTCACAAGGCGAACAACCAAAGATAATCACCGTCACTGATTCCCTTCCACAGGCCCAACTTGGTGAAGCAGTATCTTTCACTGGCAAAGGAAACACCCTTGTCCTCAGGTGCCTGCTTCATTTCGATCACGATTTCAAGCACCTCACTCTTCTAGTCTCATTTCCAAACACTTTGCTCATAGCCTCAAAAGAAGCTCTGCGGGTATCTGCTTGTTCCACCCGAACAGGCAGTGGGTTGCAGATTCCCACCAGTCCCAATTTGAGTGAAATATTTTTCCCCCTCCACTGATTTGAATCTTAAAGAAGAAGCCGGGGAGCAAGCTCCCTTTCTTTTCGACGACATTTCTCATTTTGTACTCGGCAGGGTTCACACCTGCGAGGGGAAACCGCAATGGATTTCATGTACATCGCATTAACCACTCGGCCCACGAATACAGAACCACACTGACAGCTTGACTTCCCAGGCCTGTCTGCCTATGGAGCTGAGAAAGAGTGAATCATCGCAGAGTTTGTTTGAATCCAATCACGTCACAATGATTCGAAAGGGTTATATATCTGCATGCGGCGTCTCCAGTTGTTTCATCCCAAAAGATGAAATGAACTTGCAGTAAAAAACAAAACTAGAAATTGCACGAGGAACTGAGAAGGTCAGGCAACGTCTGTGGAAAGAGAATCAGAGACAACATTTCAGAATTTTGTTTTCTCCGACAGGTACTGTCAAACCTGCCGAGTTTCTCTTTTGGTCTCGTCTTCTCAGCGTACGCAGTCCCTTACGTTAGACATTAATTCAATTCGAAATCCCTTTGTGGAGAAGATTTCCGTTTGGGGAACATTTTCCTGACCCCATTAAAAGCGCACAGCTTTGAGGCCATGGCCTGTGTGAACTTGTGGCGCAACGGTAGCGCGTCTGACTCGAGTTCCCGAAGTTGCATGTTCGAATCTCGATTGGCTGCATTGCGTCGACTCCTTATGTTTCAAATCATGAAAGGAGTCCGTTGACTCCGTATATCGGTTGAGTCAAATCTTGCCGTTTGCGTCTAATGAATCTGCCTCTTTGTCAGTTCGGGATTTACTGACCTCAACCACTCCCTGTACGAAAGTATTCTTCCTGTTGTCACTTTTGGTTCTTTTCCTCGTGACTTTTAAACTCTGTCGAATCGTTGCCGATCCTTTCAGGCGTGAGAACAATTTGACGACATTACTTTCTCTGTCTAGACTTCGCATGACTTGAAAAGCTTCAATCGGGCTAGATTTCAAACTTACGTACTCCGAAGAGAGCTGTCCCAAATTTCTAATCGACCCTCATCGCTGACATCCCTCAAACACTGCACCACTCCCGTCAACTTATTCAACGCTACCTCCAATCATTTGACTTCGCTGCTTTCTGTCCCATTGGTCCTCCAGGGAGCCCAACCTCGTTTTACGAAGGTGCTTTTTGATCAAATTAAATAGGCACTTTCGCACAAGACATGAAACGCGGTCTCCTCCGGGCTTTGAACCCGCGATCTTTCGAACGCCTGCGTTAATGAGGACCCAAAGCGAGAATTACGCCCCGACACCAACGAGCCACACGGCTCGCCACACGGGCGCCCCTGCCCCCGCCCTACCTCTTGAACCAGCTGAGTCTTGCTCAGAGTAAAGTCCAGTTGACATTGAACAGGCTGGGGCTGTTTTCTCTGGAACGTCGGAGGTTGAAGGGTAACTTTATGGAGGTTTACAAAATTATGAGGGGCATGGATAGGATAAATAGGCAAAGTTAATTCCCAGGGGTCGGGGAGTCAGGAACTAGAGGGCTTTAGGGTTTAGGGTGAGAGGGGAAAGATATAAAAGAGATCCTAGGGGCAACTTTTTCACGCAGAGGGTGGTGCGTGTATGGAATGAGCTGCCAGAGAAAGTGGCGGAGACTGGTACAATTGCAACATTTAAGAGGCGTTTGGATGGATATATGAATAGGAAGGGTTTGGAGGTATATGGGCCGGGTGCTGGCAGGTGGGATTAGATTGGGGTGGGATATCTGGTCGGCATGGACGGGTTGGACCGAAGGGTCTGTTTCCATGCTGTACATCTCTATGACTGTATGAACAGCTGCTTCTCATTCTGTCTCTCTGCTGCCGTTTGCCCGTCCCCAGGAACCGGGCCCTCTCTACTGGCAGAAAATTAACCCGTTTTCTTTCTAAACTTTTCTCTGACACCGGAGTGACCAGTGACAAGTATTGCCCTCCTCAACATAGGGCACAGAGAACAGGAGAAGACCCCACAGACCTCCACGAGTGTGTCATCTCAACTCTGCATACTGGGCCTGTGTATCAATGTGAAATATTTACGTCGAAGTTTTTTGGGAAGCAGATGATACGGCGAGGTGCACAACAGTGCGCCGTTATACGGGAAAGCTGCTAAACTCGACATTGAGTGAAGAGGGAAGATGGTTTCCCTTCTGGGTTATGCTCCCATCGCCCACCGGCAGAATTATCGCCGACGAGCAAATATTAACTCTGTCTAAATTGCCACATTCTGTTTTTACGAACCGTGATTTCACTCAGAAGCACAATTTACCTGCTCCCTCCTGAATATCCTTCCAGGCTCGAACATACCTTCCAGGTGAAGCAGCACTTTATCTGCACATTTGCTGCAACCTAGTCTACTGCATTCGCTGCTCACAGCGTCGTTTCCCCAACGGAGCATGAAGTATAAACTGGATGACTGCTTCGCAGAACATCTCGGTTCTGCCCGCGAAAAAAGGCCCTGAGCTTTGTGCTTTCCTGCCACTTTAACACGCCACCATGTTCCCAGGCCAACATCTCTGTCTCAGGCTTACAGCAGTGTTCCAGCAAAGCTCAGCTCCAGATGAAAGAACAACGCCTCATATTCTACTTCAAAACCCTACAGCCCTCCGGTCTTCGAGATCGAGTTCCATGACTTTAGGGCCTGAAATCCCCCATGTCCTTGACCCCTACCACACACATACGAGCCCTTGTTATCACATAGTTTGCTACGACACACTACTTATTGTTAGCCACTAACGGTCTTCAATAACAGTTATTCACCCTCCCACACGGATCGTTATTTACTCCTTTGTCCCTCCTATTGTTCTCTCTCTGAGCTGGCGGGAAAGAGAGCAATGTACACTGGAGACTCTGAGCCAGCTGAAACTTGCTCACTGTGAAATACATTCCACTTTGCTCCCAGAATTGCAAGCAGCAAAGAGTTTCCAGAACATCGGCTTGTCATTCTGTCCCCGGGATGCGGTTTCTGACATGCGAATCGTCTTGTCATTCACTTCGGAACGGTCTTGGCGAACTACTGCAGGGAAAGCATGAAACCACAAGGTACGCGTTTTCAATTTTATCAGCTCATTAGCATCTCAGAGAAGTGGTTTTGCGATTCAGCTATCAGCTCATTAGCATCTCAGAGAAGTGGTTTTGCGATTCAGCTCAGAGGAAACCTTCGAAGAACAGGAGAAGACCACTCAGACCTCCAAAAGCACGCTGTGAGTTTCGATATGAACCGGAACACTCAGGAAGTCGTTTGAAAGGCAAGATGCTGAACAGAGTGACATCTCGAAGGAAAGAAGCTCAACGAGGCTCTGAACAAGAGCAGATGGCGGTTTTGATCCATCGACCTCTGGGTTATGGGCCTAGCACGGTCCCCCTGTGCCACTCTGCTCCTCCGCAGAGTGCGTCTTTCCACAGGTCCCTTCAGCCTTTCGTCTGGCGCGTGGCATGCACCTCAGAGACTGATGTCAAAGATCTTCACTGCTGTCGTCTTATATGGTGTTGCGCAGACGTCTGGAGGCTGTGTAAATATAAACTTTTTCTAACTTCCCACATTCTCTTGTGATTTCACTCTGAATAGACGCCATGCGGCCCACCTTCGCTCTGCTGGGTCGACACAGTAAGTAAACGTGGGTCTCTATTCGTATCATTCTCTTGCCTTCTCCATGTAATTCTGCACATTGTTACTTTAAACATGATCACCGAATTCCCGTTTGCGTCTAATGAATCTGCCTCTTTGTCAGTGTCAGTTAGGGATTTACTGACCCGCAACCACTCCCTGTACGAAAGCATTCTTCCTAATGTCACTTTTGGTTCTTTTCCTCATGACTTTAAAACTCTGCCGAATCGTTGCCTATCCTTCCAGGCTCGAACATACTTTCCAGGTGAAGCAGCACTTTACCTGCACATTTGCCACAACCTAGTCTACTGCATTCGCTCGTCCTCGTGAGTTTAAATCTCTGCCGAATCACTATAGATCCTTTCAGGCATGGGAGCATTTTCACAGCATTATTTCCTGTTTCTAGGCCCCTACTGACTTGGAAAACTTCGGTTGTCTGAGGAGAGCTGGCCCAGTTTTTCAATCTACCTTGATTGATGACATTTTTACTTTATTCCTCAAACACCGCACCACTTACATCAACCTGTTCAACGCGATCTCCAACCATTTCACTTCCCTGTTTTCTGCCTCATTCATACTCCAAGCAGCCCAACCTCGTTTCACGAAGGTGCTTTTTGAGAAAATTAATGGGGCATTTTTGCACAAATCAAGTTAAGCGACACAGCCTCGTCGCGCACAAGTCTGCACAGTTAAAGACTCTACGTGAGAATCATGCCCCGAAACCAACAAGCCAAACAGCGGCTATTTCCCGACCTCACACCTCTTAAGCCAGCTGAGACTTGCTTAGTGTGAAATACATTTGACATTGCTCTCAGAATTGCAAGTGACGAAGAGTTTCCAGAACAGCTGCTTCTCATTCTGTCTCCCTGCTGCTCGTTGTCCCGTCCCCAGGAACCGGGCTCCCTCCACTGTTTCAAAACTTTTCTCTGACACCCGAGTGTCCAGTGACAAGCATTGCCCTCCTCAACATAGGATACAGAGAACAGGAGACCACTCAGAGGTTGTCACCTCTGGGCCAGTATATCATTGTGAAATATTTATGGCGAAGCTTTTTTGGGAAGCAGATGAGAAGGCAAGGTGCAGAACAGAGCGCCGTTATACGGGAAAGCTGCTAAAGACGACGTTGAATGAATAGGAGAGAATGGACTCCCTTTTGGGTTATGGTTCCAACACGCACACATTGTGCCATTCCCCTGCATTGCTCGGCAGTTTTTCCAGAGAAGTATTCAGCTTTTCATCTGGCGTGTGGCAGGCACGTTTGAGAATGACGTCAGAAGATCTTCACTGCTGTCGTGTCATATGCTGTTGTGCAGACATATCGTCGATGTGCAAAAATAAACTCTGTCTAAATTCCCACATTCTGTTTTTCGAACTATGATTTCGCTCAAAATCACTAATTTTCAAAACTCGCAATATTCAAACTTTAACAAATTGCTCATAGAAATGATTAGTGAACACCTGGAAGAAATTCTTCCAAACTTACCTGGGAATTTTCGCTTTGAGGGGTCTTGAACTTTGTGGAAGGAAGGGAAGTTTGCCTCGAGGCTGTTTAATGTGGAGATGCGTTTTCCATGTGAACTGGTCGGAGTTGACCATCCCAGTGCTTCCCGATGCAGGGCTGCCTGACCCCCAGGGAGGTTTACTTGGAGCAACTGGAGTGAATCCAGAGAGGGAGCAGATTCTGCAAAGGTGCTCAAATACTTTCTATCTCTCCTTTCGGTCTTTTCCTTGTGTATTCCCTCAGTTTGGCACGTGTGCAGTTTGCACCCTGGAAAATGATTGCTTTTTTCCCCATGTTCACAATTAAAAGTGTAGTTTCTCATGGAACTGAGCCGCATTGACAGGATTGTCATATTGATATATATATATATGTACACGTATTTAGTTTAAGATTAGATTATATTTGAATGAAGTTTTCCTCTAAACACACCTGAGCCTATCTGGCTGCATGAGGGATTTCAGGTTTCTGTGTGCTGGGTATTATGTGATCAGCAGGCATCTGGCAAACTACAGGAACTGCCACCGATGTTATGTTCGTTTCAGTGTACTGCCAATTATCACTTATTTTGTGATTTTTTTTTTGCAGGAAGACGTGCCGAAAGAAATCTGAAAACAAATGATCCATCAACTTCTGACAGAGCCACTTGATTCATTGGGACTTGAATATCAGCAGCCATTCCAATCAAGAAGACATGGTTGCTTTTGTTTGCTTGAGAGATTTTGGACACTGGTGCGGCAGGAAGAACACTGAGACACCGAGTGAGGGAGATTCAGTGCACTGACTGTGAAAAGTGCTTCACACCATTTACTCAGCTTGGGGGAATCAAAGTCTCACCCCTCACGGTGGGAAAGACGATGTCCCCGTTCTGAGTGTAATTTCAAACCCAGACCAACACAAGGAAAGCTCTCCCAATGGGGAAACTGTGGAAATGTGGGGACTGAGGGAAAGGATTCCCTTTCCCATCCCTCCTGGAAACCCACAAATATATTCACAGCGGGGAGAGGCCATTCACCTGCTCGGTGTGCAGGAGGTGCTTCAGTCGGATCAGCCATCTGGAGACGCACGAGTGGGTCCACAAGTGAGAAAAGCCATTCACGTGCCCCATGTGCAGGAGAGAGTTCACTCAGTCAGCTGCACTGCTGACCCACCAGTGGGTCCACACCGGAGAGAGGCCGTTCACCTGCTGTCGGAGCCGAAAAGGCTTCACCTGCTCCTCCCACCTGCGGAGGCACCAGCGCGTTCACGTGCCATCGCAGGGGCGATGGGAGGAGCGATGGCCGAGCGCCGCTAACAACCCAGCTTTGGGGACTCTCAGGTTCGAATCCCATCGCGGCAGATGGCAGAATTGGGATTCGGTCAGTAATCTGGACTTCAGAATCTAAGGATGAAACCATTTTCAGAGGGCAAAAACCCATCTGATTCACTCATGTCCTTTTCAGTGATGGAAACTGCCGTTGCGGGAAAAGATTCACTCAGTCGTCCCAGCTGCATGCTTTACCCGGCTTTACGAAGGATCCAGTTACAAAGGGACAACAACTCAACTGACCAATAATAAAGAAAGTGTGGTGGGAGGAGTGGGGGTGAGCGTGTGCACTTTGAGCTTGAGGTGCTTTTTTTTTAAGAAAAGCAACTTTTTGTACGCCTTGTGATGTGGAGATCTGAAGCTGCAACAAAGTTGGGTCGCAGTAAAGGTTACCTGAACTTACGGTCAGGCTTAAACTCTCATTGAAAGCTGGGAGATCCAACAGCTTCTCATTTCATTCAGCCACCAGCACCGAGTTTCCAATGTCGTGTCTCAGAAGGAACAGTGAATGAGTAGATGGTATTGTTCGAAATTGTAAATTTTTTAGGACTGCAGGTTTATTGTTTAATTGACATTGCAAAGTTTACTGGCAACAGTGGGAGGTGCGGGCTGTATTCACTGGAAACAAAGTTTTAAAATGACACAGACACCAGGGTATATTCCAGCAGGTTTATTTGGAAGCACAAGGTTTTGGAGCGCTGTTCCTTCATCAGGTAGCTGTTGAGTAGAATGGTAAGACACAGAATATATAGCAAAAGATTATAGTGTCATGCAACATAAATGATACATTGAAGAAACCTGTTAAGTCTTTCATCTTTTAAAATGGGTTGCAGATTTCGGTTCATTAATCTGTAAATCCCAGAACTTCTTTTTATTAACATTCTCGAGGTAACTAAATGTTTTATAAAGGGAGGTGACACCTGAGTTCAGATAACGCATGAGAGCTGTGAGGTTAGAGTCGTTCTGTATCCCAGCCTTGAGTCAGACATTTTCTATTTCCAAACATATAATCCTGAAAATGCAATTCACCCCAAAGACTTCTATGTGTGAGTGCATTCATGAGTCAGAGCGTCTGTGTGTGTGTGTGTGTGTGTGTGTGCGCGCATGCTGGGTAAAGTGTGCGTGTGATGGAGTATAATTGTGTGAGAAGGTGTGTGCCATGGATGAGAGTGTGAGGGGTGTATCAATGTGTGTCTGAGAGAGAGCCCTGTCTATCAGAGAGGGTCTGCACGACCGTGTGAGTACTTGTGTATTTGTGTGTGTGCGTGTGAGAGAGAGAGAGAGAGACAGAGAGAGAGAGAGATAGGGTTTGTGTGTATTGTGTAGCTGGGTCTCCTGCAGTGAGACATGAATCCAAGGTTTCAGCTGAGGTCATTCTCGTGTATTCCAAACCTGTTATCAGCCTCTGCTCGGCCACTAGAAATGCTTAAGCAGTTGAGCCGTTTCACAACACACACTGGAGAGGGCAAGGTGAAGGGCTTATGTCTGAAACATTGATTCCCCTGCTCTCTGGATGCTGCCTGACCTGCTGTGCTTTTTCAACACCACACTCTCGACTCTGCTCTCCAGCATCTGCAGTTCTCACTTTCTCCTCATGGGCGAGGTGGGATTTGTCTTTTATTCACTCATTCACTCTTACAGCCTATCCTTGTTTGTGGCCCAACTGTGCATCCTGAAGAAGGGCTTATGCCCGAAACGTCGATTCTCCTGTTCCTTGGATGCTTCCTGACCTGCTGCGCTTTTCCAGCAACACATTTTCAGCTCTGATCTCCAGCATCTGCAGTCCTCACTTTCTACTCAGAGAATAGGGCCCCTCAAAGATCAGAAAGGCGGCCTTTGTGTGGAGCCACAGAAAATGGGGGAGATACTAAATGAATATTTTGCATCAGTATTTACTGTGGAAAAGGATATGGAAGATATAGACTGAAGGGAAATAGATGGTGACACCTTGCAAAATGTCCAGATTACAGAGGAAGAAGTGTCTTGAAACGGTTAAAGATGGATAAATCCCCAGGACCTGATCAGGTGTAACCAAGAATTCTGTGGGAAGCTCGAGAAGTGATTGCTGGGCCTCTTGCTGAGTTATTTGTATCATCAATAGTCACAGGTGAGGTGTCGGAAGACTGGAGGTTGGCAAATGTGGTGCCACTGTTTAAGAAGGGCGGTAAAGAGAGTCCAGATAACCATAGACCGGTGAGCCTGACCACGGTGGTGGCTAAGTTGTTGGAGGGAATCCTGAGGGGCAGGATGTACATGTATTTGGAAAGGCAAGGACTGATTCGGCATAGTCAACATGGCTTTGTGCACAGGATTTCATGTCTCAGAAACTTGATTGAGGTTTTTGAAGAAGTAACAAAGAAGATTGATGAGGGCAGAGCAGTAGATGTGATCTATACGGACTTCAGTAAGGCGTTCAACAAGGTTCCCCATGGGAGATTGATTAACGAGGTTAGATCTCAGGGAGAACTAGCCATTTGGATACAGAACTGGCTCAAAGGTAGAAGGCAGAGGGTGGTGGTGGAGGGCTGTTTTTCCGGCTGGAGGCGTGTGACCAGTGGAGTGCCACAAGGATCGGTGCTGGGCCCTCTACTTTTTGTCATTTACATAAATGATTTGGATTCGAGCATAAAAGGTACTGTTAGTAAGTTTTCAGATGACATCAAAATTGGAGGTGTAGAGGACAGCAAAGAGGGTTACCTCAGATTACAACAGGATCTGGACCAGATGGGCCAAGGAGCTGAGAAGTGGCAGATGGAGTTTAATTCAGATAAATGTGAGGTGCTGTATTTTGGGAAAGCAAATCTTAGCAGGACTTATACAATTAATCGTAAGGTCCGAGGGAGTGTTTCTGAACAAAGAGACCTTGGAGTGCAGGTTCATAGCTCCTCCTTAAAATTGGAGTCGCAGGTAGATAGGATAATGAAGAAGGCGTTTGGTATGCTTTCCTTTATTGGTCAGAGTATTGAGTACAGCATTTGGGCGGTCATGTTGCAGCTGTACAGGACATTGATTAGGCCACTGTTGGAATATTGCGTCCAATTCTGGTCTCCTTCCTATCGGAAAGATGTTGTGAAACTTGAATGGGTTCAGAAACGATTTACAAGGATGTTGCCAGGGTTGGAGAATCTGAGCTAGAGGGAGAGGCTGAACAGGCTGGGGCTGTTTTCCCTGGCGCATCAGAGGGTGAGGGGTGACCTTGTGGTGGTTTACACAATTGTGAGGGGCATGGATAGAATAAATAGGCAAAGGTTTTTCTCTGGGATCGGGGAGTCCAGAACTAGAGGGCATAGGTTTAGGGCGAGAGGGGAAAGATAGAAATGAGACCGAAGGAGCAACGGAATCACGCAGAGGGTGGTACGTGTATGGAATGAGCTGTCAGAGGAAACGGTGGAGGTTGGTACAATTGCCACATTTAAGAGGCTTTTGGATGGCTATATGAATAGGAAGGGTTTGGAAGGATATGGGCTGGGTGCTGGCAGGTGGGACTAGATTGGGTTGGGATATCTGGTCGGCATGGATGGGTTGGACTAAAGGGTCTGTTCCCATGCTGGACATCTCTGTGACTCTATGATTTTGTCTGGCAGCTCAACTTTTGTATATCTATTCCCCAGGGTGGAGGAAGTCCAAAACTAGAGGGGTTTAGGCTGAGAGGGAAAAGGGTTAAAAGGGACTGAACGGGGGAACTTTTTCACACAGAGCGTGGCATGTGTTTGGAATAAGCTGCCAGAGGCAGTGGTCGAGGCTGGTAGAATTACAACATTTAAAAGGCATCTGGATGGAGGTATGAATAGGAAGGGCTGAGAGAGATATGGGACAAATGCTGGCAAACGGATCACGAGGTTAATGTAGGAAATGTTGTCTGCGTGGACCGAAAGGTTTGTTTCTCTTCTCTGCAACTCTATGACTGTATTTCTACATATTCTGAACCAATTTCACAAGACTAGGAATAGGCCATTCCAAGTTTACCGGCTATCCTCAATTGTGGCCGAACTGTGCAGATTTCAATGCAAGTTTCAGAAAGATGTCTGCAGCTTTTTTTAAACATTTGAATGTGCTTTCAGACATTACTGATGTTTCTGAATACATCATTTTAGCTATTCTCAATGTTAAAGGTCAACCATTTCTCACACTTCCTTTCCCCACCCTCACCCCAGGTCGCCATCACCATCCATTCTCTCTCTATCATTAGAAGGGTTTGATACAGCGATCAAAGAGGGCTCGAGGCACGAGAAAGGACGGGGGGAGGGTACTCAGAGTGAGATTTGACCGGGGGCGCAGAGACTGGGGGAAGAGAAAGAGAGAAAATGGGTAGGAGAGCAGAGCATCGGGGGTAGAGAATGCATGGGGGTACACAGGGTGGGAGAAGAGAGAGAGAATGTGGTGAAGAGGATTGGGGAGGGGAGAGAGAATGCGGAGTTACAAAGTGTGAAGTGAAAGAAATTGGTTGCAGAGTGTGGGGAGAGAGAATGGACAGGGCAGTGGGTGGGGAGAGAATAGACGGGGGCCTGTGGTGGGGAGAGAATGGACGGGGGCAATGGGTGGGGAGAGAATTCATGGGGCAGTGGATGGGGAGAGATTGGACGGGGAGCAGTGGGTCAGGACAGAATGGACACGGGGCAGTGGGTGGGGAGAGAATGGACGGGGCAGTGGGTGGGGAGAGAATGGACGGGGGCAATGGGTTCGGAGAGAATTCATGGGGCCGTGGATGGGGAGAGATTGGACGGGGAGCAGTGGATCAGGACAGAATGGACACGGGGCAATGGGAGGGGAGAGAATGGACAGGGGTCAATGGGTGGGGAGATAATGGACGGGGATAGTGGGTGTGGAGAGAATGGACGGGGCAGTAGATGGGGAGAGAATGGATGGGGTCAATGGGTGGGGAGAGATTGGACAGGGAGCAGTGGGTGGGGAGAGAATGGACGGGCGGCAGTGGGTGGGGTCAGAATGGACGGGGCAAAGGTTGGGGTGAGAATGGACGGGTTAGAGGGTGGAGAAAGACAGCAACACTGAATGGCAGGAGAAGGTGGGGGAGAGAAGGAATGGATGGGGGCAGCGTGTGGGAGGTGAGAGAAAATGAGTGTAAGGGAAGGGACTGGATTGGGGAAGGCAGAGGGTGGAGCGATAAAGGGAATGGATGGGGACAGAGGGTGGATGAGGGACTGGACAGAGGGCAGAGGGTGCAGCGATAGAATGGACGGGGTGGGGAGAGTGGCATGTGTGGGACAGAGAGAGAAGGGACTGGTAGGTTAGGGTAGAGAGAGAGAATGGACAGGGGATGCTATGGGTGGCGGTGAGGGAATGGACAGGGGATGCTATGGGGATGATTGGATGGGGAGGTGAAAATGCATCCCACCCACTCCCAGCATCCCCTTCTCTGCACATGTGCAGTGCAGACTTTTCTGAATGACACGAGAGACGAGTCTGGAACACTGTGTGAGTGCAGTCACCCTCACATCCTGGAATCAGCAAACCACTGCCTTTCTGTTTTAAAAACTAAATAAAGATGTGGGCTATATACTAAGGATGGCGAGATGTGGCTGAGAAACTGAACAGAGGGTCAGCATTTTCAGGAGAGGGGAGCTGGGCAAAGGCAGGAGGATGGAAGGATGAATTTGGGTTGGAATACATTGAAAGGTTTTGGAATTGAGAGACAGAGATTTCGGGGAGAAGAAATAGAAGGCTGTTCTGTGCAAACTAAAATTCTCTCATCCTATTTTCTGCCCTGCACTGACAGCAGGGATCTGTTTTCTCAAGTTTTTAGCAGAGGAGGATTTGCTTTTCAGGCATGGACAAGAAATTTAGTCAGGGCCTGAATATCAGCAGTGTTTGAATCCAGGAGGGGAAATGTTTGTCTGCAGGAAATGATTTCAAATATCAACATGCATTGAGAATCCCCGTGAATACATGCAGCCTGCGTGGGAGTGCTCAAGGGTTCTAATTGCGGAGAGAACTTTAATTTTTCAGCGAAATGTGGACCAGTGTTCTCGCTATAGACGAGCCCTTCACTGGATCGTTGAATCTGCCGAGTAACAACGACCCCTGCCCCATGGAAACTCTGTGGAAGCAAATTGAATTCCTCAAACTGATTGGAGTGTCACCAGGATTGGGGAGAAGCCAATCGATTGCCGAGAGCTGGAGAGGGGATTCCTCGCAGCGCCAGGGACCTGGGTTCAATCCCACTCTCACAGTGACTGTGTGGATTTTGCACTTTCCTACCCTTCCCCCACCCCATGTCCGCGTCGGTTTCCTCTGGGTGCTCGGGTTTTCTCCCATGTTCCAAAGTTGTGCAGGCTAGAGTGGATTGGGCGTTCTAAATACAGGGATTAGCTGTGGGGTTATCGGGTGGGTTGGGGGGGGGGGTGGGGGTATGTTCTTCGGAGGGTCAGTGTGGACTTGGTGGGCCAAACGGCCTGTTTCCACAGTGAATCCCCCAACGTGTCTGCAGCCTGGCTTCCAGCTCCATCTCTCTGTGCCGAAGGTCCTCCAGTAGGTGCATTCCTTAGTTTCCAGCACCCAGAACGTCCCACCTTCTGCAAATCGAAAGACAAGTCCCACCCTGCCCTCTCCAATGTGTGTTGTGTAACTGCTTAATCATTTCTAGTGGCCCAGCAGAGGCTGATAGCCAAGTTCGGAAACCAGGAGGATGGCCTCAATCGCGACCTTGGGTTCATGTCACATGACAGGTCACCCCACTTCACTGTTACGCGCTCTCTCTCTCTCTCTCTCTCACTCTCACACACACTCTTACATACTCACACACTTGTGCAGAGCCTTTCCGATAGACATGCTCTCTTTCAGACACACACTCATACGCCCCCCACTCACACCCACGCATACATCTTCGCACATGATTACACTCCATCACACACACACTTTACCCAGCATGCACACGCACATCCACACTCTCTCTCTCATGCATGCACTCACACATTTGGGGTGAATTTGCATTTGCAGGATTATATATTTGGAAATAGAAACAGTCTGAATCAAGATTGGGACACAGACAGACTCTCACCTCACAGCTTTCATGCGTTGTTTGATGTGAGGTGTTACCTCCTTTTATAAAACATCAAGTTTCCTGGAGAACGTGACTGAAAAGAAGTTCTGGAATGTACATATTAATGAACCGAAATCTTCAGCCCATTTTAAAAGATGAAAGATTTAACAGCAATCTCGATTTCTTCAATATGTCACTTATGTTGCATGACACTCTAATGTTTTTGCGATAAATTCTGTCTTGTGATTCTACACCACAGCTACCTGAAGAAGGAGTAGCACTTCGAAACCTAGTGCTTCCAAATAAACCTGTTAGAATATACCCTGGTGTTTGTGAGATTTTAAAACTTTGTTTCCATTGAATACAGCCCACACCTCCCACTGTTGCCAATAAACTTTGCAATGCCAATGAAACAATGAACCTGAAGTCCTGAAAAAATATACAGTTTGGAACAATATTAGCTACTCATTCACTGGTCCTTCTGAGACATGACATTAGTGCTGGAGGCAGAAAGAAATGAGCAGCTTTAAAACAAAAACCTGTTGGACCTCACAGAGTCTAAGCCGGGTGGTAAGTTCAGGTAACCTTTACTACGACCCTATTTTGTTACAGCTTCAGATTTCCCCAGGAAAAAGACATACAAAAAGTAGTTTTTAAAGAAAACACCTCCAGCTCAAAATGCACCCACTCTCCCCACCCCACTTTCTTTGTTGGTCAGCTGAGTTGTCCGTTTGTAACTGGATCCCTGGTACAGCCGGGGAAAACATGCAGCTGGGATGACTGAGTGAACCCTTTCCCACAACGGCAGTTTCCTTCACTAAAAAGGACATGAGTGAATCAGATGGTGTTTTTTCCCCCTAAAAGTGGTTTCATCCTTAGATTATGAAGTCCAGATTACTGACCGAACTCCAATTCTGAAATATACCACAGTGGGATTCGAACCTGGGACGCCCCAGTGCTGGGTTGATCGGAGCACTTGGCCATCGCTCCTTCAATCCCCTTGCGCTGGCACGTGAACTCGATGGCGCCTCCTCAGGTGGGAGGAGTAGGTGAAGCCCATTTGGAACTTCCTGGCCTCTCTCCAGTGTGGACCCACTGGTGGGTCAGCAGTGCAGCTGACTGAGTGAACTCTCTCCTGCACATGGGGCACGTGAATGGCTTCTCTCTGACTGAACCCCTTACTGCACACTGAGCAGGTGAACGTCCTCACCCCGTTGTGAATGTGTCTTTGGGTTTCCAGCACTGATGGGGAAGGGAATCCTTTCCCACAGTCTCCACATTTCCACGGTTTCCCCATTGGGTGGAGCTTTCCTTGTGTTGCTCTGGGTTTGAAATTACAACCAGAGCGGGGACATAGTCTTTCCCACCGTGAGGTGTGTGATTTTAATTCCCCAATCTGAGTAAATGGTTTGAAGCACTTTTCACAGTCAACGCACTGAATCTCCCTCACTCGGTATCCCAGTATTCTCCCTGCCACACCAGTGTCCAAAGTCTCTGAAGCACACAAAAGCAAACATTTCTTCAGGACCATGGGGGCAATGGATGACGTATCTGACTCCACCTACTCGTTTCAACTGCAGCTCACAGCTTCTTCACACATCCCAATTAATCTTTCTCATTGTCATGAAACCGGCGTATGGGAACAATTCCTAATCTGCAGGAATGAGAATCTTTTCACTGTCTCGCGTCAGTAAATGTCCCTGAGAACATCAGAGTTAAGTCACAGCGCTGTCAGAGGAGGGGAAGCTGAAAGACCCCACACACTGCTCATGGGCACATTTCACTTTCCCCAACACACCGCCCCAACCACTGCGGTTCTTAGGAGTGGAAAGGGAACAAACACCTAAACCCAGTCTCAGCTTTGTAAATCTTCATGAAATAAGAAATAAATTCATCCCTTCGGATCTTCCATCCTGGGCAGACAGCGTTGATTTTAAATGGTTGTCCAATCAGTGTCGATTCTTCTTGGCTGAAAATATCTTCCTTATCTCATCCCAGCATTTCTTGCCACAGAGAACTGTGCGGCAGAGTTCATGTTTTTATTTCCTTGTATGCTATTTTGTAAATTACATTCGTTTGCTGGTTGTTTGTATCGGGTATTTCAGGTTCATTCGAGGCTGTTTAAGGGTGTTGGTAAATTTGTGGGCGACCATGATGCTGAGAGGGTTGAGTTGTCTGGACATCATTTCCCAGATGTCTTTAATGTAAAGTAATGTGGCTAGGGTTCTGCAGACGTTGTGTCTGCTTGTGTCAGTTTGTTGATGTGAAATTGGCACACTGGGTTTATTGGGTAGGCAAAAGTGAGGACTGCAGATGCTGGAAACCAGAGTTTAGAACAGAATGGTGCTGGACAAGCACGGCAGATCAGACAGCTTTCGAGGAGCAGGAAAATCGACGTTTCGGGCAAAAGCCCTTCATCAGGAATAGAGGCAGGACCCCTCCAGGGTGGAGAGATAAATTGGGGGTGGGGTGTGCTGGGCCGAAGGTAGCAAAAAGTACAATCGGTGAATGGGGGTGGGCATGAAGGTGACAGATCAGAGAGGAGGGTGGAGTGGATAGGTGGGGAGGGAGATTGGCAGGGAGGCGAGGTCATGAGGACAGCGCTGAGCTGGAAGGTTGGAATTGAGGTAAGGTGGGGGGCAGGGAAATGAGGAAACTGATGAAGTCCACATTGATGGCCTGGGGTTGAATTTACCCCAAGCGGAAGATGAGACGTTCATCCTCCAGGCATCGGGTGGGGAGGGAGCGGCGATGGAGGAGGCCCAGGACCTGCATGTCCTCGGCAGAGTGGGAGGGGGTTTGAAATGTTGGGCCATAGGGCAATGGGGTTGATTGCTGCGGGTGTCCTGGAGATGTTCCCTCACGCGCTCTGACTTGACTCTGCGAGGAGTCTCCAGTCTCCCCAATGTAGAGGAGACCACATCAGGAGCAATGGATACAAGAAATGACATTGTTGGATACACAGGTGAAAGCCTTCGACCGACCAAGGCCCGGATTCGATTTCCGGGCAGGGAAGAAATTTTCAGTAGAGCTATTTTGCTGGGTCCGTATCTCCCTGGTGGTCTAGTGGTTAGGATTCGGCGCTCTCACCGCCGCGGCCCGGGTTCGATTCCCGGTCAAGGAAACCGTTTTCCGGGGGTTTATAGACCACCCGTTCTACTAAAATGCTTTGGACAGTTATTTATTGATCTTCGGAGTTCCTGCGTGCTGCAGTGTGTCGTTGCTCGTTGAAATCGTATCCTGATTCAGATTTGTTTGTTTGTGTAGTGGTGATTGCTTCTGTAGTTAATTTCTTGGTTTGCGTGCAGTGTTTTCCGGTAGACGCTGTTTTGAATTTCCCATTAACTGTTCGCTCTACTGTGACATCTAGAAATGGCACTTTGTTCTTGTTCTCCTCTTTTGTGAATTTTATGTCAGGAAGGATATTGTTGATGGTGTTGGAGGTTTCCACTAATTTGTTTCATTTTTTGATGACAAAAGTGTCATCGCTGTAGCGGACCCAAAGTTTGGGTTGGATCGTTGGAAGGGCTGTTTGTTCGAGTCTCTGCAGTATTGCTTCTGCTCGGAATCCAGATGCCGGTGGTTTCATGCATATTTCGGTGATTTGTTTGTAGGGCTTGTTACTGAATATGAAGTGGATGGTAAGGAACAGTTCCACGAGCTTGACAGTGCTAACTTTGCTGATGAAATTGATGCTGTGTTTGTGTCTTTGGTTCTTCGAGTAGAGTCTTCAGTTTTCTTTGGCCACGTTGATGTTAATGGATGTGAACAGGGCTGTTATGTCAAAGGAGAACATTATTCCATCCCCTTCTATCTCAGTGTCTTTGGTGTTCAGGAATTCTTGGATGGAGTAAATGGAGTGGAGTGAATCTTCGAATCGGTGTTTTAGCCTTCAGTGGAGGCCTTTGACTAGTCTGTATATTGGTGTTCCAAGTCGTGAGACTATGGTCTAAGGGGGGCTCCTGGTTTGAAGGGGAGGAGAACAGCAACAAAGTGCCATTCCTTGATATCACAGGAGAGCGAACAGTCAATGAGGAACTTCAAACTAGCATCTACAGAAAAACAACACACACAAACCAAGTACTTAACCACAGAAGCAATCATCCCAACACCCACAAACGAAGCTGCATCAGGAGATTATTTCAACGAGCCACTAAACACTGCAGCACAGAGAAACTACGAAGAGCACAAGAAAAATACGTATATAGTGTATTTAAGGAGAACAGCTACCCAATAAACGCAGTCCGCCGATTTCTCATTAATGCTTTCAAGCTGACTCTCAAAAATTCGGTTTATCCCTCCATTCTTTCCTGTTTGTTTTATGTGGGTTTTGAAAGTTTTCCCAAATCCTCTGACTGAGTATTGGAGTTGGGAGGTTATGTTGTGGTTGTACAGGACATTTTTTAGACCACTTTTGAAATATTGTGTACAATTCTGGTCTCCCTCCTATCAGAAGGATATTGTGAAATTTGAAAGGGTTCTGAAGCACCAATGGGTCCACAGAGGGGAAGAGGCCCTTCTGCTCCCCTGAGTGTGGGAAGGCCTTCAGTGATTCCTCTGCCCTGCTGTTGCACCAGTTGGTCCACACCGGGGAAGGCTGTTCTCCGGCCCCAAGTACGAGATTGCCTTCAGCAGTTCTTCCCACCTGCTGAGACACCAGTGGGTCCATATTGAGGAGAGGTCGTTCTTCTGCCCCGAGTGCAGGGAGGGCTTTGCTCTTTCTTCCGACCTGCTGGCCCATTGGTGGGTCCACATGGGGGAGAGGTCGTTCAGTTGCCTAAGTGCAGGAAGTCCTTCATCAATTCCTCAGCCCTGCTGAGGCACCAGTCCGTCCACACCGGGGAGATGCCATTCTCCTGCCCGAGTGTGGGAAGAGCTTTACCCGCTCCTCCACACTGCTGAAGCACCTGCTGGTCCACATGGGGGGATGGGGGGCGGAGGGGGGAGGCCTTTCTGCTGCCCTGAATGCGGGAGGTCCTTCAGCAATTCCTCCGCCCTGCTGAAGCACCAGTGTGTCCACACCGGGGAGAGGACCTTCAGCTGGCCCGAGTGTGGGAAGAGGTTCATGTTTTCCTGCAACTTGCGGAAGCACCAGCGGGGGCACCAGCGCTCCCAGCAATCAGATCCCACCAGTGACGCTGCCTTTCGTCACCCCCAAGGACTGAACCTCCTGCCAGTTCTGACAGTGGGTGCACTGGGAGAGTAGGTGGGCTGTTTTTGTTTTCTGCTGGACTGCAATTGCCTCCCCCACCCCCCACAACCACAACCTCATGGTGGCTCACGGTTAGCACTGCTGCCTCATGGCACCAGGAATCCAGGAATACTTCCACCCTTGGGGGTCTGCGTGCAATTTAAGGAGGGTAGGAAAATGGATCTGAGTGGGTTACTCTTTGGAGAATCAGTGCAGATGTGTTGTGCTAAAGGACCTGTTTCCACACTGTAGGAGTTCAACCATCGTATGAGCTTTGCTTTCATTGGATACTGCTGCTCATTGAGACAGGGACTGCACATTGCCAAATGAAATGATCCAAAGAAACGTTAGACCGCAAAACCATCTGAGCAGAAGTTAGGCTAATCGGCCCATGAAGTATACTCAGCCATTCGTTAGTGACAAAGTGGTGCAGATGAGATTAGCTACAGTGTGGAAACAGGCCATTTGCCCCAAAAAGTCCACATTGACCCTCCGAAGAGTAACCCATCCAGACCCATTTCCCTCTGACTAATGTACCTAACTCGATGGGCAATTAAGCATGGCCAATCGACATGACCTGAACATCTTTGGACTATGGAAGAAAGCAGGACCACCCAGAGAAAACGCACTCAGACACTGGGAGAATATAAAAACTTCTCACAGACAGCCACCCAAGGCTGGAATCAAACCTGGGTCCCTGGCATGGTGAGCCTGCAGTGGTAAACGCTGAGCCACTAAATGTTGCAACTCGAAGTAGGCAAGCAGGAGGTGGCGAGAATACAGCAAGCCAGGCAGCACCAGGATGTGGAGTAGTCAGCGTTTTGGGTATTAACCCTTCTTCATGACTGAAACGTTGACTTCTCTGTGAGAAACGATTTACGGGAATGTTGCTGTGGTTTGGAGGGTTTGAGCTACAGGGAGAGGCTGAATAGGCTGGGACTGTTTTCACTGGAGCATCAGAGGCAGAGGAGTGACCTAATAGAGGTTAAAAATCATGAGGGGCATGGACAGGTTAATAGACAAGGTCTTTTCCCTGGGATGGGGAGTCCAGAATGAGAGGTCAAAGGTTTTGGGTGAGAGGCGAAATATATTAAAGGGACAAATTCTTCACGCAGTGGGTGGTACTTATATGAAATGAGGTGCCACAGGATTTGGGTCAGGTGTTGTCAAATGGGACTAGATTAGTTTATGATATCAGGTCATCATGGACAAGTTGGACCAAAGGGTCTGTTTCCATGCTTTATGTGTCTCTGACTACTAGTCCTGATGTAAGTTTCAAATCGAGTCCAAGTAACTTTGAATAGTTCAATCTTGTTGTGCACACCTCCTGAAAAGTTTCAAATGAATCCCTGTTTAAACATGCTGAGTTGGACAAAGTATCCCATCAAGTTCAACACAAACCCAGAGTTGATGAAGTCAGAAGTCAGAACACCAAGAGGGCCAATACTGATCACAATATTCCAGGTGCAGCCTCATCAACGTCCTGTATACCTACAACATAACTTGCCAACATCAATACTCAATTCCCTAATTGATGAAGGCCAGTGTGCTGAAACCTTTCTTCACTGCCTTGTGTACCGTTGTAATCAGAAATATAGGACCTACTTTAAACTGATCTACAATCCTGCTTCTGGGAACACAGTGACTAATAGGGAAGGCAAAAGGGAGATTGGCCTTTAAATGGAGTATAAAAGTAGGGAGGTTATAGAGGAGGTTTTGATTGAAAGGGCAGTGAAGATTCAACCAGCTGACAGTGGATCTGAATCACATGGAGATCAGGTCAGGTTCGGACAGCAGGAAACCAGATAAATTTTTACAACAAACCACAACGATTTCATCATTAGACTCTTAATTCCAGATTTATATTGAATTCAGATTCCACCATCTGCCGTGGCAGGTTGTGCATCCAAGTCCCCGGAACATTACCTGGGTAAATAGTCTGGTGACAATAAAGTCGGCCATCGCCTCCCCTGAACACATTGGCTGATTGTGTTTGGAGGTAATAAAGGAGCAAGAGGTTTCAGCAGCTGCTAAGTTGTTGATATTACACAAGGGAACATCAGCACTCTCAGTAATGGCACACACTGAAGTCAGTGTCCTGTATCAGAGGGAAGGGCTCGGGAACGATAAGAAATAGGAACAGGAATATGCCATTCAGCCCCTTGAGCCTTCTTCTCCATTCAGTAGGATTCTGGGTGATCTGGCATTCCCCACATTCACTTTCCTGCACTTTTCCTGTAACTTTTCATCCCCCGACTCTTCACGAATCTATCTATCCTAGTTTTAAATGTGACATGAAGGCTGTCAACAGAGTTACTGGGGTGGGGGTGGGGGTGGGGAGGGGGCGGGGGCTCAGGTCGAACTTGGGGACTAAAACAATGGCTTCACACTTCACAATATTTAACGAAGGGAATGTCTATGGTTATCCAATGCTGGAAATTGGGCAGGCATTCAGATGAAATTATTGATAAATTATGAATGATCGAGGAGTCGGGAGAGAAGTGGTGTTCAGGCACAGTTGGATATCATCAGTATAGATGCCAACACCAGCAGCTACGGTTAAACAAATCAGAATGGAAGACGCGAAAAGCAGACCCTCCCAGAGGATAGAGTGATGCTGGAGAGGGACAGTACTGTCATTAACCCTGATCAAGGCTGTCCGGAGGTCGACGAGGGAATGTTTATCCCTGTCATCGTTACAAAGGATGTCAAACATGACCTTGATAAGAACAGTTTCAGGGGTGGAAACCAGACTCGAGGGCTTTAAACACAGAATTCTGGAAAAGATGGGAATGGCTAATTCAACAATGTTACATCCAAACCAACACTTCCATTAGTGCGATAATAATAGAAGTGTTTTGGTTTGTATTTCGAAGATTCTCAGCAACACTGAGTAAGAATCAACAAAATTAACACAAGAAATACTGCAATTGCTACAATGTACCTGCTCCCAATAGGGGGCCATCGGTGTGAAATTAACTGTCTACAAGGGGCAATATTGGAAAGGAATTACCCAGTTCATAGCTGTAAGAGGGGAGACACAGACTGCTTGATACAAACATATAATGGGCGGGAGTAGGCCAATCGGCACTTTGAGCTTGCTGCAACATTCAATAAGATCATCCCTGATCTGAATTTAACCTCAACTCTACATTCCAACACATCCCCGACAATCTTTCATCCACTTGGTTATCAAGAACCTATCTACCTCTGCCTTAAAGATTTTGAATCCACTGCCTTTTGAAGAAGACACACAACCCTCAGAAAGAAAAGAAATCATCCTCAATTTTGTCTTCTACATTTGAAATATGACCCTGCACTTTCAGATATTAAGATAGGGACACAAGCTGCATTCAAATAGTACCTGTGGTACAGTTAACTGTGTCAAAGTGCTTCACATGAACATAATGAGAATTCCTTTAAAAATCACAACTGCGGAGCACAGATTAGGACAGGTGACCAAAGACTTGGTCAAAGGGACAAGTTTAGGGCAATCTTTTAAACAGGTTCAATTTCCCAAATATCAGAGGACAAAGACGTAAACAGCAAACACAAAATAGCAAAGAATGGGAAACAACAGTGGAGTCATAATGTCACAGGATGGGTAATCCAGGGAACATGAGTTCAAATCCCACCACAGCAAGAGGTGAGATGTGAATAATTCAAATCATAAATGGGGAACACAAAGTTAGTCTCTGTATGGTATCGATGGCACTCGTCAATTGTCATAAGAACCCATGCTCACCAATGTCCTTTCAGGAGGGAAACTTCCATCCATGTATGGTCTGACTTACATGTGACTCCAGACCCACAGCAATGTGGTTGACTCTTAAACTGCCCTCTGAATTGGCACAAGCAAGACACCTTGCACTTAGGGATGGATAAAAAACATCAACCTTACGAAAGTGTCATAACAGAAACTGCTGGAGAAATTCAGCCAGTCTGGCAACACCGGTGGAGAGAGAGAGAGAAAGAAACAGAGACAATATTCTGGCTTGAGTCCAGAACAGTTGTGAAGAAGGGTCACAGCATTGGAAATGCTAACTCTGCTTCGCTCTCCACATGTGCTGCCAGTCCTATTGCCTTTCTCCAGCATTTGATGAATTTTGGGGTTTCAGATCTCCAGCATCTGCAGTTCTTCATTACACTGATTTAGGGACGCTCAAATCCCATAAAAGGGTAGCGCAGAAAGGCTGGAATTACTCAGCAAGTTTGGCACCAGCTATGGAGATAAAAACAGTTCGTACTTCGGGTCATTGAATGATCTTACATCTGGGACAAACTTTTGGGGAAGCTGCAAGAGTAAAAGGCACTGGTGTAACTTCAACATCTGGGAGAACTCTCTCAGCCATGGGGGTCAGGCTGACTCAGCATTCTGGTCCTGCTCATTACCTGTTAAATTCTCCATTTGTTGTTCTTGTTATATTTCTACATGGTTGACACATTCCTATGTTTTAAAATGAAATTCCAAACAGACAGGAATTTTCCATGTAAGTAATCATACATTAGAGGGTTTGGAACGTGAATGTAACTTTTAAACTATTTATTCATGCATGGGGCGTGGGCATCGCTGGCAATGCCAGCATTTATACCCATCCTTAACCACCCTGTGGTTGGTTGGAAAAGTGCATGAAGGTGTCTGAGATTGTCTTGATCAGCACAGCAATCTCAAAGATGGGTGTGCTCAGGTACAAGTACCCTCCACTCCCACAGCCAAGTCTGCATTCACTTCAATTATAGATGCCATCTAAACCTCCCAGGACAAAGACAGCATGGAATGACAATCAGAATAAAGCTTCCTCTACTCTTAAATTTCAAGTGAAGCTACTTCAACACTGTCCCCAACAAACACTGCCAAGACAGAGACTGCATTGGGTTAGATACAGAGTAAAACTTCCTCTACACTTCCACATTCATACAGTCCCAGGACAATGACAGCAGAGGGTTAAATCATCAGTAGAGCTTCTTCCATTCTGACTGACACTTAGTACGTCTTACACCAATCATCAAGGAAAATTCAGAACTGAGTCCATTATCTGGGACTGAATTCACACATCCTAATGGGAATGGCAGAAACAGAAAATCATGTAGTGAAACACAGATAAAACGCACACAATGTACAACAAATCTAGACTGTTATTGGGATCAAAGACATTGAAATGACAGGAGACATAGTCCCTGCAGTGATCCGAATGTGAGCTGAACAACATTCTCATGTGAATAATATTCTCTGGGAATGCAATGTCCACCTCACTGATGTCTGGTCAGTTCCTCTGCTCTCGTTCAGGGCTGAGTTGCGGCTGACCACATTGTGGCGTGGGGGTCAAGAGGTGAGACAGTTAAGGTCAACTTGGATTGAGGGCATCCTTTGTCATGCCAGTGAGGTCGAGGGTCGCTCATTTACTCAACTTATAATCGGGGAGAAGGGGATGTCAGGCTGGGCTTGTATCAGTTTGAGTTTAGAAGAAACAGATGATCCGATGGAGCTGTATAACATCTGGAGAGGACTTAATGCAAATGTAATGTCAACTCAATTTTAGCCAGAGATTAGTCTCTCATTTAAGATAGGAGAGTTTTGTTTTTCTCACAAGTGTTCTCGAGTCTTTGAAATTCACTTCTTTAGAGAGCAGCATGTGGTGGTGTCACGGTGGTTAGCACTGCTGCCTCACGGCATCAGTGACCTGGGTTTGATCCCACCTTCGGGCCGACCGTCTGTGTGGAGTTTGCACATTCTCCCCTTGTGTCTGCGTGGGTTTCCTCTGGTGCTCTGGCCTCCTCCCACAGTCCAAAGGATGTGCAGGTGAGGGTGGATTGACCATGGGAGATGCAGGGTTACAGGGATAGTGTAACGAACTGTGTCTGGGTGGGACGGTCAGTCAATGTTGACTCGATGGGCTGAATGACCAACTTGCACGCAGTTGGTCTATATCAATCAATAGTATGCACTTGCTTTATGGTTATCGACATCAAATTACATGAATGGTTTTGGTTATTTCATCTCTTATTATCGTATTCAACCAACTACAGCATCTAGAAACTTGCTTAATTACTATATCCAATATCTGCAGAGTACTTTTTCTTTTTGTCACGACCATTATCTTGAACTCTGACGTGTGACCTTTTCATTGCTGTCAAAGTTCCTTATTTATCCCGACATTGTCATGTTTTTACTTTGTCGAATGTCTTCCTGGCTTTTGCAGTTAAGACCCTATATTCTGCCCTTGTCCACATTTTCCCTTACAATTCTCTACTCAGGATTTCATGAAAAACCTCAGAGTGTGGTGAGACTGCGGAACTCACTACCATAGTGAATAGTTGGGGTGGAAGACACGACAACTAAGGGTAAGCAACCCAATACAAATGAATGTCACTCTCACCAGATTCACAACAGAGTGAAATTAAAATATGCAATGTCCCTCAATTTCTCAACGGTTCCGAACCAGACTTTTTGAAGAACAGATCTTGCACATCAACATTATAATTTAAATAAAAAACAACAATGATAAATATGGCAAATTTTCTAGGGCAAAGTTAAAGAAGATAATCTAATTAATAGCAATTATTTAGACCCTTTTATCAAGTCCCCCACCTTCTCAGAGACTGAAACTTTAGCGGCAAATTAAGAAAGAATTTTTTTTTAAACTTACCAATTCAAGCAAACACTTTCCAACAATGGATTGCCAAGACTTTGTGCAATCCTTGGACAATGACTGTTTCACAGACACGTAACTGTAAATCTGATTTAAAAGTCAATGCTGAATGTGAATAGACACCCCAAAGTATTCAGCCATTTTTTACACCCTGGGACTCATTCCCAGAAAGAGTCAAAAATTCTTTAACTGGACAGTAGAATCTAGAGAGAACAGCTCCTGGGCTCAACAAGCGGCAACGCCCAATGGAAGCAGTTGGCGGCGGGGCAGGGCGGGGCAAGGTCAAAATCAAAAAAGCCCACTGACTCTCCCACTTCACACACGCTGTCAGAATACACAGGGGCTCAGTCCTGGGAGTGACCCACAGCAGTTTCGTGAAGTGAACCACACTTGATGAACAGATCTTGCACACCAGAATTATAATTTAAACAAAAACAAACAATTATGAATACTGCAAATTTACTAGGGCAAAGTTAAACAAGATAATCCAGTTAATAGCAATGATTTAATCCCTTTGATCAACTCCTCCACCATCTCCGAGACAGAAACTTAAGGGGTAAATTAAGGAAGAGAATTTTTCAAATTATCAATTCAAGCAAACAGTTTCCAACAATGGATTGCCAAGCCGTTGGGCAATCCTTGGATGATGAGTTGTTCACAGGCACATAACCGTAAATTTAATTTCTAAGTCACTGCTGAATGCGAATGGACACCCTGAAGTATTCAGCTATTTCTTACAGACTGGAACTCGTTCCCAGACAGAGTCAATAATTGTTTAACTGGACAAAAAAAATCTAAAGAGAACAGCTCCTGGTCTCAACGAGCAGCAGCGCCCACTGGAAGCAAAATTGCAGGGGTGGGGGAGCACGACGGCATAAAACAAAAAAATCCAACCGACTCTCCCACTATAAGCACTGTCAGAATGGGCAGGGGTTCAGTCCTCTCAGTGGCCCACAGCAGCTTCACCAGCAGAATCAGATTGTTGGGAGCACTGGTGCGCCCGCTGGCGCTTCTGCAAGGTGCAGAATGATGAGAACCTCCAGTTCCACTCGGGGCAGGTGAACGGCCTCTCCCCGGTATGGCCCCACCTGTGCCTCAGCAGGTGGGAGGAATTGCTGAAGGCCTTCCCGCACTCTGGGCAGGAGAAGGGCCTCTCCCCCGTCTGGACCCGAAGGTGGGATGCCTGGCTAAAGCCCTTCCTGCACTTGAGGCAGGAGAACGGGGTCTCCCCGGTGTGGACCCGCTGTTGCCTCAGCAGGGCAGAGGTATCATTGAAGGCCTTCCCGTGCTTGGAGCAGCTGAAGGACTTCTCTAATATGTGGACCCGGTGGTGGGTCAGTAGGATGGAGGAAATAGCTGAAGGCCTTCCCGCATTCGGGGCAGGAGAATGACCTCTCGGCTGTGTGGACCCGCTGGTGCCACTGCGGAAAGTAGGAACTGCTGAAGGTCTTCCCACACTCAGGGCAGGAGAACAGTCTCACCCAGGTGTTACTGCGCCCATGAGTCTCCAGGTCAGATGGGAAACGGAAGCCTTTCCCACAGTCGCCACATTTTCATGGTTTCTCCACGGGACGGGATTCCTTGGGTTTCTCCATGACCGAAGCTTCAGCTGCACACAAACGCGTGTACAGCACCTCTCTGCCGTGAATTCCTCTTCCCAGTCTGTATAACCTTTACTGCCTCCATAATCAGAGTGCTGCAACAGTCGGGTCTCTCTTCCAGTCTCACTGATGCTGAAAACGTACTGAAAGAGGAACCAAAAAGCTTGGTTCCTTCTCACAGAATCATAGCCGAAAAATGTTACACTCCCGATGGATTCAGTGACTGCCAGACATTGACGTGAAATTGAGGACTGCAAATGCTGGAGAGTCAGAGTCAAAGCACAGCAGATCAGGCAGCATCTGAGGAGCAGCAGAGTCAATGTTTCAGGCAAAGCTCTTCATCTATTGATATTGAAATGTCCGTCTTCAGATCTTCAAATAATCTGTAAAAAGAGATTACAAAAGTCATCACTGTAAGCCCAGGTTATAAATTCCAAACAAGCAATTCTACTTTCTGCAGAACATTCTTTTCTTTTTCTACAAAATTGAAAGAACCATCCCACCCCCTCTCACCCCTCTATTCTCACTCCGCTCAAACTAATCCTCCCGATGGTACTGATTCAGGATTTTGCAGAGACCGAAAAGTGAAATCATCAAGACAGACACCTCTGAACTTTGGATACCTCCACCTGAGAGTTAGTAACTTTCACGACATCTAGGAGTGAGTAAGTCTGATTTTGGGAAGCAAACAAAAGTGTCAATTCAGGATGAACCTTCAATGCAGCTTCTTGAGAAACAACCAGATACGAAATGGTTAACATCTGGGGAGTGGAAGTGGGGAGATGGAGGAAATGAGATATCAAGGCATTGGCACCGACAACGGATAGATACTGAATATACAGACATGGCAAACATTACGGGCAAACCAGAGTCATGGAGATAACACCTCACAGAAACAGGTCCTTCAGTCCAACTCATCCGTGCCGACCAGATAGCTTAAATTAATCTCGTCTCTTTTACCAGCACTTGGCCATATCCCTCTGAACTCTTCCTATTCATATACCCATCCAGATGCCTTTTTAAAATGTTATAATCGGAGCTACATCCACCACTTCCTCCGACAGATAATTCACACTTGCTTCCCTCATCCCAAACATAATATCGTCCTGTTCTGTACTTCTCCCATCCCAGGGAAATGACTTTGTCTATTTACCCTATCCATACGTCTCATGATTCTATAAACGTCTGTAAGATTACCCCTCAGCCTCTGGTATACGGGGGAAAACAGTTCAAGCAATTCACTGCGTTTACTTCTAGCTTCACACGCACGGATCCTTACTCCCGTGTAAAACATTGTTTTCCTCCCGCACACTGTCCATGGGAAAAGCCAAGAGTGCTGAGACTCTGGAGTTGGGGGAATACCACGTAGAATTCCTGCAATGTGGAAACACGCCATTCAGCCCAACAAGTCCGCACCGACCATCCAAAGCGTAACCCATGCAGACACTTTCCCCTATCCCATGCCACGGCACTTACTGCACACTATGGGCCCATTTAGTATGGCCTATTCTCCCGAAACTGCACATCATTAGATTTTGGGAGGAAATCAGAGCACCCGGAGGAAACACGGTAGGGAGAATGTGCAAACTCCACGCAAACAGTCGCCCCAAGGCTGGAATCGAAAGCGAATCCCTGGCGCTGTAAGGCAGCAGTGCTAACCACTGATCCATCGCGCTGCGTATGTGTGCAGAAAGAGGTGGGGGCTGGGAACTTTGTTAATTGTACCGCACAGTGGATTGTTGAGTAAGGTTAAATCTCACGGGATCCAGGGAGAGCTAAACAACTGGCTACAAAATTTAGAAGCACGTTGTTGTAGATGCTGGAATCCTTGCTGAAATTAACAAATGCTGGAGATCACAGTGGGTCAAGCAGCGCTGTGCTACTCTATGACTGGTTAGTGTGGACGTGGAGATGATGTTTCCACGAGGAGAAGGGTTGAGGATGACAAGTCATTGAGGGCATTTCAGACAGAGATAGGTTCTTGATTAGTAAGGCGTCAAGGGTGATGAGGAGAAGGCAGCAGAATGGGATGGAGAAACGTATCAGCCATGATAGACTGGTGGAGCAGACTCGATGAGCCAAATGGCCTCATTCTGCTCCTGTGTATTATGGTCTTAAAGCTGGGCAGATGACTTAAGGGGTTCTCACAAACTATTTCAGAATCCTGAAGAGGAGTTGCTGGACTCGAAATTTTAACTCTGCTTTCTCTCCACAGATGCTTCCAGTTCTGCTGAGTTTTTCCAGTGTTCTCAGTTTTTGTTTCAGATTTCCAGCATCCACAGTTCTTTGTCGTATTTATCAAATTCATTTCTTGCCCTTCCCAAGTGTCTGGAACTTCATCTCCCTGATCTACAAACTGTTCACTTACCCTAGAAATGACCACTACCTCCTTATCAAAGTAGACCCCTTTGTTGCAAAATGATTGTTCAATTCTGTGACCAAAATTATTGCATTCGTAATTACTTACACCAGGGACTCTCAATATCTCAGGCCAGAACACAGCTAGATTGTTTCAGACAGTACATTTATGTGATTTGATGTAATTCCCTATTCCCTACTTTACCAGCGTGTTGCTGGGAATGGAGGGTTTGAATTAAGAAGCTGGTACATTTTTTCCAACGGAGCCGAGCAAGTTGACAGATAACTTTGTAGAGATTTTTAAAATCAGGAGGGGTATAGATAAGGTGTCATTTCCAGGAGGCTCAGAATATTTTATTGCTCCAGAAGGTGTAAAAGGGGGTCAAAGCTTCAACAGAAATCGAGCAGAGCTGAGAACAGACAACATTTAATCAGAGGAGAGAGAAATCAGGACCAGAAATCCGAGCTGACACCACACTACCATGTTATCAGTGCTTTGATTAGCAGTGCCCACCCTCTACCTTTACTGAGCCTCTCACTCGACTTGAATGCCACGTATCCCCTCAAAGTTCTGGATCCAATCCTTGTCATTCTGAAGCCATATCTCTGTAAGGAGTCTCAGATCATAATTATTCTCTTCAATGTGTGCAGTCAATTAATTCGCTTTTTTTACAATGCAGCTTTTAGTTTTATTTTTTGTTACAATGCAGCATACATTCACATACTGAGCTTTTAGTTTTATTTATTGTGATGGTTAGAATCCAGTTTTGATTGCTAGTACATTTATTCTCCTTGTCCCTTTCTCTCATTCTCTGGTGTTTGGTTTCCACATCACTACATTGCTCAAAGGCCTTGATTTGGATTGGCCATGCTAAATTGCCCAGTGTCCAGGGACGTGCAGGTTAGGTGGGGAGGCCATGTGAAACGCAGGGTTATCGTTTCAAAGTAATAGAAGGAGTAGCCCATTTGGCCCATCGACCTTGCTCCGCCATTCATTAAAATGATGGCGGATCGATCAATCGTCTCAGCTCCTTCTAATTGCATTATCCCAACTTCCCTTAATTCCCTTACCACGCAAAAAACCCATCCAACAGTGTCAAAGTGAAGCTGCCTCTACTGCTTCCTTGAGCACAATATTCCATTAATTTACCATTAACCACATAGGCCCTGCCCTGAGTTGCCTCATCAAAATGCAACAGCTCATATTTGTCGAAATTAATCTCCATCCACTACTCCTTGGCCCATCGGCTCATCTGATCAATTATAATGTATATTAAACTTTCTTTCCAACCTTATTCCCTAAAAGCTGAAAATCTCCATCCCACACTCTCACCCTCCATTCTCACTTTGTTGAATCTAATCACGGATGTCCTCATCCTGAAGGGTTTGGTTCATGCTGATTAACAGGCCCACATTCAACGGAGATCTAACTGAAACGTACAGAACATTGAACGGCCTGGACAGAATGGACATTGGGAAGATGTTTTCATTGGGAGGAGAGACTAATACCAATGGGCATAGCCTCAGCAAAAAGGGAGAATGGAGATTAGGAGAAATTTCTTTCGCCAAAGAGTGGTGAATCTATGGAATTCATTGTCACAGAAAACTGTGGAGGCCAGGTCACTGAGTATGTTTAACAATGAGATAGAGATGTACAGCACAGAAACAGACTGTTTGGTCCAACTGGTCCATGCCGACCAACTATCCCAACCCAATCTAGTCCCACCTGACAGCACACGGCCCCATATCCCTCCAAACCCTTCCTATTCATACACCTACCCAAATGCCTTTTAAATGTTGCAATCGGACTAGCCTTCACCACTTCCTCTGGCAGATCATTCAATAAATGTACCATCCTCTGCGTGAAAAAGTGGCCCCGTGGATCTCTTTTGCATCTTTTCCCTCGAACGCGAAACCCATGTCCTCTCGTTCTGCACTCACCCACCCCAGGAAAAGACTTTCTTTATTAATCCTATCCATGCCCCTCATGATTTTATACACGTACAGTTACGACGTTCAAAAGACATTTGGATAAGTACATGAATACGAAAGGTTGGAAGGGTTATGGGCCAAACACTGGTAGGTGGGACGAGTTTACTTTCAGAACATACTCAGCATGGACTAGTTCGATGAAGGGTCTGTTCAGTGCTGTCTGACCCTGTGACTGACCTGTACTGGTCTTAAAACCATTTTCTTACCTCCCCCCATAAGCATCCACTTCTTTGTTGTTCAAAACTCAGCTGAACTTCGCCTTGAATATGTTCAATGACCCCACTTCTGAACTCAATTCCTCTTCGTAATATACCACTTGCCTCGCTCATTGCCTGCTGCATCTGCCCGACAACTGGCATTGACTGGGGTGGAGGGACTCTGAGACCCCTTAGTACATCCATACATCATTCCTGATGAAGGGCTTGTGCCCGAAACGTTCCCTGTCCTGCTCCTCAGATGCTCCCTGACCTGTTTTGCTTTTCCAGTGCCACATTTTTTGACTTTCACCTCTCGTCCTCACTTTATCCACATTCCAATATATCACCATTTAAACAATGCGCTGCTTTTTTTTTAAACAGCAAAGGCTATAACTTCACATTGCGGCACTGCACTTGCCATGTGTTTGCCAATTGAGACACAGACCTGGACCAACTTCGGGAAGAGGCAAAAGACTGAGTTCTGAACAAAAACCGTAGCACACTCAAAACGTCGGCTCTGTTTACCTTTCCACAGATGCTGCTCGACCCGTTGGCTTTCTGCAGTATTCGCTGTGTTTGTTCGACACAAATGCTGCTTTCCATTAAAGAACTTCAATCCCTGTCCTCTGGTAACTGACCCTAGTCAGTGGCAAGAGGTTCTTCTGATCATTAACCTGCCCATTCCCACACGTCTTCTCGCATCATTGCCAACAGCCCCTGGAAATCTCCAGTTAACCTTCTTTGCTCCAAAGAGAACATTCCCAAACTTGGGAATGTCTCCACAAAATGAAAATTGCTCATCCCTGGACATGATGCAAATGTTACAATGGGAAAGCGGTTTTGGCAAAATATCGTCAGTTAGCAGGTGGAAAAATGTTCTGGAAGTAAAACAGAAATCCCAGTCTCCAGCTTTGTGAATCTATCGAAACTCTTTGGGAAGTGGAATTAGAGGAGAATGAAGGATGAACTGTTCGACTGAGCAGAGATAGTCCAGACACCGTCCCCTTGTTTAAGAGGCCGGGGGATTGACTGTGATATTCTCGGGACATGAACTGACCCGAGACATTGAAAGAATTCTCTGCACATCAGGAATTCAAATCCATTCTCGGCTCGGGGCCAATGAGAAAATGCGGGAAGAAGCAAAACACTGAAAGGCTCGGAGGGCGATGGCCCCGGTGTAGGACAGCTCGTTCCTCGTGACATGGATGTGCCTGCAGATGGTGGGATCAGGCTGTCCCCATGTCTCCACAATGAATGTCCAAGGCTTTATTATGGAAAAGTAAAACTGATATAGGACAATGGTAATTTTTGGGCGGGGCGGGTTGAATTATGAATTGATTAGTAGGTTCCTCAAAGACACTGTGTGGCTGGTGTTTGGCCCGGTCTCTGTGGCGCAATTGGTCAGCACATTCGGCTGTTTACCGAAAGGTTGGTGGTTCGAAACCACCCAGGGACGCAGTGTTTTCTGTTCCTGCTCCTATCGCTTTTTTGGCTGCGAAAGTGCACGTTTTTAATGGTTTCAGGAAAATGTTTCCCAAACGGAAATCTTCTCCACTGAGGCAGCACAAAGGGGTTTCTGAATTGATTGAAATTCTAATGTCAAGGACTGCGGATGCTGAGAATCCGAGACAGAAACCGAAACTGCTGGAGAAACTCAGCAGGTTTAGCTGTACCTGGATGAGAAAAAAAACGAGTTCTGAAATGTTGTTTCTGATTCTCTTTCCACTGATGCT
Organism: Chiloscyllium punctatum; assembly: GCF_047496795.1. Lineage (NCBI taxonomy): Eukaryota > Metazoa > Chordata > Chondrichthyes > Orectolobiformes > Hemiscylliidae > Chiloscyllium > Chiloscyllium punctatum. The sequence continues at coordinate 60,280,109 of NC_092774.1, read as the reverse complement.
GCCTGACCTGCTGAGTTGCTCCTGCAATTTCTGTTTTTGTTTTTAACTGAACGTCCATTTCATCTTTCGGGATGAAACACGCAGACTCGCCATTTGCAGATATTTACCCCTTTCAAAACCTGTGAAGTGATTGGATTCAAACAAACTCTGCAATGATTCACTCTTTCGCAGCTCCACAGGCAGAGAGACCTGGGAAATGAAGCTGTCAGTGTGGTTCTGTGTTGGTGGGCCGAGTGGCGAATGCAATGGACATGAAATCCATTGTGGTTTCCACACGCAGGGGTGAACCCTGCCGACTACAGTTGAGAACTGTCATCAGAAAGAAAGGGAGATTGCTCCACGGTATTTGTTAAAGATGCAAATCAGTGGAGGAGTTGAAATATTTCAATCACATTGGGACTAGTCGGGAATTTGTAGCCCACTGCCTGACAGGGTGGAACAAGCAGATACCCACAGAGCTGCTATTGAGGCGATGAGCCAAGAGTTTGGAAATGAGATAGAACAGTGTGGGGTGTGAAGTCGTGATCGAAGTTAAGCAGGCACCTGAGGACAAAGGTGTTTTATTTGCCAGTGAAAGATACTGCTTCACAAAGTTGGGACTATGGAAGGGAAGCAGTGGTGGTGATTACTTTTGGTTGTTCGCATTGTGAATGTTCGCATTGCTGCGCATGTCCGTGTTAACGTCAGAACTGTGCAGCATGGCGGCGTCAGGTCCGCACAGTGCCAGGGGCGCAATGGATGACGCATCTGACTCCACCTACCTGTTTGAAATGCAGCTCACAGCTTATGCACACATCCCAATTAGTCTTTCTCATTGTCCTGAAGCTGGCATACGGTTTGAATTCCTGATCTGCGGGAACGAGACTATTTTCACTGTGTCGCGTCAGTAAGTGTCCCTGAGAACATTAGATCACGTCATAGCGCTGTCGGAGGAGGGGAAGCTGAAATAGTCCCACACGCTGCTCACGGGCACATTTCACTTTTCCCAACTCACCGCCCCAACACTGCGGCTCTTGGGAGTGGAAAGGGAACAAACGCCAAAACCCAGTCTCAGCTTTGTAAATCTTCAGGAAATAAGAAAACTGTTCATCCCTTCGGGTCTTCCATCCTGGGCTGACAACGTTGATTTTAAATGGCTGTCCAGTCAGTGCCGAATCGTTTTGGCTGAAAAAAATCTTCCTTATCTCATCCCAGCATTTCTTGCCACAGAGAACTGTGCGGCAGAGTTCATGTATATATTTCCTTGTATGGTATTTTGTAAATAACATTCGTTTGCTGGTTGTTTGTATCGGGTATTTCAGGTTCATTAGCCGCTGTTTAAGTGTGTTGGGCGGTTTGTGGGCTACCATGATGCTGAGAGGGTTGAGTTGTCTGGACATCATTTCCCAGATGTCTTTAATGTAAAGTAATGTGGCTAAGGTTTCTGCAGACGTTGTGTCTGCTTGTGTCAGTTTGTTGATGTGAAATCGGCACACTGGGTTTATTGGGTAGGCAAAAGTGAGGACTGCAGATGCTGGAAACCAGAGTTTAGATCAGAGTGGTGCTGGAAAAGCACAGAAGGTCAGACAGCTTCCGAGGAGCAGGAAAATCGATGTTTCAGGCAAAAGCCCTTCATCAGGAATAGAGGCAGGACCCCTTCCAGGGTGGAGAGATAAATTGGGGGTGGGGTGTGCTGGGCCAAAGGTAGCAAAGAGTACAATAGGTGAATGGGGGTGGGGATGGAGGTGACATATCAGAGAGCAGGGTGGTGCGGATAGGTGGGGAGGGAGATTGGCAGGTAGGACAGGTCATGAGGACAGCGCTCAGCTGGAAGGTTGGAACTGAGGTAAGGTGGGGGGAGGGGAAATGAGGAAACTGGTGCAGACCACATTGTTGCTCTGGGGATGAATGTATCCGAGGCAGAAGTTGGGACGTTCTTCCTCCAGGCATCGGGTGGGGAGGGAGCGGCGATGGAGGAGGCCCAGGACATGCATGTCCCTGGCAGAGTGGGAAGGGGAGGTTGAAATGTTGGGCCACAGGGCGCTGGGGTTGATTGTTGCGGGTGTCCTGGAGATGTTCCCTCAAACGCTGTGACTTGACTCTGCGGCGGGGCTCCAGTCTCCCCAATGTAGAAGAGACCGCATCGGGAGCAATGGCTACACGAAATGACATTGGTGTTAGCCTTCTAACTTCGTGACTCGGGTTCGACTTCCGGGCAGGGAAGCAATTTTCAGGAGAGCTGTCCAGCTTTGCCTGTGTCTCCCTGGTGGTCAAGTGGTTCGGATTCAGCGCTTTCACCGCTGCGGCACGGGTTCAATTCCCGGTCAGGGAAGCAAATTTCAGTGTGTTGCTTGGCTCTCCATTCTTCTTAAAAGCGCTGTACAGTTACTATTTGGTCTTCGTAGTCACTGGGTGCTGCACTGTGTCTTGTTTCGTTGAAATAGTGCCCTCGTTCAGAAATGTTTGTATGTGTAGAGATGATTACTTCTGTAGCTAAGTTCTTGGTTCGCGTGTGCTGTTTTCCTGTAGAGGCTGTTTTGAATTTATCATTGATTGTTCGGTGGACTGTACATCTAGAAATGGCACTTTGTTGTTGTCCTCTTTTGTGAATTTTATGCCAGTAAGGAGATTGTTGATGGTGTTGTATGTTTCCTCTAATTTGTTTCATTTTTTGATGACAGAAGTGTTTCATGGGCGTTTCGTTGATTTGTTTGTAGGGCTTGTTACTGAATATGAAGTGGGTGGTAAGGTATAGTTCCACGAGGTTGACAGTGTTATCTTTGCTGCTGAAGTTGGTTCTGTGTTTTCGTCTTTAGTTCTTCGAGTCGTGTCTTTAGTTTTCTTTGGCCACGTTGATGTTAATGGATGTGAACAGGGCTGTTATGTCAAAGGACAACATTATTCCATCCTCTTCTATCTTCGTGTCTTTGGTGTTCGGGAATTCTTGGATGGAGTAAATGGAGTGGCATGAATCTTCGACTTGGTGTTTTAGTCCTCAGTGGAGGCCTTTGACAAGTCTGTATATTGGTGTTCCAAGTAGTGAGACTATGGCCTGAGGGGGGCTCCTAGTTTGAAAAAGAGGAGAACAACAATAAACTGCATTCTTAGATGTCACAGTAGAGCGAACAGTCAATGGCGAACTTCAAACTAGCATCTACAGAAAAACAACACACACAAACCAAATACTTAAACACAGAAGCAATCATCCCAACACCCACAAACGAAGCTGCATCAGGACATTATTTCAACGAGCCACTACACACTGCAGCACAGAGAAACTACGAAGACCACAAGAGAAATACGTATATAGTGTATTTAAGGAGAACGCGTCCGCAATAAACCCATTCCGCCGATTTCTCACTGATGCTTCCAAGCTCACTCTCAAAAATTCGGTTTGTCCCTCCATTCTTTCCTGTTTGTTTTTTGTGGGTTTTGAAAGCGTTCCCAATCCTCTGACTGAGTATTGGAGTTGGGAAGGTAAAAACAATGACTGCAGATGCTGGAAACCAGATGCTGGATTAGTGCTGCTGGAAGAGCACAGCAGTTCAGGCAGCATCCAAGGAGCTTCGAAATCGACGTTTCAGGCAAAAGCCCTTCGTCAGGAATAAAGGCAGTGAGCCTGAAGCATGGAGAGATAAGCTTATGTCTCCATGCTTCAGGCTCACTGCCTTTATTCCTGACGAAGGGCTTTTGCCTGAAACGTCGATTTCGAAGCTGCTTGAATGCTGCCTGAATTGGAGTTGGGAAGTTATGTTGTGGCTGTACAGGACATTGGTGAGACCACTTTTAGAATATTGTGTGCAATTCTGGTGTTCCTCCAATCAGAAGGATATTGTGAAATTTGAAAGGGTTCTGAAGCACCAATGGGTCCACAGAGGGGAAGAGGCCCTTCTGCTGCCCTGAGTGTGGGAAGGCCTTCAGTGATTCCTCTGCCCTGCTGACGCACCAGTTGGTCCACACCAGGGAAGGCTGTTCTCCGGCCCCAAGTGCGAGATGGCCTTCAGCAGTTATTCCCACCTGTTGAGACACCAGTGGGTCCACACTGAGAGGCCGTTCTTCTGCCCCAACTGCAGGAGGGGCATTGCTCTTTCCTCCGACGTACTGGCCCATTGGTGTGTCCAAATGGTAGAGAGGTCGTTCAGTTGCCTATGTGCAGGAAGGACTTCAGCAATTCCTCGTCCCTGCTGAGGCACCAGTCTATCCACACCGGGGAGAAACCGTTCTCCTGCCCCGAATGTGGGAAGGTCTTTACCTGCTCCTCCACACTGCTGAATCTCCAGCTGGACCACACGGGGGTTTGGGGGTGGGGTGGGGGGGGGGGGAGAGTGGCGGAGGAGGGGAGGCCATTCTGCTGCCCTAAGTGTGGGAAAGCCTTCAGCAATTCCTTTGCCCTACTGAAGCACCAATGTGCCCACACCTGGGAGATGCCCTCCAGCTGGACCGAGTGTGGGAAGAGGTTCATGTTTTCCTACAACTTGCGGAAGCACCAGCGGGGGCACCAGCGCTCCCAGCAATCAGATCCTACCAGTGATGATGCCTTCAGTCACCTCCCAGGTCTGAACCTCCTGCCAGTTCTGACAGTGGGTGCAGTGGGAGAGTAGGTGGGCTGTTTTAGTCTTCTGCTGGACTGCCTTTGCCTTCCCGACACCCCACAATCACAACTCCATGATGGCTCAGGGTTAGCACTGCTGCCTCATGGCACCAGGAACCCAGGAATAATTCCACCCTTGGGAGTCTGTGTGCAAGTTAAGGAGGGTAGGAAAATGGATCTGAGTGGGTTAGTTTTCGGAAGATCAGTGCAGATGTGTTCGGCTGAAGGACCTGTTTCCACATTGTGGGGGTTCTATGATTCTGTGAGCTTTGCCTTCAGTGGACACTGTTGCTCATTGAGCCCGGGACTGCACATTGCTAATGAAATGAACCAGAGAAACCTAAGACCGCAAGACCATCGGAGAAGAAGTTTGGCCGACTCTGCCATTCGTTAGTAACAAAAGTATTGGATGAGATTAGCTACAGTGTGGAAACAGGCCATTTGTCCCAACAAGTCCACACCGACCCTCCGAAGTGTAACCCATCCAGACCCATTTCCCTCTGACTAATGTACCTAACTCTATGGGCAATTAAGCATGGCCCATCCACATGACCTGCACATCTTTGGTTTATGGAAGAAAACAGGACCACCCAGAGAAAACTCACTCAGACATTGGGGGAAAGTGCAAAGTCCTCACAGACAGCCACCCAAGGCTGGAATCAAATCTGGGTCCCCAGCACTGTGAGGCTGCAGTGGTAATCACTGAGCCACTACATATTGCAACCCGAAGTTGGCAAGCCGGGGGTTGGGAGAATACAGCAAGCCAGGCAGCACCAGGATGTGGAGTAGTCAGCGTTTTGGGTATAAACCCTTCTTCATGACTGAAAGAGTGACTTATCTATGAGAAAAGATTTACATGAATGTTGCTGGGGGTTGGAGGGCTTGAGCTGCAGGGAGCGGCTGAATAGCGTGGGGTTGTTTTCACTGGAGCATCGGAGGCAGAGAAGTGACCTAATAGCGGTTATAAAATCATGAGGGGCATGGACAGTGTAATAGACAATGTCCTTTCCTTGGGTAGGGGAGTCCAGAACTAGAGGGCATAAGTTTAGGGTAAGAGGCGAAACAAATTAAAAGGACAACTTCTTCATGCAGAGGGTGGTATATATATGAAATGAGCTGCCAGAGTATATGGGTCAGGTGCTGTCAAATGGGACTAGATTAATATAGGATAACAGGTCAGCATGGACAAGTTGGACCGAAGGGTCTGTTTCCATGCTGTACGTGTCTCTGACTACTAGTCCTGATGTAAGTTTAAAATAGAGTCCAAGTAACTTTGAATAGTTCAATCTTGTTGAGCTCACCTCCTGAAAAGTTTCAGATGAATCCCTCTGAGAGATACTGTTTAAACATGCTGAGTTGGACAAAGTATCCCATCAAGTTCAACACAAACCCAGAGTTGAAGAAGTCAGAAGTCAGAAGACCAAGGGGACCAAAACTGATCACAATATTCCAGGTGCAGTCTCATCAACGTCCTGTATAACTACAACATAACTTGCCAACATCTATACTCAATTCCCTAACTGATGAAGGCCAGTGTGCTGAAACCTTTCTTCACTGCCTTGTGTACTGATGTAATCAGAGATATAGGACCTACTTTAAACTGATCCACGATCCAGCTGCTGGGAGCACAGAAGTAGAGTAGTGCTGCGTGAGTGTGCTGGGTCGATAACCCAGAGGACGATGGGTAAAAATCATGTGATTCTGTTGCTCAATATCTCTGTAAGCTGTTTTCATATACAAAGGTTCTCTGTTCTGCATCTTGCCTTTGCATCTGTTTCCCAAAGCTTCTTCAGTGGAGGCGTGGCCGCTGGAGCCCAGGAGTTCAACAACCCCCCGGCGCTGGAGGATGGTCCAAGCTCCAAGAAGCGAGAGGGGGCGGGGGGGGGGGGGGGGGTGGGGAGGCGGGGGTAAGGCTGGAAGCTGGATTTGCTCAATGCTTGTATTTTTAACTCATTTAAATGGTACCTACTGTATGGGGCTATGGTGTACATTAAAACCGAAGGATCATATCAGAGTGTTTATATTTAGCAGTGGTAGTTGGTAAAATGCACACTCTGGGGGAGCACTTTCTATGATGCTGCATTTCTCGCCTTCTGCCCTTCCCCCATTTCTTATCTCCCATCTTGATTTTATATTTTTTTGGTCAAATTTAATTTCAGATTAATCAGACTTGCGATTCACTATGTGCTATTAATTTGTTTGTTCGAATATTTCAAGTCAAAATTAATGCTGTAATTTAATTTCTGATGTCAGAGTTTGACATTGAATGTGCAGGTGTAAATACCAGTAAGTTGTGAAAATAAATCAAGAACTTGTGGTTTTTAACAAAAAGAGCAGTTCACTGATATTCATGGCATCGTCTCATTTGGGAGTGATGATTCAAATCTGACCAACAAACCGTTTCATGCAGTCATCCAATTGAATAAAAATTTTCTTTAATTTAATAAAAGAAAATAATTCTGGCAGGCTAAGACTTATGCAATCTATTTATAAGATCATGTCCATTGCTCGCAATATGGTCTCAACCACATTGGGGAAACTGGATGCCAACTAACCGAATATTTCAGGGAACAACTCTTGGACTCTAATTCTAACCGACACACCGCCCTGTGGCTGAACACTTTATCCCACCCTCCTCTTGCTTATCTCTCCACGTTTCAGACTCACTGCCTTATTCCTGATGAAGGGCTTTTGCCCGAAACGTCGATTTCGCTGCTCGTTGGATGCTGTCTGAACTGCTGTGCTCTTCCAGCACCACTATTCCAGTATTTGGTTTTCAGCATCTGCAGTCATTGTTTTTACCACTTTAACTCCCCCTTCCATTCCACCAAGGACATGCAAGTCCTGGGCCTCCTCCACTGCCAACCTCTTCCGACCCGACACTTGTAGGAAAAACACCTCAACTTCTGCTTTAGGACCCTCCAACTACATGGTATCAATGCAGATTTCATCAGTTTCCTTATTTCCTCTCCCCCACCTTGTCCCAGATCCAACCTTCCAAATTCGACACCAACCTCTTGACCTGTCATACCTGTCCACCTTGCTTCTCACCTATTTGCTCCACCCTCATCTCTGACCTATCACCATCAATCCCTACCTCCATCTACCTATTGCACTCCCAGCTGCCTTCCCTCCAGCCCCACTTCCTTCCCATTTATCTCTCAGCCCCCTTGGGCCACCCTTTATTCCTGATGAAGAGCTTATGCTCTAAACCAAGACTGTGATGAAGCAACATCCTCAACAAATAGGAAATAGCTCCCAAGTCAGATTTCATCCCCTCTTCTGTTTCCCAGTTCTTTCAGAAATAAGGAATGTCTTTTTCTTCCACTAGAAAGTGGTCTTCCACTTTGCGCTGTCTGAAGTGTTATCCCTCACCACTCCTTCAGCCACCTTTTAAGAATCCTTTCAACCTGTTTTTCTAACAATTGTGGAGGTGACCAAAAGCAAACATTTCACTTCTCCTCAATGTCCCATTTCTCCTCCTAAGAGCCATTTTGTCATGTTGTCTCTGTTACAAACAGCCAAGTGCACTTGGTTTCTGAATTGAAATTTTGCCATTGAAGTGAACAGGATTAATATTTATCGATGGCTAGCTGTGTTTGCACAAACTGTAATTATCCACCAATACGATGTCTTTTGTTCCACCAAAACTGGAAACAATGATCTGTGTTTCGATTGCAGTCCGATGTAGAAAATCATCCCAGCGATCTTCACGTTATTCTAGTTTTCTGAGGCCATAACATCATTCCGTGGCAGTTTGATGTGACTAAAACCTGGATGGAAATCTCTGGATTCTGTTGTAAAAGTATCGGTATAATGTGATTCACACTGCGCGGTCACCAACTGAACGAAGCGGCTGTGTGTTGAAATACCGTGATGAACAGTTTGTGTTCGACTTGTCATATTGCGGGGAGCTCAGCATTTCCCCAAACAATGGGCACACCACCTCCCTGACAGAGTGTTCACAAATCAAACTGACAGCAAAGATTCATGCATGATCGAAAGTGTCCACAACTTTTGACACAACAGATATACGGAGTGAACGTACTCTTTTTTTCATTGGAAATGTTCGACGTTGACTGTAGTGAGCCTGACGTGATTTGAACACACAACCTTCTGAAGTGGAGTCAGACGCGCTACCGTTGCGCCACAAGCTCACAGATGGCCCATGTGCTCTATTCATGCTTAAGGGAAGTGATCGCACTACAATGATTTTACGTTCATGTCTGTTCTGTTTCTCCCCCTTCTCCTTCTGTCTCTCGAAACAATTTCCAACTCTCTCTCAATAAAAATCTGAAAGAACTGCGGGTGCTGTATATCAGGAACAAAAAACAGGAGTTGCCGGTGACCCTTCCACAGAACAGATGGTGATTTGGAAAATGTCGGTTTATATGCAGGAGATATTGTGGGAGGAAGGCGGAGATCAGGACAGAGCCCAAAGCGAGGGAAGAACTGTTGGACAGAAAAAAGAGTTGATAACGATCTGCGTGAGAGGGTGAATAACTGTTAATGGAGACTGTTCGTGGCGAAGTAGTGTGGAATGACAGACTATGTGATAACAAGGCTTGGTGTGTGTGGAAGGGACGAGGATACTATGGAGTTCAGGTCCTAGAATTATTGAATTGGATATTGGGACCAGAGGGATGTGTGGTCCCCAAGTGCAATATTCGGTGCTCTTCGTTCTGCTGGTGCTGAGCTTCGCTGGAACACAACAGCAAACCTGAGACAGAGATGTTGGCCAGGGAACAGGGTGGGGTGTGGAATTGGCAGGCAACTGGAAGCTCAGGGTCTTTTTTGCAGGCAGAACGTAGATGTTCTGTGCAGCAGTCACCCAGAGAATGGGCAGCCCAAAAAACACACTGCAAATTGCTCCCCTGACCGGGAATCGAACCCGGGCCGCAGCGGTGAAAGCACCGAATCCTAACCACGAGACCACCAGGGAGATGGCAGCGAAGTTTGACAGCTCTACTGAAAATTGCTTCCCTGCCCGGAAATCGAACCCGGGTCACGGGAGTTCGAAGGCTTCCACCAAAGTTGTTTCTTGTATCCATTGCTCCCGATGCGGTCTCCTCTACATTGGGGAGACTGGAGCCCCGTCGCAGAATCAAGTCACAGCGTTTGAGGGAACATCTCCAGGACACCCGCAACAATCAACCCCATCGCCCTGTGGCCCCACATTTCAACCTCCCCTCCCACTCTGCCGAGGACATGCAGGACCTGGGCCTCCTCCATCGCCGCTCCCTCCCCACCCGATGTCTGGAGGAAGAACGCCCCAACTTCTGCCTCGGATACATTCAACCCCAGGACATCAATGTGGTCTGCACCAGTTTCCTCATTTCCACTCCCCCCACCTTACCTCAGTTCCAACCTTCCATCTGAGCGCTGTCCTCAGGACCTGTCAATCTCCCTTCCCACCTATCCGCTCCACCCTCCTCTCTGACCTGTCACCTTCGTCCCCAACCCCATTCACCTATTGTACTCTTTGCTACCTTTGGCCCAGCACCCCCCAATTTATCTCGCCACCCCTGGAAGCGTCCTGCTTCCATTCCTGATGAAGGGCTTTTGCCCGAAACGTCGATTTTCCTGCACCTCGGAAGTTGTCTGACCTGCTGTGCTTTTCCAGCACCACTCTGATCTAAACTCTGGTTTCCAGCATCTACAGTCCTCACTTTTGCCTACCCAATAAACCCAGTGTGCCGATTTCACATCAACAAATAGACACAAGTAGACACAACGTCTACAGAAACCCGAGCCACATTACTTTACATGAAAGACATCTGGGAAATGATGTCCAGACAAATCAAACCTCTCAGCATCATGGTAGCCCACAAACCTACCAACACACTTAAACAGCGGCTAATGAACCTGAAATACCCGATACAAACAACCAGCAAACGAATGTTATTTACAAAATACCATACAAAGAAATATATACATGAACTCTGCCACACAGGTCTCTCTGGCAAGAAATGCTGGGATGAGATAAGGAAGATTTTTTTCAGCCAAAACGAGTCGGCACTGACTGGACATCCATTTAAAATCAAGGCTGTCAGCCCAGGATGGAAGATCCGAAGGGATGAACAGTTTTCTTATTTCCTGAAGATTTACAAAGCTGAGACTGGGTTTTGGTGTTTGTTTCCTTTCCACTCCCAGGAGCCGCAGTGGTTGGGGCGGTGTGTTGGGGAAAGTGAAATGTGCCCGTGAGCAGCGTGTGGGACTATTTCAGCTTCCCCTCCTCCGACAGCGCTATGACTTGACTCTGATGTTCTCAGGGACATTTCCTGACGCGAGACAGTGAAAAGAGTCTCGTTCCTGCAGATCGGGAATTCAAACCGTATGCCGGCTTCAGGACAATGAGAAAGATTAATTGGGGTGTGTGAAGAAGCTGTGAGCTGCATTTCAAACAGGTAGGTGGAGTCAGATGCGTCATCCATTGCGCCCCTGGCACTGTGCGGACCTGACGCCGCCATGCTGCAGAGTTCTGACGTTAACACGGACATGCGCAGCAATGGGAACATTCACAAGAGGAACAGCCAAAGATAATCACCGTCACTGCTTCCCTTCCATAGTCCCAACTTTGTGAAGCAGTATCTTTCACCGGGAAATAAAACACCTTTATCCTCAGGTGCCTGCTTAACTTCGATCACGACTTCACGCCCCTCACTGTTCTAGTCTCATTTCCAAACTCTTGGCTCATCGCCTCAATAGCAGCTCTGTGGGTATCTGCTTGTTCCACCCTGTCAGGCAGTGGGTTGCAGATTCCCGACCAGTGCCAATGTGATTGAAATATTTCAACCCGTCCACTGGTTGCATTAAAAAAAACCGTGAAGCAATCTCCCTTTTCTTTTGATGTCGTTTCTCAACTGTAGTCGGCAGGGATCACACCTGCGTGTGGGAACCGCAATGGATTTCATGTCCATCGCATTCACCACTCGGCCCACCAATACAGAACCACACTGACAGCTTCATTTCCCAGGTCTATCTGCCTGTGGAGCTGCGAAAGAGTAAATCATTGCTGAGTTTGTTTGAATCCAATCACTTCACAGGTTTCGAAAGGGTTAAATATCTGCAAATGGCGAGTCTGAGTGTTTCATCCCGAAAGATGAAATGGACGTTCAGTCAAAAACAGATATTGCAGGAGCAACTCAGCAGGTCAGGCAGCATCTGTGGAAAGAGAATCAGGGACAACATTTCAGAACTCGTTTTTTACCTCATCCAAGTACAGCCAAACCTGCTGAGTTTTTCCAGCAGTTTCTCTTTCTGTCTCGGATTCTCAGCATCCGCAGTCCTTTTCGTTAGAAATTCAATCAATTCAGAAACCCCTTTGTGCTGCCTCAGTGGAAAAGATTTCCGTTTGGGAAACATTTTCCTGAAACCATGAAAAACGTGCACATTCGCAGCCAAGAAAGCGGTAGGAGCGAGAACACGAAGCACTCCGTCTCTGGGTGGTCTCGAACCACCAACCTTTCGGTTAACAGCCGAACGCGCTGACCAATTGCGCCACAGAGACAGGTCCCAGCATGGCCCGCAAAGTGTCTTTGAGGAACCTACTATTCAATTCATAATTCAACCCGCCCCGCCCAAAATTACCATTGTCTTCTATCAGTTTTAATTTTCCATAATAAAGCCTTGGACATTCATTATGGAGACATGGCGACAGCCTGATCCCACGATCTGCAGGCACATCCATGACACTAGGAACGAGCTCTCCTACACCGGAGCCATCGCCCTCCAAGCCTTTCAGTTTTTGCCACTTCCCGAATTTTCTCATTGGCCCCGAGCCGAGAATGGGTTTGAATTCCTGATGTGCAGAGAATTCTTTCAATGTCTCGGGTCAGTTCATCTCCGGAGAATATCAGAGTCAATCAGCCTCTTAAACAAGGGGACGGTGTCTGGACTGTCTCTGCTCAGTCGGACAGTTCATCCTTCATTCTCCTCGAATTCCACTTCCCAAAGAGTTTCTAAAGATTCACAAAGCTGGAGACTGGGATTTGTGTTTTACTTCCTGAACATTTTTCCACCTGCTAACTGACAATATTTTGCCAAAACCTCTTCCCCATTGTAACACATGCATCATGTTCAGGGATGAGCAATTTCCATTTTGTGGAGACATTCCCAAGTTTGGGAATGCTCTCTTTGGAGCAAAGATGGTTAACTGGAGATTTCCAGGGGCTGTTGGCAATGATGGGAGAAGACGTGGTGTTTTCGCTGCTCGTTGGATGCTGCCTGAACTGCTGTGGTCTTCCAGCACCACTAATCCAGTATTTGGTTTTAAGCATCTGCAGTCATTGTTTTTACCTTGTTGATTTTACCCCAACTGCGAATCCTCTTGCAAGGATGCCTGCCTTGAAGAAGTTTTCCTCCTCTCTCTACAAGAATCTCAGGGAGTCCCTCTCCCACTGCAACTCCCAGGTCATTTCCTCTGCTCTGAAGCTCTTCAACCATGTTGTGAAACAAACTCGGTACCAGAGCCACATTTGCCTAGTTTCAAACTTCCAGCTCAGTTACTGTCTCCTTGACTTGTCCGACCTGCCTATCTTCTTTTCCACCTATCCACTCCACCCTCTCCTCCTTGACCTGTCACCTTCATCTCCTCCCCCACTCACCCATTGTACTCTATGCTACTCTCTCCCCACCCCCACCCTCCTCTAGCTTATCTCTCCATGCTTCAGGCTCACTGCCTTTATTCCTGATGAAGGGCTTTTGGCCGAAACGTCGATTTCGCTGCTCGTTGGATGCTGCCTGAACCGCTGTGCTCTTCCAGCACCACTAATCCAGTATTTGGTTTTCAGCATCTGCAGTCATCGTTTTTACCTGAATGATCAGAATAACCTATTGCCACTGACTAGGGTCAGTTTCCAGAGGACAGGGATTGCAGTTCTTTAATGGAAAGCAGCATTTGTGTAGAACAAACACAGCGAATACTGCAGAAAGCCAACGGGAGGAGTAGCATCAGTGGAAAGGTAAACAGAGCCGACGTTTTGAGTGTGCTACGCTTTTTGTTCAGAACTCAGTGTTTTGCCTCTTCCCGAAGTTGGTCCAGGTCTGTGTCTCAATTGGCAAACCCATGGCAAGTGCAGTGCTGCAATGTGAAGTTATAGCCTTTGCTGTTTAAAAAAAAGCAGTGCATTGTTGAAATGGTGACATATTGGAATGTGGAGAAAGTGAGGACTGGAGGTGAAAGTCGAAAAATGTGGCACTGGAAAAGCACAACAGGTCAGGCAGCATCTGAGGAGCAGGACAGGGAACGTTTCGGGCACAAGCCCTTCATCAGGAATGATGTATGGATGTACTAAGGGGTCTCAGAGTCCCTCCACACCAGTCAATGCCAGTTGTCGGGCAGATGCAGCAGGCAATGAGCGAGGCAAGTGATATATTACGAAGAGGAATTGAGTTCAGAAGTGGGGTCATTGAACATATTCAAGGCTAAGTTCATCTGAGTTTTGAACAACAAAGAAGTGGATGCTTATCGGGGGAGGTAAGAAAATGGTTTTAAGAACAGTACAGGTCATTCACAGAGTCTGACAGCACTGAACAGACCCTTCATCCAACTAGCCCGTGCTGAGTATATTCTCAAACTAAACTCGGCACACCTACCAGTGTTTGGCCCATAAACCTTCGAAAGTTTCGTATTCATGTACTTATCCAAATATCTTTTCAACGTTGTAACTGTACATGTATAAAATCATGAGGGGCATGGATAGGATTAATAGACAAAGTCTTTTCCTGGGGTGGGTGAGTCCAGACCGAGAGGGCATGGGTTTCGTGTTAGAGGGGAAAGATACAAAGAGACCTAAGGGGCAACTGTTTCACGCAGACGATGGTACGTTTATTGAATGATCTGCCAGAGGAAGTGGTGAAGGCTAGTACGATTGCAACATTTAAAAAGCATTTGGGTAGGTGTATGATTAGGAAGGGTTTGGAGGGATATGGGGCCGTGTGCTGTCAGGTGGGACTAGATTGGGTTGGGATAGTTGGTCGGCATGGACAAGTTGGACCAAACAGTCTGTTTCTGTGCTGTACATCTCTATCTCAATGTTCAACATACTCAGTGACCTGGCCTCCACAGTTTTCTGTGACAATGAATTCCATAGATTCACCACTTTCTGGCTAAAGAAATTGCTCCTAATCTCCATTCTCCCTTTATGCTTAGGCTATGCCCATTGGTATTAGTCTCTCCTCCCAATGAAAACATCTTCCCAATATCCACTCTGTCCAGGCCGTTCAATGTTCTGTACGGTTCAGTTAGATCCCCCTTGAATGTGGGCCTGTTAATCAGCATGAACCAAACCCTTCAGAATGAGGACATCCGAGATTAGATTCAACAAAGTGAGAACGGAGGGCGAGAGTTTGGGATGGAGATTTTCAGCTTTTAGGGAATAAGGTAGGAAAGAAAGTTTAATATAAATTATAATTGATCAGATGAGCCGATGGGCCAAGGATTGTGGATGGAGTTTAATTTAGACAAATATGAGCTGTTGCATTTTGATGAGGCAACTCAGGGCAGGACCAATGTGGTTAATGGTAAATTAATGGAATTCTGTGCTCAAGGAAGCAGTAGAGGCAGCTTCATTAAGACACTGTTGGATGGGTTTTTTGCGAGGTAAGGGAACTCAGGGAAGTTGGGATAATGCAATTAGGAGGAGCTGAGACGATTGATCGATCCGCCATGATTTTAATGAATGGCGGAGCAGGGTCGATGGGCCAAATGGCCTACTCCTTCTATTACTTTGAAACGATAACCCTTCGTTTCCCATGGCCAACCCACCTAACCTGCACATCCCTAAACACTGGGCAATTTAGCATAGCCAATCCAAATCAAGGCCAGTGAGCAATGTAGTGATGTGGAAACCAAACACCAGAGAATGAGAGAAAGGGACGAGGAGAATAAATGTACTAGCAATCAAAACTGGATTCTCACCATCACAAAAAATAAGACTAAAAGCTCAGTATATGAATGTGTGCTGCATTGTAACAAAAGCGAATTAATTGACTGCACACATTGTAGAGAATAATTATGATCTGAGACTCCTTCCAGAGACATGGCTTCAGAATGACAAGGATCCGGAATATCGAGGGGATACGTGGCATTCAAGTCGAGTTAGGAGCTCAGTAACGGTAGAGGGTGGGCACTGCTAATCAAAGCACTGATAGCATGGTAGTCTGGTGTCAGCTCGGATTTCAGGTCCTGATTTCTCTGTCCTCTAATCTCCCTGTTCCCACAGAGTTAAATGTTGTCTGTTCTCAGCTCTGCTCGATTTCTGTTGAAGCTTTGACCCCCTTTTACACCTTCTGGAGCAATAAAATATTCGGAGCCTCCTGGGAATGACACCTTATCTATACCCCTTCTGATTTTAAAAATCTCTATAAGGTTAACTGTCAACTTCCTCGGCTCCATTGGAAAAATGTCCCAGATTCTTCTTAACTCAAACCCGCCATTCCCTGCAACACGCTGGTAAAGTCGGGAATAGGGAATTGTATCAAATCACATAAATGTACTGTCTGAAACAATCTAGCTGTGTTTTGGCCTGAGATATTGTGAGTCCCTGGTGTAAGTAATTACGAATGCAATAATTTTGGTCACAGAATTGAACAATCATTTTGCAACAAAGGGATCTACTTTGATAAGGAGGTTTGGTCATTTCTAGGGTAAGTGAACAGTTTGTAGATCAGGGAGATGAAGTTCCAGACACTTGGGAAGGGCAAGAAATGAATTTGATAAATAAGACAAAGAACTGTGGATGCTGGAAATCTGAAACAAAAACTGAAAACACTGGAAAAACTCAGCAAGACTGGAAGCATCTGTGAAGAGAAAGCAGAGTTAAAGTTTCGAGTCCAACAACTCCTCTTCAGGATTCTGAAATAGTTTGTGAGAACCCCTTAAGTTATCTGCCGAGCTTTAAGACCACAATACACAGGAGCAGGATGAGGCCATTTGGCCCATCGAGTCTGCTCTACCAGTCGATCATGGCTGATATGTTTCTCTATCCCATTCTGCTGCCCTCTCCTCATAACCCTTGACCCCTTATTATTCAAGAACCTATCTCTGTCTTAAATGCCCTCAATGACTTGGCATCCTCAACCCTTCTCCTAGTGGAAACATCATCTCCACGTCCACACTGTCCAGTCATAGAGTAGCACAGCGCTGCCTGACCCACTGTGATCTCCAGCATTTGTTGTTTTCAGGAAGGATTCCAGCATCTCCAACAACGCGCTTCTAAATTTTGTGCCCAGTTGGTTAGCTCTCCCTGGATGCCGTGAGATTTAACCTTACTCAAGAATCCACTGTGCCGTACAATTAACAAAGTTCCCAGCCCCCACCTCTTTCTGCACACATGGGCAGCACGATGGATCAGTGGTTCGCACTGCTGCCTTACAGCGCCAGGGATCTACTTTCCATTCCAGCCTTGGGGCGACTCTCTGTGTGGAGTTTGCCCATTCTCCCTGCCGTGTCTGCTGGGTTTCCTCCGGGTGCTCTAGTTTCCTCCCAACATCTAAAGGTGTTCAGTTTCGGGAGAAGTGGCCATACTAAATGGGCCCATAGTGTGCAGTAAGTGTAGTGGAATGGGATAGGGGGAATGTGTCCACATGGTCGATGAGGACTTTTTTTTTGATTAGATTAGATTACTTACAGTGTGGAAACAGGCCCTTCGGCCCAACAAGTCCACAACGCCCCGCCGAAGCGCAACCCACCCATACCCCTACATTTACCGCTTACCTAACACTACGGGCAATTTAGCATGGCCAATTCACCTGACCTGCACATCTTTGGACTGTGGGAGGAAACCGGAGCACCCGGAGGAAACCCACGCAGACACGGGGAGAACGTGCAAACTCCACACAGTTAGTCATCTGAGGCGGGAATTGAACCCAGATCTCTGGCGCTGTGAGGCAGCAGTGCTAACCACTGTGCCACCGTGCCGCCCACGCTGAATGGCGTGTTTCCACATTGCAGGAATTCTACGTGGCATTCCCCCAACTCCAGAGTCTCAGCAGTCTTGGCTTTTCCCATGGACAGTGTGGGGGAGGGAAACAATGTTTTACAAGGGAGTAAGGTTCTGTGAGTGTGAAGCTAAAAGGAAACGCAGTGCATTGCTTGAGCTGTTTTCCCCGGTATACCAGAGGCTGAGGGGTGATCTTACAGACGTTTATAGAATCATGAGAGGCATAGACAGGGTAAATAGACAAGGTCATTTCCCTGGGATGGGAGAACTCCAGAACAGGAGGATAATATGTTTGAGGTGAGGGAGGCAAGTGTAAGGAATGATCTGCCGGAGGAAGTGATGGATGTAGGTCCAATTATAACATTTAAAAGGCATCTGGATGGGTATATGAATAGGAAGAGTTCAGAGGAAGATGGGCCAAGTGCTGGTAAATGAGACGAGATTAATTTAGGCTATCTGGTCGGCACGGATGAGTTGGACCGAAGGACCTGTCTCTGTGCAGTGTATCTCTGTGACTCTGGCTTGCCCGTAATGTTTGCCCTGCCTGTGTGTTCAGTTTCTGTCTGGTGTCGGTGTCAATGCCTTGATATCTCATTTCCTCCATCTCCCCACTTCCACCTCCCCAGATGTTAACCATTTCGTGTCTGGTTGTTTCTCAAGAAGCTGCATTGAAGGTCCATCCTGAATTAACACATTTTTTTGCTTCCCAAAATCAGACTTACTCACTCCTAGATGTCGTGAAAGATACTAACTTTCAGGTGGAGGTATCTAAAATTCTAAGGTGTCTGTCTTGATGTTTTCACTTTTCGGTCTCTGTCAGATCCTGAATCAGTACCGTCGGGAGGATTAGTTTGAGCGGAGTGAGAATAGAGGGGTGAGAGGGGGTGGGATGGTGCTTTCAATTTTGTGGAAAAAGAAAAGAATGTTCTGCAGAAAGTAGAATTGCTTGTTGGGAATTTATAACCTGGACTGACTGTAATGACTTTTGTCATCTCTTTTTACAGATTATTTGAAGATCTGAAGATGGACGTTTCAATATCAATAGATGAAGAGCTTTGCCTGAAACATTGACTCTGCTGCTCCTCAGATGCTGCCTGATCTGCTGTGCTTTGACTCTGAATCTCCAGCATTTGCAGTCCTCAATTTCATGTCAATGTCTGGCAGTCACTGAATCCATCGGGACTATAACAAGTTTCGACTGTGATTCTGTGAAAAGGAACCAAGCTTTTTGATTCCTCTTTCAGTACGTTTTCAGCATCAGTGAGACTGAAAGAGAGACCCGACTGTTGCAGCACTCTGATTGTGGAGCCAGTAAAAGTTATACAGACTGGGAAGTGGAATTCACGGCAGGGAGGTGCTGTCCACGCGTTTGTGTGCAGCTGAAGCTTCTGTCATTGAGAAACCCAAGGAATCCCATCCCGTGGAGAAACCATGAAAATGTGGCAACTGTAGGAAAGGCTTCCGTTTCCCATCTGACCTGGAGACTCATGGGCTCAGTCACACCGGGGTGAGACTGTTCTCCTGCCCTGAGTGCGGAAAGACCTTCAGCATTCCTACTCTCTGCAGAGCCACCAGGGGGTCCACACAGGCGAGAGGCCATTCTCCTGCCCCAAATGCAGGAAGACCTTCAGCTATTCCTCTGTCCTACTGACCCACCGCCGGGTCCACATATTACAGAAGCCCTTCAGCTGCTCCAAGTACGGGAAGGCCTTCAATGATACATCTGCCCTGCTGAGGCAACATTGGGTCCACACCGGGGAGAGCCCATTCTCCTGCCTCAAGTGCGGGAAGGACTTTACCCAGGCATCCCACCTTCGGGTCCATACGGGGGAGAGGCCCTTCCCCTGCCCAGAGTGATGGAAGGCCTTCAGCAATTCCTCCCAACTGCTGAGGCACAGATGGGGCCATACCGGGGAGAGGCTGTTCACCTGCCCCCAGTGGAAGCGGAGGTTCTCATCATTCTGCACCTTGCAGAAGCACCAGCGCGCACACCAGTGCTCCCAACAATCTGATTCTGCTGGTGAAGCTGCTGTGGGCCACTGCGAGGACTGAACTCCTGCACATTCTGACAGTACTGATAATGGGAGAGTCGGTCTTTTTTTTTGTTTTATGCGGTCGTGCTCCCCCACCCCTGCAACTTTGCTTCCATTGGGCACTGCTGCTCTTTGAGACCAGGAGCTGTTCTCTCTAGATTCTACTGTCCAGTTAAAGAATTGTTGGCTCTTTCTGGGAATGAGTCCCAGCCTGTAAGAAATGGCTGAATACTGGGGTGTCTATTCACATTCAGCAGTGACTTTTAAATTAGATTTACAGTTACGTGTCTGTGAAACAGTCATAGTCCAAAGATTGCACAAAGGCTTGGCAATCCATTGTTGGAAACTGTTTGCTTGAAATGGTAAGTTTAAAAATAAATTCTTTCTTAATTTGCCGCTAAAGTCTCTGTCTCTGAGATGGTGGGGGACTTGATCAAAGGGTTTAAATAATTGCTATTAATGAGATTATCATCTTTAACTTTGTCCGAGAAAATTTGCCATATTTATAATTTGGTTGTTATTTAAATTATAATGTTGATGTGCAAGATCTGTTCTTCATCAAGTCTGGTTCAGGACAGTTGAGAAATTGAGGGACATTGCATGTTTAAATTTCACTGTGTTGTGAATCTGGTGACAGTGACATTCATTTGTATTGGGTTGCTTACCCTCAGTTGTAGTGTATTCCACTCCAACTATTCACTATGGTAGTGAGTTCCGCAGTCTCACCACACTCTGAGGTTTGTCATGAAATCCTTAGTAGAGAATTGTAAGGGGAAATGTTGACGAGGGCAGAATATAGGGTCTTAACTGCAAATGCCAGGAGGACATTCGACAAAGTAAAAACATGACAATGTAGAGACAAATAAAGAACTTTGACAGCAATGAGGAGGTCACACGTCGGAGTTCAAGATAATGGTCTTGACAAAAAGAAAAAGTACTCTGCAGATATTGGATATTGTAATGAAGCAAGTTTCTAGATGCTGTAGTTGGTTGAATACAATAATAAGAGATGAAATAACCAAAACCACTCATGTAATTTGATGTCGGTAACCATAAAGCAAGTGCATATTATTGATTGATATAGGCCAATTGCGTGCAAGTAAGCCATTCAGCCCATCGAGTCAACATTGACTGACCGTCCAACCCAGAACCAGTTCGTTACCCACCACCACATGCTGGTCTCTAAAGAAGTGAATTTCAAAGACTCGAGAACACTTGAGAGAAATAAAAAACTCTCCTATCTTAAATGAGAGACTAGTCTCTGGCTAGAATTGAGTTGACATTACATTTACAATAAGTCCTCTCCAGATGTTATACAGCTCCATTGGATCATCTGTTTCTTGTAAACTCAAACTGATACAAGCCCAGCCTGACATCCCCTTGTCCCCGATTATAAGTTGAGGAAATGAGCGACCCTTGACCTCACTGGCATGACAAAGGATGCCCTCAATCCAAGTTGACCTTAACTGTCCAACCTCTTAACCCCCACGCCACAATGTGGTCAGCCGCACCTCAGCCCTGAACGAGAGCAGAGGAACTGAATAGACAGCAGTGAGGTGGACATTGCATTCTCAGGGAATATTGTTCAAGTGTGAAATTTGTTCAGCTCACATTTGGATCACTGCAGGGACTATGTCTCCTGTCATTTCAATGTCTTTGATCCCAATAACAGTCTAGTTTTGTTGTACATTGTGTGTGTTTTATCTGTGTGTCACGACATGATTTTCTGTTGCTGTCATTCCCATTAGGATGTGTGAATTCAGTACCAGATAATAGTCTCAGTTCTGAATTTTCCTTGAGGATTGGTATAGTACGGACTAAGTGTCAGTCAGAATGGAAGAAGCTCTACTGTTTATTTGCTGTCCTTTGCTGTCCTTCCCCTGGGACTGTATGAATGGGGAAGTGTAGAGGAAGTTTTACTCTGTATCTAACCCAATGCAGTCTCTGTCTTGGCAGTGTTTGTTGGGGACAGTGTTGAGGTAGCTTCACTTGCAATTGAAGAGTAGAGGAAGCTTTATTCTGATTGTCATCCCATGCTGTCCTTGTCCTGGGAGGTTTAGATGGCATCTATAATTGAAGTGAATGCAGACTTGGCTGTGGGAGTGGAGGGTACTTGTACCTGAGCACACCCATCTTTGAGATTGCTGTGCTGATCAAGACAATCTCAGACACCTTCATGCACTTTTCCAAACAACCACAGGGTGGTTAAGGATGGGTATAAATGCTGGCATTGCCAGCGATGCCCACACCCCATGCATGAATAAATACTTTCTGTTTAAAAGTTACATTCACGTTCCAAACCCTCTAATGTATGATTACATACATGGAAAATTCCTGCCTGCTGGAATTTCATTTTAAAACATAGGAATGTGTCAACCATGTAGAAATATAACAAGAACAACAAATGGAGAATTTAACAGGTAATGAGCAGGACCAGAATGCTGAGTCAGCCTGACCCCTAAGGCTGAGAGAGTTCTCCCAGATGTTGAAGTTACACTGGTGCCTTTTACTCTTGCAGCTTCCCCAAAAGTTTGTCCCTGATGTAAGATCATTCAATGACCCGAAGTACGAACTGTTTTTAATCTCCATAACTGGTGCCAGACTTGCTGAGTAATTCCAGCGCTTCTGCTCTACCCTTTTATGGGATTTGAGCTTCCCTAAGTCAGTGTAATGAAGAACTGCAGATGATGGAGATCTGAAACACAAAAATGCGTCAAATACTGGAGAAATCCAATAGGACTGGCAGCACATGTGGAGAGAGAAGCAGAGTTAGCATTTCAAGTGCTGTGACCCTTCTTCACAACTGTTCTGGACTCAAGCCAGGATATTGTCTTTGTTTCTTTCTCTCTCTCTCCACCAGTGTTGCCAGACTGGCTGAGTTTCTCCAGCAATTTCTGTTATGACACTTTCACAAGGTTGATGTTTGTTATCCATCCCTAAGTGCAAGGTGTCTTGCTTGTGCTAATTCAGAGGGCAGTTTAAGAGTCAACCACATTGCTGTGGGTCTGGAGTCACATGTAAGTCAGACCATGCAAGGATGGCAGTTTCCCTCATGAAAGGACATTGGTGAATATGGGTTTTTAGGACAATTGACGTCAGTGCCATCGATACCATACTGAGACTTACTTTGTGTTCCCCATTTATGATTTGAATTATTCACATCTTACCTCTTGCTGTGGTGGGATTTGAACTCATGTTCCCTGGATTACTCATCCTGTGACGTTATGACGACACTGTTGTTCCCCATTCTTTGCTATTTTGTGTTTGCTGTGCACGTCTTTGTCCTCTGATGTTTGGGAAATTGAACCTGTTCAAAAGATTGCCCTAGACTTGTCCCTTTGACCAAGAATTTGGTCACCTGTCTCATCTGTGCTCCGGTCTTGTGATTTTTAAAGGAATTCTCACAATGTTCATGTGAAGCACTTTGAGATAGTTAACTGTACCACAGGTATTATTTGAATGCAGCATGTGTCCCTATCTTAATATCTGAAAGTACAGGGTCATATTTTAAATGTAGAAGACAAAAATGAGGATGATTTATTTTCTTTCTGAGGGTTGTGTGTCTTCTTCAAAAGGCAGTGGATTCAAAATCTTTAAGGCAGAGGTAGATAGGTTCTTGATAACCAAGTGGATGATAGATTGTCGGGGATGTGTTGGAATGGAGAGTTGAGGTTGAATTCAGATCAGCCATGATCTTATTGAATGTTGCAGCAGGCTCGAAGTGCCCGGTGGCCAACTCCCGCCCATTATATGTTTGGATCAAGCAGTCTGTGTCTCCCCTCTTATAGCTATGAACGGGGTAATTCCTTTACAATATTGTCCCTTGTAGACAGTTAATTTCACACCGATGGCCCCCTATTGGGAGCAGGCACATTGTAGCAATTGCAGTACTTCTTGTGTTAATTTTGTTGCTTCTTACTCAGTGTTGCTGAGAATCTTCGAAATAAAAACCAAAACACTTCTATTATTATCGCACGAATAGAAGTGTTGGTTTGGATGTAACATTGTTGAATTAGCCATTCCCATCTCTTCCAGAATTCTGTGTTTAAAGCCTTCAAGTCTGGTTTCTACCCCTGAAACAGTTCTTATCAAGGTCATATTTGACATCCTTTGTAACGGTGACAGGGATGAACATTCCTTCGTCGACCTGCGGACAGCCTTGATCAGGGTTAATGACAGAACTGACCCTCTCCAGCATCACTCTATCCTCTGGGAGGGTCTGCTTTTAGTGTCTTCCGTTCTTATTTGTTTTACCGTAGCTGCTGGTGTTAGCATCTATACTAATGATATCCAACTGTGCCTGAACACCACTTCTCTCCCGACTCCTCTATCATTCATAATTTACCAATAATTTTATCTGAATGCCTGCCCAATTTCCAGCATTGGATAACCATAAACATTCCCTTAGTTAAATATTGTGAAGTGTGAAGCCATTGTTTTAGTCCCCAAGTTCGACCTGAGCCCCCGTCCCCACCCCCCACCCCCACCCCAGTAACTCTGTTGACAGCCTTCATGTCACTTTAAAACTAGGATCGATAGATTCGTGAAGAGTCAGGGGATGAACAGTTACAGGAAAAGGGCAGGAAAGTGAATGTGGAGAATGCCAGATCACCCAGAATCCTACTGAATGGAGAAGCAGGCTCAAGGGGCTGAATGGCATATTCTTGTTCCTATTTCTTATGGTTCCCGAGCCCTTCCCTCTGATACAGGACACTGACTTCAGTATGTGCCATTACTGAGAGTACTGATGTTCCCTTGTGTAATATCAACAACTTAGCAGCTGCTAAAACCTCTTGCTCCTTTGTTACCTCTGAACACAATCAGCCAATGTGTTCAGGGGAGGCGATGGCCGACTTTATTGTCACCAGACTATTCACCCAAGTAATGTTCTAGGGACTTGTGTTCAAAACCTGCCACGGCAGATGGTGGAATCTGAATTCAATATAAATCCGGAATTAAGAGTCTAATGATGACCTCGTTGTGGTTTGTTGTAAAAACCTATCTGGTTTCCTGCTGTCCGAACCTGGTCTGATCTACATGTGATTGAGATCCACTGTCAGCTGGTTGAATCTTCACTGCCCTTTCAATCAAAACCTCCACTATAACTTCCCTACTTTTATACTCCATTTAAAGGTCAATCTCCCTTTTGCCGTCCCTATTAGTCACTGTGCTCCCAGAAGCAGGATTGTGGCTCAGTTTAAAGTAGGTCCTATATCTCTGGTTACATCGATACACAAGGCAGTGAAGAAAGGTTTAGGCACACTAACCTTCATCAGTTCGGGAATTGAGTTTAGATATAGTTATGTTGTCGTTATACAGGACGTTGATGAGGCTGCACCTGGAATATTATGATCAGTTTTGGTCCCCTTGGTGTTCTGACTTCTGACTTCTTCAACTCTGGGTTTGTGTTGAACTTGATGGGATACTTTGTCCAACTCAGCATGTTTAAACAGTATCTCTCAGAGGGATTCATCTGAAACTTTTCAGGAGGTGCGCTCAACAAGATTGAACTATTCAAAGTTACTTGGACTCGATTTTAAACTTACATCAGGACCAGTAATCAGAGACACATACAACATGGAAACAGACCCTTTCGTCCAACTTGTCCATGCTGACCTGATATCCTAAACTAATCTAGTCCCATTTGACAGCACCTGACCCAAATCCTGTGGCAGCTCATTTCATATAAGTACCACCCTCTGCATGAAGAAGTTGTCCCTTTAATATATTTCGCCTCTCACCCTAAACCTATGCCCTCTAGTTCTGGACTCCCCCATCCCAGGGAAAATACCTTGTCTATTAACCTGTCCATGCCACTCATGATTTTGTAACCTCTATTAGGTCACTCCTCTGCCTCTGATGGTCCAGTGAAAACAGTCCCAGCCTATTCAGCCTCTCCCTGTAGCTCAAATCCTCCAACCCCCAGCAACATTCCCGTAAATCATTTCTCACAGAGAAGTCAACGTTTCAATCATGAAGAAGTGTTAATTCCCAAACCGCTGACTACTCCACATCCTGGTGCTGCCGGCTTGCTGCATTCTCCCAACCTCCTGCTTGCCTACTTCGGGTTGCAATATGTAGTGGCTCAGTGTTTTCCACTGCAGGCTTACCGTGCTAGGGACCCAGATTTGATTCCAGCCTTGGGTGGCTGTCTGTGAGGAGTTTTCATATTCTCCCGGTGTCTGCGTGGGTTTTCTCTGGGTGGTCCTGTTTTCTTCCATCGTCCAAAGATGTTCAGGTCATGTGGATTGGCCATGCTTAACTGCCCACAGAGTTAGGTACATTCGTCAGAGGGAAATGGGTCTGGATGGGTTACTCTTCGGAGGGTCGCTGTGGACTTGTTGGGACAAATGGCCTGTTTCCACACTGTAGCTAATCTCATCTGCACTACTTTTGTCACTAACGTATTGCTGAGTAGACTCGATGGGCCGAATGGCCTAACTTCTGCTCCGATGGTCTTGCGGTCTTACGTTTCTCTGGATCATTTCATTTGGCAATGTGCAGTCCCTGGCTCAATGAGCAGCAGTTTCCAATGAAAGCAAAGCTCATATGATGGTTGAACTCCGACAGTGTGGAAACAGGTCCTTCAGCCCAACACATCTGCACAGATTCTCCGAAGAGTAACCCACTCAGATCCATTTTCCTACCCTCCATAAATTGCACACAGAGCCCCAAGGGTGGAAGTATTCCTGGGTTCCTGGTGCCATGAGGCAGCAGTGCTAACCCTGAGCCACCATGGGGTTGTAGTTGTGGGGCGTGGGGCAGGCAATTGCAGTCCAGCAGAAAACAAAAACAGCCCACCTACTCTCCCACTGCACCCACTGTCAGAACTGGCAGGAGGTTCAGTACTGGGGGGTGACTAAAGGCAGCGTTACAGGTGGGATCTGATTGCTGGGAGCACTGGTGCACCCGCTGGTGTTTCCGCAAGTTGCAGGAAAACATGAACCTCTTCCCACACTCGGGCCAGCTGAAGGGCCTCTCCCGGTGTGGACATACTGGTGCTTCAGCAGGGTGGAGGAATTGCTGAAGGACCTCCCGCACTCAGGGCAGCAAAAAGGCCTCCCCTCTCCACCCCCACATCCCCCCGTGTGGATCAGCTGGTGCTTCAGCAGTGTGGAGGAGCGGGTAAAGCCCTTCTCACACTCGGGCAGGAGAATGGCATCTCCCCGGTGTGGACGGACTGGTGCCTCAGTAAGACAGAGGAATTGATGAAGGCTTTCCTTCACTTAGGCAACTGAACGGCCTCTCCCCCATGTGGACCCACCAATGGGCCAGCAGGTCGGAGGAAAGTGCAAAGCCCTTCCTGCAATCGGGGCAGAAGAACGGCCTCTCCTCAGTGGGGACCCACTGGTGTCTCAGCAGGTGGGAAGAACTGCTGAAGGCCATCTCGCACTTGGGGCTGGAGAACAGCCTTCCCCGGTGTGGACCAACTGGTGCGTCAGCAGGGCAGCGGAATCACTGAAGGCCTTCCCACACTCAGGGCAGCAGAAGGGCCTCTTCATCTCTGTGGACCCATTGGTGCTTCAGAACCCTTTCAAATTTCACAATATCCGTCTGATACGAGGGAGACTAGAATTGTACACAATATTCCAAAAGTGGCCTAAAAAGTGTCCTGTACAACCACAACACAACCTTCCAACTCCAATACTCAGTCAGAGCATTGGGAAATCTTTCAAAACCCACAAAAAACAGACAGGAAAGAATGGAGGGTCAAACCGAATTTTTGAGAGTCACCTTGAAAGTATCAATGAGAAATCGGCGGAGGGGGTTTATTGGGGACCCGTTCTCCTTTAATACACTATATACGTATTTCTCTTGTGCTCTTCGTAGTTTCTCTGTGCTGCAGTGTGTAGTGGCTCGTTGAAATAATCTCCTGATGCAGCTTCGTTTGTGGGTGTTGGGATGATTGCTTCTGCAGTTAAGTACTTGGTTTGGGTCTGTTGTTTTTCTGTAGATGCCAGTTTGAAGTTCCGCATTGACTGTTCGCTCCACTGTGACATCAAGGAATGGCACTTTGTTGTTCTCCTCCCCGTCAAACCAGGAGCCCCCCTTAGACCATAGTCTCACTACTTGGAACACCAATATACAGACTAGTCAAAGGCCTTCACTGAAGGCTAAAACACCTCCACTGAGGACTAAAACCCCAAGTCGAAGATTCACTCCACTCCATTTACTCCATCCAAGAATTCCTGAACACCAAAGACACTGAGATAGAAGAGGATGGATTAATGTTGTCCTTTGACATAACAGCCCTGTTCACATCCATTAACATCAACGTGGCCAAAGAAAACTGAAGACACTACTCGAAGAACCAAAGACACAAACACAGCATCAACTTCATCAGCAAAGATAGCACTGTCAAGCTCGTGGAACTGTGCCTTACCATCCACTTCATATTCAATAACAAGCCCTACAAACAAATCAACGAAATATGCACGAAACCTCCAGCATCAGGATTCCTCGCAGAAGCAATAATGCAGAGACTCGAACAGACAGCCCTTCCAACGATCCAACCCAAACTTTGGGTCCGCTACAGCGATGACACTTTTCTCATTAAAAAATGAAACAAATTAGACGAAACCTACAACACCATCAACAATCTCCTTTCTGGCATAAGATTCACAAAAGAGGAGAACAACAACAAAGTGCCATTTCTTGATGTCACAGTGGAGCGAACAGTCAATGGTAAATTCAAAACAGCGTCTACAGGAAAACAATGCACGCGAACCAAGAACTTAACTACAGAAGCAATCACCCCTACACAATCAAACACATCTGAATCAGGACACTATTTCAGCGAGCCACGACACACTGCTGCACCCAGGAACGACGAAGATCAATAAATAACTGTACAGAGCATTTCCGAAGAACGGGGAGCCCCTAAACCCCCTGAAAACAGTTTCCCTGACCGAGAATCGAACCCGGGCCGCGGCGGTGAGAGCACCGAATCCGAACCACTAGACCACCAGGGAGATGCAAGCACAGCCTGACAGCTCTAGCGAACATTACTTCCATGCCCGGAAATCGAATCCGGGCCATGGTCGGTCGAAGGCTTTCACCTGTGTATCCAACAATGTCATTTCTTGTGTCCATTGCTCCTGATGCAGTCTCCTCCACGTTGGGGAGACTAGAGACTCCTCGAAGAGTCAAGTCACAGCGCTTGAGGGAACATCTTCAGGACACCCGCACCAATCAACCCCATCGCCCTCTGGCCCAACAGTTCAAACCCCTCCCACTCTGCCGAGGACATGCAGGTCCTGGGCCTCCTCCATCGCCACTCCCTCCCCACTCGATGCCTGGAGGATGAACGTCTCATCTTCCACTTGGGTTAAATTCAACCCCAGGCCATCAATGTGGACTTCATCAGTTTCCTCATTTCCCCTCCCCCACCTTACCTCAATTCTAGCCTTCCAGCTCAGCGCTGTCCTCATGATCTGTCCTACCTGCCAATCTCCCTCCCCACCTATCCACTCCACCCTCCTCTCTGATCTGTCACCTCCATCCCCACCCCCATTCACCTATTGTACTTTTTGCTACCTTTGGCCCAGCACACCTCAGCCCCAATTTATCTCTCCACCCTGGAGGGGTCCTGCCTCTATTCCTGATGAAGGGCTTTTGCCCGAAACGTCGATTTTCCTGCTCCTCGGAAGCTGTCTGACCTGCTGTGCTTTTCTAGCACCACTCTGATCTAAGCTCTGGTTTCCAGCATCTGCAGTCCTCATTTTTGCCGACCCAATAAGCTCAGTGTGCCAATTTCACACCAACAAACTGACACAAGTAGACACAATGTCTGCAGAAACCCTAGCCACATTGCTTTACATTAAAGACATCTGGGAAATGATGTCCGGAAAACTCAATCCTCTCAGCATCATGGTAGCCCACAAACCTACCAACACAACTTAAACAGCGGCTAATGAACCTGAAATACCCGATACAAACAACCAGAAAACGAATGTAATTTACAAAATACCATACAAGGAAATATATACATGAACTCTGCCGCACAGTTCTCTGTGGCAAGAAATGCTGGGATGAGATAAGGAAGATTTTTTCAGCCAAAACGAATCGACACTGACTGGACAGCCATTTAAAATCAACGCTGTCAGCCCAGGATGGAAGACCCGAAGGGATGTACAGTTTTCTTATTTCCTGAAGATTTACAAAGCTGAGACCGGGTTTTGGTGTTCGTTCCCTTTCCACTCCCAAGAGCCGCAGTGGTTGGGGCGGTGAGTTGGGGAAAGTGAAATGTGCCCATGAGCAGCATGTGGGTCTCTTTCAGCTTCCCCTCCTCTGACAGCGCTGTGACTTGACTCTGATGTTCTCAGGGACATTTACTGACGCGAGACAGTGAAAAGATTCTCATTCCTGCAGATTAGGAATTGTACCCATACGCCGGTTTCATGACAATGAGAAAGATTAATTGGGATGTGTGAAGAAGCTGTGAGCTGCAGTTGAAACAAGTAGGTGGAGTCAGATACGTCATCCATTGTCCCCATGGTCCTGAAGAAATGTTTGCTTTTGTCTGCTTGAGAGACTTTGGACACTGGTGTGGCAGGGAGAATACTGAGATACCGAGTGAAGAAGATTCAGTGCGCTGACTGTGAAAAGTGCTTCAAACCATTTACTCAGATTGGGGAATTAAAATCACACCCCTCGCGGTGGGAAAGACGATGTCCCCGCTCTGTTTGTAATTTCAAACCCAGAGCAACACAAGGAAAGCTCCACCCAATGGGGAAACCGTGGAAATGTGGGGACTGTGGGAAAGGATTCCCTTCCCCATCAGTGCTGGAAACCCACAGACGCATTCACAACGGGGTGAGGACGTTCACCTGCTCAGTGTACAGGAAGGGGTTCAGTCAGAGAGAAGCCATTCACGTGCCCCATGTGCAGGGGAGAGCTCACTCAGTCAGCTGCACTGCTGACCCACCAGTGGGTCCACACTGGAGAGAGGCCATTCACCTGCTGTAAGTTCCAAAAGGGCTTCACCTGCTCCTCCCACCTGAGGAGGCACCATCGAGTTCACGTGCCAGTGCAAGGGGATTGAAGGAGCGATGGCCAAGTGCTCCGATCAACCCAGCACTGGGGCGTCCCAGGTTCGAATCCCACTGCGGTAGATTGCAGAATTGGAGCTCGTTCAGTAATCTGGACTTCAGAATCTAAGTATGAAACCACTTTTAGGGGGAAAAAACACCATCTGATTCACTCATGATCTTTTTAGTGAAGGAAACTGCCGTTGCGGGAAAGGGTTCACTCAGTCATCCCAGCTGCATGTTTTACCCGGCTGTACCAGGGATCCAGTTACAAAGGGTCAACTCAGCTGACCAACAAAGAAAGTGGGGGGGGGGGGAGAGAGAGTGGGTGCATTTTGAGCTGGAGGTGTTTTCTTTAAAAACTACTTTTTGTATGCCCTTTTCCTGGCGAAATCTGAAGCTGTAACAAAAGAGGGTAGTAGTAAAGGTTACCTGAACTTACCACCCGGCTTAGATTCTGTGACGTCCAACAGGTTTTTGTTTTAAAGCTGCTCATTTCTTTCAGCCTCCAGCACTAATGTCATGTCTCAGAAGGACCAGTGAATGAGTCGCTAATATTGTTGCAAATTGTATATTTTTTCAGGACTTCAGGTTCATTGTTTCATTGGAATTGCAAAGTTTACTGGCAACAGTGGGAGGTGTGGGCTGTATTCACTGGAAACAAAGTTTTAAAATCTCACAAACACCAGGGTATATTCTAACAGGTTCATTTGGAAGCACTAGGTTTCGAAGTGCTGCTCCTTCTTCAGGTAGCTGTGGTGTAGAATCACAAGACACAGAATATATCACAAAAACATTATAGTGTCATTCAACATAAGTGACGTATTGAAGAAACCTAGATTGCTGTTAAATCTTTCATCTTTTAAAATGGGTTGCAGATTTCGGTTCATTAATATGTACATTCCAGAACTGTTAAGTCACGTTCTCCAGGAAACTTGATGTTTTATACAAGGAGGTAACACCTCACATCAAACAACGCATGAAAGCAGTGAGGTGAGTCTGTCTGTATCCCAATCTTGAGTCAGACTGTTTCTATTTCCAAATATATAATCCTGCAAAAGCAAATTCATCCCAAATGTGTGAGTGAATGCATGAGAGAGAGAGTGTGTATGTGCTTGTGCATGCTGGGTAAAGTGTGTGTGTGATGGAGTGTCATCATGTGCGAAGATGTATGCGTGGGTGTGAGTGGGGGGGCGTATTAGTGTGTGTCTGAGAGAGAGCATGTCTATCGGAAAGGCTCTGCATGAGCGTGTGAGTATGGAAGAGTGAGTGTGAGAGTGAGAGAGTGAGAGAGAGAGAGCGTAACAGTGAAGTGGGGTTACCTGTCATGTGACATGAACCCAAGTTCGCGATTGAGGCCATCCTCCTGGTTTCCGAACTTGGTTATCAGCGTTTGCTGGGCCACTAAAAATGATTAAGCAGTTACACAATACACATTAGAGAGGGCCGAGTGGGACTTGTCTTTCGATTTGCAGAAGGTGAGACGTTCTGGGTGCTGAAAACGAAGGAATACACATACTGGAGGACCTTCAGCACAGAGAGATGGAGCTGGAAACCAGTCTGCAGACACGTTGGGGGATTCACTGTGGAAACAGGCCGTTTGATCCACCAAGTCCACACTGTCCCTCCGAAGAACATACCCCGACTCCCCGACCCACCAGTTAACCCCACAGCTAATCCCTGAATTTCGAACGCCCAATCCACTCTAGCCTGCACATCTTTGGAACATGGGAGAAAACGCGAGCACCCAGAGGAAACCGACGTGAACAGGGGGTGGGGGAGGGGTAGGAAAGTGCAAACTCCACACAGTCACTGTGAGGGTCGGATCGAACCCAGGTCCCTGGCGCTGCGAGGAATCCCCTCTCCAGCTCTATGCATTCGATTGGCTTCTCCCCAATCTTGGTGACACTCCAATCAGTTTGAGGAATTCAATTTGCTTTCACAGAGTTTCCACGGGGAAGGGGTCGTTGTTACTCGGCAGATTGAACGATCCAATGAAGGGCTCGTCTATAGCGAGAACACTGGTCCACATTTCGCTGAAAAATTAAAGTCCTCTCCGCAATTAGAACCCTTGAGTACTCCCACGCAAGCTGCGTGTATTCACGGGGATTCTCAATGCATGTTGATATTTGAAATCATTTCCTGCAGACAAACATTTCCCCTCCTGGATTCAAACACCGCTGATATTCAGGCCCTGACTAAATTTCTATTCCATGCCTGAAAAGCAAATCCTCCTCTGCTAATAACTTGAGAAAACAGATCACTGCTGTCAGTGCAGGGCAGAAAATAGGATGAGAGAATTTTGGTTTGCAGAGAACAGCCTTCTCTATCTTCTACCCGAAATCTCTGTCTCTCAATTCCTAAACCTTTCAATGTATTCCAACCCAAATTCATCCATCCATCCTCCTCCCTTTGCCCAGCTCCCCTCTCCTGAAAGTGCTGACCATCTGTTCAGTTTCTCAGCCACATCTCGCCATCCTTAGTATATAGCCCACACCTTTATTTAGTTTTTAAGACAGAAAGGCAGTGGTTTGCTGATGCCAGGATGTGATGGTGATTGCATTCACAGTGTTCCAGACTCGTCTCTCGTGTCATTCAGAAAAGTCTGCACTGCACATGTGCAGAGAAGGGGATGCTGGGTGTAGGTGGGATGCATTCTCACCTCCCCATCCAATCATCCCCATAGCGTCCCCTGTCCATTCCCTCACCGCCACCCATAGCATCCCCTGTCCATTCTCTCTCTCTACCCTAACCTACCAGTCCCTTCTCTCTCTCTCCCACACATGCCACTCTCCCCACCCCGTCCATTCTATCTCTGCACCCTCTGCCCTCTGTCCAGTCCCTCATCCACCCTCTGTCCCCATCCATTCCCTTTATCGCTCCACCCTCTGCCTTCCCCAATCCAGTCCCTTCCCTTACACTCATTTTCTCTCACCTCCCACACGCTCCCCTCATCCATTCCTTCTCTCCCCCACCTTCTCCTGCCATTCATTGTTGCTCTCTTTCTCCACCCTCTACCCCGTCCATTCTCACCCCAACCTTTGCCCCGTCCATTCTGTCCCCACCCACTGCCGCCCGTCCATTCTCTCCCCACCCACTGCTCCCCGTCCATTCTCTCCCCACCCATTGACCCCATTCATTCTCTCCCCACCTACTGCCCCATCCATTCTCTCCCCGCCCACTGCCCCGTGTCCATTCTGTCCTGATCCACTGCTCCCCGTCCAATCTCTCCCCATCCACTGCCCCATGAATTCTCTCCCCACCCATTGCCCCCGTCCATTCTCTCCCCACCCACTGCCCCGTCCATTATCTCCCCACCACAGACCCCCGTCCATTCTCTCCCCACCCGCTGCCCCGTCCATTCTCTCTCCCCACACTCTGGAACCAATTTCTTTCACTTCACACTTTGCAACTCTGCATTCTCTCTCTCCTCCCCAATCCTCTTCACCAAATTCTCTCTCTCTGCTCCCACCCTGTGTACCCCCATGCATTCTCTACCACCAATGCTCTGCTCTTCTACCTATTTTCTCTCTTTCTCTTCCCCCAGTCTCTGCGCCCCCCCCCCCCGTTCAATCTCACTCTGAGTACCCTCCCCCGTCCTTTCTCGTGCCTCGAGCCCTCTTTGATCTCTGTATCAAACCCTTCTAATGATAGAGAGAGAATGGATGGTGATGGCGGCCTGGGGTGGGGGTGGGGAAGGGAAGCGTGAGAAATGGCTGACCTTTAACATTGAGAATAGCTAAAATGATGTATTCAGAAACATCAGTAATGTCTGAAAGCACATTCAAATGTTTAAAAAAAAGCTGCAGACATCTTTCTGAAACTTGCATTGAAATCTGCGCAGTTAGGCCACAATTGAGGACAGCCGGTAAACTTGGAATGGCCTATTCCTAGTCTTGTGAATTGGTTCAGAATATGTAGAAATACAGTCATAGACTTGCAGAGATCAGAAACAAACCTTTCGGTCCACGCCGACAACATTTCCTAAATTAACCTCGTGATCCATTTGCCAGCATTTGGCCCATATCTCTCTCAGCCCTTCCTATTCATACCTCCATCCAGATGCCTTTTAAATGTTGTAATTCTACCAGCCTCGACCACTGCTTCTGGCAGCTTATTCCAAACGCATGCCACGCTCTGTGTGAAAAAGTTCCCCCGTTCAGTCCCTTTTAAACCTTTTCCCTCTCAGCCTAAACACCTCTAGTTTTGGACACCCTCTACTCTGGGGAATAGATATACAAAAGTTGAGCTGCCAGACAAAATCATAGAGTCACAGAGATGTCCAGCATGGAAACAGACCCTTTAGTCTAACTCATCCATGCCGACCAGATATCACAACCCAATCTAGTCCCACCTACCAGCACCCAAATATATCCTTCCAAACCCTTCCTATTCATAGAGCCATCCAAAAGCCTCTTAAATGTGGCAATTGTACCAGCCTCTACCGTTTCCTCTGGCAGCTCATTCCATACACGTACCACCCTCTGAGTGATTCAGTTGCTCCTTCGGTCTCATTTCTATCTTTCCCCTCTCACCCTAAACCTATGCCCTCTCGTTCTGGACTCCCCGAACCCAGAGAAAAACCTTTGCCTATTTATTCTATCCATGCCCCTCATAATTTTGTAAACCTCTATAAGGTCACCCCTCAGTCTCTGATGCGCCAGGGAAAACAGCCCCAGCCTGTTCAGCCTCTCCCTCTCGCTCAGATCCTCCAACCCTCAACATCCTTGTAAATCTTTTCTGAACCCTTTCAAGTTTCACGACATCTTTCCAATTGGAAGGAGACCAGAATTGCACGCAATATTCCAACAGCGGCCTAACCAATGTCCTGTACAGCCGCAACATGACCGCCCAAATGCTGTACTCAATACACTGACCAATAAAGGAAAGCATACCAAACGCCTTCTTCACAATCCTATCTACCTGCGACTCCAATGTTCAGGAGCTATGAACCTGCACTCCAAGGTCTCTTTGTTCAGCAACACTCCCTAGGAGCTTATGATTAATTGTAGAAGTCCTGCTAAGATTTGCTTTCCCAAAATGCAGCACCTCACATTTATCTGAATTAAACTCCATCTGCCACTTCTCAGCTCCTTGGCCCATCTGGTCCAGATCCTGTTGCAATCTGAGGTAACCCTCTTTGCTGTCCACGACACCTCCAATTTTGGTGTCATCTGAAAACTTACTAACAGTCCCTTTTATGGTCGCATCCAAATCATTTACGTAAATGACAAAAAGTAGAGGGCCTAGCACTGATCCTTGTGGCACTCCACTGGTCACAGGCCTCCAGCCAGAAAAACTGCCCTCCACCACCACCCTCTGCCTTCTACCTTTGAGCCAGTTCTGTATCCAAATGGCTAGTTCTCCCTGAGATCTAACCTTGCTAATCAATCTCCCATGGGGAACCTTGTCGAACGCCTTACTGAAGTCCATATAGATCACATCTACTGCTCTGCCCTCATCAATCTTCTTTGTTACTTCTTCAAAAAACTCAATCAAGTTTCTGAGACATGAATTCCAATGCACAAAGCCATGTTGACTATCCCGAATCAGTCCTTGCCTTTCCAAATACATGTACATCCTGCCCCTCAGGATTCCCTCCAACAACTTGGCCACCACCGTGGTCAGGCTCACCGGTCTATGGTTCCCTGTACTGTCTTTACCGCCCTTCTTAAACAGTGGCACCACATTTGCCAACCTCCAGTCTTCCGGCACCTCACCTGTGACTATTGATGATACAAATAACTCAGCAAGAGGCCCAGCAATCACTTCTCTAGCTTCCCACAGAGTTCTTGGTTACACCTGATCAGGTCCTGGGGATTTATCCATCTTTAACCGTTTCAAGACATCCAGCACTTCTTCCTCTGTAATCTGAACTTTTTGCAAGGTGTCACCATCTATTTCCCTTCAGTCTATATCTTCCATATCCTTGTCCACAGTAAATACTGATGCAAAGTATTCATTTAGTATGTCCCCCATTTTCTGTGGCTCCACACAAAGACCGCCTTTCTGATCTTTGACGGGCCCTATTCTCTGAGTAGAAAGTGAGGACTGCAAATACTGGAGATCAGAGCTGAAATTGTGTTGCTGGAAAGGCGCAGCAGGTCAGGAAGCATCCAAGCAACAGGAGAATCGACGTTTCGGGCATAAGCCCTTCTTCAGGATGCATAGTTGGGCCACAACCAAGGACAGGCTGTAAGAGTGAATGAGTGAATAAAAGACAAGTCCCACCTCGCCCATGAGGAGAAAGTGAGAAATGCAGATGCCGGAGATCAGAGTCGAGAGTGTTGTGTTGAAAAAGCACAGCAGGTCAGGCAGCATCCAAGGAGCAGGGGAGTCAACGTTTCAGACATCAGCCCTTCACCTTGCCCTCTCTAGTGTGTGTTGTGAAACTGCTTAACTGCTTAATCATTTCTAGTGGCCGAGCAGAGGCTAATAACAAGTTTGGAACACACGAGAATGACCTCAGCTGAAACCTTGGATTCATGTCTCACTACAGGAGAACCAGCTCCACAATACACACAAACCCTATCTCTCTCTCTGAATCTGTCTCTCTCTCTCTCTCTCTTCTCTCTCATACACACACGCACACACACACACACACACACACACAAGTCCTCACACGGTCGTGCAGACCCTCTCTGATAGACAGGGGTCTCTCTCAGACACACATGGATACATCCCTCACACTCTCATCCATGCACACACCTTCTCACACAATTATACACCATTACACGCACACTTTACCCAGCATGCAAACACACACAGACACACTCAGACGCTCTGTCTCATGAATGCACTCACACATAGAAGTCTTTGGGGTGAATTGCATTTGCAGGATTATATGTTTGGAAATAGAAAAAGTCTGACTCAAGACTGTGATACGGAACGACTCTAAACTCACAGCTTTCATGCGTTATCTGAACTCAGGTGTCACCTCCCTTTATAAAACATTATTGTACCTGGAGAATATTACTAAAAAGAAGTTCTGGGATTTACAGATTAATGAACCGAAATCTGGAACCCATTTTAAAAGATGAAAGACTTAACAGGTTTCTTCAATGTATCAGTGGGTGTGGACCCACTGGTGGGTCAGCAGTGCAGCTGACTGAGTGAACCCCCTTCCGTACATGGGGCACGTGAATGGCTTCTCTCACTTGTGGACCCACTCGTGCGTCTCCAGTTGGCTGATCCGAATGAAGCCCTTCCTGCACACCGAGCAGGTGAATGGCCTCTCCCCGCTGTGATTACGTCTGTGGGTTTCCAACACGGATGGGGAAGGGAATCCTTTCCCTCAGTCCCCACATTTCCACAGTTTCCCATTGGGGGAGCTTTCCTTGTGTTGGTCTGGGTTTGAAATTACAATCAGAACGGGGACATAGTCTATCCCCACTGTCAGGGATGAGACTTTGATACCCCCAAGCTGAGTAAATAGTGTAAAGCACTTTTCACAGTCAGCGCACTGAATCTCCCTCACTCGGTGTCTCAGTATTCTTCCTGCCGCACCAGTGTCCAAAATCTCTCAAGCAAACAAAAGCAACCATGTCTTCTTGATTGGAATGGCTGCTGATATTCAAGTCCCAATGAATCAAGCGGCTCTGTCAGAAGTTGATGTATCATTTGTTTTCAGATTTCTTTCGGCACGTCTTCCTGCAAAAAAAAGTCACAAAATAAGTGGTCATTGTCAGTATACTTAAACGAACATAACATAGGTGACAGTTCCTGTAGTTTGCCAGATGCCTGCTGATCACATAATACCCAGCACACAGAAACCTGAAATCCCTCATGCAGCCAGATAGGCTTAGGTGTGTTTAGAGGAAAACTTCATTCAAATATAATCTAATCTTAAACTAAATACGTGTACATATATATATATCAATATGCCAATCCTGTCAATGCGGATCAGTTCCAAGCGAAACTACACATTTAATTGTGAACATGAGGAAAAAAGCAATCATTTTCCAGGGTGCAAACTGCATACGTGCTAAACTGAGGAAATACACAAGGAAAAGACCTAAAAGAGAGATAGAAAGTATTTGAGCACCTTTGCAGAATCTGCTCCCTCTCTGGATTCTCTCCAGTTGCTTCAAGTAAACCTCCCTGGGGGTCAGGCAGCCCTGCATCGGGAAGCACTGGGATGGTCAACTACGATCAGTTTACATGGAGAACACATCTCCACATTAAACAGCCTCGAGGCAAATTTCCCTTCCTTCCACAAATTTCAAGACCCCTCAAAGCAAAATTCCCCAGGTAAGTTTGGAAGAATTTCTTCCAGGTGTTCACTAATCATTTCTATGAGCACTTTGTTAAAGTTTGAATATCGCGAGTTTTGAAAATTAGTGATTCTGAGCGAAATCACAGTTCGAAAAACAGAATGTGGGTATTTAGACTGAGTTTATTTTTGCACATCGACGATATGTCTGCACAACAGCATATGACACGACAGCAGTGAAGATCTTCTGACCTCATTCTCAAACGTGCCTGCCACACGCCAGATGAAAAGCTGAATACTTCTGTGGAAAAACTCCCGAGCAATGCAAGAGAATGGCACAACGCGTGCGTGTTGGAACCAGAACCCAAAGGAGAGACCATTCTCTTCTATTCATTCAACGTCGTCTTTAGCAGCTTTCCCGTATAATGGCGCTCTGTTCTGCACCTTGCCTCCGCTTCCCAAAAAAGCTTCGACATAAATATTTCACAATGATATACTGGCCCAATGTGTACAGTTAAGGTGACAACCTCTGAGTGGTCTCCTGTTCTCTGTATCCTATGTTGAGGAGGGCAATGCTTGTCACTGGCTATTCTGGTGTCAGAGAAAAGTTTCGAAACAGTGGAGGGAGTCCGATTCCTGGGGACGGGACAAACAGCAGCAGGGAGACAGAATGAGAAGCAGCTGTTCTGGAAACTCTTTGTCACTTGCAATTCTTAGAACAATGTCAAATGTATTTCACACTAAGCAAGTCTCAGCTGGCTCAAGAGGTGTGTGGTGGATGAGGAATGAATCGCTGTTTGGCTTGTTGGTCTAGGGGCATGATCCCAGGTAGAGTCTTTAACAGTGCAGACTTGTGTGCGGTCCTGGATTCACATCCCAGACGAGGCTGCGTCGCTTAACTTGATTTGGGCAAAAATAACCCATTAATTTTCTCAAAAACCACCTTCGTGAAACGAGGTTGGGCTGCCACGAATACGAATGAGGCAGAAAACAGGGAAGTGAAATGGTTGGAGATCGCGTTGAACAGGTTGACGTGAGTGGTGCGGTGTTTGCGGAATGTCAGCAATAAAGGTAAATTGAAATATTGGGCCAGCTCTCCTCGGAGAACCGAAGTTTTCCAAGTCAGTAGAGGCCGAGAAACAGGAAATAATGCTGTGACAATGCTCCCATGCCTGAAATGATCTATAGTGATTCGGCAGAGATTTAAAGTCACGAGGACGAGCGAATGCAGTCGACGAGGTAGCAGCAAATGTACAGGTAAAGAGCTGCTTCACCTGGAAGGATATCCAGGAGGGAGCAGGTAAATTGTGCTTCTGAGTGAAATCACGGTTCGTAAAAACAGAATGTGGCAATTTAGACAGAGTTAATATTTGTTCGTCGCCGATATGTCTGCCGGTACGCGATGGGAGCATAACCCAGAAGGGAAACCATCTTCCCTATTCACTCAATGTCGAGTTTAGCAGCTTTCCCGTGTAACGGCGCACTGTTGTGCGCCTCGCCGTATCATCTGCTTCCCAAAAAACTTCGACGTAAATATTGATACACAGGCCCAGTATGCAGAGTTGAGATGCCACACCCGTGGAGGTCTGCGGGGTCTTCTCCTGTTCTCTGTACCCTATGTTGAGGAGGGCAATACTTGTCACTGGTCACTCCGGTGTCAGTGAAAAGTTTAGACAGAAAACGGGTTAATCTTCTGGCAGTAGAGAGGGCCCGGTTCCTGGGGACGGGCAAACGGCAGCAGAGAGACAGAATGAGAAGCAGCTGTTCATACAGTCATAGAGATGTACAGCATGGAAACAGACCCTTCGGTCCAACCCGTCCATGCCGACCAGATATCCCACCCCAATCTAGTCCCAGCTGCCAGCACCCGGCCCATATACCTCCAAACCCTTCCTATTCATATATCCATCCAAACGCTTCTGAAATGTTGCAATTGTACCAGTCTCCGCCACTTTCTCTGGCAGCTCATTCCATACACGCACCACCCTCTGCGTGAAAAAGTTGCCCCTTAGATCTCTTTTATATCTTTCTCCTCTCACCCTAAACCTATGCCCTCTAGTTCTTGACTCCCCGACCCCAGGGAAAAGGCTTTGCCTATTTATCCTATCCATGCCCCTCATAATTTTATAAACCTCCATAAAGTCACCCTTCAACCTCCAACGTTCCAGAGAAAACAGCCCCAGCCTGTTCAATGTCAACTGGACTTTCCTCTGAGCAAGACTCAGCTGGTTCAAGAGGTAGGGTGGGGGCAGGGGAGCCAGCGCGCTAGCCGTGTGGCTCGTTGGTGTCGGGGTGTGATTTTTGCTTTGGGTATTCATTGACGCAGGCGTTCGAGAGATCCAGGGTTCAAATCGCGGAGGAGCCCGCGTTTCATGACTTGTGCGAAAGTGCTGTTTAATTTCCTCAAAAAGCACCTTCGTAAAACGAGGTTGGGCTCCCTGGAGAACCAATGGGACAGAAAGCAGCGAAGTGAAATGATTGGAGATAGCGTTGAAGAGGTTGACGTGAGTGGTGCAGTGTTTGAGGGATGTCAGCGATGAGGGTCGATTGGAAATTTGGGAGAGCTCTCTTCGGAGTACAGAAGTTTGAAATCTGGCCCGATTGAAGCTTTTCAAGTCATGCAAAGTCTAGACAGAGAAAGTAATGTCGTCAAAATGTTCCCACGTCTGAAAGGATCGGCAACGATTCGGCAGAGTTTAAAAGACATGAGGAAAAGAAACAAAAGTGGCATTACGAAGAACGCTTTTGTAAAGGGAGTGGTTGGGGGTCAGTAAATCACAAAAAGGCAGATTCATTATACGCAAACGGCAAGACTTGGCCAAACGATACACGGAGTCAACGGACTCCTGTCGGGATTTGAAACGTAAGGAGTCGACGTTATGGAGCCATTTGAGATTCAAACATGCAACTTTCGGATCTCGAGTCAGACGCGCTACCGTTGCGCCACAAGCTCACACATGCTCTGACGCTGAAGCTGTGCGCTTTTAATGGGGTAAGGAAAATGTTCCCCAAACGGAAATCTTCTCCACAAAGGGGTTTCTGAATTGAATGAATGTCTCACGGAAGGGACTGCGTCTGCTGAGAAGCCGAGACCAAAAGAGAAACTCGGTAGGTTTGACAGTACCTGTCAGAGAAAACAAAATTCTGAAATGTTGTCGCTGATTCTCTTTCCACAGACGTTGCCTGACCTTCTCAGTTTCTCCTGCAATTTCTAGTTTTGTTTTTTACTGAAAGTTCATTTCATCTTTTGGGATGAAACAACTGGAGTCGCCGTATGCAGATATATAACCCTTTCGAATCACTGTGACGTGATTGGAGTCAAACAAACTCTGCGATGATTCACTCTTTCTCAGCTCCACAGGCAGACAGACAAGGGGAAGGAAGCAGTCAGTGTGGTTCTGTATTCGTGGGCTGAGTGGTTAATGCGATGGACTTGAAATCCATTGCGGCTTCCCAACGCAGGTGTGAACCCTGCCGAGTACAAAATGAGAAGTGTCGTCGAAAAGAAAGGGAGTTTGCTCTCCGGCTTCTTCTTTAAGATTCAAATCAGTGGAGGGGGAAAAACATTTCACTCAAATTGGGACTGGTGGGAATCTGCAACCCACTGCCTGTTCGGGTGGAACAAGCAGATACCCGCAGAGCTTCTTTGGACGCTATGAGCAAAGTATTTGGAAATGAGACTAGAAGAGTGAGGGGCTTGAAATCGTGATCGAAATGAAGCAGGTACCTGTGGACAAAGGCGTTTCCTTTGCCCGTGAAAGATACTGCTTCACAAAGTTGGGCCTGTGGAAGGGAATCAGTGACGGTGATTATCTTTGGTTGTTCACCTTGTGAATGTTCCCATTGCTGCGCATGTCCGTGGTGGCGTCAGAACTCTGCAGCATGGTGGCGTTGGATGCGAACAGGGACTGGCGCACCCAACTCCACCTACCTGTTTGAAATGCAGCTCACAGCTTGTTCACACACCCCAATTAATCTTTCTCATTGTCCTGAAGCCGGCATACGGTTTGAATTCCCGATCTGCGGGAATGAGAATCCTTACACTGTCTCGCGTCAGTAAATGTCCCTGAGAACATCTGAGTCAACTCACAGCGCAGTCAGATGAGGGGAAGCTGAAATAGCCCCACACGCTGTTTACGGGCACATTTTATTCTCCCCAACTCAATGCCTCAACCACTGCGGCTCCTGGGAGTGGAAAAGAAACAATCACCAAAACCCCGTCTAAGCTCTGTGAATCTTCAGAAAATCAGCAAACGTTCATCCCTTCGGATTTTCTATCCTAGGCTGACAGCGATGGGTTTTGTCACTTTCTTGTAGGACATTGCAAGTAGATGTTTTGCAGAAAAGCACCACAATGCCATCTGATTAATCAGGACCTGGATGTTTTCGGTCTTTGAATGTCAGTGTTGTGCTGCAGAACTTTGTTGTTGCCAGTTTCTAATACTTATCTTCCCAGTTCCCTGTATCACTTGTCGAAAATGTTTAATTTGTGTCTTGTAATCCTTTCACTGTCTGCTAATG
This sequence comes from Chiloscyllium punctatum, assembly GCF_047496795.1. Lineage (NCBI taxonomy): Eukaryota > Metazoa > Chordata > Chondrichthyes > Orectolobiformes > Hemiscylliidae > Chiloscyllium > Chiloscyllium punctatum. The sequence continues at coordinate 60,236,799 of NC_092774.1, read as the reverse complement.
AGGATAGTGTTTCCATGTTTTACCTAAATTATCTTGACCTTGCATACCTCAAGCCTCAAGCTAATTTCACGAGAAACCCTCTCCAGTTCAAAAGCCAAATGATGGCTCTGTTTCTTGTCACGTGTCCAATTTCAGATCGATGTTGTTAATGTCCCTTATACTCCTTCAGATCCAGGTTTCGCTCACAGGGCTAGAACAGAACTGTCACCAAATACATTGACCAATCTACGTTCATCCTATCGATTGTATTAGCATCATCAACACTTCTCATCAAAATAACTCGAGAGACTTTCATCACAATTTTCTGTGAACAGTTCTACATTAGCTTTGCTGAATGAACCCCAAATTTCTTGAAGTGGCTCCTTATTTTCGGCCCTGATTATTAATCTCTCTCCGCATGGGAATGGATCCTTCCCAGCCGCTCTATCTCTCATCAATGTGTTTAGTTCAATTCGATCTCCCATCAGCCTCCTCTGTCCTGATCAAATCCAGGGGAACAGGAAACGTTGGGGCTATGGCGCGGACAGGACAAGCCCAATACTCACCTTTCCTGTTAGAACTATTCCATGAGAAAGTTTAGACCTCAACTTTGGGCGTGTAGTTGTGGCCGAACACTTAAGGTGTTGGCGTAGAGATCATTTGGGGCTCCCCCGCCCAGGGTGGTAACCTGCTGGCTATGCTTTCTTCGCTGGCGATTTTAAATAACTTCCTGTTGGTTGCATTATCGCTCAAACTTCACAAAACCCGTCTCAATAAAGACCCGTTTTCTCATGTCTGGGAATTGATTGCCATGCAGGAAACTCGGGTTCTGAACAAACAACGTATCAGACTCACAACGTCAGCTCTGTTTACCTTTCCACAGATGCTGCTCGACCTGTTGGCTTTCTGCAGTATTCTCTGTGTTTATTAGGCACAAGTGCTGCTTTTCATTCAAGAACTTCAATCCCTGTCCTCTGGTAACTGACTCTGGTCAGTGGCAATTGGTTCTTCTGATCATTAATCTGCCCATTCCCACCGCTTCTTCTCCCATCATGACCAACAGCCCCAGGAAATCTCCAGTTATCCTTGTTTGCTCCAAAGCGAACATTCTCAACCTTGGGAATGTCTCCCGAAAATGGAAATTCCTCATCCCTGGACATGAGACAAGGCGTACAATTGGGAAGAGATTTTGGCAAAATATTGTCAGTTAGGAAATGGAAAAATGTTCAAATGTTCATGAAGCAAAACAGAAATCCCAGTCTCCAGCTTTGTGAACCTTTAGAAACACTTTGGGAAGCGGATTTGGAGGAGAATGAAAGATGACCTGTCCGACAGTCCAGACACCGTCCCCTTGTTGAAGAGGCCGGGAGGTTGATTCTGATGTTCTCGGCACACGAACTGATCTGAGACATTGAAAGAATTGTCGTTCCTGCACATCAGGAATTCAAACCCCTTCTCGCCTCCGAGCCAATGAGAGAACTCAGGAACAGGCAAAACACTGAAAGGCTCGGAGGGCGACGGCCCCGGAGTAAGAAAGCTAGTTCCTCGTGACATGGATGTGTCTGCAGACAGCCCCCGGTATCTCCAGAATGCATCTCCCAGGCTTGATTATGGAAAAGTTAAACTGATAGACGACAATTGTAATTCTTGGCGGGGAGGCTGAATTATAAAATCACTAAGTGATGGTGCAGCCCACGACAGCGCCTGTCTCTGTGGCGCAATTGGTCAGCGCGTGCGGCTGTTAACCGACAGGTTGGTGGTTCGAGCCCACCCAGGGGCGGCGTGTTCGCTGTTCTCCTTTGGCTTCGAAGCTGTGCACTTTTAATGGGGTCAGGAGAATGTTCCCCAAACGGAAATCTTCTCCACACAGGGGGGTTGCGAGTTGACTTCATGTCTTACCGAAGGGACTGCGTATGCTGAGAAGACGAGACCCAAACAGAAAATCAACAGGTTTGACAGTACCTGTCGGAGCAAACAAAATTCTGAAATGTTGCCTCTGATTCTCTTTCCACAGATGTTGCCTGACCTGCTGAGTTCCTCCTGCAACTTCTCACTGAAAGTTCATTTCATCTTTTCGGGAGAAACACCCAAAATAACTCGAGAGACTTTTTTCTGTGAAACTCGGGTTCTGAACAAACAACGTAATAGACTCACATTTCATCTTTTCGGGAGAAACACCGAAATATCTGCAAACACCATGTGCAGATATTTAACCATTTCGATTCACTGCGAAGTGATTGGATTCAAACAAACTCTGCGATGATTCACTCTTTCTCAGCTCCACAGGCAGACAGACCTGGGAAGTCAAGCTGTCAGTGTGGTTCTGTATTCGTGGGCCGAATGGTTAATGCGATGGACTTGAAATCCATTGCGGTTTCCCCACGCAGGTGTGAACCCTGCCGAGTACAAAATGAGAAATGTCGTCGTAAAGAAAGGGAGTTTGCTCCCCCGCTTCTTCTTTAAGATTCAAATCAGTTGAGGGGGAAAATATTTCACTCATATTGGGACTGGTGGGAATCTGCAACCCACTGCCTGTTCGGGTGGAACAAGCAGATACCCGCAGAGCTTCTTTGGACGCTATGAGCAAAGTGTTTGGAAATGAGACTAGAAGAGTGAGCGGCTTGAAATCGTGATCGAAATGAAGTAGGCACCTGTGGACAAGGGTGTTTCCTTTGCCAGTGAAAGATACTGCTTCACAAAGTTGGGCCTGTGGAAGGGAATCAGTGACGGTGATTATCTTTGGTTGTTCACCTTGTGAATGTTCCCATTGCTGCGCATGTCCGTGTTAATGTCAGAATTCTGCAGCATGATGGCGTTGGTTACGCACAGGGCCGGGGCACAATGGATGATGCATCTGAGCCCACCTTCCTGTTTGAACTGCAGCTCACAGCTTCTTCACACACCCCAATTAATCTTTCTCATTGTCCTGAAGCCGGCATACGGTTTGAATTCCCGACCTGCGGGAATGGAATCCTTTCACTGTCTCGAGTCAGTAAATATCACTGACAACATCTGAGTCAACTCACAGCGCAGTCAGATGAGGGGAAGCTGAAATAGCCCCACACGCTGCTCACGGGCACATTTTATTCTCCCCAACTCAACGCCTCAATCACTGCGGCTCCTGGGAGTGGAAAAGAAACAATCACCAAAACCCAGTCTGAGCTCTGTGAATCTTCAGAAAATCAGCAAACGTTCATCCCTTCGGATTTTCTATCCTGGGCTGACAGGGATGGGTTTTGTCACTCTTTTGTAGGACATTGCAAGTGGATGTTTTCCAGAAAAGCGCCACAATGCAATCTGATTAATCAGGACCTGGATGTTTTCCGTCTTTGAATGTAAGTGTTGTTCTCCAGAACTTTGCTGTTCACAGTTTATAATACTTATCTTCCCAGTCCCCTGTATCACTTGTCGAAAATGTTTAATTTGTGTCTTGTCATCCTTTCACTGTCTGCTAATGAGGATAGCGTTTCCGTGTTTTACCTAAATTATTTTGACCTTGCATAGTTAATTTCACGAGAAACCTTGTCCAGTTCAAAAGCCAACTGTCAATGGTGGCTCTGTTTCTTGTCACGTGTCCAATTTCAGATCGATGTTGTTAATGTCCCTTATACTCCTTCAGATCCAGGTTTCGCTCACAGGGCTAGAACAGAACTGTCACCAAATACATTTACCAATCTACGTTCATCCTATCGATTGTATTCGCATCATCAACACTTCTCATCAAAATAACTCGAGAGATTTTCATCACAATTTTCTGTGAACAGTTCTACATTAGCTTTGCTGAATGAACCCCCAATTTCTTGAAGTCGCTCCTTATTTTCGGCCCGGATTATTAATCTCTCTACGCATGGGAATGGATCCTTCCCACCCGCTGTATCTCTCATCAATGTGTGTAGTTCAATTCGATCTCATCTCTCCACAATGAATGTCCCAGGCTTTATTATGGAAAAGTAAGACTTATAGACGACAAATGTAATTCTAGGCGGTGCGGCTGATTTATGAATTCACTAATATCCTACCCTTCGCGATCGTGCAGCCGGCGAAGTCACATTTCTCTATCGCACCGTTGGGCTGTGCGTTCAGCAGTTTACCGGGAGGTTGGTGATTCAACCCCGCACAGGGGTGGTGTATTTGCTGCTCTCCCTCCAACTGCGAAGTTGTCTGCTTTTCATGGGGTCAGGCAAACAATTTCCAGAATAGGTGCTTCTCATTCTGTTTCGCTGCTGTCGTTTGTCCCGTGTCCAGGAACCGGGCCCTCTCCAATGGCAGAAAATTTAACCTTTTTGTTTCGAAACTTTTCTCTGACACCTGAGTGACCAGTGACAAGCATTTCCCTCCTCAACAGAGAACAGGAGAAGACCCCGCAGACCTCCACGAGTGTGTCATCTCAACTGTGCACATTGGGCCAGTATATCAATGTGAAATATTCATGTTAGTTTTTTGGGAAGGAAATGAGAAGGCGAGGTACAGAACAGTGCGCCCTTAGACTGGAAAGCTGCAAAAGACGACATTACGTGAATAGGAGAGAATAGGACATGGCGGATTTCAGGTCCTAAAGACATGGAACTCGATATTGAAGACCGGGGGTGCTGTAGGGTCTTCAAGTGGAAAATGAGGCTTTGTTCTTCCATCTGGAGCTGAGCTTTGCTGGAACACTGCTGCATGCCTGATACAGAGATGTTGGCCAGGGAACAGAGTGGTGTGTTAAAGTGGCGGGCAACCAGAAGCTCAGAGCCTTTTTTTGCGGACAGAACCGAGATATTCTGCGAAGCAGTCACCCAGTTTATGCTTCATGCTACTTTGGGGAAACCACACTGTGAGCAACGAATGCAGTCGACTAGGTTGTGGCAAATGTGCAGGTAAAGTGCTGCTTCACCTGGAAGGTATGTTCGAGCCCTTGGATATTCAGGAGGGAGCAGGTAAATGGGCAGGTGTTACACATTCGGCGGTTACAGTGGAAAATGCCTTGGGACAATGGGAGGTGGGTGTGGGGTGTTGAGAGTGAAGAAAGAGTGGACCCAATGTGTAAGCCCTGCCCATTACCCTCCTCTCATATATACATCCGTGAAGTTGAAAGAACTTTCCAAAGAATAATTCAGTCCCACGTGACTCACGAACTAATTCATATTCATGTTCCTGGGCCAGCATCATTATTGTGTCACAGCAGCTACAGGCCATCACCGGGGGCTCGACTAGAAGCCCCCGGGACAGTTTATCAAAGAAACCTCCCTGTGGGTCAGGGCAACCCTGCATCGGGAAGCACTGAGATGGTCAATCACTACCAGTTAACATGGGGAACACATCTCCACATTATGCAGCCTCGAGGCAAACTTCCCTTCCTTCGACTTAAAGTTCAAGAGCCCTCAAACCGAAATTCCCCAGGTACGTTCAGAAGAATTTTTCCAGGTGTTCGCAAAGTATATCTATGAGCACTTTGTTAAAGTTTGATTTTTGAGAGTGTTGAAACTTTGTGCTTTTGAGCGAAATCACAGTTCGAAAAAACAGAATGTGGGAATTTAGACAGAGTTTATGTTTGCGCATCGGCAATATGTCTGCGGTTGTGTGATCGGAGCATAAACCAGAAGGGAAACCATCTCTCCTAAACACTCAATATCCTCTTTCGCAGCTTTCCCGTATAGCGGCGCTCTGTTGTGCACTTCGCCTTCTCATCTGCTTCCCAAAACACTTGGACAATGAGAAGCAGCTGTTATGGAAACTCTTTGCCGCTTGCAATTCTTAGAGCAATGTCAAATGTATTTCACACTGAGCAAGTCTCAGCTAGTTCAAGAGGTGGGGTGCGTACGGGCGATGGGGTGCGCCTGGTTTCTAGCTCGTTGGTCTAGGGGTATGAACCTCGTTTTGACCCTTCTACTCCTCCGACTTCCCAGAGATGTGGTGCATGAGGAATGTCAGCAATGAAGCGAGATTGGAAAATTGGGACTGCCCTCCACGGAGAACAGAGGCCTTGCAAATCATGAGAGGCCGAGACAAAGGAAATAATGTTGTGAAAATGCTCCCACGCTACAAAGGATCCACAACGATTCGGCAGAGTTTAAATGTCATGAGGGAAAGAAGTAAAAGTGACATTAGGAACAACGTTTTCGTACAGGGAGTGGTTAGGGTCAGTAAGTCCCTGTCTGACATTGACAAAGAGGAAGATTCAATGGACCCGAAAGGGAATTCGGTGGTCACGTTCAGATGTACAGATTTACACGGAAAAGGCAAGAGAATTATACGAATTGAGTCACACGTTTACTTATGGGGTAGAACCAGCAGAGCGAAGGTGGGCCGCATGGCCTCCGTCTACGCTGTGACACATGTTGTGATTCAGTGTGAGCTGAATATGTCACGAAACACTGGCCCAATTTACACAACTGAGGGGAAGTGCTTGTGGAGATTTGAGTTGTTTTCCGCCGGTCTGCTCTGAACTGAATCCTAACACCTCTTCTCTGAAATGGGAATGAGCTGGTGAAGTTGAAACAATTCGAATTCGAATCCCTGCAGTGTGGAAACAGGCCCTCCTGCTCAACAAGTCCTTATCAACCCTCCGAAGAGTAACCCACACAGATCCGACATTTACTTCTAACTGATGTGCCCAACCTACCGACCTCTGGGCACTATGGAGCAGTTTAACATGGTCAGTCCACCTAACCTGCACATCTTTCGACTGTGGAAGGAAACCAGAGCACCGCAGGAAACCCACCCAGACACGGGGAGATTGAACAAACTCCACACAAACAAGCCGCACAAGGGTAGGATCGAATTCAGGTCCCGTTATGAGACAGCAGTGTTAACCACTGAACCAGAAAGCCACATTATTTGCGGTCGTATTCATTCCCTGCAATAATTCCCCTCTCCGGTTCAGACGTGAATGACAGGACGATCAGCATTTCGAAAGCAGCATCACCACACAGACACAGTTCCCATGATTCGGACACATATCACCGATTGGGAATCATCTCGGAGAGATACAAGTGACAGAGAGTCACATGGGAATGATGGACTGAACGGCTTCAGGCTGCGGCGGAATGACGTCACGCGTTGATGCCGTCCCTCTCCCTGTCTCTGGGACAGAGCGGCTGAGGGAGAAACAATGGCTCATTCTTAACTTCATCTGGGACAGTTGGGGCTCAGATGTTCACTGCTGCCCGTTCGCAGCAAAGAAACAGACGCCTGTGTTAGAAAAGTCTTTCTGCAGGATTGCTGTGTGAAGACGAATTCTGAACACCGAGCAGGCTGCACACAAATACACTCATATGAATTTACCTGAGGGAACAGTTTCCAGTGTCCATTTCTCTCTGTCCCACCAGCACAGCATCTTTCTGTCTCTTTGATTACAGACCTTTGTAATGTAGTTAAAACTTGCCCATTTTCCGACGCATTAGTGTAACTGACGTCTCCCATCCCAAATGATTAAGAGAAAGCAGAAAAGCGAATGGGCTCTGCCCTCCCCCAGAACAGTTTGCAAGTAGAAACAAAATGGTTTAATTATCCGCCAGTGGAGAGAGTCCAGTTACTGGGAACGGGAGAAACAGCAGCGTCCTGGGCGCAGGGAGACGGAATGAGAAGCAAATGTTGTGGAATCTCTTTGCTGCTTGCGATTCTTGGAGCAACTCAAACGTATTTCACATTGAGCAAGTCTCAACTGCTTCAGGGGAGGGCGCTTGGAGCGTCCGGGGTCAGGGCAGTGCGGGCCTTGGTTGGCATGTGGCTCGTTGGTCTAGCGGTATGATTCTCGCTTCGGGCCTTCAGTTGGGTGGACTTGCGAGAGATGCCAGGTTCAAATCCTGGACGAGCCCTAATTTCTTAAGTTGCCTTCTGCAGAAATGCCGGCGCAATTTTCTCAACAAGCACATTTATGAAACGAGATCAGACTGCCTGAAGTCGGGATGGATCGAGCTCCCATTACAGTGAACATGGTAAAAGGAAACACTTGCTCAAAGTGAAAACAAGCATTGCACGTCGTTCGCCCGCGCAGTCCGACTCTGAATGAATCCTCCAGCTGCATTATTGCTCAATTGTGAGCGTGAAATTTCAGGAAGCGGGGAAGTGAAGTGATTGCAGACATTGCTGAACTGTTTGACGTTCATGGTGCCGTGTATGAGGATTGTCAGCAATGCAGGTAGATTGGAAAGTTTGGACAGTTCTCCTTGGAGAACAGTAGGTTCGAAGCTGGCCTGATTGACGTTTTTCAAGTGATGAGGGTCGAGACACAGGAATAATGTAGTGCAAATGCTCCCACGCCTGTAAGGATCGACAACGATTCAGCAGAGTTTTAAAATCACGAGGAAAAGAAGTAAAAGTGACATTAGGAAGAACGTTTTCGTACAGGGAGTGATCAGGGTCAGTAGGTGACGCAAACTCCAAACAATTATGGTCCTGAACCCATAGGACAGACGGATGGGAGTGGAAGACAAGAGGAAAGAGAGACACAGAGTGAGCGAGAAAAGGGAGAAAAGTCAGAAAAACAGAAGTTAAGGAAAAACATAGAGAGACTGAGGAAGGGATACAATTCCAGTGGGTCCCAGCTTTCTCTGTGGTTTCATACACTCCCTCTCATCCAGGAGAGACAGGCCCTGCTCCTAGAATCTACGTCAGTCTGGCTGGTTCAGGGACGGTGTGGGGATGATGGACGGTGGTTAATCGATCAAAACTGACACTGAGACTCTCACAGTAACCACACTCATTCACACACACGTGCGCGCGCACACACACACACACACACACACACACACACACACATACACACACCCTTTGACACTCACCTCCTGCTCCATCCACATGGCAGAGGGAACTATGGCTGACAGGACCTGCTTTAAATACCTTCAGGTCTATGACTTAAAGATCCTTCTATTCCCAAAACTCAGCTCTTCTTCCGAGAGTATACCTCCCCCAGAGATGGAGCATTACAAGTTGTGAGTTGAGAGGAAGCGGGGGTGGTGTGAGAGAAAGCAGCAGCTCAATTGTTGAGTCCAAACTATCTGTCTGTCTGTCCCTCTCCTCCTTCCCCCACCTCCTCACCTCACACACAGATTACAGACTTAAAATCCACACAGAGACAAAGCTGCAGTTTCAAACCAGCAGCAGCCACAACACACTTTCATTTAGACAACAAAACACAGAATTCTGCACCCACAGGACTCAAATTTATTTCACAAGGAAACAAGGATTTTCACACAGCTAAACACAACATTGTCTGAGTATATCTCTGGACATGTTTGTAAATGTCAGTGATTCTGTGTCTCACTCTGACTGTATTGCGCTTCCACCTCTGTGTTAATGTCTGTTTTTCTGTGTTGATATGAATATCTCTGCAAGCAATGGGACACAGATTATGTCGGAGGGAAGTTTGAGTGTGTCTGTCTGTGTATGAATGACAAACTGTCCGCAGTGGCCCACGGTGTCCCAGAAGCCTGTGTCTGAAAATTTCTTTATTGCTGTCTGTGAATCTGATTTTGTGCCTGTGAGTGTTGGTGTGTGCCCAGTCCTGCCTGCAATGGGACAAACTTTGATTCATCACTTTTATAATTCATTCTTTCAAAGTCGGAGTTTCTCTCTCTCTGAGAAGTACAGTAACACAATGCCGGCTTCTGCTGGCCTACCCATGTGACATCACAAGTGCCACATTTCCCTGTTCCACTACATCTGTGTCCTTGGGAGGGGGGGTTGAGATACATCGAAATTTAATTGAGAACAGCAGCAGCAGCAGCAGCACACAGCTGCCTGAGTCAGGTGTGAACTCAGAAGGTGGGATGACTGAGTAAATCCTTTCCCAGAAAAGCAGCAGGTAACAGCTTCTTACCAGTGTGCATTCGTTGGGGTTTCAGAAGGTTTTTTTGAATGGACAAATCGCTCCCCACATACAGAGAGGGGAATGGCCTCTCCCCAGTGTGAACGGACTCATGGATCAGCATTTCATGTCTGTGTTTAAAGCTTTTTTCTCAACGTGAGCATTTCAAAGGTCTCTCAGTGTTTACCAGTTGGTGTGTCTAGAGGCTGATAACAGAGAATGCCTAGTTACACTCAGGGCAGATTAATGGCCTCTCCCCACTGAGTGCATTCTTGTTTCTCAAGGACGGGTGATTGATTGAATCCCTTCCCACAAACAGTAGATGAATGACTTATCTCCAGTGTGACTGCATCAATGAATTTCCAGCATGTATAGACATTTGCATCCCTGCCCACAGTTTGCACATTTCCATGGTTTCTGTGGTGTAGATCATGTCTCTCCATATTGGATGATCAGCTGATTCCTCACTTAGACACAGGTCAGGGTTAATAGATTTATAGAATCCCTACAGTCCACAAGTCCACACCAACCCTCTGGGGATAAAGACATGCAGACCCATTCTCCTACCCCATTATTGAACATTTACCCTTGACTAATACACCTAACCTACACATACCTGAAAACAATGTGCAATTTGGCATGGTCAATTCACCTTCCCTGCCCATCTTTGAATTGGGAGAAGAAACCGGAGTACCCAGATGGAGCTGACGCAGACCCAGGGAGAATGTGCAAACTCCACAGATACAGTCGGCTGAGGCTGGGATTGAGCCACTGTGGCGATACAATCTCTCCCTGCTGTGAATGGTGGGATGCTATTCAATCTGTGGGACTGGTGCAGGACTTGTCCATTTGTCACTGGGTACACCGATGTTTGCAAACCTTTCCCACAGACAAACATTGACAATCTAATGGTTTTCAAATCCTGATGAATTGACTCACTCTCAGATGCTGATAAGATATTTGCTTAGAATTCACGCTGACAAATGTGTCTCTGTGATACTCTGTGAAACAAACTTAAATCAGGAAAAATCAGAGATTGAGAAATCGTACTGTTTAAGATACTAAAAGGAGTTAAGAATCATAAAAACCTTATAGTGTGCAAGCAGGCTGTTTGAATCCACACCCATCCTCTGAAGACCATCCCACACAGACTCACACCATATCCCTGCATTCCCCATGGCTTACCCACTCTAACCCCGTGTAAAAGAATTTCCCAGAGCTCAGTACTAACTTAAATATAAACACTTCCCAGCAGGTTGACCTAAACAAATACATTTCCTCCCTCCAGCTCTGTCTCTCACTTTTCGACTCCACCAGCTCAGACACCCGCACTGCGCAAGCTCCATAAACAACTTGGCGCTGCCTTTTGTTCATTCTGATTGGCTCGGTGTCCCGCCAATTCCAGAATGTCGTCCCGAGCTGCCCCACTTTCTACTGGGCAGGACATGCGGTCAGTCAAACAAGAGATGAAGCATAAAAGAGATATGTGTTCATCTCTAAGCCGGCGTGTGTTTATTGTCCATCCCTCGTTGACTGGAGGACGGTGAAGAGTCAACCACAATGGAGTCACATATAGGTCAAACCGGAGAAATGTGAGCCCAATGGTATCTTACAATAATTGACAGTCCAGATTTTTAATGACTTAACGGAACACCCCTAACTGGCCTGGTGAGATTTGAACACCTCTCACAGAACATTAACCAGGATTGGTTTGGAGTAGACCAGTTACATTGAGACAAAACCACTGTTTTCTAAGACAGGAATATCCAGCTTTTGTCAACAGGAGGACACAATGTTTCAGGGAAACCAGAAGTATCTATTCAGAATTTCCAACATGAACTGACAGGAATAACTTCTGTAAAACTCCCTCACAGGATTTTGGGGTGAAGATTTACATAGGAAAAGAAGAATCATAACCCATAAGTCCGTGTGTGAGTAAGAATAATACTTATTGTTACGTCATGGAGATCAAACCCTGTTAATTAAACTAAGCGCCCAGAAAAACTCACCTTGCCTCATAATCTGTTAAAATGTGAGTGACAGAATTCCTAAATTCCAGTATTTAAAGAAAATATTTTTCTAATTCAAATAGTGAACATTAAACAAAACCTATTCACAAATCCAACACCCCCTTTCTTTAACTACTTACTATCTGACCCTAACTTGACACGACTTAATATGCTATTGTAATAACATATTTATTAAACGTTACAAACGTTATATAATCTCAAGGCCACACAGTCTCCTCTTCATTGATGTTTTCACCTTTCTAGCTGCTGATCTTCCTGGGTGCTCTTCTTTTTACTTTATGTTTCGCGTGAACAGGTACCTTTGATGGAGAGTGTTTTCAATTTCTCTGAGAGCAAGTTATTATATCGGCAGTTGCTCTCCCACTAACTTTCAAAATGCCGGGTTTATGTCCCCCATAGGACACATTAAATTCTTATTTGATTGATTTCCAGAGATCAAAACAATAAAATTCAAAATCTCATTGCCTTCTGGCATCCTAGGCAGAGCCGAAATTAATTAAATTTGAATTGTTGTCAAAACATCAAACGGAACACAGGTATCCATTTAACAACCAATTGCTACATTTGAAGCAGCCCGACCTTTTGCTCGTAGCTGTGACTGTACTTTAAGTTGAGAAAAGCACTCTCTATCTTAAACTGGCAATACATGCTTTCGACTTCATCACATTGCATTGATCATTTGTCCTGGACGAACACGAAGACTCCAACACCACGATGCAACCATGTAAATGTGGAGACTATGGGAAGAGATTGGAGTTACCCTGTCGAGCTGGAAATTGATTGATACAGTCACACTGGAAATTAGCTTTTGCTCTACATGTGGAATGGGATTCACAGTGTATTCCAGCTTCCAGAAAAATTTGCTTATCACACTGAGGAGATACCGTTTAGCTGAACCTCCTGTGGAAAGTGTTTCACACAGTCAGTCAACCTCACTGTGCACCAACGAGTTCACACTGGGGACAGGCTGTTTATGTGCCCTGTATGTGGGAAGGAATTTGCCGGACATCAAACTTGTTGCAACATCAGCGAGTTGACACTGAAGCTAAATTATTTACTTGCTCAGAGTTTGTAAAGGGATTCGGATAGACCCACAACCCGCTGATACATCAACACATTCATTCTGGTGACAGTGTGTAAAATAATTCACTTCTGCCGACACATCAATGAGTTCACACTAGGGAGAGATCATTCACTTGCTCCGAGTGTAATACAAACTGCATTCAGTTTTCTCAGCTCATCAGTGCAGTTACAACATTGGCATCTACCCAACAATCTGGAAATTTGCCAGATTGCCTGTGCACAAAGTAGCAGTACACATCAAACTCAGGATTAATCGTCCTATCAGTATACTCTCGATTATCGATAAAGCTATGTAACATATCGAATAACATCCTCTCAGTACCACCAGTCTCACTCAGGTACTGACCTCATTCTAGCCTTGGTTAAAACATGGACAAAAAAGCTTAATCCTAGAGGTGAGATGAGATTGACAGCCCTTGACCTCAAGGCTGCATTCGACTCAGTGTGGCATCAAGGTGCTTTGATTAGATTCCAGGATGTAATTTACTACTGCGTACGTTATTCTCCATATAAATCACAACGATCCTCTTGATTAGGTTCCAGTCTGTAATTCATTCCCGAATATGTTATTCTATATACAAACAATCCCGAACCCCTCAATTAGATTATAGCCTGTATTAAACACTCAGTTTTCTGTTATACTGGATGTAATCATCCTGATTCCCTCGATCAAATTTACGTCTGTAACTCACTTCTGATTGTGTCATTCTGTCAGTAAACGAGCCCCATCTCTTGAATAGATTCCAGTCTATAAAATCCTTCCTTGAATCTAGCTAACTTTGAGAAAATTTCCATGTTTATTAATTTTGAAATATTTTCAGCGACCAATCTATAATCGCTCTGTCGAATGTAGAATCACGGTCTTCCATGGCATATATTTTACCCAACATGGCATGCGAATGTGATCGCACCCCATTCTGAATGCAGGAGTCCCACGAGCACGCGCAATGCGCGCTTACAGGCACATGGGCTGGAGTTTGTAACATGCGCACTGATGGTCCGGAAGCCGGAAGGGAGAATGATGTCAATTTCGGTCCAACACTGACAGTGATGGTTCCGAGAAACTCCTCTCACAGATTAGATTAGATTATCTACAGTGTGGAAACAGGCTATTCGGCCCAACAACACCCCTCCGAAGAGCAACTCACCCAGACCCATTCCCCTACATTTACCCCTGGCTAATCCACCTCACACTGTGGGCAATTTAGCATGGCCAATTCACCTAACCTGCAGAGTTTTGGATTGTGGGAGGAAACCGGAGCACCCGGAGGAAACCCACGCAGACACAGGGAGATTGTGCAAACTCCACACGGACAGTTGCCCGAGGCGGGAACCACCGCCCGAGCCACCGTGCCGCCCTAATGGGCGGGGGGCATTTCCAGGCTTTTCCTCGAGTAATGTTTGAATGTTTGACTGGAGTCATGTGGTGAGTCTTTCTGACCTCTGTCTCATTCACATGATAATTTTGGTGTTTGTAGTTTACTGCGACTGTTAAACTGCACTCCTCAATCTTACTCATACATGGGACCTGAACGTCTTTCGCATCTATGTGCTATACCAAATTGTGCTATTCTGAGTTCCAGACTTCAGACCATTGGAGTTGGATTCTAGAGTGTGATGCTGGAAAAGCACAGCAGGTCAGGCAGCATCCGAGGAGCAGGAGAATTGATGTTTTGTGCAAAAGCCCTTCATCAGGAAACCCTAGGTTCGATGTCAGTTTGAATGAGAATGTTGGGCATTTCCTGAGCTCCTTGAGTTCAGAGGTTTAGAGCTGGAGAAGATGATAGAGATAGCGAGGGACAAGACTAGGAGCAAAGATTGACATTTTATAATGGATCTGCTGCATCACCAGGAACCTGTATGCGTCAGCAGGCATAGCAATCATAGATTAAATGAACTTGGTGTGAGGAAGGCGAGAAGCAGCCGTGATCTGGAACGAAAGGAGGTCACTGGACCTGAAATGTTGACTGTACTGTCTGTCCATTGATGCTGCCAGACCTACTGACGTTCTCCAGCAATTTTTGTTTTTGTTTCTGTTTCAGATTTCCAGCATCCAAAGTTATTTGTTTCTTGTTTAGCGATTTGGATGACCTCAGATTTATGGGGAGTAGAATGTTTCAGGCCTTCAGGTGTGTGACAGAAGAATCAAACTCAAGAGGTGACAAAGGCATAATGTAATTTTCAGAAGCAGATGAACTGAGGTGGGGCAGGGTCAGAAATTATTCCTGAGATTTGAAGAGGTGATCCCAATGAAAGTGTGGACATGCAGCTGGTAGCTCATCTGAGAGGTAAAACATTTACCAAGCTTTCAAGGGGCTACTTCAGCCTCACACATTTGGCATGAGCATAGATGGAAGTGGTGCTGGAGAGTGGTGTTTGCAGTGTGATCTGGACATAATGGATTTGAACTTCTAATTATTTAATTGTGCAAGAGTTCCAAATATTTAGAATTGGGTGTTGGACAGCTGAAGGCAGTTCGGTAAGGTGTAAAAGGCCGGGGCGGGGTGGTGGGGGGAGGGGTGGTGCGGTTGGGCTGGCGGGGTGGTGGGCGGTGGGTGTCAAAGCTTCAATAGAAATCCAGCAGAAGTGAGAACAGACAACACCTAGCTCTGGGAACGGGGAGACCAACAGAGGACAGAGAAATCAGGACCTGAAATCCAAGTTGACACCAAACTACCATGTTATCAGTGCTTTGATTTTCAACCTTCCACCAACCTTCCACCATTACCGAACTTCCCATTTGATTGGAATGTCACGTACCCTCAATATTCAGGATCCAATCCTTGTCATCCTAAAACCACGTCTCTGTAAGGAGTCTCTGATCACACTTATTTTCTTCAGTCAATTCGTTCACTTTTCTTACAGTGCAGCACACATTCAGACACAGTCTTTAGTTTCAATTTTTGTGATCATTACAATCCAGCTTTGATTGGTGGGACATTTATTCCCCTTGTCCCTTTCTATTGTTCTCTGACATGCACTTTCCACATTCCTACATTGCTCACCTGCCTTGGTTTGGAATTGCCCATCATGTCCAGGGATGTGCAGGTTAGATAGGTTAGCCATGGGAAATGCAGAGTTATCGTTTCATCGTAATAGAAGCAGGAGTCGGCTATTTGGCCTGTCGAGCCTGCTCCACTATTCATTCAGATGATGGCTGATCTATCCATCATCTCAGCTCCTACTACCTGCATTATTCCATTTACTCTTAATTCCCCTCCATGCAATATCCCATCCAACTGTGTCTTGAATATAATTAATGAAGCTGCCTCATCTGCTCCCTTGGGTAGAGGATTCCACGAGTCACACGAATGACAACATGGAAAGAGACCCTTCAGTCCAATTCATCCATGTTTACCAGTTATCCTAAACAGTCTAGTCCCATTTGCTAGCACCTGGCCCATATCCCCCTAATCCCTTCCTTTCCATGTACCCATCCAGATGCCTTTTAAGTGCCGTAATTATACAAGGCTCCACGACTTCCTCAAGCAGCTAATTCCATACCTTCACCATGCTCCGCGTTAAAACGTTGTCCCTTAAGTCTCTTTTATTTCTTTCCCCTCTCACCATTAATGTATGCCATCTAGTTCTAGACTCCCTGAATTCAGGGAAAAGATCTTGTCTGTTTATCCTATCAATGCCCCTCATGATTTTATAAACCACAATCAGGTCACCCCATAGCCTCCGATGTTCTCGGGATAACAGCCCCAATTTATTCAGCTTCTCCCGATAGCTCAAATCTTCCAACCCTGGCAACATCCTTGTAAATCTTTTCTAGCAACACAATTTCAGCCCGTCCTATCAATGCTAATTTTGCAAACCTCCATAAAGTCACCCCTCAGCCTCCGACGCTCCAGAGAAAACAGCCCCAGCCTGTTCAATGTCAACGATATTTCACTCTGAACAAGACTCAGCTGGTTCAAGAGGTAGAGTGGGGCCGCAGAGGCAGCTACTGTGAGGCTTGTTGGTCTCGGGCTATGGTTCTCGTTTTGGGTTTCATTCGAAGCAGACATACGAGAGATTCGAGGCTCAAATCCTGGACCAGCCCGCGTTTCATGACTTGTGCCAAAGTGCCCGTTTAATTTTCTCAAAAAGCACCTTCGTTAAACGAGAATGGGCTCCCTGGAGGACCAACGGGACAGAACCAGTTTAAACTAACTCTGCAGTGGCATGGGAACCCAGACTGTAGCTTTCGGGTGCAGGACCTGGAGTGTAGGGAGGTTAGGAATATGGTATCAATCTTAAAGGAGGGTGCCTGTAAACAGAAGATTGGCTTGAAGTGTGTATACTTTAATGCCAGAAGTATACGAAATAAGGTAGGTGAACTTGCAGCGTGGGTTGGTACCTGGGACTTCGATGTTGTGGCTATTACGGAGACATGGCTAGATCAGGGACAGGATTGGTTGTTGCAGGTTCCAGGGTTTAAATGTTTTAGTAGGGTCAGAGGTGGGGGTAAAAGAGGGGGGGGGTGTGGCTTTGCTTGTCAAAGATAGTATTACAGCGGTGGAAAGGAAGATGGACGAAGATTTGCCATCTGAGGTAGTTTGGGTTGAGGTTAGGAATAGGAGAGGTGAGGTCACCCTGTTAGGAGTCTTTTACAGGCCTCCTAATAGTCCTAGAATCGTTGAAGAAAGGATTGTGAAGATGATTCAGGAGAAGAGTGACAGCAATAGGGTGATTGTTATGGGAGACTTTAACTTTCCTGATATTGATTGGGAAAGCTATAGCTCCAGTTCGTTAGATGGGTCAGTGTTTGTGCAATGTGTTCAGGAGAGTTTCCTGACACAATATGTAGATAAGCCAACAAGAGGTGAGGCCATACTGGATTTGGTTCTGGGTAACGAACCAGGCCAGGTATTAGAACTAGAGGTAGGTGAGCACTTTGGGGACAGTGACCACAATTCGGTGATTTTTACACTCGTGATGGAGAGGGATAAGTGTGTACTACAGGGCAAGAGTTATAGCTGGGGGCAGGGAAAGTATGATGTGTTGAGGCATGACTTAGGATGTGTGGATTGGAAAAGTAGATTCCAAGGCAAGAGCGTAATTGATATGTGGAACTTGTTCAAGGAGCAACTATTGAGTGTCCTTGATAAGTACGTACCTACCAGACAGGGAGGAAAGGGTCGTGTGAGGGAGCCGTGGTTTAATAGGGAATTGGAATCCCTTGTTAAATGGAAGAGGGCGGCCTTTGTAAAGATGAGGCGTGAAGGTTCAATAGGGGCGATTGAGAGTTATAAGGTAGCCCGGAAGGACCTGAAGAGAGAGCTAAGAGCAGCAAGGAGGGGACATGAAAGGTCCTTAGTTGGTAGGATTAGGGAAAACTCTAAGGCTTTCTATAGGTATGTTAGGAATAAAAGAATGACTAGGGTAGGAATAGGTCCAATCAAGGATAGTAATTGGAAGCTGCGTGTGGAGGCTGAAGAGATTGGGGAGGCACTGAATGAATACTTTTCGTCAGTATTCACTCAGGAACAGGACATTGTTGTCGATATGAATACTGAGGCACGAATAAGTAGAATAGATGGCTTTGAGATATGTAGAGAAGAGGTGTTGGAAATTCTGGCAAGGGTGAAAATAGATAAGTCCCCTGGGCCTGATGGCATTTATCCTAGGATTCTCTGGGAAGCAAGGGAGGAGATTGCAGAGCCATTGGCCTTGATTTTTGTGTCCTCTTTGTCTACAGGAGTAGTGCCAGAGGACTGGAGGCTAGCAAACGTGGTTCCCTTGTTCAAGAAGGGGAGTAGGGATAATCCTAGTAACTATAGGCCAGTGAGTCTCACTTCTGTTGTGGGCAAAGTCTTAGAGAGAATTGTAAGGGATAGGATTTATGCACATCTGGATAAGAATAATGTGATCAAGGATAGTCAGCATGGTTTTGTGAAGGGCAGGTCGTGCCTCACAAACCTTATTGAATTCTTTGAGAAGGTGACTAAGGAGGTAGATGAGGGGAAAGCGGTAGATGTGGTATATATGGATTTTAGTTAGGCGTTTGATAAGGTCCCCTATGGTAGGCTACTGCAGAAAATGCAGAGATATGGCATTGAGGGTGAGTTGGAGGTTGGATTAGGAATTGGCTGGCTGGAAGAAGACAGAGGGTAGTAGTTGATGGCAAAGGTTCATCTTGGAGTGCCGTCACTAGCGGTGTTCCGCAAGGATCTGTTTTGGGAACATTGCTGTTTGTCATTTTTATAAATGACCTGGAGGAAGGGTTAGAATGTTGGGTGAGCAAGTTTGCAGATGATACGAAAGTCGGAGGAGTTGTAGACAGTGAGGAAGGATGTGGCAGGTCACAGCGGGATATAGAGAAGCTGCAGAGCTGGGCAGAAAGGTGGCAAATGGAGTTCAATGTAGCTAAGTGTGAGGTGATTCACTTTGGTAAGAGTAATAAAAAGATGGGGTACTGGGCTAATGGTCGGATACTTGGTAGTGTGGAAGAGCAGAGGGATCTTGGTGTCCATGTACACAGATCTCTGAAAGTTGCCACCCAGGTAAATAGTGCAGTGAAGAAGGCATATGGCGTACTGGCTTTTATTGGTAGAGGAATTGAGTTCCGGAGTCCTGAGGTCATGCTGCAGTTGTATAAGACTCTGGTGCGGCCGCATCTGGAATATTGTGTGCAGTTTTGGTCGCCATACTATAGGAAGGATGTGGAGGCAATGGAACGGGTGCAGAGGAAGTTTACCAGGATGTTGCCTGGTATGGTAGGAAGATCCTATGAGGAAAGGCTGAGGCACTTGGGCTTGTTTTCATTGGAGAAAAGAAGGTTTAGGGGTGACTTGATAGAGGTGTACAAGATGATTAGGGGGTTAGATAGGGTTGACAGTGAGAACCTTTTTCCACGTATGGAGTCAGCTATTACAAGGGGGCATAGCTTTAAATTAAGGGGGGCTAGATATAGGACTGATGTTAGGGGTAGGTTCTTCACTCAGCGAGTCGTAAGTTCATGGAATGCCCTGCCAGTAGCAGTAGTGGACTCTCCCTCTTTATGGGTATTTAAGCGGGCATTGGATAGGTATATGGAGGATAGTGGCTTAGTGTAGGTTAGGTGTGCTTTGATCGGCGCAACATCGAGGGCCGAAGGGCCTGTACTGCGCTGTAATGTTCTATCTTCTATGTTCTATGTTCTAAAGCAGGGAAGTGAAATGATTGGAGATAACGTTGAATAGGTTGACGTGAGTGGTGCAGTGTTTCAGGGATGTCAGCGATGAGGGTCGATTGGAAATTTGGGACAGCTCCCTTCGGAGAACAGAAGTTTGAAATCTGGCCCGAATGAAGCTTTCCAAGTCATGCGAAGTCTAGACAGAGAAAGTAATGTCGTCAAAATGCTCCCACGCCTGAAAGAATCGGCAGAATTTTAAAGTCATCACGAAAAGAACCAAATGTGACATGAGGAAGAACGCTTTTGTCCAGGGAGTGGTTGGAGTAACTAAATCCCTAATTGACACTGACAAAGAGGCAGATTCATTAGACGCAAACGGGAATCCGGTGGTCATGTTTAAAGTAACAATGTGCAGAATTTCATGGAGAAATCAAGAGAATGATACGAATAGAGACCCACGTTTACTTACTGTGTCGACCCAGCAGAGCGAAGGTGGGCCACATGGCGTCTATTCAGAGTGAAATCACAAGAGACTGCGGGAAGTTCGAAAAAGTTGATATTTACACAGCCTCCATACGTCTGTGCAACACCATATAAGACGACAGCAGTGGAGATCTTTGACACCAGTCTCGAACGTGCATGCCACACGCCAGACGAAAGCCTGAAGGGACCTGTGGAGCGGTGCGCTGTGCGTGGGAGCAGAGTGGTGCAGCGGGAGCGTGCTGGGCCCATACCCCGAGCTCGAAGCCATTCTCTGCTATTGTTTCGAGTCTCGTTGAGCGACTTTCTTTTGTTCAGCATCTTGCTTTTCAAACGACTACCTGAGTGTCTAAATTTCTATAACAGCGCATTGTTCTTTTCCTCGCCATGTCATTTGCTTCCCAAAACTTCGGGTATCTGAGCTCAATATACCAAATCGATACACAAGTCAAATTTACACAGTTGCGCTGGCACCCTTGTGGAGCTCTGAGTTGTCTTGTCCTGTTCTCTGCCGGTGTGTCCTGATCTCGTGTGAAACCTCTTCTCTCAGATGGCAATGAACCGGTGAAGTTGGAACTCGTGATTTGCTGTTTTAGTCCCTTTCCTGCAGTAAAGAAACCAACGTCCGTGTAATAAAAGACTTTCTGCAGGATTGCTGTGTGAGGACAAATTCTGAACACCAAGCAGGCTGCACAAAAATGCACTCATATCAATTTACCTGAAGGAAGAGTCTCCTGTCCATTTCTCTCTGTCCCGACAGCACAGCATCTTTCTGTCTCTCCGTTAACAAGACCTTTGGATCAAGTTCAAAGTTGCCCATTTCCTCCGCATGATCGTAACTGACTTAACCTGCCTCACGTAATAGGGAGAGAGCAGAAGAGTGAATGGGCTCTGCCTTCCACCAACGCAGTTTGTAAGTAGAAAATGGTTCAATTATCCACCAGTGGAGAGAGCCCGGTCCCTGGGGACGGGACAAACAGCAGCGTCCTGGGAGCAGGGAGACAGATTGAGAAGCAGATGTTCTTGAAACTCTTCGCTGCTTGTGTTTCTGGGAGCAATGTACAATGAATTTCGTACTGAGCAAGTCTCAGCTGCTTCAAGAGGTGACTGCACCCATGGCTGGTGGCTCGTTAGTGTGGGGTATGATTCTAGCTTTGGGTCTTCGAGCATATGCAGCCGTGTGAGAGTTCCCGGGTTCCAATTCCAGGCGAACCATTATTCCTTAAATTGACCTGAGCAAAAATGCCCAACGAATTTTCTCAATAAAGCCGCTTCGTTAAATAAGATCGGACTGCCTGAATTTGGGACGGCGCAGAGCTGCCATTGCAGTGAACACAGCGAAGGGAAACACGTGGTGAAAGTGAGAACAAGTATTGCAGATTTTTCACCCGCGCAATCCGAGTCTGAATGAATCCTCCACGTCAATTCTGAGAGTGATACTTCAGGAAGCGGGGAAGTGAAGTGATTGCAGACAGCGCTGAACAGGTTAACGTGAATGGTACCGTCCTGAGGAATGTCAGCAATGAAGGGAGATTGGAAAGTTTGGGGCAGCTCTCTTTGGAGAACAGAGGGCTGAAAGCTGGTCTGATTGAAGTTTTCCACGTCATGAGGGTTTTAGACAGAGGAAATAATGCAGTGAAAATGCACCCAGGCCTGAAAGGATCGAGAACGATTTGGTAGAGATTTAAAGTCATCAGGAAAATAAGTAAAAGTGACATTAGGAAGACCGTTTTCGCACAGGGAGTGGGGTCAGTAAGTAGCTGTCTGACAGTGACAAAGAGGTAGATTCAATGGACACAAAAGGGAATTCGGTGGGCACGTTCAATGTAACAATGTGCAGATTTACAGGGAGAAGGCGACAGAATGAGACACTTATATACATATTGTGTCGAGCCAGCAGAGCTAAGGTGGGCTGCATGGCCTCAGACTGCGCTGTCACACATTTCGTGATTCTGAGTGAAATCGGAGTTGGACCAACAGAACATAGGAAAATTGACAACGGGTATATTCTGCCCAACAGGATACTCCATCACAGCAATGAAGGTGTTTTGACATCATTCTCGAAGGTACATGCCACAATGCAGATTCAAAACCGAGTATTCCTTTGAATCACGGAGTAATTTGTTTCCAGTTATTCAGTTGAGGTGAGCGGAGATGCGCATTGGGAGCCACTCCAGTTGATAGTCGAAGACGTTTTCTCCTGTGTGATAGTCCCACCAGCACTCCAATTTGCTGTGCTTCCAGTCAGTAGATGCAGATCACTATCCCATACTGATACACGGGCCACGATGACCCAGCTGTGGTGACAAGCTTGTGAAGGGCTGAGAGCTCTTCTGTTCTCTGTCGGACTGCTATGATCCGAATCATCAAACCTCTCTTCTCCGAGATAGGAATAAACTGGCGAAGGTGAAACACATCAGTTGCGGTGTGTTCCATGCGCAGGAGGCCCTGCATTAATTCCCCCCGCTGTTTCACACAGCAGCATCCTCTCGGTGAATTACACTTGGCAAAAAAATCGATTGAACCAAATCAGTGTCCGCCATTGGATTTTACTGACACCGTTTATAAAATTCAGGCTCACCGTTAATGTGGAGAGAGGCCGTCAGACTGTAGTTTCCGCTCCTTCTGTTGAATAACGATAATTTTAACTGTGTCCAGGGAGAGGAAAGGATTTGCTGTTGGTGGGAAACATTTCTATCTGAACTCGCTGTCACTCTCCTGATCGATAGAAACATAAAGCTGGGAGTCTCTGGATTATGTTGTTAAAGCATTGGTATTATGTTGTTCACACCGCGCTGTCACCAACTAAACGAGGCAGCTGCCCAGAGAGAGGTGGCTGTGTTCAAATCCCGTGATGAACTGGGGGAGCTGAGCATTTCCCCAAACAATGGGCACTCCACCTCCCTGACACAGTGTTCACAAATCAAACTGACAGCAAAGCTTCACGTGTGATCGAAAGTTTCCAGAAAGAAGACTTGGCTCAACAGATATCCGGAGTGAATGTACTCATTTCTTGATTTGCAGTTTAAGACGTTGGTTATCGGGAGCTTGATGGGATTTGAACACACAATTTCCTAATCTGGAGTCAGACGCACGACCGTTGCGTCATAAACTCACGGCCCAGGGCATGGCTGGAACACTACAGCAAACCTGAGACAGAGATGTTGGCCCGGGAACAGTGTGGGTTGTGGAATTGGCAGGCAACTGGAAGCTCAGGGTCTTTTTGCGGGCAGAACGTAGATGTTCTGTGCAGCAGTCACCCAGTTTATGCTTCATTTTCCCCAATGAAGATGAGACCACATTGTGAGCAACAGATGCAGTAGATTGGGTTGTGGGAAGAGCAGGTAAAGTGCTGCTTCACTTGGAAAGTAAAGTTGGGTCCTTGGATAGTGAGGGAGCAGGTAAATGGGCTGGTGTCACACATTCAGCAGTTGCAAGGTAATGTGCCATTGGGTGGGAATGGGGTTAGGGTTGATGGGAATGAAGGAAGAGTTGACCCAATTTATAACTCCTGCACATTTACTTATCCGCCAAATACAGAAATTTGTTAAGTGTGTACAAGGAAATTTTCTAATTCACAATCAGGATGTACATACTGGCGAGGGTGCAAAAGCTAAGGGCCGGCAACCATAATTCTATTAACATTACAATAGTGATTGAAAATAATATATCAGATCTAAAGGTTGAAGTTCTATATTGGAGGAAGACGCAGGTATGAGGCAAGATCTTTCAAAACCTGATTGGGGGCAGATGTTCGGAGGTTAAAGGACTGCTGGAAAAAGGGAAGCCTTCAAATATGAGATAAGAAGAGTCCAGACACAGTATATTCCTGTTAGGGTGAAAGGAAAGGCTGGGAGGTGTAGGGAATGCTGGATGGCTAGCGTATTTGAGATTTTGGTTAAGATAAAGAAGGATGCATACGTCAGGTATCGACAGACAGATCGAGTGAATCCTTAGAGAATAAAGGCAGTACGAGTATACTTAAGAGAGAAATCATGAGGGCAAAAAGGGGACATGAGATAGCTTTGGCAAATAGAGTTAAGGAAAACCAAAAGGGTTTTTATAAATACGGTAAGGACAAAAGGATAGCAAGGGAGAGAATAGGGCCCCTCAAAGATCAGCAAGGAGGCCTTTGTGTGGAGCTGTTGTACATCGGGTGGGGGTTGGGGGGGGGGGCGTGGATACTGAACGGATATTATGCATCAGTGTTTACTGTGGAGAAGAGCATTGAAGATATAGAATGTGAGAAAGTAGATGGTGAAATGTTGAAAAAATGTCCATATTACAGATGATAAATTGCTGGATATCTTGAAATGCAGAAAAGTGCATAAATCCCAAGGACCTGATCAGGAGTACCCCAGAACTCTGTGGGAAACTGGAGAAGTGATTGCTAGGCCTCTCAATGAGATATTTGTATCATCAATAGTCACAGGTGAGGTGCCGGAAGGCTAGAGGGTGGTTAAGGTGGTGCCACTATTTAAGAAAGGTGGTAAGGAAAAGCCAGGGAACTATAGACCGGTGAGCCAGACATCCGTGACGGGCAAGTTTTTGGAGAGAATCCTGAAAGATAGGATTTACATGTAATTGGAAAGGAAAGAATTGATTAAGGATAGTCAGCATGGCTTTATGCTTGGGAAATCATGTCTCACGAACATGATTGAGTTTTTTGAAGAAATACAAAGTGGAATGATGAGGGCAGAGCGATGGACGTGATCTCTATGGACTTCAGGAAGGCGTTCATCAAGTTTCCTCATGGGAGACTGGTGAGCGAGGTTTAATCTCATGGCATGCAGGGACAACTAGCTATTTGGATACAGAACTGGCTAGGAGAAATAAGACAGAGGGTGGTGATGGAGGGTTGCTTTTCAGACTGAAGGCCTGTGACCAATGGTGTATCACAAGGATCGATGTTGGGTCCACTACTTTTTGTCATTTGTATAAATGATTTGTATGTAAACGGAGGAGGTATAGTTAGTAAGTTTGTAGATGACACCAAAATTGGAGGTGTAGGGGACAGCAAAGAAGGTTACCTCAGATTACAACGGGACCTTGATCAGATGGGCCAATGGGCTGAGAAGTGGCAGATGGAGGTCAATGCAGATAAATATGAGGTGCTGAATTTTGGAAAAACAAATCAGAGCAGGACTTTTACACTTAATGGTAAGTTCCTTGGAAGTGTTGCTGAGCAAAGAAACCTTGGTTTTCAGGTTGATAGTTCCTTAAAAGTAGAGACACAGGCAGATTGGATAGTAAAAGAAGGCGTTTGGTGTGCTTTCCTTTGTTGGTCAGAGCATCGAGGATAGATGTTGGGAGCTTATGTTGTCACTGTACAGAACATTGGTCAGGCCACGTTTGGAATATTGCATGTAATTTTGGTCTGCTTCCTATCGGAAAGATGTTGTGAAACTAGAAAAGGTGCAGAAAAGATTTACAAGGATGTTGCCAGGGTTGGAGGGTTGAGCGAAAAAGCGAGGCTGAATAAGACTGTTTTCTCTGGAGCGTCGGAGGCTAAGGGGTGACCTTATAGAAGTTTATAAAATCATGAGGGATATGGATAGGGCAAATGGGCAAGTTCTTTTCCCTGGGATTGGGGAGTCCAGAACTAGAGCGCATAGTTTTAGGGAGGGGAGGGGAAAGATATAGAAGGGACTTAAGGGGCAACCTTTTCCCGCAGAGGGTGATGCATGTACGGCATGAGCTGCCGGAGGTAAGTGATGGAGGCTGTATAATTACAGCATTTAAAATGCATCTGGATGTGTATATGAATAGGAAGGTTTTATGGGGATATGCTGGCATATGGGACGAGATTAGGTTAGGATATCTGGGCTGCATGGACAAGTTGGGCCGAAGGGTCTGTTTCCGTGCTGTACATCTGTGTCACTCTGTGAGACTCCATGGGATTCTATCGGAGAAAGTGAGGACTGCAGATGCTGGAGATCAGAGCTGAAAATGTGTTGCTGGAAAAGCGCAGCAGGTCAGGCAGCATCCAAGGAGCAGGAGAATCGACGTTTCGGGCATGAGCCCTTCTTTAGGAATTTTTATGTATAAACTATAAACATTCCATTAGTTAAATATTGTGAAGTGTGAACCCACTGTTTTCGTCCCCAAGTTCGACCTGAGCTCCCCCCTCCCCCATCCCAGTAACTCTGTTGACAGCCTTCATGTCACATTTAAAACTAGGATCAATAGATTCGTTGTCAGTCGGGGGATGAGCAGTTACAGGAAAAGGGCAGGAAAATGCATGTGGAGAATGTCAGATCAGCCACAATGCTATTGAATGGAGAAGCAGGCTCAAGGGGTTGAATGGCATTTTCCTGTTCCTATTTCTTATGGTTCCCGAGCCCTTACTTCTGAAACAGCGTCCTGGCTTCAGTATGTGCCTTTACCGAGAGTGCTGATGTTCCCTTGTGTAATATCAACAACTTAGCAGCTGCTGAAACCTCTTGCTCCTTTGTTACCTCTCAACACAATAAGCCAATGTGTTCAGGGGAGGTGATGGCCGACTTTATTGTCACCAGACTATTTACCCAGGTAATGTTCTGACTTGGGTTCAAAACCTGCCACGGCAGATGGTGGAATCTGCATTCAATATAAATCTGGAATTAAGAGTCTAACAATAAAACTGTTGTGGTTTGTCGTAAAAACGTATCTGGTTTCCTGCTGCGAAACGTGATCTGATCTGATCTACATGTGATTTCAGATCCACTGTCAGCTGATTGAATCTTCACTGCCCTTTCAGTCAATTCTGAAAACTAACCTTTTTTAACTATGATGTTGCCAGAATGATTGAAAGACGGCATAGGCTGGGACTTTTTTTGACTGGCGAGTAGAAGGTTGAGGGTGGAGGTTATGGAGGTTTATGAAGTCATGAGGGATAAAGATAAGTTGAATAACCAGTGTCTTTTCCCGAAGGGTAGGGACATTTAAAATTTGGGAGTATATTTTTAAGATGAGAGGGAAAAGATTTAAAAAGGACAGAAGGTGGCAACGATTTTTACATTGAAGGTGGTTCGTGTGTAGAATGAACTGTCAGAGGAAGTGCTGGATGCAGGTCATGTTACAATATTTAAAATTATTTGGATAAGTACATATGAGTCAAACACAGGCAAGTGGGTCTAATCTTCCCCCAGATATTCAAAGGGACAGCCAGTCAGAGGGGGGCAGGGCCACGCCTATCGTTGTTGTGTGGCATGTGTGACAGCTGCAACAAGACGTCGCAACTCCTGTGCTCAATGCTCTGACCAATGAAAGCAAGCATGCCAAAAGCCTTCTTCACCAACCTGCCTACCCACGACTCTATTTTCTAGAAGCTAATAACCCGCAACCCTAGATCGCTCTCAGTTCTGGTCCCCTTGGTGTTCTGACTTCTGACTTCTTCAACTCTGGATTTATGTTGAACTTGATGGGATACTTTGTCCAACTCAGCATTTGTAAACAGTATCGCTCGGAGGGATGCATTTGAAACTTTTGAGGAGGTGAGCTCAACAAGATTGAACTATTCAAAGTTACTTGGACTCTATTTTAAAGTTACATCAGGACCAGTAGTCAGAGACACGTACAGCATGGAAACAGGCACTTCGATCCAACTTGTCCATGCTGACCTGATATCCTAAATTAATCTAGTCCCATTTGACAGCACCTGACCCATATACTCTGGCAGCTCATTTCATATATATACCACCCTCTGCATGAAGAAGTTGTCCATTTAATAGATTTTGCCTCTTAACCGAAACCTCTGCCCTCGAGTTCTGGACTCCCCCATCCCAGGGAAAAGCCCTTGTCTATTACCCTGTCCATGCCTCTCATGATTTTGTAACCTCTATTAGGTCACTCCTCTGCCTCTGATGATCCAGTGAAAACAGTCCCAGCCTATGCAGCCTCTCCCTGTAGCTCAAATCCTCCAAACCCCTGCAATATTCCCGTAAATCGTTTCTCATAGAGTAGTCAACGTTTCAGTCCTGAAGAAGGGTTAATACCCAAAACGCTGACTACTCCACATTCTGGTGCTGCCTGGCTTGCTGTATTCTCCCAACCTCCTGCTTCGGCATGCAGTATGTAGTGGCTTAGTGTTTTCCACTTCATCCTCATAGTGCCGGGGGCCCAGGTTTGATTGCAGCCTTGGGTGACTGTATGTGAGGAGTTTGCACTTTCTCCCAGCGTCTGCGTGGGTTTTCTCTGGGTGATAATGTTTTCTTCCATACACCAAAGATGTGCATGTCTTTGGCCATGCTTCCTTGCCCGTAGAGGTAGGTACATTAGGCAGAGGGAAATGGGTCTGGATGGGTTACTCTTCGGAGTGTCGGTGTGGACTTGTTGGGACAAATGGCCTGTTTTCACACTGAAGCTAATCTCATCTGCGCTACTTTTGTCACTAACGAATGACAGAGTAGACTCGACGGGCCGAATGGCTTAACTTCTGCTCCGATGGTCTTGCGGTCTTAGGTTTCTCTGGATCATTTCATTTGGCAATGAGCAGTACCAGGCTCATTGAGCAGCACTGTTCACTGAAAGCAAAGCTCAAAGTATGGTTGAACTCCTACAATGTGGAAACAGGTCCTTCAGCCCAACACATCTGCACTGATCTTCTGAAGAGTAACCCAGTCAGATCCATTTTCCTACCCTCCCTAAATTGCACACAGACCCCAAAGGGTGGAATTATTCCTGGGTTCCTGGTGCCATGAGGCAGCAGTGCAACTCTGAGCCACCATGGGGTTGTGGTTGTGGGGTGTAGGGGACACAATTGCAGTCCAGCAGAAAACAACCCATCTACTCTCCCACTGCACCCACTGTCAGGACTGGCAGGATGTTCAGTCCTGGGGGGGTGACCCAAAGCAACGTCACCCGTGGGTTCTGATTGCTGGGAGCGTTGGTGCCCCTGCTGGTGCTTCCGCAAGTTGCAAGAAAATATGAACCTCTTCCCACACTCGGGCGAGCTGAAGGGCCTCTCCCCAGTGTGGACACGCTGGTGCTTCAGCAGGGCGGAGGAATTGCTGAAGGCCTTCCCGCACTCAGGGCAGCAGAATGGCCTCCCCCCTCCGACACCGCCCTCCGCCCCCACAACCCTCCCCCTGGGTGGATTGGTTGGTGCTTCAGCAGTGTGGAGGAGCGGGTAAAGCCCTTCCCACACCCCGGGCAGGACAACGGCTTCTCCCCGGTGTGGACGGACTAGTTTCTTAGCAGGGCGCAGGAATTGCTGAAGGCCTTCCTGCACTTAGGGCAACTGAGCGACATCTCCTCGATGTGGGCCTATCAATGGGCCATCACGTCGGAAGAAAGAGCAAAGCCCTCCCTGAGCTCTGGGCAGAAGAACGGCCTCTCCTCAGTGTGGACCCACTCGTGTTTCAGCAGGTGGGAAGAACTGCTGAAGGCCATCTCGCACTTGGGGCCGGAGAACAGCCTTCCCCAGTGTGGACCAACTGGTGCGTCAGCAGGGCAGAGGCCTCCCGCACTCAGGGGAGCAGAAGGGCTTCTTCCCCTCTGTTTGCCCATTACTGCTTCAGAACCCTTTCAAATTTCACAATATCGTTCTGAGAGGAGGGAGACCAGAATTGCACACAATATTCCAAAAGTGGTCTAACCAATGTCCTGTACAGCCACAATATAACTTCCCAACTCCAATACTCAGTCAGAAGATTGCAAAAGCTTTCAAAACCCACAAAAAACAAACAGGAAAGAATGGAGGGAAAAATCGAATGTTTGAGAGTCAGCTTGGAAGCATCAATGAGAAATCGGCGTACTGGGTTTATTGGGTACCCATTCTCCTTAAATACACTATGTACGTATTTCTCTTCTGTTCTTCATAGTTTCTCTGTGCTGCAGTGTGTAGTGGCTGGTTGAAATAATGTCCTGATGCAGCTTCGTTTGTGTGTGTTGGGATGATTGCTTCTGTGGTTAAGTATTTGGTTTGTGTGTGTTGTTTTTCTGTAGATGCTAGTTTGAAGCTCCCCATTGACTGTTTGCTCTACTGTGACATCTAGGAATGGCACTTTGTTGTTGTTCTCCTCCTCTTCAAACCAGGAGCCCCCACTGAGACCATAGTGGAACACCAATATACAGACTAGTCAAAGGCCTCCACTGAGGACTAAAACACCAAGTCGAAGATTCATGCCACTCCATTTACTCCATCCAAGAATTCCTGAACACCAAAGACACGAAGATAGAAGAGGATGGAATAATGTTGTCCTTTGACAGAACAGCCCTGTTCACATCCATTAACATCAATGTGGCCAAAGAAAACTGAAGACACTACTCGAAGAATCAAAGACACAAACACAGCACCAACTTCATCAGCAAAGACAGCACTGTCAACCTCGTGGAACTGTGCCTTACCACCCACTTCATATTCAGTAACAAGCCCTACAAACAAATCAACGAAACACCCATGGAACCACCAATATTAGTATTCCTAGCAGAAGCAATAATGCAGAGACTCGAACAAACAGCCCTTTCGATGATCCAACCCAAACTTTGGGTCCCCTACAGCAATGACACTTTTGTCATCAAAAAATGAAACAAATTAGAGGAAACCTACAACACCATCAACAATATCCTGACTGGCATAAACTTCACAAAAGAGGAGAACAACAACAAAGTGCCATTTCTACATGTCACAGTAGAGTGAACAGTCAATGGTAAATTCAAAACAGCGTCTACAGGAAAACAACGCACGCGAACCAAGAAATTAACGACAGAAGCAATCATCCCTACACATGCAAACAAATCTGAATCAGGACACTATTTCAACGAGCCATGGCACACAGCTGCACCGAGGAACGACGAAGATCAACAAATAAACGAGCCGAGTATTTTAGAAGCACGGGCAACCTAGGAAACCCCTGAAAACTGCTTCCCTGACCGGGAATCGAACCCGGGCCACGGCGGTGAAAGCGCCGAATCCTAACCACTAGACCACCAGGGAGACACAAGCAAATGCTGACAGCTCTACCAAAAGTTTCTTCCCTGCTCGGAAATCAAATCTGGGCCACGGTCGTGAGAAGGCGTTCACCTGTGTATCCAACAATGTCATTTCTTGTATCCATTGTTCCTGATGTGGTCTCCTCTACATTGGGGAGACTGGAGACTCCTCACAGAGTCAAGTCACAGCGCTTGAGGGAACATCTCCAGGACACCCGCACCAATCAACCTCATCGCCCTCTGGCCCAACAGTTCAAACCCCTCCCACTCTGCCGAGGACATGCAGGTCCTGGGCATCCTCCATCGCCGCTCCATCACCACCCGATGCCTGGGGGATGAACGCCTCATCTTCTGCTTCAGATAAAGTCAACCACAAGCCATCAATGCAGACTTCTACAGTTTCCTCATTTCCCCTTCCCCCCTCCTTACCTCAGTTCCAACCTTCCAGCTCAGCGCTGTCCTTATGACCTGTCCGACCTGCCAATCTCCCTTCTCACCTATCCGCTCCACCCTACTCTCTGACCTGTCACCTCCATCCCCACCCCCATTCACCTATTGTACTCTTTGCTACCTTTGGCCCAGCAACACCCGATTTATCTTTCCACACTGGAGGCGTCCTGCCTTAATTCCTGATGAAGGCCTTTTACCCGAAACGTCGATTTTACTACTCCTCGGAAGCTGTCTGACCTGCTGTACTTTTCCAGCACCACTCTGATCTAAACTCTGGTTTCCAGCATCTGCAGTCCACACTTTTGCCTACCCAATAAACTCAGTGTGACGATTTCACATCAACAAACGGACACAAGCAGACACAACGTCGACAGAAACACTAACCACATTACTTTACATTAAAGACATCTGTGAAATGATGTCAAGACAACTCAATCCTCTCAGCATCATGGTCGCCCACAAACCTACCAACACACTTAAACAGCGGCTAATGAACCTGAAACACCCGATACAAACACCCAGCGAACGAATGTTATTTAAAAAATACCATACAAGGATATATATACATGAACTCTGCCGCACAGTTCTCTGAGGCAAGAAATGCTGGGATGAGATAATGAAGATTATTTCAGCCAAGACGAATCGGCACTGACTGGGCAGCCATTTAAAATCAACGCTGTCAGCCCAGGATGGAAGACCCGAAGGGATGAACAGTTTTCTTATTTCCTGAAGATTTACAAAGCTGAGACTGGGTTTTGGTGTTTGTTCCCTTTCCACTCCCAGGAGCCGCAGTGGTTGGGGCGGTGAGTTGGGGAAAGTGAAATGTGCCCGTGAGCAGCGTGTGTGGCTACTTCAGCTTCCCCTCCTCTGACAGCGCTATGACTTTACTCTGATGTTCTCAGGGGCACTTCCCGACGCGAGACAGTGAAGAGTCTCGTTCCTGCAGATCAGCAATTCAAACCATATGCCGGCTTCAGGACAATGAGAAAGACTAATTGGGGTGTGTGAAGAAGCTGTGAGCTACATTTCAAACAGGTAGGTGGAGTCAGATGCGTCATCCATTGCGCCCCTGGCACTGTGCGGACCTGACGCCGCCATGCTGCAGAGTTCTGACGTTAACACGGACATGCGCAGCATTGGGAACATTCACAAGAGGAACAGCCAAAGATAATCACCGTCACTGCTTCCCTTCCATAGTCCCAACTTTGTGAAGCACTATCTTTCACTGGCAAATAAAACACATTAATCCTCAGGTGCCGACTTCACTTCGATCACGACTTCACACCCCAAACTGTTCTCGTCTCATTTCCAAATACTTGGCTCAGAGCTTCAAAAAATGTTCTGTGGGTATCTGATTGTTCCACCCTGTCAGGCAGTGGGTTGCAGATTCCCGACCAGGCCCAATGTGATTGAAATATTTCACCTCCTCCACTGAGTTGCATCTTTAAACAAATCGTGGAGCAATCTCCCTTTCCTTTTTACGACATTTCTCAACTGTAGTCGGCAGGGTTCACACCTGCGTGGGGAAAGCGCAATGGATTTCATCTCCATCGCACTCACCAATCGGCCCATCAATACAGAACCACACTGACAGCTTCATTTCCCAGGTCACTCTGCCTGTGGAGCTGAGAAAGAGGGAATCATTGCAGAGTTTGATTGAATCCAATCACTTCGCAATATTCGAAATGGTTAAATATCTGCAAATGGCGGGTCTGGGTGTTTCATCACGAAAGATGACGTGGACCTAGTCAGCAGGTTATCACCCTGGGCGGGGAGCCCCACAGGATCTCTACACCAACACGTTAACTGTTCGGCGACAACTACACGCCCAAAGTTGTGGTCTAAACTTTCTCATGGAAGAGTTCTAACAGGAAAGGTGAGTATTGGGCTTGTCCTGTCCGCGCCATAACCCCAACGGTTCCTGCTCCCCTGGATTTGATCAGGACAGAGGAGGCTGATGGGAGATCGAATTGAACTAAACACATTGATAGAGATAGGGCGGGTGGGAAGGATCCATTCCCATGCGTAGAGAGATTAATAATCAGGACCGAAAATAAGGAGCCACTTCAAGAAATTTGGGGTTCATTCAGCAAAGCTAATGTAGAACTGTTCACAGAAAATTGTGATGAAAGTCTCTCGAGTTATTTTGACGAGAAGTGTTGATGATGCTAATACAATCGATAGGATGAACGTAGATTGGTCAATGTATTTGGTGACAGTTCTGTTCTAGCCCTGTGAGCGAAACCTGGATCTGAAGGAGCATAAGGGACATTAACAACATCGATCTGAAATTGGACACGTGACAAGGAACAGAGCCATCATTAACAGTTGGCTTTTGAACTGGAGAAGGTTTCTCGTGAAATTAGCTTGAGGCTTGAGGTATGCAAGGCCAAGATAATTTAGGTAAAACACGGAAACGCTATCCTCATTAGCAGACAGTGAAAGGATTACAAGACACAAATTAAACATTTTCGACAAGTGATACAGGGGACTGGGAAGATAAGTATTATAAACTGTGAACAGCAAAGTTCTGGAGCACAACACTTACATTCAAAGACCGAAAACATCCAGGACCTGATTAATCAGATTGCATTGTGGTGCTTTTTTTGCAAAACATCCACTTGCAATGTACTACAAAAGAGTGACAAAACCCATCCCTGCCAGCCCAGGATAGAAAATCCGAAGGGATGAACGTTTGCTGATTTTCTGAAGATTCACAGAGCTTAGACTGGGTTTTGGTGATTGTTTCTTTTCCACTCCCAGGAGCCGCAGTGGTTGAGGCGTTGAGTTGGGGAGAATAAAATGTGCCCGTGAGTAGCATGTGGGGCTATTTCAGCTTTTCCTCATCTGACTGCGCTGTGAGTTGACTCAGATGTTCTCAGGGACATTTACTGACGCGAGACAGTGAAAGGATTCTCATTCCCGCAGATCGGGAACTCAAACCGTATGCCGGCTTCAGGACAATGAGAAAGATTAATTGGTGTGTGTGAAGAAGCTGTGAGCTGCATTTCAAACAGGTAGGTGGAGTCAGATGCATCATCCATTGCGCCCCGCCCCTGTGCGTATCTAACGCCACCATGCTGCAGAGTTCTGACGTTAACATGGACATGCGCAGCAATGGGAACATTCACAAGGTGAACAACCGAAGATAATCACCGTCACTGATTCCCTTCCACAGGCCCAACTTTGTGAACCAGTATCTTTCACTGGCAAAGGAAACACCCTTGTCCTCAGGTGCCTGCTTCATTTCGATCACGATTTCAAGCACCTCACTCTTCTAGTCTCATTTCCAAACACTTTGCTCATAGCCTCAAAAGAAGCTCTGCGGGTATCTGCTTGTTCCACCCGAACAGGCAGTGGGTTGCAGATTCCCACCAGTTCCAATTTGAGTGAAATATTTTTCCCCCTCCACTGATTTGAATCTTAAAGAAGAAGCCGGGGAGCAAGCTCCCTTTCTTTTCGACGACATTTCTCATTTTGTACTCGGCAGGGTTCACACCTGCGTGGGGAAGCCGCAATGGATTTCATGTACATCGCATTAACCACTCGGCCCACGAATACAGAACCACACTGACACATTGACTTCCCAGGTCTGTCTGCCTGTGGAGCTGAGAAAGAGTGAATCATCGCAGAGTTTGTTTGAATCCAATCACTTCACAGTGATTCGAAAGGGTTAAATATCTTCACATGGTTTTGCAGATATTTAGGTGTTTCACCCCAAAAGATGAAATGAACTTTCAGTTAGAAATTGCAGGAGGAACGCAGCAGGTCAGGCAACATCTGTGGAAAGGGAATCAGAGGCAACATCCAGAATTCTGTTTTCTCCGACAGGTCCTGTCAAACCTGCCGAGTTTCTCTTTTGGTCTCGTCTTCTCAGCATACGCAGTCCCTTACGTTAGACATTAATTCAATTCCGAAACCCCTTTATGGAGAAGAATTCCGTTTGGGGAACATTTTCCTGACCCCATTAAAAGCGCACAGCTTCGAAGCCAAAGAAGGGCAGCGAACACACCGCCCCTGGGTGGACGCGAACCACCAACCTTTCGGTTAACAGCCGAACGCGCTGACCAATTGCGCCACAGAGACCGGCGCTGCCTGGGGCTGCACCATCGCCTAGTGATTTTATAATTCAGCCTCCCCGCCGAGAATTACAATTTTCGTCTACCAGTTTTACTTTTCCATAATCAAGCCTGGGAGATGTGTTGTGGAGATACCGGGGACAGTCTGCAGGACACATCCATGTCACGAGGAACTAGCTTCCTTACTCCGGGGCCGGCGCCCTTCCAGCCTTTCAGTGTTTTGCCGGATCCCGAGTTCTCTCATTGGCTCGCAGGGGAGAAGAGGTTTGAATTCCTGATGTGCAGGAACGACAATTCTTTCAATGTCTCAGATCAGTTCATGTGCCGAGAACATCAGAGTCAACCTCCCGGCCTCTTCAACAAGGGGACGGTGTCTGGACTGTCTCTGCTCAATCGGACCGGTCATCTTTCATTCTCCTCTAAATCCGCTTCCCAAAGTGTTTCTAAAGGTTCACAAAGCTGGAGACTGGGATTTCTGTTTTGCTTCATGAACATTTGAACATTTTTCCATTTCCTAACTGGCAATATTTTGCCAAATTCTCTTCCCTTGCCTCATGTCCAGGGATGAGGAATTTCCATTCTGGGGAGACATTCCCAAGGTGGAGAATGTTCGCTTTGGAGCAAAGAAGGATAACTGGAGATTTCCTGGGGCTGTTGGTCATGATGGGAGAAGAAGCGGTGGGAATGGGCAGATTAATGATCAGAAGAACCAATTGCCACTGACCAGAGTCAGTTTCCAGAGGACAGGGATTGAAGTTCTTGAATGAAAAGCAGCACTTGTGCCTAATAAACACAGAGAATATTGCAGAAAGCCAACGGGTCGATCAGCATCTGTGGAAAGGGAAACAGAGCTGACGTTGTGAGTCTGGTAGGTTGTTTGTTCAGAACCCGAGTTTCCTGCATGGCAATCAATTCCCAGACATGAGAAAACGGGTCTTTATTGAGACGGGTTTTGTGAAGTTTGAGCGATAATGCAACCAACAGGAAGTCATTTAAAATCGCCAGCGAAGAAAGCATAGCCAGCAGGTTACCACCCTGGGCGGGGGAGCCCCAAAGGATCTCTACGCCAACACCTTAAGTGTTCAGCCACAACTACACGCCCAAAGTTGAGGTCTAAACTTTCTCATGGAATAGTTCTAACAGGAAAGGTGAGTGTTGGCATTGTCCTGTCCGCGCCATAGCCCCAACGTTTCCTGTTCCCCTGGATTTGATCAGGACAGAGGAGGCTGATGGGAGATCGAATTGAACTACACACATTGATGGGAGATAGAGCGGGTGGGAAGGACCCATTCCCATGCGTAGAGAGATTAATAATCAGGGCCGAAAATAAGGAGCCACTTCAAGAAATTTGGGGTTCATTCAGCAAAGCTAATGTAGAACTGTTCACAGAAAATTGTGATGAAAGTCTCTCGAGTTATTTTGATAAGAAGTGTTGGTGGTGTTAATACAATCGATAGGATGAATGTAGACTAGTAAATGTATTTGGTAACAGTCCCCGTTGTAGCATCGCCCTCTTGTTTCATTGATTCGACCCTCCTCATCTCTATGTACAGGAATTGCTCCCCAGCCTATGTCGCAACTCTGTAACAAAATGCATCAAAATCACTTAGTCAAGACTGAGTACCAGAACAAGTCACAATCCAGTGGTTCCATGAGCTTTGAAAGTAACATAAAAAGTACCATAGCCAACGATTGCTCTGAGATAATCTGGGTGGGACGAAGTTTCTTAATTTCTTTCCTCGAATGAATCACATCTTACTCATTTCAGTGTTCTTAAATATGGACCGGTATTAATTCCCATAGCACTTGACCGTTCTAATTCTGTGATTGAGCCATTTATTGGCCTCGATGCATGAGTAGAATCTGTCAATTTTCAAGTGCCACCGTTAACGCACAACCACAAACTTGTCTCCCGTTCACTCTCAGCTTTCCCTCATAACCGAGCAACGGGGACAGGAAGAAAACGAACGGGAGTAAAACTCAGTTTGAATATGATTAGATTGCCAGTTGAAAAAAGAGCGAATGTTCCGCACAAAAAGCAAAGTTTCACGGGAATATTGCACAATATGGATGTCAAACTCACGACCTCAGAATAAAAATCTTTTGTTCTACTACTGAGGTATTCGAACATATAGTCAGTGTGTGACCAGTTCTTTTATCAAGGCGAAATAACTTCTTAAAATTTACGAAAATAAATACATTTATCAGCAGAAGTCCACAACTCCAATGCTTTCTGTTCAAAACTCAGGAAAATCATTAAGATTCCACTTCCTGTTTGCTTCTTTCTCAACGCTAACATCCACTTTCTTCAGTTTCTCTTATTGAATGTAAAGTTGTTTCTCTTTTGTTTGCCTTTTTTTGAAAGCAAATTCGCTTCAATATTAACAAAACGGACAGGCAAATCTGACACACAAACAGCTACTCGCTACCACATATTCCCAATTCTCACTTTCGGATTTGCAAAGGTCTATAAAATAAAGTAAGCAGTTGAGCACGTTTAGAAAGTAGATGACTGGCTTTTATGATTGACTCGCTTGGGCCTTTGCCAACGCTGCTCGCAGGTTTCGTGATCAGGACATAATCTCCCTCAGTTTTGCTGAGCCTGTGCTCGGTTCTTTGGGAGATTAGGACCGGTTTGCAGTCGACCCCGATTTACGTTGCGTTGTTGTTTTTCACTGGCAGCAGAAGATTAGAGATTATAGGACCAGAACATTGCTGCTTTTCTATTTTTTCCTGTGTCGTTCCATCTGGGGCTGAGGAAAGCGAATCATTATCGGGAAACCAAGAACATTACGTTTCTAAAGATTCAAGTGCAGCAATTCAATCCGTTATCTGTTCTGTGACTGTGTTTGTCCGAATATTGGTATAAAATGCCTGGGTGTGTCTGTATTCGATATTTCAAGAACAAATAACTGGAGAATATTTTCTTGCAGATTGTGTCCCCAATAACAGGCCGGAAATGTGCAACAAGAAAACGGTTAAGATTATAGGCACATAGGAATATGAGTAGGCCATTTAGCCCCTCAAGTGTGTTCCAAAGTTCAAAGAAATCATGGCTGATCACAGGCCTAACTCCATTTATCTGTCTTTGGCCCATGTCCCTTAATACCTTTCCTGAACAAAAAAAAATCTGTTTCGGATTTAAAGCTGACAAATGATCCTGTACTCACTGCCGGTTATGTAGGATATTTCCAAACATCTGAAAAAATCAATGTGTAGAAGTGCTTCTGAACATGTACCCTGAAAAGTCTGGCCCTAATTGTACAATTTTGCTCCGTTTCGACTTACAACTATTTTGGTGAACAGCCGGACTTGCTGACTAAATGCACCAAAGAGTCTGAGATGTAAAAAATCAGTAAGATCACGAAACCCGAGTGTTACCGAATTCCAGCTTCAGACTACAATTACTGAAATAGCAATTGTCCTTTATCAGTGTGACTTTAACAAAATAAAGGCTGGGACATTCATTGTAAACGGTCTGACCACAGACACTGCAGACACACCCATGTCACAGAAACCACCCCTGTGTGGGGATACAAACAGAGTGGTATGGCAGCCTGTCTGCAATTTCGTTCGTTTCACTTGCATTGTCACTTTTGTCTCGCTTTAGAAACACAAACTGACTGAGCGGAATATAGTCTTTCTCAGCCGTAATCATACGATGGTTTTATAGAACTATCACTGCTTTAAGTATTGGTCGAGTAATTCGGGAACGTGGTTTGGAAGCCGATGGCTCTCACCGTGTTCAAACTTTACCAAATGTCTGCAGAAATCATTAGCCAACATCGGGAAAAAGTGCTTCCAGACATACCTGTGGAATTTCGGGGTTTGATAGGCCTTGAACTTCAGTGGAAGGAAGGGAAGCCCCGATGCAGGGCTGCCTGACCCTCTTTAAAAAACTGTCACCAGAAATTCCAGCCGCAACACGACGTCATAGGACATGCCCAGTGATGGCCTGCAGCTATTGTGACGCAATAATGATACCGGCCCCAGGAACATGAATATGTATTCGGCATGGGTCACGTGGTACTGAATCCAAAAAAATAGAAGGTCAGCAAACCAAACATGAGCAAAACCAACGTGGTGTACAAATTCTCATGCAAGGACTGCACAAAACACCACATAGGACAAACAGGAAGACAGCTAATGATCCGTATCCATGAACAACAACTAGTCACGAAACGACACGACCAGCTATCCTTAGTAGCCACACACACAGATGACAAGCAACATTGTTCGACTGGGACAACACTACTCTTATAGAACAAGCCAAACAGAGAACAGCCAGGGACTGCCGAGAGGCATGGCATTCATCCACAGATTAAATCAACAAACACATCGACCTGGACCCAATATACAGGCCACTGCAGCGGACAGCTGGAACTGACAACCGGAAGCGACAGATACAAATCACTATAAATGCCGGAGGAAACATCACAGAAGCGCTTCACAGGAGGCTCCCAAGCACTGAGGATGTCACCTAGACAGGGGACGAAACGTCTGCAACACAAGTTCCCAGTTCGGCGAACAGAACTACAACAAAGTTTTTGTTTGCAGGAACTGAGTGACATAAACAGGATGCTCTCAAATTTCGACAGGAATTACACTTCCGTTCAAGATTTGCGGAAAGCTTTGTAGCTCGGTTGCCGATTGTCGTAGCTCGCCGAGCTGGGAAGTTGATTTGCAGGCGTTACATCCTCTGTCTAGGTGACATCTTCAGTGCGTTGGAGCCACCTGTGAAGCGCTGCTGTACTGTGTCTTCTGGAATTTATTTGGTCCTGTTTCTGCTGCTTTTGTTTGACGGTTCTGGTTGTTCTTTGCAGTGATTGGCATATGTCAATGTGTTTATTGGTGGAGTCCGTGGGTGAGTGCCGTGTTTGTTGATTTATCTTGGCTGTCCTCTGTTTAGTTGTGCTATGACCGTTGTGCTGTCCTCGTCAATTTTATCGTCCTTGTCATCTGTGTTTGTGTGGGTACCAGAGACAGTGTTTAATGGGTAGATAGTGTTTATGGTTACGGATTGCTAGTTGTCTGCCTGTTTGTCCTGTACTGTATAGTTTTTGTGCAGCCTTTGCATGGAATCTTGTAAACTATATATTTTTTCCACATGATGTGGTTGGGTCTTTTGTTCTGGTGAGTTGTTGTCTGAGCGTGGCTGTCAGTTTATGGGCTGTCATGAATCCGAGTGGTCGGAGATGTCTGGCTATAAGTTATGTGAGGTTTATTATATAAGGTAAAGTGGTGAGTGTGTTGGGTCGTGGCAGATCTTCGTCCCGTTGTTTGTCTGCTCGGCACTTGTGGATGAACTTGCGGTGATATCCGTTCTTGGTGAAGCCTCTGTAGACGTGTTCTTCTTCCCTTCACAGGTCGGCAGTGCTGCAGTGTGTTGTCGCCCTTTTGAACAGCGTCCTAATGCAGCTTCTCTTGTCTGTGTTTTGGTGTTGTCGTTCAGTGTCTCGTCTTGGGATGTGGCTTTTCTATACACTTTTGTAGCACATCCCCCGTTCTGTGTCCTTTCTCCCATAAACCGTCAGCTTCCAGTTTCCTGTCACTTCAACCTCCCACTGTGTGCCCATGACACCATTTCAGTCTCTGATCTGCTGCAGTGCTCCCACAAGGCACAGCGCAACCTGGAAGAGCGAAACCTCATTTTCTACGGAGAGACCGTGCTGCCTTCAGGACCCAACACCGAGTTCAATCATTTTAGAACCTGTCCACCTTCTTCCACGGTCTTTACCCGCCCACACATCCCATCAGTTCCGAAGACGGATCGTTGGGCTCAAAACAATATCTCTCCTTTCTCTCCACAGATGGACTAGACCTGCTGGTTTTGTTCATTTGAAAATGAACAAAATGAGCAGGGAGACAGAATGAGAAGCACTGTTCTGGAAACTCTTTTGCTGCTTGCAATTCTGAGAACAATGGCGAATGTATTTCACACCGAGCAAGCTTCAGCTGGTTCAGGAGGTGCTGGAGCCAGCGGCCTGTGGCTCGTTGGTCTAGGGGTATGATTCTTGCATTGGGTCTTCTACCGCGCAGTCTTGCGAGAGATCCCGGCTTTCTTAACTTGACTTGTGCAAAAATGCCCGATTAAACTCCTCAAAAAGCACCTTCGATAAACGAGGCTGGGCTCCCTGGAGTACGAATGGGACAGGAAGCGGAGAAGTGGAATGATTGGAGATAACGTTGAACAGGTTGACGTGAGTGGTCCCGTGTTTGAGGAAGGTCAGCAATGAAGGTAGTTTGGAAAACTGGGACAGCTCTCCTCGGAGAACAGAAGTTTGAAATCCGGCGTGGCAAGTTTTCCAAGTCATGAGGGGTCTTGAGATTGGAAATAATGTCGTGAAATTGTTCCCACGTCTGAAAGGATCAGGAACGATTCGGCAGCGTTTTAAAGTCACGAGGAAAAGAAGTAAAAGTGACATTCGG
Source organism: Chiloscyllium punctatum (assembly GCF_047496795.1). Lineage (NCBI taxonomy): Eukaryota > Metazoa > Chordata > Chondrichthyes > Orectolobiformes > Hemiscylliidae > Chiloscyllium > Chiloscyllium punctatum. The sequence goes on along the minus strand of NC_092774.1, from coordinate 60,194,463 downwards.
AAGAACGTTTTCGTACAGGGAATGGTTAGGGTCAGTAAATCCCTGTCTGATTGTGACAAAGGGGCAGATTCAATGGACACACAATTGAATTCGGTGGTCTTGTTCGACCAACAGAATGTTCATATCAACACAGCCTCCACACCTCTGGACAGCAGGATATTACATAACAGCCGTGGAGATCTTTGATGAGAGTCTGGAACGTGCATGCCAGGCGCCTGTCGAAAAGCTGAAGGGTTCTGAGGAAAACACTGGGCAGACGAAACGCAGAGTGGCGCAACGCAAGCGTGTGGCCCCCACAACCCAAAGGCCCCTAGATCGATGCCATCCTCTGTTGCTATAGCTCAAGCTCTCCTTGCGTCGCTTTCCTTTGTTGTGAGGCCCTGTTCGATATCTTGCCTTGGCATCTGCTCCCCAAATCTTCGAGTGTCTGAGTGACATGTATCAGACTGATACCCTCGCCAAATTCACGCAAGTGAAGTGACTCGCTTCTGAGCGTCCGAGTGGTCTTCTCCTGCTCTCCGTCGAGTTCCTCTGAATTGAATCGTAAAACCACTTTTCAGAGATGTCAATGAGCTGATAAAGTTGAAATGCATGCCTTACGTTTTTGTCCATTCCCTGCAGTAATTCACCACGCCGGTTCGGACGTGAGTGATAAGACTGTCGGCATGTCCGAAACAGCATTACGACGCAGACACATTCCCCCACGATTAGGACAGATCACCGATTGTGAATAACTTCAGAGAGAGGCACGTGACAGAGAATCGCCGTGGGTTGATGGGCTGAACGGCTTCTGTCTGCGCGAGAATGATGCTACGTGTCATACTCCCAAGCGGGAGCAGAGTGGCGCAGCGGTCGCATGCTGGGCTCATAACCCAGAGGTCGATGGATCGAAACCATCCTCCGCTATTGTTCACAGTCCCCTGTGGGCTGTGTTCCTTTGGATCGCTGCCCTCTTCAGCCAGCTGCCTTTGCATCCATTTGCCGAGTGTCCAAATGGCATGTTCGTATCGACGCACTCTCCAAATCCTCTCCATTCAAGGGATGTGGTTTTAGAGGTCTCAGTGATATTCTGTTCTTGGTCGGTTTCCTCTGAACTGAATCGCAAAACCAGTTCTCTACGATGCTAATGAGCTGGTAAAGTTGAAACCCATGCCTTGCGGTTTCGGCCATTCCCTGCAGTAATTCGCCACCCTGGTTCAGACGTGAATGACAAGCATGTCAGAAACCGCATCACGACTCAGACATCGTCCCCCACTATGAGGACGGATACCACCGATTGGGAATAACCTCAGAGAGAGAGAGACGAGAGGGAGACAAGTGACAGGCAGTCGCCGCGGACTCCATGGGCTGAATGGCTTCTGTCTCCGCGAGAATGATGCTACGTGTTTATGACGTCCCACTGCCTGTCTCTGGGACAGACAGGCTGAACAACAAAAATGGTTCATTTTTAACCGTCCCTTCCGTGTTGGACCGCCTGCAGTCCCTCAGCTCAGGGCGGTGGGGATGACTCTCAGTGAGTGAAGGTTTCACGCGGATTCTCTTCATCTGGGACACTTGGGGCTCAGATGTTAACTGCTGCGCGGTCGCAGCAAAGAAAGCGATGCCCACTTTGCAATAGACTTTCCGTAAGATTGCTGCGTGAAGACGATTTCTGAACACCAAGCAGGCTGCACAACAATGTGAATTTACCTGGGCAAAGAGTCCTCGGTATTCATTTCTCTCTGTCCTGCCAGCACAGCATCTTTCTGTCTCTCCGATAACAGACCTTTGGAGAAAGTTCACAATCAAAGTTGTTCACGTTCCCCGCATTAATGTAACTGACACCTCTCACCCCAAGAGTTTCAGAGAGAGAGGGAGAGAGAGCAGAAGAGCGAATAGACTCTTACCCTCCCCCGACCCTACATTCCCCCACAACCCTCCCCCCAGAACAACGTGCAAGTAGAAATAAAATGGTTTAATTATCCGCCAGTGGAGATAGTCCAGTTCCTGGGGATGAGACAAACATCAGCCCCCCGGGGACAGAATGACAAGCAGATGTTCTGGAAAGGCTTTGCTGCTTGCAATTCTTGCAGCAATGTGGAATGTACTTCACACTGAGCAAGTTTCAGCTGGCTCAGAGTCTCCAATGTTCATTGCTGTGTTTGCCGCCAGCTCAGAGAGAGAACAATAGGCAGGACGTAGGAGTGAATAACGATCCGCGTGAGAGGGCGAATAACTGTTAATGGAGACTGTTAGTGGCTAACAATACGTCGTGTGTCATAGCAGACGAGGTGATAAACAGGAGTCTTTCGTGTGGTAGGGGTCAAGGACATGGGGGAGTTCAGGCCCTTTAGTTATAGAACTCGATATTAAAGACCGGAGGGCTGTAAGGTCTCCAAGTGGAAAATGAGATGTTGTTCTTTCATCTGGAGCTAGAACACTGCTGCAAGCCTGAGACAGGGATGTTGGCCAGGGAACAGGGTGATGTGTTAAAGTGGCAGGCAACCGCAAGGTCTTTAGTTTCTGCGGGCAGAAGCGGGATGTTCTGCGAAGCAGTCACCCAGTTTATGCTTCACGCTACGTTGGGGAAACGACACTGTGAGCAGAGAATGCGGTGGAATGAAATAGCAGCAGGGAGACTGGATGAGAAGCAGCTGTTCGGGAAAGTCTTTGCCGCTTGCAATTCTGAGAGCAATCTCAAATGTATTTCATACTGAGCATGTCTCAGGTCGCTAAAGAGGTGTGGGGCATTACCTGCGTGCGTGCTTTCTGGCTCGTTGGTCTAGGCGTATGATTCTCGTTTTGGGTCTGTTACTGCGCTGACTTGCGAGAGGTCCCGGGTTCAAATCCGGGACGAGCCCGCGTCTTTTAACTTGACTTGTGCAAAACTGCCTGATTAACTTTCTCAAAAAGCACCTTCGTGAAACCAGCGTGGGCTGCCTGGAGTACGAATGAGGCAGAAAACAGAGAAATGAAATGGTTGGAGATCGTGTTCAACAAGCGACTTGGATGCTGCCTGAACTGCTGTGCTCTTCCAGCACCACTAATCCAGAATCTGGTTTCCAGCATCTGCAGTCATTGTTTTTACCATAGTGCTCAACAGGTTGACGTGAGTGGTGCGGTGTTTGAGGAATGTCAGCAATCAAGGTAGATTGGAAAATTGGGACAGCTCTCCTCGGAGAAGAGAACTTTTCCAAGTCATGAGGGACCTAGAAACAGGAAATAATGTTGTGAAAATGCTCCCACGCCTGAAAGGATCCATAACGATTCGGCAGAATTTTAAGTCACGAGGAAAAGAAGTGAAAGTGACATTAGGAAGAACGTTTTCGTACAGGGAGTGGTGAGGGTCAGTAAGTCCCTGTCTGACATTGACAAAGAGGAAGATTCAATGGACCCAAAAGGGAATTCGGTGGTCACGTTCAGATGTGCACATTTACGCTGAGAAGGCGAGAGAATGAAACGACTAGAGTCACACGTTTACTTAAGTGTAGAACCAGCAGAGCGAAGGTGGGCCGCATAGCCTCCGTCTGCGCTGTGACACATGTTGTGATTCAGTGTGAAATCACAGTTCGACCGACAGAATGTGGGAATTTAGAAAAAAGTTTATATTGACACAGCCTCCATACGTCTGCGAAACAGCATATCACACGACAGCAGTGGAGGTCTTTGACATCAGGCTCGAAGGTGCCTGCCGCGTGCCAGACAAAAACCTGAAGTGTTCCGTGCAACGCGCTTCGCCCAGCGGCAGCCGAGTGGCGCAGCGGGAGCGTACTGGGCCCATAACCCAAAGGTCGATGGATCGAAGCCATCCTCTGCTATCGTTCACTGTCACCTTCATCTGCTTTCTTCCGCCAGCTGCCTTTGCATCTACTTGCCGAGTGTCCAAATGGCATGTTCGTATCGACGCACTCGCCAAATCCTCTCCATTCAAGGGATGTGGTTTTAGAGGTCTCAGTGATATTCTGTTCTTGGTCGGTTTCCTCTGAACTGAATCGCAAAACCAGTTCTCTACGATGCTGATCAGCTGGTAAAGTTGAAACCCATGCCTTGCGGTTTCGGCCATTCCCTGCAGTAATTCGCCACCCTGGTTCAGACGTGAATGACAAGCATGTCAGAAACCGCATCACGACTCAGACATCGTCCCCCACTATTAGGACGGATACCACCGATTGGGAATAACCTCAGAGAGAGACAAGTGACAGACAATCGCCGTGGAATCGATCGGCTGAACGGCTTCTGTCTGCATGAGAATGATGCTACGTGTTTATGCCGTCCCACTGCCTGGCTCTGGGACCGGAGGGCTGTAAGGTCTCCAAGTGGAAAATGAGGTGTTATTGTTTCATCTGGAGCTGGAACACTGCTTCAAGCCTGAGACGGAGATGTTGGCCAGGGAACAGGGTGGTGTGTTAAAGTAGCAGGCAACCGCAAGTTCAGGGCCTTTTTAGTGAAAATGACACCTCTCACCCAAGGGATTCAGAGAGAGGGAGACAGCAGAAGTGCAAAAGTGCTAGATCACTTTTCCACATAAGCATCTTCGTTAAACGAGATCGGATTGCCAGAAGTAGGGGATGGGGCTGAGCTACCATTGCCGCGAACACAGCGAAGGGCAACACTTGTTCAAAGTTAGAATAAGTATTGCAGATTGTTCGCCCACACAATCCGAGTCTGAATGAATTCTCCAGTCGCGTTATTGCTTAAATATGAGAATGAAATTTCAGGAAGCGGGAAATTGAAGTGATTGGAGACAGCGCTGAACAGGTTGTCGTGAATTGTGCCGTGTATGAGGAATGTCAATAATGAAGGCAGATTGGAAAGTTGGGACAGTTCTCCTTGGAGAACAGAAGTTTGAAATCTGGCCCAGTTGACGTTTTCCAAGACATGAGGGATCTAGACAGAGAAAATAATACAATGAAAATGGTACCACGACTGAAAGGATCGCTAACAATTAGGCAGAGTCTTGAGGAAAGGAAATAAAAATGACATTATGAAGAACGTTTTCGTGCAGAGAGTGGTTAGGGTCAGATTTACACAGTTGCACTGTCACCCTTGTAGAGCTCTGAGTTGTCTTGTCCTCTTCTGTCGCTGTGTTCTGATCTCAAGTGTGAAACCTCTTCCCTCAGATGGTAATGAACTGGTGAAGTAGAAACACATGACTTGCTGTTTTTGTCCATTTCCTGCAATAAAAAAACAGACGCCCTTGTAACAAAATACTTTCTGCAGGATTGCTGTGTCATTTCAAATTCTGAACACCAAACAGGAATTTGTTGCAATGTGGGGTTGAAGTGTTTTAAGTAAAGTGTTCTGAGCAGGAAGCCTAGTGAAGGGTTAGGTGGTTTTTTTTTTAAACTGCTCATTTCTTTCAGCCCCCAACAATGTACTTCCAATGCTGTTCGAAGGAGCGGTGAATCAGTAACTGGTATCATCAGAAGTCTTACGATTTTCAGTACTGCAGGTATTGCATTGTTGTATCAGCATTGTAAAGGTCACTGGCAGCAGCGGGAGGTGTGGGTTCTATTCACTGGAAGCGATGAAGCAGTTAGATAACACATATATGAGAGGGCAGAGTGGGACTTGTCTTTCAATTTGCAGAAGTTGGGAGGTTGTGGGAGCTGTGGTTCTGGGCAAACACAACTGCGGTAAATCATAGAACCCTACAGTGTGGAAGGAGGCCATTCAACCCATCAAGTCCACAATGACCCATCGAACAGCATGCCACCCAGACCCACCCTATCTCGTCGTTTCTGCTGGTGGGTTAGACTAGGTAAAAGAATTAGGGGTAGGTTTAAGGCAGAGGAGGAGGGACTACGTTTCCTGGAGAGTGGTGAATCTGTAGAATTCTTTGCCCAATGAAGCAATAGAAGCAGGCATATTCAAGACACAGTTCGATGGGATTTTGGATGGTAGGTGAATTTAGGGTAGTCAGGATAATGCAGGTAAGAGGAGCTGAGATGATGGATAGATCAGCCATGACCTTAAAGAATGGCGGAGTAGGTTCGATGGGCCAAATGGCCTCTTTCTGCACTGTAGGGATTTTATGATTGCATCATATGGTGTATATCTGATATCCACCGTTGTACACGCTGCATGGCTATGATTTTTCACCTTCTAATATAGTAATGGAATTACATCCTGTATTTCTTGTATTCGTTTTTATTTAACAGGTCAGCAGGAAGTCTTTCAGCAACTTTACTGGCTTTCTTTCCTGAAGCAGCCTTGACATTTCATTTTCATATCCTTGATTCAGCTCCATTTCCAGCACCTTTGTAGGAAGGTTGTTCCAGGTCATTGTCACCTGAATGAAGTTTTCCTCATTATATACCTAATGCTACCTTGCTGAATGAGGGCTTTCAGGTTTCTGTGTCATGGATAATATATGATTAGCAGGTATCTGGCAATCTAAGGAATTGTCACCGATGTTATGTTCATTTGACTGTACCGACCGTGACTTATTTTGTGATTTCTTTTGCAGGAAGACATGGGGAAAGAAATCTGAAACCAAAAGATACATCAGCTTCTGACAGAGCCACTTGATTCATTGGGACTTGAATATCAGCAGCCATTCCAGTCGAGAAGAAATGTTTGCTTTTGTCTGCTTGGACACTGGTGTGGCAGGAAGAATACTGATACACCCGAATGAGGGAGATTCAGTGCAGTGACTGTGAAAAATACAGTACTTCACACCACTTACTCAGCTTGGAGGATTTAAGAGACTGTTCACTTGCTCTCTGTGCGGGAAGGGCTTCACCCACTCCTCCCACCTGCAGGGACATCAGTGAGTTCACCTACCATCGCAGGGGGATTGAAGGAGCTTCGGCCGAGTGCCATTATCGACTGCATTAATAACCCAGTTCTGGGGACTCCTGGGTTTGAATCTCACCAAAGCTGATGGCGGATTTGGAGTTCAGTCAGAAATCTGGAGTTCAGAATCTCATTATGATACCATTTTCGGGGAACAAACTCCCCAATCTGATTCACTCATGCTTGAGGGAAGGAAACTGCCCTTGTGGGATAGGATTCACTCAGTCGTCCCAGCTGCATCCTTTCCCTGGTCTGGCCTATATATGACTCCAGACCCACAGCAGTGTGGTTGACTCTTGACAGCCCATCTGCAAGTGCGCGGGGGGAATCTTACTTGCATACAGACTATGGGTTGCAATTGCTGAGTGAAGCAATACTTCCTCCAGGCTAAGGCTGCACCAAGGATCGAATTACAAAGGGACAACTCAGCTGACCAATAGTGAAGAAAGTGGGATGCAGGGGAGTGTGTGTGTGTGTGTGTGTGTGTGTGTGCGTGTGTGTGTTTAAAAAAAATCTACTTTTTGTGCACCTTTTTGCTGGGACGATCTGAAGCTGCAACAAAGTTGGGTCTCAACAAAAGTTACCTGAACCTACCGTCGGACTCTCACGTTACCAAGCATGCACACATGCAAACACACACTCTCTCAGCCAGACTCAAGTGTATGCACACAGTCACTCACTCTCATGCATGCACACAGAGATAAGACCATGGGGTGAATTTGCATTTTCAGAATTATGTTTGAAGATACATTCTATTTTGCTCAAAGTGAGAGTGCACAGGATAAGTCTGTGAGAGGATGTGTGTGTGGGTGAGAGTGTGGGTGGGTACATGTCTGTGCATCTGAGAGAGCGCGTATATCTGAGAGAGTGCCTGCGTGAGTATGTGAGAATGTATGGCTGTGTGTGAGAGACAGAGAGACAGAATGTGTACAGTGTAGTGGGGTCACCTGTAATGTAACATGAACCCAAGGTCCTGGTGGAGGCCATCCTCATGGGTTCCAAACTTGGCTATCAGTCTCTGCTCGGCCACTAGAAATGATTAAGCAGTTACACAATAGACACGGGAGAGGGCAGGGTGAGACTTGTCTTTCGATTTGCAAAAGGTGGAAGGCTCTGGATGATGTGATCTCGGGCAAACACAACTTGGAGGACCTTCGGCTCAGAGAGGTGGAGCTGGAAGCCAGGTTGCTGAAACGCTGGGAGGGCAAGGCGGAAAGTTAATCAGATGCTTTTTATTCCAGGAGATGGTCTTTCCCTCCGGACAGAGCCTTCTGATGGGATCAGTGGACAGGGTCAGGAGGGTGTGAGCCCGGGTCAGGAAGGTAAAGGGGATCTGAGAGAAGGCTGCAGGGGAGAGGAGCTAACTGTGGGGTGGTTGAAGTAAGAACAACGTTAGGGAGGGGGAGATAAGGGACAGAATAGTGACGGGGATTGCCTCCGTTCTCTGCAGTTGGCAGCAGAAGCACAGATGGCATCAGAATCTGATGCCAGGATTCAAGAACCGCTGTGCTCTGGGCTGGAGAAGTGGGAAAGGGAAGTGTAATGGGTGTGGTCCAACATTGTCAGCAGGACACAGCCTCTGCTGAGGGTGCATGAGAAGTTAAAAGCTGCAAAGACAAAGCAGAACCTCAAAGCACTGGGTGGGATGGTGGCTCAGTGGTTAGCAATGCTGCTTAATAACGCCAGGAACCTGTGTTTGATTCCACCCTTGGGTGACTGTCTGTGTGAAGTTTGGCATGTTCTCCCCCTTGTGTCTGTGTTGGTTACCTCTGGGTGTTCTGGCTTCCTCCCACAGTCCAAAGATTTGCACTTTAGGGTGGATCAGCTGTGCTAAAGTGTGCAGGTGAGCTTGCATCTTGGATGACCATGTTAGTTTCGGTTCCTTCATTTGTAAATCCCAGAACATTTTTAAACTTACATTCTCAAGATAGCTTTTAACAATAGGTGTCATCTCAGCTCAGATAATGTACTGAAGTTGAGACATTTAAGTCTGTCTGTGTCCCAATGTTAGGTCAGACTGATTCTATTTCTAAAGTGGGAGATACAGAATCTTACATGGATTTATACAGTTTTTGAGTAATTCGGAATAAATGGACTTCTGCAAGGAAGTGTACAAACAACTGACCAGGAACACGACAGGCAACTACCAGCTGATCTGACCAAAGAGCACAACCGTGAACTGACAGCATTCATCAAGACTTCTGATCCAATCCTTCCAGAAGCTCAGCATCCACGGATTAGTTGAATCCGTGGATGTGTCAGTACTCTACACCAGCATTCCTCATGACGATGGCATTACGGTAACAGCCTCAGTACTCAATACCAACAACTGCCAATCTCTGAGCACTGTCCTACAACTCATCCGCTTCATTCTCAACCACAACATTTTCACCTTTGGCAACCAGTTCTTCATCCAGACACATAGAACAGCCATGGGGACTAAATTTGCACCCCAGTATGCCAACATTTTCAGGCAGAGGTTCGAACAAAGCTTCTTTTCTGCACAGGACCTCCAACCAACACTATATACCAGATATATTGATGACATTTCTTCCTCTGGACCCATGGTGAGGAGTCACTGAAACAACAAAACTCTTTAGTATCTGTCTCATTTTTGAACACATGCAGCTCTATGAAGGATGGGTATCTCAGCACGTCTCTGTACCGCAAACCCACGGATAACCTGACAGTGCTACACTTCTCTAGTGAAACATATTAAAACAGCCACCCCCTCTGGACAAGCCCTTCGCATACATAGGATCTGTTCAGATGAGGAGGAACATGGCAGACACTTGGAAGTACACAAGCATGCTCTCATAAGAACGGGGTACAATGTTCAACTCATCAACTGCCACTTCCAATGTGTCACAGCAAGAAACTGTAATGACTTCCTTTAGGAGACAGACACGAGCTGCAACCAAAATGGTACCATTTGTTGTCCAGTACTTCTCAGGAGCCGAAACACTACGCCATGTTCTTCACAGCCTGCAACACATTATTAATGAGGATGAGCACCTCGCCAAGACCTTCCCCACGCCTCCACTTCTCACCTTCAAACAACTGCCAAACTTTAAACAGATAATTGTTCTCAGAAAACTGCCTGGCCTTCAGGACAAGACGAAACAACTCTGTCACGGCAGATGATGAAAGACGTATCAGAGTGTTGACACAATTACCACCATTACACGTGGGGATACCACCCACCATGAGTGCAGCAGGTACTCATGTGACTCAGCCAACATTGTTTTATCTCATACGCTGCAGGCAATGATGCCCTGACTCTTGGTATATTGGCGAGACCGAGCAGAGGCTACAGCAACAGATGAATGGACACTGCACAACAATCACCAGCCAGGAGTGTTCCCTCCCAGTCGGGGAACACGACAGCGGTCCGGGACATTCAGCCTTGGACCTTCGGATGACCATCCTTCAAGGTAGACTTCAGGATAGGCAACAACGGAAAGTGGCTGGGCAGAGGCTGATAGCCAAGTTCAATACCCATGGAGATGGCCTCAACCAGGACCTTGTGTTCATGTCACACTACAGTTGACCACACTATGCTATACATTCTCTCTCTCTCTCTGTCTGTCTGTCTCTCTCTGTCTCTCACACACACACAAGCATGCATTTAGACAAATACGTGCTCCTCCAAACCAACACACTCACACAGACTCTCTCACATACACATGCGCTCTCTCAAATGCTCTCTCTCTGACACACACCCTCTCACAGACTTGTACCCCATTACACTCTCTCACACACACTCACACACATAAAAGTTTGTGGGTTGGATTTGTACTTGCAGAATCGCATTGTATTTTGTTGAAAAACTCAGACACGTAAGATTCTGTAATACCACGATAGAAATAGAATCCGTCTGACCTAACATTGGGACACAGACAGACTTTAACTTAACACCTTCAATGCATTATCTGATTGAGATGACACCTATTGTTAAAAGCTATCTTGAGAACGTAACTTTTGAAAAGTTCTGGAATTTACATGTGAAGGAATCAAAACGAACATGGTCATTCTAAAAGATGGTAGAGGTCAGCTATAGTTGTTTGATATTCCATTCCATGACACTGCAATCCTGTTGGATAAAGTCTGTGTGTTATGATTCTGCTCCACAACCAACCGATGAAGAAGCAGCGCTTCGAAAACTAGTGATTCCAAATAAACCTGTTGGGCAACAACGTGGCATTGTGTAATTTTTAACTTTGAAAATCTGTCAGTAATGCCAACATTTCCATACTGCGCATGCTACTGGGTGTCAGTAACGCACTGCGCATGTGTCACGGTGTCAGCAAAGCACTACGCATGCCAACGCAACAAGCGGAAACACTCCGTGACCTTGTTTTGATGGACCAATGAGAAGCTCTGGAGGACCGGATGGAGACTGGTCCTCCTGCCAATCACAGCAAACCCATCGTCTGGATGCGGAAGAAGGATCATGAACTTCTGAAATTGCTGCTGCTGCTCCTCTCTCTCTGAATGAAGATTGAGCTTCACGCCAGACTGCAACTTCCTTCCTCTGTCCAACATCTGTGAGTACAACACACTCTTTTCTCAACCCCGTTTCTATTCTGGGGTTGAGCTGTTGACTTGCAGGAACTGAAGGGAAGCGGAGTGATTCCAGGGAGAGGACAGACTCTGGGAAAGTTAGTCCAGGTCTTTTTTTCAATGGCAAATACAGGAGAATTGACATTTCAGGCTTGAGCCTTTCATCAACAATGATGTGTGGATGAACAAAGGGGCCTCTGCGTCCTTCTAATCCAGTCAGTGCAAGTTGTCAGACAGGTGCAGCAAGTAATGAGCAAGGCAAGTGGTATATTAGCAAGAGGAATTGAGTTCAGAAGTGGGGACGCCTTCCTGCAGTTTGGGCGTTATTGAATATATTCAAGGTTGAGTTCATCTGATTTTTGAACATCAAAGATGTGATGGTTATGGGGGAAGGCAAGAACAATACAGATCTGTTATAGAAACAGACCCTTCAGTCCAATTAGTCCATGCTGACTATGTTCTCAAACTAAACTGGACCCACCTGCCTGTGTTTAACCTATATCCCTCTGAACCTTTTATATTGGAGTCATAGAGATGTACAGCACAGAAACAGACCCTTCGGTCCAATTTGTCCATGCCTACCAGTTATCCTAATCTAGTCGATTTGCCAGCCCTGGGCCCATATCCCTCGAACCCATTCTATTATAGACCGATCCAAATGCCTTTTAAATTCTGTAATTATACCAGTCTCCACCACTTCCTCTGTCTGGTCATTTCATACATGCACTACTGTGTGAAAAGGGTCCCCTTGGAGCTCTTTTATGTTTTTCCCCGTTTGCCCAAAACCTTTAGTTCTGCACTCCTCACCCCAGGGAGAAGACTTTGCCTATTTGCCCTGTCCATGCCTCTCATGATTTTATAAACCTCTAAGGTCATCCCTCAGCCTCCGACGCTCCAGGGAAAACAGCCCCACCCTATTCAGCCTCTCCCAAGAGCTAATTTTTTCAGATCTGGCTACATGCTGGTAAATCTTTTCTGAACCCTTTCAAGTTTCACACCGTCCTTCTGATGGGCAGGAGACCAGAGTTGCACGCAATATTCCAAATGTGGCCTCACCAATGTCCTGTAAAGCTGCAACATCACCTACCTCCCAACTCCTTTACTCAGTGCTGCAACCGATAAAGAAAAGCATACCAAATGGTGCCTTCACTATCCTATCTACCTGGGACTCTACCTTCAAGGAACTGTGAACCTGCACTCCAAGGTCTCTTTGTTCAGCAATACTCCCCAGGACCTTACCATAAAGTGTATACGTCCTGCTTTGATTTGCTTTTCCAAAATCCAGCACTTCACACTTATTTAAATTAAACTTCATCATTCATATACTAATCCAAATGTCTTTTAAATGTTCTAACTGTATCTGCATCCACCCTGACCTGCTGTGCTTTTCCAGCACCACTCTAATCTAGACTCTGGTTTCCAGCATCTGCAGTCCTTGTTTTTACCTTTTACGTCGGTATACTCAGATCTACTTATGATCTGTTCAATGCTGATGCAAGCTCGACAGGCTCAATGGCCTATTCCTGCTCCCAATTTGCACACTCCTAGTCCAGAACAGCAAGAGACCATAAAACACAGGAGCAGAAATTAGGCCTCTCAGCCCATCAGGGCTGCTTCACTATTAAGTTCTGGCTGATAAGTTTCTCAATCCCATTCTCCCACTTTCTCCCTGTAACCCTCGATCCCCTTGATACTCAAGAACCTATTTATCTCCATCTTAAATCTACTCAAGACCTGGCCTCCACAGCCTTCTGTAGCAATAAATTCCACATATTCACCACTCACCGGCTGAAAATGTTTCACCTTATCTTTGTTCTAAAAGATATTCCTTTTACTCTGATGCTGTGCCCTCGGGTCCTAGACTCTCGTCCCAATAGGAACATCTTCCCCATGTACACTCTGTCCAGGCCATTCAGAATTCTGTCTGCTTGAATTAGATCTCACCCCTCCCCGAGTGTGGGCCTGTTAATCAGCATGAACCACACCCTTCAGGATGAGTTACAGCAGGAATTAGGTTCAGCAAAGTCAGAATGGAGGAAGTGTGTGTGGGATGGAGATTCTCAGCTTTTAGGGGATGAGAGAGGAAACGAAGTTCAATATAAATTAGAATTGATCGGATGGGCTGATGGGCCAAGGAGTGGCAAAATGAGTTTAATTCAGATAAATGTGAGGTGTTACGTTTTGTAAGGCAAATCAGGGCACGACTTACATAGTTAATGAGAAGTGATGCTAAACAAAGTGTCCTTGCAGGTTCATAATTCCTTGAAAGTGGAATTGCAGGGAGACAGGATTGTGAAGAAGGCATTTGGTACGCTTTCCTTTATTGGTCAGAGCATTGAGTACAGGGGTTGGGAGGTCATGTTAGGCCACTTCTGGAAAACTGTGCAATTCCAGTTGCCCTCCTCTGGAAGAACGTTGTGAAACTTAAAAGGGTTCAGAAAAGATTTACAAAGATGTAGGCAGAGTTGGAGGGTTTGAGCGATAGGAAGATGATGAATACGCCAGGGATAATTTCCCTGGAGCATTGGAGGCTGATGGGTGACCTTACAGAACTTGATAAGGGGTATAGATAGGTTTTATAGCCAAAATCTTTTCCCCATGTTAGGCGACTCCAAACCTAGAGTGCATAGGTTTCACGTGAAAGGAGAAAGATTTAAAACGGACCTGAGGGGCAACTTTTTCACACAGAGGATAGTGCATGTTTGGAATGAGCTGCTAGAGGAAGTGGTGGAGGCTACTACAATTGCAACATTTAAAAGGCATCTGGATGGGGATGTGAATAAGAAGGATTGAGAGAGATACAGGCCAAATGCTGGCAAATGGGATTAGATGAGTTTAGGATATCTGGTCGGCATGGATGAGTTGGACCGAAGAATGTGTTTCTGTGCTGTATGAATTTAATCATCTTGCGTGAAAGCAGAAGTGTTGTTGTGAAGATTGGACTTTCAGAGCAGCTTTCAAAGATGTTTTGCCTTTACTGGAAGCAGAAGAAGTGACGATGAAATATTTCATTGGTGAGACAGCAACTGAGTACGTAAATACGTCTAGGAGTTTGGTGGAAAGTGGGAATTCATTGCACTGTGGGGGTGAAGTGCTTTAAGGCTTCCCAGCAGTAAGGACAGTGTGCTGATTGTGGTGCCCAGTGAAGGGTTAGGTGGATTTTTGAGTTAAACTGCTCATTTCTGCCAGCCTCCAACATTGTATTTCCAATGCTGTCCATCAGAAGGAGCTGTGTATAACTGGTATTGTTAGAAGCCTTTGGGGTTTCATCCCTGCAGGAATGGCATTGTTTCATCAGCATTGTAAAGGTGACTGGCAGCAGAGGGAGGTGTGGGCTGTGTTTACTAGAAACAATTAAGCATTTAGATAACATACATACGAGAGGGCAGGGTGGGATTTGTCTTTCGATTTGCAGAAGGTGGGAGATTCTGGGAGCTGTGATCTGAGGCAAACACAACTGCGGTATATCATAGAAGCCCTACAGTGTGGAAGCAGGCTATTCAGTCCATCAAGTCCATTCTGACCCCTCCGAAGAGCATCCTGCTCATACACCCCTCCCGCCCCCACCCCTTAGGGAATCAAGGGTTCGGGGTAATGCAAGTAAGAAGAGCTGAGATGATGGATAGTTCAGTCACGATCTTAATAAATGGTTGCCATAAGGCACAAACTAATTCAAATTCGGCCAATCAGTTTAGATTTTGCCCCAAAATACCAAAGTCCAATCAAGTTTGAATTAAGTAATTTTAAAAATTAACACCAATAAAATGATCTGATGTTTTGGACTATAAAACCAGGCATTTTTGTGAGTTTTAATATTCTTTGTGTTGGACATAAAGAGTAAAGTTGTTAATTTTTACTTTAAATATTTACCTCTGGGATAGTTCTTTGCCTCTCAAACTTTTACATATTACTGCATGGGGTGAATCACTTCTGTGTTGATGGTTTAATTTAGCAGAGGGGGTTACCCCGTGTCGTAACAGTGCTGCAACATAACAAAAGTGAATTAATTGACTGTACACATTGAAGAGAATGATTTTGATCTGGGACTCCTTACAGAGACATGGCTTCAGGATGACAAGGATTGGATCCTAAATATTGAGGGGAGATGTGGCATTCAAGTCGAATGGGAAGCTAGGTAAAGGTAGAGGGTTGACACTGCTAATCAAAGCACTGATCACAGGGTCGTCTGGTGTCAGCTCGGATTTCAGGTCCTGGTTTCTTTGTCCTCTATTGATCTCCCTGTTCCCACACAGTTGTTGTCCGTTCTCAGCTCTGCTTCATTTCTGCTGAAGCTTTAACCTCCTTTGACACCTTCCAGGACAATAAATCATTCAGTCAATCAAAGTCCAACCCACAATCTCCCAGCCTGTCAACCATCCAGACACAGAGTATCATACCAGAAAATATAACAAAAAAGATGAAAAGTTAGAATTAAATAGGTGCTTGTGTCTTTTCATTGGCAAGTAAACTAGAAATAGGGGTCTGCCAAGAATCTTATAGTGCCCTAATTGAAGAATTGTCTCTCCCTGACATCTAAGTATTAGTACCCAGCTATGATTTATAACAATATTTACATCAACAGAAATAAAGCATTTTGCTCACATTTTGCTCGAAAAATGCACAATCTGCAGGCAGAAAAGACATGGAATATTTTATAAATTCTACTTTGGAAATAGAACCAGTCTGACTCAAAAACTGGGATACAGACAGACTCTGGCCTCACACCTTTAATGCATTGTCTGAGCTGAGTTGTCATCTTTTCTTATAAAACCTTGTTATCTCGAGTAGGTGTCTTATAAGAAGTTCTAGGATTTACATATTAATGATACCAGCGACTCTTTCTAAAAGATGAAAGACTTTACAATCCAGGTTTCTTCAATGTATCATTTCAGTGGCATGACTCTGTAATGTTTTGCTGTAAACTCAGTGTCTTATGATCTTATACTCCACAACCACCTGATGAAGGAGCAGCGCTCCGAAAGCTAGTGCTTCCAAATAAACCTGTTGGACTGGCGTCATGTGATTTTTATCTTTGCCCAGGTTAGGGTGGATTGGCCCTGCTAAATTACCCATAGTGCTCAGGGTTTTGCAGGTGTGGGAGAATTGTTAGAAGCGATTTGATTCCACCTTCGCGTGACTGTGTGAACTTTGGCATGTTCTCCCTCTTCTGTCAGCATGGGTTACCTCTGGGTGCTCCGGTTTCCTCCCACAGTCAAAGGATCTGCAGTTTCAGATGGATCGGCTGTGCTAAAGTGTCCAGGGATGTGCAGGTTAGAGTGGGTTAGCCATGGGGAACTGCAGGACTGTAGGGTAAGTGGATGAGTCTGGGTGGGATGCCGTGTGGAAGGTCGGTGTGCCAATCGGATATCCTAAATTAATCTAGGCCCATTTGCCAGCTCTTGGCCCATATCCCTCCAAACCTTCCTGTTCATATACCAATCCAGATGCCTTTTGAATATTGTAATTGTACCAACCTCCACCACTTCCTCTCGGAGCTCATTCAATCCACGCAGCACCCGCTGCGTGAAATAGTTGCCCTTTAGGTCCATTTTAATCCTTTCCCCCCTCACCCTAATATAAATCAATTGCTGCTTTTCCTGAACAGGCTCAGTGGCTGGCACTGCTGCCTTATAGCGCTAGGGACCCGGGTTTGATCTCAGTCTCTAGTAACTGTCTGAGTGGAGTTTGCACCTTCTCTGCGTGGGATTCCTTTGGATGCTCCGGTTTCTTCCCACAATCCAAAGATGTGCAGGTTTGGAGAGGGCACTTCTTGAGGGGAATTAACTTTCACACTTCTTTTCTACTCCTTAGGTCCCTTTTAAATCTTTCCCCTCTCACCTTCAACCTATGCCCTCCAGTTTGGGAGTCCCCTATCCTGAGGAAAAGATGAGTAGTCAAATAAAATGCAAAAGGAATAAAATGTCGAGTCGCAGGATAAATATAAAATGTCGCTCCAGCCTTTCTTGTCTCCAATTGTCATTTGGGCACAAAACCTGTCAGTAACACCAGCAACTTCACAGAGCGTCTTGCGCATGCTGCTCGGTGACAACACACACTGAGCATGTTCGCCGGTGTCAGCAAAACCTGTGCGTGCTCCTGGTTGTCGGCGAAAACTGCGCGTGATCTCCTTTTGTTGGACCAATAGGAAGCCCTGGAGGACCGGAAGGAGCGTGTAATCAGAGACGTCTCTATTGTCTCTGTCTCTCTCACAATCTCAATTTATGGAGGGGACAGATTCTGGAAAAGTTGGGCCAAGTCTGTGTCTCAATTGGCAAACTCATGGAAAATGCAGTACCACGATGTGAAGTGATAGCATTCCCTGTTGGGGGGTAAACAGCAGAAAGGAGATGCATTGTTTAAATGGTGATATATTGGGATGTGGAGAAAGTGAGGACTGCAAATGTTGGAGATCAGAGTTAAAACGTGTGGTGCTCGAAAAGCACAGCAGATGAGGCAGCATCCGAGGAACCGGAGAGTCCGCGTTACAGGTACGAGCCCTTCATCAGGAATGTATCTCAAGGGGCCTCAGCGTCCTTCCATACCAGTCAATGCCAGTTGTCACAGGTGCAGCAAGCAATGAGCAAAGCAGGTGTTATATAAGCAAGAGGAATTGAGTCCAGAAGTGGGGATGTCTTCCTGCAGTTATGGGATCATTGAATATATTCAAGGCTCAGTTCATCTGATTTTGGAACAACAAAGAATTGGATGTTTATGGGGGAAGGCAAGAAAATGGTTTTCAGACCATTGCAGAACAGTTACCGAGTCAAACAGCACAGAAACAGTCCCTTCAGTCCAACTACTCCATGCTATGTTCTCAAATTAATCTAATCCCACCTGCCAGTGTTATATCCCTCTGTCACAAAGCTGGTCCTTTTACTAAAAGCTGGTCCTTCTTCTCAAGGATGCTGTGTCCTTGGTTTTTTTTTTCAGAGGGGTGGTAAAAAGACCCGGGCTCTGAAGCGACTGGTTTAGTCCAGAGATGAAAAATGGTATTGGGAGGCATTTTTGGTTATATGTGAACAGATGAGACTTGAGGCCAAAGCTTTTATGTTTTAGAAATGACCTGTACAATAAAAGGGGAGTGGTCAGTCCTGAAAGCTGAAGTCTCGTTTGGGTGAGTTAAGCAGTGGTCTATGTGGAGAAAGGCTGCTAACACTCTCTCCTTCTGCCCTTCTAACTTCAACTGTAAGCCTCTGTTTCAGTTTTACTTTGTTTAAGGGATTTGTTTTCTTTTGGTACTGTTGTGTACTAGCATTGCGAAGAGTATTAAGAGTTTCTCCACAGCTTGTACTGTACTTAATAAAGTTTGGTTGTTCACAGAAGTTGGCGTATTGCAGTGTAAGAAGCTCAAGCAAAAGAACTTAACAAAGGAACCTAAGGGATAAGTCTTTCATGCAGAAAGTGGCGTGTTTAAGGAAAGAGCTGTCAGAGGAAGTGGTGGGTGCTGGTACAATTATGACATTAAAAGGCATCTGGATTGGTATACGATTAGGAAGGGTTGAGACGATATGGGCCAAATGCTGGCAAATCGGCCGAGATTAGGTTAGGTTATCTAGTTGGCATGGATGAATTAGACCGAAGGGTCTGTTTCTGTGCCTAATATCTCTATCACTCTGGCTTGCCACTAACATTTGCCACATCTGTGTGTACAGTTTCTCTCTGGTGTCAGTGTCAATGCCTTGATATCTCACTCTTAACCGGACTGGCAGTGATGACTTTTGTAATCTTTTCTTACAGACTATCTGAAGACAGAAGTTTCAAGGTCAACAGATAAAGGGCTGATGTTCAAAATGTTGATTCTCCTGCTTCTCTGATGCTGCTTGCCGTGCTGCGCTTTTCCAGCGACGCAGTTTTTGACTCTGACTCTCCAGCGTCTCCAGTCCTCCCTTTCACGTCAGTGTCTGACAGTTACTCAGTCCATCAGGACCACAACAATTTTCAACTATGATCCTGTGAGAAGGAGCAAAGCTTTCTTTTTGGTTCCTGTTTGAGTACGGGGGCACTGGTTGAAAGACCCTACTGTTGCAGCGCACTGAGTGTGGAGCCTGAAACAACTCTACTGCCTGGAAAGAAGAATTCATGGCGGGGTTGTACACGTGTGTGTGCAGCTGAAGCTTCGGCCATGGAGAAACCCGAGGAAACACAACCTGTTGAGAAACCATGGAAGTGTGGCGACTGCAGGAAGGGCTTCTGTGTCCCATCTGTCCTGGCGGCTCATCACTGCAATCACACTGGGAAGAGGCCATTCTCCAGCCCCGAGCGGGCGAAGGGCTTTACTTGCTCCTGTGTCCTGCTAGCCCACCAGCATATACACACTGGTGAGAGGACGTCTTACTGCTCCATGTGCGGGAAAGGGTTCACTTGGGTGGACAACCTCCAGACCCACCAGCAATTCCACACAGGGGAGAGGCTTTTCAATTGCCACGAGTGCGGGAAAGCCTTCAGCACTTCCTCCGACCTGCTGAAGCACCGGCGAGTCCACACGGGGGAGAGGCCATTCAGCTGCCCCGAATGCGGGAAGGCCTTCAGCGACTCCTCCAACCTGTTGAGGCACTGGCGGATCCACACAGGGGAGAGGCCCTTCAGCTGCCCAGAGTGTGGGAAGGCCTTCAGCAATTCCTCCAACCTGCTGGCCCATCAGCAGGTCCACACTGGGGAGAGGCCCTTCAGCTGCCCAGAGTGTGGGAAGGCCTTCAGCAATTCCTCCAACCTGCTGGCCCATCAGCGGGTCCACACGGGAGAGAGGCCCTTCAGCTGCCCAGAGTGCGGGAAGGCCTTTAGCAATTCCCCCAACCTGTTGAGGCACTGGCGGGTCCACACGGGGGAGAGGCCCTTCAGCTGCCCAGAGTGTGGGAAGGCCTTCAGCAATTCCTCCAACCTGCTGGCCCATCAGCGGGTCCACACGGGGGAGAGGCCCTTCAGCTGCCCAGAATGTGGGAAGGCCTTCAGCAATTCCTCCAACCTGCTGGCCCATCAGCGGGTCCACACGGGGGAGAGGCCCTTCAGCTGCCCAGAGTGCAGGAAGGCCTTTAGCAATTCCTCTGACCTGCTGAGACACCGGCGCATCCACACTGGGGAGAGGCCATTCGCCTGCCCTGAGTGTGGTAAGGCCTTCAGCAATTCCTCTGACCTGTTGTCCCACCGGCAGGTCCACACCAGGGAAAGGCCATTCAGCTGCCCCGAGTGTG
Source organism: Chiloscyllium punctatum (assembly GCF_047496795.1). Classification (NCBI taxonomy): domain Eukaryota; kingdom Metazoa; phylum Chordata; class Chondrichthyes; order Orectolobiformes; family Hemiscylliidae; genus Chiloscyllium; species Chiloscyllium punctatum. The sequence goes on along the minus strand of NC_092774.1, from coordinate 60,173,935 downwards.
GGAAGGGGTTCACCCGCTCCTCCAAACTGCTGGCCCACCAATGGGTACACACCGGGGAGAAGCCTTTTGCCTGCCCCGACTGCGGGCGGAGGTTCACATTGTCCTGCAACTTGCAGAGGCACCAGTGGAGGCACCAGTGCATCGACAGGTCACGAAGCTGACCTGGGTTCAATTCCACCCTCGGGATGACAGTCTGTGTGTAGCTTTCACGATGCCCCCCCCCCCCCCCCACATCTGTATGGGTTACCTCTGAGTGCTCCGGTTTCCTTCCCCTGGTCTAAAGGTGTGCAGGTTAGTTTGGATTGGCCCATCTAAATTGTCCCATAGTGTTCAGGGATGTGTAGGTGTGGTGCATTAGTTGGGGTAAATGGAGAGGAATAGGGATAAGGGAATGGGTCTGGCTGGGTTACTCTGCGAGGGACAGTGTGAACTTGTTGGGCCAAAGGACCTGTTTCCATACTGTAGGGAATCTAATCTTAAAAAAAATTTCCTCCAAGCGATACTGATAAAATATGCCGAGTTGGACAAAGTATCCCATCAAGTTTGAGACAAACCCAGGGTTGAAGAAGTCGGAAGTCACATGACACCATGTTACAGTGCAACAAGTTTATTTGAAATCACAAGCTTTAGGAGCATTGCTCCTTCATGAGTGCTGCTCCTTCATCACTTCATCTGGTGCCATGTGACTTCTGACCTTATCCTCCCCAATTCAACACCAGCACCTCTGCATCAGAGTTGACGAATGAGATTGGATTTTATTCGGCCTTATTTAGTGAGATGTTCATTTGGAAACTCAAAACTGTCGGAGTAACAAAGCGACACGAATCATAGAGTCCCACAGCAGGAGACAGGCCTTTCGGTCCAACATTGTCCATACTGACCAAACTGTCCATCAACACTAAGCCCATTTCCCTGCATTTGGCCCATTTCCTTCCATAACTTTCCTATCCACGTATTTGTCCAAATGCCTTTTAACTGTTGTTAATGTACCACCTCAACCACTTCCGCTGGCATGTCATTCCATATGTCTACCACCGTCTGCATAAATAAAGTTGCCCCTCACGTTCCCTTTTATTCTTTTTCCTCTAACCTTAAACTGATGCCCTCTAGCCCTCACATCCCCAACCCTGGGGTAAAAGTCTGAGTGCATTCACCCTCTCACAATCTCTTCACTTCTCTAAGGGCCTCTCTCAGTCTCTAATGCTCTAAATAAAAATATCTTAGCTTGTCCAACCTCTCCCTTTTACACAGACCCTTGAGTCCTGGCAAAATCCTTGTATATGTCTTCAGCACTCTTCCAAGTTTAATAACATTGTTGTTATAGACACTGCCCTGTCTACATATTTTGTTGGAGAAAGAGGACCAAATATTATCCAAATTGGATAATCTGGCTGATGGGACAGGAAACCTTTCTTGAGACAAGTCTCCTGGAGAGAACTGGCTGGCTGACTGATCTACTGACCCTCACAGTGCCCCACTGCCCTCAGTTATCTGGAGGGAGTCCACACATTTGCCTAAGGTTGTGCTTGAAACCTTTATCATCTTTGGGATGGATCCCCATTCATTCCGTGCTATGGAGTCATGCAGCCTGGAAACAGACCCTTCAGACCAACCAGTCCATGATCCCCAACTAAACTAGTGCCACCCATCTGCTCCTGGCCTGTATCCAGTTTGTTAATCGTTTTGTTCATTTGTTCACCGTGATAGTTGGATAAATAAATTGCTGATTGTTGATTTTAAAGTGTTGAGGATTTATTCTTATCAATAGAGCAGGTCACACCACTTTTCATGCTAATTTTACAGATTATAGGGCGACACGCTCCTCTGGGTGTTTCTGTTTGAGAAAGGCGGTGCTGTCAGCCTTCGCTTTATAAGAGTATTGACGTGATGTACTGCTGAATGCAATGGAATCAACGTGAATCCCAGCCTCTCACTGTGGTTGTGGGTGAATCACCTTAATTTGGCTCTGAACTCAGAAACTGCACACAATTAACTGCTGAAACAATGATTTACACTTTATTGTATGTAACAACAAAAATAAAACTCCTCAAGTAACCACGTTTAACCTCACTCACAACTTGGCTAGCTCCCAATTGATGGCTGAATTTAACTGAGTTTCCACCAACAGTTTATGTCTCTGGAATGTTCAGGGATTCAATGCAGCATTCTTCTTCCAAGTACTGCTGCTACATCATTCTGAGGTTGAATTCTGGTGGAGATTCCTCACTTCCAAATCTGTGATGTGATGTTTCTTTCGATTCTAACACCACCTCCCCACACTTCTGGAGATCTCCGGTCTGTAGCTTACCTTCTTATCATCGAGGTTTTGTGGTTTGTTTGACACAGGTTTTCCGGCAAAAAACCCTTTTACGTCAGGGCCTTCCTTCCACAGACAAACTTAATTGTCCTTTTGTCATGAGGTTATTAAACACTTAGCTCATCTGTCCAAGGAAACAGTTTGTTGTTTTGTGTCCTTCTTCCCAGGGATGGTTAACTAGCAGAAATTAGGCCATTCAGTCTGCTCCACTATTCAATCATTGCGGATACGTTCCTCAACCCAATTCTCCCCATAACCCTTGATACTTAAGAATGATTGAGTCAGCTCCACCATTCAATGAGCTGAATGGCCTAATTTCTGCCTCTGAGGTCTTCTGATGTAGCAGTTTCTCAGTGGCCCTTTTGTTTCTTGGTCCAGAAAGAGTTCCTGCTGACTCAGGGAGTTTGGAAAGTTCTGCAGTTTAAAGGACCACACCACATTCCCCCCTGCCTCCTCCTGCGATAGTGGCAATTCCCAAGATCCCTTGGTATCCCTGAAAACAATCGAGGTGTCTGGAAATCTCTGCTGCTACTCTGGAACAGAAGAATTATGGGGAGAAAATTCAGAAATCTGATGTGCAAAGAGACTATGGAGTTCTACTCCAGGATTCTCTCAAGGTAAACTTGATGGTTGAGTCAGTGGTGAGGAAGGCAAATGCAATGAAGGTATTTATTTTGATCAGACTTGAATATAAAAGCAGGGATGTACTTCTGAGGCTCGAAGTCTCTGGTCAGGCCACAATTGGAGTACTGTATGTAGATTTGGGCCCCATATCTCAGGAAGAATGTACTGGCCCTGGAACGTGTTCAGAGGTGGTTCAAAAGAATGGTCCAGGAATGAAAAATTTAACGTAAGAACATTCGAGGACTCTAGGTTTATACTTCATGGAGTTCAGAAGGATGGGGGTTGGGGTGGGATCTAATTGAAACCTACAGAATAATGAACGGTGTAGATGTTGGGAAGATGTTTCCAGTGGTAGGACAGACTAGAACCTGAGGGCTCAGCTTTCCTGTCAAGGGAAGACCCTTTAGAACAGAGGGGAGAGAAACTTCTTCAGCCAGAATATGGTGAATCTATGGAATACACTGCCACAGAAAGCTGCGGAGGCCAAGTTACTGAGTATATTTAAGACTGAGATAGCTCGGTTCTTGAGTATCAAGGGGATCAAGGATTACGGGGAGAATGGGATTGAGAAACGTATCAGCCATGATTGAATGGCGAAGCAGACTCAATGGGCTGAATGGCCTAATTTCTTCTCCTATGGTCTTATGATATGCTGATGTGAGGAGGGGGGGAAGAGATGGAGAGAAAGACAGTTAAGGTGAAGCTCGATAGAGATGAAGGAAATATAAGAATTGTATGATAAATGGCAGAACACATAGGAGCACTGGCATACAGAGGGGTCTGGGCATATAGATCCATGGAAGTGGTAATGCAGGTGGGCACGGTGGTCAAGAAGGCACACAGCACGCTTCCTTGAATGTAAGAGTTACATTACAGCTGTTTATTCTGGCCACATTCGGAATATTGTGTGCAGTTCTGGTCACTGTGCTCCTGGAAGGATTTGGGTGCTCTGGCTGAAGATACAGACAAGGTTCACCAGGACATTGCCTCGTCTGGAGGGCTCTCGTTACGAGCAGAGGAGGCATAAACCTGGATTGTTTTCTTTGGAAAAACAGAGGCTGAAAAGAGACCTCGACAAAATGATGAGAGACACAGATTGGCTGGACAGGGGTGGCAGGGTAGCTCAGCGGTTCACACTGACACCTCACAGTGCCAGGGACCTGCGTTAGATTTTAGTGTCAGGCAACTAGCTGTGTGGAGTTGGCACATTATCCCTGCACCCCACCTCCCGTGTCTGCGTGGGCTTCCTCTGGCTGCTCCGGCTTCCTCCTACAATCCAAACATGTATAGGTTAGGGTGGATTAGCGATGCTATGTTACCCATAGTGTCCAGGGAGAGGCAGGTTAAGTTGGATTGTCTGTGTGTAAATTGCCCCAATGTTCAGGGATGTGTATGTTCGGTGCATTAGTCATGAGTAAATGTAGATAATAGGGGTAAGGGAACGGGTCTCTATGTGTTAATCTTTAGAGGGCCGGTGTTGACTTGTTGGGCTGAATGGTCTGTTTCCACGCTGGAGGGATTCTGTGATAGTCAGAGGCGTTTTTTTCCCCTCCAAAGTGGAAAGGTCAACTAAAAGAGGGCACAGGTTCAAGGTGAGCGGGGGACTGTTTGGGGGAAGAGGTGGTGGGGGTGGGGAATCACACAGAAGGGTGGTGGGGGTTCCTGGAACGCACTGCCAGTGCAGGTAGTGGAAGCAGGCACCTTAACAATGTTTAAGGTGTATCTTGATAGACACATGAACGGGAGGTGAATAGAGGAACAGAAACCACACGTGGGCAATAAATAGCAGGTCTAAGTAAGGATTAAGAATTAGCACAGGCCTGAGGGTGTGTGTGTGCCTAGACCAAGTGAGACGGGCCTGAGACTGTGCTGTATTGTAGTGATACAGCTTTCCCCCACTATTTGAAAGTAGAGTGTTCCTTTCATAAGCCGAAATGGCCGAAAGCGAAGAAGCAATTACCATGAATTAATTTATATTATGCCTTTCTTTGTAAAAACGCCAATCCTCTTCAGATTTCTTTCGGTTTGTGGGAGCAGGTATTAATGTAGGTCTTTTGTAAAAGTGAAGTAGTGGAAAGCGAACTTTGGAAAAGTGGGGGATACCTTTATGCTGATGGAGGAGAGATGGGGGTGCAATGAAGAGGGGTGGATGGAGGGTCAGGTGGAGAATAAACACAGAGACCAATTGAGCAGCTTGGCCTCGCCCTGTGCTGGAGACTCAATGGGACAGAGACAAATGTATCTATTTCAGGTATACCTGCAGAATGCTCCATCCAGGATAAAAAAAATGTCCTTCATCTGCTTCAGCATACAGGGCAGATGAGCAGTTTCTCCCCGGTGTGGACCAAGAGGTGATGCGACTGAGTGAAGCCTTTCCTGTGCTGAATGGCCGCTGCACGGTGTATAAATGCTGATGAATATTGGGCAGGTGGGGAAGGGAAACCGTTCCTACATTTTCATGATTTCTCCATGGTACAGGTGTCCTCGTATTTCTCCAGGTTCAACAATCAGTTGAAACTCGCTCACTCTTACAGCATGTGTGTGGTGTTACTGGTGAACCCGCTGATAATTGGAGGACTCTCATTCAGTCTGTCAAGCATGTTCCAGTCACTGCTCCGGTGTGTGGGTATGTGAGACTCTGAGTTTCCAGTCACACTGACGCTTAAAACCTAACAAAGCAGGCAGACCTTCTCCCCTTTGTTTTCAAGGCCATCAATATCCAAGGCCTGGTGAATCAATCGACTGTCAGACTTCGATGTGATGTTTGGTCTGAGATTTCTGCCTCCAAATTCTTCTCTTGTAATATTCCTGTGGAAAGAGATTGCAAAGGTCATCGCTGACAGTCCACAATAGAAAATCAAAACACACAATTCTAGTTTCTGTGGAACATTCTTTCCTCTCTTAATACCCAAGATCTTTGTGCTGATCTATATGTAAATGTATACAGCAGGGTAATGTGGTGGATTGCATACTCCATGAAGAGGTCACTCAAGTTGCTGAATGGCCATCTATCATGTGGTATTGACATTCTTACTGAAGATATACAATATTCTGCAGTACAATATTATGAGCTCAGAAACAACTGCAAATCAGGCTTTTAGAGCCACAAACATTCCATCAAATACGTAACATATACCCCAGACTTATCTGTCTTATATTAACGCACTGTTGTCTTACATTTCCAGAAGACTCAGATTTAAGTTTTAAGTGTGACTTTTTGTAAAAGAAGCCGTCTTTTGGACTCCTTCCATGCCATACTGACTCTATTACTGGAAATACATCCATACTACACCAGGATTCATGGATCAATGACGTGAGGCTTATCTTTACCCTCTTATAATTTTCTGTTGCATAACTGTTTCGAAGAATGCCAACGCTTTTCACCAGTCATAGAGTCAGAGACATAAAGCACAGAAACAGATCCTTCAATCTAACTTGTCCATACCGACCAGATATCCAAAATTAGTCTAGTTCCATTTGCCATCACTTGGTCCATATCCATCTAAACCCTTCCTATTCATATACCCATCCAGATGCCTCCAACACTTCCTCTGGCAGCTCATTCCATACACTCATCACCCTCTGCAAAAAAAGGTTGACTGCAAGGTCCCTTTTAAATTTTTCCCCTCTCGCCCTAAACCTATGCCCTCTAGTTCTGCACTCCCCCTATCCCAGGGAAAAGACCTTGTCTATTCCCCCCATCCACACCCAAGTTTTTATAAACCTCTTTAAAAAACACACACTCAGCCTGCGATGCTCGAGGGAAAACAGCCCCATCTTATTCAGCCTCTCCTTGTGGTTCAAACCCTCCTACCCTGGCAACAGCCTTGTGAATCTTTTCTGAATCCTTTCATGTTTCACAACATCCTTCCGATAGGAGGGAGACCAGAATTGCACACAATTTTCCAGAAGAAGCCGACTGAAGCTGACTTTTGCAGAGTCTGCTCCCTGCTTGGATTCATACTCTCTGCCTCCTGTTGCTGCAAGTGAACAGTGCTTCCCCTCTTCTCTCTCCCTCCCAGGATAAGGAATGGAAAGGGGGAGACATTGCTTCACTCCCAGATTTTGCCCAGAAGAGCCCCCCTATTGTCTGAATGCACAGGTTGGACCATGAGCTTCTGAAGCTACTGCTGCTCCTCTCTCTCTCTGAATGAAGATTGATCTTCACCCCAGACTTCAATTCCCTTCCTCTGTCCAAACATCTGTGAGCACAGCACATCTTTGTTGAAGTAAGGCATCTTTCCTGAATGTTACAATTAAAGGGGTGTCTTCCCCCTGATATTCAAAGGGATGGTCAGTCAGAGAAGGACCATGCCTTGTGTTGTGTGACATGTGTGACAGTTGCAACAGGATATCCCAACTCCTATGCTCAATTCAAAGTTTGTGAGAAGATTTGTAGCTCGGGTGCTCATTGTTGTGGTTCTGTTCGCTGAGCTGGGAATTTGTGTTCCAGACGTTTCATCTCCTGTCTAGGTGATATCCTCAGTGCTTGGGAGCCTCCTGTGAAGTGCTTCTGTATTGTTTCCTCCAGCATTTATAGTGGTTTGTCTCTGCCGCTTCCGGTTGTCAGTTCCAACTGTCCGCTGCAGTGGCCATATTGGGTCCAGGTCAATGTGTTTGTTGATCGAATCTGTGGATGAGTGCCATGCCAGAGAACAGCCAGGGAATTCCTAGAGGTATGGCCTCTAGGCATTTTTCCAGCACCACATTTTTCAACTCTGGATCTGGGACAAGGTGTGTGGTGTGGGGGTGGGTGGAGGGGAGGGGAAATAAGGAAACTGGTGAAATCTACATTGATCCTATGCAGTTAGTGCATCCCAGGGGTAACGGGGGCCGGTCTTAGGGAAGTGGACGATGTAAGCAGGGGAGGAGCGATGTAAAACAAAAGACTTCAAATCATATCAATATTATGTATGAATTGAACTTGGTGTGTGTATGTCCTCTGCCTTATAGGCACTGGACATCTCACCCACTTGCAAGTGCAAAATAAAGGACACTGCTGATTCAGATTTTGTCTCGGACTGCAATTATTGAGTTGTGTGAGCTTTGTTTCTCACAATTGGGGGCTGTCCGGGATTTGTTTTCCATCACCGGGGGGAGTGGCTGGCCTTGGACACTGGGAAGACGCGTCCTGTTCCCCATTGAGGAGCGGTCTCGTGTCCTGGTTTGGTCTGCTCCCTTGGGCGACTGGTACGAATCCCACAAGAGAGACATCTGAATCAGACAGGGATAGGCGTACGATAGAAAATACGGCGACAAGGGGCCAGGCAACTCTGTGCACAGACCAAGGTAAGAAACCTGACTTTTAAGTATTGCCTTGGTGGCCGGGATTGAGTTTTAGTAGTTAATAAGGGACTAATGAAGGAACTCAATATGGGTTGTGCCGTGGGTAAGGAAAAAGCCTCCGGGAAAACAAAAGAAGGAAAAAGCAATGGAAATGGAGGGGGGGTCCCTTACAACATGCCTCCAGAAAGTCCTTTGGGGAGGATGTTGTGGAATTGGCAAAATAATACTTGTACAGGGGAAAAAGATGATTAAATATTGTTGCTTCGTATGGACTAAGGAATCCATTCTTCGTCCCGCCTCTTCTGGTCAAAATACAGGTTGGACAAAGACTGGATTTGTAAATATCTGAATTTATTTGTCAATGAGTGAGAGAGAGAGAGAGAGAATGAAAAGAGCTGTACAACTGGTAGAAAGTTTAACCCTTTGTGATTTGGTTTGAATGCACTAATTTGTTTGTTGGTGACTGAATGTTTGCGTTTTATTCCCTGGAGTTTGAGTTCCAGGACTGTTTTGAATCTGATTTTTATTATGGAAACTTAACATGATTTCTTTTAAGGTTAAGGATTCTATAGAGATTATGAAAAAAAAAGAATGTTCTTCTTACAGGTCATGACTGCCTTACTATCAGTTTCTAACTAATCTCTTTTATCTTTACATAAAAGCGATTTATGGAGGACAGTTGAAGTTTCAGTTCAACATTAGATTGTGGTAAAAACAAAATCCTATGGTTAATATCTGTGACCTTGGATTCGGCCATTGTTCATGCATTAGAAGTTTTTTTTAACGTGAATAGACAAATTCTTTTAAGGCAGCTCTGATTATTTCACGACCTATAGTATTGTACTTGAGCAATGATTGGTCAGCACAACTTAAGAAAACTAATATTGGATTTAAATTAAGGGACTAAAACTGGGTGATTACAGTGGATTTCAAAATTGAGAACTGTATGAATTTTACATTTTGAATGTTAAATACTGAATAAATGAACGTAAATATATAAATATATTTACAAGTTTGGAACAGGCTTTAAAGTTAGTCAAGCATGAATTGATGAATTGGTGTTTGAAGTTATTAAGTGAGATCCCTCATGACCACAAATGGTTTAGTGTGATAGATTTAAAGGATGCCTTTTGGGCTTGTCCCTTGGCAGAGGAAGGTAGGAATTTGTTTGCATTTGAGTGGGAAGACCCTAAGACAGGACAGAAACAGCAATACCGGTGTACTGTGCTTCCCCAGGGGTTTACGGAATCCCCAAATTTATTTGGACAGATGTTAGAACAAATTTTGGAGAAATTTAGCAGCCCTAAGGGGACTACCCTGTTGCAGGATGTAGACGACCTCTTAGTAACAGGAAAAAAAAGAGAAAGAGTAGTAGAAGCCACTAACAAATTATCAAATTTCCTGGGTCAGCAGGGACTGCGAGTATCTAAAAACAAACTACAATACGTGGAGCAAGAAGTGAAATACTTGGGACATTTAGTTAGTGAGGGAAAGCGAAAGATAAGCCCGGAACGGATGGAGGGAATAGTGGGGATGCCACTGCCCAGCATTAAACGGGAGTTACGCAAATTTTTGGGTCTAATGGGTTATTGCAGATTGTGGATTAATTCCTATGCACAGAAGACTAAGAAATTATATCTCAAACTATTAGAGGGGAACCAAAATGTCTAAGTTGGGATGATGAGGAAAAAGACCTAGTTGAGAAACTCAAAAGAGATCTGATCCATGCCCCCGTGTTAGCCTTACCTTCTCTAGATAAACCTTTCCACCTCTTTGCTACCGTGAATAAGGGAGCGGCTTTGGGAGTATTGACGCAGAGGTGGGGAGGAATGAGAGAACCAGTAGCATATCTTTCGAAGCTACTGTATCCAGTATCCCGGGGGTGGCCTGAGTGTGTGCAGGCCGTGGCTGCCACTGCACTGTTGGTGGAGGAAAGCAGAAAGCTTACATTTGGGGAAGCCCTAATAGTAAGCACTCCACACCAAGTGAGAATAATCCTAAACCAAAAAGCTGGGCGATGGTTGACAGACTCGCGGATTCTGAAATATGAGGCAATATTAATAGAAAAGGATGATCTACTGTTGGTCACTGACAATTGTTTAAATCCAGCTGCCTTTCTTTGGAAAGGGGAAGGAGACTCTCCTCAGAATCCAGGGCACGATTGCTTTGACATTATAGAATACTAAACTAAGGTCCGCATGGACCTGAGAGATGTTCCACTTCATGCAGGGGCTAGACTTTTTATAGACGGATCATCCCGGGTGACTGAAGGGAAAAGACATAATGGGTATGCAGTCGTAGACGGGACAAACAGTAGTGTGGTGGAGGCAGGACGGTTGCCAAATGGGTGGTCAGCTCAGACTTGTGAACTCTATGCATTGGAAAGAGCCCTTAGGGCATTAGAGAATAAAGAGGGAACAGTATACACTGACTCTAAATATGCATTTGGTGTTGTGCACACTTTCGGTAAGATATGGCAGGAACGACGGCTGATCAATAGCCGAGGGAAAGAATTAGTACATGAAGAATTGATTAAACGGGTCTTGGAGTCCCTATTACTTCCCTGAGAAATAGCAGTAGTGCATGTAAATGGTCATCAGAAAGGAAATGAACTAGAAGTTAGGGGAAATAGATTAGCCGATGAAGTGGCTAAGGAAGCAGCCCTGAACCCACAAGAAGTGGTGATTCATTCCCTACTACCTATTGTCCCAAGTCCTAGGGAAGCTCCTATATTTACTGAAAGCGAAGAAAATGAATTGAGAGATTTAGGGGCTGTAAAAACAGCAGACGGGCATTGGAGGTTACCTGATGGAAGGGAAATGTTAAACAAAATGATGATGCGAGAAATTATGGCTGTCCTACACCAAGGCAGCCATTGGGGAGTACAAGCAATGTGTGATTTAGTTCTTAGGGAATATGGATGTAAAGAAATATATACAATTGCTAAACAAATGTGAGGGATGTATAATATGCAGAAAGGTAAATAAGAAAGTCTTGAGAAAACAGACCCCGGGAGGAAGAGACCCAGGATTGAGACCTTTCCAGAGTATACAAGTAGATTATACTGAACTCCCCAGGGTAGGAAGACTAAAATATATGCTAGTCATAGTAGATCATCTATCTGGTTGGGTTGAGGCGTACCCCCTAGCTACCGCCACTGCGAGTGGAGTGTCTAAAACAATATTGGACCACATAATTCCCCGATATGGGCTCGTGAACCATATTGATTCCGACCAAGGAACTCACTTTACCTCAAAAGTGTTACAGGGGGTAATGAAATGGTTGGGAATTTCCTGGGAGTTCCATACTCCATGGCACCCGCCACCATCGGGAAGGGTTGAGAGAATGAACCAAACACTCAAACGACAGCTCTCTAAATTGATAATAACCAGACTCCCTTGGACCAAATGTTTACCTATAGCTCTCTTGCGAGTACGAACAGCCCCAAGGAAAGATTTGGGACTATCCCCCTATGAAATCTTATTTGGATTACCTTACTTGGGAACGAATGGAGAATTGCCAATTCCCGAAACTAAAGATTTGTTTTTAAAGAAGTACATACTGGGCTTGTCCTCCTCTTTGTTTTTCCTCAGGAAACAGGGTTTATTGGCACAGACTCCACCCCTTGAATTCACTGTTCATCCCATCCAGCCGGGCGATTGAATCTTAGGAAAATCATGGACAGAGACTAAATCGCAGCCGGACTGGGAAGGGCCGTACCAGGCTCTTTTGGCTACCGAAACGGCAATAAGGACAGCGGAGAAAGGCTGGACTCATTACACTCGGATCAAAGGGCCAGTGGAATCGCCAGTTGAGGAAGAAGTCTGGACAGCCGAATTAACGCAAGGTCCGCTGAAACTCAGACTAAAGAGACTTTGAGTAACTAATTATATAGTGGCGACGCGAGCGCGGGATTATTTCTGTAGGATTGTATATTAAGTCTTTTTGTGATTCAGCATGATGTTTAGAATACTGGGAATGCTGCTAGAATTATGATGCTAGCCCTTTTAGTATTGGGATTTTGTCAAATATCATTTTCATATGTATTATTAATGGTTCCTGAATCTGATAATCCACAAGTAATAGACGCTGATGTATGCAGCTTAGTAAATTGTGGGGATGTAGATAATCAGAGACAGTACCGCAGCTCTGAGATACATCTTAAGTCCTATGGGGATGGCCTTGGGGATGGTACTTAGTATAATGGTCTCGTCACAGTACACCGGGCCCCCTTCCGACCAGCTCGTGATTGTCCTGATAAAAAGTGTAACCCAATATACCTAACGATAAGGAAAACTACATGGCACGAAACAATCCTGGAGGGGGGGGGGGAGCACCTGTGAGATACAATGAAATGAAACGTTTGGGATAGAAATGAAAGCAAATGGGAAGGATTTCTTGGGCTATTGTTCTTCAAATAGTGTAGGACAGGGAAAACGGGTAGAACTACTGGGTAATAAGATACAATCTTTCACCCCTCCCAATGATCCTAAAGTAGTAAAATTTATAGAGGTAAAGGACTTGAAACAGACCATTGAAATAGAAACTGGGTACGGGGATGCAAATGCCTGGGTTGAATGGGTAAAGTATACTGTGAAAAGTCTGAACAAAAGCAATTGCTATGCATGTGCCTCCGGGAGGCCAGTGGCCCAGGTGGTTCCCTTTCCACTCGGGTGGAAGTGAGACAGGAAGGGCATGAAATGTATGATAGCCCTGTATCAGGATGAGACTGCATGGAATGATAGGAATTGTACCTCCCTATCTCTGATGTTCCCTCCCTTGGAGAAGAAAGATGCAAAAGGTCCCCCCGCTGTTTTCTGCAGCAGTTGGAAATCACACATCGTGTGTGCGTAGACGAGGTACAAGTCGGTCGTAAGATTTGGGGGAGCTGAAATTATGTACAGAGATTTAGAATGTTACCGAAACGGAGAAGGGAGGGAACTACTCAACACTAAAGGTTCCCCGAGCGGATCTGTGGTGGGACTGTGGAGGCAAAATATTGAGACCCACGCTACCTCCAGATTGGAGAGGGATGTGTACAATTGTACAATTGGCAATTCTATTTACCCTGGCATTTGAGAAGGAAAAGATAGGACGGAAAAAGGGAAGGGGGTAAGAGATTACTGTTAGACACTTCTTTCGATGACAGGATTTATCTCGATTCTGTAGGAGTCCCTAGGGGGCTACCTGATGAATTCAAGGCTCGTAACCAGATTGCAGCAGGCTTTGTGTTAGCTCTCTTTTGGTGGGTAACAATTAATAAAATGTAGATTGGATAAATTACATTTTCTATAATCAACAGTGATTTATAAATTATACAAGAGATGCGGTTAAAGGAATATCAGACCAGCTTGATGCGACAAGTAGGATGGTATGGGAAAACAGAATGGCCCTTGATAGGATTTTAGCAGAAAAAGGGTGTGTGTGTGTGTGTGTGTGTGTGTGTGAGATGTTAGGAGGAAGCTGTTGTAACTTTATTCCTAATAACACTGCACCTGATGGTTCAATTACTCGGGTCTTAAGAGGATTGACTACCTTAGCAGAGGAACTGGCTGAGAATTCAGGAGTAGATATTATCTCTCACAGGATGGCTTGAATCCTGGTTTGGAAGGTAGAAGGGGATGGTGGTTTCTATCCTTACTTCCCTGATAGTAGTAGTCGGGGTATTAGTGGGCATTGGCTGTTGTATCATACCCTGTATGCGAGGGCTTACCCAAAGACTGATTGAAACAGCCTTGATGAAACAGGTGCCCCTAAAAGGAAAATGCAGAAGATAACAAATGGTAATTAAAGAAAAGGGGGAAATTGTGGGATATAGGTAAATTAATGTTACTTCTGCAATTCAATTTTACAAAGTAAAATGAACTCACACCAGTGTGTAATTGTTTTAGCCACGAGCTGAGTCAACAAGAATGGAAACAATGTGGAGGAAATATATAATTGTTTTTGTATTAGCTAAAATTGTATGTCAGAATGAGATGTGCCAGTAAAACAAAGGCAGACATTACGGGCAAATAGATAAGATGTTGTGAGGGGATGAAGTTAAGCTAGATACGCCTGTACAAACAGTAGGTATAAACATCTGCTTCCCACTTTTACAAAAACACAGGAACAAACCCCAATTAAAAGGGTCATCGGGATCAGAACAGCCTCGGGAAAGGCACAGATGAAGGGGGTAGATAATGATGAAGAAAGAATATGCCCAACAATGACCTACAGCAGGATGAGGTCAAACAGCCTTGTGAGGCCAGGAATAAGCATTTTGTCACAGACAAGGCCGGATAAGGCAAGAGATAAACAGGGGTAATGGGGGCCGGTCTTAGGGAAGTGGATGATGTAAGCAGGGGAGGAGCGATGTAAAGCAAAAGACATTAAATCATATAAATATTATGTATGAATTGAACTTGGTGTGTGTGTGTCCTCTGCCTTATAGGCACTGGACATCTCACCCACTTGCAAGTATAAACTAAAGGACACTGCTGATTCAGATTTTGTCTCGGACTGCAATTATTGAGGTGTGTGAGCTTTGTTTCTCACAATCAGTGAACTGCTTTTTTATTAGAACCACAAGTTCCTGATTTATTTTCATAACTTACTGATATTCACATCTGCACATTCGATGTCAAACTCTGACATCAGAAATGACATGACACCATTAATTTTTTCTTACAATAATCCAACAAACAAATTAATAACACAGTGAATACCAAGTATCATTAATATGAAATTAAATTTGACCAAATAAAATGTAAAATCGAGATGTGAGATAACAAATGGGGGAAGGGCAGAATGCAAGAAATGCAGCATCATAGAAGGTGCTCCTCCAGGGAGTGTATTTTACCAACTACAACTGCTCAATATAAACAAACACTCTGACATGATCCTCCGGTTTTAATGTAAACCATAGCCCCATACAGTAGGTACCATTTAAATAAGTTAATAGATACAAGCCTTGAGCAAATCCAGCCTCCAGCCGGACCCCCCGCTTCTTGGAGCTCGGACCTTCCTCCAGCTCCGGGGGGTTGTTGAGCTCCTGGGCTCCGGCCGCCGCCGAAGAAGCCGCGGGCGCCGGCTCTCTCTCCTCCACCGCCGACATTTTTAATTTGTTTTCTCGTTCACCCGGTAACGGTCACCTCCCCCTTCCCGGGCCCCGGAAATTATACAAAAATAAACAATAAACCACACCGGGGACTGTCTCCTTTTCTTCACAACTTTTGTTTGAAAAGTTCCGGCTTTAATTTGAAATGTATTTTAAAGGTATTTTCTGAGGTAAACGATGCCTGTCTGCCCCCCTCCCTCCGTCAGAAACCGCCCGCTGAGTCGATGAGAAAACCTCAGTCTCGCGCCGCCATCTTTGTTTTTCTTCTTCTTTCCGTCTCCACCTTCAGTGACGCGCGTCATCCACGCCCCCTCCAATCAGAGCGCACTCTACTCCGTCTGACCAATGGCGGCCGGCTTTGCAGTTAAAAAGGAAGTCACAACCCGGAATGCCGCTCTCCGA
This sequence comes from Chiloscyllium punctatum, assembly GCF_047496795.1. NCBI lineage: Eukaryota > Metazoa > Chordata > Chondrichthyes > Orectolobiformes > Hemiscylliidae > Chiloscyllium > Chiloscyllium punctatum. The sequence goes on along the minus strand of NC_092774.1, from coordinate 60,158,207 downwards.
TTCGTCCGCACCGACCGCAGCCTTTGGGATTGGTGGAGAGGTTCGCAGACCCTTCACTGTCCCCGCCCCTTTACTACAATGGGCTCGAGGTGTTCAGGAGGAAGGTGTTCTCACTCATTCATTCAACAGGAGATGGGCTCAATTTACTATAATGGACTGTGGGGGTACAGTGGTCATGTCGCATGTTGAGGAGGAAGGTGTTTCCTCTCATTCAACAGAAGAGGACCCATTTACTACAGAGGGGTTTTTTTGTGATGCAGCTGTAGTCTCCCATAGAGCCCTGATGCTCAGGTTTAAATCCCACTGCTCCAGTCTGTGTAATAACATACTCAATTTTTTTCAGTCATAAGTTACACAACTATAGTCCAACACGTCTATTTGAAATCGCACGCGCTTGGAGCGTAGCCTCTTCATCAGGTGAAGACATGGAAAACAAAACGTGCAGGAAAGAGAATTCAGATAAATGATCAGCCATGGATGGTGATAAAAGACAAGAGCATCTCAACAGTCAATTACCTATTCCCATTCCTATTTCTGATCTTCTTAAGTCTACAAGTTGTATATTTTCCAAACATTAATTTTATTTCCATGGTTTAAAAATGATTATTTAAGAATGGTCAGTTTATTCTTTCTCACTTGAGCACATTGTGACCCATAACTATTCAGATACCACTGTTAATATCATAGCCCCTCTAATGAGATATCAGAGGAACAATTCATAAACAAAATTTGACACTGAGTCACTCGAGTAGACACTTGAACAGAGAAAGCGCCCGACAGATATTGGGAATCTAAAGGTTATTGAAGTGAAATGTTAAGTAGAGCAGGTGAACACCCCCAATAAGGGAACTCACCTGACTGACCTAATTATAATCACCACAGTATCCAGTGCTACTCTTCACCGAACACTGATTACTTTCCTCTTCAGTTTAATGATCCAACTATCTTTGAATGCCATAATCGAATCTGACTCCAACACTCTCTCTCGCAGACCATTCCAAAGGTCAAAGATTTTCAATCATTAATGAAATATGTTCTGGATCTCTCCCAAAACACAATTCATATGGATCTAGCTTCAAATCATTTGCAGTAACTTCTTCACATGGACAAATTTGCAGCTTAGAGCATTTGTTTAAATTTGATATCATATTGGGGTGGCACAGTGCTTGGCATTGCTACCTCACAGCACTAGGGACCCAGGTTCAATTCCAGCCTCAGGTGAGTGTCTGTGTGGAGTTTGCATGTTCTCCCTGTCTGCATGGGTTTCCTTCCACTGTCCAAAGATGTGCAGGTTAGGTGGATTGACCATACGAAATCGCTCTGTGATGTGTAGGTTATGTGGCTTAGTCATACTAAATGCAGGAGAATGGGATGATCCTGGGTGGGATGGTCTTTCGTGTGTCAGTGCAGGCTCAATGGGACAAATGGCCTCTTTCTGCACTGTCAGGATTTTATGTACCTGGCTGATTTCTTGCACATGCTACTTTCTGAAAGGGACATTTTACTGTCATGTTCAGTACTGCAGTCTCTATATTTTCATACATACCTCTAAATTAGGTTGGAATGAAATCCCCCCATTCACTGTATTTTAGCTACCATTCCCCCCCACCCCTTCCATTCCTGATTTATTTTTCTATTATCTGTGTTATGATTCCCTCCTCTTTATATATATTACTGTAGACAGGCTAAATCTAGTTACCATGTCTCTAAAATATGGAGATGAAATATGATCGCATACTTTGAGTCCATTACTACAGCTTGTTAAGGTCTCTTGCCAAAGAGAACTCTTAATCCTGCATCCTTCGGTACGATTATATTAGGATATCTGGTCAGCATGGATGAGTTGGATTAAATGGTTTGTTTCCGTCCTGTGCATCTCTATGACTATGACTATCAAATAAGGGCCAGGAGTCGGCTGGTGGGACTAGTTTAGTTGGGGATCATGTACTGAACGGTCTGTTTCCAGACTGTATGACTACACAGCCTCAAATGAATGGGGATCAATCCCAAAGAGATATTAAAGGTCTCGAGCAGCACCTTAGGCACATGTGTGGACCCCTTCCAGATAACTGAGAGCAGTGGGGCACTGTGAAGTTCAGTACATCAGTTAGCCAGCAAGTTCTCTCTGGGAGACTGGTCTCGAGAAAGGAAGCGGTTTCCTGTCCCATCAACTGGACTGTGGATCAGTTTGGAGCAGGTCCTATATCTCTGACAACATCGGCGGACAGAGTCGAGAGTGTGGTGCTGGAAAAGCACAGCAGGTCAGGTAGCATCCAAGGAGCAGGAGAATTGACGTTTAGGGCATAAACCCTTCATCAGCAATGAGGCTTGTGGGCCGGGAGCGCTGAGAGATAAATGGAAGGGGGGTGGTGTTGGGGAGAAGGTCGCTGAGAATGTGATAAGCAGATGAAGATGATTGGTCGGAGAGGAGGGTGGGGCGGATAGATGGGAAAGGTGATGGACAGGTCAGGAGGGCGAGTGGAGGCTTGGGGCTGTAATAAGGTGGGGGGGGAAGAGGAGGATACATGAGGAAACTTTTGAATTCCACATTGGGACCCTGCAACCACATGGGATCAAGGTGGAATAAGAGGTGTTCTTCCTCCAGGTGTCAGGTGGTAAGGGTTTGGCGATGGAGACAGCCCACGACCTCAATGATCGTGATGGAATGTGAGTGGGAGTTGAAATGTTCAGCCACAGGGCGGTGCGGTTTGTGGGTGTCCCAGAGTGGTTCTCTGAAACAATCCACAAGTTGGCGTCCTGTCTCCCCGACGTAGAGAAGATCACATTGGATGCAATGGATAAAGTGGATGACACTGGTGGAGGTCGCGGTAAATTTCTGTCAGATGTGGAAGGATCCTTTGGGGCCTTGGATGGAGGTGAGAGGAGTGGTATGGACACATGTTTTACACTTCCAGTGGTGGCGGGGAAGGGACCGGGAGTGGGGTGTGGGCTGGTTGTGGGCGCATGGACCTGACGAGGGAGTCGCAGAGGAAATGGCCTCTCTGGAATGCTGGTAGGGGTGGGGAGAGAAAAATATACCTGGTGGTGGGATCCGTTTGTAGGTAGCAGAGGCTGATGTGATGTATCTGGAGGTTGGTGGGGTGGAAGGTGAGGACGGTTGGGGGTGGGTTCTGTCCTTGTTCCGTTGGGAGGGGTGGGGTTCAAGGGCGGTGTTGCAGGATGTGGAGGAGATGTGCTGGAGGGCATTGTCGACCACGTGGGAAGAGAAATTGCGAACTTGGAAGGAGGAGGCTCTCTGGGATTTTCTCCGGTGGAATTGGTCATCCTGGGAACAGATGTGGTGGAAGAATTGGGAATAAGGGATTGCCTTTTTACAGGAGGTGGGGTGGGAATCTAGCTAGCTGTGGGAGTCAGTGGGCTTGTAGTAGATGTTCACGGTTAGTCAGTAGCCAGAGATGGAGGGGTCCTGGAAAGGGTGATGGTCCAGGTGAATTTGAGGTCGGGATGAAAGGTGTCGATAAAGATGACGAACTGTTCAAACTCCTTGTGAGAGCATGAAGTGGCACCAATATGGTCATCGATGTACCGGAGGAACAGGTGTAGCTGAGGAAAATGGAGTGTTCCACGTACCCGACAAAGAGGCAGGCATAGCTGGGTCCCATGTGGGTGCCCATGGCTACCCCTTTAGTTTGGTACATTGGTTTGGATGCCATCTGAGGTTTGTGCGGATCACTTCAGTGGGAACGTGCAGTACCGGGCTCAGTGAGCAGCACTGCAAGCAAAGCTCACAGAATCCTACAGGGAAACAGGCCCTTCAACCCAACAAGTCCACACCGACCCTCTAAAGAGTAACCCACCCAGACCCATTCCCGTACCCCATTAGTCTACATTACCCCCTACATTACTGCACCTACACATCCCTGAACACTCTGGGACAATTTAGCTTGGCTAATTCACTTGCTCATGTTTGGATTGTGGGAGCACCCAGAGGAAACCCTTGCAGACATAGGGGGAGAATGTGCAAACTCCACAAAGACAGTCACCCTGAGGGTGGAATCGAACCCCGGTCCCTAGCAATGTGACACAGTGGCACTAATCACTGAGCTACTGTGCCACTCGTGAGCCAACCTGGGGTTGGTGGAAGATGGGAGGGGTGTGGGGGTGCTATCTAGCAGAAAACAAAGACTGACGCTCCCACTGCACCCACTGTCAGAACGGGCAGGAGGTTCAGTCCTGCGGGTGACCCACATCAGTGTCGCCGGCGGAATCTGCTGGTGCCCCCTCTGGTGTCTCTGCAAGTTACTGGATGACGTGAACCTCCGCCTGCACTTGGGGCAGGCAAACGGCCTCTCCCTGGTGTGGACCCGCTGGTGCCTCAGCAGGTTGGAGGCCTGAGTAAAGCCCTTCCTGCACTCGACACAGCTGAACGGCCTCTCCCCCGTGTTGACCCGCTGGTGGTCCAGCAAGTCAGAGGAGCGTTTAAAGCCCTTCCCACACTCAGGGCAGGCGAATGGCCTCTCCCCGGTGTGGACGTACTGGTGCCTCTGCAGGGCAGAGGAATTACCGAAGGCCTTCCCACACTCAGAACAGCTGAAGGCCCTCTCCCCAGTGTGGACCCACCGGTGGGTCAGCAGGTTGGAGGATTTGCTGAAGGCCTTCCCGCACTCAGGGCAGGGGAAGGATCTCACCCCAGTGTGTACCTGCTGGTGGACCATGAGGGGAGAGGCCTAGGCAAAGCTCTTCTCACACTCGGGGCAGGAGAATGGACTCTCCCCGGTGTGACTGCGCCGATGAGTCTCCAGGGCAGACGGGAAACTGAAGCATTTCCCACAGTCGCCACACTTCCACGGTTTCTCCATGGGGCAGGAATCCTCGGGTTTCTCCGTGGCTGAAGCTTCAGCCACACACAAACGTGTGTACAGCCCCTCCCTAGTGTGAATTCCTCTTTCCAGGCCGTATAACTGTTTCTGGCTCCACACACAGTGCACTGCAACAGTAGGGTCTCTCATCCAGTCCCACTGATGCTGAAAACATTATGAAACAGGAACCGAAAAGCATTGCTCCATCTCACAGAATCATAGTTGAAAATCTTTGCTGTCCCGATGGATTGAGTGACTGTCAGACATTGATGTGAAAATGATGACTGCAGATGCTGGAGATCAGAGTTGAAAAGTGTAGTGTTGGAAAAACACAGCAGGTCGGGCAGCATCCGAGGAACAGGAGAGTCAAGCATAAGCTGTTGATTTTGAAACTTCCATCTTCAGATAGTCTGTAAAAAGAGATTACAAAAGTCAGCATTGTCAATCCGGTGGGAGGTGGGGTCGGAATGAGACAATAAGGTATTGACACCGACACCAGAAAGAAACTGAACATAGAGACGTGGCAAACATTAGTGGCAAGCCAGAGTCAGAGAGAGACACAGCACAGAAACATACCCTTTGGTCCAACTCATCCATGTCGACCAGATATTCAAAATTAATCTAGCTCCATTTGCCAGCATTTGGCCAATAACCCTCTAAACCCCTCCTATTCATATACCTATGCAGATGCCTTTTAAATGTCATAATTGTACCAGCACCCACCACTTCCTCTAGCAGCTTTGTACACGCACCACCTTCTGCATGAAAACTTGCCCCTTAGGTCCGTTTCTAACAAATTGCTCTCCATCTAAACCCGTAGCACTATGGCAATCCCAGTCTATGTTTGAAAAGTTAAAATCCCTAACAATAACCATCCTATTACTCTTACAGGTAACTCAAATCTCCATACAAATTTGTTTCTCAATTTCCCACTGACCATGAGGGTGTCTACAACACAATCCCAATAAGGTGATCATCCCTTCCTTATTTCTCAGTTCCAACCAAATAACCTTCCTGGATGAATTCCTAGGAATATCCTCCTTACGTCCAACAGGAATACTATCCCTTATCAAAACCACCACTCCCTCTCATCTCTTGCCTCCCTTTCTATCCTTCCTGCAGCATTTGTATCCTGGAACATTAAGCTGCCAGTCCTGCCCATCCCTGAGCCACGTTTCTGTAATTGCTATGATATCATATCCCATCTTCCTAATCATGCCCTGAGTTCATCTGCCTTCCCTGTTAGTCCTCCTGCAATGAAGTGAATGCAGTTTAATTTGTCAGTCCTACCTTGCTCTCTGCTTTGTCTCTTACTGACCTGACTGTTTGACTCACTCCCTTTCCCAACTGTACCAGTCTCAGATTGATCTCTTTCCTCACTATTTCCCTGGGTACCTCCCCACGCACCCACCATACTAGTTTAATTCCTCCCGAGCAGCTCTTGCAAAGTTCCCTGCCAGTATATTAGCTCTCTTCCAATATTCAGGTGCAATCTATCCTTCTTGTACAGGTCACATCTACTCCAGAAGAGATTCCAATGATCCAAAAATGTGAACCCTTCTCCCATGCACCAGCTCCTCAGCCATGCATTCATCTGCTCTATCCTCTCTATTCCAACCCTCACTAGCTTGTAGCACTGGCAGTAATCCAGATTTTCCTAGATTCGAGGACCTCTTTTTTAAAAAATTTGTGCCTGACTTTCTACACTTTCCCTTCAGAACTGCATCCTTTTCCCTTCCTATGTCATTGGTTCCAATGTGTACAATGACCTCCAACCGGTCCCTCTCCCTTTTGAGAACATTCTGCACCCTCTCGAAGACATCCTTGATCCTGGCACCAGGGAGGCGACACACCATTCTGATTTTTTGCTGCTAACCACAGAAGCGTCAGTTTGTACCTCTGACTAGAGAGCCCCTTATCACAATTGATCACTTGGAACCCGACGTTCCCCTCATTGCATGAGAGCATGTCTCGAGACCAGAAACTTGGCTGTTCGTTCTACATTCCCTGAGAGACCATCACCCCCTACATTTTCCAAAACAGCAGACTTGTTTGAAATGGGGACAGCCACAGAAGACTCCTGCACTACCTGCCTACCCCTCCTACCTTTCCTGGAGTTAACCCATCTCCCTGACTGTAGCTGCGGCTTTTTTCCCTTCCTATCATTGCCAAACCATCATAGCCCCAGGTCTTGTAAATTCCTCATTACCTCGAACTGTCACTGCAACTTATCCACGCGATCCAATAGGATTTGCAAGCAAACACATTTACTGCAGACATAATCATCAGTAACATGGATACCCTCCCTGATCTCCCACATCTGACAGGAAGAGCATATCACTCTCATAAAGGCCACCTTTGCTCCTTCACAATCTACAGACCCAGAAAATAGCAACATCTTTTTGCTCTAAAAAAGTGCTCCGGGCTAACACAGTACTTGTGGTTTATATTTTTAAAATTTAATCAAGAGACAGATGTCAGTAAAACATATAATCGAGAAAGAATTCACTCCATTCACGACTGCAGACTTACAGCTGGGTTACACGTTAAAGACTATACACTTCTCTGTTCCTGTTCTGTGGGCTCCCCCACACAGGTTCCTCCATGGTCAGCTGTGAATTTTGCTGTTCATTAACCTTTCCCAGATGCACTGCAATGTCCAGTAACTGTGCAGATTCACTGCAATGTAAATTTCTTTTTCTCTCTCCCTCATTTTGGACTCCTATCCATGCCCCTTATAAACCTCTATAAGGTAATCTCTCAGCCTCCTATGCTCCAGGGAAAACAGCCGCAGTCTTTTCAGCCTCTCCCTATAACTCAAACCCTCCAACTCTGGCAACAGCCTTGTAAATCATTTCCAAACACTTTTAAAGTTTCACAACATCTTTCTAACAAAGGAGACCAGAACTGAATGCAGTATTCCAAAAGTGGCCTAACTAATGTCATGTACAGCCATAACATGACTCCCAACTCTCGTACTCAATGCTCTGCTCAATAAAGGCAAGCGCCACCAAACGCTTTCTTCACTACCGTGTCTACCTGTGACTCCACTTTCACAGAACTACAAATCTGCACTCCATGGTCTCTTGATGCAGGAACACTCCCCACGGCCTTACCATTAAGTGTGTAAATCCTGCCTCGATGTGCCTTTCCAAAATGCAACACCACACATTTATCTAAATGAAACTTTATCTGCCACTCCTCGACTCATCAGCCCATCCATTCAATTCTAATTTAGATTGAACTTTCTTTCCTCTCTTATTTCCTTAACGATGAAAATCTCCATCCCACACATTCTCCCTCCATTCTCACTTTGCTGAACCTAATCCGTGCTGTACCTCATCCTGAAGGGTATGGTTTACGCTGATTTACAGCCCACGCTTGGGGGATCTAATTGAAACATACAAAATACTGATTAGCCTGGACAGGGGTGGATGTTGAGAAGATGTCTCCATTGGTAGGAGAGACTAGGTCCCAAGGGCACAGCCTTAGAGTAAAGGGAAGACCTTTTAGAACGCAGATAAAGGGGAAACCTTTGTAGTCAGAGAGTGTGAAATCTATGGAATTCATTGCCACAGAGGCTGTGTTGGGCAAGTCACTGAGTATGTTCAAGACAGAGATAAATAGGTTCTTGTGTATCAATGATATTGAGTGTTGCGGGGAGAAAGCTAGAGAATGGGATTGAGAAACTTGTCAGCCATGTTTGAATGGTGGAGCAGACCTGACTGGCTGAATGGCCTAATTTCTGCTCCTAGGTTTTATGGTCTCTTGCTGTCCTGGACATAGTGAGAGAGAACTGGGAGCAGGAGTAGGCCATTTGGTCTTTCAAGTCTGCACCAACATTGAACAGATCTGCACCAACATTGAACTGGATATGAATATACCTACATCTTGGTGGATAGGCTGGGACCTTTTTCATTGGAGCATAGGAGGTTGAGAGGTGATCTTATCAAGCTTTATAAAGTCATGAGGGGTATAGATGAGGTGAATGATGGGTTTCCTTTCCTTAGAGTGGGGGTTTCAACGTTAGGGAGCAAATTTTGAAGGTGAGTGGAGTAAGATTTTAAAAAGACATGAGAGACATCTTTGTTTCTCCATCGAGAATGGTTTGTGTGTGGAATGAATGTCCAGAGGAAGCGGGGATGCAGGTACAGTTACAACGTTGAAAAGACATTTGGATAAGGACATGAATGGGAAAGGTTCGGACGTGTTATGGACTAGGCCAGACCACTCAAAACATTCTAAAGCAGGCAGCGCAGACCGTAACTTTGCTATTTGTTTCAGTAAGTGCACAGTGAAAATTACCCAAGGTTAGCTCGGTTGACTACCAGGATTTAAAACAGATAAATGTATTCACAAGAATACAGAATGAAACACAAAGAACAGAATATAGAATACCCACAGAACTCAGTCTATCTAAACTCGACTTAATTATGCTGTTCCAAATTTACACAACAGTCCCAATAAACAAATCCTTTAATCATACAGTAAAACTGAAACAGAAGCTGACAGGTCGAAGTTAGAAGGGCAGAAGGAGAGAGAGTTTAACATCCTTTCTTCACACAGTCCACTGCTGAACTCACTCAAACAAGGCCTCAGCTTTCACGATAGATCACTCGTCTTTCGTTATGCAGGTCACTTTGAAAATATAAGAGCTTGGGCCTAAAGTCTCATCTGTTGATATATAAGCAAAAAAGCCAACTAATACCCTTTTCATTTCTGTACTAAACCACCCGTTTTGGAGTCCGGGGCCACTTTACCACCACACTGAAAAAAACCAAGGACACGGTATCCTTGAAAAGAAGGACCAGCTTTTAGAAAAAGGACCAGCTTTGTGAGAGAGGGATATGGGCCAGACACTGGTAGATGGGATTAGTTTACCATGAGAACATAGCATGGACTAGTTGGACTGAATGGTCTATTTCTGCGCTATATGATTCTGCAATGGTCTCAAAACCATTTTCTTGCCTTCCCCATAACCATTCACTTCTTTATTGTTCAAAAGTCAGATGACCTCAGCCTTGAATATATTCAATGACCACCCCAATTACAGGAAGTCATCCCCATTTTTGAACTCAATTCCACTTGCTAATATACCACTTGCCTTGCTGACTGCTTGCTGCACCGGTCTGACAACTGGCATTGACTGGTGTAGAAGGACGCTGAGGTTCCTTTGTACATCCACACATCATTCCTGATGAAGGGCTCGTGCTCAAAACGTCGACTCTCCTGCTCCTCGGATGCTGCCTGACCTGCTGTGCTTTTCAAGCACCACACTTGACTCTGATCTCCAGCATCTGCAGTCCTCACTTTCTCCACATACCAATATATTATCATTTAAACCATGCACCTCCTTTCTGCCTTTTTTTTTTAAAGCAAGAGGCTTTAACTTTACCTTGTGGTACTGCATTTGTCATGCGTTTGCCAATTGAGACTCAGACGTGAACCAACTTTTCCAGAGTCTGTCCCCTCCCTGGATTCACTCCCTTTCCCTTCAGTTCGTGCAAGTCAGCAACTGAATCCCAGAATGAAAAAGAAATGAAAAAGTGGGTGAGAAAAGAGAGTGCCGTACCCACAGATGTTGGACAGAGTTGCAGTCTGGGGTGAAGCTCAATCTTCATTCAAAGAGAGAGAGGAACAACAGCAGCTTTAGAAACTCACAACCCAACTTCCGCGTTCAGACAGAGGCGGCTCTGAATGGCAGGAGGACCAGGCTCCTTCTGGTCCTCCGGGTCACACCATTGGTCCTTCAGAAGGAAGTCAAGAGCCGTTTCCGCAGAGAGCGACGAGCATGCTCAGTGCTTTTGCAGACACCGCAGTACATGCGCAGTTGTTGCTGACACCGCAGTACATGCGCAGTTGTTGCTGACACCGCAGTAAATGCGCTGTTGTCGCTGACACTGAGAAGCATGCGCAGTACGCTCTGTGGAGGTGCTGGCGATACTGACAGATTTTAAGCGTCCAAATGTCAATAGGAGAAAAAAAGCTGCAGCCACAATTTTATTTTTCCCTGTGGCTCGACATTTTATTCCTTTTGAATTTCGTCCGGCTTTGTATGTCTTTTCCCCAGGGTAGAGGAAGTCCAAATCTAGACGGCATAGGTTAAGGGTGAGAGGGGAAAGATTTAAAACGGTCCTAAGGGGTAACTTTCATGGAGAGTGTGGTGTGTGTATGGAATGAGCTGCCCAGAGGAAGTGGTGGAGGCTGGTACAATTACAACATTTGAAAGGCATCAGGGTCAGGATGGGTATCTGAATAGGAAGGTGTGAGAGAGATATGGGTGAAATGCTGTCAAATGGGTCACTAGATTAATTTAGGAGATCTGGAGGGCACAGGCGAGTTGGACTGAAGGATCTGTTTCTGTGCTGTATGACACTATGCGTCTATTTCAATACAAGTTTCAGAAACATGACTGCAGCTTTTAAAAAAATAAATTAATATGCTTTTAGATGTTAACAATGTTTCTGAATATATCATTTTAGCTGTTCTTAATTTTAAAGATCAGCCATTTCTTGCGCACCCCTGTCTTCCAGGTAGATTCATCACTATCGAGAAAGAGATACAGCAATCAAAGAGGGCACAAGAAAGTATGGAATGGTAGAAGGGAGGGAGAATGGACAGGGGAGTGGGGGTAGAGAAGAGAGAGAAAATGACAAGGGACCGAGGGTGGGGTGCAGAAATTGAGGGGAAGAGAGAGAAGAAGGCTTAGCACAGAGAATTGGGAGGTGCAGAGTGTGAGGAGAGAGAGAGTGGACGTGGACCAAACGTTTGGGGGACTGACAGCACAAATCCCACCTTCCTCAGGACTGGTGTCAGTGTCTCATGAATTGGAACCCACTTCACCCACAGCAGACCTGAGGCAATTGTTTCTCAATAGATGCTTGGCTAATGCAGTAGAATCATATAATCCTGACAGGCCATTTGGCCCATAAAATTCAGACTGACCTTCCAAACAGTATCCCATCCAGACCCACCCGTTTTTCCTGCAGTTCCCCATGGTTAACCGACCCTCAGTTGCACATTTGTGGACACTTCAGCACGGCCGATCCACCCTGAACTGCACCCAGAGTAAACTCACGCAGACGGAAGGGTGAAAACTTGTTAAAGTCCACACAGACAGCTGCTCAAGAGTGGGACCGAACCCAGGTCCCTGACATTGTGAGCCAGTGGTACGAACCACTGAGCCACCATGCCACCCAGAGCTTTCATGTTCTGCTTTGTCCTAGTAGTTTCTAACTTCTCCTGTGCCCTCAGCAGAGGCTCTCTCCTCCTGACATTGTTGGACCACACCCACTGCAACCTCCCTTTCCCACTTCTTCAGCCCTGAGCACATCGGTTCCTGAATCCTGGCACCAAACAGACACCAATGCCATCTGTGCTCCTGCTGACAACTGCAGAGAACGGAGACCATCCCTGTCACTGTTCTGTCCCTTACCACCACCTCCCCCTCCCCAATGTTGTTTTTACTCCCACTGCCCAACCAGTTAGCTCCGACCACCTGCAGCCCTCTATCAGATCCCCTTTACCTGCCAGACCTGCACTTACACCCTCCTGACCCTGTCCACTGATGCAAACAAAAGGCTCTCTCCAGAAGGGAATGACCGTCTCCCAGAATAAAGTGTCTGGTTAACTTTCTCACTTTACCCTCAACATGTTTGCAGCCTGGCTTCCAGCTCCATCTCTCTGAACGAATGTCCTCCAGGATGTGTTTCCCCTGGATCACAACATCCAGAACCTCCCACCTTCTGCAAATTGAAAGACAAGCCCCACCCTGCTCTCTCCAATGTGTGTTGTATAACTGATAGCCAAGTACGGAACCCATGAGGATGGCCTCAACAGGGACCTTGGTTTCATGTCACACTACAAGTGACCCCACTCACACAGGCTTGTACCCCATTACTCACACATGTTACCAAGCATGGTCGAATGCAAACACATGCTCTTATGCACAAACACACACGCTCTCATGCATGCACACACATCAGTTTATGGGGTGAAATTGCAATTGCAGAATTTTATTTGCAGGTACATTATATTTTGCTCAAAAAGCACACAATCTTCAGGCAGTCAATCCATGTGACATGTTATAAATCCCTACTTTGGTAACAGAACCAATCTGACTCAAGATTGGGTTGCAGACAGACTCTAACATGAGTGAATCAGAGGGTTTTCTTTCCCCAGAAAATGATTTCATCATTAGATTCTGAACTCCAGATTTCTGACTGAATTCCAATTCCGCCATCTGCTGTGGCAGGATTCAAACCCAGGAGTCCCCAGAACTGGGTTGATAGTCCAGTCGATAATGGCACTCAGCCCTTGTTCCTTCAATCACCCTATGATGGCACATGAACTCACTGGTGCCTCTGCAGGTTGGAGGAGGGGGTGATGCCCTTCCCGCACTGAGAGCAGGTGAGCATGCTGTGCCTGGTGTGGACCCGCTCGTGTGTCTGCAGGCAGGAAGAATTGATGAATCCCTTCCTGTGCTTGGAGCAGGTGATTAGCCATTCCCTGCTGTGGACTCGCTGGTGAACTTCTAAAATCTCAAGACATATAATCAATAAAGCACCCACTCGATTCACGACTGCAGACTTACGGCAAGGTTACACATTAAAAACTATGCAGTAATCTGTTCCTGTGCTGTGAGCTCTCCGACACATGTTCCTCCAAGATCAGCTGTGAATTTTGTTGTTTGTTAATTTTTCCAAGATGTCCAGAGATACATGATTTCAAACAGCAAAGGCAGTAACTATGCAGATTCACTGCTGTAACCGTTAGTAGTATACGTTTCTTTCTCTCTCTCTCTCTCCCTTACAGACCATGTGCTTGCTGCCTTTGGCTGTCTTTCTCCATTTTGAAATTGCTGTTGTCTTGAGTTTTTTACTCTAAAGTTCCGAGACAATGCATCAGCATATAAAACATTAATTGCTGCTTCTGGAATTCAAGGAAATCGCCTCCAACACTGAAAATATCTCAAAAAAGGAGCAGCTCTAACAGCCACAAATTTTCCAGTCCTCCACCTTGGATTAGTTCTTGGTGAACCTTCCCATCTCCCAGGTTACAGTTATTCAAATAATTTGCTTTTCTCTTTTTGCTAGAAAAGTGGATAACCTCACGTTTATCCACACTAACTGCACCTGATATACATTTGCCCACTCATTCAGACTGTCCAAATAACATTGTATCCTCTTCACAGCTCACCCTTCCACCCAGCTTCGTGTCATCTGCAATTTGTGATATATTCCAATCAGTTCCCTCATCTAAATCATTGACACATACTGTGAATACCTGGGGTCCTAGTCCCAATCCCTGCAGTTATAAAACATTGATCTGACTGACCATACAAAATAGCAGATGTTAGCTTGACGTTCACAACTGATGAAGACCTGATAAGCAATTATGAACCACTGAATTACTAAATCACAGAAGCAGGCCATTCAGCCAATTGTGTCCATGCAGCTCTCTAAATGAGCTTTCTGACGTTGTGCCATTTTCCTGACGTTTCCTTGGAAACTGGTACATTGCTTGTCATCAAATAATTTTCCAATGCTCTTAACTGAATCTGCTTCAACCACTGTTCCATGCGATGTCTTCCAGATCTATTTACTCACTGTGTGAAATTTCTTTCTTACATCACATTTTCTTCCTTGTAATGGATTTGAAATCTGCATTCTTATTCTCAATGCTTTTACCATGGTGAACAGTTTTTCACTGTCTTTTCTGGGTATGATTTTTCTCATAATTTTCAAAACTCATTTTGAATCTGACTTCAGAGAGCAGTCCATGAGGCCAAGCCTCATCAACAACACAGAAACAACCGAGCATCTAAAGGGACGTCCCGTCAGTCATCACTGTGAGCCCCATAGCAACCATTATTACCTGGGCGGCCATGCATTCCAAACCTGGTCTCTCAACATCACTAGTATTGTCCCACAGTTTGAGAAACTGTGATTCTTGCTACAACTATTGAAATTTAACTTTTTAAAAAGCGGTTGTTGCTGAGAAGTTTAATCCTTTCTGTCCAGTAGGAAGTCAATGATGTGTTTGAATTTGAATGACTCAGTGAATCCCTTCCCACATGTGGAGCAAGTGGATCACCGCTCCCTGTGTGCCTGTGGGGATTACATTCCAGGTCAAACCGGGAATTGGATCTCTTCCTACAGACTGAATATACCTCTGGTAACACTCCAGGGGGACTGTGCTTGTGTGGCACAGGTCAGATCATTGGCTGGCTTAGTCCTGCTCCTCGGATGCTGCTGGCCTGCTGTGCTTTTCCAGCACCACTCTAATCTAGATTCTGGTTTCCAGCATCTGCAGTCCTTGTTTTTACACAGTACATAAAGATGCCATTCACACTTTCATGTCTATAATAGTTCCTGAAGCACCCACCTATTCTCCACCCCTATCTCCATCATCTTGCAACTGTCGAGCATTCTCGGGAGTGTAGTGGTTCGTATCCCCATCTGTGACTCAGGAGACTGGGGGTGCAATTCCCCGATGGGGAGGATTTGATATTTTCCTCGATGTCTTGTCGCACAGAGGCAGTGACCCTAACCCTGAATTGGGTTCAAGTCCTGACTGCTCCAGAGTTCAAAAGTTTTCAAATATAGGAGTAGAATTAGGCCATTCAGCCCATCAAGTCTGCTGCTTCATTCAATCAAGACTGCTCATCACCCCCATTTTCCTGCCTTCTCCCTTGAAAGGGTTCAGAAAAGACTTACACTGATGTTTCCAGAGTTGGAGCATTTGGGAGAGGCTTAATAGGCAGGGGCTGTTTTCCGTGGAGGTTCAGAGGGTGAGGATGGAGGTTCATAAAACAATGACGGGCATGGATAGCATAAACAGACAAGGTCTTTTCAATGGGGTGGGGGAGTCCAGAACTAGTCGGCATAGATGTAGGGTGAGAGGGGAAAGATGTAAAGGGGACCTAAGGGGCAACGTTTTCATGTAGAGGGTGTGCTTGTATGGAATGAGTTGCCAGAAGAAGTAGTGGAGGCACGTACAATTACAGCATTTAACGGGCATCTGGATGGGTAGATGAATAGGAAGAGTTTAGAGGGATATGAGTCAAGTGCTGGCAAATGGGACTAGATTAGGTTAGGATATCTTTTGACATGGTCAAGTTGGACTGAAGAGTGTTTCCGTGCTGCACATCTCTATGACTCTACAACAAATGTTCAATGAACTGGTCTGCAATTTCCCAAATATGGCCTCCATCCCATTCTGAATACAGGTGTTACATTAGCATTTTTCCAATCCAATGGAACCATAAGATCATATGACACAGGAGCAGAAATTAGGCCATTCAGTCCATCGAGTCTGCTCCACCATTCAATCATGGCTGAGATGTTTTTGAACTCCATTCTCCAGCTTTCTTCCCATAACCTTTGATCCCCTTGACAATCAGGAACATATATATATATATATATATATATATATATATATCAGTCTTAAATAAACGCAATGAATCTTTCCCATGTTAAGAGATTTTTGGAATATTGTAACTAATGAGTTCACGATCTCCGCTGCCACTTCGTTCAGGACCCAGGGTGTCGGCCATCAGCACCAGTGGACTTGTCTGTCCCCAATCCAAATAGTTTCCTGTGTACCTTTACCCTCTCAACGTTGATTGTTTAAGTTCTACCCTTTCTATAGCCTCTGACTTGCCAATTCTAATAGGAATAGTTCTGTTGTCTGCCAACATAAAAACTGAGATCATCTCTGCCACTTCAATGTTCCCCCATGAACTCACAGTTTTCATCTTCCAAGGTACCACACTTAGCTCAGCGACTCTGTTCCCATTCGCAGACCAACAGAAGCTTTTGCTGTCCTTTTTGATATTTAGTGGAGGTCTCTTTTGTAAATTAACTTACCTATTTTTATTTATAATTTTTAATATCCCTTTGTTTCTGTTTGAAACTTTCCTAATGTTTGACCCTTCCAGAGGTCCAGAATAACATTTCACAACGGGCTGAAAAGTTAAAAAAACACGACGTTGAAACTTTTTGAAATCGCCCCTTTCTGGAGGCTGGGGGCCGGCAAAACGATCGCCCCGCCCCCATTGTCACCGATTGTTTGGTGGCCTCCCCAACCACGCCCCCTCAACCCAGGAGACGTCACAATCCTGGGCCCCACCCCTTGTGAGCTGGCGCATGTGCAGTGCAGGTCCTGCAGCAGGACTGAGGCGGTGTTACTGAGTGTGGGAGGAGAATGGTGCCGGTGGCTGAAGTAATAAGAACCGCTGGAAAAGCTGAGCAGGTCCGGCAGCTCGTGCCGAGAGAAATCATTTGGGGTCCCGGTGATCCTCCTTCAGAACAGGACCAGGTTTCAGAAACATCCCGGGGAGGTCGCCAGGCCCGAGCGCCAAGACCTGGCTCCTGCCCCCGGGGAGAGGAGACAGTGAGACAGGGTAGGATTGGAAACCGCGGGAGGAGGGAGACTGGGGAGTTTATAAACTCCTAGGGGAGGCCTGAGGCCTCCAATAAAATCACCACAGGCCCAGTGTTTACTTCACCGGCGAAGGCGCTCTCGGGTTGCCCGGGCAACCGGCCGCCATCTTTGTAAGGGTCAGGCGCATGTTGTCTTGGGGCGGGGAGCGCGGGCGGCCATCTTGGTGAGGGCACCATCAACTGTCATTTCTGGGAGAGAATTCCAACCTCGTGGTAACCTCGGCCTTTGCCGAGTTTAATTCCCCAGACTGTCCAGCGATGTGCAGGTTAGAGGGGGTTCAGCCATGCTAAATTACTGATAATGCCCAAGGATGTACTTGTTAGTGTATGTTGACCATGCTAATTTACCCCCAGTGTCCAGAGGTGTGCAGGTTAGAGTGGATTGGCCGAGGTAAGTTTATCCATAGTGTTCGGGGTTCTGCAGGTTAGGGTGAAGGTCTGGACCCCCTCAATCGGCTCTCTCGATCCGAGATCGGTCAAAAGAATCACCATGAGTACGGTCTATTTAAAGCAAGGTGATCAGCTTAATGACATAAGGCAGCCTTGCACAAATTTGTCCAGCAACACAGGTTAAAAGCTTCTGTGTTCCGTGGCAAAATTACACAATTACATTTGAAAATTACGCATTATTTATTTTTGCGACAGCGCAGCCTGAATTACAATAAAAGACCAATAAAATGTAATAAGGTGACATGATTGACAGCAGGTTAGTCCAATGATATTTCCTGGGAAACAGATTGTTTTACGCGCAAAATCATCCCATGCTTGTTAGTTCAAGATTAGTTCGAATACCAAATTACTTATGATTCATATTATGCAAACTCCATTGTTCTCTTTTATTTCTAAATCCAACCAACTCAGCAAAGCAGCAATTCAAGTTCAATGTCAAATCATAACCTGAAGCCATTTTGTTATATTTATTTAAAAATATTATTTAAAATTGAATTTTGTGGTTAATGAAAACCTCCATACACCTGTTGCTCCTAACAGCCTAAATTCAAATTTTAAATCCTCATCTCAATAAAGCAGCAGTTGTCTCATTATCCAAAAGGTGGAGACCACAAACGATATAAGTACGGTTTTGATGACTAATAACTCCTGAAAATGCTCCAACAGAAAAAAGTACAGAGAGCTGCATATCCCAAAGAGTGATATTACTGTTTTGTATTTGGATTCTTCCATTCTATGCAAAACTCAGGGGAGACTATGTTCCTACAGTTACAGCACGAGGAGTACTTACCTTATTCAAAATAATAACCAGGTTTAGTGTAGGTAAGGGAGGGACCTTGCCAATAAGAGGCATGCCTGTCTTTGTGACTTCCTTGAGGCTGTTCAATAGATAGGTCTTTCGGTAAGAGATGCGGTTATTGTCCCAGAACAGTTCCACCCATCCCATAACTGGGAAGACATTGGTGTCAGTCGGGTTCAGAGTCTTTTGCTGAAGTCAGCACATAACAGACCACTTCATCCCTGCCAAATATACTATTGTGACTTTGAAGAAACAAATTGTAATCGAAAGATAACATTTCCCTATCTTCTCTTTTGCGGTGTGACCTATTTGGATGGGGCAAGGCTTACCAGGGTAGCTCATAGCACAACTGGTATAAAACTGGCACACAACACCTTGACAGGGTAAAGACCATTTAGACTTGTTCTGTAAATGAACTGTTCAATCTCTGACCACTGCAGTAGTCATTCTTGGTAATGCTCAGTCCCTCAGCAGACGAGGACATCTTCCTGGCATAGTTGGCACACAGTCTCTGGTTGCTCAGGATCGCACAGGTAAACTGTCCCTTGTGCACCAATGCTGGCAATGGCAAGTCCACACAGCAGGGCAAGTTCGATCTTTATCATCTTCCCCCTTGCAAGGGGCTTGTCTGATGAGCTTGCAATGATGGCGATGAACACAGGGGAAGATGAGAATTTAAAATTTGAATTTAGGCTGTTGTTAGGAGCAACAGGTGTATGTAGATTTTTATAAACCACAAAATGACTTTTCAATTTAAAATGGCTTCAGGTTATGATTTGATCCTGTGAACTTGAATTGCTGCTTTGCTGAGTTGGTTAGCTTTGGGGAAAAGAAAACAATGGAGTTTAATAATATGAATCATATGAATTTGGTATTCAAACTAACCTTGAACTCGCAAGCACGGGATGATTTTGAGAGTAAAACAATCTGTTTCCTAGAAAATATTGGACTACCCTGCTGTCAATCATGTCACCTTATTACATTTGATTGGTCTTTTAAGGCTGTGCTTTCTCTTAAATTACACATCATTTACATGTTTTTTTCGAAAGTAATTCTGCAATTTCGCCACGGAGCTCAGAAGCTTTAACTTCTGTGTTGCTGTACAGAATTGCGTCAGACTGCCTTGCTTTATTAAACTAATAACTTTGCTTTTTACAGTCCGCATCCCGTTTGTTCTTTGACCGATCTCGAGACGGAGGGGTCCTGCCTGGGATCCAGATCTTCAAGGGTGGATTGGCCATGCTAAATTCCGTCCATAGTGTCCAGGGATGTGTAAGTTCGGTGTATGACTCTGGGATAAATGTCGGGCAATAAGGGGAGGGATATGGGTGAATTACCATTCAGAACGTTGGTTTGGACTTGTTGGGCCGAGTGGCCTGCTTCCACACTGTGAGGATTCTTTGAAGGGAAGGGATTTTTGCAAACTGCTCTCCTTCCATCTGCTGCAGAGTTCTCCTGTCGGCCTGTCCCCGCTCCCTGCCCCATTTTTGACATCACAACGCAGAAGTGGCCGTATCAGTTTCAATGTGAAACACCCTCCTCTGGGCAACTCCTCATCATGGGACGGAGAGAGGGAGGTGGTAATCTGTTCACTTGTAGCAACTGGAGTGAATCCAAGGAGGGAATCTACTCTGCCAATTCAGGTATGTGTCTTAATTACCCGGGTGAGGAGGGACGGATGATAGCAATTGGGGAGGGGGAGATACTTAATTTTTATTTTTAAAATGCATCTGATTCCCACAAATAAATGCATCAGGTTCAAGTACAGCACGTGCAATGATCCACGTTGCAGCTTCAAGCTGGCTGCAACAGTTTTACATCCTCTGTTCTTGCTCCGTGTTGGCTCCGGCACATTTGGTTTCGTTCCCTCATCTTTCTGCACCCCCCCCCCCCACCCCCCGAAGTGTTGATGCTTCCAAACTGACCCTCAAAAGTTCAGGTTATACTTCCATTCTTTCCCAGTTTTCAAAACCCACAAAATACAACTTTCCCAATCCTCTGAGTATCGGGGTTGGGAGGTTATGTTGTGGCTGTAGAGGACATTGGTTAGGCCACTTTTGCTCTCGCTTCTATCAAAAGGACATTGTGAAACTTGAAAGGGTTCAGAAAAGATTTACAAGGATGCTGCCAGTGTTGGAGGGTTTGCGCTGAATTGTTTTGGGCTGTTTTCCCCGAGTGTGGCAAAGGCCTTTGTATACACTTATAAAATCATTAAAGGCATGGATTGGGTAAAGAGACGAGATATTGTCCCCTGGGTTTGGGGGTGTCCAGAACTAAAGTGTAATAGCTTTAGGGTGAGGTGGATGAGCAAAGACTTAAAAGAAACCTAAGGGCAACTTTTTAACTCAGGGTAGTGAGCGTAAAGAATGAGCTGCCAGAGGAAATGGTGGAGGCTGGTACAATTACAGTATGTGAATGGCATCTGGATGGTTTCTGAATAGGAAGGGTTCAGAGGGGTATGGGCCATGTGCTGGCATTTGGGACTAGATTAATTTAGAACTAGATTAATTTAGAATATCTAGTCAACATCAATGAATTCAGACCATAAGACACAGAAGTGGAAGGAAGGCCATTCAGCCCATTGAGTCCATTCTGTCATTTAATCATGGCTGATGGACATTTCAGCTCCACTTACCCACAGTCTCCCCGTAGCCCTTAATTCCTTCATCAAGAATTTATCAATCTCTGCCTTGAAGACATTTAACGTCCTGGCCTCCATTGCGCTCCCTGGCAATGAATTCCACAGGCCCACACTCTCTGGCTGAAGAAATGTCTCCTCATTTCTGTTCTAAATTAACCCCCTCTAATTATCAGGCTGTGTCCCTGGATCCTAGTCTCCTCCGCCGAATGGAAACAACTTCCCAATATTCACCCTTTCTAAGCCAAGCATAATCTTGTAAGTTTCTATTAGATCTCTCCTCAACCTACCGAACGCTAATGAATACAATCCCAGGATCATCAGCCATTCATCGTATGTTAGGCGTACCATTCCAGGGATCGACCGTGTGAATCTGCTGGACACACTCTAGTGCCAGTATATTCTGCTGTTACTGCCGCTGAGTCACTCCTTGAACCCTGTTTAGTGGGTGAAGTGGGAGGTGCAAGAGGATCCTTTCTGTCGGACTTGCTGATCTCGCACCCACTTTATTTCCAGTGATGTCTGACAGCACCTTCCCGACGGAATTGATCTGCAGGAGCAAATGGAGGACATTTTTACCCTTGATGGAGCGTAATGTTTGTCCAACCCCTGCAGGTTGTGTCTGAAATAGATACATTTGTCTCTGTCCCATTGAGTCTCCAGCACAGGGCCAGGCTGGTCGGCTCAATTGGCCTCTATCAGTGTTTTCGCTCTGCCTGAGCCTCCACCCACCCCTCTTCATTGCCCCTTCCCATCCCTCATCAGCAAACTGGTATCCCCCACTTATCACACGTTTGCTTTATGCTTTGCTTTTACAAAAGACCCACATTAGTACCTGTTTTCGCTTATCAAAAGAAATCCAAAGAGGATTTTTGCTTTCATGAGAGGCAACGTCCTCGTGAACCTTCTCTGCACCCTCTCCCAGAGCATCCACGTCCTTCCGGTAGCATGCTGGCCAGAACTGCACGCAATGTTATGAATGTGGCCAGAATAAATAGCTGTAACATATCTCGCTAACTCTTCCACTCTAGGCAAGCGTGCTGTATGCCTTCTTGACCACGTGCCTGCCTGCTTTGCCACTTTCAGGGATCTATTTGCCCAGATCCCTCTGTATGCCAGATCTCCTATGCGTTCTCTAATTTAATGTACGCTTCTTGTATTTCCTTCTCTTCCTTTCTCCCTCATCTGTATCCAGCTTCCCCTTAATTGTATTCCTCTCTTCATCTCTTTCCCCCCCCGTTCCTCACCCCTCCACACATCAGAGTATCATAAGACCATAGGAGCTGAAATTAGGCCATTCAGCCCATTGTGACTGCTCTGCGATTCAGTCAGGGCTGATAAGTTTCTCAACCCCATTCTCCCAGTAACCTTTGATCCCTTTCATACTCAAGAAACTATCTTTCACAGCTTAAGTGTACTCAATGACCTGGCCTCCACAGTCTTCGGTGGCAGTGAGTTCCATATATTCACCACTCTAGCTGAAGAAGTTTCTCTTTACCTCCATTCTAAAAGGTCTTCCCTTTGGTCTAAGGCTGTGCCCTCGGCTCCTAGCCTTTCCTACCAAAGGAAACATCTTCCCAACATCCAGTCTGTTCAGAATTCTGTCGGCTTCAATTAGATCCCCCGTCATCGTTCTAAATTCCATTAAATATAGACCCAGAGTCCTCAAACATTCCTTATTTGTTCAGATGTTCATTCCTGGGACCATTCTCGTGAATCTCCTCTGAACACACGCCTAGGCCAGTACATCCTTACTGAGATTTGGGCCTAAAACTGCGCACAATAATCCAAATATGGCCTGACCAGGGTGTTACAAAGCCTCAAGTACATCCCTACTTTTACATTCAAGTCCTGTCAAATTAAATGTCATCATTGTATTTGCCTTCCTAACTACTGTCTCAACCTGTAAGTTTACCTTGAGAGAATCCTGGACTAGAACACCCAAGTCTCTTTGCACCTTAGATTTCTGCATTTTCTTCAGTTCCAAGGGTGACTGTTGGTGTTGGGGCAGCACCAGAGATTTCCTGACATGCGGATTGTATTCGGGGGTACCAAGTAATCTGAGGAACTGGCAGTATCTCAGGAGAAATAGTTATTCCTGGAGGAGGTAGAGAGGAATGTGGTGTGATTCTGTAAACTCGAGGTCTCCAGAAGTGTGCAGAGGTGGTGTGAGAATTTATCACCATAAATTTGAAAGCGAGGAAACTCCACCAGAATTCAATTATCAGACATGACAGGCCAATGGTGTCTATCTGTGATGTTAGAATTCTATGATGCTTGGAACTGAAACTTAACTTTAAACCCCATGTATTTAATCTCCTTTGTAATAGAGGCCTCTATTTGTATTTTTCAATTGATTTTTGTACCTGTCTGCTACTTTTGACGATTTGTGTACTTGGTCTCCAAAGTCTTTTTTCCCCTTTTATAGTGCTTAGTTTCTAATAATTTCGCAGTTCTCCAATCAGTCTTTCTTGGGTGAAAAGTAAATGGTTCTGATGTTGTCGTATTGGGTGACATTAAACATTTTTTCCACTCATTCCTTTAACCCATGAATGCTGTTTAGCTTCTTCCTGCTCCTTTCTGCACAAGTTGATGCCCCTCTGCCCCTGGATAGTTGATAGTTGACCAAGAACTGGATAGGTGTCCCCTTGTTCCAACCTCTCGAGCAATAAGCTCTCAGTAACCAAGGACAAAGGTCTTGGACTCCAATTGTTAGTCGTAAACCTCCACTAGGGACAGATTCTTTGGACATGATCTTTGCTTTTGGCACAGAGGCAGGAAACATCTCACCTGTTTCAGATAAATCAAATTACTGACTGTCAACTCCTTTGATACTGACACTGTCATGACACTGTCAACTCCTTTGATGCTGAGCAGCGTGAATTGAGAATTTACTGGCCCAACAAGAATGGATTTCCCAAACTGCCACAGTGTTGGTGACAGTCATACATACCAGACCAGCTGCTACAAGGGATCAGCCTTCTCTCTGAATCAGGAGGTCACAGGTTTAAATCACAGGATGTTGCTGGTAAGAGGTTCAGTGATGGAAATGTCATTCAGTGGAAAATACTAATACCTCCCAGAAATTATGGCGAATGTCGGGGCTAGTATAAATGAAGAACTGACGGATGTTCATATGTATGAAACAAAAATGCATCAGTGAATTGAATAGGATTTAAAGTAGCTAAATTCCCTGGGCTTGGGGGTTAACACTAGTTCACTGGAAAGTGGCACATGTCATCTCACTGTTTTAGAAAGAAGGAAGAGAGCACAGGGAATCTATAATGAAAGGTACTACAACAACAGGACAGTTAAAAATTAATGATAGGACTGAGCAGAATCAACATGGGCTTATTGGAAATATATGCTAGTCAAACTCAGGTCATTATAGCTAGCAGAATATATGAATGTCCAAATTAGGAGCTGAAGTAAGCCATTCGGCTCTTTAAGCTGCTCCACTCCAAGAAGATAATGGCTGATTACTTTGTGTTATACATTGCACATTCGTATCCATCCCCATAACCTTGGATTCTTCTTAAGCTAAGGAATTAATCTACTTCTGCCTTAGAAATATTCAAAGTCCTGCCTCCGCTATCTTCTGTCGCAAAGTATTCCAAAGCTGCACAACCTTCCAAAAAATTTCCCTCCTTCTTTGTCACAAATGATTGCATTTTTTATCATCTATGTTTTGTCATCTACCAAAATGATTTTGATTCAAGCATAAGAGGTACAGTTAGTAAGTTTGCAGATGACACCAAAATTGGAGGTGTAGTGATTAGCGAAGAGAGTGACCTCAGATTACAACAGGATCTTGACCAGATGGGCCAATGGGCTGAGAAGTGACAGATGGTGTTTAATTCAGATGAATGCGAGGTGCTGCATTTTGGGAAAGCCAATCTGAGCAGGACTTATGCACTTATTGGTAAGGTCCTCGGGAGTGTTGCTGAACAAAGAGACCTTGGAGTGAAGGTTCATAGCTCCTTGAAAGTGGAGTCGCAGGTAGATAGGATAGTGAAGAAGGCATTTGGTTTGCTTTCCTTTATTGGTCAGAGTATTGAGTACATGAGTTGAGCGGACATGTTGCGGCTGTATTGGACATTGATTAGCCCACTGTTGGAATATTACGTGCAATTCTGGTCTCCTTCCTGTTGGAAAGATATTGTGAAACTTGAAAGGGTTCAGAAACTATTTACAAGAATGTTGCCAGGGGTTGGAGGATTTGAGCTGCTGGAGCATCGGAGGCTGAGGGGTGACCTTATAGAGGTTTACAAAATTATGAGGGCATGGATAGGATAAATAGGCAAAGTCTTTTCCCTGGGGTTGGGGAGTCAAGAACAAGAGGGCATAGGTTTAGGGTGAGAGGGGAAAGACATAAAAGAGACCTGAAGGGCAACTTTTTCACGCAGAGGTTGGTATGTGTATGGAATGAGCTGCCAGAGGAAGTGGTAGAGGCTGGTACAACTGCAACATTTAAGAGGCATTTGGATGGGTATATGAATAGGAAGGGTTTGGAGGGATATGGGCCCGGTACTGGCAGGTAGGACGAGATTGGGTTGGGATATCTGGTCAGCATGGACAGCTTGGACCGCAGGGTCTGTTTCTATGTTGTACATCTCTATGACTCTATAAATGGGTGATCTAATTGTTCGTTCACATTTAGGGCATAAACCCTTCATCAGCAATGAGGCTTGTGGGCCGGGAGGGCTGAGAGATAAATGAAAGGGAGGGGGTGGTGTTGGGGAGAAGGTAGCTGAGAATGTGATAAACAGATGAAGATGATTGGTCGGAGAGGAGGGTGGGGCGGATAGATGGGAAAGGTGATGGACAGGTCAGGAGGGCGAGTGGAGGCTTGGGGCTGTGATAAGGTGGGGGGGGGGAAAGAGGAGGAGGAGGAGGAGGAGGATACATGAGGAAACTTTTGAATTCCACATTGATCCCATGTGGTTACAGGGTCCCAAGGTGGAAAAAGAGGTGTTCTTCCACCAGGTGTCAGGTGGTCAGGGTTTGGCGATGGAGACAGCCCAGGACCTCCATGATCTTGATGGAATGGGAGGGGGAGTTGAAATGTTCTGCCCCAGGGCGGTGGGGTTTGTGGGTGTCCCAGAGTGGTTCTCTGAAACAATCCACAAGTTGACGTCCTGTCTCTCCGACGTAGAGAAGCCCACATTGGATGCAATGGATACAGTGGATGACACTGGTGGAGGTCGAGGGAAATTTCTGTCAGATGTGGAAGGATCCTTTGGGGCCTTGGATGGAGGTGAGAGGAGTGGTATGGACACATGTTTTACACTTCCTGTGGTGGCAGGGAAGGGGCCGGGAGTGGGGTGTGGGCTGGTTGTGGGCGCATGGACCTGACGAGGGAGTCGCAAAGGAAATGGCCTCTCTGGAATGCTGGTAGGGGTGGGGAGAGAAAAATATACCTGGTGGTGGGGTCCGTTTGTAGGGAGCAGAGGCTGATGTGATGTATCCGGAGGTTGGTGGGGTGGAAGGTGAGGACGGTTGGGGGTGGGTCCTGTCCTTGTTCCATTGGGAGGGGTGGGGTTCAAGGGCGGTGTTGCAGGATGTGGAGGAGATGTGCTGGAGGGCATTGTCGACCACGTGGGAAGAGAAATTGCGAACTTGGAAGGAGGAGGCCCTCTGGGATTTTCTACGGTGGAATTGGTCATCCTGGGAACAGATGCGGCAGAGGAATTTGGAATAAGGGATTGCGTTTTTACTGGAGGTGGGGTGGGAGGAGGCGTAATCTAGGTAGCTCTGGGAGTCGGTGGGCTTGTAGTAGATGTCCACGGTTAGTCGGTAGCCAGAGATGGAGAGGTCCTGGAAAGGGAGATGGTCCAGGTGAATTTGAGGTCGGGGTGAAAGGTGTTGATAAAGATGACGAACTGTTCAAACTCCTTGTGAGAGCATGAAGTGGCACCAATATGGTCATCGATGTACTGGAGGAACAGGTGTAAGCTGAGGAAAATGGACTGTTCCACGTACCCGACAAAGAGGCAGGCATAGCTCGGTCCCACGCGGGTACTCATGGCTACCCCTTTGGTTTGGATGCCATCTGAGGTTTGTGCGGATCACTTCAGTGAGAACATGCAGTCCTGGGCTCAGTGAGCAGCACTGCAAGCAAAGCTCACAGAATCCCTACAGGGAAACAGGCCCTTCAACCCAACAAGTCCACACCGACCCTCTGAAGAGTAACCCACCCAGACCCATTCCCCTACCCCATTAGTCTACATTACCCCCTAGACACTACACTGCACCTACACATCCCTGAACACTCTGGGACAATTTAGCTTGGCTAATTCACTTGCTCATGTTTGGATTGTGGGAGCACCCAGAGGAAACCCTTGCAGACATGGGGGGAGAATGTGCAAACTCCACAAAGACAGTCACCCTGAGGGTGGAATCGAACCCCGGTCCCTGGCGATATGACACAGTGGCACTAATCACTGAGCTACTGTGCCGCCCGTGAGTCAACCTGGGGTTGGGGGAAGATGGGAGGGGTGTGGAGGTGCTGTCTAGCAGAAAACCAAGAGAGCTCGCTGACGCTCCCACTGCACCCACTGTCAGAACGGGCAGGAGGTTCAGTCCTGGGGGTGACCCACATCAGTGTCACTAGCGGAATCTGCTGGTGCCCCCTCTGGTGTCTCTGCAAGTTACTGGACGACGTGAACCTCCACCTGCACTTGGGGCAGGCAAACGGCCTCTCCCCGGTGTGGACCCGCTGGTGCCTCAGCAGGTTGGAGGCCTGGGTAAAGCCCTTCCCGCACTCGACACATCTGAATGGCCTCTCCCCTGTGTGGACCCGCTGGTGGTCCAGCAGGTCAGAGGAGCGTTTAAAGCCCTTCCCACACTCAGGGCAGGGGAACGGCCTCTCCCCGATGTGGACATGGTGGTGCCTCAGCAGGGCAGAGGAATTACTGAAGGCCTTCCTGCACTCTGAAGGGCCTCTCCCCAGTGTGGACCCGCCGGTGGACCAGCAGTTTGGAGGATTTGCTGAAGGTCTTCCCGCACTCAGGGCAGGGGAAGGATCTCACCCCAGTGTGGACCTGCTGGTGGGCCACGAGGGTAGAGGCCTGGGCAAAACTCTTCTCACACTCGGGGCAGGAGAATGGACTCTCTGCAGTATGGATCCACTGGTGGGCCAGCAGGTTGGAGGAGCTGGTAAAGCCCTTCCCGCACTCTGGGCAGGGGAATGGTTTCGGAATGGCAGCCGGTGACGAGCAGTGTCCCGCAGGGTTCAGTGTTGGGGCCGCAGCTGTTCGCATTATATATTAATGATCAGGATGAAGGGACTGGGGGCATTCTAGCGAAGTTTGCAGATGATACGAAGTTAGGTAGACAGGCAGGTAGTACTGAGGAAGTGGGGAGGCTACAGAAGGATCTAGACAGTTTGGGAGAGTGGTCCAGGAAATGGCTGATGGAATTCAACGTGAACAAATGCGAGGTCTTGCACTTTGGCAAAAAGAATAAAAGCATAGACTACTTTCTAAACGGTGAGAAAATCCGTAAAGCCAAAGTACAAAGGGATCTGGGAATGCTAGTCGAGGATTCTCTAAATGTCAACATGCAGGTTGAGTCCATGATTAAGAAAGCGAATGCAATGTTGTCACTTATCTCAAGAGGGTTGGAATATAAAAGCACCGTTGTGCTACTGAGACTTTATAAAGCTCTGGTTAGGCCCTATGTGGAGTACTGTGTCCAGTTTTGGTCCCCATACCTCAGGAAGGACATACTGGCACTGGAACGTGTCCAGCGGAGATTCACACGGATGATCCCTGGAATGGTTGGTCTAACATATGAGGAATGGCTGAGGATCCTGGGATTGTATTCATTGGAGTTTCGAAGATTAAGGGGAGACTTAATAGAGACGTACAAGATAATACATGGCTTGGAAAGGGTGGACGCTAGGAAATGGTTTCCGTTCGGTGAGGAGACTTGGACCCGTGGACACAACCTTAAAATTAGAGGGGGTCAATTCAGAACAGAAATGCGGAGACATTTCTTCAGCCAGAGATTGGTGGGCTTGTGGAATTCATTGCCGCAGAGTGCAGTGGAGGCCGGGACGCTAAATGTCTTCAAGGCAGAGATTGATAATTCCTCGAGACAACAAGAATCTAAGGGCTACAGGGAGAATGCAGGTAAGTGGAGTTGAAATGCCCATCAGCCATGATTGAATGGCAGAGTGGACTCAATGGGCCAAATGGCCTTACTTCCACTCCTATGTCTTATGGTCTCTCCCCAGTGTGACTGCGCCGATGAGTCTCCAGGGCAGACACGAAACTGAAGCATTTCCCACAGTCGCCACACTTCCACAGTTTCTCCATGGGGCAGGATTCCTCCGGGTTCTCCATGGCTGAAGCTTCAGCCGCTCACAAACGTGTGTACAGCCCCTCCCCGGTGTGAATTCCTCTTTCCAGGCCATATAACTGTTTATGGCTCCACACTCAGTGCACTGTAACAGTAGGGTCTCTCATCCAGTCCCACTGATGCTGAAAACGTTATGAAACAGGAACCAAAAAGCATTGCTCCATCTCACAGAATCAGTTGAAAATCTTTGCTGTCCCGATGGATTGAGTGACTGTCAGACAATGATGACTGCAGATGCTGGAGATCAAAGTCAAAAAGTGTAGTGTTGGAAAAACACAGCAGGTCAGGCAGCATCCGAGGAGCAGGAGAGTCAAGCATAAGCTGTTGATTTTGAAACTTCAGTCTTCAGATAGTCTGTGAAAAGAGATTACAAAAGTCATCATTGTCAATCCGGTGGGAGGTGGGGTCGGAATGAGACAACAAGGTATTGACACCGACACCAGAAAGAAACTGAACATAGAGACGTGGCAAACGTTAGTGGCAAGCCAGAGTCAGAGAGAGACACAGCACAGAAACATACCCTTTGGTCCAACTCATCCATGTCGACCAGATATACAAAATTAAACTAGCTCCATTTGGCAGCATTTGGCCAATAACCCTCTAAACCCCTCCTATTCATATACCTATCCAGATGCCTTTTAAATGTCATAATTGTACCAGCACCCACCACTTCCTCCAGCAGCTTTGTACACACACCACCTTCTGCATGAAAAACTTGCCCCTTAGGTCCGTTTCTAACAAATTGCTCTCCATCTAAACCCGTAGCACTATGGCAATCCCAGTCTATGTTTGAAAAGTTAAAATCCCTAACAATAACCATCCCATTACTCTTACAGGTAACTCAAATCTCCATACAAATTTGTTTCTCAATTTCCCACTGACCATGAGGGTGTCTACAACATAATCCCAATAAGGTGATCATCCCTTCCTTATTTCTCAGTTCCAACCAAATAACCTTCCGGGATGTATTCCTAGGAATATCCTCCTTAAGTCCAACAGGAATACTATCCCTTATCAAAAACACCACTCCCTCTCATCTCTTGCCTCCCTTTCTATCCTTCCTGTAGCATTTGTATCCTGAAACATTAAGCTGCCAGTCCTGCCCATCCCTGAGCCACGTTTCTGTAATTGCTATGATATCATATCCCATCTTCCTAATTAAGCCTGGAGTTCAACTGCCTTCCCTGTTAGGCCTCTTGCAATGAAGTAAATGCAGTTTAATTTGTTAGTCCTACCTTGCTCTCTGCTTTGTCCCTTCCTGACCTGACTGTTTGACTCACTCCCTTTCCCAACTGTACCAGTCTCAGATTGATCTCTTTCCTCACTATTTCCCTGGGTACCTCCCCACGCACTCACCTTGCTAGTTTAATTCCTCCCGAGCAGCTCTTGCAAATTTCCCTGCCAGTATATTAGCACTCTTCCAATATTCAGGTGCAATCTATCCTTCTTGTACAGGTCACATCTACTCCAGAAGAGATTCCAATGATCCAAATATGTGAACCCTTCTCCCATTCACCAGCTCCTCAGCCATGCATTCATCTGCTCTATCCTCTCTATTCCAACCCTCACTAGCTCATAGCACTGGCAGTAATCCAGATTTTTCTTGACTCTAGGACCTCTTTTTTAAAATTTGTGCCTGACTTTCTACACTTTCCCTTCAGAATCGCATCCTTTTCCCTTCCTATGTCATTGGTTCCAATGTGTACAATGATCTCCAACTGGTCCCTCTCCCTTTTGAGAACATTCTGCACCCTCTCGGAGACATCCTTGATCCTGGCACCAGGGAGGCGACACACCATTCTGATTATTCGCTGCTAACCACAGAAGCGTCAGTTTGTACCTCTGACTAGAGAGCCCCTTATCACAATTGATCACTTGGAACCCAACGTACCCCTCATTGCATGAGAGCATGTCTCGAGACCAGAAACTTGGCTGTTTGTGCTACATTCCCTGAGAGACCGTCACCCCCTACATTTTCCAAAACAGCAGACTTGTTTGAAATGGGGACAGCCACAGAAGACTCCTGCACTACCTGCCTACCCCTCCTACCTTTCCTGGAGTTAACCCATCTCCCTTACTGTAGCTGTGGCTTTTCTCCCTTCCGATCATTGCCAAACCATCATAGACCCAGGTCTTGTAAATTACTCATTTGCAGCGACAGTTCGAGGTACTTATCCACGCAATCCAATAGGATTTGTAAGCAAACACACTTACTGCAGACATAATCATCAGGAACATGATACTCTCCCTAATCTCCCACATCTGACAGGAAGAGCATATCACTCTCATAAAGGCTCCTTTGCTCCTTCACAATTTACAGACCCAGAAAATAGCACCGTCTTTTTGCTCTTAAAAAGTGCTCCGGGCTAACACAGTACTTGTGGTTTATATTTTTAAAATTTAATCAAGAGACAGATGTCAGTAAAACATATAATCAAGCAAGAATCCACTCCATTCACAACTGCAGACTTACAGCTAAGTTACACGTTAAAGACTATACACTTCTCTGTTCCTGTTCTGTGAGCTCCCCCACACAGGTTCCTCCATGGTCAGCTGTGAAGTTTGCTGTTCATTAACCTTTCCCAGATGCACTGCAATGTCCAGTAACTGCAGATTCACTGCAATGTAAATTTCTTTTTCTCTCTCCCTCACTTTAGACTTCTATCCATGCCCCTTATAAACCTCTATAAAGGTAATCTCTCAGCCTCCTACGCTCCAGGGAAAACAGCCGCAGTCTTTTCAGCCTCTCCCTATAACTCAAACCCTCCAACTCTGGCAACAGCCTTGTAAATCATTTCCAAACTCTTTTAAAGTTTCACAACATCTTTCTAACATAGGAGGCCAGAACTGAATGCAGTATTCCAAAAGTGGCCTAACTAATGTCATGTACAGCCATAACATGACTCCCAACTCCCGTACTCAATGCTCTGCTCAATAAAGGCAAGCGCCACCAAATGCTTTCTTCACTACCGTGTCTTCCTGTGACTCCACTTTCACAGAACTACAAATCTGCACTCCATGGTCTCTTGATGCAGGAACACTCTCCACAGCCTTACCATTAAGTGTGTAAATCCTGCCCTGATGTGCCTTTCCAAGATGCAACACTTCACATTTATCTAAATGAAACTTTATCTGCCACACCTCGACCCATCAGCCCATCCATTCAATTCTAATTTAGATTGAACTTTCTTTCCTCTCTTATTTCCTAAATGCTGAACATCTCCATCCCACACATTCTCCCTCCATTCTCACTTTGCTGAACCTAATCCATGCTGTACCTCATCCTGAAGGGTCTGGTTTACGCTGATTTACAGCCCACGCTTGGGGGATCTAATTGAAACATACAGAATACTGATTCGCCTGGACAGGGTGGATGTTGGGGAGATGTCTCCATTGGTAGGAGAGACTAGGTCCCAAGGGCACAGCCCTAGAGTAAAGGGAAGACCTTTTAGAACACAGATAAAGGGGAAACCTTTGTAGCCAGAGAGTGCGAAACCTATGGAATTCATTGCCACAGAGACTGTGTTGGGCAAGTCACTGAGTATATTCAAGACAGAGATAAATAGGTTCTTGTGTATCAAGGATATTGAGTGTTGCAGGGAGAAAGCAAGAGAATTTGGTTGAGAAACTTGTCAGCCATGATTGAATGGTGGGAGCAGACCTGATTGGCTGAATGGCCTAATTTCTGCTCCTAGGTCTTATGGTCTCTTGCTGTCCTGGACATAGTGAGAGAGAACTGGGAGCAGGAGTAGGCCATTTGGTCTTTCAAGCCTGCACCAACATTGAACTGGATATGAATATACCTACATCTTGGTGGATAGGCTGGGACCTTTTTCACTGGAGCATAGGAGGTTGAGAGGTGATCTTATCAAGCTTTATAAAGTCATGAGGGGTATAGATGAGGTGAATGATGGGTTTCCTTTCCTTAGAGTGGGGGTTTCAAGGTTAGGGAGCAAATTTTGAAGGTGAGTGGAGAAAGATTTTAAAAAGACAGGAGGGACACCTTTGTTTTCCCATGGAGAATGGTTCGTATGTGGAATGAATGTCCAGAGGAAGCGGGGATGCAGGTACAGTTACAACGTTTAAAAGACATTTGGATAAGGACATGAATGGGAAAGGTTTGGAGGAGTTATGGACTAGGCCAGACCACTCAAAACATTCTTAAGCAGGCACCGCAGACCATAACTTTGCTATTTGTTTCAGTAAGTGCACAGTGAAAATTACCCAAAGTTAGCTAGGTTGACTACCAGGATTTAAAACAGATAAATGTATTCACAAGAATACAGAATGAAACACAAAGAACAGAATATAAATACTCACAGAACTCAGTCTATCTAAACTAGACTTAATTATGCTGTTCCTTTCTCCACACAGTCCACTACTGAACTCACTCAAACAAGGCCTCAGCTTTCACAACAGATCACTTGTCTTTCATTATGCAGGTCACTTTGAAAACATAAAAGCTTGGGCCAAAAGTCTCATCGGTTGACATGTAAACAAAAAAGCCAATGAATACTCTTTCCATTTCTGTAAAAAACCATCCATTTTGGAGTCCGGGGCCATTTTACCACCACTCTGAAAAAAACGCCAGGACACAGTATCCTGGAGAAGAAGGACCAGCTTTTTAGAAAAAGGACCAGCTTTGTGACAGAGGGATATGGGCCAAACACTGGCAGATAGGATTAGTTTAGTTTGCAAACATAGCATGGACTAGTTGGACTGAAGGGTCTATTTCTGTGCTGTATGATTCTGTAATGGTCTCAAAACCATTTTCTTTACTTCCCCTATAACCATCCACTTCTTTGTTGTTCAAAAGTCAGATGACCTCAGCCTTGAATATATTCAATGACCAACCCCCCTCCACCCCAACTGCAGGAAGTCAACCCCATTTTTGAACTCAATTCCTATTGCCTTGCTGACTGCTTGCTGCATCTGCCTGACAACTGGTGCAGAAGGACGCTGAGGACCCTTTGTACATCGACACATCATTCCTGATGAAGGGCTCGTGCCCAAAGCATCGACTCTCCTGCTCCTTGGATGCTGCCTGAACTGCTGTGTTTTTCAAGCACCACACTTGACTCTGATCTCCAGCATCTGCAGTCCTCACTTTCTCCACATACCAATATATTATCATTTAAACCATGCACATCCTTTCTGCCTTTTTTTAAAGCAAGAGGCTTTAACTTTACATTGCGGTACTGCATTTGTTGTGCGTTTGCCAACTGAGACACAGACGTGGACCAACTTTTCCAAAGTCTGTCCCCCTCCTGGATTCACTCCCTTTCCCTTCAGTTCGTGCAAGTCAGTAACTGAATCCCAGAACGAAAAAGAAATGAAAAACTGGGTGAGAAAAAAAAAAGAGTGCCGTACCCACAGATGTTGGACAGAGTTGCAGTCTGGCGTGAAGCTCAATCTTCATTCAAAGAGAGAGAGGAACAACCACATCTTGAGAAACTCACAGCCCAACTTCTGCATTCAGACAAAGAGGCGGCTCTGAATGGCAGGAGGACCAGGCTCCTTCCGGTCCTCCGGGTCTCACCATTGGTCCTTCAGAAGGAAGTCAAGCGCTGTTTCCGTGGACAGTTGCTTGCATGCTCAGTGCTTTTGCTGACACCGCAGTACATGCGCAGTTGTTGCTGACACCGCAGTACATGCGCAGTTGTTGCTGACACCGCAGTACATGCGCAGTTGTCGCTGACACCGAGAAGCATGCACAGTACGCTCTGTGGGGGTGGTGGCGTGACTGACAGATTTTAAGCGTCCAAATGTCAATAGCAGAAAAAAAGCTGCAGCCACAATTTTATTTTTCCCTGTGGCTCGACATTTTAATCCTTTTGAATTTCGTCCGGCTTTGTATGTCTTTTCCCCAGGGTAGAGGAAGTCCAAAACTAGCGGCATAGGTTAAGGGTGAGAGGGGAAAGATTTAAAACGGTCTTAAGGGGTAACTTTCATGTAGAGTGTGGTGTGTGTATGGAATGAGCTGCCCAGAGGAAGTGGTGGAGGCTGGTACAATTACAACATTTGAAAGGCATCAGGGCCAGGATGGGTATCTGAATAGGAAGGTGTGAGAGAGATATGGGCGAAATGCTGTCAAATGGGTCACTAGATCAATTTAGGAGATCTGGAGGGGATGGGCGAGTTGGACTGAAGGATCTGTTTCTGTGCTGTATGACTCTATGCGTCTATTTCAATGCAAGTTTCAGAAACATTACTGCAGCTTTTTAAAAAATAAATTAATATGCTTTTAGATGTTAACAACGTTTCTGAATGTATCATTTTAGCTGTTCTTAATTTTAAAGATCAGCCATTTCTTGCGCACCCCTGTCTTCCAGGTAGAGTCATCACTATCGATTCTCTCTCTTTCCTGAGAAAGAGGTACAGCAATCAAAGAGGGCACGAGAAAGCATGGAATGGTAGAAGGGATGGAGAATGGACAGGGGAGTGGGGGTAGAGAGAGAGAGAGAAGATGACAGGGGACAGAGGGTGGGGTGCAGAAAATGAGGGGAAGAGAGAGAAGAAGGCTGAGCACAGAGAATTGGTAGGTGCAGGGTGTGAGGAGAGAGAGTGGACGGTGACCAAAAGTTTGGGGGACTGACAGCACAAATCTCACCTTCCTCAGGACTGGTGTCAGTGTCTCATGAATTGGAACCCACTCCACCCACAGCAGACCTGAGGCAATTGTTTCTCAATAGATGCTTGGCTAATGCAGTAGAATCGTATAATCCTGACAGGCCATTTGGCCCATAAAATTCAGACTGACCTTCCAAACAGTATCCCATCCAGACCCACACGTTTTTCCTGCAGTTCCCCATGGTTAACCGACCCTCAGTTGCACATATGTGGACACTTTAGCAAGGCCGATCCACCCTGAACTGCACCGAGTTAACTCACGCAGACAGAAGGGTGAGAACGTGTTAAAGTCCAGACAGACAGCTGCTCAAGTGTCCCAGGTCCCTGACATTGTGAGTCAGTGGTATGAACCACTGAGCCACCGTGCTGCCCAGAGCTTTCATGTTCTGCTTTGTCCTAGTAGATTCTAACTTCTCATGTGCCCTCAGCAGAGGCTCTCTCCTCCTGACATTCTTGGACCACACCCACTGCAACCTTCTCCAGCCCTGAGCACATCGGTTCCTGAATCCTGGCACCAAACAGACACCAATGCCATCTGTGCTCCTGCTGATAACTGCAGAGAACGGAGACCATCCCTGTCACTGTTCTGTCCCTTACCACCACCTCCCCCTCCCCAATGTTGTTTTTACTCTCACTGCCCAACCAGTTTGCTCCTACCACCTGCAGCCCTCTCTCAGATCCCCTTTACCTGCCAGACCTGCACTTACACCCTCCTGACACTGTCCACTGATGCAAACAAAAGGCTCTCTCCAGAAGGGAATGACCGTCTCCCACAATAAAGTGCCTGGCTAACTTTCCCACTTTATCCTCAACATGTCTGCAGCCTGGCTTCCAGCTCCGTCTCTGTGAACGAATGTCCTCCAGGATGTGTTTGCCCTGGATCACAGCATCCAGAGCCTCCCACCTTCTGCAAATTGAAAGACAAGCCCCAGCCTGCCCTCTCCAATGTGTGTTGTATAACTGATAGCCAAGTACGGAACCCATGAGGATGGCCTCAACATGGACCTTGGTTTCATGTCACACTATAAGTGACCCCACTTACACAGGCTTGTACCCCATTACTTACACACGTTACCAAGCATGGTCGAATGCAAACACATGCTTTTATGCACAAACACACACGCTCTCATGCATGCACACACATCACTTTATGGGGTGAAATTGTAATTGCAGAATTTTATTTGCAGGTACATTATATTTTGCTCAAAAAGCACACAATCTTCAGGCAGTCAATCCATGTGACATGTTATAAATCCTTACTTTGGAAACAGAACCAATCTGACTCAAGATTGGGTTGCAGACAGACTCGAACATGAGTGAATCAGAGGGTTTTCTTTCCCCAGAAAATGATTTCATCATTAGATTCTGAACTCCAGATTTCTGACTGAATTCCAATTCCGCCATCTGCTGTGGTGGAATTCAAACCCAGGAGTCCTGAGAAGTCCCCAGAACTGGGTTGATAGTCCAGTCAATAATGGCACTCGGCCCTTGTTCCTTCAATCACCCTGTGATGGCACATGAACTCACTGGTGCCTCCGCAGGTGGGAGGAGGGGGTGATGCCCTTTCCGCACTGAGAGCAGGTGAGCATGCTGTGCCTGGTGTGGACCCGCTCGTGTGTCTGCAGGCTGGAAGAATTGATGAATCCCTTCCTGTGCTTGGAGCAGGTGATTAGCCATTCTCTGTTGTGGACTCGCTGGTGAACTTCTAAAATCTCAAAACATATAATCAAGAAAGAACCCACTCTATTCACTACTGCAGACTTACGGCAAGGTTACACGTTAAAAACTCTGCAGTAATCTGTTCCTGTGCTGTGAGCTCTCCTACACATGTTCCTCCAAGATCAGCTGTGAATTTTGCTGTTTGTTAATTTTTCCAAGATGTTCAGAGATACATGATTTCAAACAGCAAAGGCAGTAACTATGCAGATTCACTGCTGTATCCGTTAGTAGTATATGTTTCTTTCTCTCTCTCTCTCTCTCTCTCTCTCCCTTACAGACCACGTGCTTGCTGCCTTTGGCTGTCTTTCTCCATTTTGAAATTGCTGTTGTCTTGATTTTTTTTACTCTAAAGTTCCAAAACAATGCATCAGCATATAAAACATTAATTGCTGCTCCTGGAATTCAAGGAAATCGCCTCCAACACTGAAAATACCTCAAAAAAGGAGCAGCTCTTACAGCCACAAATTTTCCAGTCCTCCATCCTGGAGTAGTTCTTGGTGAACCTTCCCATCTCCTAGGTTACAGTTATTCAAATAATTTGCTTTTCTATTTTTGCTAGAAAAGTGGATAACCTCACGTTTATCCACACTAACTGCATCTGACATACATTTGCCCACTCACTCAGACTGTCCAAATAACATTGTATCCTCCTCACAGATCACCCTTCCACCCAGCTTCGTGTCATCTGCAATTTGTGACATATTCCAATTAGTTCCCTCATCTAAATCATTGACACATACTGTGAATACCTGGGGTCCTAGTCCCAATCCCTGCAGTTATAAAACATCGATCTGACTGACCATACAAAATAGCAGATGTTAGCTTGACGATCACAACTGACGAAGACCTGATAACCAATTATGAACCACTGAATTACTAAATCACAGAATCAGGCCATTCAGCCCATCGTGTCCATGCAGCTCTCGAAATGAGCTTTCTGACGTTGTGCAATTTTCCTGACGTTTCCTTGGAAACTGGTACATTGCTTGTCATCAAATAATTTTCCAATGCTCTTACCTGAATCTGCTTCAACCACTGTTCCATGCGATGTCTTCCAGATCTATTTACTCACTGTGTGAAATTTCTTTATCACATCACATTTTCTTCCTTGTAATCGATTTGAAATCTGCATTCTTATTCTCAATGCTTTTACCATGGTGAACAGTTTTTCACTGTCTTTTCTGGGTATGATTTTTCTCATAATTTTCAAAACTTATTTTGAATCTGACTTCAGAGATCAGTCCATGAGGCCAAGCCTCGTCAACAACACAGAAACAACCGAGCATCTAAAGGGACGGCCCCTCAGTCATCGCTGTGAGCCCCATAGCAACCATTGTTACCTGGGCGGCCATGCATTCCAAACCTGGTCTCTCAACATCACTAGTATTGTCCCACAGTTTGAGAAACTGTGATTCTCGTTATGACTATAAAAATGAAACTTTTTAAAAGCGGTTGTTGCTGAGAAGTTTAATCCTTTCTGTCCAGTAGGAAGTCAATGATGTGTTTGAGTTTGAATGATTCAGTGAATCCCTTCCCACATGTGGAGCAAGTGGATCACCACTCCCCCTGTGTGCCTGTGGGGATTACATTCCAGGTCAAACTGGGAATTCGATCTCTTCCTACAGCCTGAACATACTCCTGGTAACTCTCCAGAGGGACTGTGCTTGTGTGGCACAGGTCAGATAATTGGCTGGCTTAGTCCTGCTCCTCGAATGCTGCTGGCCTGCTGTGCTTTTCCAGCACCACTCTAATCTAGATTCTGGTTTCCAGCATCGGCACTCCTTGTTTTTACACAGTACATAAGGATGCCATTCACACTTTCATGTCTGTAATAGTTCCTGAAGCACCCACCTATTCTCCACCCCTATCTCCATCATCTTGCAACTGTCCAGCATCCTCGGTAGTGTAGTGGTTAGTATCCCCATCTGTGACTCAGGACACTGGGGGTGCAATTCCCCGATGGGGAGGATTTGATATTTTTCTGGATGTCATGTCACACAGAGGGAGTGACCCTAACCCTGGATCGGGTTCAAGTCCTGCCTGCTCCAGAGTTCAAAAGTTCACAAATATAGGAGCAGAATTAGGCCATTCAGCCTATCAAGTCTGCTGCATCATTCGATCAAGACTGCTCATCACCCCATCTTCCTGCCTGCTCCCTTGAAAGGGTTCAGAAAAGATTTACACTGATGTTTCCAGAGTTGGAGCATTTGGGAGAGGCTTAATAGGCAGGGGCTGTTTTCCCTAGAGGTTCGGAGGGTGAGGGGTGACCTTATGGACGTTTATGAAACAATGAGAGGCATGGATAGGATAAACAGACAAGGTCTTTTCGATGGGGTGGGGGAGTCCAGAACTAGTCGGCATACATTTAGGGTGAGAGGGGAAAGATGTAAAAGGGACCTAAGGGTCATGTAGAGGGTGTGCTTGTATGGAATGAGCTGCCAGAGGAAGTGGTGGAGGCTGGTAAATTACAGCATTTAACGGGCATCTGGATGAGTAGATGAATAGGAAGGGTTTAGAGGGATATGAGTCAAGTGCTGGCAAATGGGACTAGATTAGGTTAGGATATATTTTGACATGGTCAAGTTGGACTGAAGAGTGTTTCCGTGCTGCACATCTCTATGACTCTATAACAATTGTTCAATGAACTGGTCTGCAATTTCCCACATATGGCCTCCCTCCCATTCTGAATACAGGTGTTACATTAGCATTTTTCCAATCCAATGGAACCATAAGACCATACGACACAGGAGCAGAAATTAGGCCATTCAGTCCATCGAGTCTGCTCCACCATTCAATCATGGCTGAGATGTTTCTCAACTCCATTCTCCAGCCTTTCTTCCCATAACCTTTGATCCCCTTGACAATCAGGAACATATATATATATCAGTCTTAAATAAACACAATGAATCTTTCCCATGTTAAGAATTTTTGGAATATTGTAACTAATGAGTTCACGATCTCCGCTGCCACTTCCTTCAGGAGCCAGGGTGTAGGCCATCAGCATCAGTGGACTTGTCTGTCCTCAAACCAAATAGTTTCCTGTGTACCTTTACCCTCTCAACGTTGATTGTTTAAGTTCTACCCTTTCTATAGCCTCTGACTTGCCAATTCTAATAGGAATAGTTCTGTTGTCTGCCAACATAAAAACTGAGATCATCCCTGCCACTTCAATGTTCCCCCATTAACTCAGTTTTCATCTTCCAAGGTACCACACTTAGCTCAGCGACTCTGTTCCCATTCGCATATCAACAGAAGCTTTTGCTGTCCTTTTTGATATTTAGTGGAGGTCTCTTTTGTAAGTTAACATACCTATTTTTATTTATATTTTTTAATATCCCTTTATTTATGTTTGAAACTTTCCTAATGTTTGACCCTTCCAGAGGTCCTGAATAACATTTCACAACAGGCTGAAAAGTTAAAAAAACACTACGTTTAAACTTTTTTAAATCGCACCTTTCTGGAGGCTGGGGGCCGGCCAAACGATCGCCCCGCCCCCATTGTCACCGATTGTTTGGTGGCCTCCCCAACCACGCCCCCTCAACCCAGGAGACGTCACATACCTGGGCCACACCCCTTGTGAGCTGGCGCATGTGCAGTGCAGGTCCTGCAGCGGGACTGAGGCGGTGTTACTGAGTGTGGGAGGAGAATGGTGCCGGTGGCTGAAGTAATAAGAAGTGCTGGAAAAGCTGAGCAAGTCCGGCAGCTCGTGCCGAGAGAAATCATTTCGGGTCCCGGTGATCCTC
Organism: Chiloscyllium punctatum; assembly: GCF_047496795.1. Lineage (NCBI taxonomy): Eukaryota > Metazoa > Chordata > Chondrichthyes > Orectolobiformes > Hemiscylliidae > Chiloscyllium > Chiloscyllium punctatum. Next base: position 60,116,598 of record NC_092774.1, on the reverse strand, counting down.
CTTCAGAACAGGACCAGGTTTCAGAAACATCCCGGGGAGGTCGCCAGGCCCGAGCGCCAAGACCTGGCTCCTGCCCCCGGAGAGAGGAGACAGTGAGACAGGGTAGGATTGGGAACCGCGGGAGGAGGGAGACTGGGGAGTTTATAAACTCCTAGGGGAGGCCTGAGGCCTCCAATAAAATCACCACAGGCCCAGTGTTTACTTCACGGGCGAAGGCGCTCTCGGGTTGCCCGGGCAACCGGCCGCCATCTTTGTAAGGGTCAGGCGCATGTTGTCTTGGGGCGGGGAGCGCGGGCGGCCATCTTGGTGAGGGCACCATCAACTGTCATTTCTGGGAGAGAATTCCAACCTCGTGGTAACGTCGGCCTTGGCCGAGCTTAATTCCCCAGACTGTCCAGCGATGTGCAGGTTAGAGGGGGGTTCAGCCATGCTAAATGACTGATAATGCCCAAGGATGTTCGAGTTAGTGTATGTTGACCATGCTAATTTACCCCCAGTGTCCAGAGATGTTCAGGTTAGCGTGGATTGGCCGAGGTAAGTTTATCCATAGTGTTCGGGGTTCTGCAGGTTAGGGTGAAGGTCTGGACCCCCTCAATCGGCTCTCTCGATCCGAGATCGGTCAAAAGAATCAGTAGGAGTACGGTCTATTTAAAGCAAGGTTATCAGCTTAATGAGATAAGGCAGCCTAGCACAGATTTGTCCAGCAACACAGGTTAAAAGCTTCTATGTTCCGTGGCAAAATTACATAATTACACTTGAAAATTACGCATTATTTATTTTTGTGACAGCACAGCCTGAATTACAAGAAAAGACCAATAAAATGTAATAAGGTGACATGATTGACAGCAGATTAGTCCAATGATATTTCATGGGAAACCGATTGTTTTACGTGCAAAATCATCCCACGCTTGCTTGTTCAAGATTAGTTCGAATACCAAATTACTTATGATTCATATTATGCAAACTCCATTGTTCTCATTTATTTCTAAATCCAACCAACTCAGTAAAGCAGCAATTCAAGTTCAATGTCAAATCATAACCTGAAGCCATTTTGTTATATTTATTTTAAAATATTATTTACAATTGAAATGCCATTTTGTGGTTAATACAAACCTACATACACCTGTTGCTCCTAACAACAGCCTAAATTCAAATTTTAAATCCTGATCTCAATAAATCAGCAGTTATCTCATTACCCAAAAGGTTGAGACCACAAACGATATAAGTACGGTTTTGATGGCTCATAACTCCTGAAAATCTTCCTACAGAAAAAAGTCACCGAGAGCTGCATATCCCAAAGAGTGATATTACTGTTTTGTAGAGCTTTTGGATTCTTCCATTCGATGCAAAACTCAGGGGAGACTACATTCCTACAGTTACAGCACGAGAAGTACTTACTTTATTCAAAATAAATACCAGGTTTAGTATAGCTAAGGGAGGGACCTTGCCAGTAAGAGGCATGCCTGTCTTTGTGACTTCCTTGAGGCTGTTCAATAGATAGGTCTTTTGGTAAGAGATGCAGTTATTGTCCCAGAACAGTTCCACCCATCCCATAATTGGGAAGACATTGGTGCCAGTAGGGGTCAAAGATTCTTTTGCTGAAGTCAGCACATAACAGACCACTTCATCTCTGCCAAATATTCTATTGTGACTTTGAAGAAACAAATTGTAATCGAAAGATAATATTTCCCTGTCTTCTCTTTTGTGGTGTGACCTATTTGGATGGGGCAAGGCTTACCAGGGTAGCTCATAGCACAACTGGTATCAAACTGGCACACAACACCTTTCCAGGGTAAAGACCATTTAGACTTGTTCTGGAAATGAACTGTTCAATCTCTGACCACTGCAATAGTCATTCTTGGTAATGTTCAGTCCCTCAGCAGACGAGGACATCTTCCTGGCATAGTTGGTACACAGTCTCTGGTTGCTCAGGATCGCACAGGTAAACTGTTCCTTCTTGTGCACCAATGCTGGCAATGGCAAGTCCACACAGCAGGGCAAGTTTGATCTTTATCATCCACCCCCCTTCCCTTGCTTGCAAGGGGCTCGTCTGATGAGCTTGCAATGATGGAGATGAGCCCAGGGGGAGGTGAGAATTTAAAATTTGATTTTAGGCTCTTGTTAGGAGCAACAGGTGTATGTAGGTTTTCATTAACCACAAAATGGCTTTTCAATTTAAAATAGCTTCAGGTTATGATTTGATCCTGTGAACTTGAATTGCTGCTTTGCTGAGTTGGTTAGCTTTGGGGAAAAGAAAACAATGGAGTTTAATAATATGATTCATATGAATTTGGTATTCAAACTAACCTTGAACTCGCAAGCACGGGATGATTTTGAGAGTAAAACCATCTGTTTCCTAGGAAATATTGGACTGGCCTGCTGTCAATCATGTCACCTTATTACATTTGATTGGTCTTTTAAGGCTGTGCTCTCTTAAAAAACATGTAAATGATGCGTAATTTTCGAACGTAATTCTGCAATTTCGCCACGGAGCTCAGAAGCTTTAACTTCTGTGTTGCTGTACAGAATTGCGTCAGACTGCCTTGCTTTATTAAACTGATAACTTTGCTTTGTACAGTCCGCATTCCGTTTGTTCTTTGACCGATCTCGAGACGGAGGGGTCCCGCCTGGGATCCAGATCTTCAAGGGTGGATTGGCCATGCTAAATTCCGTCCATAGTGTCCCGGGATGTGTAAGTTCGGTGTATTACTCTGGGATAAATGTAGGGCAATAAGGGGAGTGATATGGGTGAATTACCATTCAGAACGTTGGTTTGGACTTGTTGGGCCGAGTGGCCTGCTTCCACACTGTGAGGATTCTTTGAAGGGAAGGGATTTTTGCAAACTGCTCTCCTTCCATCTGCTGCAGAGTTCTGCTGTCGGCCTGTCCCCGCTCCCTGCCCCATTTTTGACATTACATCGTGAAAGTGGCCAGATTAGTTTCAACGTGAAATACCCTCCTCTGGGCAACTCCTCATCCTGGGACGGAGAGAGGGAGGTGGTAATCTGTTCACTTGTAGCAACTGGAGTGAATCCAAGGAGGGAATCTACTCTGACAACTCAGGTATGTGTCTTAATTACCGAGGTGAGGAGGGACGGATGATAGCAATTGGGGAGAGGAAGATACTTTATTTTTATTTTTAAAATGCATCTGATTCCCACAAATAAATGCATCAGGTTCAAGTACAGCACGTGCAATGATCCACATTGCAGCTTCAAGCTGGCTGCAACAGTTTTACATCCTCTGTTCTTGCTCCGTGTTGGCTGCAGCACATTTGGTTTCCTTCCCTCATCTCTTCTTTCTGCTCCCCCCACCCCCGAAGTGTTGATGCTTCCAAATTGACCCTCAAAAGTTCAGGTTATACTTCCATTCTTTCCCAGTTTTCAAAACCCACAAAATACAACTTTCCCAATCCTCTGAGTATCGGAGTTGGGAGGTTATGTTGTGGCTGTGCAGGACATTGGTTAGGCCACTTTTGCTCTCACTCCTATCAAAAGGATGTTGTGAAACTTGAAAGGGTTCAGAAAAATTTACAAGGATGCTGCCAGTGTTGGAGGGTTTGAGCTGAATTGTTTTGGGCTGTTTTCCCGAGTGTGGCAAAGGTGTTTGTATACATTTATAAAATCATGAAAGGCATGGATTGGGTAAAGAGACGAGATATTGTCCCCTGGGTTTGGGGGTGTCCAGAACTAAAGTGTAATAGCTTTAGGGTGAGGTGGATGAGCAAACATTTAAAAGAAACCTAAGGGCAACTTTTTAACTCAGACGGTGGTGAGCGTAAAGAATGAGCTGCCAGAGGAAATGGTGGAGGCTGGTACAATTACAATATGTGAATGGCATCTGGATGGTTTCTGAATTGGAAGGGTTTAGAGGAGTATGGGCCATGTGCTGGCATACGGGACTAGATTAATTTAGAATATCTAGTCAACATCAATGAATTAAGACCATAAGACACAGAAGTGGAAGTAAGGCCATTCAGCCCATTGAGTCCATTCTGTCATTTAATCATGGCTGATGGACATTTCAGCTCCATTTACCCACACTCTCCCCGTAGCCCTTAATTCCTTAATTAAGAATTTATCAATCTCTGCCTTGAAGACATTTAAGGTCCTGGCCTCCACTGCACTCCCTGGCAATGAATTCCACAGGCCCACACTCTCTGGCTGAAGAAATGTCTCCTCATTTCTGTTCTAAATTGACCCCCTCTAATTATCAGGCTGTGTCCCTGGATCCTAGTCTCCTCCGCCTAATGGAAACAACTTCCCAGTATCCACCCTTTCTAAGCCAAGCATAATCTTGTAAGTTTCTATTAGATCTCTCCTCAACCTACCGAACGCTAATAAATATAAACCCAGGATCATCAGCCATTCATCGTATGTTAGGCGTACCATTCCAGGGATCAATCGTGTGAATCTCTGCTGGACACACTCTAGTGCCAGTATATTCTGCTGTTACTGCCGCTGAGTCACACCTTGAACCCTGTTTAGTGGGTGAAGTGGGAGGGGCAAGAGGATCCTTTCTTTCGGACTTGCTGCTCTCGCACCCACTTTACTTCTAGTGCTGTCTGACAGCACCTGCCCTACTGAATTGATCTGCAGGAGCAGGTGGAGGACATTTTTACCCTGGATGGAGCATAATGTTTGTCCAACCCCTGCAGGTTGGTATGAAATAGATACATTTGTCTCTGTCCCATTGAGGCTCCAGCACAGGGCTAGGCTGGTCGGCTCAATTGGCCTCTATCAGTGTTTTTGCTCTGCCTGAGCCTCCACCCACCCCTCTTCATCGCCCCTTCCCATCCCACATCAGCAAACTGGTATCCCCCACTATCGCACGTTTGCTTTATGCTGCTTTGCTTTTACAAAAGACCCACATTAGTACCTGTTTTCGCTAATCAAAAGAAATCCAAAGAGGATTTTTGCTTTCATGAGAGGCAACGTCCTAGTGAACCTTCTCTGCACCCTCTCCCAGAGCATCCACGTCCTTCCGGTAGCATGCTGGCCAGAACTGCACGCAATGTTATGAACGTGGCCGGAATAAATAGCTGTAACATAACTTGCTAACTCTTACACTCTAGGCAAGTGTGCTGTATGCCTTCTTGACCATGTGCCTGCCTGCTTTGCCACTTTCAGGAATCTATATGCCCAGATCCCTCTGTATGCCAGATCTCCTATGCGTTCTCTAATTTAATGCACACTTCTTGTATTTCCTTCTCTTCCTTTCTCCCTCATCTGGATCCAGCTTCCCCTTAATTGTATTCCTCTCTTCATCTCTTTTCCCCCCCTGTTCCTCACCCCTCCACACATCAGTGTATCATAAGACCATAGGAGCTGAAATTAGGCCATTCAGCCCATTGTGACTGCTCTGCGATTCAGTCATGGCTGATCAGTTTCTTAACCCCATTCTCCCAGTAACCTTTGATCCCTTTCATACTCAAGAAACTATCTTTCACAGCTTAAATGTACTCAATGACCTGGCCTCCACAGTCTTTGGTGGCAGTGAATTCCATTTATTCACCACTCTAGCTGAAGAAGTTTCTCTTTACCTCCACTCTAAAGGGTCTTCCCTTTGGTCTAAGGCTGTGCCCTCGGCTCCTAGCCTTTCCTACCAAAGTAAACATCTTCCCAACATCCAGTCTGTTCAGAATTCTGTCGGTTTCAATTAGATCCCCCGTCATCGATCTAAATTCCATTAACTATAGACCCAGAGTCCTCAAACATTCATTATTTGTTCAAATGTTCATTCCTGGGACCATTCTCGCGAACCTCCTCTGAACACACGCCTAGGCCAGTACAGCCTTCCTGAGATTTGGGCCCAAAACTGCGCACAATACTCCAAATATGGCCTGACCAGAGTGTTACAAAGCCTCAACTACATCCCTACTTTTACATTCAAGTCCTGTCAAATTAAATGTCATCATTGCATTTGCCTTCCTAACTACTGTCTCAACCCGTAAGTTTACCTTGAGAGAATCCTGGACTAGAACACCCAAGTCGCTTTGCACCTTAGATTTCTGCACTTTCTTCAGTTCCAAGGGTGACTGTTGGTGTCGGGGCAGCACCAGAGATTTCCTGACATGCGGATTGTATTCGGGGGTACCAAGTAATCTGAGGAACTGGCAGTATTTCGGGAGAAATTGTTATTCCTGGAGAAGGTAGAGAGGAATGTGGTGTGATTCTGTAAACTCGAGGTCTCCAGAAGTGTGCAGAGGTGGTGTTACAATTTAACAACATAAATTTGAAAGCGAGGAAACTCCACCAGAATTCAATTATCAGACATGACAGGCCAATGGTGTCTATCTGTGATGTTCGAATTCTATGATGCTTGGAACTGAAACATAACTTTTAACCCCATGTATTTAATCTCCTTTGTAATAGAGGTCTCTATTTGTATTTTTCAATTGGTTTTTGTACCTGTCTGCTACTTTTGATGATTTGTGTACTTGGTCTCCAAAGTCTTTTTCTCCCCCTTTTATAGTGCTTAGTTGCTAATAATTTAGCAGTTCTCCAATCAGTCTTTCTTGGGTGAAAAGTAAATGGTTCTGATGTTGTCGTATTGGGTGACATTAAACATTTTTTCCACTCATTCGTTTAACCCATGAATGCTGTTTAGCTTCTTCCTGCTCCTTTCTGCACAAGTTGATGCCCCTCTGCCCCTGGATAGTTGATAGTTGACCAAGAACTGGATAGGTGTCCCCTTCATCCAACCTCTCGAGCAATAAGCTATCAGTAACCAAGGACAAAGGTCTTGGACTCCAATTGTTAGTAGTAAACCTCCACTAGGGACAGATTCTTTGGACATGATCTTTGATTTTGGCACAGAGGCAGGAAACATCTCACCTGTATCAGATAAATCAAATTACTGACTGTCAACTGCTTTGATACTGAGCAGCGTGAATTGAGTATTTACTGGCCCAACAAGAATGGATTTCCCAAACTGCCACAGTGTTTGTGACAATCATACACCCAAACCAGCTGCGAGTCGGGATCAACCTTCTCTCTGAATCAGGAGGTCACAGGTTTAAATCACAGGATGTTGCTGGTAAGAGGTTCAGTGATGGAACTGTCATTCAGCGGAAAATACTAATAGCTCCCAGAAATTATGGCGAATGTCGGGGCTAGTATAAATGAAGAACTGAAGGATATTAATAAGTATGAAACAAAAATGCATCAGAGAATTGAATAGGATTTAAAGTAGCTAAATTCCCTGGGCTTGGTGGTTAACGCTAGTTCACTGGAAAGTGGTAATTGGAAAGTGGCACATGTCATCCCACTGTTTTATAAAGAAGGAAGAGAGCACAGGGAATCTATAATGAAAGGTACAACAACAGGACAGTTAAATATTAATGATAGGACTGAGCAGAATCAACATGGGCTTATTGGAAATATATAGTGGTCAAACTCAGGTCATTATAGCTAGCAGAATATATGAATGTCCAAATTAGGAGCTGAAGTAAGCCATTCGGCTCATTAAGCTGCTCCACTCCAAGAAGATAATGGCTGATTACTTTGTGTTATACATTGCACATTCGCATCCATCCCCATAACCTTAGATTCTTCTTAAGCAAAGGAATTAATTTACTTCTGCCTTAGAAATATTCAATGGTCCTGCCTCCACTATCTTCTGTCGCAAAGTATTCCAAAGCTGCACAACCTTCCAAAAAATTTCCCTCCTTTGTCACAAATGATTGTGTTTTTTGAAGAAATAACAGAGAGGATTGATGAGGGCAGAGCAGTAGATGTGATCTATATGGACTTCAGTAAGGCGTTCGACAAGGTTCCTCATGGGAGATTGATTAGCAAGGTTAGATCTCACGGAATACAGGAGAACTAGCCACTTGGATATAGAACTGGCTCAAAGGTAGAAGACAGAGGGTGGTGATGGAGGGTTGTGTTTCAGACTGGAGGCCTGTGACCAGTGGAGTGCCACAAGGATCGGTGCTGCACCCTCTACTTTTTGTCATCTACCAAAATGATTTTGATGCGAGCATAAGAGGTACAATTAGTAAGTTTGCAGATGACACCAAAATTGGAGGTGCAGTGGACAGTGAAGAGAGTTACCTCAGATTACAACAGGATCTTGACCAGATGGGCCAATGGGCTGAGAAGTGGCAGATGGAGTTTAATTTAGATAAATGCGAGGTGCTGCATTTTGTGAAAGCAAATCTTAGCAGGACTTATGCACTTATTGGTAAGGTCCTCGGGCTTGTTGCTGAACGAAGAGACCTTGGAGTGCAGGTTCATAGCTCCTTGAAAGTGGAGTCGCAGGTAGATAGGATAGTGAAGAAGGCATTTGGTATGCTTTCCTTTATTGGTCAGAGTATTGAGTACATGAGTTGAGAGGACATGTTGTGACTGTATTGGACATTGGTTAGCCAACTGTTGGAATATTACGTGCAATTCTGGTCTCCTTCCTGTTGGAAAGATGTTGTGAAACTTTAAAGGATTCCGAAACTATTTACAAGAATGTTGCCAGGGTTGGAGGATTTGAGCTGCTGGAGCATCGGAGGCTGAGGGGTGACCTTATAGAGGTTTACAAAATTATGAGGGCATGGATCGGATAAATAGGCAAAGACTTTTCCCTGGGGTCGGAGAGTCAAGAACTACAGGGCAGAGGTTTAGGGTGAGAGGGAAAAGATATAAAAGAGACTTAAAGGGCAACTTTTTCATGTATGGAATGAGCTGCCAGAGGAAGTGGTGGAGGCTGGTACAATTGCAACATTTAAGAGGCATTTGGATGGGTAGATGAATAGGAAGGGTTTGGAGGGATATGGGCCGGGTGCTGGCAGGTGGGACTAGATTGGGTTGGGATATCTGGTCAGCATGGACGGGTTGGACCGAAGGGTCTGTTTCTATGTTGTACATCTGTATGACTCTATAAATGGGTGATCTAATTGTTCGTTCACAACAGTAAGTAAACATCCCTCAACATCCATTTTTTGAAGACCATTCAGGCTCAAAGAAACTTCAATCAAATCACCCCTTGCTATTCCAAACTCTGGTTGAAAGTCAGACCTGCCTGTCTAATGATTTTCCATTAGACAGTCTGTTCATTCTGGGTGTCAATCTAGTTTACCTTCTGTGAATTGCCTTTAATGCATTTTCATTCTTCCTTCGGTAAGGATATCAAAACTGAGCACCGTGTTCAAGATGTCGTCCCACCATTTCTCTGTAACTGAGGCATAATCGCCTTACATTTATGTCATTGGCCTTTCTAATCACTTGCTGTGCTTGCATTCTAACTTATGACTTATTTGCAAGGCCCACGGATCCCTCTGCATCTCAGAATTATGCAGTTGTTCTCCAAGTATGTAACAAATTGCATTTTACCATTTTGTACACCACTTGCAAGAGTTTTGCTTATTTATTTAACCAATCTAACAATCTGCATCCTTGATATGTCATCCCCACAATGTACATCTCCATCTATCTTTGTGTTGCCTGCAAATGTTACCACATACCTTTGATCCCCTCCTGTAAGTCATTGTGGAAAGTTGAGGAGCCAGCAGAGGTGCCTGTTGGAACCCCACCATACATTGTCATTTACAACCAATTTGACAAAAGAACCATTTTTGCATATTCTGTTTTCTGCCAGTCGGTTGATGTTCTATAACTATACTTTACACCATGAGCTCCTCTGTGCAATATGCTTTTCGTGAAAACATGTCAAACAGCTTTAGGATATTCAAGTTCAGTATATCCACAGGCTTCAATTTACATACTCTTTCAAATAATTCCTTTCGGACAGCATGGTGGCACAGTGGCTCCCTCTCATGGCCAGAGACACCTACTTGATTTCAGCCTTGAGTCGACGATCTGGAGTTTGCATGTTCTGTCTATGTCTTTGTGAGTTTCCACTGGGGGCTCCACAGTCCAAAGATGTGTAGGTTGGGTGGAGTAGCCATGCTGGATTGCGTAATGTCCTTGGATGTACAAGCTAGGTGAGTTAGCCATGCTAAATGCAGGGTTACGGAAGTAGAGTGGCGGTCTGGATCTGGGTGGGATGCACTTGAGGGTTGGTGCAGGACATGATCGGCCAAATAGTCTCTTTCCACACTCTTGGAATTGTATGAATAAATTGGTGAAACAACATTTCGTTTTCATATTAGCATGCTGATTCTTTTCAATTACCACGAGCTTTTTGACATGGTGGTTATAATCTCCTTAATTGATTCAAAAACAAATGTTTAATTGCCATAGACTCAAGGGACCACATCTTTCCCTTCGAGAACAGAAATATTAAATATGTTACTCTCCAGTCTGAGGAAAACTTGCCTGAATCTAATAAATCTTGGAAAATTAACATTAATGCAAATATGAACTCATTAGCCACCTTTTAAAATTCTATGATGAAGTCCACCTGCACCCAGAGATTTGCCAGCCCATAGCACCATCAGTTCGCTCAATAGCATTTATCTAATGATTCTCATTTCACCAAACTCCTCTGTTTGTTCAACCTATGGGGTTAAAGGCAGGATTCTTGACCATGTGGTGGAACAGCGGGATCTTGGAGTCCAAGTCCATAGCTCGCTCAAAGTTGCCACCCAGGTTGAGAAGGTTGTTACGAAGGTGTACAGTGTATTGGCTTTCATGAGCAGCGAGTTTGAGCTTAAGAGCTGCAAGGTTATGCTGCAGCTGTATGGAGTATTGGTTAGATCACGCTTGGAATATTGTGTTCACTTTTAGTCACCTAATTTTAGGAGAGATGTGTAGGAAAAATGCCAGAGGAAACATCACAGAAGCGCTTCACAGGAGGCTGCCAAGCACTGAGGATGTTACCTAGACAGGGGACAAAATGTCTGCAACACAAATTCCCAGCTCGGCGAACAGACCCACAACAGGAAGCTGTGTAAGCTGAGAGAGGGTACAGAGGAGATTTACCTCGATGCTGCCTGGAATAGAGGGGATGTCTTAGGTTGGGGGAGCTAGGGCCTTTCTCATTGGAGCGAAGAAGGATGAGAGGTGACTTTATAGAGGTGTACTATATGTTGAGAGGCATAGATAGAACAAATAGCTAGAGACTTTTTCCCCAGGTCAGAAATGACAGGGCATAATTTTAAGGTAATTGGAAGAAGGTTTCGGGGAGATGTCAGAGGTAGGTTTTTTACTCCGATGGTGAGTGCATGGAATGCACTTCCAGGGTTGGAATGAGAGTCAGATACATTTAAGGACATTTAAGCGCCTGCTGAACAAGCACATGGACGGCAGTAAATTGAGGGGTGTGCAGGCTAGTCTCATCTTCAAGTTGGATAAAAGGCTGGTACAACATCGAGGGCTGAAGGGTCTGAACTGTGCTGTATTGTTCTATGTTCTCGCTCCAGAACGATGCAGCAGCAGTATTGGATGAACAATATTGCGTCAAACCCCTTGACCCTTCCAGAGATGGGCACTGTCGATGGAAACTCGGTGAAATTCTGCCAGCAATCAGGTGATAGCCGGGTGGGGGGAGGGTGGCAGCCGTGAGACTGAACTTGCTTACTTGAGGGTTTTTAGTTTTAGTTGCTACGTGCAATGAAGTGTGAATCATTGTTTCAGCAGTTGGTTCTGTGTGTTGTTTCTGAGTCAGTCGCCAAATTAAGGCGATTCACCCACAACCAGAGCAAGAGGCTGGGATTAATATTGACTCCTCTGCATTCAGCATGACATCACGTCAATACTGTTAGAAAGGGAAAGCTGACACCAACTCCCACCCCACCAGAGATCTCAAACCGAAACACCCAAAGACAAGCGCATCACCCTATAATCTGTAAAATTAATGTGAAAAGTGGTGTAACCTGCTCTAATGTTTAAAAATAAATCCCTAACACTCAACAAAAATCCATTTATTTATCCAACAGTAACGGTGAACAGATGAACTAAACTATTAAAAAACTGAATAACTCCCTTCTAACGACTGACTGTTCCAGAATAAAACAAGATTCTCGTGATATGCAGATCCAATAAATATGATTCCCTCTCGTAACAAAAAATGAAATTTAGTCTCTCAGATTACAGCCAGGTTACGTGTCTGTTGGAATATTCTGTGCCGCCTTCTGTTGAATCTTCTGTCAGGAATGCCCTTCTCAGTTTTTTTTTAAATGATGCATTCTCTAATACAGAGATGACTGACATCCAATTTCCCCCTCTCAATAAAACTGAGGATTCTTGGTTCTCACGAGGGGGAGTTAGAGATCTGGGCGTTCAGTCGATTGTACCCTGAAGGTGCATATCTTTTATATCTTTCCCTTCTCACGCTAAACCATAAAGCCCTCTAGTTCTTGACTCCCCGACCCCAGGGAAAAAGACTTTGCCTATTTATAAAGAGACCGAAGGGGCAACTTTTTCATGTCGGGGTGGTGCCGATCCTTTAAGGCGTGGGAACATTTTGACGACATTACTTTCTCTGTCTAGACTTCGCATGACTTGAAAAGCTTCAATCGGGCCAGATTTCAAACTTCCGGACTCCGAAGAGAGCTGTCCCAAATTTCCAATCGACCCTCATCGCTGACATCCCTCAAACACTGCACCACTCACGTCAACTTATTCAACGCTATCTCCAATCATTTCACTTCGCTGCTTTCTGTCCCATTGGTCCTCCAGGGAGCCCAACCTCGTTTTACGAAGGTGCTTTTTGAGAAAATTAAACAAGCACTTTCGCGCGAGTGATGAAACTCGGGCTCGTCCGGGATTTGAACCCGGGATCTCTCACACGTCTGCGTCGACGAAGACCCAAAGCGAGAATCATACCCCTAGACCAACGAGCCCCACGGTTGGTGCGCCGGCGTCCCTGCCCCCGCCCTACCTCTTGAACCAGCTGAGTCTTGCTCATAGTAAAGTTCCAGTTGACATTGGACAGGCTGGGGCTGTTTTCTCTGGAACGTCGGAGGTTGAAGGGTGACTTTATGGAGGCTTACAAAATTATGAGGGGCATGGATAGGATAAATAGGCAAAGTATTTTCCCTGGGGTCGGGGAGTCAAGAACTAGAGGGTTTTAGGGTTTAGGGTGAGAGGGGAAAGATATAAAAGAGACCTAAGGGGCAACTTTTTCAAGCAGCGGGTGGTGCGTGTATGGAATGAGCTGCCAGACAACATGGTGGAGACTGGTACAATTGCAACATTTAAGAGGCGTTTGGATGAATATATGAATAGGAAGGGTTTGGAGGTATATGGGCCGGGTGCTGGCAGGTGGGACTAGATTGGGGTGGGATATCTGGTCGGCATGGACGGGTTGTACCGAAGGGTCTGTTTCCATGCTGTACATCTCTATGACTGTATGAACAGCTGCTTCTCATTCTGTCTCTCTGCTGCCGTTTGCCCGTCCCCAGGAACCGGGCCCTCTCTACTGGCAGAAAATTAAACCGTTTTCTTTCTCAACTTTTCTCTGACACCGGAGTGACCGGTGACAAGTATTGCCCTCCTCAACATAGGGGAGAGAGAACAGGAGAAGACCCCGCAGACCTCCACGAGTGTGTCATCTCAACTCTGCATACTGGGCCTGTGTATCAATGTGAAATATTTACGTCGAAGTTTTTTGGGAAGTAGATGAGAAGGCGAGGTGCATAACAGTGCGCCGTTATACGGGAAAGCTGCTAAACTCGACATTGAGTGAAGAGGGAAGATGGTTTCCCTTCTGGGTTATGCTCCCATCGCGCACCGGCAGACATATCGCCGACGAGCAAATATTAACTCTGTCTAAATTGCCACATTCTGTTTTTACGAACCGTGATTTCACTCAGAAGCACAATTTACCTGCTCCCTCCTGAATATCCTTCCAGGTGAAGCAGCACTTTACCTGCACGTTTGCCGCAACCTAGTCTACTGCATTCGCTGCTCACAGTGTCGTTTCCCCAACGGAGCACGAAGTATAAAGTGGATGACTGCTTCGCAGAACATCTCGGCTCTGCCCGCAAAAAAAGGCCCTGAGCTTCTGCTTTCCTACCACTTTAACACGCCACCATGTTCCCTGGCCAACATCTGTGTCTCAGGCTTGCAGCAGTGTTCCAGCAAAGCTCAGCTCCAGATGGAAGAACAACGCCTCATATTCCACTTCAAAACCCTACAGCCCTCCGGTCTTCCAGATCGAGTTCCATGAGTTTAGGGCCTGAAATCCCCCATGTCCTTGACCCCTACCACACACATACGAGCCCTTGTTATCACATAGTCTGCTACGACACACTACTTATTGTTAGTCACTAACGGTCTCCATTAACAGTTATTCACCCTCCCACACGGTTCGTTATTTACTCCTTTGTCTCTCCTATTGTTCTCTCTCTGAGCTGGCAGGAAAGAGAGCAATGTACACTGGAGACTCTGAGCCAGCTGAAACTTGCTCAGTGTGAAATACATTCCACTTTGCTCCAAGAATTGCAAGCAGCAAAGAGTTTGCAGAACATCTGCTTGTCATTCTGTCCACGGGATGCGGTTTCCGACATGCGGATCGTCTTGTCATTCACGTCGGAACGGACTTGGCGAACTACTGCAGGGAAGGCACGCGTTTCAATTTTATCAGTTCATTGGCATCTCAGAGAAGTGGTTTTGCGATTCAGTTCATAGGAAACCGACGAAGAACAGGAGAAGACCACTCAGACCTCCAAAAGCACGTCACTTGAACGGTTTGAAAGGCAAGGTGCGAAACAGAGTACCATCGCAAAGGCAAGTCGCTCATGGAGGCACTGAACAATAGCAGAGGATGGTTTCGATCCATCGACCTCAGGGTTATGGGCCCAGCACGCTCCCGCTGATTTACTGACCCCAACCACTCCCTGTCCTAAAGCATTCTTCCGAATGTCACTTTTGGTTCTTTTCCTCATGCCTTTAAAACTCTGCCGAATCGTTGCCGATCCTTTCAGGCATGGGAACATTTTGACTACATTACTTTCTCTGTCTCGACTTCGCATGACTTGAAAAGCTTCAATCGGGCCAGATTTCAAACTTCCGTACTCCGAAGAGAGCTGTCCCAAATTTCCAATCGACCCTCATCGCTGACATCCCTCAAACACTGCACCACTCACGTCAACTTATTCAACGCTATCTCCAATCATTTCACTTCGCTGCTTTCTGTCCCATTGGTCCTCCAGGGAGCCCAACCTCGTTTTACGAAGGTGCTTTTTGAGAAAATTAAACAAGCACTTTCGCGCGAGTCATGAAACTCGGGCTCGTCCGGGATTTGAACCCGGGATCTCTCGCACGTCTGCGTCGACGAAGACCCAAAGCGAGAATCATACCCCTAGACCAACGAGCCCCACGGTTGGTGCGCCGGCGTCGCTGCCCCCGCCCTACCTCTTCAACCAGCTGAGTCTTGCTCAGAGTAAAGTTCCAGTTGACATTGGACAGGCTGGGGCTGTTTTCTCTGGAACGTCGGAGGTTGAAGGGTGACTTTATGGAGGCTTACAAAATTATGAGGGGCATGGATAGGATAAATAGGCAAAGTATTTTCCCTGGGGTCGGGGAGTCAAGAACTAGAGGGTTTTAGGGTTTAGGGTGAGAGGGGAAAGATATAAAAGAGACCTAAGGGGCAACTTTTTCAAGCAGCGGGTGATGCGTGTATGGAATGAGCTGCCAGACAACATGGTGGAGACTGGTACAATTGCAACATTTAAGAGGCGTTTGGATGAATATATGAATAGGAAGGGTTTGGAGGTATATGGGCCGGGTGCTGGCAGGTGGGACTAGATTGGGGTGGGATATCTGGTCGGCATGGACGGGTTGTACCGAAGGGTCTGTTTCCATGCTGTACATCTCTATGACTGTATGAACAGCTGCTTCTCATTCTGTCTCTCTGCTGCCGTTTGCCCGTCCCCAGGAACCGGGCCCTCTCTACTGGCAGAAAATTAAACCGTTTTCTTTCTCAACTTTTCTCTGACACCGGAGTGACCGGTGACAAGTATTGCCCTCCTCAACATAGGGGAGAGAGAACAGGAGAAGACCCCGCAGACCTCCACGAGTGTGTCATCTCAACTCTACATACTGGGCCTGTGTATCAATGTGAAATATTTACGTCGAAGTTTTTTGGGAAGTAGATGAGAAGGCGAGGTGCATAACAGTGCGCCGTTATACGGGAAAGCTGCTAAACTCGACATTGAGTGAAGAGGGAAGATGGTTTCCCTTCTGGGTTATGCTCCCATCGCGCACCGGCAGACATATCGCCGACGAACAAATATTAACTCTGTCTAAATTGCCACATTCTGTTTTTACGAACCGTGATTTCACTCAGAAGCACAATTTACCTGCTCCCTCCTGAATATCCTTCCAGGTGAAGCAGCACTTTACCTGCACGTTTGCCGCAACCTAGTCTACTGCATTCGCTGCTCACAGTGTCGTTTCCCCAACGGAGCACGAAGTATAAAGTGGATGACTGCTTCGCAGAACATCTCGGCTCTGCCCGCAAAAAAAGGCCCTGAGCTTCTGCTTTCCTACCACTTTAACACGCCACCATGTTCCCTGGCCAACATCTGTGTCTCAGGCTTGCAGCAGTGTTCCAGCAAAGCTCAGCTCCAGATGGAAGAACAACGCCTCATATTCCACTTCAAAACCCTACAGCCCTCCGGTCTTCCAGATCGAGTTCCATGAGTTTAGGGCCTGAAATCCCCCATGTCCTTGACCCCTACCACACACATACGAGCCCTTGTTATCACATAGTCTGCTACGACACACTACTTATTGTTAGTCACTAACGGTCTCCATTAACAGTTATTCACCCTCCCACACGGTTCGTTATTTACTCCTTTGTCTCTCCTATTGTTCTCTCTCTGAGCTGGCAGGAAAGAGAGCAATGTACACTGGAGACTCTGAGCCAGCTGAAACTTGCTCAGTGTGAAATACATTCCACTTTGCTCCAAGAATTGCAAGCAGCAAAGAGTTTGCAGAACATCTGCTTGTCATTCTGTCCACGGGATGCGGTTTCCGACATGCGGATCGTCTTGTCATTCACGTCGGAACGGACTTGGCGAACTACTGCAGGGAAGGCACGCGTTTCAATTTTATCAGTTCATTGGCATCTCAGAGAAGTGGTTTTGCGATTCAGTTCATAGGAAACCGACGAAGAACAGGAGAAGACCACTCAGACCTCCAAAAGCACGTCACTTGAACGGTTTGAAAGGCAAGGTGCGAAACAGAGTACCATCGCAAAGGCAAGTCGCTCATGGAGGCACTGAACAATAGCAGAGGATGGTTTCGATCCATCGACCTCAGGGTTATGGGCCCAGCACGCTCCCGCTGATTTACTGACCCCAACCACTCCCTGTCCGAAAGCATTCTTCCGAATGTCACTTTTGGTTCTTTTCCTCATGCCTTTAAAACTCTGCCGAATCGTTGCCGATCCTTTCAGGCGTGGGAACATTTTGACTACATTACTTTCTCTGTCTCGACTTCGCATGACTTGAAAAGCTTCAATCGGGCCAGATTTCAAACTTCCGTACTCCGAAGAGAGCTGTCCCAAATTTCCAATCGACCCTCATCGCTGACATCCCTCAAACACTGCACCACTCACGTCAACTTATTCAACGCTATCTCCAATCATTTCACTTCGCTGCTTTCTGTCCCATTGGTCCTCCAGGGGGCCCAACCTCGTTTTTCGAAGGTGCTTTTTGAGAAAATTAAACAAGCACTTTCGCACGATTCATGAAACGCGGGCTCATGCGGGATTTGAACCCAGGAACTCTCGCACGTCGGCGTCGACGATGACCCAAAGCGAGAATCATACCCCTAGACCAACGAGCCACACGATTGGTTAGCCAGCGACCCTGCCCCCGCACTACCTCTTGAACCAGCTGAGTCTTGCTCAGAGTAAAGTCCAGTTGACATTGAACAGGCTGGGGCTGTTTTCTCTGGAACGTCGGAGGTTGAAGGGTGACTTTATGGAGGTTTACAAAATTATGAGGGGCATGGATAGGATAAATAGGCAAAGTCTTTTCCCTGGGGTCGGGGAGTCAAGAACTAGAGGGCATACGTTAAGGGTGAGAGGGGAAAGATATAAAAAAGATCTAAGGGGCAACTTTTTCACGCAGGAGGTGGTGCGTGTATGGAATGAGCTGCCAGAGAAAGTGGCGGAGACTGGTACAATTGCAACATTTAAGAGGCGTTTGGATGGATATATGAATAGGAAGGGTTTGGAGGTATATTGGCCGGGTGCTGGCAGCTGGGATTAGATTGGGGTGGGATATCTGGTCGGCATGGACGGGTTGGACCGAAGGGTCTGTTTCCATGCTGTACATCTCTATGACTGTATGAACAGCTGCTTCTCATTCTGTCTCTCTGCTGCCGTTTGCCCGTCCCCAGGAACCGGGCCCTCTCTACTGGCAGAAAATTAAACCGTTTTCTTTCTCAACTTTTCTCTGACACCGGAGTGACCAGTGACAAGTATTGCCCTCCTCAACATAGGGCACAGAGAACAGGAGAAGACCCCGCAGACCTCCACGGGTGTGTCATCTCAACTCTGCATACTGGGCCTGTGTATCAATGTGAAATATTTACGTCGAAGATTTTTGGGAAGCAGATCAGAAGGCGAGGTGCACAACAGTGCGCCGTTATACGGGAAAGCTGCTAAACTCGACATTGAGTGAATAGGGAAGATGGTTTCCCTTCTGGGTTCTGCTCCCATCGCGCACCGGCAGACATATCGCCGACGAACAAATATTAACTCTGTCTAAATTGCCACATTGTGTTTTTCCGAACCGTGATTTCACTCAGAAGCACAATTTACCTGCTCTCTCCAGAATATCCTTCCAGGCTCGAACATACCTTCCAGGTGAAGCAGCACTTTACCTGCACATTTGCCGCAACCTAGTCTACTGCATTCGGTGCTCACAGTGTCGTTTCCCCAACGGAGCACCAAGTATAAACTGGATGACTGCTTCGCAGAACATCTCGGTTCTGCCCACAAAAACAGGGTCTGAGCTTCTGCTTTCCTGCCACTTTAACACGCCACCATGTTCCCTGGCCAACATCTCTGTCTCAGGCTTGCAGCAGTGTTCCAGCAAAGCTCAGCTCCAGATGGAAGAACACCGCCTCATATTCCACTTCAAAACCCTACAGCCCTCCGGTCTTCAAGATCGAGTTCCATGACTTTAGGGCCTGAAATCCCCCACGTCCTTGACCCCTACCACACACATACGAGCCCTTGTTATCACATAGTCTGCTACGACACACTACTTATTGTTAGCCACTAACGGTCTCCATTAACAGTTATTCACCCTCCCACACGGATCGTTATTCACTCCTTTGTCCCTCCTATTGTTCTCTCTCTGAGCTGGCGGGAAAGAGAGCAGCGTACACTGGAGACTCGGAGCCAGCTGAAACTTGCTCAGTGTGAAATACATTCCACTTTGCTCCAAGAATTGCAAGCAGCAAAGAGTTTCCAGAACATCTGCTTGTCATTCTGTCCCCGGGATGCGGTTTCTGACATGCGGATCGTCTTGTCATTCACGTCGGAACGGACTTGGCGAACTACTGCAGGGAAGGCACGAAACCACAAGGTATGCGTTTCATTGGCATCTCAGAGAAGTGGTTTTGCGATTCAGTTCATAGGAAACCGACGAAGAACAGGAGAAGACCACTCAGACCTCCAAAAGCACCGTACTTGAACGGTTTGAAAGGCAAGGTGCTAAACAAACAGAGTACCATCGCAAAGGCAAGTCGCTCAAGGAGGCACTGAACAATAGCAGAGGATGGTTTCGACCCACCGACCTCTGGGTTATGGGCCCAGCACGCTCCCGCTGCGCCACTCCGCTCGTACGCACAACGTGACGCTCCACAGGTCCCTTCAGCCTTTCGTCTGGCGCGTGGCATGCACGTTCAAGACTGATGTCAAAGATCCTCACTGCTGTCGTCTTCTCTGGCGTTGCGCAGACGTATGGAGGCTGTGTAAATATAAACTTTTTCTAACTTCCCACATTCTCTTGTGATTTCACTCTGAATAGACGCCATGCGGCCCTCCTTCGCTCTGCTGGGTCGACACAGTAAGTAAACGTGGGTCTCTATTCGTATCATTCTCTTGCCTTCTCCATGTAATTCTGCACATTGTTACTTTAAACATGATCACCGAATTCCCGTTTGCGTCTAATGAATCTGCCTCTTTGTCAGTGTCAGTTAGGGATTTACTGACCCCAACCACTCCCTGTACGAAAGCATTCTTCCTAATGTCACTTTCGGTTCTTTTCCTCATGCCTTTAAAACTCTGCCGAATCCTTGCCGATCCTTTCAGGCGTGGGAACATTTTGACTACATTACTTTCTCTGTCTAGACTTCGCATGACTTGAAAAGTTTCAATCGGGCCAGATTTCAAACTTCCGTACTCCGACGAGAGCTGTCCCAAATTTCCAATCGACCCTCATCGCTGACATCCCTCAAACACTGCACCACTCACGTCAACTTATTCAACGATACCTCCAATCATTTCACTTCGCTGCTTTCTGTCCCATTGGGCCTCCAGGGAGCCCAACCTCGTTTTACGAAGGTGCTTTTTGAGAAAATTAAGCGAGAACTTTCGCGCGATTCACGAAACTCGGGCTCGTCCTGGATTTGAACGCGTGATCTCTCGCACGTCTGCGTCGACGAAGACCCAAAGCGAGAAACATACCCCTAGACCAACGAGCCACACGGTTGGCGCGCCAGCGTCCCTGCCCCCGCCCTACCTCTTGAACCAGCTGAGTCTTGCTCAGAGTAAAGTTCCAGTTGACATTGAACAGGCTGGGGCTGTTTTCTCTGGAACGTCGGAGGTTGGAGGGTGGCTTTATGGAGGTTTACAAAATTATGAGGGGCATGGATAGGATAAATAGGCAAAGTCTTTTCCCTGGGGTCGGGGAGTCAAGAACTAGAGGGCTTTAGGGTTTAGGGTGAGAGGGGAAAGATATAAAAGAAACCTAAGGGGCAACCTTTTCACGCAGGTGGTGGTGCGTATATGGAATGGGCTGCCAGAGAAAGTGGCGGAGATTGGTACAATTGCAACATTTAAGAGGCGTTTGGATGGATATATGAATAGGAAGGGTTTGGAGGTATATGGGCCGGGTGCTGGCAGCTGGGATTAGATTGGGGTGGGATATCTGGTCGGCATGGACGGGTTGGACCGAAGGGTCTGTTTCCATGCTGTACATCTCTATGACTGTATGAACAGCTGCTTCTCATTCTGTCTCTCTGCTGCCGTTTGCCCGTCCCCAGGAACCGGGCCCTCTCTACTGGCAAAAATTAAACCGTTTTCTTTCTCAACTTTTCTCTGACACCGGAGTGACCAGTGACAAGTATTGCCCTCCTCAACATAGGGCACAGAGAACAGGAGAAGACCCCGCAGACTTCCACGGGTGTGTCATCTCAACTCTGCATACTGGGCCTGTGTATGAATGTGAAATATTTACGTCGAAGATTTTTGGGAAGCAGATCAGAAGGCGAGGTGCACAACAGTGCGCCGTTATACGGGAAAGCTGCTAAACTCGACATTGAGTGAATAGGGAAGATGGTTTCCCTTCTGGGTTCTGCTCCCATCGCGCACCGGCAGACATATCGCCGACGAACAAATATTAACTCTGTCTAAATTGCCACATTGTGTTTTTCCGAACCGTGATTTCACTCAGAAGCACAATTTACCTGCTCCCTCCTGAATATCCTTCCAGGCTCGAACATACCTTCCAGGTGAAGCAGCACGTTACCTGCACATTTGCCGCAACCTAGTCTACTGCATTCGCTGCTCACACTGTCGTTTCCCCAACGGAGCACCAAGTATAAACTGGATGACTGCTTCGCAGAACATCTCGGTTCTGCCCGCGAAAAAAGGCTCTGAGCTTCTGCTTTCCTACCACTTTAACACGCCACCGTGTTCCCTGGCCAACATCTCTGTCTCAGGCTTACAGCAGTGTTCCAGCAAAGCTCAGCTCCAGATGGAAGAACAACGCCTCATATTCCACTTCAAAACCCTACAGCCCTCCGGTCTTCAAGATCGAGTTCCATGACTTTAGGACCTCAAATCCCCCACGTCCTTGACCCCTACCACACACATACGAGCCCTTGTTATCACATAGTCTGCTACGACACACTACTTATTGTTAGCCACTAACGGTCTCCATTAACAGTTATTCACCCTCCCACACGGATCGTTATTCACTCCTTTGTCCCTCCTATTGTTCTCTCTCTGAGCTGGCGGGAAAGAGAGCAGCGTACACTGGAGACTCGGAGCCAGCTGAAACTTGCTCAGTGTGAAATACATTCCACTTTGCTCCAAGAATTGCAAGCAGCAAAGAGTTTCCAGAACATCTGCTTGTCATTCTGTCCCCGGGATGCGGTTTCTGACATGCGGATCGTCTTGTCATTCACGTCGGAACGGACTTGGCGAACTACTGCAGGGAAGGCACGAAACCACAAGGTATGCTTTTCAATGTTATCAGTTCATTGGCATCTCAGAGAAGTGGTTTTGCGATTCAGTTCATAGGAAACCGACGAAGAACAGGAGAAGACCACTCAGACCTCCAAAAGCACGTAATTTGAACGTTGTGAGTTTCGCGACAGTATCGGTATGATACTGGGCATGTAGACACTCAGGAAGTAGTTTGAAAGGCAAGATGCTGAACAGAGTACTCTCAGGGAAGATGGTTTCCCTTCTGGCTTATGCTCCCATCACGCACCGGCAGACATATCGCCGACAAGCAAATATTAACTCTGTCTAAATTGCCACATTCTGTTTTTACTCAGAAGCACAATTTACCTGCTCCTTCCTGAATATCCTTCCAGGCTCGAACATACCTTTCAGGTGAAGCAGCACTTTACCTGCACATTTTCCGCAACCTCATCTACTGCATTCGCTCGTCTTCGTGACTTTAAATCTCTGCCGAATCACTATAGATCCTTTCAGGCATGGGAGCATTTTCACAGCATTATTTCCTGTTTCTAGGCTCCTACTGACTTGGAAACCTTCGGTTCTCCGAGGAGAGCTGGCCCAATTTTTCAATCGACCTTTATTGCTGACATTCCTCACACACCGCACCACTCACGTCAACCTGTTCAACGCGATCTCCAACCATTTCACTGCCCCATTCGTACTCCAGGCAGCCCAACCTCGTTTCACGAAGGTGCTTTTTGAGAAAATTAATCGGGCATTTTTGCACAAATCAAGTTAAGAGACGCAGCCTCGTCGGGGATTTGAATCCCCGACCGCGCACAAGTCTGTACAGTTAAAGACTCTCTGGGAAAATTATGCCCCTAGACCAACAAGCCAAAGAACGGTTCATTCCTCATCCACCACACACCTCTTGAGCCAGCTGACACTTGCTTAGTGTGAAATACATTTGACATTGCTCTCAGAATTGCAAGTGACGAAGAGTTTCCAGAACAGCTGCTTCTCATTCTGTCCCCCTGCTGCTGTTTGTCCCGTCCCCAGGAACCGGGCTCCCTCCACTGTTTCGAAGCTTTTCTCTGACACCCGAGTGGCCAGTGACAAGCATTGCCCTCCTCAACATAGGATACAGAGAACAGGAGACCACTCAGAGGTTGTCAGCTCAACTGTACACATTGGGCCAGTATATCATTGTGAAATATTTATGTCGAAGCTTTTTTGGGAAGCAGATGAGAAGGCAAGGTGCAGAACAGAGCGCCATTATACGGGAAAGCTGCTAAAGACGACGTTGAATGAATAGGAGAGAATGGTTTCCCTTTTGGGTTACGGTCCAAACACACACCCGTTGTGCCATTCTCCTGCATTGCTCGGCAGTTTTTCCAGATAAATATTCAGCTTTTCATCTGGCGTGTGGCAGGCACGTTTGAGAATGACGTCAGAAGATCTTCTCTGCTGTCGTGTCATATGCTGTTGTGCAGACATATCGTCGATGTAAAAAATAAACTCTGTCTAAATTCCCACATTCTGTTTTTCGAACTGTGACTTCGCTCAGAATCACTAATTTTCAAAACTCGCAATATTCAAACTTTAACAAAGTGCTCATAGAAATGATTAGTGAACACCTGGAAGAAATTCTTCCAAACTTACCTGGGGAATTTCGCTTTGAGGGGACTTGAACTTTAAGTGGAAGGAAGGGAAGTTTGTCTCGAGGCTGTTTATTGTGGAGATGTGTTCTCCATGTAAACTGGTCGTAGTTGACCATCCCAGTGCTTCCCGATGCAGGGCTGTGTGACCCCCAGGGAGGTTTACTTGAAGCAACTGGAGTGAATCCAGAGAGGGAGCAGATTCTGCAAAGGTGCTCAAATACTTTCTATCTCCCTTTTAGGTATTTTCCTTGTGTATTCCCTCAGTTTGACACGTATGCAGTTTGCACCCTGGAAAATGATTGCTTTTTTCCTCATGTTCACAATTAAAAGTGTAGTTTCTCATGGAACTGAGCAGCATTGAAAGGATTGGCATATTGATATATATATATATATGTACACGTATTTAGTTTAAGATTAGATTAGATTTGAATGAAGTTTTCCTCTAAACACACCTAAGCCTATCTGGCTGCATGAGGGATTTCAGGTTTCTGTGTGCTGGGTATTATGTGATCACCAGGCATCTGGCAAACTACACAAACTGCCACCTATGTTATGTTCGTTAAAGTGTACTGACAATGACCACTTATTTTGTGATTTTTTTTGCAGGAAGACATGCCGAAAGAAATCTGAAAACAAATGATACATCAACTTCTGACAGAGCCACTTGATTCATTGGGACTTGAATATCAGCAGCCATTCCAATCAAGAAGACATGGTTGCTTTTGTTTGCTTGAGAGATTTTGGACACTGGTGTGGCAGGAAGAATACTGAGACACCGAGTGAGGGAGATTCATTGCGCTGACTGTGAAAAGTGCTTCACACCATTTACTCAGCTTGGGGGAATCAAAGTCTCATCCCTGACGGTGGGGATAGACTATGTCCCCGTTCTGATTGTAATTTCAAACCCAGACCAACACAAGGAAAGCTCCCCCAATGGGGAAACTGTGGAAATGTGGGGACTGAGGGAAAGGATTCCCTTCCCCATCCGTGTTGGAAACCCAAAGACGTATTCACTGCGGGGAGAGGCCATTCACCTGCTCGGTGTGCAGGAAGGGCTTCAGTCGGATCAGCCATCTGGAGACGCACCAGTGGGTCCACAAGTGAGAGAAGCCATTCACGTGCCCCATGTACGGAAGGGGGTTCACTCAATCAGCTGCACTGCTGACCCACCAGTGGGTCCACACCGGAGAGAGGCCGTTCACCTGCTGTCAGTGCCGGAAGGGCTTCACCTGCTCCTCCCACCTGCGGAGGCACCAGCGCGTTCACGTGCCATCGCAGGGGGGATGGAAGGAGCGATGGCCGAGCGCCGCTAACAACCCAGCTCTGGGGACTCTCAGGTTCGAATCCCGTGGCGGCAGATGGCAGAATTTGGATTCGGTCATTAATCTGGACTCCAGAAGCTAAGGATGAAACCATTTTTAGAGGGCAAAAACACGGCTGATTTATTCATGTCCTTTTCAGTGATGGAAACTGCCGTTGCAGGAAAGGATTCACTCAGTCGTCCCAGCTGCATGCTTTACCCGGCTGTACGAAGGATCCAGTTACAAAAGGACAACTCAACTAGCCAATAATAAAGAAAGTGTGGTGGGAGGAGTGGGGGTGAGCGTGTGCACTTTTATTTTAGAAAAGCTACTTTTTGTACGCCTTGTGATGTGGAGATCTGAAGCTGCAACAAAGTTGGGTCGCAGTGAAGGTTACCTGAACTTTCCGTCAGGCTTAAACTCTCATTGAAAGCTGGGAGATCCAACAGCTTCTCATTTCTTTCAGCCACCAGCACCGAGTTTCCAATGTCGTGTCTCAGAAGAAACAGTGAATGAGTAGATGGTATTGTTCGAAATTGTAAATTTTTTAGGACTGCAAGCTTATTGTTTCATTGGCATTGCAAAGTTTACTGGCAACAGAGGGAGGTGCGGGCTGTATTCACTGGAAACAAAGTTTAAAATGACACAAACACCAGGGTATAGTCCAACAGGTTTATTTGGAAGCACTCGGTTTTGGAGCGCTGTTCCTTCATCAGGTTGCTGTTGAGTAGGATGGTAAGTCACAGAATAAATATCAAGAGATTATAGTGTAAGTAATCTAAAAGAAATTGAGGTAAGGTGGGGGGAGGGGAAATGAGGAAACTGATGAAGTCCACATTGATGACCTGGGGTTGAATTTACTCCAAGCGGAAGATGAGACGTTCATCCTCCAGGCATCGGGTGGGGAGGGAGCGGCGATGGAGGAGGCCCAGGACCTGCATGTCCTCGGCAGAGTGGGAGGGGGTTTGAAATGTTGGGCCAGAGGGCGATGGGATTGATTGGTGCGGGTGTCCTGGAGATGTTCCCTCAAGCGCTGTGACTTGACTCTGCGAGGAGTCTCCAGTCTCCCCAATGTCGAGGAGACTGCATCAGGTGCAATGGATACAAGAAATGACATTGTTGGATACACAGGTGAAAGCCGACGACCGACCATGGCGCGGATTCCATTTCCGGGCAGGGAAGTAATTTTCAGTAGATCTATCAGGCAGCACTTGTATCTCCCTGGTGGTCTAGTGGTTAGGATTCGGCGCTCTCACCGCCGCGGCCCGGGTTCGATTCCCGGTCAGGGAACCTGTTTTCAGGGGGTTTATAGGCTCCCCGTTCTTCTGAAATTCTCTGTACAGTTATTTGTTGATTTTCGTAGTTCCTGGGTGCTGCAGTGTGCCGTGGCTCGTTGAAATAGTGTCCTGATTCAGATATGTTTGTGTGTGTCGGGGTGATTGCTTCTGTAGTTAAGTTCTTGGTTCGAATGCATTGTTTTCCTGTAGACGCTGTTTTGAATTTACCATTGACTGTTCGCTCTACTGTGACATCTAGAAATGGCACTTTGTTGTTGTTCTCCTTTTTTGTGAATTTTATGCCAGTAAGGAGATTGTTGATGGTGTTGTAGGTTTCCTCTAATTTGTTTCCTTTTTTGATGACAAAAGTGTCATCGCTGTAGCGGACCCAAAGTTTGGGTTGGATCGTTGGAAGGGCTGTTTGTTCGAGTCTCTGCATTCTTGCTTCTGCTAGGAATCCTGATGCTGGAGGTTTCGTGCGTATTTCGTTGATTTGTTTGTAGGGCTTGTTATTGAATATGAAGTGGATGGTAAGGCACAGTTCCACGAGCTTGACAGTGCTATCTTTGCTGATGAAGTTGATGCTGCGTTTGTGTCTTTGGTTCTTCGAGTCGTGTCTTCAGTTTTCTTTGGCCACGTTGATGTTAATGGATGTGAACAGGACTGTTATGTCAAAGGACAACATTAATCCATCCTCTTCAATCTCAGTGTCTTTGGTGTTCAGGAATTCTTGGATGGAGTAAATGGAGTGGAGTGAATCTTCGACTCGGTGTTTTAGCCTTCAGTGGAGGCCTTTGACTCGTCTGTATATTGGTGTTCCTAGTAGTGAGACTATGGTCTAAGGGGGGCTCCTGGTTTGACGGGGAGGAGAACAACAACAAAGTGCCATTCCTTGATGTCACAGTAGAGCGAACAGTCAATGGGGAACTTCAAACTGGCATCTACAGAAAAACAACAGACCCAAACCAAATACTTAACTGCAGAAGCAATCATCCCAACACCCACAAACGAAGCTGCATCAGGAGATTATTTCAACGAGCCACTTCACACTGCAGCACAGAGAAACTACGAAGAGCACAAGAGAATTACATATATAGTGTATTTTTAAGGAGAACGGGTACCCAATAAACCCTCTCTGCCGATTTCTCATTGATATTTCAAGGTGACTCTCAAAAATTTGGTTTGACCCTCCATTCTTTCCTGTTTGTTTTTTGTGGGTTTTGAAAGCTTTCGCAATCCTCTGACTGCGTATTGGAGTTGGAAGGTTGTGTTGTGGTTGTACAGGACACTTTTTAGACCACATTTGAAATATTGTGTACAATTCTAGTCTCCCTCCTATCAGACGGAATTTGTGAAATTTGAAATGGTTCCGAAGCACCAATGGGTCCACAGAGGGGAAGAGGCCCTTCTGCTGCCCTGAGTGTGGGAAGGCCTTCAGTGATTCCTCTGCCTTGCTGACACACCAGTTGGTCCACACCAGGGAAGGCTGTTCTCTGGCCCCAAGTGCGAGATGGCCTTCAGCAGTTCTTCTCACCTGCTGAAACACCAGTGGGTCCATATTGAGGAGAGGCCGTTCTTCTGCCCCGAGTGCAGGAAGGGCTTTGCTCTTTCTTCCGACCTGCTGCCCCATGGGTGGGTCCACATGGGGGAGAGGTCGTTCAGTTGCCGAAGTGCAGGAAGGCTTTCATCAATTCCTCAGCCCTGCTGATGTCCCAGTCCGTCCAAACCGGGGAGATGCCATTCTCCTGCCCGAGTGTGGGAAGGGCTTTACCCGCTCCTCCACACTGCTGAAGTACCAGCTGGTCCACACGGGGGGATGGGGGGTGGAGAGGGGAGGCCTTTCTGCTGCCCTGAGTGCGGGAAGTCCTTCAGCAATTCCTCCGCCCTGCTGAAGCACCAGTGTGTCCACACGGGGGAGAGGCCCTTCAGCTGGCCCCAGTGTGGGAAGAGGATCATGTTTTCCTGCAACTTGCGGAAGCACCAGCGGGGGCACCAACGCTCCCAGCAATCAGATCCCACCAGTGACGCTGCCTTCGGTCACCCCCCAGGACTGAATCTGGTGCCAGTTCTGACAGTGGGTGCAGTGGGAGAGTAGGTGGGCTGTTTTTGTTTTCTGATGGACTGCAATTGCCTGTCCCACCCCCTACAACTACAACCCCATGGTGGCTCAGGGTTAGCACTGCTGCCTCATGGCACCAGGAACCCAGGAATACTTCTACCCTTGGGGGTCTGTGTGCAATTTATGGAGGGTAGGAAAATGGATCTGAGTGGGTTACCCTTCGGAGAATCTGTGCAGATGTGTTTGGCTGAAGGACCTGTTTCCACACTGGAGGAGTTCAACCAACATATGAGCTTTGCTTTCATTGGAAACTGCTGCTCATTGAGCCAGGGACTGCACATTGCCAAATGAAATGATCCAGAGAAAAGTAAGACCGCAAGACCATCGGAGCAGAAGTGAGGCCATTCGGCCCATCGGGTCTACTCAGCAATACGTTAGTGACAAAAGTAGTGCAGATGAGATTAGCTACAGTGTGGAAACAGGCCATTTGTCCCAACAAGTCCACATCGACCCTCCGAAGAGTAACCCATCCAGACCCATTTCCCTCTGACTAATGTACCTAACTCTATGGGCAATTAAGCATGGCCAATCCACATGACCTGAACATCTTTGGACGATGGAAGAAAACAGGACCACCCAGAGAAAACCCACGCAGACACTGGGAGAATATGAAAACTCCTCACACACAGCCACCCAAGGCTGGAATCAAACCTGGGTCCCCGGCACGGTGAGCCTGCAGTGGTAAACACTGAGCCACTACATATTGCAACCCGAAGTAGGCAAGCAGGAGGTTGGGAGAATGCAGCAAGCCAGGCAGCACCAGGATGTGGAGAAGTCAGCGGTTTGGGAATTAACCCTTCTTCATGATTGAAACGTTGACTTCTCTGTGAGAAAAGATTTACAGGAATGTTGCTGGGGGTTGGAGGATTTGAGCGACAGGGAGAGGCTGAATAGGCTGGGACTGTTTTCACTGGACCATCAGAGGCAGAGGAGTGACCTAATAGAGGTTACAAAATCATGAGGGGCATGGACAGGGTTATAGACAAGGTCTTTTCCCTGGGCTGGGGGAGTCCAGAACTAGAGGGCATGGGTGTAGGGTGAGAGGCGAAATATATTAAAGGGACAACCTCTTCATGCAGAGGTTGGTACTTATATGAAAGGAGCTGCCACAGGATTTGGGTGAGGCGCTGTCAAATGGGACTAGATTAATTTAGGATATCAGGTCAGCATGGACAAGTTGGACGAAAGGGTCTCTTTCCATGCTGTATGTGACTCTGATACTAGTCCTGATCTAAGTTTAAAATAGAGTCCAAGTAACTTTGAATACTTCAATCTTGTTGAGCTCACCTCCTGAAAAGTTTCACATGAATCCTTCTGAGCGATACTGTTTAAACGTGCTGAGTTGCACAAAGTATCCCATCAAGTTCAACACAAACCCAGAGTTGAAGAAGTCAGAAGTCAGAACATCAAGGGGACCAAAACTGATCATAATATTCCAGGTGCAGCCTCATCAACGTCCTGTACAACGACAACATAACTATATCTATACTCAATTCCCGAACTGATGAAGGTTAGTGTGCCTAAACCTTTCTTCACTGCCTTGTGTATCGATGTAATCAGAGATATAGGACCTACTTTAAACTGAACCACAATCCTGCTTCTGGGAACACAGCGACTAATAGGGAAGGCAAAAGGGAGATTGACCTTTAAATGGAGTATAAATGTCGGGAGGTTATAGTGGAGGTTTTGATTGAAAGGGCTGTGAAGGAGCAAGAGGTTTTAGCAGCTGCTAAGTTGTTGATATTACACAATGGAACATCAGCACTCTCAGTAATGGCACATACTGAAGTCAGTGTCCTGTATCAGAGGGAAGGGCTCGGGAACCATAAGAAATAGGAACAGGAATATGCCATTCAGCCCCTTGAGCCTGCTTCTCCATTCAGTAGGATTCTGGGTGATCTGGCATTCCCCACATTCACTTTCCTGCCCTTTTCCTGCAACTGTTCATCCCCCGACTCTTCACAAATCTATCGTTCCTAGTTTTAATGTGACATGAAGGCTGTCAACAGAGTTACTGGGGTGGGGGTGTGGCGGGGGGGGGGCGGGGGACGGGGGGACGGGGGCTCAGGTCGAACTTGGGGACTAAAATAATGGCTTCACACTTCACAATATTTAACTAAGGGAATGTTTATGGTTGTCCAATGCTGGAAATTGGGCAGGCATTCAGATGAGATTATTGGAAAATCATGAATGACAGATGAGTCGGGAGAGAAGTGGTGTTCAGGCACAGTTGGATATCATCAGTATAGATGCCAACACCAGCAGCTACGGTAAAACAAATAAGAACGGAAGACGCTAAAATCATACCCTCCCAGAGGATAGAGTGATGCTGGAGAGGGTCAGTACTATCATTAACCCTGATCAAGGTTGTCCGCAGGTCGACGAGGGAATGTTCATCCCTGTCACCTTTACAAGGGATGTCAAATATGACCTTGATATGAACTGTTTCAGGGGTAGAAACCAGACTCGAGGGCCTTAATCACAGAATTCTGGAAAAGATGGGAATGGCTAATTCAACAATGTTACATCCAAACCTACACTTCTATTCATGCGATAACAATATAAGTGTTTTGGTTTTTATTTCGAAGATTCTCAGCAACACTGAGTAAGAAGCAACAAAATTAACACAAGAAATACTGCAATTGCAACAATGTGCCTGCTCCCAATAGGGGGCCATCGGTGTGAAATTAACTGTCTACAAGGGGCAATATTGGAAAGGAATTACCCAGTTCATAGCTATAAGAGGGGAGACACAGACTGCTTGATACAAACATATAATGGGTGGGAGTAGGCCACTCGGCACTTCGAGCCTGCTGCAACATTCAATAAGATCATGGCTGATCTGAATTCAACCTCAACTATACATTCCATCACATCCCCGACAATCTTTCATCCACTTGGTTATCAAGAACCTATCTACCTCTGCCTTAAAGATTTTGAATCCACTGCCTTTTGAAGAAGACACACAACCCTCAGAAAGAAAATCAATCATCCTCAGTTTTGTCTTCTACATTTAAAATATGACCCTGTACTTTCAGATATTAAGATAGGGACACATGCCGCATTCAAATAATACCTGTGGTACAGTTAACTATCTCAAAGTGCTTCACATGAACATTATGAGAATTCCTTTAAAAATCACAAGACCGGAGCACAGATGAGACAGGTGACCAAATACTTGGTCAAAGGGACAAGTTTAGGGCAATCTTTTAAACAGGTTCAATTTCCCAAACATCAGAGGACAAAGACGTGAACAACAAACACAAAATAGCAAAGAATGGGAAACAACAGTGTAGTCATAACGTCACAGGATGAGTAATCCAGGGAACATGAGTTCAAATCCCACTACAGCAAGAGGTAATATGTGAATAATTCAAATCATAAATGGGGAACACAAAGTAAGTCTCAGTATGGTATCGATGGCACTGACGTCAATTGTCCTAAAAACCCATTTTCACCAATGTCCTTTCAGGAGGGAAACTGCCATCCTTGCATGGTCAGTCTAACATGTGACTCCAGACCTACAGCAATGTGGTTGACTCTTAAACTGCCCTCTGAATTGGCACAAGCAAGACACCTTGCACTTAGGGTTGGATAACAAATATCAAGCTTGTGAAAGTGTCATAACAGAAATTGCTGGAGAAACTCAGCCAGTCTGGCAACACTGGTGGAGAGAGAGAGAAAGACACAAAGACAATATCCTAGCTTGAGTCCAGAACAGTTTTGAAGAAGGGTCACAGCACTTGAAATGCAAACTCTGCTTCTCTATCGACATGTGCTGCCAGTCCTATTCAGTTTCTCCAGCATTTGACGCATTTTTCTGTTTCAGATCTCTATCATCTGCAGTTCTTCATTACACTGACTTAGGGAAGCTCAAATCCCATAAAAGGGTCGAGCAGAAGGGCTGGAATTACTCAGCAAGTCTGGCACCAGTTATGGAGATAAAAACAGTTCGTACTTCGGGTCATTGAATGATCTTACATCAGGGACAAACTTTTGGGGAAGCTGCAAGAGTAAAAGGCACTGGTGTAACTTCAACATCTGGGAGAACTCTCTCAGCCTTGGAGGTCAGGCTGACTCAGCATTCTGGTCCTGTTCATTACCAGTTAACTTCTCAATTTGTTGTTCTTGTTATATTTCTACATGGTTGACACATTCCTTTGTTTTAAAATGAAATTATAAACAGACAAGAATTTTCCATGTAAGTCATCATACATTAGAGGGTTTGGAACGTGAATGTAAACTTTTAAACAGAAAGTATTTATTCATGCATGGGGTGTGGGCATCGCTGGCAATGCCAGCATTTATACCCATCCTTAACCACCCTGTGGTTGGTTGGAAAAGTGCATGAAGGTGTCTGAGATTGTCTTGATCAGCACAGCAATCTCAAAAATGGGCGTGCTCAGGTTCAAGTACCCTCCACTCCCACAGCCAAGTCTGCATTCACTTCAATTATAGATGCCATCTAAACCTCCCAGCACAAGGACAGCATGGGATGACAATCAGAATAAAGCTTCCTCTACTCTTCAATTGCAAGTGAAGCTACCTCAACGCTGTCCCCAACAAACACTGCCAAGACAGAGACTGCATTGGGTTAGATACAGAGTAAAACTTCCTCTACACTTCCCCATTCATACAGTCCCAGGGGAAGGACAGCAAAGGGTTAAATAAACAGTCGAGCTTCTTCCAATCTGACTGACACTTAGTCCGTTCTATACCAATCCTCAAGGAAAATTCAGAACTGAGACTATTATCTGGTGCTGAATTCACACATCCTCATGGGAATGACAACAACAGAAAATCATGTCGTGACACACAGATAAAACACACACAATGTACAACAAAACTAGACTGTTATTGGGATCAAAGACATTTAAATGACAGGAGACATAGTCCCTGCAGTGATCCAAATGCGAGCTGAACAAATTTCACACTTGAACAATATTCTCTGGGAATGCAATGTCCACCTCACTGCTGTCTATTCAGTTCCTCTGCTCTCGTTCAGGGCTGAGTTGCGGCTGACCACATTGTGGCGTGGGGGTCAAGAGGTTGGACACTTAAGGTCAACTTGGATTGAGGGCATCCTTTGTCATGCCAGTGAGGTCGAGGGTCGCTCATTTACTCAACTTATAATCGGGGAAAAGGGGATGTCAGGCTAGGCTTGTATCAGTTGGAGTTCAGAAGAAACAGATGATCCGATGGAGCTGTATAACATCTGGAGAGGACTTAATGTAAATGTAATGTCAACTCAATTCTAGCCAGAGACTAGTCTCTCATTTAAGATTGGAAAGTTTTGTTTTTCTCACAAGTGTTCTCGAGTCTTTGAAATTCACTTCTTTCGAGAGCAGCATGTGGTGGTGGGTAACGAACTGGGTCTGGGTTGGACGGTCAGTCAATGGTGACTCGATGGGCTGAATGGCCTACTTGCTCGCAATTGGCCTATATCAATCAATTGTATGCACTTGCTTTATGGTTACCAACATCAAATTACATGAGTGGTTTTGGTTATTTCATCTCTTATTATCGTATTCAACCAACTACAGCATCTAGAAACTTGCTTAATTACAATATCCAATATCTGCTGAGTACTTTTTCTGTTTGTCACGACCAATATCTTGAACTCTGACGTGTGACCTCTTCATTACTGTCAAAGTTCCTGATTTATCCCGATATTGTCATGGTTTTACTTTGTCGAATGTCTTCCTGGCATTTGCAGTTAAGACCCTATATTCTGCCCTTGTCAACATTTTCCCTTACAATTCTCTACTAAGGATTTCATGAAAAACCTCAGAGTGTGGTGAGACTGTTGAACTCACTACCATAGTGAATAGTTGGGGTGGAAGACACTGCAACTAAGGGTAAGTAACCCAATACAAATGAATGTCACTGTCACCAGATTCACAACACAGTGAAATTTAAACATGCAATGTCCCTCAATTTCTCAACTGTCCCGAACCAGACTTGATGAAGAACAGATTTGCACATCAACATTATAATTTAAACAACAACCAAATTATAAATATGGCAAATTTTCTAGGGCAAAGTTAAAGAAGATAATCTAATTAATAGCAATGATTTAAACCGTTTGATCAAGCCCCCCACCATCTCAGAGACAGAGACTTAAGCGGAAAATTAAGAAAGAATTTTTTTTAAAACTTACCAATTCAAGCAAACAGTTTCCAACAATGGATTGCCAAGCCTTTGTGCAATCTTTGGACTATGACTGTTTCACAGACACGTAACTGTAAATCTAATTTAAAAGTCACTGCTGAATGTGAATAGACACCCCAGTATTCAGCCATTTCTTACAGGCTGGGACTCATTCCCAGAAAGAGCCGACAATTCTTTAACTGGACAGCTCTTGGTCTCAACGAGCAGCAGTGCCCAATGGAAGCAAAGTTGCAGGGATGGGGGAGCACGACGGCATAAAACAAAAAAAAAACCGACCGACTCTCCCACTATAAGCACTGTCAGAATGTGCAGGGGTTCAGTCCTTTCAGTGACCCACAGCAGCTTCACCAGCAGAATCAGATTGTTGGGAGCACTGGTGTGCCCGCTGGTGCTTCTGCAAGGTGCAGAATGATGAGAACCTCCGCTTCCACTCGGGGCAGGTGAACGGACTCTCCCCGGTATGGCCCCACCTGTGCCTCAGCAGGTGGGAGGAATTGCTGAAGGCCTTCCCGCACTCTGGGCAGGGGAAGGGCCTCTCCCCCGTATGGACCCGAAGGTGGGATGCCTGGGTAAATCCCTTCCCGCATTTGAGGCAGGAGAACGGGCTCTCCCCGGTGTGGACCCGCTGGTGCCTCAGCAGGGCAGAGGTATCATTGAAGGCCTTCCCGTACTTGGAGCAGCTGAAGGACTTCTCTAATATGTGGACCCGGTGGTGGGTCAGTAGGACGGAGGAATAGCTGAAGGCCTTCCCGCATTCGGGGCAGGAGCATGGCCTCTCGCCTGTGTGGTCCCCCTGGTGCCTCTGCAGTGCAGAGGAATTGCTGAAGGTCTTCCCGCACTCAGGGCAGGAGAACAGTCTCACCCCGGTGTGACTGCGCCCATGAGTCTCCAGGTCAGGTGGGAAACTGATGCCTTTCCCACAGTTGCCACATTTTCATGGTTTCTCCACGGGACGGGATTCCTTGGCTTTCTCCATGACCGAAGCTTCAGCTGCACACAAACGCGTGTACAGCACCTCCCTGCCGTGAATTCCTTTTCCCAGTCTGTATAACTTTTACTGGCTCCTGCAACAGTCGGGTCTCTCTTCCAGTCTCACTGATGCTGAAAACGTACTGAAAGAGGAACCAAAAAGCTGGGTTCCTTCTCACAGAATCAAAGTCGAAAATTGTTATAGTCCCGATGGATTCAGTGACTGCCAGACATTGACGTGAAATTGAGGGCTGCAAATGCTGGAGAGGCAGAGTCAAAGCACAGCAGATCAGGCAGCATCTGAGGAGCAGTAGAGTCAATGTTTCAGGCAACGCTCTTCATCTATTGATATTGAAACGTCCGTCTTCAGATCTTCAAATAATCCATAAAAAGAGATGACAAAAGACATTACTGTCAGTCCAGGTTAGAAATTCCAAACAAGCAATTCTACTTTCCGCAGAACATTCTTTTCTTTTCCCACAAAATTGAAAGCACCATCCCACCCCCTCTCACCCCTCTATTCTCACTCCGCTCAAACTAATCCTCCCGATGGTACTGATTCAGGATCTTACAGAGACCGAAAAGTGAAAACATCAAGACAGACACCTTAGAATTTTGGATACTTCCACCTGAAAGTTAGTATCTTTCACGACATCTAGGAGTGAGTAAGTCTGATTTTGGGAAGCAAAAAAAAGTGTTAACTCAGGATGAACCTTCAATGCAGCTTCTTGAGAAACAACCAGACACGAAATGGTTAACATCTGGGGAGGTGGAAGTGGGGAGATGGAGGAAATGAGATATCAAGGCATTGACACCGACACCAGACAGAAACTGAACATACAGGCATGGCAAACATTACGGGCAAGCCAGAGTCACAGAGATACACTGCACAGAGACAGGTCCTTCAGTCCAACTCATCCGTGCCGACCAGATAGCCTAAATTAATCTCGTCTCATTTACCAGCACTTGGCCCATATCCCTCTGAATTCTTCTTATTCATATACCCATCGAGATGCCTTTTAAATGTTATAATTGGACCTACATCCACCACTTCCTCCGGCAGATCATTCCTTACACTTGCCTCCCTCACCTCAAACATATTATCCTCCTGTTCTAGAGTTCTCCCATCCCAGGGAAATGACCTTGTCTATTTACCCTGTCTATGCCTCTCATGATTCTATAAACGTCTGTAAGATCACCCCTCAGCCTCTGGTATACCGGGGAAAACAGCTCAAGCAATGCACTGCGTTTCCTTTTAGCTTCACACTCACAGAACCTTACTCCCGTGTAAAACATTGTTTCCCTCCCCCACACTGTCCATGGGAACAGCCAAGAGTGCTGAGACTCTGGAGTTGGGGGAATGCCACGTAGAATTCCTGCAATGTGGAAACACGCCATTCAGCCCAACAAGTCCACATCGACCATCCAAAGCGTAACCCATGTGGACACATTCCCCTATCCCATTCCACTACACTTACTGCACACTATGGACCCATTTAGTATGGCCACTTCTCCCGAAACTGAACACCTTTAGATGTTGGGTGGAAATCAGAGCACCCGGAGGAAACCCAGCAGACACGGCAGGGAGAATGTGCAAACTCCACACAGAGAGTCGCCCCAAGGCTGGAATCGAAAGTGGATCCCTGGTGCTGGAAGGCATCAGTGCGAACCGCTGATCCATCGTGCTGCCCATGTGTGCAGAAAGAGGTGGGGGCTGGGAACTTTGTTAATTGTACTACGCAGTGGATTGTAGAGCAAGGTTAAATCTCACGGGATCCAGGGAGAGCTAACCAACTGGGCGCAAAATTTAGATGCGCGTTGTTGTGGATGCTGGAATCCTTCCTGAAAACAACAAATGCTGGAGATCACAGTGGGTCAGGCAGCGCTGTGCTACTCTATGACTGGATAGTGTGGACGTGGAGATGATGTTTCCACTAGGAGAAGGGTTGAGGATGCCAAGTCATTGAGGGCATTTAAGACAGAGATAGGTTCTTGATTAGTAAGGGGTCAAGGGTTATGAGGAGAGGGCAGCAGAATGGGATAGAGAAACATATCAGCCATGATCGACTGGTGGTACAGACTCGATGGGCCAAATGGCCTCATCCTGCTCCTGTGTATTGTGGTCTTAAAGCTGGGCAGGTGACTTAAGGGGTTCTCACAAACTATTTCAGAATCCTGAAGAGGGGTTGTTGGACTCGAAACTTTAACTCTGCTTTCTCTCCACAGATGCTTCCAGTCCTGCTGAGCTTTTCCAGTGTTCTCAGTTTTTGTTTCAGATTTCCAGCATCCACAGTTCTGTGTCTTATTTATCAAATTCATTTCTTGCCCTTCCCAAGTGTCTGGAACTTCATCTCCCTGATCTACAAACTGTTCACTTACCCTAGAAATGACCAAACCTCCTTATCAAAGTAGATCCCTTTGTTGCAAAATGATTGTTCAATTCTGTGACCAAAATTATTGCATTCGTAATTACTTACACCAGGGACTCACAATATCTCAGGCCAGAACACAGCTAGATTGTTTCAGACAGTACATTTATGTGATTTGATACAATTCCCTATTCCCGACATTACCAGCGTGTTGCAGGGAATAGAGGGTTTGAGTAAAGAAGAAGCTGGGACATTTTTCCAATGGAGCCGAGGAAGTTGACAGTTAACCTTTCAGAAATTTTTAAAATCAGAAGGGGTATAGATAAGGTGTCATTCCCAGGAGGCTCAGAATATTTTATTGCTCCAGAAGGTGTAAAAGGGGGTCAAAGCTTCAACAGAAATCGAGCAGAGCTGAGAACAGACAACATTTAACTCTGTGGGAACAGGGAGATTAGAGGACAGAGAAATCAGGACCTGAAATCCAAGCTGACACCAGACTACCATGCTATCAGTGCTTTGATTAGCAGTGCCCACCCTCTACCTTTACTGAGCCTCTCACTCGACTTGAATGCCACGTATCCCCTCGATATTCCGGATCCAATCCTTGTCATTCTGAAGCCATATCTCTGTAAGGAGTCTCAGATCATAATTATTCTCTTCAACGTGTGCAGTCAATTAATTCGCTTTTGTTGCAATGCAGCACACATTCACATACTGAGCTTTTAGTCTTATTTTTTGTGATGGTTAGAATCCAGTTTTGATTGCTAGTACATTTATTCTCCTTGTCCCTTTCTATCATTCTCTGGTGTTTGGTTTCCACATCACTACATTGCTCACTGGCCTTGATTTGGATAGGCTGTGGTAAATTGCCCAGTGTCCAGGGATGTGCAGGTTAGGTGGGTTGGCCATGGGAAACGCAGGGTTATCGTTTCAAAGGAATAGAGGGAGTAGGCCATTTGGCCCATCGACCCTGCTCCGCCATTCATTAAAATCATGGCGGATCGATCAATCGTCTCAGGTCCTCCTAATTGCATTATCCCAACTTTCCTTAATTCCCCGACCACGCAAAAAACCCATCCAACAGTGTCTTAATGAAGCTGCCTCTACTGCTTCCTTGAGCACAGAATTCCATTAATTTACCATTAACTATATTGGTCCTGCCCTGAGTTGCCTCATCAAAATGCAACAGCTCATATTTGTCTAAATTAAACTCCATCCACTACTCCTTGGCCCATCGGCTCATCTGATCAATTATAATTTATATTAAACTTTCTTTCCTACCTTCTTCCCTAAAAGCTGAAAATCTCCATCCCACACTCTCACCCTCCATTCTCACTTTGTTGAATCTAATCACGGATGTCCTCATCCTGAAGGGTTTGGTTCATGCTGATTAACAGGCCCACATTCAAGGGGGATCTAACTGAAACGTACAGAGCATTGAACGGCCTGGACAGAGTGGACATTGGGAAGATATTTCATTGGGAGGACAGACTAATACCCATGGGCATAGCCTAAGCATAAAGGGAGAATGGAGATTAGGAGCAATTTCTTTCGCCAGAGAGTGGTGAATCTATGGAATTCATTGTCACAGAAAACTGTGGAGGCCAGGTCACTGAGTATGTTGAACATTGAGATAGAGATGTACAGCACAGAAACAGACTGTTTGGTCCAACTTGTCCATGCCGACCAACTATCCCAACCCAATCTAGGCCCACCTGACAGCACACGGCCCCATATCCCTCCAAACTATTCCTATTCATACACCTACCCAAATGCATTTTAAATGTTGCAATCGTACTAGCCTTCACCACTTCCTCTGTCAGATCATTCAATAAACGTACCATCCTCTGCGTGAAAGAGTTGCCTCTTAGGTCTCTTTTGTATCTTTCCCCTCTAACACGAAACCCATGCCCTCTCGTTCTGGACTCACCCACCCCAGGAAAAGACTTTGTCTATTAATCCTATCCATGCCCCTCATTATTTTATACATGTACAGTTACAACGTTTAAAAGACATTTGGATAAGTACATGAATACGAAAGTTTCGAAGGTTTATGGGCCAAACACTGGTAGGTGGGCCGAGTTTAGTTTGAGAACATACTCAGCACGGACTAGTTGGATGAAGGGTCTGTTCAGTGCTGTCAGACTCTGTGAATGACCTGTACTGGTCTTAAAACCATTTTCTTACCTCCCCCGATAAGCATCCACTTCTTTGTTGTTCAAAACTCAGATGAACTTAGCCTTGAATATGTTCAATGACCCCACTTCTGAACTCAATTCCTCTTCGTAATATACCACTTGCCTCGCTCATTGCCTGCTGCATCTGCCCGACAACTGGCATTGACTGGTGTGGAGGGACTCTGAGACCCCTTAGTACATCCATACATCATTCCTGATGAAGGGCTTGTTCCCGAAACGTTCCCTGTCCTTCTCCTCAGATTCTACCTGACCTGTTGTGCTTTTCCAGTGCCACATTTTTCGACTTTCACCTCCAGTCCTCACTTTCTCCACATTCCAATATGTCACCATTTCAACAATGCACTGCTTTTCGTTTAAACAGCAAAGGCTATAACTTCACATTGCAGCACTGCACTTGCCATGTGTTTGCCAATTGAGACACAGACCTGGACCAACTTCGGGAAGAGGCAAAACACTGAGTTCTGAACAAAAACCGTAGCACACTCAAAACGTCGGCTCTGTTTACCTTTCCACTGATGCTACTCGACCGGTTGGCTTTCTGCAGTATTCGCTGTGTTTGTTCTACACAAATGCTGCTTTCCATTAAAGAACTGCAATCCCTGTCCTCTGGTAACTGACCCTAGTCAGTGGCAATAGGTTCTTCTGATCATTAAGGTAAAAACAATGACTGCAGATGCTGAAAACCAAATACTGGATTAGTGGTGCTGGAAGAGCACAGCAGTTCAGGCAGCATCCAACGAGCAGCGAAATCGACGTTTCGGGCAAAAGCCCTTCATCAGGAATAAAGGCAGCGAGCCTGAAGCATGGAGAGATAAGCTAGAGGAGGGTGGGGGTGGGGAGAGAGTAGCATAGAGTACAATGGGTGAGAGGGGGAGGAGATGAAGGTGATAGGTCAAGGAGGAGAGGGTGGAATGGATAGGTGGAAAAGAAGATAGGCAGGTCGGACAAGTCAAGGAGACAGTAACTGAGCTGGAAGTTTGAAACTGGGCAAATGTGGCTGTGGTACCGAGTTTGTTTCACAACATGGTTGAAGAGCTTCAGAGCAGAGGAAATGACCTGGGAGTTGCAGTGGGAGAGGGACTCCCTGAGATTGTTGTAGAGAGAGGAGGAAAACTTCTTCAAGGCAGGCATCCTTGCAAGAGGATTCGCAGTAGGGTTAAAATCAACAAGGTAAAAACAATGACTGCAGATGCTGAAAACCAAATACTGGATTAGTGGTGCTGGAAGAGCACAGCAGTTCAGGCAGCATCCAACGAGCAGCGAAAACACCACGTCTTCTCCCATCATTGACAAAAACCCCTGGAAATCTCCAGTTAACATTCTTTGCTCCAAAGAGAGCATTCCCAAACTTGGGAATGTCTCCACAAAATGAAAATTGCTCATCCCTGGACATGATGCAAGTGTTACAATAGGAAAGAGGTTTTGGCAAAATATTGTCAGTTAGCAGGTGGAAAAATGTTCAGGAAGTAAAACACAAATCCCAGTCTCCAGCTTTGTGAATCTTTAGAAACACTTTGGGAAGTGTAATTAGAGGAGAATGAAGGATGAACTGACGGACTGAGCAGAGATAGTCCAGACACCGTCCCTTTGTTTAAGAGGATGATTGACTCTGATATTCTCGGGACATGAACTGACCCGAGGCATTGAAAGAATTCTCTCACATCAGGAATTCAAACCCCTTCTCGGCTCGGGGCCAATGAGAAAATTCGGGAAGAGGCAAAACACTGAAAGGCTCGGAGGGCGACGGTCCCGGTGTAGGAAAGCTCGTTCCTCGTGACATGGATGTGCCTGCAGATGGTGGGATCAGGCTGTTCCCATGTCTCCATACTGAATGTCCAAGGCTTTATTATGGAAAAGTAACACTGATAGAAGACAATGGTAATTTTGGGCGGGGCGGGTTGAATTATGAATTGAATAGTAGCTTCCTCAAAGACACTGTGCGGCTGGAACTCGGACCTGTCTCTGTGGCGCAATTGGTCAGCGCGTTCGGCTGTTAACCGAAAGGTTGGTGGTTCGAAACCACCCAGGGACGGAGTGTTTCTTATTCTCGCTCCTACCGCTTTCTTGGCTGCGAAAGTGCACGTTTTTAATG
This sequence comes from Chiloscyllium punctatum, assembly GCF_047496795.1. Lineage (NCBI taxonomy): Eukaryota > Metazoa > Chordata > Chondrichthyes > Orectolobiformes > Hemiscylliidae > Chiloscyllium > Chiloscyllium punctatum. Next base: position 60,074,166 of record NC_092774.1, on the reverse strand, counting down.
GTGTCAGGAAAATGTTTCCCAAACGGAAATCTTTTCCACTGAGGAAGCACAAAGAGGTTTCTGAATTGATTGAATTTCTAACGTGAAGGACTGCGGGTGCTGAGAATGCGAGACAGAAAGCGAAACTGCTGGAAAAACTCAGCAGGTTTGGCTGTACCTGGATGAGGGAAAAAAGAATTCTGAAATGTTGTCTCTGATTCTCTTTTCACGGATGCTGCCTGACCTGCTGAGTTGCTCCTGCAATTTCTGTTCTTGTTTTTAACTGAACGTCCATTTCATCTTTTGGGATGAAACATCCAGACTCGCCATTTGCAGATATTTAACCCTTTTGAAACCTGTGAAGTGATTGGATTCAAACAAACTCTGCAATGAATCACTCTTTCTCAGCTCCACAAGCAGAGAGACCTGGGAAATGAAGCTGTCAGTGTGATTCTGTATTGATGGGCCGAATGGTGAATGCGATGGACATGAAATCCATTGCGGTTCCCCCACGCAGGTGTGAACCCTGCCGATTCCAGTTGAGAACTGTCGTCAAAAAGAAAGGGAGATTGCTCCACGGTTTTTAAAAAATGCAAATCAGTGGAGCGGTTGAAGCATTTCAATCACATTGGGACTGGTCGGGAACCTGTAGCCCACTGCCCGTCTGGGTGGAACAAGCAGATACCCACAGAGCTGCTATTGAGGCGATGAGCCAAGAGTTTGGAAATGAGACTAGAACAGTGAGGGGCGTGAAGCCGTGATCGAAATGAAGCAGTTACCTGAGAATTAATGTGTTTTATTTGCCAGTGAAAGATACTGCTTCACAAAGTTGGGCCTGTGGAAGGGAATCAGTGACGGTGATTATCTTTGGTTGTTCACATTGTGAATGTTCCCATTGCTGCGCATGTCCGTGTTAACGTCAGAACTCTGCAGCATGGCGGCGTCAGGAACGCACAGGCCCGGGGCGCAATGGATGACGCATCTGACTCCACCTACCTGTTTGAAATGCAGCTCACAGCTTCTTCACACACACCAATTAATCTTTCTCATTGTCCTGAAGCCGGCATACGGTTTGAATTCCCGATCTGCAGGATCAAGACTCCTTTCACTGTCTCGCGTCAGTCAGTGTCCCTGATAACATCAGAGTCAAGTCACAGCGCCGTCAGAGGAGGGGAAGCTGAAATAGCCCCTCACGCTGCTCACCGGCACATTGCACTTTCCCCAACACACCGCCCCAACCACTGCGGCTCCCGGGAGTGGAAAGCGAACAAACACCAAAACCCAGTCTCAGCTTTGTAAATCTTCAGGAAATAAGAAAACGGTACATCCCTTCGGATCTTCCATCCTGGGCAGACAGCGTTGATTTTAAATGGCTGTCCAGTCAGTGCCGATTCGTTTTGGCTGAAAAAATCTTCCTTCTCTCATCCCAGCGTTTCTTGCCACAGAGAACTGTGTGGCAGAGTTCATGTATATATTTCCTTGTATGGTATTTTGTAAATAACATTCGTTTGCTGGTTGTTTGTATCGGGTATTTCAGGTTCATTAGCCGCTGTTTCAGTCTGTTGGTAGGTTTGTGGGCTACCATGATGCTGAGAGGGTTGAGTTGTCTGGACATCATTTCCCAGATGTCTTTAATGTAAAGTAATGTGGCTAGGGCTTCTGCAGACGTTGTGTCTGCTTGTGTAAGTTTGTTGATGTGTAATTGGCACACTGAGTTTATTGGGTAGGCAAAAGTGAGGACTGCAGATGCTGTAAACCAGAGTTTAGATCAGAGTGGTGCTGGAAAAGCACAGCAGGTCAGATAGCTTCCGAGGAGCAGGAAAATCGACGTTTCGGGCAAAAGCCCTTCATCAGGAATAAAGGCATGACGCCTCCAGGGTAGAAAGATAAATTGGAGGGTGCTGGGACGAAGTATCAAATAGTACAGTAGGTGAATGGCGGAGGGGATGGAAGTGACAGGTCAGAGAGGAGGGTGGAGCGGGTCGTTGGGAAGAGAGATTGGCGGGTCGGACAGGTCATGAGGACAGCGCTGAGGTGGAAGGTTGGAACTGAGGTAAGGTGGGGGGAGGGGAAATGAGGAAACTGGCGAAGTCCGCATTGATGGCCTGTGGTTGAATTTATCTGAGGCGGAAGGTAAGACGTTCATCCTCCAGGCATCGGGTGGGGAGGGAGCGGCGATGGAGGAGGCCCAGGACCTGCATGTCCTCGGCAGACTGGGACGGGGTTTGAAATGTTGTTCCAGAGGGCGATGGGGTTGATTGGTGCGGGTGTCCTGAAGGTGTTCCTTCAAGCGCTGTGACTTGACTCTGCGAGGAGTCTCTAGTCTCCCCAATGTAGATGAGACCGCATCAGGAGCAATGGATACAAGAAATGACATTGATGGATACACAGGTGAAAGCCTTCGAACAACCGTGGCCCGGATTCGATTTCGGGGCAGGAAAGAAATTTTCAGTGGAGCTATCAGCGACTACGCGAATCTCCCTGGTGGTCTAGTGGTTAGGATTCGGCGCTCTCACCGCCGCGGCCCGGGTTCGATTCCCGGTCAGGGAAGCAATTTTCAAGGGCGTTGGAAGGTTGCCCGGTCTTCTTAAATGAGGCGCACAGTGATTTATTGATCTTCGGAATTCCTGGGTGCTGCAGTGTGTAGTGGCTCGTTGAAATACTGACCTGCTTCAGTTTTGTTTTTATGTGTAGGGATGATTACTTCTGTAGTTAAGTTCTTGGTTCGCGTGCGTTGTTTTCGTGTAGACGCTGTTTTGAATTTACCATTGACTGTTCGCTCTACTGTGACATCTAGAAATGGCACTTTGTTGTTGTTCGCCTCTTTTGTGAATTTTATGCCAGTAAGGAGATTGTTGATGGTGTTGTAGGTTTCCTTTAATTTGTTTTATTTTCTGATGACAAAAGTGTCATCGCTGTAGCGGACTCAAAGTTTGGGTTGGATTGTCGAAAGGGCTGTTTGTTCGAGTCTCTGCATTATTGCTTCTGCTAGGAATCCTGATACTGGTGGTTTCGTGCGTATTTCGTTGATTTGTTTGTAGGGCTTGTTATTGAATATGAAGTGGGTGGTAAGGCACAGTTCCACGAGGTTGACAGTGCTATGTTTGCTGATGAAGTTGGTGCTGTGTTTGTGTCTTTGGTTGTTCGAGTAGTGTCTTCAGTTTTCTTTGGCCACGTTGATGTTAATAGATTGAACAGGGCTGTTATGTCAAAGGACATCATTATTACATCCTCTTCAATCTTAGTGTCTTTGGTTTTCAGGAATTCTTGGATGGAGGAAATGGAGTGGTGTGAATCTTCGACTTGATGTTTTAGTCTTCAGTGGAGGCCTTTGACGAGTCTGTATATTGGTGTACCAAGTGGTGAGACTTTGGGCCTGAGGGGGGCTCCTGGTTTGAAGGGGAGGAGAACATCAACACAGTGCCATTTCTAGATGTCACATTAGAGCGAACAGTCAATGGGGAACTTCAAACAAGCGTCGACAGAAAAACAACACACACAAACCAAATACTAAACCACAGAAGCAATCATCCCAACACCCACAAACGAAGATTCAACAGGACATTATTTCAACGAGCCGCTACACACTGCAGCACAGAGAAATTACGAAGAGCACAAGAGAAATACGTATATAGTATATTTAAGGAGAACAGGTACCCAATAAACCAGGTCTGCCGATTTCTCATTGATGCTTCCAAGCTGACTCTCAAAAATTCGGTTTTTCCATCCATTCTTTCCTGTTTGTTTTTTGTGGGTTTTGAAAGCTTTCGTAATCCTCTAACTGAGTGTTGGAGTTGGAAAGTTATGTTGTGGCTGTACAGGACATTGGTTAGACCACTTTTGGGATATTGTATGTAATTCTGGTCTCCCTCCTATCAGAAGGATATTGTGAAATTTGAAAGGGTTCTGAAGCACCAATGGGTCCACAGAGGGGAAGAGGCCCTTCTGCTGCCCTGAGTGTGGGAAGGCCTTCAGTGATTCCTCTGCCCTGCTGACGCACCAGTTGGTCCACACCGGGGAAGGCTGTTCTCCTGCCCCAAGTGCGAGATGGCCTTCAGCAGTTCTTCCCACCTGCTGTGATACCAGTGGGTCCACAATGAGGAGAGGCAGTTCTTCTGCCCCGAGTGCAGGGAGGGCTTTGATCTTTCTTCCGACCTGCTGGCCCACTCGTGGGTCCACATCGGGGAGATGTCGTTCAGTTGCCCTAAGTGCAGGAAGGCCTTCAGCAGTTCCACAACCCTGCTGAGACACTAGTCCATCCACACCGGGGAGAAGCCGTTCTCCTGCCCCGAGTGTGGGAAGGGTTTTACCCACTCCTCCACACTGCTGAAGCACCAGCTGATCCACCCGGGGTGGTGGAGGCGGGAGGTGGTGGCGGAGGGGGGAGGCCGTTCTGCTGCCCTGAGTGCGCCCTGAATTCCTACGCTCTGCTGAAGCACCAGTGTGTCCACACTGGGGTGAGGCCCTTCAGCTCTCCCGAGTGTGCGAAGAGGTTCATATTTTCCTGCAACTTGCGGAAGCACCAGCAGGGGCACCAAAGCTCCCAGCAATCAGAACACACCCGCGACGCTGGCTTGGGTCACCCCCCAGGACTGAACATCCTGCCAGTCCTGACAGTGGGTGCAGTGGGAGAGGAGGTGGGCTGTTTTAGTTTTCTGCTGGACTTCAATTGCCTGCCCTACACCCCACAACCACAACCCCATGGTGGCTCATGGATTGCACTGCTGCCTCATGGCACCAAGAACCCAGCAATAATTCCACCCTTGGGGGTCTGTGTGCAATTTATGGAGGGTAGGAAAATGGATCTGAGTGGGTTACTCTTCGGAGAATCTGTGCAGATGTGTTGGGCTGAAGGACCTGTTTCCACATTGTAGAAGTTCAACCATCCTATGAGCTTTGCTTTCAGTGGACACTGCTGCTCATTGAGCCCGGGACTGCACATTGCCAAATGAAATGATCCAGAGAAACCTAAGACCGTAAGACCATCGGAGCAGAAGTTAGGCCATTCGGCCTGGCGAGTCTACTCTGTAATTCGTTAGTGACAAATGTAGCGCAGATGAGATTAGCTTCAGTGTGAAACAGGCCATTTGTCCCAACAAGTCCACATCGACCCTCGGAAGAGTAACCCATCCAAACACATTTCCCTCTGACGAATGTACCTACCTCTACGGGCAAGTAAGCATGGCAAATCCACAAGACCTGCACATCTTTGGTTTATTAAAGAAAACAGAATCACCCAGAGAAAACCCACGCAGACACTGGGAGAATGCGCAAATTCCTCACAGACAGTCACCCAAGGCTGGAATCAAACCTGGGTCCCTGGCACTATGAGGCTGCAGTGGTAACCACTGAGCCACTACATACTGCACGCCGAAGTAGGCAAGGAGGAGGTTGGGAGAATACAGCAAACCAGGCAGCACCAGGATATGGAGTAGTCAGGGTTTTGGGTATTAACCCTTGTTCAGGACTGAAACGTTGACTTCTCTGTGAGAAACGATTTACGGGAATGTTGCAGGGGTTTGGAGGATTTGAGCTACAGGGAGAGGCTAAATAGGCTGGGACTGTTTTCACTGGATCATCAGAGGCAGAGAAGTGACCTAATAGAGGTTACAAAATCATGAGGGGCATGGACAGGGTAATAGACAAGGTCTTTTCCCTGGGATGGGGGAGTCCAGAACTAGAGGGCAGAGGTTTAGGGTAAGAGACAAATATATTAAATGGGCAACTTCTTCATGCAGCGAGTGGTATATATATGAAATGAGCTGCCAGAGTATATGGGTCAGGTGCTGTCAAATTGGACTAGATTAATTTAGGATATCAGGTCAGCATGGACAAGTTGGACCGAAGGGTCTGTTTCCATGCTGTATGTGTCTCTGACGACTGGTAATAATGTAACTTTAAAATAGAGTCCAAGTAACTTTGAATAGTTCAATCTTGTTGAGCTCACCTCCTGAAAAGTTTCAAATGAATCCCTGTTTAAACATGCTGAGTTGGACAAAGTATCCCATCAAGTTCAACACAAACCCAGAGTTGAAGAAGTCAGAAGTCAGAACACCAAGGGGACCAAAACTGAGAGAGATCTAGGGTTGCGGGTTATTAGCACCTAGAAAATGGAGTCGTGGGTAGACAGTGTGGTGAAGAGGGCTTTTGGCATGCTTGCTTTCATTGGTCAGAGCATTGAGCACATGAGTTTGGACGTCTTGTTGCAGCTGTCACACATGCCACACAACAACGATAGGCGTGGCCCTGCCCCCCTCTGACTGGCTGTCCCTTTGAATATCTGGGGGAAGATTAGACCCATCTGCCTGTGTGTGGCTCATATGTACTTATCCAAATAATTTTAAACATTGTAACATGACCTGCATCCACCACGTTCTCTGACAGTTCATTCCACACACGAACCACCTTCAATGTAAAAAACGTTGCCCCCCTCCGTCCTTTTTAAATCTTCTCCCTCTCATCTTAAAAATATACTCCCAGACTTTGAACTCCCTACCCTTCAGGAAAAGACGCTGGTTATTCACCTTATCTTTGTCCCTCATGACTTCATAAACCTCCATAACGTCCACCCTCAACCTCCTCCACTCCAGTGAAAGAAAGTCCCAGCCTATGCCGTCTATAAATCATTCTGGCAACATCATAGTTAAAAAAGGTGAGCTTTAAGAATTGACTGAAAGGGCAGTGAAGATTCAACCAGCTGACAGTGGATCTGAAATCACATGTAGATCAGATCAGATCAGGTTCGGAGAGCAGGAAACCAGATAAGTTTTTACAACAAACCACAACAGTTTCATCATTAGACTCTTAATTCCAGTTTTATATTGAATTCAGATTCCACCATCTGCCGTGGTAGGTTTTGAACCTAGGTCCGCAGGACATTACCTGGGTGAATAGTCTGGTGACAATAAAGTCGGCCATCACCTCCCCTGGACACATTGGCATATTGTGTTTAGAGGTAACAAAGGAGCAAGAGGTTTCAGCAGCTGCTAAGCTGTTGATATTACACAAGGGAACATCAGCACTCTCAGTAATGGCACACACTGAAGCCAGGACCCTGTTTCAGAGGTAAGGGCTCGGGAACCATAAGAAATAGGAACAGGAAAATGCCATTCAACCCCTTGAGCCTGCTTCTCCATTCAATAGGATTGTGGCTGATCTGACATTCTCCACTTGCACTTTCCTGCCCTTTTCCTATAACTGTTCATCCCCCAACTGATCACGAATCTATTGATCCTAGTTTTAAATGTGACACGAAGGCTGTCAACAGAGTTACTGGGATGGGGGAGTGGGGAGCTCAGGTCGAACTTCGGGACTAAAACAATGGCTTCACACTTCACAATGTTTAACTAAGGGAATGTTTATAGTTTATAGCTAAAACTTCCTGAAGAAGGGCTCATGCCCGAAACGTCGATTCTTCTGCTCCTTGGATGGTGCCTGACCTGCTGCGCTTTTCCAGAAACACATTTTCAGCTCTGATTTCCAGCATCTGAAGTCCTCACTTTCTCCTGAATAATCCCATGGAGTCTCACAGAGTGACACAGATGTACAGCATGGAAACAGACCCTTCGGTCCAACTCGTCCATGCAGCCCAGATATCCTAACCTAATCAAGTCCGATTTGCCAACACTTGGCCCAAATCCCCATAAATATTTCCTATTTTTATACACATCCAGATGCATTTTTAATGCTGTAAATATACAGCCTCCACCCCTTACTCCAGCAGCTCATGCCGTACATGCATCACCCTCTGCGTGAAAAGGTTGCCTCTTAAGTGCATTCTATATATTTCCCCTCCCCTTCCTAAAACTATGCCCTCTAGTTCTGGACTCCCCCATCACAGGGAAAAGAACTTGTCTATTTGCCCTATCCATATCCCTCATGATTTTATAAACCTCTATAAGGTCACCCCTTAGCCTCCGACGCTCCAGAGAAAACAGTGGATTCAGCCTCGCCCGATAGCTCAACCATCCAACCCTGGCAACACCCTTGTAAATCTTTTCTGCACCTTTTCTAGTTTCACAACATCTTTCCGATAGAAAGCAGATCAAAACTACATGCAATATTCCAAACGTGGCCTGACCAATGTTCTGTACAGTGGCAACATGAGGTCCCAACATCTATCCTCGATGCTCTGACCAACAAAGGAAAGCATACCAAACACCTTCTTTACTACCCAATCTGCCTGCGTCTTTACTTTTAAGGAACGATCAACCTGAATTCCAAGGTCTCTTTGTTCAGCAACACTTCCAAGGAACTTCCCATTAAGTGTAAAAGTCCTGCTCTGATTTGTTTTTCCAAAATGCAGCACCTCATATTTATCTATATTAACCTCCATCTGCCACTTCTCAGCCCATTGGCCCATCTGATCAAGGTCCCATTGTAATCTGAGGTAACCTTCTTTGCTGTCCACAACACCTCCAATTTTGGTGTCATCTACAAACTGACTAACTATACTCCTCCGTTTACATACAAATCATTTATATAAATGACAAAAACTAGCGAACCCAGCATCGATCCTTGTGGTACACCATTGGTCACAGGCCTTCAGTCTGAAAAGCAACCCTCCATCACCACCCTCTGTCTTCTGCCTTCTAGCCAGTTCTGTATCCAAATGGCGAGTTGTCACTGCATGCCATGAGATTAAACCTTGCTCACCAGTCTCCCATGAGGAACCTTGATGAATGCCTTCCTGAAGTCCATATAAATCACGTCCATCGCTCTGCCCTCATCAATCCACTTTGTACTTCTTCAAAAAACTCAATCATGTTCGTGAGACATGATTTCCCAAGCATAAAGCCATGTTGACTATCCTTAATCAATTCTTGCCTTTCCAAATACATGTAAATCCTATCTCTCAGGATTCTCTCCAAAAACTTGCCCGTCACGGATATCTGTCTCACTGGTCTATAGTTCCCAGGCTTTTCCTTACCACATTTCTTAAATAGTGGCACCACGTTAGTCACCCTCTAGCCTTCCGGAACCTCACCTGTGACTATTGATGACACAAATATCTCAGTGAGAGGCCCAGCAATCACTTCCCCAGTTTCCCACAGAGTTCTAGGGTACTCCTGATCAGGTCCTTGGGATTTATCCACTTCTATGCATTTCAAGATATCCAGCAATTTCTCATCTGTAATATGGGAATTTTTTCAACATGTCACCATCTACTTTCTCACATTCTATATCTTCCATGCCTTTCTCCACAGTAAACACTGATGCACAAAATCCGTTGAGTATCCCCCCACCCCCCTCCCCGCCCAATCCGATCGACTGCAGCTCCACACAAAGGCTGCCTTGGTGATCTTTGAGGGGCGCTATTCTCTCCCTTGTTATACTTTTGGCCTGAACGTATTTATAAAAAACCCTTTGGGTTATCCTTAACACTATTTGCCAAAGCTATCTCATGTCCCCTTTTATCCCTCATGATTTCTCTCTTAAGTATGCTGTACTGTCTTTATTCTCTCAGGATTCATTCGATCTCTCTGTCGATACCTGACGTATGAATCCTTCGTTATCTTTACCAAAATCTCAATTTCTCTGGTCATCCAGCATGCCCTACACCTACCAGCCTTTCCTTTCACCCTAACAGAAATATTCTGTGTGTGGATTCTTGATATCTCATATTTGAAGGCTTCCCATTTTCCAGCAGTCCTTTAACCTGCAAACAACTGCCCCCAATCAGCTTTTGAAAGACCTTGCCTAATACCTGAGTCTTCCTCCAATTTACAACTTCAACTTTTAGATCTGATATATTATTTTGAATCACGATTGTAATGTTAATAGAATTATGGTTGCTGGCCCTTAGGTTTTGCACCCTCGCCAGTATGTACATCCTCATTGTGAATTAGAAAATTTCCTTGTGCACACTTTAAAAGTTTCTCTATTTGGCGGATAAGTAAATGGGCAGACGTTTTCGCTTGGGTCAACTCTTCCTTCATTCCCATCAACCCTAACCCCATTCCCACCCCAATAGTCCAACGGCACTTTACCTTGCAACTGCCGAATGTGAGACACTAGCCCATTTACCTGCTCCCTCCTCACTATCCAAGGGCCAAACTTACCTTCCAGGTGAAGCGGTACTTTACCTGCTCTTCCCACAACCCAGTCTACTGCATTTGCTGCTCACAATGTGGCCTCTTCTGCATTGGTGAAAACGAAACATAAACTGGGTAACTGCTGCACAGAACATCTACGTTCTGCCCGCAAAAAGACCCTGAGCTTCCAGTTGCCTGCCAATTCCACACCCCATCCTGTTCCCTGGTCAACATCTCTGTCTCAGGTTTGCTGTAGTGTTCCAGTGAAGCTCAGCACCAGCAGAACGAAGAACACCGAATATTTCACTTCGGGACCATACATCTGTCCGGTCCCAATATCGAATTCAATAATTCTAGGGCCTGAAATCCATAGTATCCTCGTCCCGACCACACACACCAAGACTTGTTATCACGCAGTCTGTCATTGCACACGATGTATTCTGAGCCACGAACAGTCTCCATTCACCCTCCCACACGGATCGTTATCAACTCCCTTTCCTGTCCAACAGTTCTTCCCTCGCTTTGGGCTCTGTCCTGATCTGTCATTTACTGCATCTGCTTTCCTCCAACAATATCTCCTGAATATAAACCGACATTTTCCCAATCACCATCAGTTCTGTGGAAGGGTCACCGGCAACTCCTGTTTTTTTGTTTCTGATATACACCATCCACAGTTCTTTCACCTTTTTATTGAGGTAGAGTTGGCAATTGTTTCGCGAGACAGAAGGAGAGGGGGGAGAGACAGAACAGACATGAACTATTGATCTCCGTTGTTACTCATAATGTAAAATCATTGCAGTGCGATCACTTCCCTGAAGTATGAATAGAGGGAAGGAGCCATCCGTGACCGTGTAGCGGAAAGGTAGCGTGTCTGACTCCAGCTTGGAAGGTGGCGTGTTTGAATCACGTCAGATTCACTGACGTCGTTGTTGGGCTAAATGCTCCTCTCCCCCAGTTCATCACGGGGTTTAAACACAGCCGTCTCCCTCTGGGCCGCCGCTTCATTCAGTTGGTGACAGCGCGGTGTGAATAGCATATTACCGATATTTTTACAACATAATCCAGAGACTCCCGTCTTTATGTTTCAATCTATCAGGAGAGTGACAGCGAGTTCAGATAGAAATGTTTCCCACCAACAGCAAATCCTTTCCTCTCACCAGACACAGTTAAAATTATCTTTATTCAACAGAAGGAGCGGAAACTACAGTCTGACGGCCGCTCTCCACATTAACGGTGAGCCTGAATTTTATAAACGGTGTCAGTAAAATCCAATGGCGGACACTGATTTGGTTCAATCGATTTTTTTTGCCAAGTGTAATTCACCGAGAGGATGCTGCTGTGTGAAACAGCGTGGGGAATTACTGCAGGGCCTCATGCGAGATGGGACACACCGCAACTGATGTGTTTCACCTTCACCAGTTTATTCCTATCTCGGAGAAGAGAGATTTGATGATGAGGACCATAGCAGCCAGACAGGAAACAGGAGAAGAGCACTCAGACCTTCACAAGCTTGTCACCACAGCTGGGTCATCGTGGCCCGTGTATCAGTATGGGATAGTAATCTGCATCTACTGACTGGAAGCACAGCAAATTGGAGTGCTGGTGGGACTGTCACACAGGAGAAAACGGCTTCGACCTATCAACTGGAGTGGCTCCCAATGCGCAACTCCGCTCACCTCAACTGAATAACTGTAAACAAATTACTCAGTAATTCAAAGGAATACTCGGTTTTGAATCTGCATTGTGTCATGTACCTTCGAGAATGATGTCAAAACAGCTTCGTTGCTGTGATGGATAATCCTGTTGGGCAGAATATATCCGTTGTCAAATTTCCTACATTCTGTTGGTCCAACTCCGATTTCACTCAGAATCACGAAATGTGTGACAGCGCAGACTGAGGCCATGCAGCCCACCTTAGCTCTGCTGGTTCAACACAATATGTAAATAAGTGTCTCATTCTGTCGCCTTCTCCCTGTAAATCTGCACATTGTTACATTGAACATGCCCACCGAATTCCCTTTTGTGTCCATTGAATCTGCCTTTTTGTCACTGTCAGACAGTGACTTACTGACCCCACTCCCTGTGCGAAAACGGTCTTCCTAATGTCACTTTTACTTATTTTCCTGATGACTTTAAATCTCTGCCAAATCGTTCTCGATCCTTTCAGGCCTGGGAGCATTTTCACTGCATTATTTCCTCTGTCTAAAACCCTCATGACGTGGAAAACTTCAATCAGACCAGCTTTCAGCCCTCTGTTCTCCAAAGAGAGCTGCCCCAAACTTTCCAATCTCCCTTCATTGCTGACATTCCTCAGGACGGTACCATTCACGTTAACCTGTTCAGCGCCGTCTGCAATCACTTCACTTCCCCGCTTCCTGAAGTATCACCCTCAGAATTGAGCATAATACAGGTGGAGGATTCATTCAGACTCGCATTGCGCGGGCGAAAAATCTGCAATACTTGTTCTCACTTTCACCACGTGTTTCCCTTCGCCGTGTTCACTGCAATAGCAGCTCTGCGCCGTCCCAAATTCAGGCAGTCCGATCTAAATTAACGAAGCGGCTTTAATTGACAAAATTGATCGGGCATTTTTGCTCATATCAATTTAAGGAATGATTATTCGCCTGGGATTGGAACCCGGGAACTCTCACACGGCTGAATATGCTCGAAGACCCAAAGCAAGAATCACATCCCAGACTAACGAGCCACCAGCCATGGGTGCAGTCACCTCCTGGAGCAGCTGAGACTTGCTCAGTACGAAATTCATTGTACATTGCTCCCAGAATTGCAAGCAGGGAAGAGTTTCAAGAACATCTCCTTCTCGATCTGTCTCCCTGCTCCCTGGGCGCTGCTGTTTGTACTGTCCCCAGGAGCCGGGCTCTCTCCACTGTTGGATAATTGAACCATTTCGTTTCTACTTAAAAGCTGTGCTGGTGGAAGGCAGAGCCCATTCACTCTTCTGCTCTCTCACACTATTACGTGAGGCAGGTTAAGTCAGTTACAGTCATGTGTAGGAAATGGGCAACTTTGAACTTGATCCAAAGGTCTTGTTAACGGAGAGACAGAAAGATGCTGTGCTGTCGGGACAGAGAGAAATGGACACCGGAGACTCTTCCCTCAGGTAAATTGATATGAGTGCATTTTTGTGCAGCCTGCTTGGTGTTCAGAATTTGTCCTCACACAGCAATCCTGTAGAAAGTCATTTATTACACGGACGTTCGTTTCTTTACTGCAGGAAATGGATTAAAACAGCAAGTCATGTGTTTCGACTTCACCGGTTCATTGCCATCTGAGATAAGAGTTTTCACACGAGATCAGGCCACAGCGACGGAGAACAGGACAAGACATCTCAGATCTCCACAAGGCTGCCAGCGCAACTGTGTAAATTTGACTTGTGCATCGATATTGAGCTCAGATACCCGAAGTTTTGGGAAGCAAACGACATGGCAAGGAAAAGAACAAAGCGCCGTAAAAGATATTTAGACACTCCGGAAGTCGTTTGAAAGGCAAGATGCTGAACAAAGTGCCACCACCAATGAAAGTCGCTCAAGGAGGCACTGAACGATAAGAGAGGACAGCGCCGATCCATCGACCTCTAGGTTATGGGCCCAGCACGCTTCCCACTGCACCACTCTGCTCCTACTCGCCTAAGCCGTTGCCACCGGTCCTTTCAGCCTTTCGTCAGGCGCGTGGCATGCACGTTAGAGACTGATGTCAAAGATCTCCACTGCTGTCATCTTATATGGTGTTCCACAGACATATGGAGACTGTGTCAATATAAACTATTTCTAACTCCCCTCATTCTCTTGTGATTTCACTCTGATTAGACGTCATGCGGCCCACCTTCGTTCTGCTGGGTCGACACCGAAAGTAAACGTGGGTCTCTATTCGTATTCGTCTCTCTTGCCTTCTCCTTGTAATTCTTCACATTATTCCTTTCAACATGACCACCGGATTCCCGTTTGCGTCTAATAAATCTGCCTCTTTGTCAGTGTCAGTTATGGGTTTACTGACCCCAACCACTCCCTGTACGAAAGCATTCTTCCTCATGTCACTTTTGGTTCTTTTCCTCATGACTTTAAAACTCTGCCGAATCGTTGTCGATCCTCTCAGGCGTGGGAACATTTTGACTACATTACTTACTCTGTCTAGACTTTGCATGACTTGAAAAGCTTCAATCGTGTCAGATTCAAACTTCTGTACTCCTAAGAGAGCTGTCCCAAATTTCCAATCGACCCTCATCGCTGACATCCCTCAAACACCGCACCACTCACGTCAACCTATTCAACGCGATCTCCAAACATTTCACTTCCCTGTTTTCTGCCCCATCCGTATTCCTGGCAGCCAAACCTCGTTTCACGAAGGTTCTTTTTGAGAAAATTAATGGGCCATTTTTGCACAAATCAAGTTATGAGACGCAGCCTGTTTTGGGAGTTGAATCTAGGACTGTGCACAAGTCTGTACAGTTAAAGACTCTCCCTGAGAATCATGCCCCTAGACCAACAAACCAAAGAGCGGCTATTTCCCCACCACACACCTCTTGAGCTCGCTGAGACTTGCTTAGTGTGAAATACATTTGACATTGCTCTAAGAATTGCAAGTGACGAAGAGTTTCCAGAACAGCTGCTTCTCATTCTGTCTCCCTGCTGCTGTTTGTCCCGTCCTCAGGAACCGGGCTCCCTCCACTGTTTCGAAACTTTTCTCTGACACCCGAGTGGCCAGTGACAAGCATTGCCCTCCTCAACATAGGATACAGAGAACAGGAGACCCCTCAGAGGTTTTCACCTCAACTGTGCACATTGGGCCAGTATATCATTGTGAAATATTTATGTCGAAGCTTTTTTGGGGAGCAGATGAGAAGGTAAGGTGCAGAACAGAGCGCCGTTATACGGGAAAGCTGCTAAAGATGACGTTGAATGAATAGGAGAGAATGGTCTCTCGTTTGAGTTATGATCCCAATAAGCACGCGTTGTGTCATTCTCCTGCATTGCTCGGCTGTATTTCCAGAGAAGTATTTAGCTTTTCATCTGGTGTGTGTCAGGCACGTTTGAGAATGACGTCAAAAGATCTTCTCTGCTGTCGTGTCATCTGCTGTTGTGCCGACATATCGTCGATGTGCAAAAACAAACTCTGTCTAAATTCCCACATTCTGTTTTTCGAACTGTGATTTCGCTCAGAATCACTAATTTTCAAAACTCGCAATATTCAAACTTTAACAAAGTGCTCATCGAAATGATTAGTGAACACCTGGAAGAAATTCTTCCAAACTTACCTGGGGAATTTCGCTTTGAGGGGTCTTGAACTTTAAGTGGAAGGAAGGGAAGTTTGCCTCGAGGCTGTTTAATGTGGAGATGTGTTCTCCATGTAAACTGGTCGTAGTTGACCATCCCAGTGCTTCCCGATGCAGGGTTGCTTGACCCTCCAGGGAGGTTTACTTGGAGCAACTGGAGTGAATCCAGAGATGGAGCAGATTCTGTAAAGGTGCTCAAATACTTTCTATCTCCCTTTTAGGTATTTTCCTTGTGTATTCCCTCAGTTTGTCACATATGCAGTTTGCACCCTGGAAAATGATTGCTTTTTTCCTCATGTTCACAATTAAAAGTGTAGTTTCACATGGAACTGAGCCGCATTGAAAGGATTGTCACATTGATATATATATGTACACGTATTTAGTTTAAGATTAGATTAGATTTGAATGAAGTTTTCCTCTTAACACACCTGAGCCTATCTGGCTGCATGAGGGATTTCAGGTTGCTGTGTGCTAGGTATTATGTGATCAGCAGGCATCTGGCAAACTACAGGAACTGTCACCTATGTAATGTTCGTTTCAGTGTACTGACAATGATCACTTATTTTGTGACTTTTTTTTGCAGGAAGACGTGCCGAAAGAAATCTGAAAACAAATGATACATCAACTTCTGACAGAGCCACTTGATTCATTGGGACTTGAATATCAGCAGCCATTCCAATTAAGAAGACATGGTTGCTTTTGTTTGCTTGAGAGATTTTGGACACTGGTGTGGCAGGAAGAATACTGAGACACAGAGTGAGGGAGATTCAGTGCGCTGACAGTGAAAAGTGCTTCATACCATTTACTCAGCTTTGGGGAATCAAAGTCTCATCCCTGACGGTGGGGATACACTATGTCCCCGTTCTGATTGTAATTTCAAACCCAGACCAACACAAGGAAAGCTCCCCCAATGGGGAAACTGTGGAAATGTGGGGACTGAGGGAAAGGATTCCCTTCCCCATCAGTGTTGGAAACCCACAGACGTATTCACAGCGGGGAGAGGCCATTCACCTGCTCGGTGTGCAGGAAGGGTTTCAGTCGGATCAGCCATCTGGAGACGCACCAGTGTATCCACAAGTGAGAGAAGCCATTCACGTGCCCCATGTGCGGGAGGGGGTTCACTCAGTCAGCTGCACTGCTGACCCACCAGTGGGTCCACACCGGAGAGAGGCCGTTCACCTGCTGTCAGTTCCAAAAGGGCTTCACCTGCTCCTCCCACCTGTGGAGGCACCAGCGCGTTCACGTGCCATTGCAGGGGGATGGAAGGAGCGATGGCCGAGCGCCGCTAACAACCCAGCTCTGGGGACTCTCAGGTTCGAATCCGGTCGCGGCAGATGGCAGAATTGGGATTCGGTCAGTAATCTGGACTTCAGAATCTAAGGATGAAACCGTTTTTAGAGGGCAAAAACCCATCTGATTCAGTCATGTCCTTTTCAGTGATGGAAACTGCCGTTGCGCGAAAGGATTCACTCAGTCGTCCCAGCTGCATGCTTTACCCGGCTGTACGAAGGATCCAGTAACAAAGGGACAACTCAACGAACCAATAATAAAGAAAGTGTGGTGGGGGCAGTGGGGGGTGAGTGTGCGCACTTTGAGCTTGAGGTGCTTTTTTTTAAAAAAAGCTACTTTTTGTACGCCTTGTGATGTGGAGATCTGAAGCTGTAACAAAGTTGGGTCGCAGTAAAGGTTACCTGAACTTACTGCCAGGCTTTAACTATTTCAGAATCCTGAAGAGGAGTTGTTGGACTCGAAATTTTAACTCTGCTTTCTCTCCACAGATGCTTCCAGTCCTGCTGAGTTTTTCCAGTGTTCTCAGTTTTTGTTTCAGATTTCCAGCATCCACAGTTCTTTGTCTTATTTATCAAATTCAATTCTAGCCCTTCACAAGTGTCTGGAACTTCATCTCCCTGATCTACAAACTGTTCACTTACCCTAGAAATGACCGCTACCTCCTTATCAAAGTAGACCCCTTTGTTGCAAAATGATTGTTCAATTCTGTGACCAAAATTATTGCATTCGTAATTACTTACACCAGGGACTCTCAATATCTCAGGCCAGAGCACAGCTAGATTATTTCAGACAGTACATTTATGTGATTTGATGCAATTCCCTATTCCTTACTTTGCCAGCGTGTTGCTGGGAATGGAGGGTTTGAATTAAGAAGAAGCTGGGACATTTTTCCAACGGAGCCGAGCAAGTTGACAGATAACTTTATCGAGATTTTTAAAAACAGGAGAGGTATAGATAAGGTGTCATTTCCAGGAGGCTCAGAATATTTTGTTGCTCCAGAAGGTGTAAAAGGGGGTCAAAGCTTCAACAGAAATCGAGCAGAGCTGAGAACAGACAACATTTAACTCTGTGGGAACAGGGAGATCAGAGGACAGGGAAATGAGGACCTGAAATCCGAGCTGACACCAGACTACCATGTTATCAGTGCTTTGATTAGCAGTGCCCACCCTCTACCTTTACTGAGCCTCTCACTCGACTTGAATGCCACATCTCCCCTCGATATTCTGGATCCAATCCTTGTCATTCTGAAGCCATATCTCTGTAAGGAGTCTCAGATCATAATTATTCTCTTCAATGTGTGCAGTCAATTAATTCGCTTTTTTTACAATGCAGCTTTTAGTTTTATTTTTTGTGATGGTGAGAATCCAGTTTTGATTGCTAGTACATTTATTCTCCTTGTCCCTTTCTCTCATTCTCTGGTGTTTGGTTTCCACATCACTACATTGCTCACTGCTCTTGATTTCGATTGGCTATGCTAAATTGCCTAGTGTCCAGGGATGTGCAGGTTAGGTGGGTTGACCATGGGAAACGCAGGGTTATCGTTTCAAAGTAATAGAAGGAGTAGGCCATTTGGCCCATCGACCCTGCTCCGCCATTCATTACAATCATGGCGGATCGATCAATAGTCTCAGCTCCTCCTAATTGCATTATCCCAACTTCTCTTAATTCCCTTACCACGCAAAAAAAAAAACCCATCCAACAGTGTCTTAATGAAGCTGCCTCGACTGCTTCTTTGAGCACAGAATTCCATTAATTTACCATTAACCACATTGGCCCTGCCCTGAGTTGCCTCATCAAAATGCAACAGCTCATATTTGTCTAAATTAAACTCCATCCACTACTCCTTGGCCCATTGGCTCATCTGATCAATTATAATTTATATTAAACTTTCTTTCCTACCTTACTCCCTAAAAGCTGAAAATCTCCATCCCACACCCTCACCCTCCATTCTCACTTTGTTGAGTCTAATCACGGATGTCCTCATCCTGAAGGGTTTGATTCATGCTGATTAACAGGCCCACATTCAAGGGAGATCTAACTGAAACGTACAGAACATTGAACGGCCTGGATAGAGTGGACATTGGGAAGATGTTTTCATTGGGAGGAGAGACTAATACCCATGGGCATAGCCTTAGCATAAAGGGAGAATGGAGATTAGGAGAAACTTCTTTAGCCAGAGAGTGGTGAATCTATGGAATTCATTCTCACAGAAAACTGTGGAGGCCAGGTCACTGCGTATGTTGAACATTGAGGTAGAGATGTACAGCATAGAAACAGACTGTTTGGTCCAACTTGTCCATGCTGACCAACTATCACAACCCAATCTAGTCCCACCTGACAGCACACGGCCCCATATCCCTCCAAACCCTTCCTATTCATACACCTACCCAAATGCCTTTTAAATGTTGCAATCGTACTAGCCTTCAACACTTCCTCTGGCAGATCATTCAATAAACGTACCATTCTCTGCGTCAAAAAGTTGCCCCTCAGATCTCTTTTGTATCTTTCCCCTCTAACGCGAAACCCATGCCCTCTCCTTCTGGACACCCCCACCCCAGGAAACGACTTTGTTTATTAATCCTATCCATGCCCCTCATGATTTTATACACGTACAGTTACGACGTTCAAAAGACATTTGGATAAGTACATGAATACGAAAGGTTGGAAGGGTTATGGGCCAAACACTGGTAGGTGGGACGAGTTTAGTTTGAGAACATACTCAGCATGGACTCGTTGGATGAAGGGTCTGTTCAGTACTGTCTGACTCTGTGACTGATCTGTACTGGTCTTAAAAGCATTTTCTTACCTCCCCCGATAAGCATCCACTTCTTTGGTGTTCAAAACTCAGATGAACTTAGCCTTGAATATGTTCAATGACCCCACTTCTGAACTCAATTCCTCTTGGTAATATACCACTTGCCTTGCTCATTGCCTGCTGCATCTGCCCGACAGCTGGCATTGACTGGTGTGGAGGGACTCTGAGACCCCTTAGCACATCCATACATCATTCCTGATGAAGGACTTGTGCCCGAAACGTTCCCTGTCCTGTTCCTCAGATGCTGCCTGACCTGTTGTGCTTTTCCAGTGCCACATTTTTCGACTTTCACCTCTAGTCCTCACTTTCTCCACATTCCAATATATAATCATTTTAACAATGCACTGCTTTTTTTTAAACAGCAAAGGCTATAACTTCACATTGCGGAACTGCACTTGCCATGTGTTTGCCAATTGAGACACAGACCTGGACCAACTTCGGGAAGAGGCAAAAGACTGAGTTCTGAACAAAAACCGTAGCACACTCAAAACGTCGGCTCTGTTTCCCTTTCCACGGATGCTGCTCGACCCGTTGGCTTTCTGCAGTATTCGCTGTGTTTGTTCGACACAAATGCTGCTTTCCATTAAAGAACTTCAATCCCTGTCCTCTGGTAACTGACCCTAGTCAGTGGCAATAGGTTCTTCTGATCATTAACCTGCCCATTCACACCACGTCTTCTCCCATCATTGCCAACAGCCCCTGGAAATCTCCAGTTCACCTTCTTTGCTCCAAAGAGAACATTCCCAAACTTGGGATTGGAAATTGCTCATCCCTGGACATGATGCAAATGTTACAATGGGGAAGAGGTTTTGTCAAAATATCGTCAGTTAGCAGGTGGAAAAATGTTCAGGAAGTAAAACACAAATCCCAGTCTCCAGCTTTGTGAATCTTTCGAAACTCTTTGGGAAGTGGAATTAGAGGAGAATGAAGGATGAACTGACGGACTGAGCAGAGACAGTCCAGACACCATCCCCTTGTTTAAGAGGCTGATTGACTCTGATATTCTCGGGACCTGAACTGACCCGAGACATTGAAAGAATTCTCTGCACATCAGGAATTCAAACGCCTTCTCGGCTCGGCGCCAATGAGAAAATTCAGGAAGAGGCAAAACACTGAAAGGCTGGGAGGGCGATGGCCCCGGTGGTGGAGAGCTCGTTCCTCGTGACATGGATGTACCTGCAGATGGTGGGATCAGGCTGTCCCCATGTCTCCAGAATGAATGTCCAAGGCTTTATTATGGAAAGTAAAACTGATAGAAGACAATGGTAATTTTGGGCGGGGCGGGTTGAATTATGAATTGATTAGTAGGTTCCTCAAAGACACTGTGCAAGCAGCTCTTGCACCTGTCTCTGTGGCGCAATTGGTCAGCGCGTTCGGCTGTTAACCGAAAGGTTGGTGGTTCGAGACCACCCAGGGACGGCGTGTTCCTTGTTCTCGCTCCTACCGCTTTCTTGCCTGCGAAAGTGCACGTTTTTAATGGTGTCAGGAAAATGTTTCCCAAACGGAAATCTATTCCACTGAGGCAGCACAAAGGGGTTTCTGAATTGATTGAATTTCTAACATAAATGACTGCGGATGCTGAGAATCCGAGACAGAAAGCGAAACTGCTGGAGAAACACAGCAGTTTTGGCTGGACCTGGATGAGGAAAAAAACGAGTTCTGAAATGTTGTCTCTGATTCTCTTTCCACAGATGCTGCCTGACCTGCAATTTCTGTTTTTGTTTTTAACTGAACGTCCATTTCATCTACCGGGATGAAACACGCAGACTCGCCATTTGCAGATATTTAACCCTTTCGAAACCTGTGAAGTGATTGAATTCAAACAAACTCTGCAAGGATTCACTTTTTCTCAGCTCCACAGGCAGAGAGTCCTGGGAAATGAAGCTGTCAGTGTGGTTCTGTATTGGTGGGCCGAGTGGTGAATGCGATGGACATGAAATCCATTGCGGTTTCCCCACGCAGGTGTGAACCCTGCCGACTACAGTTGAGAAACGACGTCAAAAAGAAAGGGAGATTGCTCCACGGTTTTTTTAAAGATGCAAATCATTGGAGGGGTTGAAGTATTTCAGTTACACTGGGACTGCTCGGGAATCTGTAGCCCACTGCCTGTCAGGGTGGAACAAGCAGAAACCCACAGAGCTGCTATTGAGGCAATGAGCCAAGAGTTTGGAAATGAGATCGAACAGTGAGGGGCGTGAAGTCGTAATCGAAGTTAAGCAGGCACCTGAGGACAAAGGTGTTTTATTTGCCAGTGAAAGATATTGCTTCACAAAGTTGGGATTATGGAAGGGAAGCAGTGACGGTGATTATCTTTGGCTGTTCCTCTTGTGAATGTTCCCATTGCTGCGCATGTCCGTGTTAACGTCAGAACTCTGCAGCACGGCGGCGTCAGGTCCGCACAGTGCCGGGGGCGCAATGGATGACGCATCTGACTCCACCTACCTGTTTGAAATGCAGCTCGCAGCTTCTTCACATACCCCAATTAATCTTTCTCATTGTCCTGAAGCTGGCATACGGTTTGAATTCCTGATCTGCGGGAATGAGACTCTTTTCACTGTGTCGCGTCAGTAAGTGTCCCTGAGAACATCAGAGTCAAGTCACCGCGCTGTCAGAGGAGGGGAAGCTGAAAAAGTCCCACACGCTGCTCATGGGCACATTTCACTTTCCCCAACTCACCGCCCCAACACTGCGGCTCTTGGGAGTGGAAAGGGAACAAACTCCAAAACCCAGTCTCAGCTTTATAAATCTTCAGGAAATAAGAAAACTGTACATCCCTTCGGGTCTTCCATCCTGGGCTGACAGCGTTGATTTTAAATGGCTGTCCAGTCAGTGCCGATTCGTTTTGGCTAAAAAAAATCTTCCTTTTCTCATCATAGCATTTCTTGCTACAGAGAACTGTGCGGCAGAGTTCATGTATATATTTCCTTGTATGGTATTTTGTAAATAACATTCGTTTGCTGCTTGTTTGTATCGGGTATTTCAGGTTCATTAGAGGCTGTTTAAGTGTGTTGGGCGGTTTGTGGGCTACCATGATGCTGAGAGGGTTGAGTTGTCTGGACATCATTTCCCAGATGTCTTTAATGTAAAGTAATGTGGCGTGGGTTTCTGCAGACGTTGTGTCTGCTTGTGTCAGTTTGTTGATGTGAAATCGGCACACTGGGTTTATTGGGTAGGCAAAAGTGAGGACTGCAGATGCTGGAAACCAGAGTTTAGATCAGAGTGGTGCTGGAAAAGCACAGCAGGTCAGACAGCTTCCGAGGAGCAGGAAAGTCGATGTTTCGGGCAAAAGCCCTTCATCAGGAATAGAGGCAGGACACCTCCAGGGTGGAGAGATAAATTGGGGGTGGGGTGTGCTGGGCCGAAGGTAGCAAAAAGTACAATAGGTGAATGGGGGTGGGGTTGGAGGTGAGAGATCAGAGAGGAGGGTGGAGCGGATAGCTGGGGAGGGAGATTGGCAGGGAGGACAGGTCATGAGGACAGCGCTTAGCTGGAAGGTTGGAACTGAGGTAAGGTGGGGGGAGGGGAAATGAGGAAACTGGTGCAGACCACATTGATGCTCTGGGGATGAATGTATCCGAGGCAGAAGTTGGGACGTTCTTCCTCAAGGCATCGGGTGGGGAGGGAGGGGCGATGGAGGAGGCCCAGGACATGCATGTCCCTGGCAGAGTGGGAAGGGGAGGTTGAAATGTTGGGCCGCAGGGCGCTGGGGTTGATTGTTGCGGATGTCCTGGAGATGTTCCCTCAAACGCTGTGACTTGACTCTGCGGCGGGGCTCCAGTCTCCCCAATGTAGAAGAGACCGCATCGGGAGCAATGGATACACGAAATGACATTGGTGTTAGCCTTCCAACTTCGTGACCCGGGTTCGCCTTCCGGGCAGGGAAGCAATTTTCAGGAGAGCTGTCAAATTTTGTCTCTGTCTCCCTGGTTGTCTAGTGGTTAGGATTCGGCGCTTTCACCGCCGCGGCCCGGGTTCAATTCCCGGTCAGGGAAACAATTTTCAGTGTGTTGCTTGGCTATCCATTCTCCTTAAAAGCGCTGTGCAGTTACTGGGTGCTGCACTGCATCGTGTTTCGTTGAAATAGTGCCCTCGTTCAGATTTGTTTGTATGTGTAGGGATGATTACTTCTGTAGCTAAGTACTTGGTTCGCGTGCGCTGTTTTCCTGTAGATGCTGTTTTGAATTTATCATTGATTGTTCGGTCTACTGTGACATCCAGAAATGGCACTTTGTTGTTGTTCTCCTCTTTTATGAATTTTATGCCAGTAAGGACATTGTTGATGGTGTTGTAGGTTTCCTCTAATTTGTTTCATTTTTTGATGACAGAAGTGTTTCATGGGCGTTTCGTTGATTTGTTTGTAGGGCTTGTTACTGAATATGAAGTGGGTGGTAAGGCACACTTCCATGAGGTTGACAGTGTTATCTTTGCTGCTGAAGTTGGTTCTGTGTTTTCGTCTTTAGTTCTTCGAGTAGTGTCTTCAGTTTTCTTTGGCCACGTTGATGTTAATGGATGTGAACAGGGCTGTTATGTCAAAGGACAACATTATTCCATCCTCTTCTATCTTCGTGTCTTTGGTGTTCAGGAATTCTTAGATGGAGTAAATGGAGTGGCATGAATCTTCGACTTGGTGTTTTAGTCCTTAGTGGAGGCCTTTGACTAGTCTGTATACTGGTGCTCCAAGTAGTGAGACTATGGCCTGAGGGGGGCTTCTGGTTTGAAAAGGAGGAGAACAACAATAAACTGCCATTCTTAGATGTCACAGTAGAGCGAACAGTCAATGGGGAACTTCAAACTAGCATCTACATAAAAACAACACACACAAACCAAATACTTAACCACAGAAGCAATCATCCCAACACCCACAAACGAAGCTGCATCAGGACATTATTTCAACGAGCCACTACACATTGCAGCACAGAGAAACTACGAAGACCACAAGAGAAATACGTATATAGTGTATTTAAGGAGAACGCGTCCCCAATAAACCCATTCCGCCGATTTCTCACTGATGCTTCCAAGCTCACTCTCAAAAATTCGGTTTGTCCCTCCATTCTTTCCTGTTTGTTTTTTGTGGGTTTTGAAAGCGTTCCCAATCCTCTGACTGAGTATTGGAGTTGGGAAGGTAAAAACAATGACTGCAGATGCTGGAAACCAGATGCTGGATTAGTGGTGCTGGAAGAGCACAGCAGTTCAGGCAGCATCCAAGGAGCTTCGAAATCGACGTTTCAGGCAAAAGCCCTTCGTCAGGAATAAAGGCAGTGAGCCTGAAGCATGGAGAGATAAGCTTATCTCTCCATGCTTCAGGCTCACTGCCTTTATTCCTGACGAAGGGCTTTTGCCTGAAACGTCGATTTCGAAGCTGCTTGAATGCTGCCTGAATTGGAGTTGGGAAGTTATGTTGTGGCTGTACAGGACATTGGTGAGACCACTTTTAGAATATTGTTGTGCAATTCTGGTGTTCCTCCAATCAGAAGGATATTGTGAAATTTGAAAGGGTTCTGAAGCACCAATGGGTCCACAGAGGGGAAGAGGCCCTTCTGCTGCCCTGAGTGTGGGAAGGCCTTCAGTGATTCCTCTGCCCTGCTGACGCACCAGTTGGTCCACACCAGGGAAGGCTGTTCTCCGGCCCCAAGTGCGAGATGGCCTTCAGCAGTTATTCCCACCTGTTGAGACACCAGTGGGTCCACACTGAGAGGCCGTTCTTCTGCCCCAACTGCAGGAGGGGCATTGCTCTTTCCTCCGACGTACTGGCCCATTGGTGTGTCCAAATGGTAGAGAGGTCGTTCAGTTGCCTATGTGGAGGAAGGACTTCAGCAATTCCTCGTCCCTGCTGAGGCACCAGTCTATCCACACCGCGGAGAAGCCCTTCTCCTGCCCCGAATGTGGGAAGGTCTTTACCTGCTCCTCCACACTGCTGAATCTCCAGCTGGACCACACGGGGGTTTGGGGGTGGGGTGGGGGGTGGGGAGAGTGGCGGAGGAGGGGAGGCCATTCTGCTGCCCTAAGTGTGGGAAAGCCTTCAGCAATTCCTTTGCCCTACTGAAGCACCAATGTGCCCACACCTGGGAGATGCCCTCCAGCTGGACCGAGTGTGGGAAGAGGTTCATGTTTTCCTACAACTTGCGGAAGCACCAGCGGGGGCACCAGCGCTCCCAGCAATCAGATCCTACCAGTGATGATGCCTTCAGTCACCTCCCAGGTCTGAACCTCCTGCCAGTTCTGACAGTGGGTGCAGTGGGAGAGTAGGTGGGCTGTTTTAGTCTTCTGCTGGACTGCCTTTGCCTTCCCGACACCCCACAATCACAACTCCATGATGGCTCAGGGTTAGCACTGCTGCCTCATGGCACCAGGAACCCAGGAATAATTCCACCCTTGGGAGTCTGTGTGCAAGTTAAGGAGGGTAGGAAAATGGATCTGAGTGGGTTAGTTTTCGGAAGATCAGTGCAGATGTGTTCGGCTGAAGGACCTGTTTCCACATTGTGGGGGTTCTATGATTCTGTGAGCTTTGCCTTCAGTGGACACTGTTGCTCATTGAGCCCGGGACTGCACATTGCTAATGAAATGAACCAGAGAAACCTAAGACCGCAAGACCATCGGAGAAGAAGTTTGGCCGACTCTGCCATTCGTTAGTAACAAAAGTATTGGATGAGATTAGCTACAGTGTGGAAACAGGCCATTCATTCCAACAAGTCCACATCGACCCTCCGAAGTGTAAACCATCCAGACACATTTCCCTCTGACTAATGTACCTAACTCTATGGGCAATTAAGCATGGCCCATCCACATGACCTGCACATCTTTGGTTTATGGAAGAAAACAGGACCACCCAGAGAAAACTCACTCAGACATTGGGGGAAAGTGCAAAGTCCTCACAGACAGCCACCCAAGGCTGGAATCAAATCTGGGTCCCCAGCACTGTGAGGCTGCAGTGGTAATCACTGAGCCACTACATATTGCAACCCGAAGTTGGCAAGCCGGGGGTTGGGAGAATACAGCAAGCCAGGCAGCACCAGGATGTGGAGTAGTCAGCGTTTTGGGTATAAACCCTTCTTCATGACTGAAAGAGTGACTTATCTATGAGAAAAGATTTACATGAATGTTGCTGGGGGTTGGAGGGCTTGAGCTGCAGGGAGCGGAAGAATAGCATGGGGTTGTTTTCACTGGAGCATCGGAGGCAGAGAAGTGACCTAATAGCGGTTATAAAATCATGAGGGGCATGGACAGTGTAATAGACAATGTCCTTTCCTTGGGTAGGGGAGTCCAGAACTAGAGGGCATAAGTTTAGGGTAAGAGGCGAAACAAATTAAAAGGACAACTTCTTCATGCAGAGGGTGGTATATATATGAAATGAGCTGCCAGAGTATATGGGTCAGGCGCTGTCAAATGGGACTAGATTAATATAGGATATCAGGTCAGCATGGACAAGTTGGACCGAAGGGTCTGTTTCCATGCTGTACGTGTCTCTGACTACTAGTCCTGATGTAAGTTTAAAATAGAGTCCAAGTAACTTTGAATAGTTCAATCTTGTTGAGCTCTCCTCCTGAAAAGTTTCAGATGAATCCCTCTGAGCGATACTGTTTAAACATGCTGAGTTGGACAAAGTATCCCATCAAGTTCAACACAAAACCAGAGTTGAAGAAGTCAGAAGTCAGAACACCAAGGGGACCAAAACTGATCACAATATTCCAGGTGCAGCCTCATCAACGTCCTGTATAACTACAACATAACTTGCCAACATCTATACTCAATTCCCTAACTGATGAAGGCCAGTGTGCTGAAACCTTTCTTCACTGCCTTGTGTACTGATGTAATCAGAGATATAGGACCTACTTTAAACTGATCCACGATCCAGCTGCTGGGAGCACAGAAGTAGAGTAGTGCTGCGTGAGTGTGCTGGGTCGATAACCCAGAGGACGATGGGTAAAAATCATGTGATTCTGTTGCTCAATATCTCTGTAAGCTGCTTTCATATACAAAGGTTCTCTGTTCTGTATCTTGCCTTTGCATCTGTTTCCCAAAGCTTCTTCAGTGGAGGCGTGGCCGCTGGAGCCCAGGAGTTCAACAACCCCCGGCGCTGGAGGAAGGTCCAAGCTCCAAGGAGCGAGAGGGGGCGGGGGGGGTGGGGAGGCGGGGGTAAGGCTGGAAGCTGGATTTGCTCAATGCTTGTATTTTTAACTCATTTAAATGGTACCTACTGTATGGGGCTATGGTGTTCATTAAAACCGAAGGATCATATCAGAGTGTTTATATTTAGCAGTGGTAGTTGGTAAAATGCACACTCTGGGGGAGCACTTTCTATGATGCTGCATTTCTCGCCTTCTGCCCTTCCCCCATTTCTTATCTCCCATCTTGATTTTATATTTTTTTGGTCAAATTTAATTTCAGATTAATCAGACTTGCGATTCACTGTGTGCTATTAATTTGTTTGTTCGAATATTTCAAGTCAAAATTAATGCTGTAATTTAATTTCTGATGTCAGAGTTTGACATTGAATGTGCAGGTGTAAATACCAGTAAGTTGTGAAAATAAATCAAGAACTTGTGGTTTTTAACAAAAAGAGCAGTTCACTGATATTCATGGCATCGTCTCATTTGGGAGTGATGATTCAAATCTGACCAACAAACCGTTTCATGCAGTCATCCAATTGAATAAAAATTTTCTTTAATTTAATAAAAGAAAATAATTCTGGCAGGCTAAGACTTATGCAATCTATTTATAAGATCATGTCCATTGCTCGCAATATGGTCTCAACCACATTGGGGAAACTGGATGCCAACTAACCGAATATTTCAGGGAACAACTCTTGGACTCTAATTCTAACCGACACACCGCCCTGTGGCTGAACACTTTATCCCACCCTCCTCTTGCTTATCTCTCCACGTTTCAGACTCACTGCCTTATTCCTGATGAAGGGCTTTTGCCCGAAACGTCGATTTCGCTGCTCGTTGGATGCTGTCTGAACTGCTGTGCTCTTCCAGCACCACTATTCCAGTATTTGGTTTTCAGCATCTGCAGTCATTGTTTTTACCACTTTAACTCCCCCTTCCATTCCACCAAGGACATGCAAGTCCTGGGCCTCCTCCACTGCCAACCTCTTCCGACCCGACACTTGTAGGAAAAACACCTCAACTTCTGCTTTAGGACCCTCCAACTACATGGTATCAATGCAGATTTCATCAGTTTCCTTATTTCCTCTCCCCCACCTTGTCCCAGATCCAACCTTCCAATTCGACACCAACCTCTTGACCTGTCATACCTGTCCACCTTGCTTCTCACCTATTTGCTCCACCCTCATCTCTGACCTATCACCATCAATCCCTACCTCCATCTACCTATTGCACTCCCAACTGCCTTCCCTCCAGCCCCACTTCCTTCCCATTTATCTCTCAGTCCCCTTGGGCCACCCTTTATTCCTGATGAAGAGCTTATGCTCTAAACCAAGACTGTGATGAAGCAACATCCTCAACAAATAGGAAATAGATCCCAAGTCAGATTTCATCCCCTCTTCTGTTTCCCAGTTCTTTCAGAAATAAGGAATGTCTTTTTCTTCCACTAGAAAGTGGTCTTCCACTTTGCGCTGTCTGATGTGTTATCCCTCACCACTCCTTCAGCCACCTTTTAAGAATCCTTTCAACCTGGTTTTCTAACAATTGTGGAGGTGACCAAAAGCAAACATTTCACTTCTCCTCAATGTCCCATTTCTCCTCCTAAGAGCCATTTTGTCATGTTGTCTCTGTTACAAACAGCCAAGTGCACTTGGTTTCTGAATTGAAATTTTGCCATTGAAGTGAACAGGATTAATATTTATCGATGGCTAGCTGTGTTTGCACAAACTGTAATTATCCACCAATACGATGTCTTTTGTTCCACCAAAACTGGAAACAATGATCTGTGTTTCGATTGCAGTCCGATGTAGAAAATCATCCCAGCGATCTTCACGTTATTATAGTTTTCTGAGGCCATAACATCATTACGTGGCAGTTTGATGTGACTAAAACCTGGATGGAAATCTCTGGATTCTGTTGTAAAAGTATCGGTATAATGTGATTCACACTGCGCGGTCACCAACTGAACGAAGCGGCTGTGTGTTGAAATCCCGTGATGAACAGTTTGTGTTCGACTTGTCATATTGCGGGGAGCTCAGCATTTCCCCAAACAATGGACACACCACCTCCCTGACAGAGTGTTCACAAATCAAACTGACAGCAAAGATTCATGCATGATCGAAAGTGTCCACAACTTTTGACACAACAGATATACGGAGTGAACGTACTCTTTTCTTCATTGGAAATGTTCGACGTTGATTGTAGTGAGCTTGACGTGATTTGAACACACAACCTTCTGAAGTGGAGTCAGACGCGCTACCGTTGCGCCACAAGCTCACGGATGGCCCATGTGCTCTATTCATGCTTAAGGGAAGTGATCGCACTACAATGATTTTACGTTCATGTCTGTTCTGTTTCTCCCCCTTCTCCTTCTGTCTCTCGAAACAATTTCCAACTCTCTCTCAATAAAAATCTGAAAGAACTGCGGGTGCTGTATATCAGGAACAAAAAACAGGAGTTGCCGGTGACCCTTCCACAGAACAGATGGTGATTTGGAAAATGTCGGTTTATATGCAGGAGATATTGTGGGAGGAAGGCGGAGATCAGGACAGAGCCCAAAGCGAGGGAAGAACTGTTGGACAGAAAAAAGAGTTGATAACGATCTGCGTGAGAGGGTGAATAACTGTTAATGGAGAATGTTCGTGGCGAAGTAGTGTGGAATGACAGACTATGTGATAACAAGGCTTGGTGTGTGTGGAAGGGACGAGGATACTATGGAGTTCAGGTCCTAGAATTATTGAATTGGATATTGGGACCAGAGGGATGTGTGGTCCCCAAGTGCAATATTCGGTGCTCTTCGTTCTGCTGGTGCTGAGCTTCGCTGGAACACAACAGCAAACCTGAGACAGAGATGTTGGCCAGGGAACAGGGTGGGGTGTGGAATTGGCAGGCAACTGGAAGCTCAGGGTCTTTTTTGCAGGCAGAACGTAGATGTTCTGTGCAGCAGTCACCCAGAGAATGGGCAGCCCAAAAAACACACTGCAAATTGCTCCCCTGACCGGTAATCGAACCCGGGCCGCAGCGGTGAAAGCACCGAATCCTAACCACGAGACCACCAGGGAGATGGCAGCGAAGTTTGACAGCTCTACTGAAAATTGCTTCCCTGCCCGGAAATCGAACCCGGGTCACGGGAGTTCGAAGGCTTCCACCAAAGTTGTTTCTTGTATCCATTGCTCCCGATGCGGTCTCCTCTACATTGGGGAGACTGGAGCCCCGTCGCAGAATCAAGTCACAGCGTTTGAGGGAACATCTCCAGGACACCCGCAACAATCAACCCCATCGCCCTGTGGCCCCACATTTCAACCTCCCCTCCCACTCTGCCAGGGACATGCAGGACCTGGGCCTCCTCCATCGCCGCTCCCTCCCCACCCGATGTCTGGAGGAAGAACGCCCCAACTTCTGCCTCGGATACATTCAACCCCAGGACATCGATGTGGACTGCACCAGTTTCCTCATTTCCACTCCCCCCACCTTACCTGAGTTCCAACCTTCCATCTGAGCGCTGTCCTCAGGACCTGTCAATCTCCCTTCCCACCGATCCGCTCCACACTCCTCTCTGACCTGTCACCTTCGTCCCCAACCCCATTCACCTATTGTACTCTTTGCTACCTTTGGCCCAGCACCCCCCAATTTATCTCGCCACCCCTGGAAGCGTCCTGCTTCCATTCCTGATGAAGGGCTTTTGCCCGAAACGTCGATTTTCCTGCACCTCGGAAGTTGTCTGACCTGCTGTGCTTTTCCAGCACCACTCTGATCTAAACTCTGGTTTCCAGCATCTACAGTCCGCACTTTTGCCTACCCAATAAACCCAGTGTGCCGATTTCACATCAACAAATAGACACAAGTAGACACAACGTCTACAGAAACCCGAGCCACATTACTTTACATGAAAGACATCTGGGAAATGATGTCCAGACAAATCAAACCTCTCAGCATCATGGTAGCCCACAAACCTACCAACACACTTAAACAGCGGCTAATGAACCTGAAATACCCGATACAAACAACCAGCAAACGAATGTTATTTACAAAATACCATACAAAGAAATATATACATGAACTCTGCCACACAGGTCTCTCTGGCAAGAAATGCTGGGATGAGATAAGGAAGATTTTTTTCAGCCAAAACGAGTCGGCACTGACTGGACATCCATTTAAAATCAAGGCTGTCAGCCCAGGATGGAAGATCCGAAGGGATGAACAGTTTTCTTATTTCCTGAAGATTTACAAAGCTGAGACTGGGTTTTGGTGTTTGTTTCCTTTCCACTCCCAGGAGCCGCAGTGGTTGGGGCGGTGTGTTGGGGAAAGTGAAATGTGCCCGTGAGCAGCGTGTGGGACTATTTCAGCTTCCCCTCCTCCGACAGCGCTATGACTTG
This sequence comes from Chiloscyllium punctatum, assembly GCF_047496795.1. Classification (NCBI taxonomy): domain Eukaryota; kingdom Metazoa; phylum Chordata; class Chondrichthyes; order Orectolobiformes; family Hemiscylliidae; genus Chiloscyllium; species Chiloscyllium punctatum. Next base: position 60,042,277 of record NC_092774.1, on the reverse strand, counting down.
ACTCTGATGTTCTCAGGGACATTTCCTGACGCGAGACAGTGAAAAGAGTCTCGTTCCTGCAGATCGGGAATTCAAACCGTATGCCGGCTTCAGGACAATGAGAAAGATTAATTGGGGTGTGTGAAGAAGCTGTGAGCTGCATTTCAAACAGGTAGGTGGAGTCAGATGCGTCATCCATTGCGCCCCTGGCACTGTGCGGACCTGACGCCGCCATGCTGCAGAGTTCTGACGTTAACACGGACATGCGCAGCAATGGGAACATTCACAAGAGGAACAGCCAAAGATAATCACCGTCACTGCTTCCCTTCCATAGTCCCAACTTTGTGAAGCAGTATCTTTCACCGGGAAATAAAACACCTTTATCCTCAGGTGCCTGATTAACTTCGATCACGACTTCACGCCCCTCACTGTTCTAGTCTCATTTCCAAACTCTTGGCTCATCGCCTCAATAGCAGCTCTGTGGGTATCTGCTTGTTCCACCCTGTCAGGCAGTGGGTTGCAGATTCCCGACCAGTGCCAATGTGATTGAAATATTTCAACCCATCCACTGGTTGCATTAAAAAAAACCGTGGAGCAATCTCCCTTTTCTTTTGATGTCGTTTCTCAACTGTAGTCGGCAGGGATCACACCTGCGTGTGGGAACCGCAATGGATTTCATGTCCATCGCATTCACCACTCGGCCCACCAATACAGAACCACACTGACAGCTTCATTTCCCAGGTCTATCTGCCTGTGGAGCTGCGAAAGAGTAAATCATTGCTGAGTTTGTTTGAATCCAATCACTTCACAGGTTTCGAAAGGGTTAAATATCTGCAAATGGCGAGTCTGAGTGTTTCATCCCGAAAGATGAAATGGACGTTCAGTCAAAAACAGATATTGCAGGAGCAACTCAGCAGGTCAGGCAGCATCTGTGGAAAGAGAATCAGAGACAACATTTCAGAACTCGTTTTTTACCTCATCCAAGTACAGCCAAACCTGCTGAGTTTTTCCAGCAGTTTCTCTTTCTGTCTCGGATTCTCAGCATCCGCAGTCCTTTACGTTAGAAATTCAATAAATTCAGAAACCCCTTTGTGCTGCCTCAGTGGAAAAGATTTCCGTTTGGGAAACATTTTCCTGAAACCATGAAAAACGTGCACATTCGCAGCCAAGAAAGCGGTAGGAGCGAGAACACGAAGCACTCCGTCCCTGGGTGGTCTCAAACCACCAACCTTTCGGTTAACAGCCGAACGCGCTGACCAATTGCGCCACAGAGACAGGTCCCAGCATGGCCCGCAAAGTGTCTTTGAGGAACCTACTATTCAATTCATAATTCAACCCGCCCCGCCCAAAATTACCATTGTCTTCTATCAGTTTTAATTTTCCATAATAAAGCCTTGGACATTCATTATGGAGACATGGCGACAGCCTGATCCCACGATCTGCAGGCACATCCATGACACTAGGAACGAGCTCTCCTACACCGGAGCCATCGCCCTCCAAGCCTTTCAGTTTTTGCCTCTTCCCGAATTTTCTCATGGGCCCCGAGCCGAGAATGGGTTTGAATTCCTGATGTGCAGAGAATTCTTTCAATGTCTCGGGTCAGTTCATCTCCGGAGAATATCAGAGTCAATCAGCCTCTTAAACAAGGGGACGGTGTCTGGACTGTCTCTGCTCAGTCGGACAGTTCATCCTTCATTCTCCTCGAATTCCACTTCCCAAAGAGTTTCTAAAGATTCACAAAGCTGGAGACTGGGATTTGTGTTTTACTTCCTGAACATTTTTCCACCTGCTAACTGACAATATTTTGCCAAAACCTCTTCCCCATTGTAACACATGCATCATGTTCAGGGATGAGCAATTTCCATTTTGTGGAGACATTCCCAAGTTTGGGAATGCTCTCTTTGGAGCAAAGATGGTTAACTGGAGATTTCCAGGGGCTGTTGGCAATGATGGGAGAAGACGTGGTGTTTTCGCTGCTCGTTGGATGCTGCCTGAACTGCTGTGGTCTTCCAGCACCACTAATCCAGTATTTGGTTTTAAGCATCTGCAGTCATTGTTTTTACCTTGTTGATTTTACCCCAACTGCGAATCCTCTTGCAAGGATGCCTGCCTTGAAGACGTTTTCCTCCTCTCTCTACAAGAATCTCAGGGAGTCCCTCTCCCACTGCAACTCCCAGGTCATTTCCTCTGCTCTGAAGCTCTTCAACCATGTTGTGAAACAAACTCGGTACCAGAGCCACATTTGCCTAGTTTTAAACTTCCAGCTCAGTTACTGTCTCCTTGACTAGTCCGACCTGCCTATCTTCTTTTCCACCTATCCACTCCACCCTCTCCTCCTTGACCTGTCACCTTCATCTCCTCCCCAACTCACCCATTGTACTCTATGCTACTCTCTCCCCACCCCCACCCTCCTCTAGCTTATCTCTCCATGCTTCAGGCTCACTGCCTTTATTCCTGATGAAGGGCTTTTGCCCGAAACGTCGATTTCGCTGCTCGTTGGATGCTGCCTGAACCGCTGTGCTCTTCCAGCACCACTAATCCAGTATTTGGTTTTCAGCATCTGCAGTCATCGTTTTTACCTGAATGATCAGAAGAACCTATTGCCACTGACTAGGGTCAGTTTCCAGAGGACAGGGATTGCAGTTCTTTAATGGAAAGCAGCATTTGTGTAGAACAAACACAGCGAATACTGCAGAAAGCCAACGGGAGGAGTAGCATCAGTGGAAAGGTAAACAGAGCCGACGTTTTGAGTGTGCTACGCTTTTTGTTCAGAACTCAGTGTTTTGCCTCTTCCCGAAGTTGGTCCAGGTCTGTGTCTCAATTGGCAAACCCATGGCAAGTGCAGTGCTGCAATGTGAAGTTATAGCCTTTGCTGTTTAAAAAAAAGCAGTGCATTGTTGAAATGGTGACATATTGGAATGTGGAGAAAGTGAGGACTGGAGGTGAAAGTCGAAAAATGTGGCACTGGAAAAGCACAACAGGTCAGGCAGCATCTGAGGAGCAGGACAGGGAACGTTTCGGGCACAAGCCCTTCATCAGGAATGATGTATGGATGTACTAAGGGGTCTCAGAGTCCCTCCACACCAGTCAATGCCAGTTGTCGGGCAGATGCAGCAGGCAATGAGCGAGGCAAGTGATATATTACGAAGAGGAATTGAGTTCAGAAGTGGGGTCATTGAACATATTCAAGGCTAAGTTCATCTGAGTTTTGAACAACAAAGAAGTGGATGCTTATCGGGGGAGGTAAGAAAATGGTTTTAAGAACAGTACAGGTCATTCACAGAGTCTGACAGCACTGAACAGATCCTTCATCCAACTAGCCCGTGCTGAGTATATTCTCAAACTAAACTCGGCACACCTACCAGTGTTTGGCCCATAAACCTTCGAAAGTTTCGTATTCATGTACTTATCCAAATATCTTTTCAACGTTGTAACTGTACATGTATAAAATCATGAGGGGCATGGATAGGATTAATAGACAAAGTCTTTTCCTGGGGTGGGTGAGTCCAGACCGAGAGGGCATGGGTTTCGTGTTAGAGGGGAAAGATACAAAGAGACCTAAGGGGCAACTGTTTCACGCAGACGATGGTACGTTTATTGAATGATCTGCCAGAGGAAGTGGTGAAGGCTAGTACGATTGCAACATTTAAAAAGCATTTGGGTAGGTGTATGATTAGGAAGGGTTTGGAGGGATATGGGGCCGTGTGCTGTCAGGTGGGACTAGATTGGGTTGGGATAGTTGGTCGGCATGGACAAGTTGGACCAAACAGTCTGTTTCTGTGCTGTACATCTCTATCTCAATGTTCAACATACTCAGTGACCTGGCCTCCACAGTTTTCTGTGACAATGAATTCCATAGATTCACCACTTTCTGGCTAAAGAAATTGCTCCTAATCTCCATTCTCCCTTTATGCTTAGGCTATGCCCATTGGTATTAGTCTCTCCTCCCAATGAAAACATCTTCCCAATATCCACTCTGTCCAGGCCGTTCAATGTTCTGTACGGTTCAGTTAGATCCCCCTTGAATGTGGGCCTGTTAATCAGCATGAACCAAACCCTTCAGAATGAGGACATCCGAGATTAGATTCAACAAAGTGAGAACGGAGGGCGAGAGTTTGGGATGGAGATTTTCAGCTTTTAGGGAATAAGGTAGGAAAGAAAGTTTAATATAAATTATAATTGATCAGATGAGCCGATGGGCCAAGGATTGTGGATGGAGTTTAATTTAGACAAATATGAGCTGTTGCATTTTGATGAGGCAACTCAGGGCAGGACCAATGTGGTTAATGGTAAATTAATGGAATTCTGTGCTCAAGGAAGCAGTAGAGGCAGCTTCATTAAGACACTGTTGGATGGGTTTTTTGCGAGGTAAGGGAACTCAGGGAAGTTGGGATAATGCAATTAGGAGGAGCTGAGACGATTGATCGATCCGCCATGATTTTAATGAATGGCGGAGCAGGGTCGATGGGCCAAATGGCCTACTCCTTCTATTACTTTGAAACGATAACCCTGCGTTTCCCATGGCCAACCCACCTAACCTGCACATCCCTAAACACTGGGCAATTTAGCATAGCCAATCCAAATCAAGGCCAGTGAGCAATGTAGTGATGTGGAAACCAAACACCAGAGAATGAGAGAAAGGGACGAGGAGAATAAATGTACTAGCAATCAAAACTGGATTCTCACCATCACAAAAAATAAGACTAAAAGCTCAGTATATGAATGTGTGCTGCATTGTAACAAAAGCGAATTAATTGACTGCACACATTGTAGAGAATAATTATGATCTGAGACTCCTTCCAGAGACATGGCTTCAGAATGACAAGGATCCGGAATATCGAGGGGATACGTGGCATTCAAGTCGAGTTAGGAGCTCAGTAACGGTAGAGGGTGGGCACTGCTAATCAAAGCACTGATAGCATGGTAGTCTGGTGTCAGCTCGGATTTCAGGTCCTGATTTCTCTGTCCTCTAATCTCCCTGTTCCCACAGAGTTAAATGTTGTCTGTTCTCAGCTCTGCTCGATTTCTGTTGAAGCTTTGACCCCCTTTTACACCTTCTGGAGCAATAAAATATTCGGAGCCTCCTGGGAATGACACCTTATCTATACCCCTTCTGATTTTAAAAATCTCTATAAGGTTAACTGTCAACTTCCTCGGCTCCATTGGAAAAATGTCCCAGATTCTTCTTAACTCAAACCCGCCATTCCCTGCAACACGCTGGTAAAGTCGGGAATAGGGAATTGTATCAAATCACATAAATGTACTGTCTGAAACAATCTAGCTGTGTTCTGGCCTGAGATATTGTGAGTCCCTGGTGTAAGTAATTACGAATGCAATAATTTTGGTCACAGAATTGAACAATCATTTTGCAACAAAGGGATCTACTTTGATAAGGAGGTTTGGTCATTTCTAGGGTAAGTGAACAGTTTGTAGATCAGGGAGATGAAGTTCCAGACACTTGGGAAGGGCAAGAAATGAATTTGATAAATAAGACAAAGAACTGTGGATGCTGGAAATCTGAAACAAAAACTGAAAACACTGGAAAAACTCAGCAAGACTGGAAGCATCTGTGAAGAGAAAGCAGAGTTAAAGTTTCGAGTCCAACAACTCCTCTTCAGGATTCTGAAATAGTTTGTGAGAACCCCTTAAGTTATCTGCCGAGCTTTAAGACCACAATACACAGGAGCAGGATGAGGCCATTTGGCCCATCGAGTCTGCTCTACCAGTCGATATGGCTGATATGTTTCTCTATCCCATTCTGCTGCCCTCTCCTCATAACCCTTGACCCCTTATTATTCAAGAACCTATCTCTGTCTTAAATGCCCTCAATGACTTGGCATCCTCAACCCTTCTCCTAGTGGAAACATCATCTCCACGTCCACACTGTCCAGTCATAGAGTAGCACAGCGCTGCCTGACCCACTGTGATCTCCAGCATTTGTTGTTTTCAGGAAGGATTCCAGCATCTCCAACAACGCGCTTCTAAATTTTGTGCCCAGTTGGTTAGCTCTCCCTGGATGCCGTGAGATTTAACCTTACTCAAGAATCCACTGTGCCGTACCATTAACAAAGTTCCCAGCCCCCACCTCTTTCTGCACACATGGGCAGCACGATGGATCAGTGGTTCGCACTGCTGCCTTACAGCGCCAGGGATCCACTTTCGATTCCACTTTCGATTTCGACTCTCTGTGTGGAGTTTGCACATTCTCCCTGCCGTGTCTGCTGGGTTTCACCCGGGTGCTCTGGTTTCCGCCCAAAATCTAAAGGTGTTCAGTTTCGGGAGAAGTGGCCATACTAGATGGGCCCATAGTGTGCAGTAAGTGTCGTGGCATGGGATAGGGGAATGTGTCCACAGGAGTTACGCTTTGGATGGTCGGTGTGGACTTGTTGGGTTGAATGGCGTGTTTCCACATTGCAGGAATTCTACGTGGCATTCCCCCAAATCCAGAGTCTCAGCAGCCTTGGCTTTTCCCATGGAGAGTGTGGGGGAGGGAAACAATGTTTTACACGGGAGTAAGGTTCTGTGAGTGTGAAGCTAAAAGGAAACGCAGTGCATTGCTTGAGCTGTTTTCCCCGGTATACCAGAGGCTGAGGGGTGATCTTACAGACGTTTATTGAATCATGAGAGGCATGGATAGGGTAAATAGACAAGGTCATTTCCCTGGGATGGGAGAAGTCCAGAACAGGAGGATAATATGTTTGAGGTGAGGGAGGCAAGTGTAAGGAATGATCTGCCGGAGGAAGTGGTGGATGTAGGTCCAATTATAACATTTGAAAGGCATCTGGACGGGTATATGAATAGGAAGAGTTCAGAGGGATATAGGCCAAGTGCTGGTAAATGTGACGAGATTAATTTAGGCTATGTGGTGGGCACGAATGATTTGGCCTGAAGGACCTGTTTCTGTGCTGTGTATCTCTATGACTCTGGCTTGCCCGTCATGTTTGCCCTGCCTATGTGTTCAGTTTCTGTCTGGTGTCGGTGTCAATGCCTTGATATCTCATTTCCTCCATCCCCCCACTTCCACCTCCCCAGATGTTAACCATTTAGTGTCTGGTTGTTTCTCAAGAAGCTGCAATGAAGGTTCATCCTGAATTAACACTTTTTTTTGCTTCCCAAAATCAGACTTACTCACTCCTAGATGTCGTGAAAGATACTAACTTTCAGGTGGAGGTATCCAAAATTCAGAGGTGTCTGTCTTGATGTTTTCACTTTTCGGTCTCTGTAAGATCCTGAATCAGTACCGTCGGGAGGATTAGTTTGAGCGGAGTGAGAATAGAGGGATGAAAGGGAGTGCGATGGGGCTTTCAATTTTGTGGAAAAAGAAAAGAATGTTCTGCAGAAAGTAGAATTGCTTGTTTGGAATTTCTAACCTGGACTAACAGTGATGACTTTTGTAATCTCTTTTTACAGATTATTTGAAGATCTGAAGACGGACATTTCAATATCAATAGATGAAGAGCTTTGCCTGAAACATTGACTCTGCTGCTCCTCAGATGCTGCCTGATCTGCTGTGCTTTGACTCTGACTCTCCAGCATTTGCAGTCCTCAATTTCACGTCAATGTCTGGCAGTCACTGAATCCATCGGGACTATAACAATTTTCGACTCTGATTCTGTGAGAAGGAAACAAGCTTTTTGGTTCCTCTTTCAGTATGTTTTCAGCATCAGTGAGACTGGATGAGAGACCCGACTATTGCAGCACTCTGACTGTGGAGCCAGTAAAAGTTATACATTTGGGAAAAGTAATTCACGGCGGGAAGGTGCTGTACATGCGTTTGTGTGCAGCTGAAGCTTCGGTCATGGAGAAACCCAAGGAATCCCGTCCCGTGGAGAAACCATGAAAATGTGGCGACTGTGGGAAAGGCATCCGTTTCCCATCTGACCTGGAGACTCATGGGCGCCGTCACACCGGGGTGAGACTGTCCTCCTGCTCTGAGTGCGGGAAGACCTTCAGCAATTCCCATGCACTGCAGAGGCACCAGGGGGTCCACACAGGCGAGAGGTCATTCTCCTACCCCGAATGCGGGAAGGCCTTCAGCTATTCCTCCGTCCGACTGACCCACCGCCGGGTCCACATATTAGAGAAGCCCTTCAGCTGCTCCAAGTGCGGGAAGGCCTTCAAGGATACCTCTGCCCTGCTGAGGCACCAGCGGGTCCAGACCGGGGAGAGCCCGTTCTCCTGCCACAAGTGTGGGAAGGGCTTTACCCAGGCATCCCACCTTCGGGTCCATACGGGGGAGAGGCCTTTCCCCTGTCCAGAGTGCGGGAAGGCCTTCAGCAATTCCTCGCACCTGCTGAGGCACAGGTGAGGCCATACCGGGGAAAGGCCGTTCACCTGCCCCGAGTGGAAGCGGAGGTTCTCATCATTCTGCACCTTGCAGAAGCACCAGCGGGCACACCAGTGCTCCCAACAATCTGATTCTGCTGGTGAAGCTGCTGTGGGTCACTGAGAGGACTGAACCCCTGCACATTCTGACAGTGCTTATAGTGGGAGAGTCGGTCGGTTTTTATTGTTTTATGCCGTCGTGCTCCCCCACCCCTGCAACTTTGCTTCCATTGGGCACTGCTGCTCGTTGAGACCAGGAGCTGTTCTCTCCAGATTCTACTGTCCTGTTAAAGAATTGTTGTCTCTTTCTGGGAATGAGTCCCAGCCTGTAAGAAACAGCTGAATACTGGGGTGTCTATTCACATTCAGCAGTGACTTTTAAATTAGATTTACAGTTACGTGTCTGTGAAACAGTGATAGTCCAAAGATTGCACAAAGGCTTGGCAATCCTATGTTGGAAACTGTTTGCTTGAATTGGTATGTTTAAAAATTTTTTTTTTTCTTAATTTGGCGCTTAAGTCTCTGTCTCTGAGATGGTGGGGGACTTGATCAAAGGGTTTAAATCATTGCTATTAATTAGATTATCTTCTTTAACTTTGCCCTAGAAAATTTGCCGTATTTATAATTGTTCGTTTTTGTTTAAATTATAATGTTGATGTGCAAGATCTGTTCTTCACCAAGTCTGGTTTGGGACAGTTGAGAAATTGAGGGATATTGCATGTTTAAATTTCACTGTGTTGTGAATCTGGTGTCAGTGACAGTCATTTGTATTGGGTTGCTTACCCTTAGTTGTCGTGTCTTCCAAACCAAGTATTCACTATGGTAGTGAGTTCTGCAGTCTCACCACACTCTGAGTTTTTTCGTGAAATCCTTAGTAGAGAATTGTAAGGGAAAATGTTGACGAGGGCAGAATATAGGGTCTTAACTACAAATGCCAGGAAGACATTCGACAAAGTAAAAACATGACAATGTATAGACAAATAAAGAACTTTGACAGCAATGAGGAGGTCACACGTCAGAGTTCAAGATAATGGTCGTGACAAAAAGAAACAGTACTCGGCAGATATTGGATATTGTAATTAAGCAAGTTTCTAGATGCTGTAGTTGGTTGAATACGATAATAAGAGATGAAATAACCAAAACCACTCATGTAATTTGATGTCGATAACCATAAAGCAAGTGCATAGTATTGATTATTATAGGCCAATTGCGTGCAAGTAGGCCATTCAGCCCATCGAGTCAACATTGACTGACCGTCCCACCCAGACCCAGTTCGTTACCCTATCCCTGTATCTCCCATGGTCAGTCTACCATCAATTGCATGTCCTTTGGACCGTGGGAGGAGGCCAGAGCACCACGGGAAGCCAACGCAGACACAAGTGGAGAATGTGCAAACTCCACACAGACAGTCTGCCCGAGGGTGGGATCAAATCCAGGTCACTGATGCCGTGAGGCAGCAGTGCTAACCACCGTGTCACCACCACATGCTGCTCTCTAAAGAGGTGAATTTCAAAGACTCGAGAACACTTGTGAGAAAAACAAAACTCTTCTATCTTAAATGAGAGACTAGTCTCTGGCTAGAATTGAGTTGACATTACATTTGCATTAAGTCCTCTCCAGATGTTATACAGCTCCATCGGATCATCTGTTTCTTCTAAACTCAGCCTGACATCCCCTTGTCCCCGATTATAAGTTGAGTAAATGAGCGACCCTCGACCTCACTGGCATGACAAAGGATGCCCTCAATCCAAGTTGACCTTCACTGTCCAACCTCTTGACCTCCACGCCACAATGTGGTCAGCCGCAACTCAGCCCTGAACGAGAGCAGAGGAACTGAATAGACAGCAGTGAGGTGGACATTGCATTCCCAGAGAATATTGTTCAAGTGTGAAATTTGTTCAGCTCACATTCGGATCACTGCAGGGACTATGTCTTTGATCCAAATAACAGTCTAGTTTTGTTGTACATTGTGTGTGTTTTATCTGTGTTTCACTACATGATTTTCTGTTGCTGTCATTCCCATTAGGATGTGTGAATTCAGTACCAGATAATACTTCAGTTCTGAATTTTCCTTGAGGGTTAGTGTAGGACGTACTAAGTGTCAGTCAGAATGGAAGAAGCTCTACTGTTTATTTAACCCTCTGCTGTCATTGTCCTGGGACTGTATGAATGGGGAAGTGTAGAGGAAGTTTTACTCTGTATCTAACCCAATGCAGTCTCTGTCTTGGCAGTGTTTGTTGGGGACAGTGTTGAGGTAGCTTCACTTGAAATTCAAGAGTAGAGGAAGCTTTATTCTGATTGTCATCCCATGCTGTCCTTGTCCTGGGAGGTTTAGATGGCATCTATAATTGAAGTGAATGCAGACTTGGCTGTGGGAGTGGAGGGTACTTGTACCTGAGCACACCCATCTTTGAGATTGCTGTGCTGATCAAGACAATCTCAGACACCTTCATGCACTTTTCCAACCAACCACAGGGTGGTTAAGGATGGGTATAAATGCTGGCATTGCCAGCGATGCCCACACCCCATGCATGAATAAATAGTTTAAAAGTTTACATTCACGTTCCAAACCCTCTAATGTATGATTACTTACATGGAAAATTCTTGTCTGTTTGTAATTTCATTTTAAAACATAGGAATGTGTCAACCATGTAGAAATATAACAAGAAAAACAAATGGAGAATTTAACAGGTAATGAGCAGGAACAGAATGCTGAGTCAGCCTGACCTCCATGGCTGAGAGAGTTCTCCCAGATGTTGAAGTTACACCAGTGCCTTTTATTCTTGCAGCTTCCCCAAAAGTTTGTCCCTGATGTAAGATCATTCAATGACCCGAAGTACGAACTGTTTTTATCTCCATAACTGGTGCCAGACTTGCTGAGTAATTCCAGCGCTTCTGCTCTACCCTTTTATGGGATTTGAGCTTCCCTAAGTCAGTGTAATGAAGAACTGCAGATGATGGAGATCTGAAACACAAAAATGCGTCAAATGCTGGAGAAACTCAATAGGACTGGCAGCACATGTGGAGAGAGAAGCAGAGTTAGCATTTCAAGTGCTGTGACCCTTCTTCACAACTGTTCTGGACTCAAGCCCGGATATTGTCTTTGTTTCTTTCTCTCTCTCTCCACCAGTGTTGCCAGACTGGCTGAGTTTCTCCAGCAATTTCTGTTATGACACTTTCACAAGGTTGATATTTGTTATCCATCCCTAAGTGCAAGGTGTCTTGCTTGTGCCAATTCAGAGGGCAGTTTAAGAGTCAACCACATTGCTGTCGGTCTGGAGTCACATGTAAGTCAGACCATGCAGGGATGGCAGTTTCCCTCTTGAAAGGACATTGGTGAACATGGGATTTTAGGACAATTGACGTCAGTGCCATCGATACCATACTGAGACTTACTTTGTGTTCCCCATTGATGATTTGAATTATTCTCATCTCACCTCTTGCTGTGGTGGGATTTGAACTCATGTTCCCTGGATTACTCATCCTGTGATGTTATGACTACACTGTTGTTTCCCATTCGTTGCTATTTTGTGTTTGTTGTTCACGTCTTTGTCTTCTGATGTTTGGGAAATTGAACCTGTTCAAAAGATTGCCCTAAACTTGTCCCTTTGACCAAGTATTTTGTCACCTGTCTCATCTGTGCTCCGGTCTTGTGATTTTTAAAGGAATTCTCATAATGTTCACGTGAAGCACTTTGAGATAGTTAACTGTACCACAGGTATTATTTGAATGCAGCTTGTGTCCCTATCTTAATATCTGAAAGTACAGGGTCATATTTTAAATGTAGAAGACAAAAATGAGGATGATTTCTTTTCTTTCTGAGGGTTGTGTGTCTTCTTCAAAAGGCAGTGGATTCAAAATCTTTAAGGCAGAGGTAGATAGGTTCTTGATAACCAAGTGGGTGAAAGATTGTCGGGGATGTGTTGGAATGTAGAGTTGAGGTTGAATTCAGATCAGCCATGATCTTATTGAATGCTGCAGCAGGCTCGAAGTGCCGAGTGGCCAACTCCCGCCCATTATATGTTTGTATCAAGCAGTCTGTGTCTCCCCTCTTATAGCTATGAACTGGGTAATTCCTTTCCAATATTGCCCCTTGTAGACAGTTAATTTCACACCGATGGCCCCCTATTGGGAGCAGGCACATTGTAGCAATTGCAGTATTTCTTGTGTTAATTTTGTTGCTTCTTATTCAGTGTTGCTGAGAATCTTCAAACATAAAACCAAAACACTTCTATTATTATCGCACGAAAAGAAGTGTTAGTTTGGATGTAACATTGTTGAATTAGCCATTCCCATCTTTTCCAGAATTCTGTGTTTAAAGCCCTGGAGTCTGGTTTCCACCCCTGAAACAGTTCTTATCAAGGTGATATTTGACATCCTTTGTCACGGTGACAGGGATGAACATTCCCTCGTCGACCTACGGACAGCCTTGATCAGAGTTAATGACAGTACTGACCCTCTTTAGCATCACTCTATCCTCTGGGAGGGTATGATTTTAGCGTCTTCCGTTCTGATTTGTTTTACCGTAGCTGCTGGTGTTGGCATCTATACTAATGATATCCAACTGTACCTGAACACCACTTCTCTCCCGACTCCTCTGTCATTCATAATTTACCAATAATTTTACCTGAATGCCTGCCCAATTTCCAGCATTGGATAACCATAAACATTCCCTTAGTTAAATGTTGTGAAGTGTGAAGCCATTGTTTTAGTCCCCAAGTTCGACCTCAGCCCCCGTACCCACCCCCCCCCCCCCCACTCCCCCACCCCCACCCCAGTAACTCTGTTGACAGTCTTTATGTCACTTTAAAACTAGGATGGATAGATTCGTGAAGAGTCAGGGGATGAACAGTTGCAGGAAAAGGGCAGGAAAGTGACTGTGGGGAATGCCAGATCACCCAGAATCCTACTGAATGGAGAAGCAGGCTCAACGGGCTGAATGGCATATTCCTGTTCCTTTTTCTTATGGTTCCCGAGCCCTTACCTCTGATCCAGGACACTGACTTCAGTATGTGCCATTACTGAGAGTGCTGATTTTCCCTTGTGTAACATCAACAACTTAACAGTTGCTAAAACCTCTTGTTCCTTTGTTACCTCTGAACACAATAGGCCAATGTGTTCAGGGGAGGCGATGGCCGACTTTATTGTCACCAGACTATTCACCCAGGTAATGTTCTAGGGACTTGTGTTCAAAACCAGCCACGGCAGATGGTGGAATCTGAATTCAATATAAATCCGGAATTAAGAGTCTAATGATGACCTCGTTGTGGTTTGTTGTAAAAACTTATCTGGTTTCCTGCCGTCCGAACCTGATCTGATCGACATGTGATTCAGATCCACTGTCAGCTGGTTGAATCTTCACTGCACTTTCAATCAAAACCTCCACTTTCACCTCCCTACTTTTATACTCCATTTAAAGGTCAATCTCCCTTTTGCCTTCCCTGTCAGTCATTGTGCCCCCAGAAGCAGGATTGTGGTTCAGTTTAAAGTAGGTCCTATATCTCTGATTACATCGATACACAATGCAATGAAGAAAGGTTTAGGTACACGAACCTTGATCAGTTCGGGAATTGAGTATAGATATAGTTATGTTGTCGTTATACAGGACGTTGATGAGGCTGTACCTGGAATATTATGATCAGTTTTGGTCCCGTTGGTGTTCTGACTTCTGACTTCTTCAACTCTGGGTTTGTGTTGAACTTGATGGGATACTTTGTCCAACTCAGCATGTTTAAACAGTATCGCTCAGAGGGATTCGTCTGAAACCTTTCAGGAGGTGAGCTCAACAAGATTGAAGTGTTCAAAGTTACTTGGACTCTATTTTAAACTTAGATCAGGACTCGTAGTCAGAGACACATACAGCATGGAAACAGACCCTTTGGTCCAACTTGTCCATGCTGACCTGATATCCTAAAGTAATCTAGTCCCATTTGACAACACCTGACCCAAATCCTGTGAAGTTGTCCCTTTAATATATTTCGCATCTCACCCTACACCCATGCCCTCAAGTTCTGGACTCCCCCATCCCAGGGAAAATAGCTTGTCTATTAACCTGTCCATGCCCCTCATGATTTTGTAACCTCTATTAGGTCACTCCTCTGCCTCTGATGGTCCAGTGAAAACAGTCCCAGCCTATTCAGCCTCTCCCTGGAGCTCAAACCCTCCAACCCCCAGCAACATTCCCGTAAATCGTTTCTCACAGAGAAATCAACGTTTCAATCATGAAGAAGGGTTAATACCCAAACCGCTGACTACTCCACATCCTGGTGCTGCCTGGCTTGCTGCATTCTCCCAACCTCCTGCTTGCCTACTTCGGGTTGCAATATGTAGTGGCTCAGTGTTTACCACTGCAGGCTCACCGTGCCAGGGACCCAGGTTTGATTCCAGCCTTGGGTGGCTGTCTGTGAGGAGTTTTCATATTCTCCCAGTGTCTGCGTGGGTTTTCTCTGGGTGGTCCTGTTTTCTTCCATAGTCCAAAGATGTTCAGGTCATGTGGATTGGTCATGCTTAATTGCCCATAGAGTTAGGTACATTCGTCAGAGGGAAATGGGTCTGGATGGGTTACTCTTCGGAGGGTCGATGTGGACTTGTTGGGACAAATGGCCTGTTTCCACACTGTAGCTAATCTCATCTGCGCTACTTTTGTCACTAACGGATTGCTGAGTAGACTCGATGGGCCGAATGGCCTAACTTCTGCTCCGATGGTCTTGCGGTCTTACGTTTCTCTGGATCATTTCATTTGGCAATGTGCAGTCCCTGGCTCAATGAGCAGCAGTTTCCAATGAAAGCAAAGCTCATATGTTGGTTGAACTCCGACAGTGTGGAAACAGGTCCTTCAGCCCAACACATCTGCACAGATTCTCCGAAGAGTAACCCACTCAGATCCATTTTCGTACCCTCCATAAATTGCACACAGACCCCAAGGGTGGAAGTATTCCGAGTTCCTGGTGCCATGAGGCAGCAGTGCTAACCCTGAGCCACCATGGGGTTGTAGTTGTGGGGGGTGGGGCAGGCAATTGCAGTCCAGCAGAAGACTAAAACAGCCTACCTACTCTCCCAGTGCACCCACTGTCAGAACTGGCAGGAGGTTCAGTCCTGGGGGGTGACTAAAGGCAGCGTTACCGGTGGGATCTGATTGCTGGGAGCGCTGGTGCCCCCGCTGATGCTTCCGCAAGTTGCAGGAAAACATGAACCTCTTCCCACACTCGGGCCCGCTGAAGGGCCTCTCCCCCGTGTGGACACACTGGGGCTTCAGCAGGGCGGAGGAATTGCTGAACGATTTCCCGCAAACAGGGCAGCAGAAAGGCCTCCCCTCTCCACCCCCCATCCCTCCGTGTGGACCAGCTGGTGCTTCAGCAGTGTGGAGGAGCGGGTAAAGCCCTTCCCACACTCGGGCAGGAGAATGGCATCTCCCCGGTGTGGACGGACTGGTGCATCAGCAGGGCTGAGGAATTGATGAATTACTTCCTGCACTTAGGCAACTGAACGGCCTCTCCCCCATGTGGACCCACCAATGGGGCAGCAGGTCGGAGGAAAGTGCAAAGTCCTTCCTGCAGTCGGGGCAGAAGAACGGCTTCTCCTCAGTGTGGACCCACTGGTGTCTCTGCAGGTGGGAAGAACTGCTGAAGGCCATCTCGCACTTGGGGCTGGAGAACATCCTTCCCCGGTATGGACCAACTGGTGCGTCAGCAGGGCAGAGGAATCACTGAAGGCCTTCCCACACTCAGGGCAGCAGAAGGGCCTCTTCATCTCTGTGGACCCTTTGGTGCTTAAGAACCCTTTCAAATTTCACAATATCCGTCTGATCGGAGGGAGACTAGAATTGTGCACAATATTTCAAAAGTGGTCTAAAAAGTGTCCTGTACAACCACAACACAACCTTCCAACTCCAATACTCAGTCAGAGGATTGGGAAAGCTTTCAAAACCCACATAAAACAAACAGGAAGGAATGGAGGGATAAACCGAATTTTTGAGAGTCACCTTGGAAGCATCAATGAGAAATCGGCAGAGAGGGTTTATTGGGGACCCGTTCTCCTTAAATACACTATATACGTATTTCTCTTGTGCTCTTCGTAGTTTCTCTGTGCTGCAGTGTGTAGTGGCTCGTGGAAATAATGTCCTGATGCAGCTTCGTTTGTGGGTGTTGGGATGATTGCTTCTGCAGTTAAGTACTTGGTTTGGGTCTGTTGTTTTTCTGTAGATGCCAGTTTGAAGTTCCCCATTGACTGTTCGCTCTACTGTGACATCAAGGAATGGCGCTTTGTTGTTGTTCTCCTCCCCGTCAAACGAGGAGCCCCCCTTAGACCATAGTCTCACGACTTGGAACAGCAATATACAGACTAGTCAAAGGCTTCTACTGAAGGCTAAAACACCTAGTCGAAGATTCACTCCACTCCATTTACTCCATCCAAGAATTCCTGAACACCAAAGACACTGAGATAGAAAAGGATGGATTAATGTTGTCCTTTGACATAACAGCCCTGTTCACATCCATTAACATCAACGTGGCCAAAGAAAACTGAAGACACTACTCGAAGAACCAAAGACAAAAACACAGCATCAACTTCATCAGCAAAGATAGCACTGTCAAGCTCGTGGAACTGTGCCTTACCATCCACTTCATATTCAATAACAAGCCCGACAAACAAATCAACAAAATACGCACGAAACCTCCAGCATCAGGATTCCTAGCAGAAGCAATAATGCAGAGACTCGAACAGACAGCCCTTCCAACGATCCAACCCAAACTTTGGGTCCGCTACAGCGATGACACTTTTGTCATCAAAAACTGAAACAAATTAGAGGAAACCTACAACACCATCAACAATATCCTTACTGGCATAAAATTCACAAAAGAGGAGACCAACAACAAAGTGCCATTTCTAGATGTCACAGGAGAGCGAACAGTCAATGGTAAATTCAAAACAGCGTCTATCGGAAAACAATGCACGCGAACCAAGAACTTAACCACAGAAGCAATCACCCCGACACATACAAACATATCTGAATCAGGACACTATTTCAACGAGCCACGACACACTGCAGCACCCAGGAACTACGAAGATCAATAAATAACTGTATAGAGCAATTACGAAGAACGGGGAGCCTATAAACCCTCTGAAAACAGTTTCTCTGACCGGGAATCGAACCCGGGCCGCGGCGGTGAGAGCGCCGAATCCTAACCACTAGACCACCAGGGAATTGCAAACACAGCCTGATAGCTCTACTGAAAATTACTTCCCTGCCCGGAAATCGAATCCGGGCCGTGGTCGTTCGAAGGCTTTCACCTGTGTATCCAACAATGTCATTTCTTGTATCCATTGCACCTGATGCAGTCTCCTCTACATTGGGGAGACTGGCGACTCCTCGCAGAGTCAAGTCACAGCGCTTGAGGGAACATCTCCAGGACACCGGCACCAATCAACCCCATCGCCCTATGGCCCAACATTTCAAACCCCCTCCCACTCTGCCGAGGACATGCAGGTCCTGGGCCTCCTCCATCGCCGCTCCCTCCCGACTCGATGCCTGGAGGATGAACGTCTCATCTTCCGCTTGGGGTCAATTCAACCCCAGGCCATCAATGTGGACTTCATCAGTTTCCTCATTTCCCCTCCCCCACCTTATCTCAATTGTAGCCTTCCAGCTCAGCGCTGTCCTCATGATCTGTCCTACCTGCCAATCTCCCTCCCCACCTATCCGCTCCACCCTCCTCTCTGATCTGTCACCTCCATCCCCACCCACATTCATCTATTGTACTTTTTGCTACCTTTGGCCCAGCACACCCCAGCCCCAATTTATCTCTCCACCCTGGAGGGATCCTGCCTCTATTCCTGATGAAGGGCTTTTGCCCGGAACGTCGATTTTCCTGCTCCTCCGATGCTTTCTGACCTGCTGTGCTTTTCTAGCACCACTCTGATCTAAGCTCTGGTTTCCAGCATCTGCAGTCCTCATTTTTGCCGACCCAATAAACTCAGTGTGCCAATTTCACATCAACAAACTGACACAAGTAGACACAACGTCTGCAGAAACCCTAGCCACATTACTTTACAATAAAGACATCTGGGAAATTATGTCCGGAGAACTCAATCCTCTCAGCATCATGGTAGCCCACAAACCTACCAACACAACTTAAACAGCGGCTCATGAACCTGAAATACCCGATACAAACAACCAGAAAACGAATGTAATTTACAAAATACTATACAAGGAAATATATACATGAAATCTGCCGCACAGTTCTCTGTGGCAAGAAATGCTGGGATGAGATAAGGAAGATTTTTTCAGCCAAAACGAATCGACACTGACTGGACAGCCATTTAAAATCAACGCTGTCAGCCCACGATGGAAGATCCGAAAGGATGTACAGTTTTCTTATTTCCTGAAGATTTACAAAGCTGAGACTGGGTTTTGGTGTTTGTTCCCTTTCCACTCCCAAGAGCCGCAGTGGTTGGGGCGGTGAGTTGGGGAAAGTGAAATGTGCCCATGAGCAGCATGTGGGTCTCTTTCAGCTTCCCCTCCTCTGACAGCGCTGTGACGGGACTCTGATGTTCTAAGGGACATTTACTGACGCGAGACAGTGAAAATATTCTCATTCCTGCAGATTAGGAATTGTACCCATACGCCGGTTTCATGACAATGAGAAAGCTGAATTGGGATGTGTGAAGAAGCTGTGAGGTCCAGTTGAAACAAGTAGGTGGAGTCAGATACGTCATCCATTGCCCCCATGGTCCTGAAGAAATGTTTGCTTTTGTCTGCTTGAGAGACTTTGGACACTGGTGTGGCAGGGAGAATACTGAGATACCGAGTGAGGGAGATTCAGTGCGCTGACTGTGAAAAGTGCTTTAAACCATTTACTCAGATTGGGGAATTAAAATCACACCCCTCGCAGTGGGAAAGACAATGTCCCCGCTCTGTTTGTAATTTCAAACCCAGAGCAACACAAGGAAAGCTCCACCCAATGGGGAAACCGTGGAAATGTGGGGACTGTGGGAAAGGATTCCCTTCCCCATCAGTGCTGGAAACCCACAGACGGATTCAGAATGGGGTGAGGACGTTCACCTGCTCAGTGTGCAGGAAGGGGTTCAGTCAGAGAGAAGCCATTCACGTGCCCCATGTGCTGGGGAGAGTTCACTCAGTCAGCTGCACTACCCTCCCACCAGTGGGTCCACACTGGAGAGAGGCCATTCACCTGCTGTAAGTTCCAAAATGGCTTCATCTGCTCCTCCCACCTGCGGCGGCGCCATCGAGTTCACGTGCCAGCGCAAGGACATGAAAGGAGCGATGGCCAAGTGCTCCGATCAACCCAGCACTGGGGCGTCCCAGGTTCGAATCCCACTGCGGTAGATTGCAGAATTGGAGTTCTGTCAGTCATCTGGACTTCAGAATCTCAGGATGAAACCACTTTTAGGGGGAAAAAGTACCATCTGATTCACTGATGTCCTTTTTAGTGACGGAACCTGCCGTTGCGGGAAAGAGTTCACTCAGTCATCCCAGCTGCATGTTTTACCGGGCTGTACCAGGGATCCAGTTACAAACGGACAACTCAGCTGACCAACAAAGAAAGTGGGGTGGGGGGACTGGGTGCACTTTGACCTGGAGGTGTTTTCTTTAAAAACTACTTTTTGTATGCCTTTTTCCTGGGGAAATCTGAAGCTGTAACAAAATAGGGTCGGAGTAAAGGTTACCTGAACTTACCGCCCGGCTTAGACTCTGTGAGGTCCAACAGGTTTTTGTTTTAAAGCTGCTCATTTCTTTCAGCCTCCAGCACTAATGTCATGTCTCAGAAGGACCAGTGAATGAGTAGCTAATATTGTTCCAAACTGTATATTTTTTCAGGACTTCTGGTTCATTGTTTCATTGAAATTGCAAAGTTTACTGGCAACAGTGGGAGGTGTGGGCTGTATTCACTGGAAACAAAGTTTTAAAATCTCACAAACACCAGGGTATATTCTAACAGGTTTATTTGGAAACACTAGGTTTCGAAGTGCTGCTCCCTCTTCAGGTAGCTGTGGTGTAGAATCACAAGACACAGAATATATCGCAAAAACATTAGACTGTCATGCAACATAAGTGACATATTGAAGAAACCGAGATTACTGTTAAATCTTTCATCTTTTAAAATGGGCTGCAGATTTCGGTTCACTAATTTGTACATTCCAGAACTTCTTTTAAGTCACGTTCTCCAGGAAACTTGATGTTTTATAAAAGGAGGTAACACCTCACATCAAACAACGCATGAAAGCTGTGAGGTGAGAGTCTGTCTGTATCCCAATCTTGAGTCAGACTGGTTCTATTTCCAAATATATAATCCTGCAAATGCAAATTCACCCCAAATGTGTGAGTGCATGAATGAGAGAGACAGTGTGTATGTGCGCGTGCAGGCTGGGTAAAGTGTGTGTGTGATGGAGTGTAATCATGTGCGAAGATGTATGCGTGGGTGTGAGTGTGGGGGGCGTATTAGTGTGTGTCTGAGAGAGACCATGCCTGTCGGAAAGGCACTGCACGAGCGTGTGAATATGTGCGTGTGTGAGAGTGAGACAGAGAGAGCGTAACAGTGAAGTGGGGTTACCTGTCATGTGACATGAACCCATGGTAGCGATTGAGGCCATCCTCCTGGTTTCCGAACTTGGCTATCAGCCTTTGCTGGGCCACTAAAAATGATTAAGCAGTTACACAACACACATTGGAGTGGGCAGGGTGGGACTTGTTTTTCGATTTGCAGAAGGTGGGACTTTCTGGGTGCTGGAAACGAAGGAATACACATACTGGAGGACCTTCGGCACAGAGAGATGGAGCTGGAAGCCAGGCTGCAGACACGTTGGGGGATTCACTGTGGAAACAGGCCGTTTGGCCCACCAAGTCCACACTGACCCTCCGAAGAACATACCCCCACCCCCCCCCCCCCGACCCACCCGATAACCCCACAGCTAATCCCTGAATTTAGAACGTCCAATCCACTCTAGCCTGCACATCTTTGGAACATGGGAGAAAACCCGAGCACCCAGAGGAAACCGACGCGGACAGGGGTTGGGGGAGGGGTAGGAAAGTGCAAAATCCACACAGTCACTGTGAGGGTGGGATTGAACCCAGGTCCCTGGCGCTGCGAGGAATCCCCTCTCCAGCTCTCGGCAATCAATTGGCTTCTCCCCAATCCTGGTGACACTCCAATTAGTTTGAGGAATTCAATTTGCTTCCACAAAGTTTCCACGGGGCAGGGGTCGTTGTTACTCGGCAGATTCAACGATCCAATGAAGGGCTCGTCTATAGCGAGAACACTGGTCCACATTTCGCTGAAAAATTAAAGTTCTCTCCGCAATTAGAACCCTTGAGTACTCCCACGCAGGCTGCGTGTATTCACGGGGATTCTCAATGCATGTTGATATTTGAATTCATTTCCTGCAGACAAACATTACCCCTCCTGGATTCAAACACTGCTGATATTCAGGCCCTGACTAAATTTCTTGTCCATGCCTGAAAAGCAAATCCTCCTCTGCTAATAACTTGAGAAAACAGATCACTGCTGTCAGTGCAAGGCAGAAAATAGGATGAGAGAATTTTGGTTTGAACAGAACAGCCTTCTCTTTCTTCTACCCGAAATCTCTGTCTCTCAATTCCTAAATCTTTCAATGTATTCCAACCCAAATTCATCCTTCCATCCTCCTGCCTTTGCCCAGCTCCCCTCTCCTGAAAGTGCTGACCCTCTGTTCAGTTTCTCAGCCATGTCTCGCCATCCTTAGTATATAGCCCACATCGTGATTTAGTTTTTAAAACAGAAAGGCAGTGGTTTGCTGATGCCAGGATGTGAGGGTGACTGCACTCACACAGTGTTCCAGACTCGTCTCTCGTGTCATTCAGAAAAGTCTGCACTGCACATGTGCAGAGAAGGGGATGCTGTGAGTGGGTGGGATGCATTCTCACCTCCCCATCCAATCATCCCCACAGCGTCCCCTGTCCATTCCTTCACTGCCACCCATAGCATCCCCTGTCCATTCTCTCTCTCTACCCTAACCTACCAGTCCCTTCTCTCTCTCCCACACCTGCCACTCTCCCCACCCCGTCCATTCTATCGCTGCCTCTCTGCCCTCTGTCCAGTCCCTCATCCACCCTCTGTCCCCATCCATTCCCTTTATCGCTCCACCCTCTGCCTTCCCCAATCCAGTCCCTTCCCTTACACTCATTTTCTCTCACCTCCCACACGCTGCCCCCATCCATTCCTTCTCTCCCCCACCTTGTCCCGCCATTCATTGTTGCTCTCTTTCTCCACCATCTACCCCGACCATTCTCACCTCAACCTTTGCCCCGTCCATTCTCTCCCCACCCACTGCCGCCCGTCCATTTTCTCCCTATCTACTGCTCCCGTCCATTCTCTCCCCACCCACTATCCCCGTCCTTTATCTCCCCACCCACTGCCCCGTCCATTCTGTCCTGATCCACTGCTCCCCGTTCAATCTCTCCCCACCCACTGCCCCCATGAATTCTCTCACCACCCACTGCCCCCTCCATTCTTTCCTCACCCACTGCCCCGTCCATTCTCTCCCCACCCACTGCCCCATGAATTCTCTCCCCACCTACTATCCCCATCCATTATCACCCCACCCATTGACCCCTGTCCATTCTCTCCCCACCCACTGCCCCGTTTCCATTCTGTCCTGATCCACTGCTCCCCGTTCAATCTCTCCCCACCCACTGCCCCCATGAATTCTCTCCCCACACACTGCCCTCCTCCGTTCTCTCCCCACCCACTGCCCCATGAATTATCTCCCCACCCACTTCCCCCGTCCATTCTCTCCCCACCCACTGCCCCATGAATTCTCTCCCCACCCACTATCCCCGTCCATTTTCTCCCCACCCATTGACCCCTGTCCATTCTCTCCCCACCCACTGCCCCGTTTCCATTCTGTCATGATCCACTGCTCCCCGTTCAATCTCTCCCCACCCACTGCCCCCGTCCATTCTCTCCCCACCCACTGCCCCGTCCATTCTCTCCCCACCCACTGCCCCGTCCATTCTCTCTCCCCACACTCTGCAACCAATTTCTTTCGCTTCACATTCTTCAACTCCGCATTTTCTCTCTCCTCCCCAATCCTCTTCACCACATTCTCTCTGTCTGCTCCCACCCTGTGTACCCCATGCATTCTCTACCCCCGATGCTCTGGTCTCCTGCCCATTTTCTCTCTTTTTCTTCCCCCAGTCTCCGCGCCCCCCCCCCCTCCAATCTCACTCTGAGTACCCTCACTCCGTCCTTTCTCGTGCCTCGAGCCCTCTTTGATCGCTGTATTAAACCCTTCTAATGATAGACAGAGAGAATGGATGGTGATGGCGACCTTGGGTGGGGGTGGGGAAGGGAAGCGTGAGAAATGTCTGACCTTTAACATTGATAATAGCTAAAATAATGTATTCAGAAACATCAGTAATGTCTGAAAGTACATTCAAATGTTTAAAAAAGCTGCAGACATCTTTCTGAAAATTGCATTGAAATCTGTGCGGTTAGGCCACAGTTGAGGACAGCTGGTAAGCTTGGAATGGCCGATTCCTAGTCTTGTGAAATTGGTTCAGAATATGTAGAAATACAGTCATAGAGTTGCAGAGAACAGAAACAAACCTTTCGGTCCATGCCGACAACATAATTTCCTAAATTAACCTAGTGATCCATTTGCCAGCATTTGGCCCATATCTCTCTCAGCCCTTCCTATTCATGCCTCCATCCAGATGCCTTTTAAATGTTGTAATTCTACCAGCCTCGACCACTGCCTCTGGCAGCTTATTCCAAACACATGCCACGCTCTGTGTGAAAAAGTTCCCCCGTTCGGTCCCTTTTAACCCTTTTCCCTCTCAGCCTAAACCCCTCTAGTTTGGGACTTCCTCCACCCTGGGGAATAGATAGACAAACGTTGAGCTGCCAGACAAAATCATAGAGTCACAGAGATGTCCAGCATGGAAACAGACCCTTTGGTCCAACCCATCCATGCCGACCAGATATCACAACCCAAACTAGTCCCACCTGCCAGCACCCAGCCCATATCCTTCCAAACCCTTCCTATTCATATAGCCATCCAAAAGCCTCTTAAATGTGGCAATTGTACCAGCCTCCACCGTTTCCTCTGGCAGCTCATTCCAACACGTACCACCCTCTGCGTGATTCAGTTGCTCCTTCGGTCTCATTTCTATCTTTCCCCTCTCGCCCTAAACCTATGCCCTCTAGTTCTGGACTCCCCAATCCCAGAGAAAAAACCTTTGCCTATTTATTCTATCCATGCCCCTCATAATTTTGTAAACCTCTATAAGGTCACCCCTCAGCCTCTGATGCGCCAGGGAAAACAGCCCCAGCCTGTTCAGTCTCTCCCTGTAGCTCAGATCCTCCAACCCTGGCAACATCCTTGTAACTCTTTTCTGAACCCGTTCAAGTTTCACAACAGCTTTCCGATAGGAAGGAGACCAGAATTGCACGGAATATTCCAACAATGGCCTAACCAATGTCCTGTCCAGCCGCAACATGACCGCCCAAATGCTGTACTCAATACACTGACCAATAAAGGAAAGCATACCAAACGCCTTCTTCACTATCCTATCTCCCTGCGACTCCAATTTTAAGGAGCTATGAACCTGCACTCCAAGGTCTCTTTGTTCAGCAACACTCCCTAGGACCTTACGATTAATTGTATAAGTCCTGCTAAGATTTGCTTTCCCAAAATGCAGCACCTCACATTTATCTGAATTAAACTCCATCTGCCACTTCTCAGCTCCTTGGCCCATCTGGTACAGATCCTGTTGTAATCTGAGGTAACCTTCTTTGCTGTCCACTACACCTCCAATTTTGGTGTCATCTGAAATCTTACTAACAGTACCTTTTATGCTCGCATCCAAATCATTTATGTAATTGACAAAAAGTAGAGGGCCTAACACTGATCCTTGTGGCACTCCACTTGTCACAGGCCTCCAGCCAGAAAAATAGCCCTCCACCACCACCCTCTGCCTTCTACCTTTGAGCCAGTTCTGTATCCAAATTGCTAGTTCTCCCTGAGATCTAACCTTGCTAATCAATCTCCCATGGGGAACCTTGTCGAACGCCTTACTGAAGTCCATATAGATCACATCTACTGCTCTGCCCTCATCAATCTTCTTTGTTACTTCTTCAAAAAACTCAATCAAGTTTCTGAGACATGAATTCCAATGCACAAAGCCATGTTGACTATCCCGAATCAGTCCTTGCCTTTCCAAATACATGTACATCCTGCCCCTCAGGATTCCCTCCAACAACTTGGCCACCACCGTGGTCAGGCTCACCGGTCTATGGTTCCCTGTACTGTCTTTACCGCCCTTCTTAAACAGTGGCACCACATTTGCCAACCTCCAGTCTTCCGGCACCTCACCTGTGACTATTGATGATACAAATAACTCAGCAAGAGGCCCAGCAATCACTTCTCTAGCTTCCCACAGAGTTCTTGGTTACACCTGATCAGGTCCTGGGGATTTATCCATCTTTAACCGTTTCAAGACATCCAGCACTTCTTCCTCTGTAATCTGAACTTTTTGCAAGGTGTCACCATCTGTTTCCCTTCAGTCTATATCTTCCATATCCTTGTCCACAGTAAATACTGATGCAAAGTATTCATTTAGTATCTCCCCCATTTTCTGTGGCTCCACACAAAGACCGCCTTTCTGATCTTTGACGGGCCCTATTCTCTGAGTAGAAAGTGAGGACTGCAAATACTGGAGATCAGAGGTGAAATTGTGTTGCTGGAAAGGCGCAGCAGGTCAGGAAGCATCCAAGCAACAGGAGAATCGACGTTTCGGGCATAAGCCCTTCTTCAGGAATGCATAGTTGGACCACAACCAAGGACAGGCTGTAAGAGTGAATGAGTGAATAAAAGACAAGTCCCACCTCGCCCATGAGGAGAAAGTGAGAAATGCAGATGCCGGAGATCAGAGTCGAGAGTGTTGTGTTGAAAAAGCACAGCAGGTCAGGCAGCATCCAAGGAGCAGGGGAGTCAACGTTTCAGACATCAGCCCTTCACCTTGCCCTCTCTAGTGTGTGTTGTGAAACTGCTTAACTGCTTAATCATTTCTAGTGGCCGAGCAGAGGCTAATAACAAGTTTGGAACACACGAGAATGACCTCAGCTGAAACCTTGGATTCATGTCTCACTACAGGAGAACCAGCTCCACAATACACACAAACCCTATCTCTCTCTCTGAATCTGTCTCTCTCTCTCTCTCTCTTCTCTCTCATACACACACGCACACACACACACACACACACACACAAGTCCTCACACGGTCGTGCAGACCCTCTCTGATAGACAGGGGTCTCTCTCAGACACACATGGATACATCCCTCACACTCTCATCCATGCACACACCTTCTCACACAATTATACACCATTACACGCACACTTTACCCAGCATGCAAACACACACAGACACACTCAGACGCTCTGTCTCATGAATGCACTCACACATAGAAGTCTTTGGGGTGAATTGCATTTGCAGGATTATATGTTTGGAAATAGAAAAAGTCTGACTCAAGACTGTGATACAGAACGACTCTAAACTCACAGCTTTCATGCGTTATCTGAACTCAGGTGTCACCTCCCTTTATAAAACATTATTGTACCTGGAGAATATTACTAAAAAGAAGTTCTGGGATTTACAGATTAATGAACCGAAATCTGGAACCCATTTTAAAAGATGAAAGACTTAACAGGTTTCTTCAATGTATCAGTGGGTGTGGACCCACTGGTGGGTCAGCAGTGCAGCTGACTGAGTGAACCCCCTTCCGTACATGGGGCACGTGAATGGCTTCTCTCACTTGTGGACCCACTCGTGCGTCTCCAGTTGGCTGATCCGAATGAAGCCCTTCCTGCACACCGAGCAGGTGAATGGCCTCTCCCCGCTGTGATTACGTCTGTGGGTTTCCAACACGGATGGGGAAGGGAATCCTTTCCCTCAGTCCCCACATTTCCACAGTTTCCCATTGGGGGAGCTTTCCTTGTGTTGGTCTGGGTTTGAAATTACAATCAGAACGGGGACATAGTCTATCCCCACTGTCAGGGATGAGACTTTGATACCCCCAAGCTGAGTAAATGGTGTAAAGCACTTTTCACAGTCAGCGCACTGAATCTCCCTCACTCGGTGTCTCAGTATTCTTCCTGCCGCACCAGTGTCCAAAATCTCTCAAGCAAACAAAAGCAACCATGTCTTCTTGATTGGAATGGCTGCTGATATTCAAGTCCCAATGAATCAAGCGGCTCTGTCAGAAGTTGATGTATCATTTGTTTTCAGATTTCTTTCGGCACGTCTTCCTGCAAAAAAAAGTCACAAAATAAGTGGTCATTGTCAGTATACTTAAACGAACATAACATAGGTGACAGTTCCTGTAGTTTGCCAGATGCCTGCTGATCACATAATACCCAGCACACAGAAACCTGAAATCCCTCATGCAGCCAGATAGGCTTAGGTGTGTTTAGAGGATAACTTCATTCAAATATAATCTAATCTTAAACTAAATACGTGTACATATATATATATCAATATGCCAATCCTGTCAATGCGGATCAGTTCCAAGCGAAACTACACATTTAATTGTGAACATGAGGAAAAAAGCAATCATTTTCCAGGGTGCAAACTGCATACGTGCTAAACTGAGGGAATACACAAGGAAAAGACCTAAAAGAGAGATAGAAAGTATTTGAGCACCTTTGCAGAATCTGCTCCCTCTCTGGATTCTCTCCAGTTGCTTCAAGTAAACCTCCCTGGGGGTCAGGCAGCCCTGCATCGGGAAGCACTGGGATGGTCAACTACGATCAGTTTACATGGAGAACACATCTCCACATTAAACAGCCTCGAGGCAAATTTCCCTTCCTTCCACAAAGTTCAAGACCCCTCAAAGCGAAATTCCCCAGGTAAGTTTGGAAGAATTTCTTCCAGGTGTTCACTAATCATTTTTATGAGCACTTTGTTAAAGTTTGAATATCGCGAGTTTTGAAAATTAGTGATTCTGAGCGAAATCACAGTTCGAAAAACAGAATGTGGGTATTTAGACTGAGTTTATTTTTGCACATCGACGATATGTCTGCACAACAGCATATGACACGACAGCAGTGAAGATCTTCTGACCTCATTCTCAAACGTGCCTGCCACACGCCAGATGAAAAGCTGAATACTTCTGTGGAAAAACTGCCGAGCAATGCAAGAGAATGGCACAACGCGTGCGTGTTGGAACCAGAACCCAAAGGAGAGACCATTCTCTCCTATTCATTCAACGTCGTCTTTAGCAGCTTTCCCGTATAATGGCGCTCTGTTCTGCACCTTGCCTCCGCTTCCCAAAAAAGCTTCGACATAAATATTTCACAATGATATACTGGCCCAATGTGTACAGTTAAGGTGACAACCTCTGAGTGGTCTCCTGTTCTCTGTATCCTATGTTGAGGAGGGCAATGCTTGTCACTGGCTATTCTGGTGTCAGAGAAAAGTTTCGAAACAGTGGAGGGAGTCCGATTCCTGGGGACGGGACAAACAGCAGCAGGGAGACAGAATGAGAAGCAGCTGTTCTGGAAACTCTTTGTCACTTGCAATTCTTAGAACAATGTCAAATGTATTTCACACTAAGCAAGTCTCAGCTGGCTCAAGAGGTGTGTGGTGGATGAGGAACGAATCGCTGTTTGGCTTGTTGGTCTAGGGGCATGATCCCAGGTAGAGTCTTTAACAGTGCAGACTTGTGTGCGGTCCTGGATTCACATCCCAGACGAGGCTGCGTCACTTAACTTGATTTGGGCAAAAATAACCCATTAATTTTCTCAAAAACCACCTTCGTGAAACGAGGTTGGGCTGCCACGAATACGAATGAGGCAGAAAACAGGGAAGTGAAATGGTTGGAGATCGCGTTGAACAGGTTGACGTGAGTGGTGCGGTGTTTGCGGAATGTCAGCAATAAAGGTAAATTGAAATATTGGGCCAGCTCTCCTCGGAGAACCGAAGTTTTCCAAGTCAGTAGAGGCCGAGAAACAGGAAATAATGCTGTGACAATGCTCCCATGCCTGAAATGATCTATAGTGATTCGGCAGAGATTTAAAGTCACGAGGACGAGCGAATGCAGTCGACGAGGTAGCAGCAAATGTACAGGTAAAGAGCTGCTTCACCTGGAAGGATATCCAGGAGGGAGCAGGTAAATTGTGCTTCTGAGTGAAATCACGGTTCGTAAAAACAGAATGTGGCAATTTAGACAGAGTTAATATTTGTTCGTCGCCGATATGTCTGCCGGTACGCGATGGGAGCATAACCCAGAAGGGAAACCATCTTCCCTATTCACTCAATGTCGAGTTTAGCAGCTTTCCCGTATAACGGCGCACTGTTGTGCACCTCGCCTTCTCATCTGCTTCCCAAAAAACTTCGACGTAAATATTGATACATAGGCCCAGTATGCAGAGTTGAGATGCCACACCCGTGGAGGTCTGCGGGGTCTTCTCCTGTTCTCTGTACCCTATGTTGAGGAGGGCAATACTTGTCACTGGTCACTCCGGTGTCAGAGAAAAGTTTAGACAGAAAACGGGTTAATCTTCTGGCAGTAGAGAGGGCCCGGTTCCTGGGGACGGGCAAACGGCAGCAGAGAGACAGAATGAGAAGCAGCTGTTCATACAGTCATAGAGATGTACAGCATGGAAACAGACCCTTCGGTCCAACCCGTCCATGCCGACCAGATATCCCACCCCAATCTAGTCCCAGCTGCCAGCACCCGGCCCATATACCTCCAAACCCTTCCTATTCATATATCCATCCAAACGCTTCTGAAATGTTGCAATTGTACCAGTCTCCGCCACTTTCTCTGGCAGCTCATTCCATACACGCACCACCCTCTGCGTGAAAAAGTTGCCCCTTAGATCTCTTTTATATCTTTCTCCTCTCACCCTAAACCTATGCCCTCTAGTTCTTGACTCCCCGACCCCAGGGAAAAGGCTTTGCCTATTTATCCTATCCATGCCCCTCATAATTTTATAAACCTCCATAAAGTCACCCTTCAACCTCCGACGTTCCAGAGAAAACAGCCCCAGCCTGTTCAATGTCAACTGGACTTTCCTCTGAGCAAGACTCAGCTGGTTCAAGAGGTAGGGTGGGGGCAGGGGCGCCAGCGCGCTATCCGTGTGGCTCGTTGGTGTCGGGGTGTGATTTTTGCTTTGGGTATTCATTGACGCAGGCGTTCGAGAGATCCAGGGTTCAAATCGCGGAGGAGCCCGCGTTTCATGACTTGTGCGAAAGTGCTGTTTAATTTCCTCAAAAAGCACCTTCGTAAAACGAGGTTGGGCTCCCTGGAGAACCAATGGGACAGAAAGCAGCGAAGTGAAATGATTGGAGATAGCGTTGAAGAGGTTGACGTGAGTGGTGCAGTGTTTGAGGGATGTCAGCGATGAGGGTCGATTGGAAATTTGGGAGAGCTCTCTTCGGAGTACAGAAGTTTGAAATCTGGCCCGATTGAAGCTTTTCAAGTCATGCAAAGTCTAGACAGAGAAAGTAATGTCGTCAAAATGTTCCCACGTCTGAAAGGATCGGCAACGATTCGGCAGAGTTTAAAAGACATGAGGAAAAGAAACAAAAGTGGCATTACGAAGAACGCTTTTGTAAAGGGAGTGGTTGGGGTCAGTAAATCACAAAAAGGCAGATTCATTATACGCAAACGGCAAGACTTGGCCAAACGATACACGGAGTCAACGGACTCCTGTCGTGATTTGAAACGTAAGGAGACGACGTTATGGAGCCATTTGAGATTCAAACATGCAACTTTCGGATCTCGAGTCAGACGCGCTACCGTTGCGCCACAAGCTCACACATGCCCGGACGCTGAAGCTGTGCGCTTTTAATGGGGTCAGGAAAATGTTCCCCAAACGGAAATCTTCTCCACAAAGGGGTTTCTGAATTGAATGAATGTCTCACGTAAGGGACTGCGTCTGCTGAGAAGCCGAGACCAAAAGAGAAACTCGGTAGGTTTGACAGTACCTGTCAGAGAAAACAAAATTCTGAAATGTTGTCGCTGATTCTCTTTCCACAGACGTTGCCTGACCTTCTCAGTTTCTCCTGCAATTTCTAGTTTTGTTTTTTACTGAAAGTTCATTTCATCTTTTGGGATGAAACAACTGGAGTCGCCGTATGCAGATATATAACCCTTTCGAATCACTGTGACGTGATTGGAGTCAAACAAACTCTGCGATGATGCACTCTTTCTCAGCTCCACAGGCAGACAGACAAGGGGAAGGAAGCAGTCAGTGTGGTTCTGTATTCGTGGGCTGAGTGGTTAATGCGATGGACTTGAAATCCATTGCGGCTTCCCAACGCAGGTGTGAACCCTGCCGAGTACAAAATGAGAAGTGTCGTCGAAAAGAAAGGGAGTTTGCTCCCCCGCTTCTTCTTTAAGATTCAAATCAGTGGATGGGGAAAAACATTTCACTCAAATTGGGACTGGTGGGAATCTGCAACCCACTGCCTGTTCGGGTGGAACAAGCAGATCCCCTCAGACCTTCTTTGGACGCTATGAGCAAAGTATTTGGAAATGAGACTAGAAGAGTGAGGGGCTTGAAATCGTGATCGAAATGAAGCAGGTACCTGTGGACAAAGGCGTTTCCTTTGCCAGTGAAAGATACTGCTTCACAAAGTTGGGCCTGTGGAAGGGAATCAGTGACGGTGATTATCTTTGGTTGTTCACCTTGTGAATGTTCCCATTGCTGCGCATGTCCGTGTTCGCGTCAGAACTCTGCAGCATGGTGGCGTTGGATGCGAACAGGGACTGGCGCACCAAACTCCACCTACCTGTTTGAAATGCAGCTCACAGCTTGTTCACACACCCCAATTAATCTTTCTCATTGTCCTGAAGCCGGCATACGGTTTGAATTCCCGATCTGCGGGAATGAGAATCCTTACACTGTCTCGCGTCAGTAAATGTCCCTGAGAACATCTGAGTCAACTCACAGCGCAGTCAGATGAGGGGAAGCTGAAATAGTCCCACACGCTGTTTACGGGCACATTTTATTCTCCCCAACTCAATGCCTCAACCACTGCGGCTCCTGGGAGTGGAAAAGAAACAATCACCAAAACCCCGTCTAAGCTCTGTGAATCTTCAGAAAATCAGCAAACGTTCATCCCTTCGGATTTTCTATCCTAGGCTGACAGCGATGGGTTTTGTCACTCTTTTGTAGGACATTGCAAGTAGATGTTTTGCAGAAAAGCACCACAATGCATCTGATTAATCAGGACCTGGATGTTTTCGGTCTTTGAATGTCAGTGTTGTGCTGCAGAACTTTGTTGTTGCCAGTTTCTAATACTTATCTTCCCAGTTCCCTGTATCACTTGTCGAAAATGTTTAATTTGTGTCTTGTAATCCTTTCACTGTCTGCTAATGAGGATAGTGTTTCCATGTTTTACCGAAATTATCTTGACCTTGCATACCTCAAGCCTCAAGCTAATTTCACGAGAAACCCTCTCCAGTTCAAAAGCCAACTGTTACTGATGGCTCTGTTCCTTGTCACGTGTCCAATTTCAGATCGATGTTGTTAATGTCCCTTTGTACTCCTTCAGATCCAGGTTTCGCTCACAGGGCTAGAACAGAACTGTCACCAAATACATTTACCAATCTACGTTCATTCTATCGATTGTATTAGCATCATCAACACTTCTCATCAAAATAACTCGAGAGACTTTCATCACAATTTTCTGTGAACAGTTCTACATTAGCTTTGCTGAATGAACCCCAAATTTCTTGAAGTGGCTCCTTATTTTCGGTCCTGATTATTAATCTCTCTACGCATGGGAATGGATCCTTCCCTCCCGCTCTATCTTTCATCAAGGTGTGTAGTTCAATTCGATCTCCCATCAGCCTCCTCTGTCCTGATCAAATCCAGGGGAACAGGAAACGTTGGGACTATGGCACGGACAGGACAAGCCCAATACTCACCTTTCCTGTTAGAACTATTCCATGAGAAAGTTTAGACCTCGACTTTGGGCGTGTAGTTGTGGCCGAACACTTAAGGTGTTGGCGTAGAGATTATTTGGGGCTCCCCGCCCAGGGTGGTAACCTGCTGGCTATGCTTTCTTCGCTGGCGATTTTAAATAACTTCCTGTTGGTTGCATTATCGCTCAAACTTCACAAAACCCGTCTCAATAAAGACCCGTTTTCTCATGTCTGGGAATTGATTGCCATGCAGGAAACTCGGGTTCTGAACAAACAACGTATCAGACTCGCAACGTCAGCTCTGTTTACCTTTCCACAGATGCTGCTCGACCTGTTGGCTTTCTGCAGTATTCTCTGTGTTTATTAGGCACAAGTGCTGCTTTTCATTCAAGAACTTCAATCTCTGTCCTCTGGTAACTGACTCTGGTCAGTGGCAATTGGTTCTTCTGATCATTAATCTGCCCATTCCCACCGCTTCTTCTCCCATCATGACCAACAGCCCCAGGAAATCTCCAGTTATCCTTGTTTGCTCCAAAGCGAACATTCTCACCTTGGGAATGTCTCCCCAAAATGGAAATTCCTCATCCCTGGACATGAGACAAGGCGTACAATTGGGAAGAGATTTTGGCAAAATATTGTCAGTTAGGAAATGGAAAAATGTTCAAATGTTCATGAAGCAAAACAGAAATCCCAGTCTCCAGCTTTGTGAACCTTTAGAAACACTTTGGGAAGCGGATTTGGAGGAGAATGAAAGATGACCTGTCCGACAGTCCAGACACCGTCCCCTTGTTGAAGAGGCCGGGAGGTTGATTCTGATGTTCTCGGCACACGAACTGATCTGAGACATTGAAAGAATTGTCGTTCGTGCACATCAGGAATTCAAACCCCTTCTCGCCTCCGAGCCAATGAGAGAACTCGGGAACAGGCAAAACACTGAAAGGCTGGAAGGGCGACGGCCCCGGAGTAAGAAAGCTAGTTCCTCGTGACATGGATGTGTCTGCAGACAGCCCCCGCTATCTCCAGAATGCATCTCCCAGGCTTGATTATGGAAAAGTTAAACTGATAGACGACAATTGTAATTCTTGGCGGGGAGGCTGAATTATAAAATCACTAAGCGATGGTGCCGCCCACATCTGCGCCTGTCTCTGTGGCGCAATTGGTCAGCGCGTTCGGCTGTTAACCGAAAGCTTGGTGGTTCGAGCCCACCCAGGGGCGGTGTGTTCGCTGCTCTCCTTTGGCTTCGAAGCTGTGCGCTTTTAATGGGGTCAGGAGAATGTTCCCCAAACAGAAATCTTCTCCACACAGGGGGGTTGCGAGTTGACTTCATGTCTTACCTAAGGGACTGCGTATGCTGAGAAGACGAGACCCAAACAGAAAATCAACAGGTTTGACAGTACCTGTCGGAGCAAACAAAATTCTGAAATGTTGCCTCTGATTCTCTTTCCACAGATGTTGCCTGCCCTGCTGAGTTCCTCCTGCAATTTCTCACTGAATTTCTCATTTCATCTTTTCGGGAGAAACACCGAAATATCTGCAAACACCATGTGCAGATATTTAACCCTTTCGAATCACTGCGAAGTGATTGGAGTCAAACAAAC
Organism: Chiloscyllium punctatum; assembly: GCF_047496795.1. Taxonomy (NCBI): domain Eukaryota; kingdom Metazoa; phylum Chordata; class Chondrichthyes; order Orectolobiformes; family Hemiscylliidae; genus Chiloscyllium; species Chiloscyllium punctatum. The sequence goes on along the minus strand of NC_092774.1, from coordinate 60,007,444 downwards.
TCTGCGATGATTCACTCTTTCTCAGCTCCACAGGCAGACAGACCTGGGAAGTCAAACTGTCAGTGTGGTACTGAATCGTGGGCCGAGTGGTTGATGCGATGGACTTGAAATCCATTGCGGCTTCCCCACGCAGGTGTGAACCCTGCTGAGTACAAAATGAGAAATGTCGTCGAAAAGAAAGGGAGTTTGCTCCCCCGCTTCTTCTTTAAGATTCAAATCAGTGGAGGGGGAAAAACATTTCACTCAAATTGGGACTGGTGGGAATCTGCAACCCACTGCCTGTTCGGGTGGAACAAGCAGATACCCTCAGAGCTTCTTTGGAGGCTATGAGCAAAGTGTTTGGAAATGAGACAAGAAGAGTGAGGGGCTTGAAATCGTGATCGAAATGAAGCAGGTACCTGTGGACAAAGGCGTTTCCTTTGCCAGTGAAAGATACTGCTTCACAAAGTTGGGCCTGTGGAAGGGAATCAGTGACGGTGATTATCTTTGGTTGTTCACCTTGTGAATGTTCCCATTGCTGCGCATGTCCGTGTTGGCGTCAGAACTCTGCAGCATGGTGGCGTTCGATGCGCACAGGGACTGGCGCACCAAACTCCACCTACCTGTTTGAAATGCAGCTCACAGCTTGTTCACACACCCCAATTAATCTTTCTCATTGTCCTGAAGCCGGCATACGGTTTGAATTCCCGATCTGCGGGAATGAGAATCCTTACAATGTCTCGCGTCAGTAAATGTCCCTGAGAACATCTGAGTCAACTCACAGCGCAGTCAGATGAGGGGAAGCTGAAATAGTCCCACACGCTGTTCACGGGCACATTTTATTCTCCCCAACTCAACGCCTCAACCACTGCGGCTCCTGGGAGTGGAAAAGAAACAATCACCAAAACCCAGTCTAAGCTCTGTGAATCGTCAGAAAATCAGCAAACGTTCATCCCTTCGGATTTTCTATCCTAGACTGACAGCGATGGGTTTTGTCACTCTTTTGTAGGACATTGCAAGTAGATGTTTTGCAGAAAAGCACCACAATGCCATCTGATTAATCAGGACCTGGATGTTTTCGGTCTTTGAATGTCAGTGTTGTGCTGCAGAACTTTGTTGTTGCCAGTTTCTAATACTTATCTTCCCAGTTCCCTGTATCACTTGTCGAAAATGTTTAATTTGTGTCTTGTAATCCTTTCACTGTCTGCTAATGAGGATAGTGTTTCCATGTTTTACCGAAATTATCTTGACCTTGCATACCTCAAGCCTCAAGCTAATTTCACGAGAAACCCTCTCCAGTTCAAAAGCCAACTGTTAATGATGGCTCTGTTCCTTGTCACGTGTCCAATTTCAGATCGATGTTGTTAATGTCCCTTATACTCCTTCAGATCCAGGTTTCGCTCACAGGGCTAGAACAGAACTGTCACCAAATACATTTACCAATCTACGTTCATCCTATCGATTGTATTAGCATCATCAACACTTCTCATCAAAATAACTCGAGAGACTTTCATCATAATTTTCTGTGAACAGTTCTACATTAGCTTTGCTGAATGAACCCCAAATTTCTTGAAGTGGCTCCTTATTTTTGGCCCTGATTATTAATCTCTCTACGCATGGGAATGGATCCTTCCCTCCCGCTCTATCTTTCATCAATGTGTGTAGTTCAATTCGATCTCCCATCAGCCTCCTCTGTCCTGATCAAATCCAGGGGAACAGGAAACGTTGGGGCTATGGCGCGGACAGGACAAGCCCAATACTCACCTTTCCTGTTAGAACTATTCCATGAGAAAGTTTAGAGCACAACTTTGGGCGTGTAGTTGTGGCCGAACACTTAAGGTGTTGGCGTAGAGATCATTTGGGGCTCCCCGCCCAGGGTGCTAACCTGCTGGCTATGCTTTCTTCGCTGGCGATTTTAAATGACTTCCTGTTGGTTGCATTATCGCTCAAACTTCACCAAACCCATCTCAATAAAGACCCGTTTTCTCATGTCTGGGAATTGATTGCCATGCAGGAAACTCGGGTTCTGAACAAACAACGTACCAGACTCACAACGTCAGCTCTGTTTCCCTTTCCACAGATGCTGCTCGACCTGTTGGCTTTCTGCAGTATTCTCTGTGTTTATTAGGCACAAGTGCTGCTTTTCATTCAAGAACTTCAATCCCTGTCCTCTGGTAACTGACTCTGGTCAGTGGCAATTGGTTCTTCTGATCATTAATCTGCCCATTCCCAACGCTTCTTCTCCCATCATTACCAACAGCCCCAGGAAATCTCCAGTTATCCTTGTTTGCTCCAAAGCGAACATTCTCAACATTGGGAATGTCTCCCCAAAATGGAAATTCCTCATCCCTGGACATGAGACAAGGCGTACAATTGGGAAGAGATTTTGGCAAAATATTGTCAGTTAGGAAATGGAAAAATGTTCAAATGTTCATGAAGCAAAACAGAAATCCCAGTCTCCAGCTTTGTGAACCTTTAGAAACACTTTGGGAAGCGGATTTGGAGGAGAATGAAAGATGACCTGTCCGACAGTCCAGACACCGTCCCCTTGTTGAAGAGGCCGGGAGGTTGATTCTGATGTTCTCGGCACACGAACTGATCTGAAACATTGAAAGAATTGTCGTTCCTGCACATCAGGAATTCAAACCCCTCCTCGCCTCCGAGCCAATGAGAGAACTCGGGAACAGGCAAAACACTGAAAGGCTGGAAGGGCGACGGCCCCGGAGTAAGAAAGCTAGTTCCTCGTGACATGGATGTGTCTGTAGACAGCCCCCGGTATCTCCAGAATGCATCTCCCAGGCTTGATTATGGAAAAGTTAAACTGATAGACGACAATTGTAATTCTAGGCGGGGAGGCTGAATTATAAAATCACTAAGCGATGGTGCCGCCCGCATCTGCGCCTGTCTCTGTGGCGCAATTGGTCAGCGCGTTCGGCTGTTGACCAAAAGGTTGGTGGTTTGAGCCCACCCAGGGGCGGGGTGTTCGCTGTTCTCCTTTGGCTTCGATGCTGTGCGCTTTTAATGGGGTCAGGAAAATGTTCCCCAAACGGAAATCTTCTCCCAAACGGGTTTCGAATTGACTTCATGTCTAACCTAAGGGACTGCGTATGCTGAGAAGACGAGACCCAAACAGAAAATCAACAGGTTTGACAGTACCTGTCGGAGAAAACCAAATTTTGAAATGTTGCCTCTGATACTCTTTCCACAGATGTTGCCTGCCCTGCTGAGTTCCTCCTGCAATTTCTCACTGAAAGTTCATTTCATCTTTTCGGGAGAAACACCTAAATATCTGCAAACACCATGTGCCGATATTTAACCCTTTCGAATCACTGTCAAGTGATTGGAATCAAACAAACTCTGCGATGATTCACTCTTTCTCAGCTCCACAGGCAGACAGACCTGGGAAGTCAAGCTGTCAGTGTGGTTCTGAATCGTGGGCCGAGTGGTTAATGCGATGGACTTGAAATCCATTGCGGTTTCCCCACGCAGGTGTGAACCCTGCCGAGTACAAAATGAGAAATGTCGTCGAAAAGAAAGAGAGTTTGCTCCCCCGCTTCTTCTTTAAGATTCAAATCAGTGGAGGGGCAAAAACATTTCACTCAAATTGGGACTGGTGGGAATCTGCAACCCACTGCCTGTTCGGGTGGAACAAGCAGATACCCTCAGAGCTTCTTTGGAGACTATGAGCAAAGTGTTTGGAAATGAGACTGGAAGAGTGAGCGGCTTGAAATAGAGTTCGAAATAAAGCAGGCACCTGAAGACATGGGTGTTTCCTTTGCCAGTGAAAGGTACTGCTTCACAAAGTTGGGCCTGTGGAAGGGAATCAGTGACGGTGATTATCTTTGGTTGTTCACTTTCTGAATGAACCCATTGCTGCGCATGTCCGCGTTAACGTCAGAGCATGGTGGCGTTAGGTACTCTCAGGACCATGGGGCAATGGATGACGTATCTGACTCCACCTACTTGTTTCAAATGCAGCTCACAGCTTTTTCACACCTCCCAATTAATCTTTCTCATTGTCCTGAAACCGGCGTATGGGTACAATTCCTAATCTGCAGGAATGAGAATCTTTTCACTGTCTCGTATCAGTAAATGTCCCTGAGAACATCAGAGTCAAGTCACAGCGCTGTCAGAGGAGGGGAAGCTGAAAGACCCTACACACTGCTCACGGGCACATTTCACTTTCCCAACACAGAGCGTTGATTTTAAATGGCTGTGCAGTCAGTACCGATTCGTTTTGGCTGAAAAAAATCTTCCTTATCTCATCCCAGCATTTCTTTCCACAGAGACCTGTGTGGCAGAGTTCATGTATATATTTCCTTGTAAGGTATTTTATAAATAACAAACTTTTCTGGTTGTTTGTATCGGGTATTTCAGGTTCATTAGCCGCTGTTTAAATGTGTTGGTAAATTTGTGGGCGACCATGCTGCTGAGAGGTTTGAGTTGTCTGGACATCATTTCCCAGATGTCTTCAATGTAAAGAAATGCGGCTAGGGTTTCTGCAGACGTTGTGTCTACTTGTGTCAGTTTGTTGATGTGAAATTGGCACACTGGGTTTATTGGGTAGGCAAAAGTGAGGACTGCAGATGCTGGAAACCAGAGTTTAGATCAGAGTGGTGCTGGAAAAGCACAACAGGTCAGACAGCTTCCGAGGAGCAGGAAAATCGACGTTTCGGGCAAAAGCCCTTCATCAGGAATAGAGGCAGGACCCCCTCCTCCTCCCCCAGGGTGGAGCGATAAATTGGGGGTGGGGTGTGCTGGGCCGAAGGTAGCAAAACGTACAATAGGTGAATGGGGGTGGGGATGGAGGTGACAGATCAGAGAGCAGGGTGGAGCGGAGAGGTGGGGAGGGAGATTGGCAGGTAGGACAGGTCCTGAGGACAGCGCTCAGCTGGAAGGTTGGAACTGAGGCAAGGCGGAGGGAGGGGAAATGAGGAAACTGATGAAGTCCACATTGATGGCCTGGGGTTGAATTGACCCCAAGCGGAAGATGAGGCGTTCATCCTCCAGGCATCGGGTGGGGAGGGAGCGGCGATGGAGGAGGCTCAGGACCTGCATGTCCTCGGCAGAGTGGGAGGGGGTTTGAAATGTTGGGCCATAGGGCAATGGGGTTGATTGGTGCCGGTGTCCTGGAGATGTTCCCTCAAGCACTGTGACTTGACTCTGCGAGGAGTCTCCAGTCTCCCCAATGTAGAGGAGACCGCATCGGGAGCAATGGATACAAGAAATGACATTGTTGGATACACAGGTGACAGCCTTCGACCGACCACGGCCCGGATTCGATTTCCGGGCAGGGAAGAAATTTTCAGTAGATCTATCAAGGCAGGGCTGCATCTAGTGGTTAGGATTCGGTGCTCTCACCGCTGCGGTCTGGGTTTGATTCCCAGTCTGGGAAGCTATTTTCAGGGGGTCTATAGGCTACCCGTTTTTCTTAAATGCTCACTACAGTTTTTTTTTGTTCTTCGTAGTTTCTGGGTGCTGCAGTGTGTAGTGGCTCGTTGAAATAGTGTCCTGATTCAGATTTGTTTGTATGTGTAGGGATGATTGCTTCTGCAGTTAAGTTCTTGGTTCGTGTGCATTGTTTTCCGGTGGACGCTGTTTTGAATTTACCATTGACTGTTCGCTCTCCTGTGACATCTCGAAACGGCACTTTGTTGTTGTTCTCCTCTTTTGTGAATTTTATGCCAGTAAGGATATTGTTGATGGTGTTGTAGGTTTCTTCTAATTCGTTTCATTTTTTGATGACAAATGTGTCATCGCTGTAGCGGACTCAAAGTTTGGGGTGGATCGTTGGAAGGGCTATTTGTTCGAGTCTCTGCATTATTGCTTCTGCTCGGAATCCTGATGCTGCTGGTGGTATCATGGGTATTTCGTTGATTTGTTTGTAGGGCTTGTTATTGAATATGAAGTTGGTGGTAAAGCACAGCTCCACGAGCTTGACAGTGTTATCTTTGCTGATGAAGTTGGTGCTGTGTTTGTGTCTTTGGTTCTTCGAGTAGTGTCTTCAGTTTTCTTTGGCCACGTTGATGTTAATGGATGTGAACAGGGCTGTTCTGTCAAAGGGCAACATTATTCCATCCTCTTCTATCTTCGTGTCTTTGGTGTTCAGGAATTCTTGGTAGGAGTAAATGGAGTGGAGTGAATCTTCGACTTGCTGTTTTAGTCCTCAGTGGAGGCCTTTGACAAGTCTGCATATTGGTGTTCCAAGTCGTGAGACTATGGTCAGAGGGGGTGGGGGTGGTGGTGGTGGTGCTCCTGGTTTGAAGGGGAGGAGAACAACAAGGTGCCATTCCTAGATGTCACAGTAGAGCGAACAGTCAATGGGGAACTTCAAACTAGCATCTATAGGAGAACAACACACACAAACCAAATACTAAACCACAGAGGCAATCATCCCAACACCCACAAACGAAGCTGCATCAGGACATTATTTCAACGAGCCACTACACACTGCAGCACAGAGAAACTACGAAGAGCACAAGAGAAATACGGATGTAGTGTATTTAAGGAGAACGGGTCCCCAATAAACCCCCTCCGCCGATTTCTCATTGATGCTTTCAAGCTGACTCGCAAAAATTCGGTTTATACCTCCATTCTTTCCTGTTTGTTTTGTTTGGGTTTTGAAAGCTTTCGCAATCCTCTGACTGAGTATTGGAGTTGGGAAGTTGTGTTGTGGCTGTACAGGACAGTTTTTAGACCACTTTTGGAATATTGTGTGCAATTCTGGTCTCCCTGCTTGCAGAAGGATATTGTGAAATTTGAGAGGGTTCTGAACCACGAATGGGTCCATAGAGATGAAGAGGCCCTTCTGCTGCCCTGAGTGTGGGAAGGCCTTCAGTGATTCCTCTGCCCTGCGGACGCACCAGTTGGTCCACACCAGGGAAGGCTGTTCTCCGGCCCCAAGTGCGAGATGGCCCTCAGCAGTTCTTCCCACCTGCTGAGACACCAGTGGGTCCACACTGAGAGGCCGTTCATCTGCCCCGAGTGCAGGAAGGGCATTGCTCTTTCCTCCGACCTACTGGCCCATTGGTGGGTCCACATGGGGGAGAGATCGTTCAGTTGCCTAAGTGCAGGAAGGCCTTCATCAATTCCTCAGCCCTGCTGATGCACCAGTCCGTCCACACCGGGGAGAAGCCGTTCTCCTGCTCCTCCACACTGCTGAATCACCAGCTGGTCCACATGGGGGGATGGAAGGGGCGGAGGGGGGAGGCCTTTCGGCTGCCCTGAGTGCGGGAAGTCCTTCAGCAATTCCTCCGCCCTGCTGAAGCACCAGTGTGTCCACACCGGAAGAGGCGCTTCAGCTGGCCCGAGTGTGGGAAGAGGTTCATGTTTTCTTGCAACTTGCAGAAGCACCAGCGGGGGCACCAGCGCTCCCAGCAATCAGATCCCACCGGTGACGCTGCCTTTAGTCACCCCCAAGGACTGAACCTCCTGCCAGTTCTGACAGTGGGTGCAGTGGGAGAGTAGGTGGGCTGTTTTTGTTTTCTGCTGGACTGCAATTGCCTCCCCCACCCCCCGAAACCACAACCTCATGGTGGCTCAGGGTTAGCACTGCTGCCTCATGGCACCAGGAACCCAGGAATACTTCTACCCTTGGAGGTCTGTGTGCAATTTATGTAGGTAAGGAAAATGGATCTGAGTAGGTTGCCATTCGGAGAATCAGTGCAGATGTGTTGGGCTGAAGGACCTGTTTCCACTCTGGAGGAGTTCAACCATCATATGAGCTTTGTTTTCATTGGAAGCTGCTGCTCATTGAGCCAGGGACTGCACATTGCCAAATGAAATGATCCAGAGAAACCTAAGACCGCAAGACCATCGGAGCAGAAGTTCGGCCATTCGGCCCGTCGAGTCGACTCTGCCATTCATTAGTGACAAAGTAGTGCAGATGAGACTAGCTACAGTGTGGAACCAGGCCATTTGTCCCAACAAGTCCACATCGACCCTCCGAAGAGTAACCCATCCAGACCCATTTCCCTCTGACTAATATACCTAACCCTATGGGCAATTAAGCATGACCAATCCACATGACCTGAACATCTTTGGACTATGGAAGAAAACAGGATCGCCCAGTGAAAACCCACGCAGACACTGCGACAATGTGCAAACTCCTAACAGACAGTCAGCCAAGGCTGGAATCAATCCTGGGTCCCTGGCGCTGTGACGCTGCAGTGGTAAACACTGAGCCACTACATATTGCAACCCGAAGTAGGCAAGCAGGAGGCTGGGAGAATACAGCAAGCCAGGCAGCACCAGGATGTGGAGAAGTCAGCGTTTTGGGTATTAACCCTTCTTCAGAACTGAAACGTTGACTTCTCCATGACAAACGATTTACAGGAATGTTACTGGGGGTTGGAGGGTTTGAGCTACAGGGAGAGGCTGAATAGGCTGGGACTGTTTTCACTGGAGCATCGGAGGCAGAGGAGTGACCTAATAGAGGTTACAAAATCATGAGGGGCATGGACAGGGTTATAGACAAGGTCTTTTCCCTGGGCTGGGGGAGTCCAGAACTAGAGGGCATAGGTTTAGGGTGAGAGGCGAAATATATTAAAGGGACAACTTCTTCATTCAGAGGGTGGTACATATATGAAATAAGGTGCCAGAGTATATGGGTCAGGTGCTGTCAAATGGGACTAGATTAATATAGGATATCAGGTCAGCATGGACAAGTTGGACCGAAGGGTCTGTTTCCATGCTGTATGTGTCTCTGACTACTGGTCCTGATGTAAGTTTTAAATAGAGTCCAAGTCACTTTGAATAGTTCAATCTTGTTGAGCTCATCTCCTGAAATGTTTCAGATGAATCCCTCTGAGCGATACTGTTTAAACATGCTGAGTTGGACAAAGTATCCCATCAAGTTCAACACAAACCCAGAGTTGAAGAAGTCAGAAGTCAGAACACCAAGGGGACCAAAACTGATCACAATATTCCAGGTGCAGCCTCATCAACGTCCTGTATAACTACAACATAACTTGCCAACATCTATACTCAATTCCCTAACTGATGAAGGTTAGTGTGCTGAAACCTTTCTTCACTGCCTTTTGTACCGATGTAATCAGAGATATAGGACCTACTTTAAACTGATCCACAATCCTGCTTCTGGGAGCACAGTGACTAATAGGGAAGGCAGAAGGGAGAGTGGCCTTTAAATGGAGTATAAAAGTAGGGAGGTTATCGTGGAGGTTTTGATTGAAAGGGCAGTGAAGATTCAACCATCTGACAGTTGATCTGAATCACATGTAGATCAGACCAGTTTCCGACAGCAGGAAACCAGATAAGTTTTTACAACAAACCACAACGATTTCATCATTAGACTCTTAATTCCAGATTTATATTGAATTCAGATTCCACCGTCTGCCGGGGCAGGTTGTGAATCCAAGTCCCCGGAACATTACCTGGGTGAATAGTCTGGTGACAATAAAGTCGGCCATCGCCTCCCCTGAACACATTGGCATATTGTGTTTGGAGGTAATAAAGGAGCAAGAGGTTTTAGCAGCTGCTAAGTTGTTGATATTACACAAGGGAACATCAGCACTCTCAGTAATGGCACACACTGAAGTCAGTGTCCTGTATCAGAGGGAAGGGCTCGGGAACCATAAGAAATAGGAACAGGAATATGCCATTCAGCCCCTTGAGCCTGCTTCTCCATTCAGTAGGATTCTGGGTGATCTGGCATTCCCCACATTCACTTTCCTGCCCTTTTCCTGCAACTGTTCATCCCCCAACTCTTCACGAATCTATCGATCCGAGTTTTAAAGTGACATGAAGGCTGTCAACAGAGTTACTGGGGTGGGGACGGGGGTGGGGGGGGACGGGGGCTCAGGTCGAACTTGGGGACTAAAACAATGGCTTCACACTTCACAATATTTAACTAAGGGAATGTCTACGGTTATCCAATGCTGGAAATTGGGCAGGCATTCAGATGAAATTATTTGTAAATTATGAATGATAGAGGAGTCGGGAGAGAAGTGGTGTTCAGGCACAGTTGGATATTATCAGTATAGATGCCAACACCAGCAGCTACGTTAAAACAAATCAGAATGGAAGACGCTAAAACCAGACCCTCCCAGAGGATAGAGTGATGCTGGAGAGGGTCAGTACTGTCATTAACTCTGATCAAGGCTGTCCGCAGGTCGACGAGGGAATGTTTATCGCTATCACCGTTTCAAAGGATGTCAAATATGACCTTGATAAGAACTGTTTCAGGGGTGGAAACCAGACTCGAGGGCTTTAAACACAGAATTCTGGAAAAGATGGGAATGGCTAATTCAACAATGATACATCCAAACCTACACTTCCATTGGTGCGATAATAATACAAGTGTTTTGGTTTTTATTTAGAAGTTTCTCAGCAACACTGAGTAAGAAGCAACAAAATTAACACAAGGAATACTGCAATTGCTACAATGTGCCTGCTCCCAATAGGGGGCCATCTGGTGTGAAATTAACTGTCTACAAGGGGCAATATTGGAAAGGAATGACCCAGTTCATAGCTATAAGAGGGGAGACACAGACTGCTTGATACAAACATATAAGGGGCGGGAGTAGGCCAATCGGCACTTTGAGCTTGCTGCAACATTCAATAAGATCATGGCTGATCTGAATTCAACCTCAACTCTACATTCCAACACATCCCCGACAATCTTTCATCCACTTGGTTATCAAGAACCTATCTACCTCTGCCTTAATGATCTTGAATCCACTGCCTTTTGAAGAAGACACACAACCCTCAGAAAGAAAAGAAATCATCCTCATTTTTGTCTTCTACATTTAAAATATGACCCTGTACTTTCAGATATTAAGATAGGGACACAAGCAGCAATCAAATAATACCTGTGGTACAGTGAACTATGTCACAGTGCTTCAAATGAACATAATGAGAATTCCTTTAAAAATCACAAGACCGGAGCACAGATTAGGACAGGTGACCAAAGATTAGGTCAAAGGTCCAGGTTTAGGGCAATCTTTTAAACAGGTTCAATTTCCCAAACATCAGAAGACAAAGACGTGCACAGCAAACACAAAATAGCAAAGAATGGGAAACAACAGTGTAGTCATAATGTCACAGGATGAACACAGCAAGAGGTGAGATGTGAATAATTCAAATCATAAATGGGGAACACAAAGTTAGTCTCAGTATGGTATCGATGGCACTGACGACAATTGTCATAAATCCCATGTTCACCAATGTCCTTTCAGGAGGGAAACTGCCATCCTTGCATGGTCAGTCTTACATGTGACTCCAGACCCACAGCAATGTGGTTGACTCTTAAACTGCCCTCTGAATTGGCACAAGCAAGATACCTTGCACTTCGGGATGGATAACAAACATCAACCTTATAAAAGTGTCATAACAGAAATTGCTGGAGAAACTCAGCCAGTCTGGCAACACCGGTGGAGAGAGAGAGAAAGAAACAAAGACAATATCCTGGCCTGAGTCCAGAACAGTTGTGAAGAAGGGTCACAGCACTTGAAATGCTAACTCTGCTTCTCTATCCACATGTGCTGCCAGTCCTATTGAGTTTCTCCAGCATTTGATGCACTTTTGTTTTTCAGATCTCCAGCATCTGCAGTTCTTCATTACATTGACTTAGGGAAGCTCAAATCCCATGAAAGGGAAGAGCAGAAGGGTTGGAATTACTCAGCAAGTCTGGCACCAGCTATGGAGATAAAAACAGTTCATACTTCGGGTCATTGAATGATCTTACATCAGGGACAAACCGTTGGGGATGCTGCAAGAGTAAAAGGCACTGGTGTAACTTCAACATCTGGGAGAACTCTCTCAGCCTTCGGGGTCAGGCTGACTCAGCATTCTGGTCCTGCTCATTACCTGTTAACTTCTCCATTTGTTGTTCTTGTTATATTTCTACATGGTTGACACAATCCTATGTTTTAAAATGAAATTCTAGCAGACAGGAATTTTCCATGTAAGTAATCATACATTAGAGGGTTTGGAACGTGAATGTAACATTTAAACATAAAGTATTTATTCATGCATGGGGTGTGGGCATCCCTGGCAATGCTAGCATTTATATCCATCCTTAACCACCCTGTGGTTGGTTGGAAAAGTGAATGAAGGTGTCTGAGATTGTCTTGATCAGCACAGCAATCTCAAAGATGGGTGTGCTCAGGTAGAAGTACCCTCCACTCCCACAGCCAAGTCTGCATTCACTTCAATTATAGATGCCATCTAAACCTCCCAGGACAAGGACAGCATGGGATGACGATCAGAATAAAGCTTCCTCTACTCTTAAATTTCAAGTGAAGCTACCTCAACACTGTCCCCAACAAACACTGCCAAGACAGAAACTGCATTGGGTTAGATACAGAGTAAAACTTCCTCTACACTTCCCCATTCATACAGTCCCAGGAGAAGGACAGCAAAGGGTTAAATAAACAGTAGACCTTCTTCCATTCTGACTGACACTTAGTACGTCCTACACAATCCTCAAGGAAAATTCAGAACTGAAGTATTATCTGGTACTGAATTCACACATCCTAATGGGAATGACAGCAACAGAAAATCATGTGGTGAAACACAGATAAAACACACAAAATGTACAACAAAACTAGACTGTTATTGGGATCAAAGACATTTAAATGACAGGAGACATAGTCCCTGCAGTGATCCGAATGTGAGCTGAACAAAATTCACACTTGAACAATATTCTCTGGGAATGCAATGTCCACCTCACTGCTGTGTATTCAGTTCCTCTGCTCTCGTTCAGGGCTGAGTTGCAGCTGACCACATTGTGGCGTGGGGGTCAAGAGGTTAGACAGTTAAGATCAACTTGGATTGAGGGCATCCTTTGTCATGCCAGTGAGGTCGAGGGTCGCTCATTTACTCAACTTATAAGCGGGGACAAGGGGATGTCAGGCTGGGCTTGTATCAGTTTGAGTTTAGCAGAAACAGATGATCCGATGGAGCTGTATAACATCTGGAGAGTACTTAATGTAAATGTAATGTCAACTCAATTCTAGCCAGAGACTAGTCTCTCATTTAAGATAGGAAAGTTTTGTTTTTCTCACAAGTGTTCTCGAGTCTTTGAAATTCACTTCTTTAAAGACCAGCATGTGGTGGTGGCGCGGTGGTTAGCACTGCTGCCTCACGGCATCAGTGACCTGGATTTGATCCCACCTTCGGGCCGACTGTCTGTGTGGTGTTTGCACATTCTCCCCTTGTGTCTGCGTGGGTTTCCTCTGGTGCTCTGGCCTCCTTCACAGTCCAAAGGACGTGCAGTTGAGGGTAGACTGACCATGGGAGATGCAGGGTTACAGGGATTGGGTAACGAACTGGGTCTGGGTAGGATGGTCAGTCAATGTTGACTCGATGGCCTGAATGGCCTACTTGCATGCAATTGGCCTATATCAATCAACAGAATACACTTGTTTTCTGGTGACCGACATCAAATTACATTCGTGGTTTTGGTTATTTCATCTTTTACCTTATCGTATTCAACCAACTGCAGCATCTAGAAACTTGCTTAATTACAATATCGAATATCTGCAGAGTACTTTTTCTTTTTGTCACGACCATTATCTTGACCTCTGACGTGTGACCTCTTCATTGCTGTCAAAGTTCCTTATTTGTCCCTACATAGTCATGATTTTACTTTGTCGAATGTCTTCCTGGCTTTTGCAGTTAAGACCCTATATTCTGCCCTCGTCAACATTTCCCCTTACAATTCTCTACTAAGGATTTCATGAAAAACCTCAGAGTGTGGTGAGACTGCGGAACTCACTACCATAGTGAATAGTTGGGGTGGAAGACACTACAACTAAGGGTAATCAACCCAATACAAATGACTGTCACTGCCACTAGATTCACAACACAGTGAAATTAAAACATGCAATATCCCTCAATTTCTCAACTGTTCTGAACCAGACTTGATGAAGAACAGATGTTGCACATCAACATTATAATTTAAACAAAAACCAACAAGTATAAATATGGCAAATTTTCTAGGGCAAAGTTAAAGAAGATAATCTAATTAATAGCAATGATTCAAACCCTTTGATCAAGTACCCCACCATCTCAGAGACTGAAACTTAAGTGGAAAATTAAGAAAAAGAATTTTTTAACTTACCAATTCAAGCAAACAGTTTCCAACAATGTATTGCCAAACCTTTGTGCAATCGTTGGACTATGACTGTTTCACAGACACGTAACTGTAAATCTAATTTAAAAGTCACTGCTGAATGTGAATAGACACCCCAAAGTATTCAGCCATTTTTTTACAGGCTGGGACTCATTCCCAGAAAGAGCCAACAATTCTTTAACTGGACAGTAGAATCTCGAGAGAACAGCTCCTGGGCTCAACAAGCAGCAACGCCCAATGGAATCAGTTGGCGGCAGGGCTAGGTGGGGCAAGGGCATAAAACAAAAAAGCCCACTGACTCTCCCACTTCACACACACTGTCAGAAATCACAGGGGCTCAGTACTGGGAGTTACCCACAGCAGTTCCATCAAGAGAACCACACTTGATGAACAGATCTTGCACACCAGAATTATAATTTAAACAAAAACAAACAATTACGAATACCACAAATTTACTCAGGCAAAGTTAAACAAGATAATCCAGTTAATAGCAATGATTTAATCTCTTTGATCAAGTCCTCCACCATCTCAGAGGCAGAAACTTGAAGGGTAAATTAAGGAAGAGAATTTTTAAAATTATCAATTCAAGCAAACAGTTTCCAACAATGGCTTGCCAAGCCGTTGGGCAATCCTTCAATGATGAGTTCTTCACAGGCACATAACCATAAATTTAATTTCTAAGTCACAGATGAATGCGAATGGACACCCTGGAGTATTCAGCTATTTCTTACAGACTGGAGCTCGTTCCTAGTCAGAGTCAATAATTGTTTAACTGGACAAAAAAAACTGAAGAGAACAGCGCCTGGTCTCAATGAGCAGCAGCTCCCACTGGAAGCAAAGTTGCAGGGGTGGTGGAGCACGACAGCATAAAACAAAAAAATCCGACTGACTCTCCCATTATAAGCACTGTCAGAATGTGCAGGGTTTCAGTCCTCGCAGTGACCCACTGCAGTTTCACCAGCAGAATCAGATTGTGGGGAGCACTGGTGTGTCCGCTGGTGCTTCTGCAAGGTGCAGAATGATGAGAACCTCCGCTTCCACTCGGGGCAGGTGAACGGCCTCTCCCCGGTATGGCCCCACCTGTGCCTCAGCAGGTGGAAGGAATTGCTGAAGGCCTTCCCCCACTCTGGGCAGGGGAAGGGCCTCTCCCCCGTATGGACCCGAAGGTGGGATGGCTGGGTAAAGCCCTTCCCACACTTGAGGCAGGAAACGGGCTCTCCCCGGTGTGGACCCGCTGGTGGTTCAGCAGGGCAGAGGTATCGTTGTAGGCCTTCCCGTACTTAGAGCAGCTGAAGGGCTTCTCTAATATGTGGACCCGGTGGTGGGTCAGTCGGAAGGAGGAATAGCTGAAGGCCTTCCCGCATTCGGGGCAGGAGAATGGCCTCTCGCCTGTGTGGACCCCCTGGTGCCTCTGCAGTACAGAGGAATTGCTGAAGGTCTTCCCGCACTCAGGGCAGGAGAACAGTCTCACCCCGGTGTTACTGCGCCCATGAGTCTCCAGGTCAGATGGGAAACGGAAGCCTTTCCCACAGTTCCCACATATTCATGGTTTCTCCACGGGACGGGATTCCTTGGGTTTCTCCATGACCGAAGCTTCAGCTGCACACAAACGCGTGTACAGCACCTCCCTGCCGTGAATTCCTCTTCCCAGTCCGTATAACTTTTACTGGCTCCACAATCAGAGTGCTGCAACAGTCAGGTCTCTCTTCCAGTCTCACTGATGCTGAAAACGTACTGAAAGAGGAACCAAAAAGCTTGGTTCCTTCTCACAGAATCATAGTCGAAAATTGTTATCGTCCCGATGGATTCAGTGACTGCCAGACATTGACGTGAAATTGAGGACTGCAAATGCTGGAGAGTCAGAGTCAAACCACAGCAGATCAGGCAGCATCTGAGGAGCAGCAGAGTCAATGTTTCAGGCAAAGCTCTTCATCGATGGATATTGAAACTTCCGTCTTCAGATCTTCAAATAATCTGTAAAAAGAGATTACAAAAGTCATAACTGTCAGTCCAGGTTAGAAATTCCGAACAAGCAATTCTACTTTCTGCAGAACATTCTTTTCTTTTTCGACAAAATTGAAAGCACCATCCCACCCCTTCTCACCCCTCTATTCTCACTCCTCTCAAACTAATCCTCCCGACGGTACTGATTCAGGATCTTACAGAGACCGAAAAGTGAAAACATCAAGACAGACACCTCTGAATTTTGGATACCTCCACCTGAGAGTTAGTATCTTTCACGATATGTAGGAGTGAGTAAGTCTGATTTTGGGAAGCAAAAAAAAGTGTCAATTCAGGATGAACCTTCAATGCAGCTTCTTGAGAAACAACCAGACACGAAATGGTTAACATCTGGGGTGGTGGAAGTGGGGAGATGGAGGAAATGAGATATCAAGGCATTGTCACCAACACCAGACAGAAACTGAACACACAGGCAGGGCAAACATTACAGGCAAGCCAGAGTCACAGAGATACACAGCACAGAAACAGGTCCTTCTGTCCAACTCATCTGTGCCGACCAGATAGCGTAAATTAATCTCGTCTCATTTATCAGCACTTGGCCCATATCCCTCTGAACTCTTCCTATTCATATACCCATCCAGATGCCTTTTAAATGTTATTATTGGACCTACATCCACCACTTCCTCCGGCAGATCATTCCTTACACTTGCCTCCCTCACCTCAAACATATTAACCTCCTGTTCTGGACTTCTCCCATCCCAGGGAAATGACCTTGTCTATTTATCCTATCCATGCCTCTCATGATTCTATAAACATCTGTAAGATCACCCCTCAACCTCTGGTATACCGGGGAAAACAGCTGAAGCAATGCGTTTACTTTTAGCTTCACACGCACTGAACTTTACTCCCGTGTAAAACATTGTTTCCCTCCCCCACACTCTCCATGGGAAATGCCAAGAGTGCTGAGACCATGGAGTTGGGGGAATGCCACGCAGAATTCCTGCAATGTGGAAACACGCCATTCAGCCCAACAAGTCCACACCGACCATCCAAAGCGTAACCCATGCGGACACATTCCCCTATCCCATTCCACTACACTTACTGCACACTATGGACCCATTTAGTATGGCCACTTCTCCCGAAATTGCACATCATTAGATTTTGGGAGGAAACCAGAGCACCCGGGTGAAACCCAGCAGACACGGCAGGGAGAATGTGCAAACTCCACACAGACAGTCGCCCCAAGGCTGGAATCGAAAACGGATCCCTGGCGCTGTAAGGTAGCAGTGCGAACCACTGATCCATCGTGCGGCCCATGTGTGCAGAAAGAGTTAGGGGCTGGGAACTTTGTTAACTGTACCACACAGTGGATTGTTGAGTAAGATTAAATCTCGCGGGGTCCAGGGACAGCTAAACAACTGGGTACAAAATTTAGAAGCGCGTTGTTGTGGATGCTGGAATCCTTCCTGAAAACAACAAATGCTGGAGATCACAGTGGGTCAGGCAGCGCTGTGCTACTCTATGACTGGATAGTGTGGATGTGGAGATGATGTTTCCACTCGGAGAAGGGTTGAGGATGCCAAGTCATTGAGGGCATTTAAGACAGAGATAGTTTCTTGATTAGTAAGGGGTCAAGGGTTATGAGGAGAGGGCAGCAGAATGGGATTGAGAA
Source organism: Chiloscyllium punctatum (assembly GCF_047496795.1). Taxonomy (NCBI): domain Eukaryota; kingdom Metazoa; phylum Chordata; class Chondrichthyes; order Orectolobiformes; family Hemiscylliidae; genus Chiloscyllium; species Chiloscyllium punctatum. The sequence goes on along the minus strand of NC_092774.1, from coordinate 59,989,736 downwards.
ACATATCAGCCATGATCGACTGGTGGAGCAGACTCGATGGGTCAAATGGCCTCATCCTGCTCCTGTGTATTATGGCCTTAAAGCTGGGCAGATGACTTAAGGGGTTCTCACAAACTATTTCAGAATCCCGAAGAGGAGTTGTTGGACTCGAAACTTTAACTCTGCTTTCTCTCCACAGACGCTTCCAGTTCTGCTGAGTTTTTCCCGTGTTCTCAGTTTTTGTTTCAGATTTCCAGCATCCACAGTTCTTTGTCTTATTTATCAAATTCATTTCTTGCCCTTCCCAAGTGTCTGGAACTTCATCTCCCTGATCTCCAAACTGTTCACTTACCCTAGAAATGACCAAACCTCCTTATCAAAGTAGACCCCTTTGTTGCAAAATGATTGTTCAATTCTGTGACCAAAATTATTGCATTCGTAATTACTTACACCAGGGACTCTCAATATCTCAGGCCAGAACACAGCTAGATTGTTTCAGACAGTACATTTATGTGATTTGATGCAATTCCCTATTCCCGACTTTACCAGCGTGTTGCAGGGAATGGAGGGTTTGAGTTAATAAGAATCTGGGACATTTTTCCAATGGAGCCGAGGAAGTTGACAGTTAACCTAATAGAGATTTTTAAAATCAGAAGGGGTATAGATAAGGTGTCATTCCCAGGAGGCTTAGAATATTTTATTGCTCCAGAAGGTGTAAAAGGGGGTCAAAGCTTCAACAGAAATCGAGCAGAGCTGAGAACAGACAACATTTAACTCTGTGGGAACACCTACCCAAATGCATTTTAAAAGTTGCAATCGTACTAGCCTTCACCACTTCCTCTGGCAGATCATTCAATAAACGTACCATCCTCTGCGTGATAAAGTTGCCCCTGAGGTCTCTGTTGTATCTTTCCCCTCTAACACGAAACCCATGCTCTCTCGGTCTGGACTCACCCACCCCAGGAAAAGACTTTGTCTATTAATCCTATCCATGCCCCTCATGATTTTATACATGTACAGTTACAACGTTTAAAAGACATTTGGATAAGTACATGAATACGAAAGTTTCGAAGGTTTATGGGCCAAACACTGGTAGGTGGGCCGAGTTTAGTTTGAGAACATACTCAGCACGGACTAGTTGGATGAAGAGTCTGTTCAATGCTGTCAGACTCTGTGACTGACCTTTACTGGTCTTAAAACCATTTTCTTACCTCCCCCGATAAGCATCCACTTCTTTGTTGTTCAAAACTCAGATGAACTTAGCCTTGAATATGTTCGATGACCCCACTTCTGAACTCAATTCCTCTTCGTAATATATCACTTGCCTCGCTCATTGCCTGCTGCATCTGCCCGACAACTGGCATTGACTGGTGTGGAGGGACTCTGAGACCCCTTAGTACATCCATACATCATTCCTGATGAAGGGCTTGTGCCCGAAACGTTCCCTGTCCTGCTCCTCAGATGCTGCCTGACCTGTTGTGCTTTTCCAGTGCCACATTTTTCGACTTTCACCTCCAGTCCTCACTTTCTCCACATTCCAATATGTCACCATTTCAACAATGCACTGCTTTTTTTTAAACAGCAAAGGCTATAACTTCACATTGCAGCATTGCACTTGCCATGTGTTTGCCAATTGAGACACAGACCTGGACCAACTTCGGGAAGAGGCAAAACACTGAGTTCTGAACAAAAACCGTAGCACACTCAAAACGTCGGCTCTGTTTACCTTTCCACAGATGCTCCTCGGCTTTCTGCAGTATTCGCTGTGTTTGGTCTACACAAATGCTGCTTTCCATTAAAGAACTGCAATCCCTGTCCTCTGGTAACTGACGCTAGTCAGTGGCAATAGGTTCTTCTGATCATTAAGGTAAAAACGATGACTGCAGATGCTGAAAACCAAATACTGGATTAGTGGTGCTGGAAGAGCACAGCAGTTCAGGCAGCATCCAACGAGCAGCGAAATCGACGTTTCGGGCAAAAGCCCTTCATCAGGAATAAAGGCAGTGAGCCTGAAGCATGGAGAGATAAGCTAGAGGAGGGTGGGGGTGGGGAGAGAGTAGCATAGAGTACAATGGGTGAGTGGGGGAGGAGATGAAGGTGACAGGTCAAGGAGGAGAGGGTGGAGTGGATAGGTGGAAAAGAAGATAGGCAGGTCGGACACGTCAAGGAGACAGTAACTGAGCTGGAAGTTTGAAACTAGGCAAATGTGGCTCTGGTACCGAGTTTGTTTCACAACATGGTTGAAGAGCTTCAGGGCAGAGGAAATGACCTGGGAGTTGCAGTGGGAGAGGGACTCCCTGAGATTCTTGTAGAGAGAGGAGGAAAACTTCATCAAAGCAGGCATCCTTGCAAGAGGATTCGCAGTTGGGGTAAAATCAACAAGGTAAAAACAATGACTGCAGATGCTGAAAACCAAATACTGGATTAGTGGTGCTGGAAGAGCACAGCAGTTCAGGCAGCATCCAACGAGCAGCGAAAACACCACGTCTTCTCCCATCATTGCCAACAGCCCCTGGAAATCTCCAGTTAACCATCTTTGCTCCAAAGAGAGCATTCCCAAACTTGGGAATGTCTCCACAAAATGGAAATTGCTCATCCCTGAACATGATGCATGTGTTACAATGGGGAAGAGGTTTTGGCAAAATATTGTCAGTTAGCAGGTGGAAAAATGTTCAGGAAGTAAAACACAAATCCCAGTCTCCAGCTTTGTGAATCTTTAGAAACTCTTTGGGAAGTGGAATTAGAGGAGAATGAAAGATGAACTGTCCGACTGAGGAGAGACAGTCCAGACACTGTCCCCTTGTTTCAGAGGCTGATTGACTCTGATATTCTCGGGAGATGAACTGACCCGAGACATTGAAAAAATTCTCTGCACATCAGGAATTCAAACCCATTCTCGGCTCGGGGCCAATGAGAAAATTCGGGAAGAGGCAAAACACTGAAAGGCTCGAAGGGCGATGGCCCCGGTGTAGGAGAGCTCGTTCCTCGTGACATGGATGTGCCTGCAGATGGTGGGATCAGGCTGTCCCCATGTCTCCATAATGAATGTCCAAGGCTTTATTATGGAAAAGTAAAACTGATAGAAGACAATGGTAATTTTGGGCGGGGCGGGTTGAATTATGAATTGAATAGTAGGTTTCGCAAAGACACTGTGGGCCTGGCGCTCGGGTCTGTCTCTGTGGTGCAATTGGTCAGCGCGTTCGGCTGTTAAGCGAAAAGTTGGTGGTTCGAGACCACCCAGGGAGGGAGTGTTTCTTGTTCTCGCTCCTACCGCTTTCTTCGCTGCGAACGTGCACGTTTTTAATGGTTTCAGGAAAATGTTTCCCAAACGGAAATCTTCTCCACTGAGGCAGCACAAAGGGGTTTCTGAATTTATTGAATTTCTAACGTAAAGGACTGCGGATGCTGAGAATCCGAGACAGAAAGCGAAACTGCTGGAAAAACTCAGCAGGTTTGGCTGTACCTGGATGAGGAAAAAAACGAGTTCTGAAATATTGTCTCTGATTCTCTTTCCACAGATGCTGCCTGACCTGCTGAGTTGCTCCTGCAATTTCTGTTTTTGACTGAACTTCCATTTCATCTTTCGGGATGAAACACCCAGACTCGCCATTTGCAGATATTTAACCCTTTCGAAACCTGTGAAGTGATTGGATTCAAACAAACTCTGCAATGATTTACTCTTTCGCAGCTCCACAGGCAGACAGACCTGGGAAATGAAGCTGTCAGTGTGGTTCTGTGTTGATGGGCCAAGTGGTGAATGCGATGGACATGAAACCCATTGCGGTTCCCCCACGCAGGTGTGATCCCTGCCGACTACAGTTGAGAAACGACATCAAAAGAAAAGGGAGATTGCTCCACGGTTTGTTTTTAAATGCAATCAGTGGACGGGTTGAAATATTTCAATCACATTGGGACTGGTCGGGAATCTGCAACCCACTGCCTGTCAGGGTGGAACAAGCAGATACCCACAGAGCTGCTTTTGAGGCGATGAGCCAAGAGTTTGGAAATGAGACTAGAACAGTGAGGGGCGTGAAGTCGTGATCGAAGTTAAGCAGGCACCTGAGGACAAAGGTGTTTTATTTGCCAGTGAAAGATACTGCTTCACAAAGTTGGGCCTGTGGAAGGGAATCAGTGACGATGATTATCTTTGGCTGTTCCTCTTGTGAATGTTCCCATTGCTGCGCATGTCCGTGTTAACGTCAGAACTCGACAGCATGGCTATGTCAGGTCCGCACAGGGCCGGGGGCGAAATGGATGACGCATCTGACTCCACCTACCTGTTTGAAATGCAGCTCACAGCTTCTTCACACACCCCAATTAATCTTTCTCATTGTCCTGAAGCCCGCATACGGTTTGAATTCCCGATCTGTGGGAATGAGAATCCTTTCACTGTGTCACGTCAGTAAATGTCCCTGAGAACATCAGAGTCAAGTCACAGCGCTGTCAGAGGAGGGGAAGCTGAAATAGCCCCTCACGCTGCTCACCGGCACATTTCACTTTCCCCAACTCACCGCCTGGCTATTGGCAACCACTGCGGCTCTTGGGAGTGGAAACGGAACAAACACCAAAACCCAGTCTCACCTTTGTAAATCTTCAGGAAATAAGAAAACTGTTCATCCCTTCGGGTCTTCCATCCTGGACAGACAGCGTTGATTTTAAATGACTGTCCAGTCAGTGCCGATTCGTTTTGGCTCAAAAAATCTTCCTTATCTCATCCCAGCATTTATTGCCACAGAGAACTGTGCGGCAGAGTTCATGTATATATTTCTTTGTATGGTATTTTGTAAATAACATTCGTTTTCTGGTTGTTTGTATCGGGTATTTCAGGTTCATTAGCCGCTGTTTAAGTGTGTTGGGCGGTTTGTGGGCTACCATGATGCTGAGAGGGTTGAGTTGTCCCGACATCATTTCCCAGATGTCTTTGATGTAAAGTAATGTGGCTAGGGTTTCTGCAGACGTTGTGTCTGCTTGTGTCAGTTTGTTGATGTGAAATCGGCACACTGGGTTTATTGGGTAGGCAAAGGTGAGCACTGCAGATGCTGGAAACCAGAGTTTAGATCAGAGTGGTGCTCGAAAATTACAGCAGGTAGACAGCTTCCGAAGATCAGGAAAATCGACGTTTCGGGCAAAAGCTCTTAATCAGGAAAAGAGGCAGGACGCTTCCAGGGGTGGAGAGATAAATTGGGGGGTGCTGGGCTGAAGGTAGCAAAGAGTACAATAGGTGAATGGGGATGGGGATGGAGGTGACAGGTCAGAGAGGAGGGTGAGGCGGATAGGTGGGAAGGGAGATTGGCAGGTAAGACAGATCATGAGGACAGCGCTCAGCTGGAAGGTTGGAATTGAGGTAAGGTGGGGGGGAAGGGAAATGAGGAAACTGGTGCAGTCCACATTGATGTCCTGGGGTTGAATGTATCCGAGGCAGAAGTTGGGGCCTTCTTCCTCCAGGCATCGGGTGGGGAGGGAGCGGCGGTGGAGGAGGCCCAGGACATGCATGTCCCTGGCAGAGTGGGAGGGGAGGTTGAAATGTTGGGCCACAGGGCGATGGGGTTGATTGTTGCGGGTGTCCTGGAGATGTTCCCTCAAACGCTGTGACTTGACTCTGTGATGGGGCTCCAGTCTCCCCAACATAGAGGAGATCGTATCGGGAGCAATGGATACAAGAAATGACATTGGTGTTAGCCTTCTCAGTCCCGTGACCCGGGTTCGATTTCCGGGCAGGGAAGCAATTTTCAGTACAGCTGTCAAACTTTGCCCATATGTCCCTGGTGGTCTAGTGGTTAGGATTCGGCGCTTTCACCGTTGCGGCCCGGGTTCGATTCCCGGTCAGGGAAGCAATCTTTAGTGCGTTTTTTTGGCAACCCATTCTCCTCCAATGCGCTGTATAGTTACTTATTGGTCTTCGTCGTCACTGGGTGCTGCAGTGTATCGTGGTTCGTTGAACTAGTGTCCTTATTCAGATTTGCTTGCATGTGTAGGGATGATTACTTCTGTAGCTAAGTACTTGGTTCGCGTGTGGTGTTTTCCTGTAGATGCTGTTTTGAATTTACCATTGACTGTTCGCTCTACTGTGACATCCAGAAATGGCACTTTGTTGTTGTTCTCCTCTTTTGTGAATTTTATGCCAGTAAGGAGATTGTTGATGGTGTTGTAGGTTTCCTCTAATTTGTTTCATTTTTTGATGACAGAAGTGTTTCATGGGCATTTCGTTGATTTGTTTGTAGGGCTTGTTACTGAATATAAAATGGGTGGTAAGGCACAGTTCCACGAGGTTGACAGTGTTATCTTTGCTGCTGAAGTTGGTTCTGTGTTTTTGTCTTTAGTTCTTCGAGTAGTGTCTTCAGTTTTCTTTGGTCACGTTGATGTTAATGGATGTGAACAGGGCTGTTATATCAAAGGACAGCATTATTCCACCCTCTTCTATCTTAGTATCTTTGTTATTCAGGAATTCTTGGATGGAGTAAATGGAGTGGAGTGAATCTTCGACTAGGTGTTTTCGTCTTCAGTGGAGGCCTTTGACTAGTCTGTATATTGGTGTTTCAAGTCGTGAGACTATGGCCTGAGGGGGTTTCCTGGTTTGAAAAAGAGGAGAACAACAATAAACTGCCATTCCTAGATGTCACAGTAGAGCGAACAGTCAATGGGGAACTTCAAACTCGCATCTACAGAAAAACAACACACACAAACCAAATACTTAACCACAGAAGCAATCATCCCAACACCCACAAACGAAGCTGCATCAGGACATTATTTCAACGAGCCACTACACACTGCAGCACAGAGAAACTATGAAGAGCACAAGAGAAATACGTATATAGTAAATTTAAGGAGAACGCGTCCCCAATAAACCCATTCCGCCGATTTCTCATTGATGCTTCCAAACTGACTCTCAAAAATTCGGTTTGACCCTCCATTCTTTCCTGTTTGTTTTTTGAAGGGTTTTGAAAGCTTTCCCAATCCTCTGACTGAGTATTGGAGTTGGGAAGTTATGTTTTGGCTGTTCAGGACATTGGTTAGACCACGTTTGGAATATTGTGTGCAATTCTGGTCTCCCTCCTATCAGAAGGATATTGTGAAATTTGAAAGGGTTCTGAAGCACCAATGGGCCCACAGAGGGGAAGAGGCCCTTCTGCTGCCCTGAGTGTGGGAAGGCCTTCAGTGATTCCTCTGCCTTGCTGACGCACCAGCTGGTCCACACCGGGGAAGGCTGTTCTCCAGCCGCAAGTGCGAGATGGCCTTCAGCAGTTCTTCCCACCTGCTGAGACACCAGTGGGTCCACACTGAGAGGCCGTTCATCTGTCCCGAGTGCAGGAAGGGCATTGCTCTTTCCTCCAACCTGCTGGCCTATTGGTGTGTCCACATGTTGGAGAGGTCGTTCAGTTGCCCGATGTGCAGGAAGGCCTTCAGCAATTCCGATGCCCTGTTGAGGCACCAGTCCATCCACAGCGGGGAGAAGCCGTTCTCCTGCCCCGAATGTGGGAAGGTCTTCACCTGCTCCTCCACACTGTTGAATCACCAGCTGGACCACACGGGGGTGTTGGGGGTGTCAGTGGTGGAGGGGGGCGAGGCCATTCAGCTGCCCTAAGTGCGGGAAGGCCGTCAGCAATTCCTCTGCCCTACTGAAGCACCAATGTGCCCACACCGGGGAGATGCCCTCCATCTGGCCCGAGTGTAGAAAGAGGTTCATGTTTTCCTGCAACTTGCGGAAGCACCAGCGGGGGCACCAGCGCTCCCAGCAATCAGATCCCACCAGTGACGCTGCCTTCAGTCACCCCCCAGGACTGAATCTCCTGCAAGTTCTGACAGTGGGTGCAGTGGGAGAGTAGGTGGGCTGTTTTTGTTTTCTGCTGGACTACAATTGCCTCCCCCACCCCCCACAACCACAAATCCATGGTGGCTCAGGGTTAGCACTGCTGCCTCATGGCACCAGGAACCCAGGAATACTTCCACCCTTGGGGAACTGTGTGCAAGTTATGGAGGGTAGGAAAATGGATCTGAGTGGGTTAGTCTTCGGAAGATCAGTGCAGATGTGTTCGGCTGAAGGACCTGTTTTTCCACATTGTAGGAGTGCTACGATCCTATGAGCTTTGCTTTCAGTGGACACTGCTGCTCATTGAGCACAGGACTGCACATTGCCAATGAAATGATCTAGAGAAACCTAAGACCGCAAGACCATCGGAGCAGAACTTAGGCCATTCGGCCTTCTCTGCCATCCTTTAGTAACAAAAGTATTGGATGAGATTAGCTACAGTGCGGAAACAGGCCATTCGTCCAAACAAGTCCACACCGACCCCCTGAAGAGTAACCCATCCAGACCCATTTCCCTCTGACTAATGTACCTAACTCTATGGGCAATTAAGCATGGCCAATCCACATGACCTGCACATCTTTGGTTTATGTAAGAAAACAGGACCACCCAGAGAAAACCCACGCAGACATAAGGAGAAAGTGCAAATTCCTCACAGACAGCCACCCAAGGCTGGAATCAAACCTGGGTCCCTGACACTGTGAGGCTGAGCCACGACGTGTTGCAACCCGAAGTTGGTAAGCAGAAGGTTGGGAGAACACAGCAAGCCAGGAAGCACCAGGATGTGGAGTAGTCAGCGTTTTGGGTATTAACCCTTCTTCAGGACTGAAACGTTGACTTCTCCATGAGAAACAATTTACGGGAATGTTGCTGGGGGTTGGAGGGTTTGAGCTACAGGGAGAGGCTGAATAGCGTGGGGCTGTTTTCACTGGAGCATCGGAGGCAGAGAAGTGACCCAATAGCGGTTATAAAATCATGAGGGGCATGGACAGTGTAATAGACAATGTCCTTTCCTTAGGATGGGGGAGTCCAGAACTAGAGGGCATAAGTTTAGGGTAAGAGGCGAAACATATTAAAGGGACAACTTCTTCAATCAGAGGGTGGTACAAATATGAAATGAGCTGCCAGAGTATATCGGTCAGGTGCTGTCAAATGGGAGTAGGTTAGTATAGGATATCAGGTCAGCATGGACAAGTTGGACCGAAGGGTCTGTTTCCATGCTGTACGTGTCTCTGACTACTGGTCCTGATGTAAGTTTAAAATAGAGTCCAAGTAGCTTTGAATAGTTCAATCTTGTTGAGCTCACCTCCTGAAAAGTTTCAGATGAATCCCTCTGAGAGATACTGTTTAAACATGCTGAGTTGGACAAAGTATCCCATCAAGTTCAACACAAACCCAGAGTTGAAGAAGTCAGAAGTCAGAACACCAAGGGGACCAAAACTGATCACAATATTCCAGGTGCAGCCTCATCAACGTCCTGTATAACTACAACATAACTTGCCAACATCTATACTCAATTCCCTAACTGATGAAGGCCAGTGTGCTGAAACCTTTCTTCACTGCCTTATGTACCGATGTAATCAGAGATATAGGACCTACTTTAAACTGATCCACGATCCAGCTGCTGGGAGCACAGAAGTAGAGTAGTGATGCATGAGGGTGCTGGGTAGATAACCCAGAGGTCGATGGGAAAAAACCATGTGATTCTATTGCTCAATGTCTCTGTAAGCTGCTTTCATATACAAAGGTTCTGTGCATCTGGTTCCCAAAGCTTCTTCAGTGGAGGAGCGGCCGCTGGAGCCCAGGAGTTCAACAACCCCCCGGCGCTGGAGGAAGGTCCAAGCTCCAAGAAGCGGGGGGGGGGGGGGGGTAAGGCTGGAAGCTGGATTTGCTCAAGGCTTGTATTTTTTAACTCATTTAAATGGTACCTACTGAATGGGGCAATGGTTTATATTAAAACCGGAGGATCATATCAGAGTGTTTATATTTAGCAGTGGTGGTTGGTAAAATGCACTCTCTGGAGGAGCACTTTCTGTGATGCTGCATTTCTTGCCTTCTGCCCTTCCCCCATTTCTTATCTCCCATCTTGATTTTATAATTTTTTGGTCAAATTTCATTTCAGATTAATCAGACTTGCGATTCACTGTGTGCTATTAATTTGTTTGTTCGAATATTGTAAGTCAAAATTAATACTGTAATTTAAGTTCTGATGTCAGAGTTTGACATTGAATGTGCAGGTGTGAATACCAGGAAGTTGTGAAAATAAATCAAGAATTTCTGGTTTTTAACAAAACGAGCAGTTCACTGATATTCATGGCATTGTCTCATTTGCGTGTAATGATTCAAATCTGAAAAACAAACCGTTTCATGCAGTCATCCAATTGAATAAAAATTTTCTTTAATTTAATTAAAGAAAATAACTCTGGCGGGCTAAGATTTATGCAATCTATTTGTAAGATTATGTCCATTGCTCGCAATATGGTCTCATCCACATTGGGGAAACTGGACGCCAACGAGCGGAACATTTCAGTGAACAACTCTGGGACTCTAAATCTAACTGACACACCGCCCTGTGGTGGAACACTTTAACTCCCCCTCCCATTCCACCAAGGACATGCAAGTCCTGGGCCTCCTCCACTGCCAAATTCTTGCTACCCGACACTTGTAGGAAAACACCTCAACTTCTGCTTTAGAACCCTCCAACCACATGGTATCAATGCAGATTTCATCAGTTTCCTTATTTCCTCTCCCCCACCTTGTCCCAGATCCAACCTTCCAATTCGACACCAACCTCTTGACCTGTCATACCTGTCCACCTTGCTTCTCCCCTATTTGCTTCACCCTCATCTCTGACCTATCACCATCAATCCCTACCTCCATCTAACTATTGCACTCCCAGCTGCCTTCCCTCCAGCCCCACTTCCTTCCCATTTATCTCTCAGCCCCCTTGGGTCACCCTTTATTCCTGATGAAGAGCTTATGCTCTCAACCAAGACTGTGATGAAGCAACATCCTCAACAAGTAGGAAATAGCTCCCAAGTCATATTTCATCCCCTCTTCTGTTTCCCAGTTCTTTCAGAAATAAGGAATGTCTTTTTCTTCCACTAGAAAGTGGTCTTCCCCTTTGCGCTGTCTGAAGTATTATGCCACACCACTACTTCAGACACCTTTTAAGAATCCTTTCAACCTGTTTTTCTAACAATTGTCGAGGTGACCAAAAGCAAACATTTCACTTCTCCTCAATGTCCCATTTCTGCTCCTATGAGCCATTTTGTCATGTTGTCTATGTTACAAGCAGCCGAGTGCACTTGGTTCCTGAATTGAAATTTGGCCATTGAAGTGAACAGGATTAATATTTATCGATGGCTAGCTGTGTTTGCACTAACTGTAATTTTCCATCAATATGATATCTTTTGTTCCACCAAAACTGGAAACAATGATCTGTGTTTATATTGCAGTCGGATGTAGAAAATCATCCCAGCGATCTTCACGTTATTATAGTTTACTCAGGCCATAACATCATTACGTGGCAGTTTGATGTGACTAAAACCTGGATGGAAATCTCTAGATTATGTTGTAAAAAAATCGGTATAATGTTATTCACACCCCGCGGTCACCAACTGAACGAAGCGGCTGTGCGTTTAAATCCCGTGATGAACAGTTTGTGTTCGACTTCTCACATTGCGGGGAGCTGAGCATTTACCCAAACAATGGGCACACCACCTCCCTGACACAGTGTTCACAACTCAAACTGACAGCAAAGATTCATGTGTGATCGAAAGTTTCCGCAAAGAACTTTCGATACAACGTACTCCTTTCTTTATCTGAAATGTTAGATGTTGATTGTCGTGAGCCTGACGTGATTTGAACACGCAACCTTCTGATCTGGAGTCAGACGCGCTACCGTTGCGCCACAAGCTCACTGATAGCCCATGCGCTCTATTCATGCTTAAGGGAAGTGGTCGCACTACAATGATTTTACGTTCATGTCTGTTCTGTTTCTCCCCCTTCTCCTTCTGTCTCTCGAAACAATTTCCAACTCTCTCTCAATAAAAATCTGAAAGAACTGCGGATGCTGTATATCAGGAACAAAAAACAGGAGTTGCCGGTGACCCTTCCACAGAACAGATGGTGATTGGGAAAATGTCGGTTTATATGCAGGAGATATTGTGGGAGGAAGGGAAGATCAGGACAGAGCCCAAACCGAAGGAAGAACTGTTGGACAGAAAAAGGAGTTGATAACGATCTGCGTGGAGTGGGGGGGGTGGGGGTGAATAACTGTTAATGGACACTGTTCGTGTTTGAGGAGTGTGGAATGACAGACTATGTGATAACAGGGCTTGGCGTGTGCGGCAGGGACGAGGATACCATGGAGTTCAGGCCTTAGAATTATTGAATTCGCTGTTGGGACCGGAGGGATGCAATGTCCCCAAGTGTAATATTCGGTGCTCTTCGTTCTTCTGGTGCTGAGCTTCGCTGGAACACAACAGCAAACCTGAGACAGAGATGTTGGACAGGGAACAGGGTGGGGTGTGGAATTGGCAGGCAACTGGAAGCTCAGGGTCTTTTTTGCAGGCAGAACGTAGATGTTCTGTGCAGCAGTCACCCAGTTTACGGTTCGTTTTCCCCAATGTAGATGAGCCCATATTGTGAGCAGCAAATGCAGTAGACTGGGTTGTGGGTAGTGCAGGTAAAGTGCCACTTCACCTGGAAGGTAAGTTTGGCCCCTTGGATAGCGAGGAGGGAATAGGTAAATGGGCTGGTGTCACACATTCGGCACTTGCAGGGGAAAGTGCAATTCAACCTGCAAGTTTACTTTGAGAAAATCCTGGACTTGAACTCCTAAGTCTCTTTGCATTTCGGATTTCTGCATTTTCTCCCCATAATCTTCTGTTCAAACAATGACTATCTATGTCAGGGCAGCACCAGTGATTTCCTGACATATGGATTGTATTTGGGGATATCAAGGAACGTCAGGAACTGTGAGTATCTCAGGAGCAATCGTTATTCCTGGGGGAGGCAGAGAGGAATGTGGTGTGATCCTGTAAACTCCAGAACTTTGATAACTCCATGAGTCAGCAATAACTCCTTCTGGACCAAGAAACGAAAGGGCCAATGAGAAACTGCTACAAGGGAGTTAACAAATAACATACATTAACTATCGCTGGGCAGGAGGAGGCAAAACAATGAGCTGTTCCTTTGGACAGATGAGATAATGGTGTTTAATAACTGTGTGACAGAAGGACAATTAATTCTGCCTGTAGAAGGAATGCCTTGGCGTAAAGGGGTTAATTGCAGGACAGGCTGTTTCAAACAGGTGGAAAACCGTCAAGGATAAGAAGGCAAGCTACAGACCTGAGGTCTCCAGAAGTGTGGGGAGGTGGTGTCAAAATCTAAAGCCTAGCACACTCACGAAGCACTACTCTGCTTCTGGGCTCTCAGCAGCTGGATTGCCCATCAGTTTAATGTAGGTCCTATATCTCTGACAACATCGGTACACAAGGCAGTGAATAGAGGTTTCAGCACACTGACATTCATTGGTTAGGGAATTGAGTATAGATGTTGGCAAGTTATGTTGTAGTTATACAGGACGTTGATGAGGCCGTACCTGGAATATTGTGATCAATTTTGGTCCCCTTGGTGTTCTGACTTCTGACTTCTTCAACTCTGGGTTTGTGTTGAACTTGATGGGATACTTTGTCCAACTCAGCATGTTTAAACAGTATCTCTCAGAGGGATTCATCTGAAACTTTTCAGGAGGTGAGCTCAACAAGATTGAACTATTCAAAGTTACTTGGACTCTATTTTAAACTTACATCAGGACCAGTAGTAAGTTACACGTACAGCATGGAAACAGACCCTTCGGTCCAACTTGTCCATGCTGACCTGATATCCTAAATTAATCTAGTCCCATTTGACAACACCTGACCCATATCCTGTGGCAGCTCATTTCATATAAGTACCACCCTCTGCATGAAGAAGTTGTCCCTTTTTATACATTTCGCCTCTTACCCTAAACCTATGCCCTCTAGTTCTGGACTCCCCCAGCCCAGGGAAAAGACCTTGTCTATTACCCTGTACATGCCCCTCATGATTTTGTAACCTCAATTAGATCACTCCGCTGCCTCCAATGCTCCAGTGAAAACAGCCCCAGCCTATTCAGCCTCTCCCTGTAGCTCAAATCCTCCAACCCCCAACAACATTTCCGTAAATCGTTTCTCACAGAGAAGTCAACGTTTCAGTCCTGAAGAAGGGTTAATACCCAAAACGCTGACTACTCCACACCCTGGTGCTGCCTGGCTTGCTGGCTCCCAACCTCCTGCTTGCCTACCTCGGGTTGCAATATGTAGTGACTCAGTGGTTACACCTGCAGCCTCACAGCGCCAGGGAACCAGGTTTGATTCCAGCCTTGGGTGGTTGTCTGTGAGGAGTTTGCACATTCTCCCAGTGTCTGCGTGGGTTTTCTCTGGATGATCCTGTTTTCTTCCATAAACCAAAGATGTGCAGGTCATGTGGATGGGCCATGCTTAATTGCCCATAGAGTTAGGTACATTAGTCAGAGGGAAATGGGTCTGGATGGGTTACTCTTCGGAGGGTCGATGTGGACTTGTTGGGATGAATGGCCTGTTTCCACACTGTAGCTAATCTCATCTGCACTACTTTTGTCTCTAATTAATGGCAGAGTATACTCGTCCGGCCCATTGGTCTAACATCTGCTCTGATGGTCTTGCGGTCTTAGGTTTCTCTAGATCATTTCATTGGCAATGTGCAGTCCCTGGCTCAATGAGCAGCAGTGTCCCCTGAAAGCAAAGCTCATAGGATCGTAGAACTCCTACAATGTGGAAAAACAGGTCCTTCAGCCGAACATATCTGCACTGATCTTCCGAAGACTAACCAACTCAGATCCATTTTCCTACCCTTCATAAATTGCACACAGACCCCCAAGGGTGGAATTATTCCTTAGTTCCTGGTGCCATGAGGCAGCAGTGCTAACCCTGAGCAACCATGGGGTTGGTTTTGTGGGGTGTAGGGGGGGCAATTGCATTCCAGCAGAAAACAATAACAGCCCAACTACTCTCCCACTGCACCCACTGTCAGAATTGGCAGCAGATTCAGTCCTGGGGGGTGACCGAAGGCAGCGTCACTGGTGGGATCTGATTGCTGGGAGCGCTGGTGCCCCCGCTGGTGCTTCCGCAAGTTGCAGGAAAACATGAACCTCTTCCCACACTCGGGCCAGCTGAAGGGTCTCTCCCCAGTGTGGACACACTGGTGCTTCAGCAGGGTGGAGGAATTGCTGAAGGCCTTCCCGCACTCAGGGCAGCAGAATGGCCTCCCCCTCCCCCTCCCCCACCCGTGTGGACCAGCTGGTGCTTCAGCAGTGTGGAGGAGCGGGTAAAGCACTTCCCACACTCGGGCAGGAGAACGTCTTCTCCCCGGTGTGAACGGACTGGTACCTCAGCATGGCTGAGGAATTGCTGAAGGCCTTCCAGCACTTCGGGCAACTGAACGACATCTCCCCCATGTGGACCCACTAATGGTAGATTCACTTAGATATAATTGCGTCACTTTACATATTAAGATATCCCTTTGAATGTGCCCACATCCCTTTGAAATGTAATCTCGTCCATTTAAACCTCTTTATTTGCAGAAATACCCATTAAAATGTCCACGTCCATTTAAAATGCAGATTGCCCCCTTTAGATATGACGCCGTTCCGTTATATGTCGGGATATCTGTTTAAATTGAGCCGTGAACTTTCCCAATGCAGACAGGGATCCTCGAAATGTGGCAGTGTCCCCCCCCCCCCCCCCCCCCCAGCTGCAGAGCGAGACAGGAGAGTTTGTTTTTGTGAATGAGCAGTTGTAGCGCGAGGTGTCTGTTGCTTGGTGACGGTGAGGCTCCCCGGCCCCGCCCATCCCCCTGAGCTGACGTCACGCGGGGGTGAAGGCGGTTGGGAGGAGAAGTTGCTCGAGCGGGGAAGGGGCGGCCGTTAGGAAAATGGCGCCGTGCGGCCCGGGGCAGACACCCGTCACTGGGCACCGCCGCCTTCCTGGTGCAGCTGCTGTGTCACGGCCACACCGCCCGGCTGTACAGCAGGTAGGAGCCGGTGACCATTCTGGAGGCGGATGGGGTTAAGGGCCTGTTTGGGAACCCGTCGGCCGCCTGGGTGGTGGAGTTCTACTGGTCGTGGGGCGGCCCCTGTGTCAACTCTGGGGCCACCTGGAAGGTACTGGGCCCGGGAGGTGAAAGGTGAGGCAGGTTGGGGGGGGGACGGAGGGGAAGGAATGTGGGGCCTGTCCTGTCATAGTGACATTTTACACTCACTTTACATCTGCTTTTACTGGAGCTTGTGCTGTTTACCCCCTCACTGTTTGTTTAATCCTTGTGCTGTTTACCCCTCACTGTTTGTTTAATCCTTGTGCTGTTTACTCTTTGCTGTTACTTGTGCAATTCCCTAGGGTAGTGTGTAAATACTATTGAAGGAGATTATGCCCCAGCATGTCTATGTTCCTCAGTCATTGAAGGGGCAGGACCTGTTGAGAATGGTTAGTAAAGTATGTGGTGCACTAAACCTTGTTAACATGGATATAGCTTGTTATTTGTCAAAATATACTTTTTATTATTTAGAGTCATAGAGATGTACAGCATGGAAACAGACCCATTCGGTCCAACCTCTCCATGCCAACCAGATACCCTACATTAATCTAGTCCCATTTGCCAGCACTTTGCTCATATCCCACTAATCCCTTCCTATTCATCTATCCATTCAGATGTGTTTTAAATGCTGTAATTATACTGACCTCCACTACTTCCTCTGGCAGTTCATTCCATACATGCACCACCCTCTACATGGAAAAGATGCCCCTTAGGTACCTTTAATATCTTTCTGCTCTCACCCTAAACCTATGCCCTCTTGTTGTGAACCTCACCCCGACACTGAGGAAAGGACATTAAAAAAGTTGAGCAGCCAGACAAAATGCAAAAGCTATAAAATGTTGAGCCACATGGGGAAAAAGAACTGTGGCTCTACCCTTTATTTTTCCTATTGGCATTTGAACACTTAAAATCTGTCAATAACACCAGCTTCACGACATAATGTCTGTTCCATGGTGTGAACAACAGCACGCCTGCTCGCTGGTGTCACCAACACATGGTCCATGCTCCTCGCTGTCGGCAGAAAAGGCGACTTCGCTTATCTCTGTTCCTAAAGGTCTTCCCTTTATTCTTAAAGTTGTGCCCTCTGGTCCTAGTCTCTGCTACCAATGGAAACATCTTCCCAATGTCATTGCACTGTGGGGATGAAGCCCTACCCTATCTGGTCATTTCTGCTGCTGGGTGAGACTAGGCCTCAAGGTGAGAGGGAGTAGCTTTCAGACAGAGATGAGGAGGAACTGCTTTTCCCAGAGGGTCGTGAATCTATGGAATAGTCTAGATTAGAGTGGTTCTGGAAAAGCACAGCAACTCAGGCGGCATCCGAGGAGCAGGAAAATCGGCGTTTCAGGGAAAAGCCCTTCATCAGGAAAGTGTGTGTGTGTGTGCATGTGAGTTTGTGTATAAGACTACGCGTTGGTGAGTGTATTTGCATGTGTGCATGCTTGATAAATTGTGATTGTGATGGAGTATGAGCCTGTGAGAGGGTGAGAGTGTTGAGGGCGTGGTGTATGTGTATGTCTGAGAGACCACATGTATGACAGAGGTATGGATAGAAGTGAGGGGTTACATTTTGCTAAAATAAAGACGGGCAAGACTTGAACAGGTAATGGTAGGGCCCTGGGTCGTGTTGTAGAACAGAGACCCGGAGGTGTTCAGGTTTATTGATCTTGAAAGTTACATCACTGGTAGACAGGGGTGAAGAAGGTGTTTCGCACACTTGCCTTCATTGTTCACATGCTGAGTACAGGAGTTGGGACATCATGTTGGAGATGCACACAGAGGGTGATAGATATCTGGAATGCATTGTCAGGAAAAGTAGAGGCAGGGATGGTAGATTCATTTAAAGTGCATCTGGGTGGGGGAGATGGTGGCGACCCAGCAAGTCTGAGTCTGTAGTGCTCTGTCCAAGACTCAGGCAAAGTGGGCTGCCTGCCTCCACCACACCTGCCAAATCATTTAAAATAGCTTTTATTTAAATACACTAGTTATTTTGCACCAAACTTGAGCAGTTTAGTGCCCTGTTAAAATGACGAAAGGAAAGAATGCCCGCAGCTCGCACCACATAGGAACCCTTCCCCAGCTGCAGCAGAGGCATCTGCAGCTGCCCCAGGGGCCTTAACTATGGTGGCGAGCCTTGTTGCAGTGATTTCTAAGCTTGAAGAGAAGATCGACACCTTCATAGAAGAGCAGGTGGGAGTCGCTCTCGGTTGCGCTGCAGAAGCACGACCAAGATATTGAAAGAATCGAACATCGAGTCGGAGGGGCGGAGCTAATGGCCGCGACCTCCCAGGCTGCTGCAGAATCAGCCGTGGGTCGGGTCTGGACTCTCGAACAGTGAGTCTGGGCCTTGGAAGATCACATCAAATACCTCAAATCGAGGTGGTCGAGAAAATATTCGTTTGCTGGGCCTTCCCAAATGGGAAGAGAAAGGCCAGCTTACAACGTTTCTGGAGCAGTGGTTTCCGCAGTTATTAAATCTGGAGGGTGGATCAGGCCAGGTCAGGGTAGAATGGGCCCACCGGCTTGGACCAGCGCCCCCACCCGGTCCTGTTCCGGCTGCAGTGCTTTTAGGAGAAGCAGATGCTCCTGGAAGCTTCCAGAATTCTTGGGAAAGATCCCCAAGCCATGATTTACAAAGGATCCAAGATTATGCTGTTTCAAGACTTTTCCCTGGCTCTGGTCCAAAAGAGGAGGGCGTTTAAGGGATTTAAACATTCAGTACTCCCTGTGCTACCCAGCGACGCTTCGTTTTAGCCATGAAGGGTCCATGTATAACTTCGGATCACCGGAGAAGGCCAAAGAATTTTTGGAGTCTCTTAGATAAATTGTAAGAGTTAACCCGTGTGGTGAATGATGTTGTTCTGCCCTCCCCTTCTCTGGTTCACCTTTTTTTTTCTCTTTTATTACTTTATTGCTTAATATTATCTCCGGGAAGTAGGGAGGGGGGGCTTATTTGTTCTCCACTCTGCGATTTTCTCCTTTTTTTGTAAATATATATAGGCCGGGTGGTCTAGTAGATTTAGGTGAGGAGGGGTCTCTGTTTTGTCTTATTTTGTCTCTTAAAACGGGGTTATTTCCCCCTGTTATTTTGTATTACCATAATTAATTATTATCTGCTGAGACTGTAATTTTATAGTTTTATATGTTTATATGTGGTATTAACATCACCAAATATATCTAGGTGTTGATGTGTGGGTGGGGAGGGGGAGGAGGGTAGGGGACTCATTGTTAACTTTAGCTTGGTCGTACACTTGAATTTTCTTCACTTTATTATGGGGTGCCTTGGTCGAGGGTGGGGCACTGGTCGGGAGAGGATATGATGGGTTTTCGGAAAGGAAGTGATTCCCCCGGAAACGGGAAAAATCTCCATTTAAATATGTTATATTGTTTTATTTAGAAATAGTTTTTTTTATTTTATTGGTGTGAGTGTAATAAAGAATCTCAATTTTTGTGAATTTTCTATGGTCTAATCTTTTAGATTAGATTACATTACAGTGTGGAAACAGGCCCTTCGGCCCAACAAGTCCATACCGACCTACCGAAGCGCAACCCACCCATACCCCTACATTTACCCCTTGCCTAACACGGGCAATTTAGCATGGCCAATTCACCTGACCTGCACATCTTTGGACTGTGGGAGGAAACCGGAGCACCCGCAGGAAATCCACGCAGACATGGAGAACGTGCAAACTCCACACAGTCAGTCGCCTGAGGCGGGAATTGACCTGGGTCTCTAGCGCTGTGAGGCAACAGTGCTAACCACTGTGCCACCGTACTGCCCAGGTGCGTTTTGGATGCTGTTTCTCCTCCCAGGGGGTCTTGGACTTGCCTGGATGATTATGGTGAGTCATTCGCTTAAATAGTGCACCTGGAATGCCAAGGGGAGTAATTCTCCAATCAAAAGGAAGAAAATATTATCAAACCTCAAAAAAGAAAGGGTTCATATAGCTCTTCTACAGGAGACCCATTTATTGGATAAAGGAGATTTAAAATTACAACAGGGTGGATTTGATCAGGCCTTCTTTTCTTCCTTCAGCTCAAAATGTAGGGGAGTAGTCATTCTTATTTGGAAGAATCTCCCTTTCAAAATCCTAAGTCAGATAAAAGATGAATCTGGATGATATATACTAATTAAAGCCCTTATAAATGGAGAGGAATATGGGATTTTAAACCAGTATTGTCCCCCGACGCATCCTTTCAAATTTATAACGGAAGCCTTCTCCAAACTGATGGCTCTCTGTGCTCATCATACAATTATAGGGGGAGACTTTAATTGCATTATGGAGCCGGAAATAGACAGGATACCCAAGAATACTGCAGGTGTATCCCCCAGATTTAGACAATTGGCGAATTTGAATCAAGAATTAGAATTAATAGATGTGTGGAGGTTCCTCCACCCGCAAGGCAGAGATTTCTCTTTTTACTCTAATCCACATAAATGTCACACGAGAATTGACATGTTTTTTATCCCCTCGACTTTTTAAAATTCCATATAGTCCTGTAAAATAGGTGATATGATCATTTCTGATCACGCTGCTGTGTACATGGAAATCAAGGCTAGGAACAATGAGGCATCTTCCTGACATTGGCGTATGGATTCCTTCTTAATGAAGGATAGTAAATTTGCAAAATATTTTTCTCAAGAATTTAAAGCTTTCTTGGAAATTAATTCAGGTACAGCTAGTAACCCATCAATGATGTGGGAGACTATTGAAGCTTATGCGAGAGTTGTGATCATTTCATACTCGGTGACCCGGAAAAAATTAAAAGAAGAACAACAGCGTCTACTTGAGGCTCGCTTAAAAGCAGCTGAAACAGCATACGCT
The DNA here is from genome assembly GCF_047496795.1 of Chiloscyllium punctatum. Lineage (NCBI taxonomy): Eukaryota > Metazoa > Chordata > Chondrichthyes > Orectolobiformes > Hemiscylliidae > Chiloscyllium > Chiloscyllium punctatum. Next base: position 59,968,973 of record NC_092774.1, on the reverse strand, counting down.
GACAGACCTTCTATTGCCAAATTACAAAGTATTATGACCCTTAGGACAGCTCTGAATACCGTCTTCACTCAAACGGCAAAGAGGGAAATGTTATTTGCAAAACAAAGATTATATGAATTTAGCGATAAACCTGGTAGATGCTTAGCATTTCTTGCAAGGAAAACAAAAGGGCCCCTCAAACTATCACAACTATCAGGGAAAGTGCTGGTACTCTGATTCACATCATAAAGGGATCAACACAATCTTCAGAAAGTTTTATTCTGATCACAGGATTGTGAAGATAGAGCCAGGAGGATGCAGTCCTTTTTTAAAAGCCTGGCCTTTCCGGACTTAATCCCGGAATAGGTATCGGTCCTGAATGCTCCCCTAACAACCCAGGAAATACTTGGTGCAATCAGGTAACTTCAGAGCGGTAAGGCACCTGGCCCAGAGGGCTTTCAGGTTGAATTTTACAAAGAGTTCACAGGAGTATTAGCTGGCCCACTTATGGACATATATAACTACACAAATAGTCAGGGCTGCCTCCTGCCTTTACTGAAAGAGGTGAATATCTCCCTTATTCTCAAAAAAGGAAAGGATCCAGAAGATTGTGCACGATACAGACCAATATCCTTGCTAACTGTAGATTTTTAAATTCTCTCTAAAACATTAGCATTGAGGCTGGAGAGGGTACTGCCATATATCATAAGAGGAGCAGACTGGATGTATTAAGGGCCGTGGATCATCTAATAATATTAGAAAGGTCTTGAATGTGAATAAAGTCTGTCATCAGGAAAGAATACCAGGAATAGTGGTCTCATTGGACGCAGAGAAGGCATTCGACAGGGTTGAATGGTCATACCTGTTCTATACATTGGAAAGGTTTAGGGTTGGAAACGTATTTGCCAAATGTCTCTCAACACTGTATAATGATCCCAAAGCAGTTGTGATCACCAATGGATTAGGTTTGGACAGCTTCAGTGTGGATAGGGGCTGCCGTCAGGGATGTCCTCTCTCACCGTTGCTATTCACGCTAATAATTGAGCCACTGGCGGGAAGCGATATGGGCTTACTCTAATATAACAAGGGGGCATAGCTAATATTTCAGCTATTACAAGGGGGCATAGCTTTAAATTAAAAGGGGGTAGATATAGGACTGATGTTAGGGGTAAGTTCTTCACTCAGCGAGTCGTAAGTTCATGGAATGCCCTGCCAGTAGCAGTGGTGGACTCTCCCTCTTTATGGGTATTTAAGCGGGCATTGGATAGGTATATGGAGGATAGTGGGTTAGTGTAGGTTAGGTGGGCTTTGATCGGCGCAACATTGAGGGCCGAAGGGCCTGTACTGCGCTGTATTCTTCTATGTTCTATGTTCTATAACGGCCCCGAGGGTTGGTGCAGGTAAACATAAAATTACCCTATACGCAGATTATGATCTCCTTTTTCTTAATAATCCTCTGATGTCCATGCCTCTCTTCATCCAAGTTATTAATACATTTAGTTCATTTTCAGGCTACAAAATTAAGTTTTCAAAATCGGAGGCCATGCCGATGGGTGGCCTCACTAATATGTCCCACTTATTGGACGGATCCCACTTCCCCTTTCGGTGGTCTCTGGGGGGTTTCTTACACTTAGGCATTTTTATCACCCCAGTGTTTGGCCAACTGTATAAAGCCAATTTGTGCGTCTATTGGAAAGGGTAAGGCAGGACCTTCAACGCTGGGGAGGCCTTCCAATTTCCTGGCTAGGTAGAATAGCCCTAATTAAAATGAATGTCTTGCTCCCTCTTATACCCTATGAGAATGCTTCCGGTGATGCTGATGAGTATGGCACTGCGTAAACTGTATCATTGGCTGGGTTTTTTCATCTGGAATCCTAGACGGCCTCTCATTAAGTTAAGGAAGCTACAGCTTCCACAGGCAAGGGGAGAGGGCTGGATTTTCCAGACTTTAGGAAGTCTCAGTTAAGTTCCTTGTTCAGCTACATAGCCAATTGGGTCTCGTCTGATCTGCAATCAATCTAGATGGACGTCGAGGCTTCTCAAGTACAGTGCCCTCTTATTAACCTCTTATTTTTAGATAAAATATAAATCATCACGAACCACTGTAGAAACACTACAGTACGAAACACAATTAAAGCTTGGAATATAATGTGGCAAAACGAGGGTAATTCACATAAAACATCCCCCTATACTCCGATAGTGGGGGCATGGGGTTTTCAACTGGAGCTTACAGATGCCATATTCAAATCCTGGAGATCCAGGGGTATCTCCTGTTTAGGGGATCTGTTTGAGGAGGGGTCCTGATGTCTTTTGAATAGCTGCATCAGAAATTTGGATGACCTAATGGAGACCTCTTTCGATACTTCCAAATTCGAGACGTCATACAGAAGAAGGCTATGCTATTAGATAGTCTCTATAAATCAGATAGAGAAAATAGAGTGTTGTGGCCAATGGGTGTACCCTCGGTCAGCACTCTTTATCATTTATTACGTGATGAAATGTCGGAAGATATGGACCGTCTGCTTAGAACATGGGATCAGAATTTGGGGCTGGAAATTTCTACAGAACAGTGGAATGACATCTGGGAAAATGCCAAAAACAATCTCCATTTGTAACAGAACCCAGGCCATTCAGGTAAAGAAATTTCATAGGGCCCATATGGTACCAGAACGATTGGCAAACTTTAGGGCAGGAGAATCTGCAATGTGTCCCAAATGTAAAACAGAGGTGGGCATTCTTACACACCGCTTGTGGACATGCCATAAGATCCTCAAATACTGGACCAAAGTAGTAAACGCCCTGACAGACATCTTGGCAACGTAAATTACAGTAGATCCAGTATCTCTTCTTCTGGGCTTCTCGAGCTTACCTTCTTTGGATGTGCACGGGAGCAAATTATTTTCCATTTTCTCCTTCTGTGCAAGGAAAAATATCTTAATAAACTGGGTGGCTGAGGGCCTTCCAGGACTTCCAAATTGGCATAGATTAATCATGGAATATATTCCCCTTGACTTCCTTACAAATATGGTGCAACAAAAAACTGAATTATTCTATAACATATAGCAGCCCTTTTTGAATTTCATAGATACAGATATTTTGGCCATTCTATCAAGGACTTTCATCTAGTTGAGGTAACGGTTCTGGCTGGTCCGGGGCCCCTTGGGAGAGGAATCCCGCATGAATACGGGTTTTATTATGACTTGGTGTTCACTAATTCCAAGCATGTACTTCACTACTTAATTACTATATTATCCTTGTTTTCTCTTGAATAATGTAATTTATTTGATCATACACTCTGGTTAGTTATGGGTTAGATTAGTAGTTAGTTGAGATTTGTCTTTTTCTTTTTCTTTGTCAGGTTTTGGCTATTATTTAAGATTTAATTGTATATTAATGTTTGTACTTGTGTTTTTTTTTATTTGTAAACTTGTAAAAACGTTAAATTTTCAATAAAAATATCTTTTTTAAAAAAAAGTGCATCTGGACAGATGCATGAGTAGGTGGAGAGCAGAGGGATATAGATTCAGGAATTGCACGATAGGTTTAGACAGGGGATTTGGATCGGCTTAGGCTTGAAGGGCTGAAGGGCCTGTTCCTGGGTTGTAAATTTTCTTTGTTCTATGTTGAGGCTGTACAGGATGTTGGTGAATCTATTTTTTTTGGAGTACTGGGTACAGTTCTGGTCGCCCTGTAATAGGAGGAATATTTTAGAGATGGTTCGGTAATGATTTACTTGGACATTGCCAGGACTGGAGGGTTTGAGTTATAGGGAGTGGCTGGGACTTTATCACTGGAGTGGAGGAGGTTGAGGGATGACCTTATTGAGATTTGAAAAATCATGAGGGGTGAGGGTAAGGAGAATAGCGAGGAGCATGTGCGGTTATGTAGAGTCGGGGTGGGGAGGTGAAACAAAATTGTGGCTCTACCTTTTTTTCCTCGTATTGGCATTTGGCCAGTTGAATCTGTCAGTTACACCAGCATATCTACAAAGTCTACTGCACGTGCCCCTCGGTGTCAGCAAGCGCTGCGCATGTTCGCCGGAGTCTGCAAATAAAAACTGCACATGCTTCTATCTGTCTGTAAAAATGGTGCATGAATTTAATTTGCCAGCCCAATGAGGAGCACTGGAACACCGGAAGGAGGAGCCTGGTCCTCCTACCATTCAGAACAGCCCTATTGTCTGAATCTGAGACGTCGATTTTCCTGCTCCTTGGATGCTGCCTGACCTGCTGTGCTTTTCTAATCTTGACCCATGTACTTCTGAAGCTGCTGCTGCTCCTCTTTCTCTGAATGAAGACTGAGATTCATCCAAGACTGTAATTTCCTTCCTCTGTCCAACAGCACACTCTTCTCTCACTCCCTTTTCTATTTCTTTTATTTTCATGCTGGGATCCAATTGTTGACTTGCAGCAACTGAAAAAGGGAGTGAATCCAGAAAGAGGACAGACTCTGGAAAAGCTGGTCCCGGTCTGTGCCTCAAACATATGGCAAATGCAGTACCACAGGGTGAAGTTATAGTCTTTACTGTGGGGGAAAAATAAGCAGAAATGAGGTGTATTTTTTAAATGGTGGTATATTGGGAAGTGAAGAAAGTGAGGACTGCAAATGCTGGAGATCAGAGTTGCAATGTGTGGCACCAAAAAACTCAGCAGGTCAGGCAGCAGCCAAGCAGCAGGTCAGTTGACGTTTTGAGCACGAGCCCTTCATTAGGAATGATGTGTGGACGTACAAAGGGGCCTCAGCGTCCTCCTATGCCAGTCAGACAGGTGCAGCAAGTAATCAGCAAGGCAAGTGTTATATTAGCAAGAGGAATTGAGTTTAGAAGTGGGGATGTCTCCCTGCAGTTAGTGGGTCATTGAATATATTCAAGGCTGAGTTCACATGATTTTTGAACAACAAAGAAGTGGATGGTTATTGGGGAAGGCAAGAAAATAGTTTTAAGTACAGAGCAGTAACAGCTGTACAACATAGAAACACACCCTTCAGTCCAACTAGTCCATGCTGACTGACTAAACTCATCCCACCTACCTGTGTTTGGCCCATTTCCCTCTGAACCATTCTTATTCACGTACTTATCAAAATGTATTTTAAACATTGTAACTGTATCTGCATCCACCACTTCCTCTAGACATTCATTCCACACACAAACCACTCTCTTTTTATTTTAAGAAAAAAAGTGCTCCTCATGTCTTTAGAATCGTTCTACTCTCACTTTAAAAGTTTGCGCCCTCATCTTGAAATGACACCTGCCGTTCACCTCACCTATATTCCTCATGAGTCTTTAAACCTCTCGAAGGACACCTCTCAACCTCCAATGCTCCAGTGAAAAAAGTCCCAGCCTCTGCACCTAGATGTAGGGAGATCCGTATCCATTTGTGATCTGTTCAATGCTGGTGCAGGCTTGAAAGACCAAATGGCCGACTCCTGCTCCCAATTCTCATGCTTTGTCCTGGACAGCAAGAGACCACAGACATAAGAGCAGAAAGTGGGCTATTCAGCCCATCGGGTCTGCTCTTACCATTCAATCGTAGTTGATCAATTTCTGAGTACCATTCTGCTGCTTTCTCCCTGTCCCCCTCGATACTCAAGAACCTAGCTATCTCAGTCTAAATATCCTCAGTGACCTGGCCTCTGCAGTCTTCTGTGCCAATGAATTCCATGGATTCGCCACTCTGACTGAAGAAGTTTCTCCTTATCTCCATTCTAAAAAGTCTTCCCTTTACTCTAAAAGTGTGCCCTCGGTTCTTAGTTTCTCATACTAATGGAAACATCTACCCAACATCCACTCTGTCCAGGCTGTTCAGTCTTCTGTATGTTTCAGTTAGATCTCCCCTGAGTATGGCCCTGTTAATCAGCATGAACCAGACCCTTCAGGATGAGGTACAGCAGGGATTAGGTTCAGCAAATTGAAAATGGAGGGAGAGTGTGTGCGATGGAGATCTTCAGCCTCTAAGGCATAAGAGAGGAAAGAAAGTTCACTATAACTTAGAATTGATTGGATGTGCTGATGGGCCGAGGAGGGGCAGAGAGAGTTGAACTTGGAGAAATGTGATGTGTTGCATTTTGGTCAAGCAATGCAGGCAGGACTTACACAGGGGAGGTGTTGCAGAAGAAAGAGACCTTGGAGTGCAGGTTCATAGTTCCTTGTAAGTGGAGTTGCAGGCAGACAGGATCGTGAAGATGATGTTTGGTATGCTTTTCTCTATTGGTCAGAGCATTGAGTGAAGGAGTTGGGAGGTCATATTGTGGCTGCACAGGACATTGGTTAGGCCACTTTTGGAATATTGTGTGTAATTCTGGTCTCCATCCTATGGAAGGATGTTGTGAAACTTGAAAGGATTTGGAAAAGGTTTATAAGGCTGGGGTCAGAGTTGGAGGGTTTGAGCGAGAGGGAGAGGTTGAATAAGTTGGGGCTGTTTTCCCTGTAGTGTCAGAGGCTGAGGGGTGACATTATAGAAGTTTATAAGGGGCATGGATAGGTTGAATAGCCAAGGTCTTTTCCTCCGGGTAGAGGAGTCCAAAACTAGAAGGCAGAGGTTTGAGCTGAGAGGGCAAAGATTTAAAAGGGACCTGAGGGGCCACTTTTTCTCTCAGGGTTTTTCATGTATGGAACGAGCTGACAGGAAGTGGTGGAGGCTGGTATAATTACAACATTTAAGAGGCATCTGGATGGGTACATGAATAGGAAGGGTGTTGAGGAATATGGGCCACATGCTGGCAAATTGATTTTGGATATATGGTTGGCATCGATGAGGTGGGTGGAAGGATCTGTTTGTGTGGTGTATGACTCTTACTGTATTCGGTGAATGCAGAAGTGTGGTTGTGAAGACAGGGCTTTCAGAGCAGCTTTCAAAGATGTTTTGCCCTTACTGGGACCGGAAGAAGTTACAATGAAATCTTTTATTTGTGAGACAGCAAGCAACTAAGTGAGTACATCTGGGATTTTGGGGGCAAGTGGGAATTCATTGCACTTCAAGGATGAAGCCCTACCTTATCCAGTCATTTCTGCTGGTGGCTGAGACTAGGCCTTGAGCTTTGGGGGAGTAGGTTTAGGACAGAGATGAGGAGGAGGAAGTGAGGGCTGCTGCTTTTCCCAGAGAGTAGTGTATCTGCAGAATTCTCTGCCCAAGGAAGCAGGCTCCAAAATGCCCTGGTCCTAAGTCTTCGACTTGACATACCCATGACAGTAAACTTTGAAGTGCTTTGGTTAACTGATGCAAATATTTCCCACTTGTCCAACATACAGTGTCAGCTGTTTCATCATTGGGATGGTTTTGATTCATCTACTCTTATTAGACAATATCCATGACAATGTACACGAGGTAATTCTATATAAGCAAGTTGTAGACAATTTAAAAAGGCCGACCAGGCAAGGAGGTGGTTAGCAAACCCAGGGCATCCCTCTTAGAGTATGCATCTTGTTTGTTTACAAATTAAACACGCTTCAGATCTTTTCCTAACTGCTTTCCAAAAATCTGGGTGCCACCAGGTTTGTGAGTGTTAACAATAATGTACACAATCAACTGAAATAGGCAGCAGCAAAGAATGAACACAAACCAGTCCAGCAGTGATCACCCACATTTTGGTTTGAGTATTGAGGGATTACCCTTTTTGAGGCCCCTGTGATATCAGTCCCATACCCAGGCTAATGTGCATTGAAATCAGATTATGAAGTGTTAACTTTTCTGCAAACTTCTACCTGTGTGTGTGTCTCTCTGTAACATTTTCCAACTTGCTTCATATCTGTTTTTCAGCTTTTGTTTATTCCTTCCTTCCTTCCAAGGCTAGCGAAGCACACACTTTCCAGAACAGTCCAAATTAGGGAGTTGAGCCTCACAAATCCTGGCTATGACACACAGCTGCTTAACCAACGGTGCAAACTCTCAATATCTGTCAGCCGTTCCATTTGCAAATCGAACACTGTTTACAAAGCAAGTTGTTTGTGTCTCTGCATGAGTCCACAACCCAGGGGAAATCCAACAGAGTCTTTAATAGTTGCCCAATGTGACTTGTTTGCTAAATTAATTCAAGTCTGGATGTCCTGAAGCGAGCAATTATACTTATTGCAGATTTCTAGTACCCAATTAAAACTAACGTCGGGCACTCGAATGGATTGGGGGCATTTTATATAATTATTCCAGACAGTGTGGGAACGGGCCCTTCAGCCCAAAAAGTCCACACCAACGCTCCGAAGAGCAACCCACCCAGACCCATTCCCCTACATTCACCCCTGACTAATGCACTTACTACGGGGCAATTTAGCATGGCCAATTCACCTAACCTGCACATCTTTGAATTGTGGGAGGAAACCGGAACACCCGGTGGAAACCCGTTCAGACGCGGGGAGAATGTGCAAACACCACACAGACAATTGCTCGAAGCGGGAATTGAACGCAAATCATTCAAAGTTACATTTTCCAAAGAAGCCTGATGTTCTCCAGCCTGGAGTTGTGTGATTTTAAACTTTGTCCAGGTTAAAGTGGATTGGCTATGCTAAATTACCCATAGTGCCCAGGGATGTGCAGGTTAGGGTGGATTGGTCATGCTAAATTCGGCATCAGGTGTATTACTCAGGGTTAAATGTATAGCAATGGGTGTGGGTGGGTGACCCGTGAGAGGGTCGGTGAGTCCGAGTGGCCTGCTTCCACACTGGAGAGAGGGGGCTTTGGAAAGTGTGTTCTCCGTCACTCCAGCCGCAGCGCGGGGGCCCGCTGTCGGTCTTGCCCTGCCCCCTTTGCCGTCACTTTTCCTCGCCCCGCCCCTGGTTCCTTTATTGACGTCACAACGCGGAAGTTGACCTGTCAAAGTGAATCTCCCTCCCTCTGGACAACTCTTCATCCTGGGAGGGAGACAGAGATGGAAGGAGGCGAAATTGTTCACTTGTAGCAACCGGAGTGAATCCAGGGAGGGAGCAGACTCCGCAAACTCCGGTATGTGTCTTAATTATCCGGGTGAGGAGGAACTGAAGAATCGATGTTGGGAAGGCGGAGGGGTTGATAGTTTTTTGTTTTGATCTTTAAAATGAACCCGATTCCCACCACTAACTGCAACAGGTGTAAATACAGCACATGCAATTCTCCTCATTGCAGCTTCAAGCCGGTTTTGCATGCTCTGTTCTTCCTACGCCTTGGCTCCAGCACATTCAGCTTCCTTCCCTCATTCCCATCACCCCGCCCTGATGTTCCAAGCTGACCCTCAAAAGATGTGTTTGTCTCTCCATTCTTTTTTGTGGGTTTTGAAAACTTTCGCAATCCTCTAATTATAAGAGTTGGGAAGTTATGTTGTAGCTGCACCAGACATTGGTTAGGCCACTTTTCGAATGTTGTGTGCAGTTCTGGTCTCTCTGCTAGAGGAAGGATGTTGGGAAACTTGAAAGGGTTCAGAAAAGATTGACAAGGATGTTGTCAGGGTTTGAGCTGAATAGGCTGGGGCTGTTTTCTCTCGAGCGCCAGAGGCTGAGGGGTGACCCTACAAACTTTTATAAAATCAGGAGGGGCATGATAGGGTAAATAGACAAGGTCTTTTCCCTGGATGGGTCATAGTTTTAGGGTGAGGGTGCGTGCAAAGAATGAGCTGCCAGAGGAAGTGGTGATGGCTGGTACAATTACAACACTTAAAAGGCATCAGGATTACATTGACTGCATTGGCGCCACCTCGTGCTCCCGCGAGGAAGTTGAGCAATTCATCAACTTCACGAACACATTCCACCCTGACCTTAAATTTACCTGGATCATCTCTGACACCTTCCTCCCCTTCCTGGACCTCTCCATCTCCATTAATGATGACTGACTTGACACCGACATTTTTTACAAACCCACCGACTCCCACAGCTACCTGGATTACACCTCTTCCCACTCTACCTCCTGCAAAAAATGCCATCCCGTATTCCCAATTCCTCTGCCGTATCTGTTCCCAGAAGGACTATTTCCACCACAGAACACACCAGATGGCCTCGTTCTTAGAGACCACAATTTCCCTTCCCACATGGTTAAAGATGCCCTCCAATGCATCTCGTCCACACCCCGCACCTCTGCCCTCAGACCACACACCTCTAACAGAACGCCCCTGGTGCTCACCTTCCACCCTACCAACCTTCGCATAAACCAAATCATCTGCCGACATTTCCGCCACCTCCAAAAAGATCCCACCACCAGGGATATATTTTCCTCCCCACCCCTTTCCACCTTCCGCAAAGACCGTTCCCTCCGTGACTACCTGGTAGGGTCCACGCCCCCCTACAACCCACCCTGCCACTGCAGGAATTGAAAAACCTGCACCCTCACCTTCATCCAAGGCCCTAAAGGAGCCTTCCACATCCATCAAAGTTTTATCTGCATATCCACCAATATCATTTATTGTATCCGTTGCTCCCGATGCAGTCTCCTCTACATTGGGGAGACTGGATGCCTCCTAGCAGAGTGCTTTTGGGGACATCTCTGGGACACCTGCACCCATCAACTACACCGCCCTGTGGCCCAACATTTCAACCCCCCCTCCCACCCCTGACACCTCCCATCCCCGGACGCTTGGAGGAAGGACGGCTCATCTTCTGCCTCAGAACACTTCAACCCCAGGGCATCAATGTGGACTTCAACAGTCTTCTCATTTCCCTTTCCTCCACCTCACCCCAGTTCCAAACACTCTCCCGCCATTTTCACTATTTTCACTTTGCTGTACCTCATGCTGATTAACAGGCTCACACTCAAGTGACATCCAATTGGACACAGTGGACATTGGAAAGATGTTTCCATTGGTAGGAGGGAATAGGACCTGAGGACACAGCCTAAGGGTAAAGGGAAAGCCTTTTAGAACAGAGATAAGGAGAAAGTCCTTCAGCCAGAGAGCGGTGAATCTATGGAATTTAATGCTGCAGAAGGCTGCAGGTCACTGAGTATATTTAAGACTGAGACAGATAGGTTCTTGAGTATCAAGGGGATCGAGGGCTACGGGAAGAAAGTGGGAGAATGGGGTTGAGAAACTTATCAGACACGATTGAATGGTATGAACAGACTTGATGGGCTGAATGGCATAATTTCTGCTCCTCTGTCTTCAGTCGCTTGCTGTCCTGGACACAGAGTGAGAAAATTGGGAGCAGGGGAAGGCTATTTGGTCTTTTGAGCCTGCACCAGTATTGAACACATCATAACAGGATATGAATCTGCCTACATCTAGGTGGAGAGACTGGGACTTTTTCACTTGACCATGGGAGGTTGAGAGGGTGACCTTATTGAGGTTGATAAAATCATGAAGGATATGGATGACGTTAATGGTGGGTGTCATTTCCCTCGGTGGCGGTTTCAAGATTAGGGTGCAAACTTTGAAGGTGAGAGGAGAAAGATTCAAAAGAGAAATGAGGGGCTCTATTTTTCTTTTTACACAGAGTGGTTTGTGTGTGGAATGAATGTCTAGAGGAAGTGGTGGATGCAGGTACAGTTACAATGTTTAAAAGACATTTGGATAAGTACGTGACTAGGAAAGGTTTGGAGGGATATGGGCCAAACACTGGCAGGTGGGGCTAGTTTAGTTTGAGAACATAGTCAGCATGGGTTAGTTGGACTGAAGGGTCTGTTCCTGTGCTGAATGACTCTCCCCCCAACCCTCTGCTCCCTCCCCCATTCTCTGTATTCTCCCCTGTATTCCCTGCCCTCACCCTCTGCCACCCTGTCCATTCTCTCTCTCACTTCTCACTGCCAAAGCCTCCATCCTTTCTTGTGCCTCAAGCCCTTTTTGCTCACTGTTTCAAGCCCTTTTGAAGATGAGGGAGATGGATGGTGCTAACTCTACGTGGGAGACTGGTGGGGGGATGGAGGAGGTTGCAGTGTGGGGGGAAGGGGAGAGAAATAGCTGATCTTTTAAGAATAGCAAAAATGATATATTCACAAACGTTGTTAAAGTCTGAAAGCATGTTCAATTTTTTAAAAGAGCTGATGGAATCTTTCTGAAACTTGCACTGAAATATGTGTAGTTAGGCCACAGCTCAGGACAGGCTATAAGGGGTGAATAGATTATTTCGGGTGTTGTGAAATTGGTTCCGACTATGTAGTAATAGAGTCACGGAGTTGCAGAGCACAGAACCAAACCCTTCAGTCCAGGCTGTTCAGATATCCGAACTTAATCTAATGACCCATTCGCCAGTATTTGATCCACATCCTTCAAAATCATCATTAATCATGTCCCCATCCAGATGCCTTTTAAATGTTGTAATTGTACCAGCCTCCACCACTTCCTCCAGCAGCCCATTCCATATACACACCACCCTCCGTGTGAATGGGTTGTCTCTTCAGTCTGAAATATATGTTTTCCCTATCACCCAAAACCGATGCCCTCTAGGTTGGACCTAGATGTCGGTAGATTCATATCCAGTTATGATTCGTTGAATGCTGGTGCAGGCTTGAACACACAGATGGCCTGCTCCTGCTTCCAATTCTCGCCCCCTCTGTCCAGGACGGCAGGAGAACATAATTCATCGGAGCAGAAATTGGCCATTCAAGGTCAGCTCTGCCATTCGATCATGGCTGATAGGTTTCTCAACCACATTCTCCCACTTTGTCTCCATAACCCTCCATCATCTTGATGCTCAAGAATGTCTCTATCTCAGTCTTAAATATCCTCAGTGACCTGGCCTCCACCACAGCCTTCTGTGGCAGTGAATTCCATATATTCACCGCTTTCTGGCTGAAGATGTTTCTCCTTACCTCAATTCTAAAAGGTCTTCCCTTTACTCTGAGGCTGTGCCCATTAGTCCTAGTCTCTCCAGTCAATGGAGACACCTTCCCAACTTCCACTCTTTCCAGGCCATTCAGTATTCATTACGTTTCAGTTAGGACACCCCAGCTTGTGGGCCTATTAACCAGCGTCAACTGCATCCTTCAGGATGAGTTACAGCAGGGATTAGGTTCAGCAAACTGAGAATGGAGGGAGAGTGTGTGGGATAGAGATTTTCAACTTCTAAGGAATAAGCAAGGAAAGAGAGTTCACTATAAATTAGAACTGATCAGGTGGGCTGATTGTCCAAAGTGTGGTAGATGGAGTTTAAATCCGAGAATTGTGTGGTTTGCATTTTGGTTAAGCAATCCAGGCAGGACTGACATGGTAAAGGGGGATATTGCAGAACAAAGAGACCTTAGAGTGCAGGTTCATAGTTCCTTGAAAGCAGAGTCACCGGTAGACAGGATAGTGAAGAAGGCATTTGGTATGCTTTCCTTTATTGGTCAGTGCATTGAATATAGGAGTTGGGAGGTCATGTTGTGGCTGTGTAGGACATTGGTTAGTCCACGTTTGGAAAACTGTATTCATTTCTGGTCTCCCTTTTTATAGGAAAGACATTGTGAAACTTTGAAAGGGGTCGGAAAAGATTTACAAGTCTGCTGTTTGAGTGACAGGGAAAGGCTCAAATGGCTGGGGATATTTTCCCGAGAGCATTGGAGACTGAGGGGTGACCTTATAGACGTTCATAAGGGGCATGGATAGGGTGAATATCCAAGGTCTTTTCCCCAAGGTAGGAGAGTCCAAAACTAGAAGGCATACGTTTGAGATTAGTCGGAATTTTTAAAGGCATCTGAATGGGTACATGAATAGGAAGGGTTTAGAGAGATGTGGGCCACATGCAGGCAAATTGGACTAGATTAATTTAGGATATCTGTTTGGCCAGACGAGTTGGACCAAAGGGTCTGTTTCCATGCTGTATGACTCTAATCTCCTTCGGTGAAAGCAGAAGTGTGATTATGGAGGCTGGAGTTTCAGAGCAGCTTTCAAAGATGTTTTGCCCTTAATGGGAGCAGAAGAAGTAACAATGAAATCCTGCATTTGTGAGACAGCAATTGAGTGAGTGAGTACATCCGGGATTTTGGTGGAAAGTGGGAATTCATTGCACTGTGGGGATGAAGCTCTACCTATTGAATCATTTCTGTTGGTGAATGAAACCAGGCCTCAAGATTAGGAGGAGTAGATTCAGGACAGAGATGAAGAATAACTGTTTTTCCTGGAGAATAGTGAATCTGTGGAGTTCTCTGCCCAAGGAATCAGTAGAGGCAGCTTCATTAAGTATATTCAAGACACAGTTGGAGGTGGTTTTTGCATGGTAGGGGAATTAAGGGTAGTTGGGACAATGCAGGGAGGAGGAGCTGAGACAATAGATAGATCAGCCATGATCTTAATGAATGGTGCAGCAGGCTAGATGGGCCAAATGGCCTACTCCTGTTTGTATTACTATGAAACTACAAACCTGCATCTCCCATGGCTAACCCACCTAACCTCGACATTCTGGGCAATTTAGCATGAACAATCCAAACCAAGGCCAGTGAGCAATGTAGTGATGTGGGAAATGAACTTCAGAGAATGAGAGAAAGGGACAAGGAGAGTAAATATGCCAGCAATCAAAATTGGATTCTAAAGATCACAAAAATTGAAACCAGAAATGGTATCTGAATGTGTGCTGCATTGTGACAAAAGTAAATGAGTTGACTGCACACATTGAAGAGAATAATTATGATCTGAGACTCCTTACAGAGACATGGCTTCAGGATGACAAGGATTGGATCTGAAATATCGAGGGTTTGGTCATATGGGAAGCGAGGTAAAGGTACAAGGTTGGTGCTGCTAATCAAAGCACTGATCACAGGGTAGTCTGGTGTCAGCTCTGATTTCAGGTCCTGATTTCTCTGTCCTCTGTTGATCTCCCTGTTCCTACAGAGTAAGATGTCGGGTCTGTTGTCAGCTCTGCTGGATTTCTGCTGAAGCTTTGCCCCCCCCACTTTTTTTTGTCACATTCCGGAACAATAAAGCATTCAGCCAATCAAGCCCCAACCCACATCTCCCAGCCTGTCAACCATCCAGACACACAGTGTAATCATAGCAGGGAATCACACAAGAAAAATGAATCCAAATTTGAAACAAATAGGTGCTCGTGTTTAATGTTTGTTCATTCGGAAGTAAACCAGAAATGGGGGTCTCCTACGATTCTGAGACTGTCATACTTGAGGAATTCTCTCTCTCTTACATCTATCTATGAGAACCCAGCTATGATTTACAACAATATTTACACCAACCGAAATAGACAAAGATGTACAGGATGGAAATAGACATTTTCTCTCTCATGCGCACACACACACAAGTCCACGGGAGTGAATGTATATTTGCAGAGCTGAGCTGAAATGTCACTTTTTGTTATCAAAATTTAAGTTATATGGAGAAGGTGCCTTCCAGGGATTTCTGGGATTTGCATATTAATGAAACCTGCAACCCATTTGTAAAGATGAAAGGCTTAACAATCCAGGTTTGTTCAATGTATCATTTCAGTGTCAGGACACTGTCATCTTTTTCTATAAATTCTATGTGTTATGATCTTATTCTCCACAATCACCTGATGAAGGAACAGCGCTCCAAAAGCTAGTGCTTCTAAATAAACCTATTATCCATAGTGCCCAGGGATTAGATTACTTAGTGTGGAAACAGGCCCTTCGGCCCAACAAGTCCACACCGCCCCGCCGAAGCGTAACCCACCCATACCCCTACATCTATATCTACCCCTTACCTAACACTACGGGCAATTTAGCATGGCCAATTCATCTGACCTGCACATCTTTGGACTGTGGGAGGAAACCGGAGCATCCGGAGGAAACCCACGCAGACGCGGGGAGAACGTGCAAACTCCACACATTCAGTCGCCTGAGGCGGGATATGAACCCGGGTCTCCGGCGCTGTGAGGCAGCAGTGCTAACCACTTTGCCACCGTGTCGCCCACATGTGCAGGTTAGGTGTGATAGTCAGTGAGTAGAGCAAGAGGTGTAGGGGAATGGGTGTGGGTGGGTTACCCTTCGAGGGTTGGTTTGGACTCGTTGGGCTGAGTGGCCTGCTTCCACGCTGTGGGGATTCTGTGAAGGAAAGGGATTCCTGCAACTGTGCACCTCACCTCGCCCCGCCCCTTTTGTTTCACCCCTTCACCCTCCCCCCTCCCCCACCCTCGACCCATTGATGGAGTCACAACGCGGAAGTGGTCCTGTCAGTTTGAGTGAAACTCCCTCTCTTTGGGCAACTCTTTGTCCTGGGAGGGGAGGGGGGATATCTATTCACTTGTGGCAGTTGGGAGTGAATCCAGGGAGGGAGCAGGCTTGCAACCTCAGGTATGTGTCTTAATTACCCGGGTGAGGAGGGACGGAAGGATAGCGTGGGGCTGTTTTCCCCATCACACCAGAGCCTGAGAGGTGACATTATAGACTTTTATAAAATCATGAGGAGCATGGATAGGGTAAATAGACAAGATCTTTCCCTTGGGATGGGGGAGTCCCGAACTGGAAGGTCATAGGTTCAGGGTGACGGCAATGGGGAGATGTAAAAGAGACCTCAGGGGCAACTTTTTCATGAAGAGGGTGGTGCGTATGTGGAATGAGCTGCCAGAGGAAGTGGTGGGGGCTGGTACAATTCCTACAGTTAAAAGGCATCTGGATGGGCGGATGAATGCAAAGGGTTCAGATGGAGAGGGGCCAAGTGGTGGCAAATCATAGAGATGTACAGCACGGAAACAGACCCTTCGATCTAACTTGTCCTTGCCGACCAGATAGCCAACCCAATTTAGTCCCAGCACCCAGCCCATATAGGGGCTAAGTGATAACAAATGTGACTAGATTAATTTAGGAAATCTGGTCAGCTCGGACAGATTGGGCCCAAGGGTCTGTGTCTGTGCTGTGTGACTCTAATAGTCTTCAGTGAAAGCAGAAGTGTGGCTGTGATAACTGGACTTTCAGAGGATGTTTTGCCCTGACTGGAAGCAGAAGAGTGTTGTGAAAGATATTAGGTTTCAGGTGGAATTATCCAAAATTCAGAGAGATGTCAGTCTTGATATTTTTTGCTCATCTGCCCCTGTAAGATCCTGAATCAGCACCTTCAGGAGAATTAGTTAGATTGGAGTGAGAACAGAGGGGGAGAGTGAGTGGGATGGTGCTTTCAATTTTGTGGAGAAACAAGAATATTCCACAGAAGGTAGAATTGCTTGTTCTGAATTCTACCCTGCACTGACAGTGATGACTTTTGCAATCTCTTTTTAAACAGTGTATTTGAAGATTTGAAGATAGAAGTTTCAAAATCAACGCATGAAGTTCTTATGCCCGAAATGTTGACTCTCCTGCTATTCGGATGCTGCCTGACCTGTTGGCCATTTCCAGTACCACACATTTCAACACTGATTCTCCAGCGTCTGCAGTCCTCACATTGACGTCAATGACTCAATCCATCGGGACCGGAAAGAATTTTCAACTATGAGTCTGTGAGAAGGAGCAAAGCGTTTTGGTTCCTGTTTGAGTACGTTTTCAGCATCAGTGGGACTGGATGAGAGACCCTACTGTTGCAGCGCATTGAGTGTGGGGCATGTAGCAGCAGGAATTGACAGCAGGGAGGGGCTGGAAACATATTTGTGTGCAGCTGAAGCTTCGGCCATGGAGAAACCCGAGGAATCCCGCCCCGTGGAGAAACGGTGGAAGTGCAGTGATGGCGGGAATAGCTTCCATTTCCCGTCTGCCCTGCAGATTCATCAGCACATCCACACAGGGGGCAGGCCATTCTCCTGCCCTGAGTGTGGGAAGGGCTTTGCCCAGACCTCCGCCCTGCTGAGGCACCAGCGGACCCACACCGGGGAGAGGCCATTCCCCTGCCCAGAGTGCGGGAAGGCCTTCAGTAATTGTTCCGACCTGCTGAGGCACCAGCGGTCCCACTCGGGGGAAAGGCCCTTCAGCTGCCCCAACTGCGGAAAGAGATTTACCCAGGCCTCCCACCTGCTGAGGCACCTGCGGGCCCACGCAGGGGAGAGGCCGTTCTCCTGCCCTGAGTGTGGGAAGAGATTTACCCAGGCCTCCAACCTGCTGACCCACCGGCGGTCCCACACAGGGGAGAGACCCTTCAGCTGCCCCGAGTGTGGGAAGGCCTTCAGCAATTCCCCCAACCTGCTGAGGCACCAGCAGGTCCACACTGGGGAGAGGCCCTTCAGCTGCCCCGAGTGTGGGAAGGCCTTCAGCAATTCCCCCAACCTGCTGAGGCACCAGCAGGTCCACACTGGGGAGAGGCCCTTCAGCTGCCCAGATTGTGGGAAGGCTTTCAGCGATTCCTCTTCCCTACTGACCCACCAGCGGACCCACAGTGGGGAGAGGCCCTTCAGCTGCCCCGAATGTGGGAAGGCCTTTAGCAATTCCCCCAACCTGCTGAGGCACCGGCGGGTCCACACAGGGGAGAGGCCTTTCAGCTGTCCCGAGTGCAGGAAGGCCTTCAGCAATTCCTCAAACCTACTGAAGCACCAGCGGATTCACACGGGGGAGAGGCCCTTCAGCTGCCCCGAGTGCAGGAAGGCCTTCAGTAATTCCTCCGCCCTGCTGACCCACTGGCGGGTCCACACGGGGGAGAGGCCGTTCAGCTGCCCCGAATGCGGGAAGGACTTCACCCGCTCCTCCCACCTCCAGAGGCACCAGCGCATTCACCTACCATCGCAGGGTGTTTGAAGGAGCAACGGCTGAGTGTCATTATCGACTGGACTATCGACCCAGTTCCAGGTGCTCCCGGGTTTGAATCCCACTGCAGCAGATGGCGCTATACAGAGTACAGGTTGAAATTGCCGAGTGAGGCAACACTTCCTCCGGGTTAAGGCTGTACCAAGGACCCAATTAGAAAGGGACATCTCAGTGCTGATCAATAGTAAAGAAAGTGGTGGGGCGAAATGTGTGCGCTTTGATTTTGAGCTGTTCAACAAGCAACTTTATCTCTGCCTTTTTGCTGAGGAGATCTGAAGTTGTAACAAAGTTGGGTCGCAATAAAGGTTACCTGAACTTACTGCCGGGCTCAGACTCTCATTGAAAGCTTTGAGCGCCAAGGGGTTTTTGTTTTAAAGCTGCTCGTTTCCGTTTAAATTGAGCCGTGAGCTTTCCCAATGTAGACAGGGCTCCTCGAAACGTGGCAGTGTCCCCCCTGCAGCTGCAGAGCGAGACAGGAGAGTTTGTTTTTGTGAATGAGCAGTTGTAGCGCGAGGTGTCTGTTACTTGGTGACGGTGAGGCTCCCCCGGCCCCGCCCATCCCCCTGAGCTGACGTCACGCGGGGGTGAAGGCGGTTGGGAGGAGAAGTCGCTCGAGCGGGGAAGGGGCGGCCGTTAGGAAAATGGCGCCGTGCGGCCCGGGGCAGACACCCGTCACTGGGCACCGCCGCTTTCCTGGTGCAGCTGCTGTGTCACGGCCACACCGCCCGGCTGTACAGCAGGCAGGAGCCGGTGACCATTCTGGAGGCGGATGGGGTTAAGGGCCTGTTTGGGAACCCGTCGGCCGCCTGGGTGGTGGAGTTCTACTGGTCGTGGGGCGGCCCCTGTGTCAACTCTGGGGCCACCTGGAAGGTACTGGGCCCGGGAGGTGAAAGGTGAGGCAGGTTGGGGGGGGGACGGAGGGGAAGGAATGTGGGGCCTGTCCTGTACTGTCATAGTGACATTATACACTCACTTTCCATCTGCTTTTACTGGGGCTTGTGCTGTTTACCCCCTCACTGTTTGTTTAATCCTTGTGCTGTTTGCTCTTTGCTGTTACTTGTGCAATTGCTGAGGGTAGTGTGTAAATACTAGTGAAGGAGATTTTGCACCGCATGTCTATGTTTCTCAGTCATTGAAGGCGCAGGGCCTGTTGAGAATGGTTAATAAATTATGTGGTGCACTAAGCCTTGTTAACATGGATATAGTTTGTTATTTGGAAAAGTAGACTTTTTATTATTTAGAGTCATAGAGATGTACAGCACGGAAACAGACTCATTCGGTCCAACCTGTCCATGTCAACCAGATATCCTAAATTAATCTAGTCCCCTTTGCCAGCACTTGACTCATATCCCTCTAAACCCTTCCTATTCATATACCCAGCCAGATACCTTTTAAATGCTGTAATTATATCAGCTTCCACTTCTTCCTCTGGCAGCTCATTCCATATACGCACCACCCTCTGCATGGAAATGTTGCCCCTCAGGTATCTTTGTGGTCTCACCCTAAACCTATGCCTTCTAGTTGTGAATCTCACCCCAACACTGAGGAAAAGACTTAAACATTGAGCAGCCACACAAATGCAAAAGCAATCAAATATCGAGCCACATGGGGGAGAAAAAAATTATGGCTGTACCCTTTTTGTTAGCCTATAGGCATTTGGAAACTTAAAATCTGTCAATAACACCAGCATTCCTACAGAGCATATTGAGGAAAAGACATAAAAACATTGAGCAGCCAGACAAATGCAAAAGCAATCAAATATTGAGCCACATGGAAAAAAATGGCTCTCCCCTTTTTGTTCTCCCATAGGAATTTGGACACTTAAGTTCTGTCAATAACACCAGCATTGCTACAGTGCATATTGTGTACACTCCTCAGTGTCAACAAGCAGGCACATGTTTGCCAGTGTCACCAAAACATTGGGCGTGTTCCTCGCTGTCAGCAGAATAGGGGTGAGTCCTACGTTTGATGGACAAATAAGGAGCACTGGAAGACCGGAGGGAGAATTGTCCTCCTGCCATTCGGAGCTCCCCTATTGGTGAATGTGGAAGCTGGACCATGAGGTTCTGAAGCTCCTGCTTCTCCTCTCTCTGAATGAAGATTGAGCTTGACCTCAGACTGCAACTCCTTTCCTCTGTCCAACATCTGAGAGTACGGCACTCTCTTTTCTCACCCCCATTTCCATTTACACTTCATTCTGAGGTTCAGTTGTTGACTTGGAGCAACTGAAAGGAATGGGAGTGAATCCAGCGAGGGGACAGACTCTGGAAAAGTTAGTCCAGGCCTTTGTTCTCAATTGGCAAAATAGACAGGCAGGAGACTGAAAGAATGTAGCAAGCCAGGCAGTATTAGGAGGTGGAGAAGTCGAGGTATCTGGTGTAACTCTTGTTCAGGACTGGGGGGTGGGTATAGGGAGAGCTGTGGAACAAGGGTGTGCTGGGGCAGGGTATTGAAGTGTGGATAGGTGGAGACAGGTAGAGGGTACAATAGACAATAGGTGCAGGAGTAGGCTATTCTGCCCTTCGAACCAGCACCACCATTCATTGTGATAATGGCTGATCATCCTCAATCAGTATCCTGTTGCTGCCTTATCCCCACAACCTGGTACGACCTGGTTGGTGAATGGGAGGAAGGAATCTAGTTGGCAGGGAAGAGTGGAAGGGGCTGGGAAGTGAGTTGGGGGATGGGAATCGAGATTATTTGAAATTGGAGAACTCAGTGTTGAGTCCTCCAGGCTGTTGACTGCTCAGACAGAAGATGAGGTTTTGTTCCTCCAATTTGTGGTTTGGTTTGTTGTGGTAATGGAGGAAGCCAAAGATAGTCATGTCAGAAGGGGAGTGGGAAGGGGCATTAAAATGGGTGGAGACTGGGAAGTCCGCTCAGCCTATGCGATGCTCAGCAAACCGTTCCCCGAGTTTACACTCTGTTTTCCCGATGTAGAGAAGACCTCAGTTGGCAAAGCACAGCAGGTCAAGCAGCAGTAGGACAGTCGAAGTTTTGGGCATGAGCCCTTCATCAGGAATGATGTGTGGATGTTCAGAGGGGTATTAGTGTCCTTCTGTGCCAGTTGTCAGACAGGTGCAGCAGGTACTGAGCAAGGCAAGTGGTGTATTAGCAAGAGGAATTCTGATCGGAAGTGGGAATGTCTTCCTACAGTTAGGGGGTCATTGAATATATTCAAGGCTGAGTTCATCTGATTTTTATGTGAATGTTTATGGGGAAGGCAAGAAAATGGTTTTAAGACCAGTATAGAACCGAGTTACAGAGCCATACGGCACAGAAACTGACCCTTCAGTCCAACTAGTCCATGCTGACTATGTTCTCAAACTAAACCAGTCCCACCTGCCAGTATTTTGGCCCATATCCCTCCAATCCTTTCCTATTCATGAACTTATCCAAATGTCTTTTAAACGTTGTTACTGTACCTGCAACCACCACTTCCTCTAGACATTTAGTCTGCATGTGAACCACTCTGTATAAAAAAAATTGTGGCCTTCAAGTCTTTTTAAAATCTCTTTCTCCTGTCACCATCAAAATTTGCTCCCTAATCTTGAAACCCCAACCCTAGGGGAAGGACACCCGTCGTTCACCTCATCTCTCCCCTCATGATTTTGTAAACCCTGATAAGGTCACCTCTCCACCTCCTATGTGCCAGTGAAAAAGTCTCAGCCCATCCACCCATATCCAGTCATGATCTGTTCAACGCTGGTCCCAATTCTCTCTCTCGGTGAATTGGCCATTCTCTCTAACGAAACCAGCTACTCAGTCACTGCTCCATCTGATACACAACATTGGAAACTTAGTGCAGGAGGCTGCAAGAAATGAGCAGCTTTAAAACAAAAACCGCTTGGAGCTCTCAGCTTTCAATGAGAGCCTGAATCCGGCAGAACGTTCAGGTTACCTTTATTACGTCCCAACATTGTTACAGCTTCAGATCCCCCCAGCAAAAAGGCAGAGAAAGAGTAGCTGTTTGTTAGACAGCTCAACAACAGGGGGAGGAGCAAGGGGCGGAGCAAGGCCAACAGCAGGCCCCCGCACTACGCCTGCGTTACCTTGCACAGTTTACAAAAATCCCTTCCCGTTCAGAGACTCCCCAGTGTGGGAACAGGCTACTCAGCCCAAAGACTACACACCGATCCTCCGAAGGGTAAACCCACCCACACAATTCCCCTACCCCTATTGCTTAACATTTACCCCTGACTAATGCACCTACCCTGCACATCCCTGTGCGCAATATCCCAACCCAATCTAGTCCCACCTGCCAGCTCGGGGCCCATATCCATCCAGTTGCCTTTTAAATGTTGTAATTGTACCAGCCTCCACCACTTCCTCTGGCAGCTCATTCCATACACGTACCACCCTCTAAGTGAAAAGGTTGCCTCTTAGGTCTCTTTCATATCTTTCCCCTCTCACTGTAAACCTATGCCCTCTAGTTCTGGACTTTCCCACCCCAGGGAAAAGACTTTTTCTATCTATCCTATCCATGCCCCTCATGATTTTATAAACCTCTATAAGGGTACCCCTCAGCCTCTGACGCTCCAGGGAAAACAGCCCCAGCCTGTTCTGTCTCTCCCTATAGCTCAAATCTTCCAGTCTTGGCAACATCCTTGTAAATCTTTTCTGAACCCTTAAGTTTCACAACATCTTTCTGATAGGAAGGAAACCAGAATTGTACTATTCCAACTGTACAGCAGTAACATGACCTCCCAACTCCTGTACTCAATATTCTGACCAATAAAGGAAAGCATACAAAACACCATCTTCACTATCCTGTCAACCTGCAACTCCACTTTCAAGGAGCTATGAACTTGCACTCCAAGGTCTCTTTGTTCAGCAACACCCCCTAGGACCTTACCATTAAGTGTATAAGTCCTGCTAAGATTTGCTTTCCCAAAATGCAGCACCTCACATTTATCTAAATTAAATTCCATTTGCCACTTCTCAGCCCATTGGCCCATCTGATCAAGATCCCATTGTAATCTGAGGTAACCTCCTTCGCTGTCCACTACACCTCCAATTTTGGTGTCATCAGCAAACTTGCTTACTATTCCACTTATGCTCACATCCAAAAAGTAGTGGACCTATTATCTATTTTCAAAGTGGAATTTACAATATATTACATGTATTGACTGCCTGCAGATTGTGCAGTCTTTCAGCAAAGTAGAATGTTTAGGGTGTAGGTTTGCTCACTGAGCTGTAGGTTTGATATCCAGACGTTTCATTACCTGGCTAGGGAACATCAGTGGTGACCTCCAAGTGAAGCGAAGCTGTTGTCTCCTACTTTCTACTTATGTTTGTCCTGGATGGGGTTCCTAAGATTTGTGGTGATATCAAAGTTACGAAGAGAGATACATAATTTATTTAACCAAATACAATGGCAGTGCAGAGAATTTCAGAAAAGTGCAATAAATATTTATTTTTTACCCCTTATTCAACTCATTCAAGAATTTCAAATTGAATCTGAGCTAACTTGAGAGCAAATGGCAACATTTGTTTGTTAATAGACTCACCATAGATAAAAGTGATCTTTCATAATTTAAGTCATAATGTTTAATCCCAAACGGAGCAATTAAGTGCAAAGTTACTTTCACCATTTAATAAAACACTGCAAATTTTATTTCAGATGAAAATACATTCATTTTATAATTTAGATAAGATCTTTACAAAGGAAATATACTAAACAAAATAGCTTTCCTGGGTATCAATATTGACAACAGTTATGCAGCTATTATTTGGCAATTGACCAACTAATTGAAATAATTTCAGAATAAATGAGCTACTTCATTATTATACATGGAGATATTGCATATCTTGGCTCTCACCCAAGTATTCTCGGAGCTCAAAGCTTTCAATGAGAGTTGAGCCAGGGGGTAAATTCAGGTAACTTTTATTGAGATCCAACTTTGTTACAGCTTCAAACCCCCTCAGCAAAAAGGCAGAGAAAAAGTAGCAGCTTTTTAAACAGCTCACGGTCAAAGCACACACGCTACCCCATCACCCCCCAACCCACCTCACTTCTTTACTTTTGGTCACCACCAAGTTGTCTCTTTGTAATTGGATCCTTGGTACAGCCTTAACCCAGAGGAAGTGTTGCCTCACTCAGCAATTTCAACCCATACCCTGTATCGCACCATCTGCACTGGGATTCAAACCCGGGAGCCCCCGGAACTGGGTTGATAGTCCAGTTGATACTGCCACTCAGCCATCGCGCCTTCAATCCCCCTGCGATGGTAAATGAACTCGCTGGTGCCTCCGGAGATTGGTAGAGCTGGTGAAGCCCTTCCCGCACAGGGGGCAGCTGAAGGGCCTTTCTCCTGTGTGGATCCGCTGGTGGGTCAGCAGGTTGGAGGCCTGGGTAAAACTCTTCCCGCACTCGGGACACATGAAGGGCCTCTTCCCCCATGTGGACCCGCTGGTGTCTCAGCAGGGTGGAGGAATAGCTGAAGGGCGTCTCCCCAGTGTGGATCCACTGGTGGGTTAGCAGGGTGGAGGAAGTGCTGAAGCCCTTCCCGCAGACGGGACAGGGGAACGGGCTCTCCCCAGTGTGACTGCACCTCCAGGACATATGGGACATGGAAGCTTTTCCCGAAGTTGCCACACTTCCACCGTTTCTCCACTGGGCTGGATTCCTCGGGTTTCTCCATGGCTGAAGCTTCAGTTACACACAAATGCGTGTTGAGCCCCTCCCCACCGTGAATTCCTCTTTCCAGGCCGTATAACTGTTTCAGGCTCCACACACACTGCGCTGTAACAGTAGGGTCTCTCATCCAGTCCCACTGATGCTGAAAATGTACTCAAACAGGAACCAAAACGCTTTGCTCCTTCTCACAGAATCATAGTTGAAAACCGTTGCGGTCCCGATGGATTGAGTGACTGTTAGACGTTGACGTCAAAGTGAGGACTGCAGACGCTGGAGAGTCAGTGTTGAAAAGTGTGGCGCTGAAAAAGCACAACAGGTCAGGCAGCATCAGAGGAGCAGGAAAGTCAATGTTTCGGGCATAAGCCCTTCCTCTGTTGATTTTGAAGCTTCAGTCTTCAGATCTTCAAATACACTGTTAAAAACAGATTACAAAAGTCATCACTATCAGTGCAGGGTAGAAATTCAGAACAAGCAATTCTACTTTGTGGAATATTCTTTTCTTTTGTTGTTCTACAAAATTGAAAGCACCATCCCACTCTCCCTTCCCCTCTGTTCTCACTCCGCTCTAACTAATTCCCCTGCAGGTGCTGATTCAGGATCTTACAGGGGCAGAAAAGCAAAAACATCAAGACTGACATCTCTCTGAATTTTGGATACCTCCGCCTGAAAGTTAATATCTTTCACAACACTGGGATACTGCTGAGAGTGAGCAAGTCTGATTTTTGTGAAGCAAAATAAAAGTGTGTCAATTCAGGGTGAACCTGCAATGCAGCTTCTTGAGGAAGAACCAGACACAAAATGGTTAACGACCCCGGGAAGGTGGGAGGAAAATGAGACATCAAGGCATTAACACCAATACACTTCAGTCAAACTCTTCTGCTTCCCAGTCAGGGCAAAACATGCTCTGGAAGTCCAGTCTTCACAACCACACTTCTGCTTTCACTGAAGACAATTAGAGTCACACAGCACGGAAACAGACCCATTGGCCCAACCTGCCCAGATTTCCTAAATTAATCTAGTCACATTTGCCATCACTTGGCCCCTATATGGGCCGGATGCTGGCAGCTGGGACTAAATTGGGTTGGCTATCTTGTCAGCAAGGACGAGTTGGACCGAAGGGTTTGTTTCTGTGCTGTACATCTCTATGACTCCAGTTTAACCATCACTTGGCCTTGACCCATCTGAACCCTTCAAATTCAGATGTCCATCCAGGAGCCTATTAACTTGTCATCACATCAGCACCCATCACTTCCTCTGGCAGCTCATGCCATCGCTCAAGCGACACCACATTGAAAGCGTCTGGTCTGGTGCACCAGATGACATCAGAATAATCTCAGATCGTTCCAGATTGCATCGATACTCAGTCAGTGGCTTTCCTGATCAGGATGTTGTATGTGATCAAGAAGGTCAGTGGGTAGGCAATCCCCAACCTCTTAGTTCAAGTATCTCTATGAGAATTCCCTTGCTGGAGGGTCCCTTGGAGACACTTCAACTGGACTTCATTGAGTTGTAGAAATGTCAGTGCTATAAATATGTTTTGCTTATTGTTGATGTCTTTTCTAAGTGGATTGAAGCCTACCCTCCTCCTAACGCTACTGCTGAGACTGTGGTGAAGATTTTGTTTAAGGAAATAATTCCCCGCTTCAGTATACCTGCGTGCATTAGCTCGGACAATGGACCACACTTTGTAGGTAATATTAACGGAGAACTCTGCCAGCTTTGTATTTGTCGGCAACTGCATGGTGCTTATCATCCTCAGGCGGCCGGCCTTGTTCAATGTTTTAACCAGACTCAAGACTAAACTTGTCAAATTAATGGTGAAGTCTGGCCTGTCCTGGTTATGCTAATCCCTGTGGCTTTATTCCAGATGCAATCCGTGTCTGCGGGCAAGACACGACTGTCTCCAGCTGAGAGTCTCTCTGGTCACCCTCTCCGTACCCCTTGGAACGATTCGGCTCCCTTCTCAGTCCACTTCCACCACGTGACCAAAGCAATCATTGGTTATGTTCTTGCTCTAACTAGTGTTATGCGTGCCTTTTACTCCCAGGAGCGTGCGGCCTACAGCGATGTTCCCTCCCTTTCAGCCTCATCACAGGTAGAGCCTGGTTCGTTGGTGCTTCTCACGAACTGGACTCGCAAAGGTCTCCAACCTCGTTGGGATGGCCCCTTCTAGATTTTACTTCCCACCCCTACAGCGGTCAAAGTCGCTGGGCGCTCAGCTTGGGTCCAACTGCACCATTGTAAATTGATTGACCACACCAATCAAAAGAGGGGAAGAGGAGGAGAGAATACTGGAATCCCAACAAAAGGAGTGGAACCTGTCCAGTTTGGTTTTTGAATTTTGCTGTTGTTCTAATGTTAATCTTATTACAGATACTTGAAGTAAGAGGAGGGACATGTGGGGGATCGCTTATCTCCTCACCTTTCTGATCACGTACAACATCCTGATGGGGAAAGCCACTAAGTATTCATGCGACCAGGAATAATCAGATTATCCACCACCCATGCTGAGGAGATGTCGTCCAGTGCACCGGACCAGACACCTTTGATGTATGGAACATGATGAACATAGAACATAGAACATAGAAGAATACAGCGCAGTACAGGCCCTTCAGCCCTCGATGTTGCGCCGATCAAAGCCCACCTAACCTACACTAACCCACTATCCTCCATATACCTATCCAATGCCCGCTTAAATACCCATAAAGAGGGAGAGTCCACTACTGCTACTGGCAGGGCATTCCATGAACTTACGACTCGCTGAGTGAAGAACCTACCCCTAACATCAGTCCTATATCTACCCCCCTTTATTTAAAGCTATGCCCCCTTGTAATAGCTGACTCCATATGTGGAAAAAGGTTCTCACTGTCAACCCTATCTAACCCCCTAATCATCTTGTACACCTCTATCAAATCACCCCTAAACCTTCTTTTCTCCAATGAAAACAACCCCAAGTGCCTCAGCCTTTCCTCATAGGATTTTCCTACCATACCAGGCAACATCCTGGTAAACTTCCTCTGCACCCGTTCCAGTGCCTCCACATCCTTCCTATAGTATGGCGACCAAAACTGCACACAATATTCCAGATGCGGCCGCACCAGAGTCTTATACAACTGCAGCATGACCTCAGGACTCTGGAACTCAATTCCTCTACCAATAAAAGCCAGTACGCCATATGCCTTCTTCACTGCACTATTTACCTGGGTGGCAACTTTCAGAGATCTGTGTACATGGACACCAAGATCCCTCTGCTCTTCCACACTACCAAGTAGTCTACCATTAGCCCAGTAATCCATCTTTTTATTACTCTTACCAAAGTGAATCACTTCACACTTAGCTACATTGAACTCCATTTGCCACCTTTCTGCCGAGCTCTGCAGCTTCTCTATATCCTGCTGTAACCTGCCATATCCTTCCTCACTGTCTACAACTCCTCCGACTTTCGTATCATCCGCAAACTTGCTCACCCAACCTTCTAACCCTTCCTCCAGGTCATTTATAAAAATGACAAACAGCAATGGTCCCAAAACAGATCCTTGCGGAACACCGCTAGTGACGGCACTCCAAGATGAACCTTTGCCATCAACTACTACCCGCTGTCTTCTTCCAGAGAGCCAATTCCTAATCCAAACCTCCAACTCACCCTCAATGCCATATCTCTGTATTTTCTGCAGTAGCCTACCATGGGGGACCTTATCAAACGCCTTACTAAAATCCATATATACCACATCTACCGCTTTCCCCTCATCTACCTCCTTAGTCACCTTCTCAAAGAATTCAATAAGGTTTGTGAGGCACGACCTGCCCTTCACAAAACCATGCTGACTATCCTTGATCACATCATTCTTATCCAGATGTGCATAAATCCTATCCCTTACAATTCTCTCTAAGACTTTGCCCACAACAGAAGTGAGACTCACTGGCCTATAGTTACTAGGATTATCCCTACTCCCCTTCTTGAACAAGGGAACCACGTTTGCTAGCCTCCAGTCCTCTGGCACTACTCCTGTCGACAAAGAGGACACAAAAATCAAGGCCAATGGCTCTGCAATCTCCTCCCTTGCTTCCCAGAGAATCCTAGGATAAATGCCATCAGGCCCAGGGGACTTATCTATTTTCACCCTTGCCAGAATTTCCAACACCTCTTCTCTACATATGTCAAAGCCATCCATTCTACTTATTCGTGCCTCAGTATTCATATCGACAACAATGTCCTGTTCCTGAGTGAACACTGACGAAAAGTATTCATTCAGCGCCTCCCCAATCTCTTCAGCCTCCACACGCAACTTCCCATTACTATCCTTGATTGGACCTATTCCTTCCCTAGTCATTCTTTTATTCCTAACATACCTATAGAAAGCCTTAGGGTTTTCCCTAATCCTACCAACTAAGGACCTTTCATGTCCCCTCCTTGCTGCTCTTAGCTCTCTCTTCAGGTCCTTCCGGGCTACCTTATAACTCTCAATTGCCCCTATTGAACCTTCACGCCTCATCTTTACAAAGGCCGCCCTCTTCCATTTAACAAGGGATTCCAACTCCTTATTAAACCACGGCTCCCTCACACGACCCTTTCCTCCCTGCCTAAGATTGATTATTGCAATGGACTCTTACATCAGAAAGACCAGATGGTCCATCTGGACAGTAGAAATCAGTGGGAGTTACCATGTCGTTACCGAACATGTCTTTTTGATTTTACCTGCAGACGCAAGCCTGGTGAGGATAAAAATGATCAACCCTGTTAGTATGGTAAATATTTTAAGGGCGGCCAGGAACTCCATTCCTTTTTGCAGGACGGGCCGACTGAAGAAAAGGGAAGCCTGATAGGGGAAACTCCTCAATCCACAAACAACTTATTTATACAGGCCCACAGAATGCTCTTCACCCCAGAGGCAGTAGTATGTTACTTCTCTCTATCGGGAGATGACTTACTTGCCCCGTCCCCAGTCCCGATTCCAATCTTTTCATCAGAATTCCTACTGCCGACCCTGCGAAGAGAAATATCACTTTCCAATACCTCCGGTCTGTGTATACAAACAGCTGGTGTAACACTGGCTGGGGTACAGCAGGCCTTATGCGGCACATGGACCTGGAATGGAACCCTTCCCTTGCGCATTTATAGGCCTTTTCTCTTTTCAGAATCTGATACTGTCACCAAGACCATGTACAATCAAGCTAAGGGAGATCCCAATGGGAACAGCATTCTGAGGACCATTGTCTCCCATACAGTGCGAGTGCTCGAGTCACTTGGCCCATTTTTTACAGCGCTCAAGCAACTCCTCTTGCAAAACGTCGACCCTTTACTCTTGTAGACCTGACTAGACCCCCTGCTGTAACATTTCAGTAACCTATTTTGACAAACTCTCCCTAATATACACCAAACCAGACTATTATTTCTTCAGCTAAGGTAAAGCTACCAATTTCCTTTTCCTTGATGGCAAAGATGTCCCTTATAAGGTCACTATTGGAGCCCTTGTTCCCACAACAGTACCATGTCCTGGGCAGTGGACAAGTCGATGGAACCTCCATCAGAGGAGGATGCATCGATCGGTCTCAGCCAACCTTGCTCCAACTGGAAGGATCCCAAGGGACTGGGTGACAATACAGGACACCCGATAGGCTGGGGAATCCAGAGTACCCTGAGGTTGGAAGGATCAGAATTGGTATGCCTTAGATTATATACTTGCCCAGGAGGGTGAGGTCTGCACGATTGTCCAAGATAAATGCACTATGGGCATTCCCGATCTCACTGGCAATATTACTGAGATACAAGAAGAGATCCAGGTATTCCTTGACAGAATGACTGAAGGGACCAGTTGGACAAACTGCAGATCGGGCTAATGGTACAATTGGCTTATCAATTCAGCTATGTCTGTTTGTCGGTATTGGTATTCTTAGGTATTTAATTGCTAGGCTTATGAGGTCCCTTAGTGATATAGCTTTGCCCCAGAAGATGCTGCTTTTGCGATCTGATGGCTCACCCACACGGGTCAATGGCGATGATAAATATGACCAGATGAGCTGCGAAGATGGTGGTACCGCTCTGCAGGATGTTGATGGCTGGACCACCTTGAAGGGATTCGTTTGGACTAGCCTTCTCTTTCAGTGATCGCGGTGTAATCAAAGGGAGGAATGAGGGTGTGGGCATCTGGGTGATAAAGTCTAGAGCCTTAAAACTTCTCTTTAAACATTCAGACTAAAATGTAATGC
Organism: Chiloscyllium punctatum; assembly: GCF_047496795.1. Taxonomy (NCBI): domain Eukaryota; kingdom Metazoa; phylum Chordata; class Chondrichthyes; order Orectolobiformes; family Hemiscylliidae; genus Chiloscyllium; species Chiloscyllium punctatum. Next base: position 59,937,656 of record NC_092774.1, on the reverse strand, counting down.
TGAATTATTGAATACATTTACTGCACTAGAAAATAAACAGACAGGAAGGCTCAGAAAGAGGAGAGAACTTAAAGTTAGGGACACCTGGGCTCACCAAGTGATAACAGGATGCTGTGAGGCAATTACGAACGTTTGCCTCAGCATCGGTGAATCCGTGTGAACAGGACACCAAGTGATAACATTCACAGCCATTCCCTTGTGAGACTATTTTAGTGCTGAGGCTGTTGGATCCCGTAGAAAATTAACTCTTGGTGCTTCTCTGCTATGGATTGAATTGAATTGCATTTTGGGACTTTATGATGAGAGATTTTTATTCCAGGCTTCTAAAAGAGTATGATCTCCAGGACAAACCAAGAGAGAGGCTTTACAGGTCTGAGTTCTCAAAGGATTCCCTGGGCCACCTCAAATCTCCAATTTAACATGGGAGGTAGGACAAAATGGCTTCTGCTTGGTTAACTCAGTCAGAACTCAGTCAGGCATATACTCATGACTCAGAACAAACAAGAAACCACAGACTGATGTAAATCTGGTGAAAAAAACAGTGTGGAAACGGGCCCTTCAGCCCAACCAGTCCACAATGACCCGCTGAAGAGTAGTCCACCCAGACCCATCTCCCTCTAACTAATGCACCTAACATTATGGGCAGTTTAGCATGGCCAATTCACCAAACCTGTACATCTTTGGATTGTGGGAGGAAACCCACACAGACACAGGGAGAATGTGCAAACTCCATACAGACAGCCACCCAAGGCTGGAATCGAACCTGGGGCTGTGAGGCAGCAGTGCTAACCACTGGGCCACTGATGAGTACACCTAGAGTGCCAGAAGAATCTGCCGACTTTTACAGAGTTTGGATAGAACTTATATACATTGTTTAGAGTCAGACATTGAGCATGATCACATAGTAACAACCAATCAGATCCCGCAAGGTCCTTGTGCATTTTTGACTTAGCCTAGGGTGGCACAGTGGCTCAGTGGTTAGTACTTCTGCCTCACAGCACCCGGGTCCCAGGTTCGATTCCAGCCTTGGGTGACCGTCTGTGTGGAGTTTGCACATTCTCCACGTGTCTACGTGGGTTTCCTCCCACAGTCCAAAGATGTGCATGTTAGGTGAATTGGCTGTGCTAAATTGCCCATAGTGTTAGGTGCATTAGTCAGAGGGAAAATGGTTCTGGGTGGGTTACTCTTTGGAGTGTCAGTGTGGACAGGTTGGGCTGAAGGGCCTGTTTCCACACTATTGGGAATCTAGTCTAATCTAATCCTTCTGGGCTGATCACAGTCTACTGACCCGGCCGTATCAAAGAATAAACTATTGCTTGTGTGATTGACAAAAGAGTCACTTCCAGGTGTGTTTATTGACCAATCCCAGAAATCCGAAGATCCGGATAGCAGTCCAGATAAGAACAACCAGATAGGAAATGGTTAATGTCCCCAGAATGTGGGGAGCAAAATAAGACATCAAGGCATTAACACCAACACTAGGGAGAACCTGAACATACAGATGTGACAAACATTAAGTGCAAGCCAGAATCACAGATGTACAGCACAGAAACAGTCCCTTCAGTCCAATTCATCCATGCTGACCAGATATCCTAAATCAATCTAGTCCCATTTGCCAGCACTTGGCCCACGTCCCTCTAAATGCTTCCCAACATATACCAATCCAGATACCTTTTAAAGGTTGTAATTGTACCAGCAGTCACCACTTCCTCTGGCAGCTCATTCTTTACACACACCACCCTCTGTATATAGGAGTTGCCCCTTAGGTTTCTTTTAAATCTCACCCTCACCATAAACCTATGAGCAATCCCAGATCAAAGATCTTGTCTATTTACCCTCGCCATGCCCCACATTATTTTATGCAAGGTTGTAGGGTCACCCCTGTAGGATATAGGTAAAGCAGTGTTACTTCTGCAACCATAATTGCTTCTGCAAGGTCAATGAACTAACGCCAGTGTATAATTGTTTCAGCCAAGAGTGGAGTTAACAAGAATGAAAGCTATGTGAAGGAAATATATAATTGCTTTTGTATTAGCTAAAATGTGCATACAAGAATGAAATGTGCCTGCAAACAATGGTAGATGTTACAGACAAACAGATAAGGTGCTGTGAGGGGAGGGGGTGTAGGTTAAGCTAGATAATGCTCGTACAAACAGTTATAAGCATCTGTTTCCTGCTTCTGCAAAACAAAAAAAATCAAAGAGGTCAGAAGGCTCAGCGTCGGCGAAAAATGGGAGGAAATGTTGCTTTCGCAAGCAAGGAAGCAGCTGGCAGTGAAAGAGGATAGACGCTAACACTTTGTTCACGCACAAGGCCGGGTAAGGCAAGAAATAAACAAGAGTAATGGGCGCCACCAGGAAAGAATGGAGGGACAAACCGATCTTTTGAGGGTCAGCTTGGAACATCAGGGCGGGGGGAGGGGAAGGGGAGAATGTGAATGAGGGAAAGAAGCTGAATGTGCTGGAGCAAGGTGCAGGAAGAACAGAGGATGCAAAACCGGCTTGAAGCTGCAATGAGGAACATTGCATGTGCTGTATTTGTACCTGTTGCATTTACTTGTGGGAATCGGATGCATTTTAAACATTAAAACAGAAAAGATATCCAGCCTTCCCCGTTCCCAATCTCTATTCTTCAGTCCCTCCTCACCCGGATAATTAAGACACATACCGGAGTTTGCCGAGTCTGTTCCCTCCCTACATTCGCTCCAGTTGCTACAAGTGACCAATTTCCCCTCCTCCCAGCTCTGTCTCCCTCCCAGGATGAAGAGTCGTCTATAGGGCGAGAGATTCACTTTGAAACTGACAGGGCCACTTCCGCGTTGTGACGTGACAAAGGAACTAGGGGCGGGGCGAGGAAAAGTGACGGTTGGGGGGATGGGGCATGACCGACAAAGGGAAACCGCACTGCGCATGCGCTGCGCCTGCAGCAGACGAGGACGAGAACACACTTTTCAAAAACACCCCTCCCTTCAGAGAATCCCCACAGTGTGGAAGCAGGCCACTCGGCCTCACCGAACCTCCCAAGGGTTACCTACCCACACCCATTGCTCTACACTTAACCCTGAGTAATGCACCTAACCTGCACATTATGCCTAATATAGCATAGCCAATCCACCCTAACCTGCACTTTCCTGGGCACGATGGGTAATTCAGCATGGCCAATCCACTTTAGATTAGAGTGGTACTGGAAAAGCACAGCAGGTCAGGCAGCATCCGAGGAGCAGGAAAATCGACGTTTCGCACAAAAGCCCTTCATCAGGAATAGAGGCAGAGTGCCTGCAGGGTGGGGGTGGGGATTGAGAGAGATAAATTTCAGGTTGTCAGGTGTATGTTGATTTTAAAGAATATTAAGGGTCTTTTAAGAAATAGTTTTAAGCTAAGAAATTATTTGTAGCTGACCACAAAAAAAGGGCAGCGGGGCACTCTAAATAAGCTCATAGTTTGTAGGTCCGCTTTTTGGACTATCAAGATAGTAAAGGATGATCTCAGAAGTCAGACGGTTAGATAAGATAAGAGGAACTGGACAAAATAACAGGAAGGTTGTACTGAACAAGGACAGCCAAATAAGGCAGATTTAAAGAAAAACAAGTGAAGTAATTAATAAGTATGAAAGGCTTGGGTGCAGGGAATTACAAAATGAAGGAATAACGGGCGCAAATAATAACCAAATAAAGGGATAGAATGAAATAGACACTTATAATAGGTTTATTGGTCAGTGTAGGGGTGTCGAGAGAGCCCTCAGAAAAGTATAAAAAGCTCTGTATTTTACTGTCGGATATGTCTCTCTTCATACAGACACCCATCTTGCAACATGTTGGAATAAATGTGCTGCTTCAGAACTCTTTGACTCAGACTGAAAATTATTGATTAAGTGGGGTTCGTTTCTCACAGCACTATGGGTAATTTAGCATGGCCAATCCACCCTAACATTCACATCCCTGGGCACTATGGGTAATTCAACATGGCCAATCCACTTTTGATTAGAGTGATGCTGGAAAAGCATGCAGTTCAGGCAGCATCCGAGAAGCAGGAAAATCGACGTTTCGGGCAAAAGCCCTTCATGAGAAATAGAGCCTGCAGGGTGGAGAGATAAATGAGAGGAGGGTGGGGGTGGGGAGAAAGTAGCATAGAGTACAATAGGTGAATGGGGGTGGGGATGGAGGGGATAGGTCAGGGAGGAGTGTGAGGGAAGGTAGCAAAGAGTATGGAGGTGGGAATGAAGGTGATAGGTCAGACAGGAGGGTGGAATGGCCTGTTCGGATCCGAACTCTGCTGGTTTAAAGGTGGTCCGGAGTCCGTGTGGGATGAGTTGGTTACGGAGGCAGGCACTGACGAAGCAAATGTGGCTGTGGTAGCGAGTCTGTTTCAGGACATGGTTGAAGAGCTTCAGGGCAGAGGAAATGACCTGGGAGTTGCAGTGGGAGAGGGACTGCCTGAGATTCTTATAGAGAGAGGAGGAAAACTTCTTCAAGGCAGGTATCCTTGCAAGAGGATTCATAGTAGGGTTAAAATCAATGAGGTAAAAACAAGGACTGCAGATGATGGAAACCAGATTCTAGAATCCCACAACTCCAGGCTGTAGTCCAACAGACTTCTTTGGAAACAGTAACTTTTGGAGTGCTACCTTTTCATCGGGTGGTTGTGGAGGATAAGATCCTAAGACACAATTTAGAGCAAAACATTCCAGCGTCCTGCCACTGAACTGGTATATTGAACAAACCTGGATTGTTAAGTCTTCCACCTTTTCAAATAGGTTGCAGGTCTCATTACAATGTAAATCCCAGAATTTCTTGTTGTCACCTTCTCAAGATAACAAGGTTTTATAGCAAAAGCTCACATCTCAACCCAGACAATGCATTAAAGGCGTGAGGTCAGAGTCTGCCTGTATCCCAATTTGAGTCAGACTGGTTCTATTTCCAAAGTCAAATTTACAAACTATTACATGTATTGACTGCCTGCAGATTTTTGCTTTAAAAAATGCACATAGAATGTATTTGCAAATATACATCCCACCCCCACCACACACACACACACACATGCACACACACACGCACCAGTTGGGTGAATTCGTACTTGCAGAATTATGTCTTTGCTCAAAAACTGCATGAATCCATGCAAGATTCTGTAAATCAGTTTAACCATTGTGGCACAGACAGTCTCACACAGGGGAGCTCACACTTTCAATACATTATCTGGGCTGACGCGACAGTAATTGGTAAAGTTCACTTGAGGATTTAACTATTTTAAAAGGTTTTGTGATTTACATTTGAAAGAACTGAAACTATCATGGTCATTCGAACAGATGAGAGACTTAACAAACAATCCAGGTCTTCTTCAGTATATAATTTTAGTTACATCACACTATAAACTGTTGCTATAAATTCTGTGTCTTACAATTTTATATTCCACAATCCACTGATGAAGGAGCTGCACTCGGAAAGCTAGTGCTTCCACTTAAACTTGTTGGACAGAATTCCTCAAGTAGGGCACCATAAGAATCCTGGGAGACCCCTATTTCTTGTTTACTTCGTAATGAACAAACATTAAGCACGATCCCCTATTTATTTCTCATTTGGTTTCATTTTTCTTGTTTTATTCCCTGCGATGATGTGGGAGAATTGTTAGATTTGGGTCAGCCATTTTGTCACATATTAGAGCCTGGAAACCATTTTGAATCTCAGCTTAGTGCCTGCTTGCTAAAGCTTGTGTTTCCCAGGCTCAGCGGAGACGGTTGGCCTTGCAGCTGTACTGCTTCCTGATAAACAAATTCTTTCCTGACATGGGGCTTTATTTCCATCCCCCACAGTTGGCGAGTCAGGCAGGAGATACACTGGTCCTCTCAGGTCACCGGTCGATATCCTTTGAGAGATGAGTGTCCAAAATAAAGAGGAAAGCTGGCCAGGGACAAAAATGCTGTTAGAAATGTTGATACAATTCTCCCTACTCAGCCATAAGATACTAGTGAGAGAACTCAACAGGGTCCTAGCGTCTGGAGGCGCAGGCAGGCAGAGAGAGAGGGGTGCAGGCAGGCAGAGAGAGAAAGAGAGAGAGAGAGAGAGATGCAAGCAGAGAGAGAGAGAGAGAGAGAGAGAGAGGGGCGCAGGCAGGCAGGGAGAGAGAGAGAAAGAGAGAGGGCGCAGTCAGGCAGAGAGAGTTGCGCAGGCAGGCAGAGAGAGATAGGGGCACAGGCAGGCAGAGAGAGAGAGAGAAAGAGAGGGGCACAGGCAGGCAGAGAGATATAGGGGCGCAGGCAGAGAGAGAGAGAGACAGAGAGCACTTGTGCTTTACAAAGTTAGTAATAATGAATTTGCTTGCCCCAGGGTTTTGAGAGGTGAAACCTTATTTGATAAGCCCTGGACCCACACTGAGGTCCGTGACATGCTTCAAGATGCCCCCGACCTGTTTGAGTGCACAACATTAGTTTTAATTGGTGAGTAGAAATCTGAAGTATAATTGCTCGCTTCAGGACGTCCAGACTTGAATGAATTTGGCATACAGGACACATTGGGCAACTATGAACTGAGACATGTAGAAAGTTGAAGAGTGTTACAGAGAGAAAGGCGCGCAGGCAGGCAGAGAGAGAGAGAGAGAGAGGCGCGCAGGCAGAGGGGGGCATAAACAGGCAGAGAGAGAGGGACGCAGGAAGGCAGAAAGAGGGGGAGTGGCGCAGGCAGGCAGAGAGAGAGAGGGGCGCAGGCAGGCAGAGAGAGAGAGAGAGGAGCGCAGGCAGGGGGGGCATAGACGGGCAGAGAGAGGGGGTGCACAGGCAGGCAGAGAGAGGCGCAGGCAGGCAGAGAGAGAGAGGTGCAGGCAGGCAGAGAGAGAGGGGCGCAGGCAGAGGGGGGCATAGACGGGCAGAGAGAGAGAGGGGGGGCGCAGGCAGGCAGAGAGAGAGAGGGGGGCGCAGGCAGGCAGAGAGAGAGAGGGGGGTGCAGGCAGGCAGAGAGAGAGAGAGGGACACAGGCAGGCAGAGAGAAAGAGAGGTGTGCAGGCAGGTAGAGAGAGAGAGGGGGCGCAGGCAGGCAGCGAGGGGGGGGGCAGGCAGAGAGAGGGGGAGTGCAGGCAGGCAGAGAGAGAGAGAGAGGGCACAGGCAGGCAGAGAGAGAGGGGGGCGCAGGCAGGCAGAGAGAGAGGGGGCGCAGGCAGGTAGGCAGAGAGAGAAAAAGAAAGAAGGGCATATGCAGACTGAGAGGGGTGGCGCAGGTAGGCAGAGAGAGAGAAAGAGAGAGGGCGCAGTCAGGCAGAGAGAGATGGGGCGCAGGCAGAGAGAGAGAGAGAAAGAGAAAAAGAGAGAGAGAGGTGCAGGCAGGCAGCGAGAGGGGGGTGCAGGCAGGCAGAGAGAGAGAGAGAGGCGCAGGCAGAGTGAGATAGAGGGGCGCAGGCAGGTAGGGGGAGAGTGAGAGGGGCGCAGGCAGGCAGAGAGAGAGAGAGAGAGAGGGGGTGCAGGCAGAGTGAGAGAGAGGTGCAGGCAGAGAGAGAGAGAGAGAGAGGGGCGCAGGCAGGCAGAGAGAGAGAGAGAGAGGGGGGCGCAGGCAGAGAGAGAGAGAGAGAGGGGCGCAGGCAGAGAGAGAGTGAGAGGGGCGCAGGCAAGCAGGGGGAGAGTGAGAGGGGCGTGGGCAGGCAGGGGGAGAGTGAGAGGGGTGCAGGCAGGCAGAGAGAGAGAGAGAGAGAGGGGGACGAAGGCAGGCAGAGAGAGAGAGAGAGAAGGGGCGCAGAGAGAGAGAGAAGGGGCGCAGGCAGAGAGAGAGAAGGGGCGCAGGCAAGTTGAGAGAAAGGAGCACAGACAGGCAGGCAGGGAGAGAGAGAGGCGCAGGCAGGCAGAGAGACAGGGGTGCAGGCAGGCAGAAGGGGGAGAGAGAGAGAGAGACGCAGGCAGAGAGAGAGAAAGAGAGAGAGATGCAGGCAGAGAGAGAGGGACGCAGGCAGGCAGAGAGAGAGAGGGGCGCAGGCAGGCAGGGAGAGAGAGAGAAAGAGAGAGGGCGCAGTCAGGCAGAGAGAGTTGCGCAGGCAGGCAGAGAGAGATAGGGGCACAGGCAGGCAGAGAGAGAGAGAGAGAGAAAGAGAGAGGGGCACAGGCAGGCAGAGAGATATAGGGGCTCAGGCAGAGAGAGAGAGAGAGAGTGAGAGAGAGAGAAAAAGAGAGAGCGAGAGAGAGAGAGAGAAAGAGAGGCAGGCGCAGGCAGGCAGAGAGAGAGAGAGAGAGGGCGCTGACAGGCAGAGAGAGAGAGAGGGGCGCAGGCAGGCAGGAAGGCAGAGAGAGGGAGAGGGGCGCAGGCAGGCAGAGGGAGTAGAAAGAGAGGGGGGTGCAGGCAGGCAGACAGAGAGAGGGGGCACAGGAAGGCAGGCTGAGAGAGAGAGGGGGGCGTAGGCAAGCTGAGAGAGAGAGAGGAGCGCAGGCAGGCAGGGAGAGAGAGAAAGAGAGAGGGCGCAGCAGGCAGAGAGAGATAGGGGCACAGGCAGGCAGAGAGAGAGAGAGAAAGAGAGGGGCACAGGCAGGCAGAGAGATATAGGGGCGCAGGCAGAGAGAGAGAGAGAGTGAGAGAGAGAGAAAAAGAGAGAGCGAGAGAGAGAGAGAGAAAGAGAGGCAGGCGCAGGCAGGCAGAGAAAGAGAGAGAGAGAGGGCGCTGACAGGCAGAGAGAGAGAGAGGGGCGCAGACAGGCAGGAAGGCAGAGAGAGGGAGAGGGGCGCAGGCAGGCAGAGGGAGTAGAAAGAGAGGGGGTGCAGGCAGGCAGAGAGAGAGAGGGGCGCAGGAAGGCAGGCAGAGAGAGAGAGGGGGGTGTAGGCAAGCTGAGAGAGAGAGAGGAGCGCAGGCAGGCAGGGAAAGAGAGTGGTGCAGGCAGGCAGATAGAGAGAGAGAGGGGCTCAGGCAGGTTGAGAGAGAGGGGCACAGACAGGCAGGCAGGGAGAGAGAGAGGGGTGCAGGCAGAGAGAGAGAGAGAGAGAGAGGTGCAGGCAGGCAGAGAGAGAGGGGTGCAGGCAGGCAGAGAGAGAGAGAGAGAGAGAGAGGGGGGCTCAGGCAGGCAGTGAGCGGGGGATGGCAGGCAAGCAGAGAGAGAGAGAGAGGGGTGCAGGCAGGCAGAGAGAGAGAGAGAGAGGGGTGCAGGCAGAGAGAGAGAGAGAGAGAGAGACGCAGGCAGAGAGAGAGAGAGAGAGCGAGAGAGAGAGACGCAGACAGAGAGAGAGAGAGAGACGCAGGCAGAGAGAGAGAGACACGCAGGCAGAGAGAGAGAGAGAGAGAAAGAAAGAGAGAGAGAGATGCAGGCAGAGAGAGAGGAGCAGGCAGGCAGAGAGACAGGGGTGCAGGCAGGCAGAGGGAGAGAGAGAAGGGGCGCAGGCAGGTTGAGAGAGGGGGCACAGACAGGCAGGCAGGGAGAGAGAGAGAGGCGCAGGCAGGCAGAGAGAGAGGGGTGCAGGCAGGCAGAGAGAGAGAGAGGGGCTCAGGCAGGCAGTGAGCGGGGGATGGCAGGCAAGCAGAGAGAGAGAGAGAGAGAGAGAGAGGGGTGCAGGCAGGCAGAGGCAGAGAGAGAGAGAGAGAGGGGGGTGCAGGCAGAGAGAGAGAGACGCAGGGAGAGAGAGAGACGCAGGCAGAGAGAGAGAGACACAGGCAGAGAGAGAGAGAGAGAGAGAGAGAGAGGGGTGCAGGCAGAGAGAGGGAAAGAGAGAGGAGCAGGCAGGCAGAGAGAGGGGTGGAAGCAGACAGAGAGCGAGGGGGACACATGCAGGCAAGCAGAGAGAGAGAGGCGCAGGCAGGCAGAGAGAGAGGGAGGCAGGTAGAGAGAGAAGGGTGCAGGCAGGCAGACAGAGGGACGCAGGCAGGTAGAGAGAGAGGGAGGCAGGTAGAGAGAGAGGGACACAGGCAGGCAGACAGAGGGACGCAGGCCGGTAGATGGAGAGGGAGGCAGGTAGAGAGAGAGGGGTGCAGGCAGGCAGAGAGAGGGACGCAGGCAGGCTGAGAGAGAAAGGGGTGCAGGCAGGCAGAGAGAGAGAGAAGGAGGGGCGCATGCAGGCAGAGAGAGAGAGGCGCAGGCAGGCAGGGAGAGAGAGAGAGGGGCGCAGGCAGGCAGAGAGAGAGAGAGAGGGGCGCAGGCAGAGAGAGAGAGAGAGAGAGAGAGAGAGAGATGCAGGCAGAGAGAGAGAGACGCAGGCAGAGAGAGAAAGAAAGAGAGAGAGAGAGAGATGCAGGCAGAGAGAGGAGCAGGCAGGCAGAGAGAGAGGGGCTCAGGCAGGCAGTGAGCGGTGGATGGCAGGCAAGCAGAGAGAGAGAGAGAGAGAGGGGTGCAGGCAGAGAGAGAGAGAGAGAGGGGTGCAGGCAGAGAGAGAGAGAGAGAGAGAGAGAGAGAGAGGGGTGCAGGCAGGCAGAGAGAGAGAGAGAGGGGTGCAGGCAGAGAGAGAGTGAGAGGGGCGCAGGCAAGCAGGGGGAGAGTGAGAGGGGCGTGGGCAGGCAGGGGGAGAGTGAGAGGGGTGCAGGCAGGCAGAGAGAGAGAGAGAGAGAGAGGGGGACGAAGGCAGGCAGAGAGAGAGAGAGAGAGAGGGGCGCAGGCAGAGAGAGAGAAGGGGCGCAGGCAAGTTGAGAGAAAGGAGCACAGAGAGGCAGGCAGGGAGAGAGAGAGGCGCAGGCAGGCAGAGAGAGAGGGGTGCAGGCAGGCAGAAGGGGGAGAGAGAGAGAGAGACGCAGGCAGAGAGAGAGAAAGAGAGAGAGAGAGGGATGCAGGCAGGCAGAGAGAGAGAGGGGCGCAGGCAGGCAGGGAGAGAGAGAGAAAGAGAGAGGGCGCAGTCAGGCAGAGAGAGTTGCGCAGGCAGGCAGAGAGAGATAGGGGCACAGGCAGGCAGAGAGAGAGAGAAAGAGAGAGGGGCACAGGCAGGCAGAGAGATATAGGGGCTCAGGCAGAGAGAGAGAGAGAGAGTGAGAGAGAGAGAAAAAGAGAGAGCGAGAGAGAGAGAGAGAAAGAGAGGCAGGCGCAGGCAGGCAGAGAAAGAGAGAGAGAGAGAGGGCGCTGACAGGCAGAGAGAGAGAGAGGGGCGCAGACAGGCAGGAAGGCAGAGAGAGGGAGAGGGGCGCAGGCAGGCAGAGGGAGTAGAAAGAGAGGGGGTGCAGGCAGGCAGAGAGAGAGAGGGGGCGCAGGAAGGCAGGCAGAGAGACAGAGGAGGTCGTAGGCAAGCTGAGAGAGAGAGAGGAGCGCAGGCAGGCAGGGAAAGAGAGTGGTGCAGGCAGGCAGATAGAGAGAGAGAGGGGCTCAGGCAGGTTGAGAGAGAGGGGCACAAACAGGCAGGCAGGGAGAGAGAGAGAGGCGCAGGCAGGCAGAGAGAGAGGGGTGCAGACAGGCAGAGAGAGAGAGAGAGAGGGGCTCAGGCAGGTTGAGAGAGAGGGGCACAGACAGGCAGGCAGGGAGAGAGAGAGGGGTGCAGGCAGAGAGAGAGAGAGAGAGGTGCAGGCAGGCAGAGAGAGAGGGGTGCAGGCAGGCAGAGAGAGAGAGAGAGAGAGAGGGGGGCTCAGGCAGGCAGTGAGCGGGGGATGGCAGGCAAGCAGAGAGAGAGAGAGAGGGGTGCAGGCAGGCAGAGAGAGAGAGAGAGAGAGGGGTGCAGGCAGAGAGAGAGAGAGAGAGAGACGCAGGCAGAGAGAGAGAGAGAGAGAGAGAGAGAGAGACGCAGACAGAGAGAGAGAGAGAGAGACGCAGGCAGAGAGAGAGAGACACGCAGGCAGAGAGAGAGAGAGAGAGAAAGAAAGAGAGAGAGAGATGCAGGCAGAGAGAGAGAGAGGAGCAGGCAGGCAGAGAGACAGGGGTGCAGGCAGGCAGAGGGAGAGGGGCTCAGGCAGGCAGTGAGCGGTGGATGGCAGGCAAGCAGAGAGAGAGAGAGAGAGAGAGGGGTGCAGGCAGGCAGCGAGCGAGGAGGGGGTGCAGGCAAGCAGAGAGAGAGAGAGAGGGGTGCAGGCAGGCAGCGAGCGAGGAGGGGGTGCAGGCAAGCAGAGAGAGAAAGAAGGAGGGGCTCAGGCAGGCAGAAAGAGAGAGAGAGGGGCACAGGCAGAGAGAGAGAGAGAGGGCGCTGGCAGGCAGGCAGGCAGAGAGAGGGAGAGGGGCGCAGGCAGGCAGAGGGAGGGAGAGGGGCGCAGGAAGGCAGGCTGAGAGAGAGAGAGAGGCGCAGGTAGGCAGAGAGAGAGGGGGTGCAGGCAGGCAGAGAGAGGGAGAGGGGTGCAGGCAGGCAGAGGGAGTAGAAAGAGAGGGGCGTGCAGGCAGGCAGAGAGAGGGAGAGGGGCGCAGGAAGGCAGGCTGAGAGAGAGAGAGAGGTGCAGGTAGGCAGAGAGAGAGAGGGGCGCAGGCAGGCAGGGAGAGAGAGTGGTGCAGGCAGGCAGAGAGAGAGGGGGACTCAGGCAGGCAGAGAGAGAGAGAGAAGGGGCGCAGGCAGGTTGAGAGAGGGGGCACAGACAGGCAGGCAGGGAGAGAGAGAGAGGCGCAGGCAGGCAGAGAGAGAGGGGTGCAGGCAGGCAGAGAGAGAGAGAGGGGCTCAGGCAGGCAGTGAGCGGGGGATGGCAGGCAAGCAGAGAGAGAGAGAGAGAGGGGTGCAGGCAGGCAGAGAGAGAGAGAGAGGGGGGTGCAGGCAGAGAGAGAGAGACGCAGGGAGAGAGAGACGCAGGCAGAGAGAGAGAGACACAGGCAGAGAGAGAGAGAGAGAGAGAGAGACGCAGGCAGAGAGAGAGAGAGAGAGAGATGCAGGCAGAGAGAGAGAAAGAGAGAGGAGCAGGCAGGCAGAGAGAGGGGTGGAAGCAGACAGAGAGCGAGGGGGGCACATGCAGGCAAGCAGAGAGAGAGAGGCGCAGGCAGGCAGAGAGAGAGGGAGGCAGGTAGAGAGAGAAGGGTGCAGGCAGGCAGACAGAGGGACGCAGGCAGGTAGAGAGAGAGGGAGGCAGGTAGAGAGAGAGGGACACAGGCAGGCAGAGAGAGGGACGCAGGCCGGTAGATGGAGAGGGAGGCAGGTAGAGAGAGAGGGGTGCAGGCAGGCAGAGAGAGGGACGCACGCAGGCAGAGAGAGAAAGGGGTGCAGGCAGGCAGAGAGAGAGAGAAGGAGGGGCGCATGCAGGCAGAGAGAGAGAGGCGCAGGCAGGCAGGGAGACAGAGAGAGGGGCGCAGGCAGAGAGAGAGAGAGAGAGAGAGAGACGCAGGCAGAGAGAGAGAGACGCAGGCAGAGAGAGAGAGAGAGAGAGAGAAGAGAGAGAGAGAGAGAGAGAGAGAGAGAGAGAGAGAGATGCAGGCAAAGAGAGGAGCAGGCAGGCAGAGAGAGAGGGGCTCAGGCAGGCAGTGAGCGGTGGATGGCAGGCAAGCAGAGAGAGAGAGAGAGGGGTGCAGGCAGAGAGAGAGAGAGAGAGAGGGGTGCAGGCAGGCAGAGAGAGAGAGAGAGAGGGGTGCAGGCAGAGAGAGAGAGAAAGAGAGAGGAGCAGGCAGGCAGAGAGAGGGGTGGAAGCAGACAGAGAGCGAGGGGGGCACATGTAGGCAAGCAGAGAGAGAGGGACGCAGGCAGGCAGAGAGAGAAAGGGGTGCAGGCAGGCAGGGAGAGAGAGAGAGGGGCGCAGGCAGGCAGAGAGAGAGGGGGACTCAGGCAGGCAGACAGAGAGACGGGCACAGGCAGGCAGAGAGAGAGAGGGATGCAGGCAGGCAGAGAGAGAGAGGGGGGATGCAGGCAGGCAGAGAGAGAGAGGGGGGATGCAGGCAGGCAGCGAGAGAGAGAGAGAGAGAGAGAGAGAGAGGGCGCAGGCAGGCAGAGAGAAAGAGAAAGAGAGAGGGCGCAGGCAGGCAGAGAGAGAGAAAGACACACATGCAGGGGGGCAGAGAGACAGACTGACAGGGAGAGACTGCCTCAGTGCCAACACCCTGCAGCTTGCAGAAAGGTTAACACTTTGTAGTCTGGTTTGAATGCACATTCGCCTGGGTCTGACACTGAAATCACAGGGGAAGCCCCTGCTGAAGAACACAAACTATGGTCTCAAATAGGGTACTCCCTCCACACCCAAACCAAAATCTGGGTGACCCCTGCTGGACTGGTTTGTGTTCCTTCTTTGCTGCTGCCTATTTTAGTTGATTATGTGCATTATTGTACACACTTGGGCAGGGAGGGAATGGTTAATACTCTGTTACAAACTTGGTGGCACCTGGATTTTCAGAAAGCAGCGAGGAAAAGAGCTGAAGTGTGTTTAACTTGTAAATTTTAATTTGATCTTTCTGTCTTTCACTACACTCTTTCTTACCTTTCTTTCACTAACTCTGTTTGATTGGGCCTGATAACCTCTAGTAAACGGGAATTACACTTTAATGCTTTTCTGTATACACAGTAGGTCAACCACTCCAGCTGCTGAGTATGTACCCATTATCCCCATCCATCCCGAACCCGTTCCAAGTGAGACCTTATGGAGTTTGAGCAACTTGCAGCTTTCTTTCCCCCTGCCTTTGGAACTGCTTAACTGGAAATCAAAGTCACCCTGAAGACAATCCTGTGCTTGGCTCAGTTCACTGTTGTGGGCCTCCTCTCCAGTGATCTCCCAGATGCTGAGATTTCCCATTCCTGATGAAACCCCTGATGATGATTCCCAATTGCTGGAGTCTTCTGCCCCTGTCCTTACTGAACCCGAGGACTATATGTCTGATCTCCAACCACCACCCCTGGCTCTGGGTATAATTCCTCTTTTGCTGATGCCCATAATCTCTGATTTTTAATAAAAAAGGAGGCATTGTGGGAGAATTTGAACAAAATTCATAAAACTGCATGGAAGCCATTTTCTCACAAAGCAATGTTTGCAGAAAAATGTAGCTTGTTAACATAATGCTGTCTGAGCCCTGGCTAAGGAATTCTGTTTTGATCGCCTGACCTTGCAGCTGCGGGCTGTCTCTGCTCCTCAGGCCATTAGACTGTGCTGCTTCATAGAATGATGGATTGGTTCTCTCTGTCCCTTATCGGTAATTCGAGCCTAGCTGGACCTGCAGTATAAGATAACATTCAGGTTTGTAGACATTAAGAAACGTAGGTCTGGACAATGTATGCGAAACTTACGACTGCCCCTCAGTTGTATAATTAATGGAAAGTGGGGCTTGTGATTTACCATAAGACTTGTAACATTCTGTATTACATTAGAATACATTAGACTTTGTTTTGAACTAAGAGGAACTCCCCATGGCAACAAATAAAGCTAGTTAATTGCTCAAGGTCTCCTCTCCTGACGACTTTGCTTTAAACGATTTGACACACGAGTTACTTTGCCCCAACAGTACTAATAGTTACATCGAAGGGAGAGAGAATTCCTCAAGTAGGGCACTCTCAGAATCCTGGGAGACCCCTATTTCTGGTTTACTTCCTAATGAACAAACATTAAGCGTTTATTTATTTCTGATTTTGTTTCATTTTTCTTGTTTGATTCCCTGCTGTGACTACACTCTTGTCTGGATGGGTGACAGGCTGAGATTGTGGGTTGGCTTTCGATTAACTGAATGTTTTCTTGTTCTGGAAGCTGTAAAACAGAAGTCCAGAAAGGTTGAGGACAGACCGACATCTTACTCTGTGGGAACAGGGAGATCAGAGGACAGAGAAATCAGGCCCTGAAATCCGAGCAGACACCAGACTACCGTGTGATCTGTGCTTTGATTAGCAGTGCCAACCCTCTGTCTTTACCGAGCTTCCCATCTGACTCCCCCCTCAATATTCAGGATCCAATCCTTGCCATCCTGAAGCCATGTCTCTGTAAGGAGTCTCAGACCATAATTATTCATTTCAATGTGTGCAGTTACTTCAATCACTTTTGTTACAATGCGGCACACATTCAGACTCACCATGTATTGTTTCAGGTTTTGTGATCTTTATAATCCAGTTTTGATTGCTGGTATATTTACTCTCCTTGTCCCTTTCTTTGTTCTCTGATGTTCATTTTCCACATCACTACATTACTCACCGGCCTTGATTTGGATTGGCCATCATGTCCAGGGACGTGCAGGTTAGGTGGGTGAGCCATGGGAAATGCAGGGTTATAGTTTCACAGTAATAGAAGCAGGGGTAGACCATTTTGCCCATCCAGCCTGCTCTGCCATTCATTAAGATCATGGCTGATCTATCCATTGTCTGAGCTCCTCCTCCCTGCATTGTCCCAATTACCCTTAATTCCCAGACTCAACAGAGATACTCGGCCTTGCAACTGTACTGCTACCTGATAATTTCCGAATTATTACCTAATTATTTACTTGCATGGGAATATTCTTCTCTTTGCAAGGACCTATTGTATACTTATCAGCTACTAACCAACATTGTCCAGACACTGCGTCGCTGGGCAAAGTGACTTAGTTTGCTCAAATTCCTGCAATTAACAGTTTACTAATTGTTAAATGACTGTAACCTATATAATCACACAACTCTCTGT
The DNA here is from genome assembly GCF_047496795.1 of Chiloscyllium punctatum. Lineage (NCBI taxonomy): Eukaryota > Metazoa > Chordata > Chondrichthyes > Orectolobiformes > Hemiscylliidae > Chiloscyllium > Chiloscyllium punctatum. The sequence continues at coordinate 59,921,266 of NC_092774.1, read as the reverse complement.
TTCTCGTCGGAGTGACTTGTGACTATTAGGTCGACTTGGCTCTCCCCGTGAGCTCCCGAATAAACAGTCAATAACTCAAGGTTTGTGAGTCATGATTACGTATCCAATACTTATTGGACTACTACGAGCAAGTCACCCACAGCATAATCCACTTCCATCCCCAACATGGATCAAGAGGCCATCCTTTTTTGCCAGACAAGTGAATGTATCAAGCTCAGGAAACAAAGCCTGTCAAACATTAACAGGCACAGATCTAAACCAACCTTTTCCAGAGTCTGTCCCTTCACCTCGATTGACTTTCTTTTTCCCTCAGCTCCTACAAACTAACAGCTGAACCCAAGGATGAGAAAAGAGAGTGCGGTACTCCCAGATGTTAAACAGAGGAAGGAAGTTGCAGTCTGGACTGAAGCTCAATCTTCATTCAGAGAGAGAGAGGAGCAACAGCAGCTTCAGAAGCTCATGGTCGACGATATCTCATGCTCAGAAGATATTTGGTGGGGGTGGGGGTGTTCTGATTGGCAGGAGGACCAGGCCCCTTCCAGTCCTCCAGGGTTTCCATAAAATTGGTTTCCCCATCCATCAGAACGACGGGGTGCGGGGCCCCATTTCGATCTCACACATGCGCAACATGAACACTGTTCACGGTAAATAGAGCGATATCTGGTTCGCAAGGGATTGTGGGAAGTATAGCAGCCATTAAAAAGATGAACTCAAGGGTCCTTTATGCCGTTTTAACCGTCCTTTTTCATGTGTTGGTGACGAATGCGTCAATAGCTAATCTTTAATCGATTTTCGATTGATACACTGAGTGAAAGACCACAGATGTTTAACTCTCTTTTTCCAGTATAATGCTCTTTATCTGTCCTCAAATAAGGATCAAATCAAAGCCCGACATCTGTTCCTCCTGAACGTTGACTTTTTTTCAATTTGCAGGTTCCATCCCTCCGTTTCAACCATTTATTAAAAGTTACTCATGGTGAATGGGCATCGCTGGATAACCAGCATTTAGTTCCCCTTGAGAAGGTGATGGTGACCCGCCTTCTTCAACTGCTGTGATCCATAATGGTACGGTGACCCACAATGTCCTTAGGGAGTAAATTCCAGGATTTAGACCCAGGGACACTGAGGGAACAACAATATATTTCCAAGTTAAGATGGTGAGTGGCTTGGAGGGGTACTTGCAAGAGGTTGTGTTCCCAAGTATCTGTTGCTCTGGTCCTTCTAGTTAGAAGTGGTTGTTGGTTTGGAAGGCATTTTCTAAGGATCTTTGGTGAATTTCTGTGTTGGGTCTTGTAGATCATACACACTACTGCTTCTGAACAGTGGGGCAGAGGAAGTGAATGTATGTGGAGATGGTGCCAAACAAGCAGGCGACTTTGTCCTGGATGGTATCAAGCTTTTTGAATGTTGTTGAAGCTGCACCCATCCAAGCTGGTGGGAGAGGATTCCATTACACTGCTGACTTTGTCTTGTAGAAGATGGACAGGGTTTGGGGAGTCACTGTATTCCTGACCTGTTGCCTTCTCTTGTTGCCATTGTGTCTGTGATTAGGCTAGTTGAGTTTCTGGGTAAAAACAATGACTGCAGATGCTGAAAACCAGATTCTGGATTAGTGGTGCTGGAAGAGCACAGCAGTTCAGGTAGCATCTGAGGAGCAGTAAAATCGATGTTTTGGGCAAAAGCCCTTCATCAGGAATACAGGCAGAGAGCCTGAAGGGTGGACAGATAAGTGCGAGGAGGATGCGGGTGGGGAGAAAGTAGCATAGAGTACAATAGGTGAGTGGGGGAGGGGATGAAGGTGATAGGTCGGGAGTGGATAGGTGGAAAAGAAGATAGACAGGTAGGACAAGTCATGGGGACAGTGCTGAGCTGGAAGTTTGGAACTGGGGTGAGGTGGGGGAAGGGGAAATGAGGAAACTGTTGAAGTCCACATTGATGCCCTGAGGTTGAAGTGTTCCGAGGCGGAAGATGAGGCATTCTTCCTCCAGGCGTCTGGTGGTGAAGGAGCGGTGGTGAAGGAGGCCCAGGACCTCCATGTCCTCAGCAGAGTGGGAGGGGGAGTTGAAATGTTGGGCCACAGAGCGGTGTGGTTGATTGGTGCGGGTGTCCTGGAGATGTTCCCTAAAGTGCTCTGCTAGGAGGTGTCCAGTCTCCCCAATGTAGAGGAGACCGCATCGGGAGCAATGGATACAATAAATGATATTGGTGGATGTGCAGGTAAAACTTTGATGAATGTGGAAGGCTCCTTTAGGGCCTTGGATGGAGGTGGGGGAGGAGGTGTGGGCACAGGTTTTGCAATTCCTGCGGTGGCAGGGGAAGGTGCCAGGATGGGAGTGTGGGTTGAAGGAGGGCATGGACCTGACCAGGTAGTCATGGAGGGAACGGTCTTTGCGGAAGGTGGAAAGGGGTGGGGAGGGAAATATATCCCTGATGGTGGGGTCTGTTTGGAGGTGGCGGAAATGTCAGCGGATGATTTGGTTAATGCGAAGGTTGGTAGGGTGGAAGCTGATCACCAGGGGCATTCTGTCCTTGTTACAGTTGGAGGGGTGGGGTCTGAGGGCGGAGGTGCAGGATGTGGATGAGATGCGTTGGAGGGCATCTTTAACCACGTGGGAAGGGAAATTACGGTCTCTAAAGAAGGAGGCCATCTGGTGTGTTCTGTGGTAGATCTGGTCCTCCTGGGAGCAGATACGGCAGAGGCGGAGGAGTTGGGAATACAGGATGGCATTTTTGCAGGATGTAAGATGGGAAGAGGTGTAGTCCAGGTAGCTGTGGGAGTCGGTGGGTTTGTAAATAATGTTGGTATCAAGTCGGTCGTCAATAATGGAGATGGAGAGGTTTAGGAAGGGGAGGGAGTGTCAGAGATGGTCCAGGTAAATTTAAGGTCAGGGTGGACTGTGTTGGTGAAGTTGATAAATTGCTCAACCTCCTCACGAGAGCACGAGGTGGCGCCAATGCAGTCATCAATGTAGCGGAGGAAGAGGTGGGGAGTGGTGCTGGTGTAATTATGGAAAATCGACTGTTCTCCATGGCCACAAAGAGACAGGCATAGCTGGGGCCCATATGGGTGCCCATGGCTACCCCTTTGGTCTGGAGGAAGTGGGAGGATTCGAAGGAGAAATTGTTAAGGGTGAGGACCAGTTCAGCCGAACGAATGAGAGTGTCGGTGGAAGGGTACTGTTGGGGACATTCGGAGAAGAAGAAACGGAGGGCTTGGAGCCCCTGGTCATAGCGGATGAAGGTGTAGAGGGATTGGATATCCATGGTGAAGATGAGGCATTGGGGGCCGGTGAAACAGAAGTCTTGGAGGAGGTGGAGGGCGTGGGTGGTGTCTCAAACATATGTGGGGAATTCCTGGAATGGGGGATAGGACAGTGTTGAGATAGGTAGAAATGAGTTCAGTGGGGCAGGAGCATGCTGAGACGATGGTTCGGCCAGGGTGGTCAGGCTTGTGGATCTTGGGAAGGAGGTAGAACCAGGCAGTGCAGGGTTGCCAGACTATAAGGTTGGAAGCTGTGGGTGGGAGATTTCCTGAGGTGATGAGGTTCTGTGTCGTCTGGGAGATGATGGTTTGGTGATGGGGGTGGGGTCATGGTCGAGGGGGTGGTAGGAAGAGGTGTCCTCGAGTTGGCGTTTGGCTTCAGCGGTGTAGAGGTCAGTGCGCCACACTACCACTGCGCCCCCTTTATCTGCTGGCTTGATGGTGAGGTTGGGATTGGAGCAGAGGGATTGGAGGGCTGCGTGTTGTGAGGGTGAGAGGTTGGAGGAGGGGAGGGGGGTAGACAGGTTAAGGCGGTTAATGTCCCGGCGGCAGTTGGAAATGAAGAGGTCGAAAGCGGGTAATAGGCCAGTGCGAGGTGTCCAGGTGGATGCATGTGTGTTCGAGGTGGGCGAAGGGGTCCTCGGAAGGTGGAAGGGAGTCCTGATTGTGAAAATAAGCTCGGAGGCAGAGGCGGCGGAAGAAGTATTTGACATCACGGCATGTATTAAATTCATTGATGCGGGGATGGAGGGGGATGAAGGTGAGTCCTTTGCTGAGGACTGATCGTTCGTCCTCAGTGAGTTTCTGGTCAATGGACAGTGGGGTGTTTAGTGACAGTAACACTGTTGAATATCATGGGGCAGTGGGCAGATTATCTCTTTTGGGGATGAGTCATTGTTTGGCATTGGCATGGCAAACATGTTACTTGTCACTCATCAGCCCATTGGATATTGTTAAGATCTTGTTGCATTTCAAACTGAACTGCTTCAGTTTACGAGGAGTTGTGAATCGTGCTGAACATTGTGCAATTATTGGCAAATATTTCCACCTCTGACCTTATGATGGAGGATGGTCATTGATGAAGATGGTTGAGCCTAAGACACTACCCTATGAATTCCTGAAGAGACATTCTGGAACTGTGATGACTGACCTCCAACAACCACAGCCATCTCTCTATGTGCCAAGTATCCCTGAACAATTCAGATACACAACAATATTTCAAAACTAATTGAAGGAATACATATGAGACACCTCTCTTCTGGGAGTCTCCAGTGCAAGTTTTTCTGTTCCAGAAACAATTTAATAAGTGTTGACTGTCATTAACCTTGTTGATCTTGGCCACACGCAGTGCCCACATCCATTCTCCCCACCACCCACAGCTCCCACTGTCCAATCCCCCCGCCAATAACAGCACCCCTTGACCATTCTCTCTCCATCCCCAGCTTCTTGTCCATTCTCCCTCTATACTTCAAACAACCTGTCCATTCTCTCTCATGCAACCCTCTGCACCCCTGTCATTTCATTCCTCACCCTGTTGCTGTCCTGTCCGTCTGCCCCCATCTATTCTCTCTTACCACACCCTCTGTCCCATTTCTATTCTTCCAGGCCTCCACCATCTCCTCTCTATCCATTCTCTCTCTCTCACTCCCCCCACCATCTGCCACTCCCTGCATCATTCTCTCTCCCCTGTTGTGGGGAAAAACACCAGGCTCGGAGTCAGAATTGAGGTTCAATGATAGAGTTTATTGCACAAGGAAATACCGGGGCTCCGGGGAGAGAAAGACACCAACAGCACATTGTCAGCTGCGAGTCTTCTCTCGACCCGGAGCACACGTCAAGAAACTTTTATACATCTTGTGATACAATCGGTCAGGAATGAGATTATTGTCTTTGTAACATGATTTGTTTATGGTAATCATTGTAGAATTGTTGATAGTGTCGATACAGTCTTTGTCAGTTCCAGCACAGCCTTTGTTAATTTCCGCACAGCCATTGTCAGTTTCAGTGCAGACATTGTCCATTTCAATGTCTGCATGGAAATCCATTGTTGTAGTAATGGGCGCTAATTGCTCTTCCTGAGAAGGGGGATTCCTGCAGCCCTGGCTATTAGCATTTGGTATTGAGTCTGTATCAAGCTGTTAGCACTTCTATAAGAGGTGTTGGCTGGACCCAGACACTTCGGCGGGCAGTGTTCATTACTCATGAGTATTGTCTCCCCCACCCGCCTTAAACTAATTAACTGGGTTCTGAGTCCATTGTGCTGGTATTCTGGTGGCCCCAAGCAGTGTCTGTATCAGCTCTGCGGTTTCTCTCCGTATTGTGATCCAGCGGCCATCTCGTGTGTCAAGTTGGCCAACTGATTGCTCAGTGGCCATCTCGTGTATCCGTGTGCATAGTGTCACCCTGCCCTGTGCCATCTCCCACTTCTTCACCACGCCCACTTTCTTGCCCCCGCCCAGTCTATCAACCCCACTTATTCTCTCTCTCTGTACCCCCTAGTCTCTCTACCCCCACCCTCTGCCCCCGTCCATTTTCTCTCTCTCTGTCCCCCATCCATTCGGTCTCTTTTCTCCCCAGCCCCCACCACACCCGTCCTTTTTTGAGCCTCGAACTAGCTTTGACCGCTGTATCAAGCCCTTCAAAGGACAGAGAGAGAAAAAATAGATGGTGATGACTCTGCTTGGGAGTCGGGAGGGGTGAGAAATGGCTGATCTTCAAAATTGAGAATACCTAAAATGATATATTCAGAAATATTGTTAAAGTCAGAAAGCATGTTCAAGTTTTTAAAAGAACTGCTGAAATCTTTCTGAAACTTTCACTGAAATAAGCACAGTCAGGCCACAGCTCAGGATAGGCTGGAAGGGGCGGATGGCCTAGTCCTAGTCTTGTGAAGTTGGTTCCAACTATCTCGAAATAGCGTCACAGAGCACAGAAACATACCCTTCGGTCTATACCAACCAGATATCCTAAATTAATCTAATGACCAATTTTCCAGTATTTTGCCCCTTATCCCTCTGAATCTGTCCTATTCATATCTCCATCCAGATGCATTTTAAATATTATCATTATACCAGCCTCCACCACTTCCTCTGACAGCTCATTCCATACACGCACCACCCTCTGTGCAAACAGGTTGCCCCACAGAAATCTTTCCCCTCTCACCCGAAACCCATGTACTCCAGTTCTGGTCTCGCCCCACAACCTGGGGAAAAGACATAGAAAAGTTGAGTAGCCAGACAGAATGTAAAAGCAATACAATGTCGAATCACAGCGAAAAATAAATTGTGCCTATACCCCTTTTTTCCTATTGGCATTTGGACTCTTAAAATCTGACAGGAACACCAGCATCCCCAGTGAACATAGTACGCATGTTTTCCAGTGTCAGCACTACAGTGCGCATGCCCACCATCAGCAAAATTTAGGGCACGCTCATCGCTTTCCGCAAAAAATGGCGCGCGACCTTCCTTTGATGGCCCAATGGGGAACCCTGGAGGACCAGAACGAAATTGGTCCTCCTGCCAATCAGAGCCACTGCATTGTCTGAATGCGGAAGTTGGACCACGAGTTTCTGAAGCTGCTACTCCTGCACCTCTCTTTCTGAATCAACATTGAACTTCACCCAGACTGCAAATTCCTTCCTCTGTGTAAGATCTGTGAGTACGGCACTCTCTTTTCTCGCCCCCTTTGGCATTTCTATTTCTTTCCGGAGTTCAATTGTTGACTTGCATCAACTGAAAGGAAACGAAGTGATCCCAGGGAGGGGACAGACTATGGAAACGTGGTCCAGGTCTGTGTCTCAATTGGCAACATAGACAGACAGGAGGCTGGAAGGGCACAGCAAACAAGGCAGCATCAGGAAGTGGAAAAGTCGATGTTTCAGGTGCAAGCCTTCTTCAGGACTGGGGGTGGGTGCTGGGGCAGGGGCAGGGGCTGGGGCTAAAGTGGGGATAGGTGAAGAGAGGGAGAGGGTATGGCCTGATTAGTCAATTGGGGGAACAAATCAGGTTGGTGGCAGGAAGGAGTGGAAATGAGGGGCATGGGTCTGAGAAGGGAGTCGGGGGTGTAAAGGCAGGTTATTTGAAATTGGAGAACTCAATGTTGAGTCCTGCAGGCTGTAGGCTGCCCGGGGGGGAAGATGGGATGTTGTTCCCCCAATTTGCAGTTTGGTTCGTTGTGGTAATAGAGGAAGCCTAAGATGTTCTTGTCAGGAAGGGACTGGGAAGGGGAATTAAAACGGGAGGTCCGGACATCCTCTGCAGACCTGGCTGTGACGCTCGGTGAACTGTTTGCAAAGTTTACGCTCGGTCTCCCCGATGTAGAGAAGACCACAATTTACAAACACGTGGCAAATGCAGTATCTCAATGTGAAGTTATAGCCATTGCTGTGAAACAAAAAGCAGAAAGGAGATGTATTGTTTAAATGGTGATATATTGGGATGTGGAGAAAGTGAGAACTACAGATGCTGAAGATTAGAGTCAAAGTGTGGTGCTGGAAAAAGGCAGTACACAAGGACCAGGAGACTCGACATTTCAGTCCCGAGCACTTCATCAGGAATGATGTGTGGATGTGCAAAGGGGCCTCAGCATCCTTCTACACCAATCAGCGCCAGTTGAGTTCAGAAGTGGGGATATCTTCCTGCAGTTAGGGGGTCATTGAAAATATTCAAGGCTGAGTTCATGTGATTTTTGAACAACAAAGAAGTGGATGTTTCTGGGGGAAGGCAAGAAAATGGTTTTAAGACCAATACAGAACTGTTGTAAAGTTATACAGCATAGAAACAGACCCTTCAGTCCAACTAATCCATGCTGAATATATTCACAAACTAAACTAGTCCCACCTGCCTGTGTTTGGCCCATATCCCTCTGAACATTTCCTATTGATGTACTTATCCAAATGCCTTTTAAACGTTGTTACTGTACCTGCATCCACCACCGTGTCTGGACATTCATTCCACACACAAACCACTCGTAATGTTTAAAACAAAAAGGTGCCCCTCCTGCCTTTTTAAAGTCTTTCTCCTCTCACCTTCAAATTTGCTGCCTAATCTTCATACCCCCACCTTAGGGAAAGGATACCCAGCGGTCACCTCATCTCTGTCCCTTGTGATTTTATAAACCTGTCAGGTCACCTCCAAACCTCCTGTGATCCAGTGAACAAGTCCCAACCTATTCATCTCGATGGTTGTGAATCTGCTGATAATCTGTTGAATGTTGGTGCTGGCTTGAAAGACCAAATGGCCTATTCCTGCTTCCAATTCTCTCACACTGTGTCCAGGACAGCAAGAGAACATAAGACAGCGGAGCAGAAATTGGACCATTCAAGGTCTGCTCTGCCATTCAATCATGGCTGATAGGTTCCTCAGCTACATTTGCCCACTTTGTCTCTGTAACCCTCCGTTGGCTTGATACTCAAGAACATCTCTATCTCAGTATTAAATATCCTCAGTGACCTGGCCTCCACAGCCTTCTGTGGCAGTGAATTCCATAGATTCACCACTCTCTGGCTGAAGACGTTTCTCCTTACCTCCATTCTGAAAGGTCTTTCCTTTACTCTAAGGCTGTGCCCACTGATTCTAGTCTCTCCAACCAATGGAAACACCTTCCCAACTTCCACTCTGTCCAGGCTGTTCAGTATTCTTTGTTTCAATTAGAATGCCCCGAGTGTGGGCCTGTTAATCAGCATGGCCCAGACCCTTTAGGATGAGGTACAGCAGAGATTACGTTGAGCAAACTGAGAATGTCTGGGGTGGAGATTTTCAACTTCAAGGGAATAAGAGAGGAAAGAGAGTTCACTATGAATGAGAATTGATCAGGTGGGCTGATGGGCCAAGGTGTGGCAGTTTAATTTAGAGAAATGTGTGGTTTGCATTTTGATCCAATCCAGGCAGGACTGACACAGTTAAGGGGATGTTGCAGAACAAAGAGACCTTGGAGTGCAGGTTCATAGTTCCTTGAATCACTGGTAGACAGGATAGTGAAGGAGGCATTGGTATGCTTTCCTTTATTGGTCAGAGCAGAGAGTACAGGAATTTGGAGGTCATGTTGGAGCTGTGTAGGACATTGGTTAGTCCACGTTTGGAAGACTACATTCATTTCTGGTCTCCCTGTTCTAGGAAATATGTTGTGAAACTTTGAAAGGGGTCGGAAAAGATTTAAAAGGCTGCTGTCAGAGTTGGAGGGTTCGAGTAACGGGGAGAGGCTGAAATGGCTGGGGATATTTTCCCTAGAGCATTGGAGGCTGAGGGGTGACCTTATAGACTTTCGTAAGGGGAATGGATAGGGTGAATACCCAAGTTACTTTCGCCAAAGTAGAAAAGTCCAAGACTAGAAAGTATATGTTTGAGGTGAGGGGGAATTTTAAAAGGCATTTGGATGGGTACATGAAAAGGAAGGGTTTTGAGGGGTATGAGCCGCATGCAGGCAAATTGGATTAGGTTGATTTAGGATATTTGTTTGGCTGGACAACTTGGACCAAAGGGTCTGTTTCCATGCTGCATGACTCTAATCTTCTTTGGTGAAAGCAGAAGTGTGATTGTGAAGGCTAGAGTTTCAGAACAGCTTTCAAAGATGTTTTGCCCTTAATGGGAGCAGAAGAAGTTACGATGAAATTTTGCATTTGTGAGACAGCAACCGAGTGAGTGGGTACATCTGAGGTTTTGGTGGAAAGTGGAATATCATTGCACTGTGGGGATGAAACTTTACCCTATCCAGTCATTTCTGCTGGTGACTGAAACCAGGCTCAAGATTAGGAGGAGTAAATTTAAGACAGGGATGAGGAGGAACTGCTTTTCCTGGAGAGTAGTGAATCTTTGGAATTCTCTGTCCAAGGAATTAAGGCTAGTTGGGACAATGCAGGGAGGGGAGGACCAGAGACAATGGATAGATCAGCTGTAATCTTAATTAATGGCGGAGCGGCTGGGCGGGCCAAATGGCCTACTCCTGCTTCTATTACTCTGAAACTCTAACCCTGCATTTCCCATGGCTAACCCACCTAACGTGCACCTCCCTGGACATTATGGCCAATCCAAATCAAGACTGGTGAGTAATGTAGTGATGTGGAAAATGAACATCAGAGAACAATTGAAAGGGACAAGGAGAGTAAATGTACCAGCAATCAAAACTGGATTCTAAAGATCACAAAAATTAAAAATGGTGTGTCTGAATGTGTGCTGCATTGTGACAAAAGTGAAGGAATTGACGACACACATTGAAGAGAATAATTGCGATCTGACACTCCCTACAGAGACATGGCTTGAGGATGACAAGGATTGGATCCTGAATATTGAGGGTGTCCTCAAATGGGAAGCTCGGTAAAGGTGGAGGGTTGGCACTGCTAATCAAAGCACTGATCACAGGGTAGTCTGGTGTCAGCTCAGATTTCAGGTCCTGATTTCTCTGTCCTCTGTTCTCTTCTACACCTTCTGGAACAATAAAACATTCAGTAAATCAAGCCCCAACCCACAATCTCCCAGCCTGTCAACCATCCAGGCACAGTGTAGTCACAGCAGGGAATCAAACAAGAAAAATGAAACCAAATTTGAAATAAATAGGTGCTTGTGTTTAATGTTTGTTCATTAGGAAGTAAACCAGAAATGGGGATCTCCCAGGATTCTGATACTGCCCTACTTGAGGAATTCTCTTTCCCCTTATATCTAACTATTAGTACCCAGCTATGATTTACAACAATGCTTACCCCAACAGAAGGCATATAGTCTCAAATAGACAGAGACATACAGGATGGAAATAGACGTTTTCTCTCTCTCATGCGCGTGCACACACATACATTCACTCCCGTGGACTTGTTTGTGTATGTTTGCAGAATTATATTTGCAGAGCTGGGCTAAAATGTCACTTTTTGTTATAAAACTTTAAGTTCTCTTGAGAAGGTGCCTTACAGGTAGTTCTGGGATTTGCATGTTAATAATACCTGCAACCCATTCGAAAAGATGAAAGACTTCACAATCCAGGTTTGTTTAACAGGTCATTTCAGTGGCAGGACACTGTTGTGTTTTTCCATAAATTCTATGTCTTATGACCTTATTCTCCACAACCACCTAATGAAGGAGCAGCGCTCCAAATGCTAGTGCTTCCAAACAAACCTGTTGGACTACAAACTGGTGTTGTGTGATTGTTAACTTTATCCATTTTAGGGGTGATTTCCTATACTAAATTATCTATAGTGCATAGGGATGTGCAGGTTAGGGTGGACTGGCAGTTCTAAATTACCCATAGTGCCCAGGGATGTGTAGGTTAGGTGTATTAGTCAGGAGGATTAATATTGAGCAATGGTTGAGGGTGAGTTACCCTTTGGAGGGTGGGTGTGGACTCGTTGGGCCGAGTGGCCTGCTTCCACACTTGGGATTCTCTGAAGGGAAGGAATTCCTGCAAACTGCAGGGCATCACAATGCGGAAGTGGCCCTGTCAGTTTCAGAGTGAAACTCCCTCCCTCTGGACAACTGTTCATCTTGGGAAGGAGAGGATGGGGGGGAATCTGTTCACTTGTAGCAGCTGGAGTGAATCCAGTGAGGGAGCAGACTCTGCAAACTCTTAATTACTTGGGCCAGGAGAGACGGAAGGATGGGGTGGGGCTGTTTTCCCCAGAGTCTGAAGGGTGACATTACGGACTTTTTATAGAATCCTGAGGGGTATGGATAGGGTCAATACTCAAGGTCTTTTCCTTTGGATGGGGGAAGTCCAGAATGAGAGGGTAATAGGTTTCAGGTGAGGGCGGTGGAGTGGGGGGAGGCATGGGGGGATGTAAAAGAGATTTCAGGGGCAAATTTCTTTTTATGGAGAGGGTGGCGCAGCTATGGAATGAGCTGCCAGAGGAGGTGGTGGGGTCTAGTACAACTTCAACAGTTAAAAAGCATGTGGATAGGCGTATGAATACGAAGGGTTCAGTGGATCGGGGCCAAGTGACGGTACATGCGACTGGAGTCATAGAGATGTACAGCATGAAACAGACCCTTCAGTCTAACTTGTTCTTGCCGAACAGATAGCCAACCCAATTTAGTCCAGGTGCCAGTCCATATTGGGGCCAAGTCTTGGCAAATATGACTAGATTAATTTACGATACCTGGTCAGCTCAGACAAGTTGGGCCAAAAGGCCTGTTTCTGTGCTGTATGACTGATTGTCTTCGGTGAAAGCAGAAGTGTGGTTGTGAAGACTGGACTTTCAGAGCAACTTTCAAAGATGTTTTGCTCTGACTGGGAACAGAAGAGTTTCACTGAGGTGTGTCGGTGTTAATGCCTTGATGTCTCAATTTGCTCCCACCTTCCTGGGGACATTTACCATTTTGGTCCACAAATAGCTGCTTTGCAGGTTATCCCATGAATTGACACACTTGTATTTGCTTCCCAGAATCAGACCTGCTCACTGTCAACTGTATCCCAGTGTTGTGGAGTTATCCAAAATGCAGAGAGATGTCAGTCTTGACGTTTTTGCTTTTCTGCCCCTGTAAGAATCAGCACCTTCAGGGGAATTAGTTAGAGCGGAGTGAGAACAGGTGGGGGGGAGGGGGGTGGGGTGGAAAGAGAGTGGGATTGTGCTTTCAATTTTGTGGAATAACAAAAGAAAAGAATATTCCACAGAAAGTAGAATTCCTTGTTCAGAATTTCTACCCTGCACTGACAGTGATGGCTTTTGTAATCTCTTTTTACAGAGTATTTGAAGATCTGATGACGGAAGTTTCAAAATGAACAGATGAAGGGCTTATGCCTGAAACTCTCCTGCTCCTCAGATGCTGCTTGACCTGCTGTACTTTTCCAGCGCCACACTTTTCGAATCTCACTCACCAGCGTCTGCAGTCCTCACTTTGACGTCAATGTCTGACAGTCACTCAGTCCATCGGGACCACAACAATTTTCAAGTATGATTCTATGAGAAGGAGCAAAGTTTTTTGGTTCCTGTGTCAGTACGTTTTCAGCATCAGTGGGACTGGATGAGAGACCCTACCATTGCAGTGCACTGAGTGTGTAGCCTGAAGCAGTTATACGGTCTGGGAAGAGGAATTCACGGTGGGGAGAGCCTCCGCACATGTTAGTGTGCAGCTGAAGCTTCGGCCATGGAGAAACCAGAGGTATCCCGCCCCGAGGAGAAACCATGGAAATGTGGCGACTGCGGAAAAGGCTTCCGTTTCCCGTCTGCCCTGGAGATTCATCGGCTCAGCCACACTGGGGAGTGGCCGTTCCCCTGCCCTGTCTGCGGGAAGGGCTTCAGCGATTCCACTAACCTCCAGATCCACCAGCGCGTCCACACGGGGGAGAGGCCCTTCAGCTGCCCTGAGTGCGGGAAGGCCTTCAGCAATTCCTCCCACTTGGTGAGGCACCAGCGGGTCCACACGGGGGAGAGGCCGTTCACCTGCTCTCAGTGCGGGAAGGGCTTCATCTGCTCCTACCACATGCTGAGGCACCAGCGGGTCCACACGGGAGAGAGGCCGTTCACCTGCTCTCAGTGCGGGAAGGGCTTCACTTGCTCCTCCCACCTGCGGAGCCACCAGCGTGTCCACACCGGGGAGAGGCCCTTCAGCTGCACCGAGTGCGGGAAGGCCTTCAGGAATTACACTAGCCTGCTGAGGCACCGGCAGCTCCACACGGGGGAGAGGCCATTCCCATGCCACGAGTGCGGGAAGGCCTTCAGCAATTCCTCTGACCTGCTGAGGCACCGGCGGATCCACACAGGGGAGAGGCCCTTCAGCTGCACCGATTGCGGGAAGGCCTTCACCCGCTCCTCCCACCTGCAGAGCCACCAGCGGGTTCACGTGTCTTCGCAGGGGGATTGAAGGAATGACAGCCAAGTGCCATTATCGACTGGACTATCAACCCACTTCTGGGGATTCTGGGTTCGATTCCCACCGCGACAGATGGTGCAATCAGAATTTGGTCATAAATCTGGAGTTCAGAATCTAACAATGAAACTATTTTTGGTGGGATGGGGGTGGAAGAAAACTTCCATCTGATTCACTCAGTTCTTTTTTTAGGGAAGGAAACTGTCATCGTGGGAGAAGAGTCACTCAGTCGTCCCAGCTGCATCCTTTACCCGATCTGGCCTACACGTGACTCCAGACCCACAGCAGTGTGGTTGACTCTACACTGCCCATCCAACGAACTTGGATACAGGATACGGGTTGAAATTGCTGAGTGAGGCAATACTTCCCCCGGGTTAAGGCTGTACCAAGGAAACAATTACAAAGGGACAACTTGGTGGTGACCAATAATGAAGAAAGTGAGGAGTTGCAGGGGATGTGTGCACTTTGACCTTGAGCTGTTTTTTAAAAAAATGCTACTTTTTCTATGCCTTTCTGCTGGGAGATTCTGAAGCTGTAACAAAGTTGGGTCATAATAAAGATTATCTGAACTTCACGCTGAGCTCAGACTCTCATTGAGAGCTTTGAACTGCAACAGGTTTTTGTTTTAAAACTGCTCATTTCTTTCAGGTGAAAGTGACAACTGCTGATGCTGGAGATCAGAATCAAGATGAGAGTGGCGCTGGTAAAGCACAGCAGGTCAGGCAGCGTCCGAGGAGCAGGAAAATCGACATTTCGGGCAAGGTTGATTTTCCTGCTCCTTGGATGCTGCCTGACCTGCTGCGCTCATTTCTGACAGCTTCCTGGACGATGTTTCCAATGTTGTGTATTGGTTCCAGCAGTCACTGAGTAGCCAGTATTGTTAGAAATTGTAAATTTTTCAGGAGTGCAGGTACTGCATCATCCCATTGTCATTATACAGTTTCCTGGTAGCACTGGGAGGTGTGGGCTGTGTCCACTGGAAACGATGTGGAGCTGCCGGTGTTGGACTGGGGTGGATAAAGTTAAAAATCTCAGAACACCAGGTTATAGTCCAACTGGTTTATTTGGAAGCACGAGCTTTCGGAGCGCTGCTTGGTATGTTTGTGGAACAGGATCATCAGATAGAACCACCCGATGAAGGAGCAGCGCTCCGAAAGCTAATGCTTGCAAATGAGCCTGTTGGAGTATCACCTGGTGTTGTGTGAATTTTAACTTTGCACACCCCAGTCCAACACCGGCAACGCCAAACCGGGTACATAGTTCTTTGAAAATTGCATAATTGGGAGACAGGGTGGTGAAAGTGACGTTCAGCACACTTGCCTTCATTGTTCGCACCGTTCAGTGTAGGAGTTGGGACATCATGTTGTGGTTGTACAGGATATTGGTGAGACCGCTTTTAGAGTGCTGAGTACACTTTTGGTCGCCCTATTAACGACCACAGGTTGACAGGTTACTTTATTTCGATTTATAAAATCATGGGTGGTGCAGGAAAGGTAAATATCACAGGGGGGGAAATAGTGAATCTGCCCTTTTTTACTTAAATTCTAAAATGTCCAAATACCATCAGTGACAGCAGCGTCGCCAGAGATAATAATGCTCATGCTCCTCGCTGCACGCAACACACGCTTCACGACTTCCTTTTGGTGGGCCACTCAGAAGCCCTGGAGGACCGGAAGCGGACTGTCCTCCTGCCAATCAGAGCCTTCCTGTGGTCTGAATGCAGAAGTTGGAACACTAGCTTCGGAAGCTGCTGCTGCTCTCCCTGAATGAAGATCGAGTTTGCTCCAGGCTGCAACCTCCTTACTCCGCCGGTACGCCACTCTCTTTATCAACTCCTTTTTCATTTTTTTCATGCTGGGCTTCAATTTTTGACTTGCAGCAACCGAACAGAAAAGGAAATTAATCCACGGAGTAGACAGAATCAGGAAAAGGTTTTCATAAACAGAAAGTGGTTCATGTATGGAATGAATGTCCCGAGGAAGTCGTCGATGCACGTTTCGATGCAACCTTTAAAAGACATTTGGATAAGTACATGAATAGGGAAGGTGCGGAGGGATATGGGGCAAACACCAGCAAGTGGCACTAGTTTAGGTTGAGAACATAGCACGGAATACTTCGACTGAAGGGTCAGTTTGTGTGCTATCTGACTGTAACTGTTCTGTTGTGGTCTGAAAATCATTTTCTTGCCTTCCACTTTAAACGTTGTTACTATACTTGCATCCAACACGTAAACCACTCAAACAAAGCCACCTCATGTACACAACATAAAAATCTACACTTTGATGTTCAAAAATCAGATGAACTCAGCCTTGAATATATTCAATGACCCCCCTAACTGCAGGAGGACATCCCCACTTCTAATATATCACTTGCCTTACTGATTGCTTGCCGCACCTGTCTGACAACTGGCAGTGACTGGTGTAGAAGGACGCTGAGGCCCCTTTGTCCATCCACACATCATTCCTGATGAAGGGCTCATGCCTGAAATGTCAACTCTCCCGCTCCTCAGATGCTGCCTGTCCTGCCGTGCTTTTCTAGCACCACACTCTTAGACTCTGATTCCAGCATCTGCAGGTCTCACTTTCTGTACATCGGATGCTGAGGGTTAACCTTTATAAGGGTCAGTGAGTCAATACCCAAGGTTTTTTCACCAGGATAGGAGAGTCCAGAACTAAAATGCATAGCTTTTAGGTGAGTGGGGAAAGGGACATGAGGGGCAACCTTTTCACACAGAGTGGTACATTTATAGAACTGTCAGAAGAAGTGGTGGAGGCTGGAACAAGTGCAACGTTTAAAACCCATCTTGATGTGTAAATGAATAGGAAAAGTATGGAGGGATATGGGCCATGTGTAGACAATTGAGACAAGATTAGTTTAGGATATCTGGTCGACACTGACGAGCTGGGCTGAAGGGTCTTTTTCTGTGCTGTAATACTCAAATCAAAATACTGGGAGCAAAAGAGGTTATAATGAAGTCTTTCTTTTATGAGACAGCAACTGAGTAAGGGAGTACATCTGAGATTTTGGTGCACAGTGGAAATTCATTGCACTGTGGGGATGAAGCCATACCCTATCCAATCATTTCTGCTAGTGAATGAGACAAGGCCTCAAGGTGAGGGGGAGTAAGTTTAGGATAGTGATGAGGAAGAACTGTTTTTCCCAGAGAGTAGTCAATCTACGGAATTTTACCCACCTAACCCACACATCCCTGGACACTGTGGGCAATTTAGCACGGCCAATCCAAATCAAGGCCGGTGAGTAATGTAGTGATGTGGAAAATGAACATCAGAGAACATAGAAAGGGACAAGGAGAGTAAATATACCAGCAATCAAAACTAGATTCTAAAGATCACAAAAATTTAAACTAAAAATTGTGTGTCTGAATGTGTGCTGCATTGTAACAAAATTGACTGCACAAATTGAAGAGAATAATTATGATCTGAGACTCCTGACAGAGGCATGGCTTCAGGATGACAAGGATTAGATCCTGAACAGAGAGACATTAGTTAAATGGGAAGCAAGGTAAAGTTAAAGGTAGAGGGTTGGCACTGCTAATCAAAGCACTGATCACAGGGTGGTCTGGTGTCAGCTTGGGTTTCAGGCCCTGATTTCTCTGTCCTCTGTTGATCGCCCTGTTCCCACAGACTAAGATGTCGATCTGTTCTCAGCTCTTAAAGAAGTAAACCAGAAACAGGGGTCTCCCAGGAATCTTACACTGCCCTACTTGAGGAATTCTGTCACCCTTACATCTATTAGTACCCAGCTATGATTTCCAATAACATTTACACCAACAGAAATAAAGCATCTGTTATCAAATAGGCATAGAGCACAGAAATAGACTTTTTCTCCATCTCATGCACACATGAGATAGATCATCCACGGGGGTGAGTTTGTATTTGCAGCATGACGTTTGCAAATACATTCTACTTTGCTCAAAGACTGCACAATCTGCAGGCAGTCAATACATGTAATATTTTGTAAATTCCACTTTGACAATAGATAATGGGCCCACTACTTTTTGTCATTTATATAAATGATTTGGATGTGAGCATAAGTGGTATAGTTAGTAAGTTTGCTGATGACACCAAAATTGGAGATGTAGTGGACAGCGAAGGAGGTTACCTCAGATTACAATGGGATCTTGATCAGATGGGCCAATGGGCTGAGAAGCGGCAAATGGAGTTTAATTTAGATAAATGTGAGGTGCTGCATTTTGGGAAAGCAAATCTTAGCAGGACTTGTACACTTAATTGTAAGGTCGCAGGGAGTGTTGCTGAACAAAGAGGTCTTGGAGTGCAGGTTCATAGCTCCTTGAAAATGCAGTCACAGGTCAATAGGAAGCATTTGGAAAAGCTTTCCTTTATTGGTCAGAGTATTGAGTACAGGAGTTAGGAGGTCAGGTTGCGGTTTACTGGACATTGGTTTGGTCGGTGTGGAGTTTTTGGGCCGAGTGGCCTGCTTCCATACTGTGGGGATTCTCTGAAGAGGAACGGACTTTTGCAAACTGTGCAAGGCAAAGCAGGCATGTTGCGAGGGCTTGCTGCTGGCCTTGCCCCGCCTCATGCTCCTTCCCCCTCTTGCCCACCCCTTGTTGGCGTCACAATGGCCCTGTGAATTTCGGAGTGAAGGTTGCTCCCTCTGGGCAACTCTTCATCCTGGGAGGGAGAGAGAGGGGGAAGGGTGGGGCGATGTCTGTTCACTTGATGCAACTGGAGTGAATTGAGGGAGGGAGCAGACTCTGAAAACTCAGATATGTGTCTTAATTACTCGGCTGTGGAGGGATGGAAGGATAAAGGAGGTGGAGTAGATCTCTTTTCTGTTTTTACTTTGTCTTTTCTTTTCTACCCTGGTCTGAAAGGGTTGACTTTTGTAATCTCTTTTTACAGAGTATTTGAAGATCTGAAGACAGAAGTTTCAAGATTAACAGATGAAGGGCTGAGGACTGAAATGTCGACTCTCCTGCTCCTCGGATGCTGCCTGACCTGCTGTGTTTTTTCAGCATTGCACATTTCAACACTGACTCTCCAATGTCTGCAGTCCTCACTTTGACGTCTGACTGTCACTCAATCCATTGGGACAGCAAGGATTTTGGACTATGATTCTGTGAAAAGTAGCAAAGCTTTTTGGTTCCAGTCTGACTGTTTTCAGCATCAGTGGGACTGAATGAAGACCCTACTGTTGCAGTGCACTGTGTGTGGAGCCTGAAACAGTTATACGGCCTGGACAGAGGAATTCACGGCGTGGAGGGGCTCTATACGTGTTCGTGTGCAGCAGAAGCTTCAGCCATGGAAAAACCAGAGGAATCCCACCCCGTGGAGAAAAGATGGAAGTATGTCGACTGCGGGAAAGGCTTCCGTGTTCCATCTGCCCTGGAGACTCATTGGCGCAGTCACACCAGGGAGAGGCCATTCTCCTACCTCAGGTGCAGGAAGACCTTCAGCACTTCATCCCCTCTGCTGGCCCCACCAGCAGGTCCACACGGGAGAAGAGGCCCTTCAGCTGCACCGAGTGCGGGAAGGGCTTTACCCAGTCCTCCCACCTGTGGAAGCACCAGCGAGTTCACGTGCCACTGCAGGGGAATTGAAGGAGCGACGGCTCAGTGCCATAATCAACTGGACTGTCAACCCAGTTTAGGGGACTCCCGGGTTTGAATCCCGCTGTGGCAGATGGCGGAATTGGAATACGGTCAGAAATCTGGAGTTCGGAATCTATCGTTGAAACCATTTTCAGGGGATGGAGGGAGGTGTGGTGTTGGGAGAAAACCCCCATCCGATTCACTAACATCCTTTTTCGTGAAGGAAACTGCCGTTGGGGGAAAAAGAATCACTCAGTCATCCCAACTGCATCCTTTACCCAGTCTGGCCTACGTGTGACTCCAGACACGCAGCAGTGTGGTTGACTTTACACTGCCCCAGAACAGGCAAATGCACGGAGAGAAGCTTACTTGGAGACATGAAATGGGTTCAAATTGCTGAGTGAGGCAGTATTTCCTATGGGTTATGGTTGTACGAAGGATCCAATTCCAAAGGATTCCTGCTGCACTTTTCCAGCAACACATTTTCAGCTCTGATCTCCAGCATCTGCAGTCCTCACTTTCTCCTCCAATTACAAAGGGACAACTCTGTACTGACCAATAGTTAAGGAAGTGAGGTGGCGGGTGGGACGGGGCAGGAGTGTATGCGCTTTGATCCTGAGCTGTTTAAAAACAAAATCAACTACTCTTTCTCTGCCTTTTTGCTGGGGGGGATCTGAAGCTGTAACAAACTTGGGTCACAATAAAGGTTACCTGAACATACTGCCAGGCTCAGGCTCTCATCGAAAGCTTTGCGCTCCAAGCGGTTTTTGTTTTAAAGCTGCTCATTTCTTGCAGACTCCTGCATTGAGTTTCTAATGTCGTGTATCAGATGAAGCAGTGAATTACTAGCTAATATTGTTAGAAATTGTAAATTTTTCAGGAGTGCAGGCACTGCATCGTTTCATCGGCAGATTATTGGAGGACGGCGAGGTGTGGGATGTGTTCACTAGAAACGAGGTGGTGGAGGTGCTGGTGTTGGACTAAGTTGGACAAAGTTTAAAAATCACAACACTGGGTTATAATTCAACAGGTTAATTTGGAATCACTACTTCATCGGGAAGCTGTGGTGCAGGATCAGAAGACACAGTTTATAGTAAAAGGTCTCAGTGTCATGCAACTGATTTCATATATTTATCAAATGTACATTGCTGTTAAGTCTTTCATCTTTTAGAATGGGTTGCAGGTTTTAGTTCATTAATGCGTACATCCCAGAGCTACTAATAAGTCATATTCTAGAGATCATTTAAGGTTTTATTTTTAAACTGGTGACATCTCAGCCCAGACAATGCATGAAAGTTGTGTCAGTATCCCAATCTTAAATCGGACTGGTTCTTTTTCCAAACTTGGAATTTATAAAATATTACATGGATTGACTACCTGCATGTTGTGCGCTTTTTCTGCTAAATTGAATATATCTGCAAATTCAAATTCACCCCATCGTTATATGTGTGTGTGTATGAGAGAGTGCATGTATGATGGAGGGGAAGCCTGTGAGAGGGGAAGTGTGTTGGGGGCGGTGTATGTCTGAGAGAGAGTGTGTGTGTATGAGAGGGGTATAGATAAAAGTGAGGGATTGCATTTTCCTAAAATAAGGAAGGGTAGGGCTTATACAGAGGGATATGGGGGTGGGGGGGGGGGGGTTCAGGTACATACTTCATTGAAAGTTGCAGCACTGGTTGGAAGGGTGCTTCAGAAGGCATTCAGCACACTTACCATTTGTTCACACCCCATTGAATAAAGGAGCTAGGACATCACGTTGAAGTTGTACAGGATGTTGGTGAGGCCACTTGTAGAGTATTGAGAACGCTTCTGGTGGCCCTGTAATAGGAAGAATACTATTACAGAGGGTTCAGTAAAGATTTACCAGGATATTACCAAGACTGGAGGGTTTGAGTTATAAGGAGAGGCTGAGACTCTTTTCACTGGAGCACAGGAGGTTGAGGGGTGACCTCATTTGGGATTTATAAAATGAGGGTTATAGGGAAGATGAACATCAAAAATAACGAGGAGCGTGCGCGGTTATGCCAAGTGACGAAGGGAGAAATCGTGGCAATTGGACACTTTAAATCCGTCAGGAACAGCATCTCCATACAGCATAGTGCGCATGTCAGGTGAGGTGCCAGAAGACTGGAGGTTGGCTAACGTAGTGCCACTGTTTAAGAAGGGTGGTAAGGACAAGCCAGGGAACTATAGACCAGTGAGCCTGATGTCGATGGTGGGCACGTTGTTGGAGGGAATCCTGAGGGACAGGATGTACATGTATTTGAAACGGGGTAAGGACTGATTAGGGATAGTCAATGTGGCTTTGTGCGTGGGAAATCATGTCTCACAAACTTGATTGAGTTTTTTGAGGAAGGCAGAGCAGTAGATGTAATCTATGCGGACTTCAGTAAGGCGTTCAACAAGGTTCCCCATGGGCGACTAATTAGCAAGGTTAGATCTCACGGAATACAGAGAGAACTAGCCATTTGGATACAGAACTGGCTCAAAGGTAGAAGGCAGAGGGTGGTGGTGGAGGTTTGTTTTTCAGACTGGAGGATCTCCACTGTGACCAGTGGAGTGCCAGAAGGATCGGAGCTGGGTCCTCTACTTTTTGTCATTTACATAAATAATTTGGATGCGAGTATAAGAGGTACAGTTAGTAGGTTTGCAAATGACACCAAAATTGGAGGTGTAGTGGACAGCAAAAGGGGTTACCTCAGATTACAACAGGATCTTGACCAGATGGGCCAATGAGCAGAGAAGTGGCAAATGCAGTTTAATTCAGAAAAATGTGAGGTGCTGTGTTTTGGGAAAGCAAATCTTAGCAGGATCTTATTCACATAATGATAAGGTCCTAGGGAGTGTTGCTGAACAAAGACACCTTGGAGTGCAGGTTCATAGCACCTTGGAAGTGGAGTCGCAGGTAGTTAAGATAGTGAAAGCGGCATTTGGTATGCTTTCTTTTATTGGTCAGAGTATTGATTACAGGAGTTGGGAGGTCATGCGGCGGCGGTACAGGTCATTGGTTAGGCCACTGTTGGAATATTGCGTGCAATTCTGGTCTCTTTTCTATTGGAAACCTGTTGTGAAACTTGAAAGGGTTCAGAAAAATTTACAAGGATGTTGCCAGGGTTAGAGGATTTGCAGTAGAGGGAGAGGCTGAACAGGCTGGGCTGTTTTCCCTGGAGTGTCAGAGGCTGAGAGGTGACATTATAGAGGTTTACAAAATTATGAGGGGCATGGATAAGTTAAATAGACAAAGTCTTTTCCCTTGGGTTGGGAGTCCAGAACTAGAGGGCATAGGTATAGGATGAGAGGGGAAAGACGTAAAATAGACCTATGGGGCAAGGTTTTCACACAGAGGTGGTACATGTATGGAACGAGCTGCCAGATGAAGTGGTGAAGGCTGGTACAATTGCAACATTTAAGAGGCATTTGGATGGGTATATGAATAGGAAAGGTTTGGAGGGATATGGGCCGGGTGTTGAGGGGTGGGACTAGATTGGGTTGGGATATCTGGTCAGCATGGACGAGTTGGACCGAAGGGTCTGTTTCCATGCCGTACATCTCTATTACTCTATGCTGGTTCAGCAAAAGCCGCACATGCTCTTCGCTGTCTGCAGAAACAGCGTGAACCCTTCTTCAAATGGACCAATGAGAAGTCAGACAAGGAGCCTGATCCTCCTGCCAATCAGAGCCCTCGCTATTTTCTGAATGCAGAAGGTGGACCATGAGCTTCTGAAGCTGCTGCTGCTCCTCCTCCTCTCCGAATGAAGATCAAGCTTGACCTCAGACTGCAACTTCCTTCCTCTATCCACCATCTGAGAGTACGGCACTCTCTTTTCTTAACCTCTTTTCCATTTCAATTTTTTCATTCTGGGGTTAAATTGTTGACTTGCAGCAAATGAAAAGAAAGCAACTGAACCCAGGGAGGGGACAGAGTCGGGAAACGTTGGTCCAGGTCTGTATCTCATTTGGCAAACGCAGTCCCACAGTGTGAAGTTATAGTCTCGGTTATGAAAAAATAACTGCCGAAAGGAGGTGTGTTGTTTAAATGGTGATATATTGGGATGTGGAGAAAGTCAGGACTGCAGATCCTGGAGATCAGAGTTGAAAAGTGTGGCACTGGAAAAGCACAGGAGGTCAGACAGCATCCAAGGAGCAGGAGAATCGACGTTTCAGGCATAAGCCCAGTATCAGGAATGATGTGTGGATGTAAAAAGTGGCCTCAGCATCCTTCCACACCAGTCACCGCCAGTTGTCAGACGGATGCAGCAAGTAATCAGCAAGGCAAGAGGTGTATTAGTGAGAGGAATTGAGTTCAGAACTCTTCCTGCAGTTAGGGGGTCATTGAATCTATTCAAGGCTGAGTTCATCTGATTTTAGAACAACAAAGAAGTGGATGTTTATGGGGGAAGGCAAGTAAAATGATTTTAAGACCAGTACAGAACAGTTACAGAGTCATACAGCACAGAAACAGAGCCTTCAGCCCAACTAGCCCATGCTGACTATATTCACAAACTAAACTAGTCCCACCTGCTTGTGTTTGGCCCATATTCCTCTGAACCTTTCCTATTCATGTACTTATCCAAATGTCTTTTAAACGTTGTTACTCAACCTGCATCCACCATTTCCTCTGGACATTCATTCCACACACAAACCACTCTTAAAAAAAGGTGCTCCTCATATGTTTTTAAATCTTTCTCCTCTCACCTTAATTTGCTCTCTAGTCTTGAAATGACACATGCCATTCACCTTATCTTTGCCCCTCATAGTTTTGTTAACCTCTATAAAGAGAACAAAGAACCTTACAGCACAGGAACAGGCCTTTCAGCCCTCCAAGGCTATGCTGATCGAGATCCTCTAAACCTGCCGCCTATTTTCTAAGGATCTCTATCCCTCTGCTCCCTGCCCATTCATGTCTCTGTCTAGATACATCTTAAATGCGCTATCGATCCCACCCCTACTGCCTCTGCTGGCGATGCATTTGAGGCGCCCACCACCCTCTGTGTGAAGGATTTTCCATGTATATCTCCCTCAAACCTTTCCCCTCTTACTTTGAACTCGTGACCCCTAGTAATTAAGTCTTCCCCTCTGGGGGAAAAAAATTCTTCCTATCCACCCCTATTTACAACCCTCATGGTTTTATAGGCCTCAATCAAGTACCCCCTCCCCCCCAACCTCCTCCTCTTCCCAACTCTCCAATCTATATTCTGCTGTATCGTCTGACAGTCCCCTTCACTATCTGATAGTCCATCAATCTGAGTGTCATCTGCAAACTTGCTCATGAGGCACCCGACACCTTCACCTTTCAACCTCCTGTGCTCCAGTGAAAAAAGTCCCAGCCTACCCTTCAATAGGTGTGAATTCTGTCTGTGTCCCAATGTCAAGTCAGCCTGACATTTTTGATAGAAAAGCTCTGCATTTAAATTACGTTCTTGAGAAAGTTACTTGAAACAGGTTCTGGGATTAACGTACCAAAGAACAGAACCCAATTCGAAAAAAGTTGGAAGATTTAATTTAAATTGTTTAATGTATCACATCTCCATGACACTGGACTCCTTTAGTCTAATCATGATCTTATTCTCCACAACCACCTGATTAAGGAGCAGCACTCGGCAGCACCGCTATCTCACAGTGAAGAGACCCAGATTCAATTCCCGCCTCGGGCAACTGTCAATGTGTGTTTTGCACATTCTCCCCGTGTCTGTGTGGGTTTCCTCCGAGTGCTCCAGTTTCCTCCCACTGTCCAAAGATGTGCAGGTTAGGTGAACTGACCATGCTAAATTGCCCGTAGTGTTAGGTGCAAGGGTAAATGTAGGGGAATGGGTCTGGGTGGATTGCTGGGAGGGTCGGTGTGGACTTGTTGGGCTGAAGGTCCTGTTCCACACTCTAAGTAATAAAATCTAAAATAAATCTAATCACTCCGAAAGTTAGTGCTTCCAAACAAACCACGTTATGGCAGCAGCGGGAGGTGTGGACTATATTCACTAAAAACAATGAAGCAGTTAGGTAACACACTGGAGAGTGAAGGGTGTATAACATGACCTCCCAACTCCTGAACTCAATGCTCTGAGGATTCAAGGAAAGCAAACTAAACGCCTTCTTCACTATTGTGTCCACCTGAGACTCCACTTTCAAGGAACTATGAACCTGCACTCCAAGGTCTCTCTATTCTGCAACACTTCCCTAAACTGTGTCAGTCCTGCGTGGATTGCTTGACCAAAATGTAAACCTCTGATTTCTCTAAATTAAACTCCAATTGACTCTCTTTGGCTCATCAGCCGAGCCCGTATATTCAAATTTATAGTGAACTCTTTCCTCTCTTATTCCCTGGAAGCTGAAAATCTCCATCCCACACTCTCTCCCTCCATTTTCACTTTACTGAAAGCGGAAGAACGGGATTGAGAAACTGATCAGCCACGAATGAATGGAATGAGCAGACCTGATGGGCTGAATGGCCTAATTTCTGCTCCTTCGTCTTGTGTGGTCTGTTGCTGTCCTGGACACTGAGAATTGGGACTAGCATTGAACAGATAATGACTGGATATGGATCTACCTTCATCTGGGCAGATATGCTGGGACTATTTCACTGGACAATCGGAAGTGGAGAGGTAACCTTATCAAGGTTTATAAAATCACAAGGGGAGAGATGAGGAGAACAGTGGGTGTCCTTCCCCGAGGGTGGGGGTTTCAAGATTAGGGAGCAAATTTTTGACGGTGAGAGAGGAGAAAGAGATTTTCAAAAAAAAGGTCGATGGGCACAATTTTTTTAGACAGAGTGGTTCACGTGTGGACTGAATGTCCAGAGGAAGTGGTGGATGCAGGTACAGTAACAACGTTTAAAAGACATTTGGATAGGTTCATGAATAGGAAAGGTTTGGAGGGATATGGGCCAAACACTGGCAGGTGGGACTGGTTTAGTTTGAGAACACAGTCAGTATGGACTAGTTGGACTGAAGGGTCTGTTTCTGTGCTGTATGGCTCTGTAACTCGGTCCTATACTAGTCCTATAACCATTTTCTTGCCTTCCTCGTAAACATCCATAAAAGGCCAAGTGGACTTCCCAGTCTCAACCCATTTTAAAGTCCTTTCCCACTCCCTTTCTGACATAACCATCTTTGGCTTCCTCCATTACCACAACAAACCAACCACAAATTGGAGAAACAAGACCTTATCTTCCGTCCGAGCAGTCCACAGCCCGGAGAACTCAACACTTAGTTGTTCAGTTTCAAATAACCCCCCTTTCCATCACAAACTCCCTTCCCAGGCCCTCCCCTCCTTTCTAACTCCTCCCTGACACCAACTAGATTCCTTCCTCCCATTCACCAACCAGGTCGTACCCTCTACCTGTCTCCACCTATCCCCACTTCATCACCCTGCTCCCAGTACACCCTTGTTCCACAGCTCTCCCTATACCCACCCCCAGTCCTGAACAAGGGGTGCACCAGATACCTCGACTTCTCCACCTCCTGATACTGCCTGGCTTGCTGCATTCTTCCAATCTCCTGCCTATCTATTTTGCCAATTGAGACAAAGGCCTGGACTAACTTTTCCAAGTCTGTCCCATCGTTGGATTCACTCCTATTCCTTTCAGTTGCTCCAAGTCAACAATTGTTCCCTAGAATGAAACGTAAATGGAAAAGGGGGTGAGAAAAGAGTGCCGTACTCACAGATGTTGGACAGAGGAAGGAAGTTGCAGTCTGAGGTGAAGCTCAATCTTCAATGAGAGAGAGGAGGAGCAGGAGCTTCAGAACCTCATGGCCCAACGTCCGCATTCACCAATAGGGGAGCTCTGAATGGCAGGAGGACAAGTCTCCTTCTGGTCCTCCAGTGCTCCTTATTTGTCCATCAAAAGTAGGTTTTGCCCCTTTTCTGCCGACAATGAGGAACATGCCCAATGTTTTGGTGACACTGGTGCCCTGCTTGTTGACATTGAGGAGTTTACACAATATGCTCTGTGGCGATCCTGGTGTGATTGACAAATCTTAAATGTCTAAATGTCTATCGGAGAACAAAAAGGGTAGAGCCATAATTATTTTCCCCATATGGCTTGATATTTTATTGCTTTTGCATTTGTGTGGCTGCTCAATGTTTTTATGTCTTTTCCGCAGTGTTGGGGTGAGATTCACAACTAGAGGGCATAGGTTTAGGGTAAGAGCAGAAAGATATAAAAGGTACCTAAGGGGCAACATTTCCATGCAGAGAGTGGTGCATGTATGGAATGAGCTGCCAGAGGAAGTAGTGGAAGCCGGTATAATTACGGCATTTAAAAGGCATCTGGATGGGTATATGAATAGGAAAGGTTTAGAGGGATATGAGCCAAGTGCTGACAAATGCGACGAGATTAATTTAGGATATCTGGTTGACATGGACAGGTTGGACCGAATGGGCCTGTTTCCGTGCTGTACATCTCTATGACTCTAAATAATATAAAGTATATTTTACCAAATAACAAACTATACCCAGTTAAAAATCACAACACCAGGTTATAGTCCAACAGGTTTAATTGGAAGCACACCAGCTTTCAGAGTGACACTCCTTCATCAGGTGATTAAACCTGTTGGACTATAAACTGGTGTTGTGTGATTTTTAACTTTGTACACCCCAGTCCAACACTGGCATCTCCAAATCATAACTATATCCATATTAACAAGGTTTAGTACACCACATACTTGACCAACCATTCTCAACAGGTCCTGCCCCTTCAATGACTGAGGAACATAGACATGCTGGTACATAATCTCCTTCACTAGTATTTACACACTACCCTAGGGAATTGCACAAGTAACAGCAAAGAGTAAACAGCACAAGGATTAAACAAACAGTGAGGGGGGTAAACAGCACAAGGATGAAACAAACAGTGAGGGGGGTAAACAGCACAAGCCCCAGTAAAATCAGATGGAAAGTGAGTGTAAAATGTGACTATGACAGGACAGGCCCCACATTCCTTCCCCTCCGTCCCCCCCCCCCCAACCTGCCTCACCTTTCACCTCCCGGGCCCAGTACCTTCCAGGTGGCCCCAGAGTTGACACAGGGGCCGCCCCACGACCAGTAGAACTCCACCACCCAGGCGGCCGACGGGTTCCCAAACAGGCCCTTAACCCCATCCGCCTCCAGAATGGTCACCGGCTCCTGCCTGCTGTACAGCCGGGCGGTGTGGCCGTGACACAGCAGCTGCACCAGGAAGGCGGCGGTGCCCAGTGACGGGTGTCTGCCCCGGGGCCGCACGGCGCCATTTTCCTAACGGCCGCCCCTTCCCCGCTCGAGCGACTTCTCCTCCCAACCGCCTTCACCCCCGCGTGACGTCAGCTCAGGGGGATGGGCGGGGCCGGGGGAGCCTCACCGTCACCAAGCAACAGCCACCTCGCGCTACAACTGCTCATTCACAAAAACAAACTCTCCTGTCTCGCTCTGCAGCTGCAGGGGGGACACTACCACGTTTCGAGGAGCCCTGTCTACATTGGGAAAGCTCACGGCTCAATTTAAACAGATATCCCGACATATAACGGAACGGCGTCATATCTAAAGGGGGAAATCTGCATTTTAAACGGACGTGGACATTTTAATGGGTATTTCTGCAAATAAAGACGTTTAAATGGACGAGATTACATTTCAAAGGGATGTGGGCACATTCAAAGGGATATCTTAATATGTAAAGTCACGCAGTTATATCTAAGTAAATCTACCATTGGTGGGTCCACATGGGGGAGATATCGTTCAGTTGCCCGAAGTGCTGGAAGGCCTTCAGCAATTCCTCAGCCATGCTGAGGTACCAGTCCGTTCACACCGGGGAGAAGACGTTCTCCTGTCCGAGTGTGGGAAGTGCTTTACCCGCTCCTCCACACTGCTGAAGCACCAGCTGGTCCACACGGGTGGGGGAGTGGGAGGCCATTCTGCTGCCCTGAGTGCGGGAAGGCCTTCAGCAATTCCTCCACCCTGCTGAAGCACCAGTGTGTCCACACTGGCGACAGACCCTTCAGCTGGCCCGAGTGTGGGAAGAGGTTCATGCTTTCCTGCAACTTGCGGAAGCACCAACGGGGGCACCAGCACTCCCAGCAATCAGATCCCACCAGTGACGCTGCCTTCGGTCACCCCCCAGGACTGAATCTGCTGCCAGTTCTGACAGTGGGTGCAGTGGGAGAGTAGTTGGGCTGTTATTGTTTTCTGCTAGAATGCAATTGCCCCCCTTACACCCCACAAACCCAACAACATGGTAGCTCAGGGTTAGCACTGCTGCCTAATGGCACCAGGAAGTCAGGAATAATTCCACCCTTGGGGGTCTGTGTGCAATTTATGAAGGGTAGAAAAATGGATCTGAGTGGGTTAGTCTTCGGAAGATCAGTGCAGATGTGTTCGGCTGAAGGACCTGTTTTTCCACGTTATAGGAGTTCTACGATCCTATGAGCTTTGCTTTCAGTGGACACTGCTTCTCATTGAGCCCGGGACTGCACATTACCAATGAAATGATCCAGAGAAACCTAAGACCGCAAGACCATCAGAGCAGATGTTAGGCCAATGGGCCGGACGAGTCTACTCTGCCATTAGTTAGAGACAAAAGTAGTGCAGATGAGATTAGCTACAGTGTGGAAACAGGCCATTCATCCCAACAAGTCCACATCGACCCTCCGAAGAGTAACCCATCCAGACCCATTTCCCTCTGACTAATGTACCTAACTCTATGGGCAATTAAGCATGGCCCATCCACATGACCTGCACATCTTTGGTTTATGGAAGAAAACAGGATCATCCAGTGAAAACCCACGCAGACACTGGGAGAATGTGCAAACTTCTCACAGACAACCACCCAAGGCTGGAATCAAACCTGGTTCCCTGGCGCTGTGAGGCTGTAGGTGTAACCACTGAGTCACTACATATTGCAACCGAGGTAGGCAAGCAGGAGGCTGGGAGCCAGCAAGCCAGGCAGCACCAGGGTGTGGAGTAGTCAACGTTTTGGGTCTTAACCCTTCTTCAGGACTGAAACGTTGACTTCTCTGTGAGAAGTGATTTACGGGAATGTTGCTGGGGGTTGGAGGATTTGAGCTACAGGGAGAGGCTGAATAGGCTGGGGCTGTTTTCACTGGAGCATCGGAGGCAGCGGAGTGATCTAATTGAGGTGACAAAATCATGAGGGGCATGGACAGGGTAATAGACAAGGTCTTTTCCCTGGGCTGGGGGAGTCCAGAACTCGAGGGCATAGGTTTAGGGTAAGAGGCGAAATATATAAAAAGGGACAACTTCTTCATGCAGAGGGTGGTACATATATGAAATGAGCTGCCAGAGTATATGGGTCAGGTGTTGTCAAATGGGACTAGATTAATTTAGGATATCAGGTCAGCATGGACAAGTTGGACCGAAGGGTCTGTTTCCATGCTGAATGTGTCTCTGACTACTGGTCCTGATGTAAGTTTAAAATAGAGTCTAAGTAACTTTGAATAGTTCAATCTTGTTGAGCTCACCTCCTGAAAAGTTTCAGATGAATCCCTCTGAGAGATACTGTTTAAACTTGCTGAGTTGGACAAAGTATCCCATCAAGTTCAACACAAACCCAGAGTTGAACAAGTCAGAAGTCAGAACACCAAGGGGACCAAAACTGATCACAATATTCCAGGTGCGACCTCATCAACGTCCTGTATAACTACAACATAACTTGCCAACATCTGTACTCAATTACCTAACCAATGAAGGCCAGTGTGCTGAAACCTCTCTTCACTGCCTTGTGTACCGATGTTGTCAGAGATATAGGACCTACTTTAAACTGATCCACGATCCAGCTGCTGGGAGCACAGAAGCAGAGTAATGCTGCGTGAGTGTGCTAGGCTTTAGATTTTGACACCACCTCCCCACACGTCTGGAGACCTCAGGTCTGTAGCTTGCCTTCTTATCCTTGAGGGTTTTCCACCTGTTTGAAACAGCCTGTCCTGCAATTAACCCCTTTATGCCAAGGCGTTCCTTCTACAGGCAGAATTAATTGTCCTTCTGTCACACAGTTATTAAACACCATTATCTCATCTGTCCAAAGGAACTGCTCATTGTTTTGCCTCCTCCTTCCCAGCGATAGTTAATGTATGTTATTTGTTAACTCCCTTGTAGCAGTTTCTCATTGGCCCTTTCGTTTCTTGGTCCAGAAGGAGTTATTGCTAACTCATGAAGTTATCAAAGTTCTGGATTTTACAGGACCACACCACATTCCTCTCTGCCTCCCCCAGGAATAACGATTGCTCCTGAGATACTCACAGATCCTGACGTTCCTTGATATCCCCAAATACAATCCATATGTCAGGAAATCACTGGTGCTGCCCTGACATAGATCGTCATTGTTGGGACAGAAGATTATGGGGAGAAAATGCAGAAATCCGAAATGCAAAGAGACTTGGGAGTTCAAGTCCAGGATTTTCTCAAAGTAAACTTGCAGGTTGAATTGCACTTTCCCCTGCAAGTGCCGAATGTGTGACACCAGCCCATTTACCTATTCCCTCCTCGCTATCCAAGGGGCCAAACATACTTTCCAGGTGAAGGGGTACTTTACCTGCACTACCCACAACCCAGTCTACTGCATTTGCTGCTCACAATATGGGCTCATCTACATTGGGGAAAACGAACCGTAAACTGGGTGACTGCTGCACAGAACATCTACGTTCTGCCTGCAAAAAAGACCCTGAGCTTCCAGTTGCCTGCCAATTCCACACCCCACCCTGTTCCCTGTCCAACATCTCTGTCTCAGGTTTGCTGTTGTGTTCCAGCCAAGCTCAGCACCAGCAGAACGAAGAGCACCGAATATTACACTTGGGGACATTGCATCCCTCCGGTCCCAATATCGAATTCAATAATTCTAGGGCCTGAACTCCATGGTATCCTCGTCCCTGCCGCACACGCCAAGCCTTGTTATCACATAGTCTGTCATTCCACACTCCTCAAACACGAACAGTGTCCATTAACAGTTATTTCCCCCCCCGCCACCCCACTCCACGCAGATCGTTATCAACTCCTTTTTCTGTCCAACAGTTCTTCCTTCTCTTTGGGCTCTGTCCTGATCTCCGCTTTCCTCCCACAATATCTCCTGCATATAAACGACATGTTCCCAATCACCATCTGTTCTGTGGAAGGGTCACCGGCAACTCCTGTTTTTTGTTTCTGATATACAGCATCCGCAGTTCTTTCAGATTTTTATTGAGAGAGAGTTGGAAATTGTTTCGAGAGACAGAAGGAGAAGGGGGAGAAACAGAACAGACATGAACGTAAAATCATTGTAGTGCGATCACTTCTCTTAAGCATGAATAGAGGCTTATAGCTATTCGTGAGCTTGTGGCGCAACGGTAGCGCGTCTGACTCCAGATCAGAAGGTTGCGTGTTCAAATCACGTCAGGCTCACTGCAATCAACATCTAACATTTCAAATGAAGAAAGGAGTACGTTCGCTCCTTGTATCGAAAGTTCTTTGCGGAAACTTTTGATCACACGTGAATCTTTGCTGTCAGTTTGATTTGTGACCACTGTGTCGGGGAGGTGAGGTGGTGTGCCCATTGTTTGGGGAAATGCTCAGCTCCCCGCAATGTGAGAAGTCGAACACAAACTGTTCATCACGGATTTAAACACCCAACCGCTTCGTTCAGTTTGTGCCAGCGCAGTGTGAATAACATACCGATATTTTTACAACATAATCTAGAGATTGCCATCCAGGTTTTAGTCACATCAAACTGCCACGTAATGATGTTCTGGCCTCAGTAAACTATAATAACGT
Organism: Chiloscyllium punctatum; assembly: GCF_047496795.1. Classification (NCBI taxonomy): domain Eukaryota; kingdom Metazoa; phylum Chordata; class Chondrichthyes; order Orectolobiformes; family Hemiscylliidae; genus Chiloscyllium; species Chiloscyllium punctatum. The sequence goes on along the minus strand of NC_092774.1, from coordinate 59,887,920 downwards.
GAAGATTGCTGGGATGATTTTCTACGTCCGACTGCAATATAAACACAGATCATTGTTTCCAGTTTTGGTGGAACAAAAGACATCGTATTGGTGGATAATTACAGTTAGTGCAAACACAGCTAGCCATCGACAAATATTAATCCTGTTCACTTCAATGGCCAAATTTCAATTCAGAAACCAAGTGCACTCGGCTGCTTGTAACATAGACAACAGGACAAAATGGCTCATAGGAGGAGAAATGGGACATTGAGGAGGAGTGAAATGTTTGCTTTTGGTCACCTCCACAATTGTTGGAAAAACAGGTTGAAAGGTGGCTGAAGTAATGGTGTGGCATAACACTTCAGACAGCACAAAGTGGAAGACCACTTTCTAGTGGAAGAAAAAGACATTCCTTATTTCTGAAAGAACTGGGAAACAGAAGAGGGGATGAAATCTGACTTGGGAGCTATTTCCTATTTGTTGAGGATGTTGCTTCATCGCAGTCTTGGTTTAGAGCAGAAGCTCTTCATCAGGAATAAAGGATGGCCCAAGGGGGCTGAGAGATAAATGGGAAGGAAGTGGAGCTGTAGGGAAGCCAGCTGGAAGTGCAATAGGTAGATGGAGGTAGGAATTGATGGTGATAGATCAGAGATGAGGGTGAAGTAAATAGGTGAGAAGCAAGGTGGACATGTATGACAGGTCAAGAGGTTGGTGTAGAATTGGAAGGTTGGATTTGAGACAAGGTGGGGGAGAGGAAATAAGGAAACTGATGAAATCTACATTGATACCATGAAGTTGGAGGGTCCTAAAGCAGAAGTTTAGGTGTTTTTCCTACAAGTCTCGGGGAGCAAGAGGTTGGCAGTGGAGGAGGCCCAGGACTTGCATGTCCTTGGTGGAATGGGAGGGGATGTTAAAGTGGAAAAACAATGACTGCATATGTTGAAAACCAAATACTGGAATAGTCGTGCTGGAAGAGCACAGCAGTTCAGGCAGCATCCAACGAGCAGCGAAATCGACGTTTCGGGCAAAAGCCCTTCATCAGGAATAAGGCAGTGAGCCTGAAGCGTGGAGAGATAAGCTAGAGGAGGGTGGGATAAAGTGTTCAGCCACAGGGCGGTGTGTCGGTTAGAATTAGAGTCCAAGAGTTGTTACCTGAAATATTCGGTTAGTTGGCATCCAGTTTCCCCAATGTGGTTGAGACCATATTGCGAGCAATGGACATAATCTTATAAATTAGATTGCATAAGTCTTAGCCTGCCAGAATTATTTTCTTTTATTAAATTAAAGAAATTTTTTATTCAATTGGATGACTGCATGAAACGGTTTGTTGGTCAGATTTGAATCATCACTCCCAAATGAGACGATGCCATGAATATCAGTGAACTGCTCTTTTTGTTAAAACCACAAGTTCTTGATTTATTTTCACAACTTACTGGTATTCACATCTGCACATTCAATGTCAAACTCTGACATCAGAAATTAAATTACAGCATTAATTTTGACTTGAAATATTCGAACAAACAAATTAATATCACACAGTGAATTGCAAGTCTGATTAATCTGAAATTAAATTTGACCAAAAAAATATAAAATCAAGATGGGAGATAAGAAATGGGGGAAGGGCAGAAGGCGAGAAATGCAGCATCATAGAAAGTGCTCCCCCAGAGTGTGCATTTTACCAACCACCACTGCTAAATATAAACACTCTGATATGATCCTTCGGTTTTAATGTAAACCATAGCCCCATACAGTAGGTACCATTTAAATGAGTTAAAAATACAAGCATTGAGCAAATCCAGCTTCCAGCCTTAACCCCCCACCCCCCACCCCCTCTCGCTTCTTGGAGCTTGGACCTTCCTCCAGCGCCGGGGGATTGTTGAACTTCTGGGCTCCAGCGGCCACGCCTCCACTGAAGAAGCTTTGGGAAGCAGATACAAAGGCAAGATGCAGAACAGAGAATCTTTGTATATGAAAGTAGCTTACAGAGACATTGAGCCATAGAATCACATGGTTTTTACCCATCGACCTCTGGGTTATCTACCCAGCACACTCACGCAGCACTACTCTACTTCTGTGCTCCCAGCAGCTGGATCGTGGATCAGTTTAAAGTAGGTCCTATATCTCTGATTACATCGGTACACAAGGCAGTGAAGAAAGGTTTCAGCACACTGGCCTTCATCAGTTAGGGAATTGAGTATAGATGTTGGCAAGTTATGTTGTAGTTATACAGGACGTTGATGAGGCTGCACCTGGAATATTGTGATCAGTTTTGGTCCCCTTGATGTTCCGACTTCTGACTTCTTCAACTCTGGGTTTGTGTTGAACTTGATGGGATACTTTGTCCAACTCAGCATGTTTAAACAGTATCTCTCAGAGGGATTCATCTGAAACTTTTCAGGAGGTGAGCTCAACAAGATTGAACTATTCAAAGTTACTTGGACTATATTTTAAACTTACATCAGGACTAGTAGTCAGAGACACGTACAGCATGGAAACAGACCCTTCGGTCCAACTTGTCCATGCTGACCTGATATCCTATATTAATCTAGTCCCATTTGACTGCACCTGACCCGTATACTCTGGCAGCTTATTTCATATATGTACCACCCTCTGCATGAAGATGTTGGCCCTTTAATTTGTTTCGCCTCTCACCCTAAACCTATGCCCTCTAGTTCTTGACTCCCCCAGCCCAGGGAAAAGACCTTGTCTATTACCCTGTCCATGCCCCTCATGATTTTATAACCGGTATTAGGTCACCTCTCTGCCTCCGATGCTCCAGTGAAAACAACCCCACGCTATTCAGCCGCTCCCTGCAGCTCAAACCCTCCAACCCCCAGCAACGTTCATGTAAATCTTTTCTCATAGATAAGTCACTCTTTCAGTCATGAAGAAGGGTTAATACCCAAAATACTGACTACTCCACATCCTGGTGCTGCCTGGCTTGCTGTATTCTCCCAACCCCCGGCTTGCCAACTTCGGGTTGCAATATGTAGTGGCTCAGTGATTACCACTGCAGCCTCCCAGTGCCGGGGACCCAGATTTGATTCCAGCCTAGGGTGGCTGTCTGTGAGGAATTTGCACTTTCCCCCAATGTCTGAGTGAGTTTTCTCTGGGTGGTCCTGTTTTCTTCCATAAACCAAAGATGTGCAGGTCCTGTGGATGGGCCATGCTGAATTGCCCATAGAGTTAGGTACATTAGTCAGAGGGAAATGGGTCTGGATGGGTTACTCTTCGGAGGGTCGATGTGGACTTGTTGGGACAAATGGCGTGTTTCCACACTGTAGCTAATCTCATCCAATACTTTTGTTACGAACGAATGGCAGAGTAGGCCAAACTTCTTCTCCGATGGTCTTGCGGTCTTAGGTTTCTCTGGATCATTTCATTGGCAATGTGCAGTCCCGGGCTCAATGAGCAACAGTGTCCACTGAAGGCAAAGCTTATAGAATCATAGAACCCCCACAATGTGGAAACAGGTCCTTCAGCCGAACACATCTGCACTGATCTTCCGCAAACTAACCCACTCAGATCCATTTTCCTACCCTCCATAACTTGCACACAGAGCCCCAAGGGTGGAATTATTCCTGGGTTCCTGATGCCATGAGGCAGCAGTGCTAACCCTGAGCCACCATGGAGTTGTGATTGTGGGGTGTCAGGAAGGCAATTGCAGTCCAGCAGAAGACTAAAACAGCCCACCTACTCTCCCACTGCACCCACTGTCAGAACTGGCAGGAGGTTGAGTCCTGGGAGGTGACTGAAGGCATCATCACTGGTAGCATCAGATTGCTGGGAGCGCTGGTGCCCCCGCTGGTGCTTCCACAAGTTGTTGGAAAACATGAACCTCTTCCCACACTCGGTCCAGCTGGAGGGCATCTCCCAGGTGTGGGCACATTGGTGCTTCAGTAGGGCAGAGGAATTGCTAAAGGCCTTCCCGCACTTAGGGCAGCAGAATGGCCTCGCCTCCTCCGCCACTGTCCCCCCCCCCCCCCCCCCCCCCAAACCCCCGTGTGGTCCAGCTGGTGATTCAGCAGTGTGGAAGAGCAGGTAAAGACCATCCCACATTCGGGGCAGGAGAACGGCTTCTCCCCGGTGTGGATGGACTGGTGCCTCAGCAGGGCAGAGGAACTGCTGAAGGGCTTCCTGCACATAGGGCAACTGAACGACCTCTCTACCATTTCGACACACCAATGGGCCAGTACGTCGGAGGAAAGAGCAATGCCCCTCCTGCAGTTGGGGCAGAGAACGGCCTCTCAGTGTGGACCCACTGGTGTCTCAACAGGTGGGAAGAACTGCTGAAGGCCATCTCGCACTTGGGGCCGGAGAACAGCCTTCCCCGGTATGGACCAACTGGTGCGTCAGCAGGGCAGAGGAATCACTGAAGACCTTCCCACACTCAGGGCAGCAGAAGGGCCTCTTCCCCTCTGTGGACCCATTGGTGCTTCAAACCCCTTTCAAATTTCACAATATCCTTCTGATTGGAGGGACACCAGAATTGCACACAATATTCTAAAAGTGGTCTCACCAATGTCCTGTACAGCCACAACATAACTTCCCAACTCCAATTCAGGCAGCATCCAAGCAGCTTCGAAATCGACGTTTCGGGCAAAAGCCCTTCGTCAGGAATAAAGGCAGTGAGCCTGAAGCATGGAGACATAAGCTTATCTCTCCATGCTTCAGGCTCACTGCCTTTATTCCTGACGAAGGGCTTTTGCCCGAAACGTCGATTTCGAAGCTACTTGGATGCTGCCTGAACTGCTGTGCTCTTTCAGCACCACGAATCCAGAATCTGGTTTCCAGCATCTGCAGTCATTGTTTTTACCTTCCCAACTCCAATACTCAGTCAGAGGATTGGGAACGCTTTCAAAACCCACAAAAAACAAACAGGAAAGAATGGAGGGACAAACCGAAGTTTTGACAGTGAGCTTGGAAGCATCACTGAGAAACCGGCGGAATGGGTTTATTGGGGACCCGTTCTCCTTAAATACACTATATACGTATTTCTCTTGTGGTCTTCGTAGTTTCTCTGTGCTGCAGTGTGTAGTGGCTCGTTGAAATAATGTCCTGATGCAGCTTCGTTTGTGGGTGTTGGGATGATTGCTTCTGTGGTTATTTGGTTTGTGTGTGTTGTTTTTCTGTAGATGCTAGTTTGAAGTTCCCCATTGACTGTTCGCTCTACTGTGACATCTAAGAATGCAGTTTATTGCTGTTCTCCTCTTTTTCAAACTAGGAGCCCCCGTCAGGCCATAGTCTCATTACTTGGAACACCAATATACAGACTCGTCAAAGGCCTCCACTGAGGACTAAAACACCGAGTAGAAGATTCATGCCACTCCATTTACTCCATCCAAGAATTCCTGAACACCAAAGACACGAAGATAGAAGAGGATGGAATAATGTTGTCCTTTGACATAACAGCCCTGTTCACATCCATTAACATCAACGTGGCCAAAGAAAACTGAAGACACTACTCGAAGAACTAAAGACAAAAACACAGAACCAACGTCAGCAGCAAAGATAACACTGTCAACCTCGTGGAACTGTGCCTTACCACCCACTTTATATTCAGTAACAAGCCCTACAAACAAATCAACGAAACGCCCATGAAACACTTCTGTCATCAAAAAATGAAACAAATTAGAGGAAACCTACAACACCATCAACAATCTCCTTCCTGGCATAACATTCACAAAAGAGGAGAACAACAACAAAGTGCCATTTCTAGATGTCACAGTAGAGCGAACAGTCAATGGTAAATTCAAAACAGCCTCTGCAGGAAAGCAACACACGCGAACCAAGTACTTAGCTACAGAAGTAATCATCCCTACACCTACAAACAAATCTGAACGAGGACACTGTTTCAACGAACCACAACACAGTGCAGCACCCAGTGACTCCGAAGACCAATGAGGAACTCTACAGCGCATTTAAGGAGAATGGGGAGCCAAAAAAACACACTGCAAATTGCTTCCCTGACCGGGAATCGAACCCGGGCCGCAGCGGTGAAAGCGCCGAATCCTAACCACTAGACCACCAGGGAGACGGCAGCGAAGTTTGACAGCTCTACTGAAAATTGCTTCCCTGCCCGGAAATCGAACCCGGGTCACGGTATTTAGAAGGCTTCCACCAAAGTTGTTTCTTGTATCCATTACTCCCGATGCGGTCTCCTCTACATTGGGGAGACTGGAGCCTCCTCGCAGAGTCAAGTCACAGCGTTTGAGGGAACATCTCCAGGACACCCGCAATAATCAACCCCATCGCCCTGTGGCCCAACATTTCAACCTCCCCTCCCACTCTGCCTGGGACATGCAGGACCTGGGCCTGCTCCATCGCCCCTCCCTCCCCACCCGATGTCTGGGGGAAGAACGCCCCAACTTCTGCCTCGGATACATTCAACCCCAGGACATCAATGTGGACTGCACCAGTTTCCTCATTTCCCCTCCCCCCACCTTACCTCAGTTCCAACCTTCCAGCTCAGCGCTGTCCTCAGGACCTGTCAATCTCCCTTCCCACCTATCCGCTCCACCCTCCTCTCTGACCTGTCACCTGCATCCCCACCCCCATTCACCTATTGTACTCTTTGCTACCTTTGGCCCAGCACCCCCCAATTTATCTCGCCACCCTGGAAGCGTCCTGCCTCTATTCCTGATGAAGGGCTTTTTCCCGAAACGTCGATTTTCCTGCTCCTCGGAAGCTGTCTGACCTGTTGTGCTTTTCCAGCACCACTCTGATCTAAACTCTGGTTTCCAGCATCGACAGTCCTCACTTTTGCCTACCCAATAAACCCAGTGTGCCGATTTCACATCAACAAACTGACACAAGTAGACACAACGTCTACAGAAACCCTAGCACATTACTTTACATTAAAGACATCTGGGAAATGATGTCCAGACAACTCAACCCTCTCAGCATCATGGTAGCCCACAAACCTCCCAACACACTTAAACAGCGGCTAATGAACCTGAAATACCCGATACAAACAACCAGCAAACGAATGTTATTTACACAATACCATACAAGGAAATATATACATGAACTCTGCCACACAGGTCTCTGTGGCAAGAAATGCTGGGATGAGATAAGGAAGATTTTTTTCAGCCAAAACGAATCGGCACTGACTGGACAGCCATTTAAAATCAACGCTGTCAGCCCAGGATGGAAGATCCGAAGGGATGAACAGTTTTCTTATTTCCTGAAGATTTACAAAGGTGAGACTGAGTTTTGGTGTTTGTTCCCTTTCCACTCCCAGGAGCCGCAGTGGTTGGGGCGGTGAGTTGGGGAAAGTGAAATGTGCCCGTGAGCAGCGTGTGGGGCTATTTCAGCTTCCCCTCCTCTGACAGCGCTGTGACTTGACTCTGATGTTCTCAGGGACATTTCCTGATGCGAGACAGTGAAAGGATTCTCATTCCCGCAGATCAGGAATTCAAACCGTATGCCGGCTTCAGGACAATGAGAAGATTAATTGGGGTGTGTGAAGAAACTTTGAGCTGCATTTCAAACAGGGAGGTGGAGTCAGATGCATCATCCATTGCGCCCCGGCCCTGTGCGTATCTAACGCCACCATGCTGCAGAGTTCTGACGTTACTACGGACATGCGCAGCAATGGGTTCATTCACAAAGTGAACAACCAAAGATAATCACCGTCACTGATTCCCTTCCACAGGCCCAACTTTGTGAAGCACTATCTTTCACTGGCAAATAAAACACCTTTGTCCTCAGGTGCCTGCATAACTTCGATCACGACTTCACGCCCCTCACTGTTCTAGTCTCATTTCCAAACTCTTGGCTCATCGCCTCAATGGCAGCTCTGTGGGTATCTGCTTGTTCCATCCTGACAGGGAGTGGGCTACAGATTCCCGACCAGTCCCAATGTGATTGAAATACTTCAACCCGTCCACTGATTGCATTTTAAAAAAAACCGTGGAGCAATCTCCCTTTTCTTTTGATGTCGTTTCTCAACTGTAGTCGGCAGGGTTCACACCTGCGTGGGGGAACCGCAATGGATTTCATGTCCATCGCATTCACCAATCGGCCCACCAATACAGAACCACACTGACAGCTGCATTTCCCAGGTCTCTCTGCCTGTGGAGCTGCGAAAGAGTAAATCATTGCAGAGTTTGTTTGAATCCAATCACTTCACAGGTTTCGAAAGGGTTAAATATCTGCAAATGGCGAGTCTGGGTGTTTCATCCCGAAAGATGAAATGGACGTTCAGTTAAAAACAGAAATTGCTGGAGCAACTCAGCAGGTCAGGCAGCATCTGTGGAAAGAGAATCAGAGACAATATTTCAGAACTCGTTTTTTTCCTCATCCAAGTACAGCCAAACCTGCTGAGTTTTTCCAGCAGTTTCTCTTTCTGTCTCGGATTCTCAGCATCCGCAGTCCTTTACGTTAGAAATTCAATAAATTCAGAAACCCCTTTGTGCTGCCTCAGTGGAAAAGATTTCCGTTTGGGAAACATTTTCCTGAAACCATTAAAAACGTGCATCTCCGGAGCCAAGAAAGCGGTAGGAGCGGGAACAAGAGACACTCCGTCCCTGGGTGGTCTCGAACCACCAACCTTTCGATTAACAGCCGAACGCGCTGACCAATTGCGCCACAGAGACAGGTCCCCACGCTGCCGCCAAAGTGTCTTTGAGGAACCTACTATTCTATTCATAATTCAACCCGCCCCGCCCAAAATTACCATTGTCTTCTATCAGTTTTACTTTTCCATAATAAAGCCTTGGACATTCATTATGGAGACATGGGACAGTCTGATCCCACCATCTGCAGGCACATCCATGTCACGAGGAACGAGCTCTCCTACACCGGGGCCATCGCCCTCCGAGCCTTTCAGTGTTTTGCCTCTTCCCGAATTTTCTCACTGGCCCCAAGCCGAGAATGGGTTTGAATTCCTGATGTGCAGAGAATTTTTTCAATGTCTCGGGTCAGTTCATCTCCCGAGAATATCAGAGTCAATCAGCCTCTTAAACAAGGGGACGGTGTCTGGACTGTCTCTGCTCAGTCGGACAGTTCATCCTTCATTCTCCTCTAATTCCACTTCCCAAAGAGTTTCTAAAGATTCACAAAGTTGGAGACTGGGATTTGTGTTTTACTTCCTGAACATTTTTCCACCTGCTAACTGACAATATTTTGCCAAAACCTCTTCCCCATTGTCACACATGCATCATGTCCAGGGATGAGCAATTTCCATTTTGTGGAGACATTCCCAAGTTTGGGAATGTTCTCGTTGGAGCAAAGAAGGTTAACTGGAGATTTCCAGGGGTTTTTGTCAATGATGGGAGAAGACGTGGTGTTTTCGCTGCTCGTTGGATGCTGCCTGAACTGCTGTGCTCTTCCAGCACCACTAATCCAGTCTTTGGTTTTCAGCAGCTGCAGTCATTGTTTTTACCTTGTTGTTTTTAAATCTACTGCGAATCCTCTTGCAAGGATGCCTGCCTTGAAGAAGTTTTCCTCCTCTCTCGACAAGAATCTCAGGGAGTCCCTCTCCCACTGCAACTCCCAGGTCATTTCCTCTGCTCTGAAGCTCTTCAACCATGTTGTGAAACAAACTCGGTACCACAGCCACATTTGCCTAGTTTCAAACTTTCAGCTCAGTTACTGTCTCCTTGACTTGTCCGACCTGCCTATCTTCTTTTCCACCTATCCACTCCACCCTCTCCTCCTTGACCTATCACCTTCATCTCCTCCCCCACTCACCCATTGCACTCTATGCTACTCTCTCCCCACCCCCACCCTCCTCTAGCTTATCTCTCCATGCTTCAGGCTCACTGCCTTTCTTCCTGATGAAGGGCTTTTGCCCGAAACGTCGATTTCGCTGCTCGTTGGATGCTGCCTGAACTGCTGTGCTCTTCCAGCACCACTCATCCAGTATTTGGTTTTCAGCATCTGCAGTCATTGTTTTTACCTTAATGATCAGAAGAACCTATTGCCACTGACTAGGGTCAGTTACCAGAGGACAGGGATTGCAGTTCTTTAATGGAAAGCAGCATTTGTGTCGAACAAACACAGCGAATACTGCAGAAAGCCAACGGATCGAGCAGCATCTGTGGAAAGGGAAACAGAGCCGACGTTTTGAGTGTGCTACGGTTTTTGTTCAGAACTCAGTGTTTTGCCTCTTCCCGAAGTTGGTCCAGGTCTGTGTCTCAATTGGCAAACACATGGCAAGTGCAGTGCCGCAATGTGAATTTAGAGCCTTTGCTGTTTAAAAAAAAAGCAGTGCATTGTTGAAATGGTGACATATTGGAATGTGGAGAAAGTGAGGACTGGAGGTGAAAGTCGAAAAATGTGGCACTGTTAAAGCACAACAGGTCAGGCAGCATCTGAGGAGCAGGACAGGGAACGTTTCGGGCACAAGCCCTTCATCAGGAATGATGTATGGATGTAGTAAGGGGTCTCAGAGTCCCTCCACACCAGTCAATGCCAGTTGTCGGGCAGATGCAGCAGGCAATGAGCAAGGCAAGTGGTATATTACGAAGAGGAATTGAGTTCAGAAGTGGGGTCATTGAACATACTCAAGGATAAGTGCATCTGAGTTTTGAACAACAAAGAAGTGGATGCTTATCGGTGGAGGTAAGAAAATGGTTTTAAGACCAGTACAGGTCAGTCACAGAGTCAGACAGCACTGAACAGACCCTTCATCCAACTCGTCCGTGCTGAGTATGTTCTCAAACTAAACTCGGCCCACCTACCAGTGTTTGGCCCATAAACCTTCGAAACTTTCGTATTCATGTACTTATCTAAATGTCTTTTAAACGTTGTAACTGTACATGTATAAAATCAGGAGGGGCATGGATAGGATTAATAGACAAAGTCTTTTCCTGGGGTGGGTGAGTCCAGACCGAGAGGGCATGGGTTTCGTGTTAGAGGGGAAAGATACAAAAGAGACCGAAGGGGCAACTGTTTCACGCAGAGGATGGTACGTTTATTGAATGATCTGCCATAGGAAGTGGTGAAGGCTAGTACGATTGCAACATTTAAAATGCATTTGGGTAGGTGTATGAATAGGAATGGTTTGGAGGGATATGGGGCCGTGTGCTGTCAGGTGGGACTAGATTGGGTTGGGATAGTTGGTCGGCATGGACAAGTTGGACCAAACAGTCTGTTTCTGTGCTTTACATCTCTATCACAATGTTCAACATACTCAGTGACCTGGCCTCCACAGTTTTCTGTGACAATGAATTCCATAGATTCACCACTCTCTGGCTAAAGAAATTGCTCCTAATCTCCATTCTCCCTTTATGCTGAGGCTATGCCCATGGGTATTAGTCTCTCCTCCCAATGAAAACATCTTCCCAATGTCCACTCTGTCCAGGCCGTTCAATGTTCTGTACATTTCAGTTAGATCCCCCTTGAATGTGGGCCTGTTAATCAGCATGAACCAAACCCTTCAGGATGAGGACATCCGTGATTAGATTCAACAAAGTGAGAATGGAGGGCGAGAGTTTGGGATGGAGATTTTCAGCTTTTAGGGAATAGGGCAGGAAAGAAAGTTTAATATAAATTATAATTGATCAGATGAGCCGATGAGCCAAGGAGTAGTGGATGGAGTTTAATGTAGACAAATATGAGCTGTTGCATTTTGATGAGGCAACTCAAGGCAGGACCTTTGTGGTTAATGGTCAATTAATGGAATTCTGTGCTCAAGGAAGCAGTAGAGGCAGCTTCATTAAGACACTGTTGGATGGGTTTTTTGCGTGGTAAGGGAATTAAGGGAAGTTGGGATAATGCAATTAGGAGGAGCTGAGACGATTGATTGATCCGCGATGATTTTAATGAATGGCGGAGCAGGGTCGATGGGCCAAATGGCCTACACCTTCTATTACTTTGAAACGATAACCCTGCGTTTCCCATGGCCAACCCACCTAACCTGCACATCCCTGGACACTGGGCAATTTCGCACAGCCAATCCAAATCAAGGCCAGTGAGCAATGTAGTGATGTGGAAACCAAACACCAGAGAATGAGAGAAAGGGACAAGGAGAATAAATGTACTAGCGATCAAAACTGGATTCTAACCATCACAAAACATAAGACTAAAAGCTCAGTATGTGAATGTGTGCTGCATTGTAACAAAAGCGAATTAATTGACTGCACACATTGTAGAGAGTAATTATGATCTGAGACTCCTTACAGAGATATGGCTTCAGAATGACAAGGATTGGATCCGGAATATAGAGGGGATACGTGGCATTCAAGTCGAGTGAGAGGCTCAGTAAAGGTAGAGGGTGGGCACTGCTAATCAAAGCACTGATAACATGGTAGTCTGGTGTCAGCTCGGATTTCAGGTCCTGATTTCTCTGTCCTCTGATCTCCCTGTTCCCACAGAGTTGAATGTTGTCTGTTCTCAGCTCTGCTCGATTTCTGTTGAAGCTTTGACCCCCTTTTACACCTTCTGGAGCAATAAAATATTCTGAGCCTCCTGGGAATGACACCTTATCTATACCCCTTCTGATTTTAAAAATCTCAATAAGGTTAACTGTCAACTTCCTCGGCTCCATTGGAAAAATGTCCCAGCTTCTTCTTAACTCAAACCCTCCATTCCCTGCAACACGCAGGTAAAGTCGGGAATAGGGAATTGTATCAAATCACATAAATGTACTGTCTGAAACAATCTAGCTATGTTCTGGCCTGAGATATTGTGAGTCCCTGGTGTAAGTAATTACGAATGCAATAATTTTGGTCACAGAATTGAGCAATCATTTTGCAACAAAGGGATCTACTTTGATAAGGAGGTAGTGGTCATTTCTAGGGTAAGTGAACAGTTTGTAGATCAGGGAGATGAAGTTCCACACACTTGGGAAGGGCAAGAGATGAATTTGATAAATAAGATAAAGAACTGCGGATGCTGGAAATCTGAAACAAAAACTGAAAACACTGGAAAAACTCAGCAGGACTGGAAGCGTCTGTGGAGAGAAAGCAGAGTTAACGTTTCGAGTCCAACAACCCCTCTTCAGGATTCTGAAATAGTTTGTGAGAACCCCTTAAATCATCTGCCCAGCTTTAAGACCATAATACAAAGGAGCAGGATGAGGCCATTTGGCCCATCGAGTCTGCTCCACCAGTCGATCATGGCTGATATGTTTCTCTATCCCATTCTGCTGCCCTCTCCTCATTACCCTTGACCCCTTACTAATCAAGAACCTATCTCTGTCTTAAATGTCCTCAATGACTTGGCATCCTCAACCCTTCTCCTCGTGGAAACATCATCTCCACATCCACACTATCCAGGCATAGAGTAGCACAGCGCTGTCTGGCCCACTGTGATCTCCAGCATTTGTTGTTTTCAGGAAGGATTCCAGCATCTCCAACAACGCGCTTCTAAATTTTGTACCCAGTTGGTTAGCTCTCCCTGGATCCCGTGAGATTTAACCTTACTCAACAATCCACTGTGTGGTACAATTAACAAAGTTCCCAGCCCCCACTTCTTTCCACACACATGAGCAGCACGATGGATCAGTGGTTCTCACTGCTGCCTTACAGTGCCAGGGATCCGCTTTCGATTCCAGCCTTGGGGCGACTGTCTGTGTGGAGTTTGCACATTCTCCCTGCCGTGTCTGCTGGGTTTCCTCCGGGTGCTCTGGTTTCCTCCCAAAATCTAATGATGTGCAGTTTCGGGAGAAGTGGTCAAACTAAATGGGCCCATAGTGTGCAGGAAGTGTAGTGGAATGGGATAAGGGAAAGTGTCCACATAGGTTACGCTTTGGATGGTCGGTGTGGACTTGTTGGCCTGAATGGCGTGTTTCCACATTGCAGGAATTCTACGTGGCATTCCCCCAACTCCAGAGTCTCAGCACTCATGGTTTTTCCCATGGACAGTGTGGGGGAGGGAAACAATGTTTTACACGGGAGTAAAGTTCAGTGAGTGTGAAGCTAAAAGTAAACGCATTGCTTCAGCTGTTTTCCCCGGTATACCAGAGGCTGAGAGGTGATCTTACAGACGTTTATAGAATCATGAGAGGCATGGATAGGATAAATGGACAAGGTCATTTCCCTGGGATGGGAGAAGTCCAGAACAGGAGGATAATATGCTTGGGGTGAGGGAGGCAAGTGTAAGGAATGATCTGCCGGTGGAAGTGGTGGATGTAGGTCCAATTATAACATTTAAAAGGCATCTGGATGAGTATACGAATAGGAAGAGTTCAGGGGGTTATGGGCCAAGTGCTGGTAAATGAAACGAGATTAATTTAGGCTATCTGGTCGGTATGGATGAGTTGGACTGAAGGACCTGTTCCTGTGCTGTGTAACTCTATGACTCTGGCTTGCCTGTAATGTTTGCCCTGCCTGTGTGTTCAGTTTCTGTCCGTTGTCGGTGACAATGCCTCGATATCTCATTTCCTCCATCTCCCCACTTCCAACTCCCCAGATGTTAACCATTTCGTGTCTGGTTGTTTCTCAAGAGGTTGCATTGAAGGTTCATCCTGAATTGCCACTTTGTTTGGTTCCCAAAATCAGACTTACTCACTCCTCGATGTCGTGAAAGATACTAACTATCAGGTGGAGGTATCCAAAATTCAGAGGTGTCTATCGTGATGTTTTCACTTTTCGGTCTCAGTAAGATCCTGAATCAGTACCGTCGGGAAAATTAGTTTGAGCGGAGTGAGAATAGAGGGGTGAGAGGGGGTGGGATGGTGCTTTCAATTTTGTGGGAAAAGAAAAGAATGTTCTGCAGAAAGTAGAATTGCTTGTTTGGAATTTCTAACCTGGACTGACAGTGATGACTTTTGTAATCTCTTTTTACAGATTATTTGAAGATCTGAAGACGGACGTTTCAATATCAATAGATGAAGAGCTTTGCCTGAAATATTGACTCTGCTGCTCCTCAGATGCTGCCTGATCTGCTGTGCTTTGACTCTGACTCTCCAACATTTGCAATCCTCAATTTCACGTCAATGTCTGGCAGTCACTGAATCCATCGGGACGATAACAATTTTCGACTATGATTCTGTGAGAAGGAACCAAGCTTTTTGGTTCCTCTTTCAGTACGTTTTCAGCATCAGTGAGACTGGAAGAGAGACCCTACTGTTGCAGCACTCTGATTGTGGAGCCAGTAAAAGTTTTTCAGACTGGGAAGAGGAATTCACGGCAGGGAGGTTCTGTACACGCGTTTGTGTGCAGCTGAAGCTTCGGTCATGGAGAAACCCAAGGAATCCCGTCCCGTGGAGAAACCATGAAAATGTGGCGACTGTGGGAAAGGCTTCCGTTTCCCATCTGACCTGGAGACTCATGGGCGCAGTCACACCGGGGTGAGACTGTCCTCCTGCTCTGAGTGCGGGAAGACCTGTACTGCAGAGGCACCAGGGGGTCCACACAGGCGAGAGGCCCTTCCCCTGCCCAGAGTGCGGGAAGGCCTTCAGCAATTCCTCCCACCTGCTGAGGCACAGGTGGGGCCATACCGGGGAGAGGCCGTTCACCTGCCCCGAGTGGAAGTGGAGGTTCTCATCATTCTGCACCTTGCAGAAGCCCCAGCGGGCACACCAGTGCTCCCAACAATCTGATTCTGCTGGGGTAACTGCTGTGGGTCACTGCGAGGACTGAACCCCTGCACATTCTGACAGTGCTTATAATGGGAGAGCCGGTCGGATTTTTTTGTTTTATGCCGTCGTGCTCCCCTACCCTTGCAACTTTGCTTCCAGCGGGCGCTGCTGCTGGTTGAGACGAGGAGCTGTTCTCTTTAGTTTTTTTCTTGTCCAGTTAAATAATTCTTGACTCTGTCTGGGAACGAGCCCCAGTCTGTAAGAAATAGCTGAATACTTCAGGGTGTCCATTCGCATTCAGCAATGACTTAGAAATTAATTTACGGTTATGTGTCTGTGAACAACTCATCATCGAAGGATTGCCCAACGGCTTGGCAATCCATTGTTGGAAACTGTTTGCTTGAATTGATAATTTTAAAAATTCTCTTCCTTAATCTACCCTTTAAGTTTCTGTCTATGAGATGGTGGAGGACTTGATCAAAGGGATTAAATCATTGCTATTAACTGGATTATCTTGTTTAAGTTTGCCCGAGTAAATTTGCGGTATTCGTAATTGTTTGTTTTTGTTTAAATTATAATTCTGGTGTGCAAGATCTGTTCATCAAGTGTGGTTCTCTTGATGAAACTGCTGTGGGTCATTCCCAGTACTGAGCCCCTGTGTATTCTGACAGTGTGTGTGAAGTGGGAGAGTCAGTGAGCTTTTTTGTTTTATGCCCTTGCCCCGCCCTGCCCCGCCGGCAACTGCTTCCATCGGGTGTTGCTGCTTGTTGAGCCCAGGAGCTGTTCTCTCTAGATTCTACTGTCCAGTTGAAGAATTGTTGGCTATTTCTGGGAATGAGTCCCAGCGTGTAAGAAATAGCTGAATATTTTGGGGTGTCTATTCACATTCAGCAGTGACTTTTAAATTAGATTTACAGTTAGGTGTCTGTGAAACAGTCATACTCCAAGGATTGCACAAAGGCTTGGCAATCCATTGTTGGAAACTGTTTGCTTGAATTGGTAAGTTTAAAAATAATTATTTCTTAATTTGCCGCTTAAGTTTCAGTCTCTGAGATGATGGGGAACTTGATCAAAGGGTTTATATAATTGCTATTAATTAGATTATCTTCTTTAACTTTGCCCAAGAAAATTTGCCATATTTATAATTGTTGGTTTTGTTTAAATTATAACGTTGATGTGCAAGATCTGTTCTTCATCAAGTCTGGTTCAGAACAGTTGAGAAATTGAGGGACATTGCATGTTTTAATTTCACTGTATTGTGAATCTGGTGACAGTGACATTCATTTGTATTGGGTTGCTTACCCTTAGTTGTAGTGTCTTCCACCCCAACTATACACTATGGTAGTGAGAACCATAGTCTCACCACACTCTGAAGTATTTCATGAAATCCTTAGTAGAGAATTGTAAGGGAAAATGTTGACAAGGGCAGAATATAGGGTCTTAACTGCAAAAGGCAGGAAGACATTCGACAATGTAAAACCATGACAACGTTGGGACGAATAAGGAACTTTGACAGCAATGAAGAGGTCACACCTCAGAGTTCAAGATAATGTTCGTGACAAAAAGAAAAGGTACTCTGCAGATATTGGATATTGTAATGGAGCTAGTTTCTAGATGCTGTTGTTGTTTGAATACGATAACGTAAGAGATGAAATAACCAATACCACTAATGTAATTTGATGTCGGTAACCATAAAGCAAGTGCATACGATTGATTGATATAGGCCAATTGCGTGCAAGTAGGCCATTCAGCCCATCGAGTCAACATTGACTGACCGTCCCACCCAGACCTAGTTCGTTACCCTATCCCTGTAACCCTGCATCTCCCATGGTAAATCTACCCTCACCTGCACGTCCTTTGGACCGTGGGAGGAGGCCAGAGCACCATAGGAACGCAGACACAAGGGGAGAATGTGCAAACTCCACACAGGCAGTCGGCCCGAGGGTGGGATCAAACCCAGGTCACTGATGCCGTGAGGCAGCAGTGCTCACCACCGTGCCACCACCACATACTGCTCTCTAAAGAAGTGAATTTCAAAGACTCGAGAACACTTGTGAGAAAAACAAAACTCGCCTACCTTAAATGAGAGACTAGTCTCTGGCTAGAATTGAGTTGACATTACATTTACATTAAGTCCTCTCCAGATGTTATACAGCTACATCGGATCATCTGTTTCTTCTAAACTCAAACTGATACAAGCCCAGCCTGACATCCCCTTGTCCCCGATTATAAGTTGAGTAAATGAGCGACCCTCCGCCTCACTGGCATGACAAAGGATGCCCTCAATCCAAGTTGACCTTAACTGTCCAACCTCTTGACCCCAACGCCACAATGTGGTCAGCCGCAACTCAGCCCTGAACGAGAGCAGAGGAACTGAATAGACAGCAGTGAGGTGGACATTGCATTCCCAGAGAATATTGTTCAAGTGTGAAATTTGTTCAACTCACATTCGGATTATTGCAGGGACTATGTTTTTGATCCCAATAACAGTCTAGTTTTGTTGTACATTGTGTGTGTTTTATCTGTGTTTCACGACATGATTTTCTGTTGCTGTCATTCCCATTAGGATGTGTGAATTCAGTACCAGATAATCGTCTCAGTTCTGAGTTTTCCTTGAGGATTGGTGTAGAACGGACTAAGTGTCAGTCAGAATGGAAGAAGCTCTACTGTTTATTTAACCCTTTGCTGTCCTTCTCCTGGGACTGTATGAATGGGGAAGTGTAGAGGAAGTTTTACTCTGTATCTAACGCAATGTTGTTTCTGTCTTGGCAGTGTTTGTTGGGGACAGTGTTGAGGTAGCTTCACTTGCAATTGAAGAGTAGAGGAAGCTTTATTCTGATTGTAATCCCATGCTGTCCTTGTCCTGGGAGGTTTAGATGGCATCTATAATTGAAGTGAATACAGACTTGGCTGTGGGAGTGGAGGGTACTTTTAGCTGAGCACACCCATCGTTGAGATTGCCGTACTGATCAAGACAATCTCAGACACCTTCATGCACTTTTCCAACCAACCACAGGGTGGTTAAGGATGGGTATAAATGCTGGCATTGCCAGCGATGCCCACACCCCATGCATGAATAAATACTTTCTGTTTAAACGTTTACATTCACGTTCCAAACCCTCTAATGTATGATTACTTACATGGAAAATTCTTGTCTGTTTGTAATTTCATTTTAAAATATAGGAATGTGTCAACCATGTAGAAATATAACAAGAAAAACAAATGGAGAATTTAACAGGTATTGAGCAGGAGAGAATGCTGAGTCAGCCTGACTTCCATGGCTGAGAGAGTTCTCCCAGATGTTGAAGTTACACCAGTACCTTTAACTCTTGCAGCTTCCCCAAAAGTTTGTCCCTGATGTAAGATCATTCAATGACCCGAAGTACTAACTGTTTTTATCTCCATAACTGGTGCCAGACTTGCTGAGTTATTCCAGCCCTTCTGCTCTACCCTTTTATGGGATTTGAGCTTCCCTAAGTCAGTGTAATGAAGAACTGCAGATGATGGAGATCTGAAACACAAAAATGCGCCAAATGTTGGAGAAACTCAATAGGACTGGCAGCACATGTGGAGAGAGAAACAGAGTTAGCATTTCAAGTGCTGTGACCCTTCTTCACAACTGTTCTGGACTCAAGCCAGGATATTGTCTTTGTTTCTTTCTCTCTCTCTCCACCAATGTTGCCAGACTGGCTGAGTTTCTCCAGAAATTTCTGTTATGACACTTTCACAAGGTTGATTTTTGTTATCCATCCCTAAGTGCAAAGTGTCTTGTGCCAATTCAGAGGGCAGTTTAAGAGTCAACCACATTGCTGTGGGTCTGGAGTCACATGTAAGTCAGACCATGCAAGGATGGCAGTTTCCATGAAAGGACATTGGTGAACATGGGTTTTTAGGACAATTGACGTCAGTGCCATCGATACCATACTGAGACTTACTTTGTGTTCCCCATTTATGATTTGAATTATTCACATCTTACCTCTTGCTGTGGTGGGATTTGAACTCATGTTCCCTGGATTACTCATCCTGTGACATTATGACTACACTGTTGTTTCCCATTCTTTGCTATTTTGTGTTTGTTGTTCACGTCTTTGTCTTCTGATGTTTGGGAAATTGAACCTGTTTAAAAGATTGCCCTAAACTTCTCCCTTTGACCAACTCTTTGGTCACCTGCCTTAATCTGTGCTCCGGTCTTGTGATTTTTAAAGGAATTCTCATTATGTTCATGTGAAGCACTTTGACATAGTTAACTGTACCACAGGTATTATTTGAATGCAGCTTGTGTCCCTATCTTAATATCTGAAACTATAGGGTCATATTTTAAATGTAGAAGACAAAAATGAGGATGATTTCTTTTCTTTCTGAGCTCATGTGTCTTCTTAAAAAGGCAGTGGATTCAAAATCTTTAAGGCAGCGGTAGACAGGTTCTTGATAACCAAGTGGATGAAAGATTGTCGGGGATGTGTTGGAATGTAGAGTTGAGGTTGAATTCAGATCAGCCATGATATTGTTGAATGTTGCAGCAGGCTCGAAGTGCCGAGTGGCCTACTCCCGCCCATTATATGTTTGTATCAAGCAGTCTGTGTCTCCCCTCTTATAGCTATGAACTGGGTAATTCCTTTCCAATATTGCCCCTTGTAGACAGTTAATTTAACACCAGATGGCCCCCTATTGGGAGCAGGCACATTGTAACAATTGCAGTATTTCTTGTGTTAATTTTGTTGCTTCTTACTAAGTGTTGCTGAAAATCTTCGAAATAAAAACCAAAACACTTCTATTATTATCGCACCAATGGAAGTGTTGGTTTGGATGTATCATTGTTGAATTAGCCATTCCCATCTTTGCCAGAGTTCTGTGTTTAAAGCCCTCGAGTCTGGTTTCGACCCCTGAAACAATTCTTATTAAGGTCATGTTTGACATCCTTTGTAACGGTGACAGGGCTAAGCATTCCCTCGTCGACCTACAGACAGCCTTGATCAGAGTTCATGACAGTACTGACCCTCTCCAGCATCACTCTATCCTCTGGGAGGGTCTGCTTTTAGCGTCTTCCGTTCTGATTTGTTTAACCGTAGCTGCTGGTTTTGACATCTATACTAATGATATCCAACTGTGCCTGAACACAACTTCTCTCCAGACTCCTCTGTCATTCATAATTTACCAATAATTTCATCTGAATGCCTGCCCAATTTCCAGCATTGGATAACGATAAACATTCCCTAAGTTAAATATTGTGAAGTGTGAAGCCATTGTTTTAATCCCCAAGTTCGACCTGAGCCCCCGTCCCTCCCCCCTCCACCCCCCACCCCCACCCCAGTAACTCTGTTGACAGCCTTCATGTCACTTTAAAACGAGGATCGATAGATTCGTGAAGAGTCGGAGGATGAACAGTTGCAGGAAAAGGGCAGGAAAGTGAACGTGGGGAATGCCAGATCACCCAGAATCCTACTGAATGGAGAAGCAGGCTCAAGGGGCTGAATGGCATATTCCTGTTCCTATTTCTTATGGTTCCCGAGCCCTTACCTCTGATACAGGACACTGACTTCAGTTTGTGCCATTACTGAGAGTGCTGATGTTCCCTTGTGTAATATCAACAACTTAGCAGCTGCTGAAACCTCTTGCTCCTCTGTTACCTCTGAACACAATAAGCCAATGTGTTCAGGGGAGGTGATGGCCGACTTTATTGTCACCAGACTATTCACCCAGGTAATGTTCTGGGGACTTGGATTCACAACCTGCCACGGCAGATGGTGGAATCTGAATTCAATATAAATCTGGAATTAAGAGTCTAATGATGAAATCGTTGTGGTTTGTTGTAAAAACTTATCTGGTTTCCTGCTGTCCGAACCTGGTCTGATCTACATGTGATTCAGATCCACTGTCAGCTGGTTGAATCTTCACTGCCCTTTCAATCAAAACCTCCACTATAACCTCCCTACTTTTATTCTCCATTTAAAGGCCAATCTCCCTTTTGCCTTCCCTGTCAGTCACTGTGCTCCCAGAAGCAGGATTGTGGATCAGTTTAAAGTAGGTCCTATATCTCTGATTATATCGGTACACAAGGCAGTGAAGAAAGGTTTCAGCACACTGGCCTTCATCAGTTCGGGAATTGAGTATAGATGTTGGCAAGTTATGTTGTAGTTATACAGGATGTTGATGAGGCCGCACCTGGAATATTGTGATCAGTTTTGGTCCCCTTGGTGTTCTGACTTCTGACTTCTTCAACTCTGGGTTTGTGTTGAACTTGATGGGATACTTTGTCCAACTCAGCATGTTTAAACAGTATCTCTCAGAGGGATTCATCTGAAACTTTTCAGGAGGTGAGCTCAACAAGATTGAACTATTCAAAGTGACTTGGACTCGATTTTAAACTTACATCAGGACCAGTAGTCAGAGACACGTACAGCATGGAAACAGACCCTTTGGTCCAACTTGTCCATGCTGACCTGATATCCTAAACTAATCTAGTCCCATTTGACAACACCTGACCCAAATCCTGTGGCAGCTCATTTCATATAAGTACCACCATCTGCATGAAGAAGTTGTCCCTTTAATATATTTCGCCTCTCACCCTAAACCTATGCCCTCGAGTTCTGGACTCCCCCATCCCAGGGAAAAGACCTTGTCTATTAACCTGTCTATGCCCCTCATGATTTTGTAACCTCTATTAGGTCACTCCTTTGCCTCTGATGGTCCAGTGAAAACAGCTCCAGCCTATTCAGCCTCTCCCTGTAGCTCAAACCCTCCAACCCCCAGCAACATTCCCGTAAATCGTTTCTCACAGAGAAGTCAACGTTTCAGTCCTGAAGAAGGGTTAATACCCAAAACGCTGACTACTCCACATCCTGGTGCTGCCTGGCTTGCTGTATTCTCCCAGGCTCCTGCTTGCCTACTTCGGGTTGCAACATGTCGTGGCTCAGTGTTTACCACTGCAGCCTCACAGCGCCAGGGGCCCAGGTTTGATTCCAGCCTTGGGTGGCTGTCTGTGAGGAGTTTTCATATTCTCCCAGTGTCTGCGTGGGCTTTCACTGGGTGGTCCTGTTTTCTTCCATAGTCCAAAGATGTTCAGGTCATGTGGATTGCTCATGCTTAATTGCCCATAGAGTTAGGTTCATTAGTCAGAGGAAAATGGGTCTGGATGGGTTACACTTCGGAGGGTCGGTGTGGACTTGTTGGGACAAATGGCCTGTTTCCACACTGTAGCTAATCTCATCTGCACTACTTTTGTCACTAACGAATGGCTGAGTAGACTCGATGGGCCGAATGGCCTAACTTCTGCACCGATGGTCTTGCGGTCTTAGGTTTCTCTGGATCATTTCATTTGGCAATGTGCAGTCCCTGGCTCAATGAGCAGCAGCTTCCAATGAAAACAAAGCTCATATGATGGTTGAAATCCTCCAGAGTGGAAACAGGTCCTTCAGCCCAACACATCTGCACTGATTCTCCGAAGGGTAACCTACTCAGATCCATTTTCCTACCCTCCATAAATTGCACCCAGACCCCCAAGTGTAGAAGTAATCCTGGGTTCCTGGTGCCATGAGGCAGCAGTGCTAACCGTGAGCCACCATGAGGTTGTTGTTGTGGGGGGTGGGGGAGGCAATTGCAGTCCAGCAGAAAACAAAAACAGCCCACCTACTCTCCCACTGCACCTACTGTCAGAACTGGCAGAAGGTTCAGTCCTGGGGGATGACTAAAGGCAGCGTCACTGGTGGGATCTGATTGCTGGGAGCGCTGGTGCCCCCGCTGGTGCTTCAGCAGTGGACCAGCTGGCGCTTCAGCAGTGTGGAGGAGCGGGTAAAGCACTTCCCACACTCGGGCTGGAGAATGGCATCTCCCCAGTGTGGATGGACTGGTGCATCCGCAGGGCTGAGGAATTGATGAAGGACTTCCTGCACTTAGGCAACTGAACGACCTCTCCCCCATGTGAACCCACCAATGGGCCAGCAGGTCGGAAGAAAGAGCAAAGCCCTTCCTGCACTCGGGGCAGAAGAACGGCTTCTTCTCAATATGGACCCAATGGTGTCTCAGCAGGTGGGAAGAACTGCTGAAGGCCATCTCGCACTTGGGGCTGGAGAACAGCCTTCCCCGGTGTGGACCAACTGGTGCGTCAGCAGGGCAGGGGAATCACTGAAGGCCTTCCCACACTCAGGGCAGCAGAAGGGTCTCTTCATCTCTGTGGACCCATTGGTGCTTCAGAACACTTTCAAATTTCACAATATCCTTCTGATAGGAGGGAGACTAGAATTGTACACAATATTCCAAAAGTGGTCTAACCAATGTCTTGTACAGCCACAACATAACCTCCCAACTCTAATACTCAGTCAGAGGATTGCGAAAGCATTCAAAACCCACAAAAACAAACAGGAAAGAATGGAGGGTCAAACCGAATTTTTGAGAGTCACCTTGAAAGTATCAATGAGAAATCGGCGGAGGAGGTTTATTGGGGACCCGTTCTCCTTAAATATACTATATACGCATTTCTCTTGTGCTCTTCGTAGTTTCTCTGAGCTGCAGTGTGTAGTGAATCGTTGAAATAATGTCCTGAGGCAGCTTCGTTTGTGGGTGTTGGGATGATTGCTTCTGTGGTTAAGTATTTGGTTTGGGCCTGTTGTTTTTCTGTAGATGCCAGTTTGAAGTTCCCCATTGACTGTTCGCACTATTGTGACACCAAGGAATGGCACTCTGTTGTTGTTCTCCTCCCCTTCAAACCAGGAGCCACCCTTAGACCATAGTCTCACTATTTGGAACACCAATATACAGACCAGTCAAACGCCTCGACTGAAGGCTAAAACACCTAGTCGAAGATTCACTCCATTCCAATTACTCCATCCAAGAATTCCTGAACAGCAAAGACACTAAGATAGAAGAGGATGTAATAATGTTGTCCTTTGACAGAACAGCCCTATTCACATCCATTAACATCAACGTGGCCAAAGAAAACTGAAGACAATACTCGAAGAACCAAAGACACAAACACCAAACAGCATCAACTTCATCAGCTAAGATAGCATTGTCAAGCTCGTGGAACTGTGCCTTACCATCCTTTTCATAACAAGCCTTACCATCCAATAACAAGCCCTAAAACAAATCAACGAAATACCCATGAAACCACCAGCAACAGGATTCCAAGCAAAAGCATTAATGCAGAGACTCGAACAAACAGCCCTTCCAACGATCCAAACCAAACTTTGGGTCCGCTACAGCGATGACACTTTTCTCATCATCAAAAAATGAACCAAATTCGAAGAAACCGACAACACTATCAACAATCTCCTTACTGGCATAAAATTCACAAAAGAGGAGAACAAAAACAAAGTGCCATTTCTAGATGTCACAGTAGAGCGAACAGTCAATGGTAAATTCAAAACAGCGTCTACTGGAAAACAATGCACGCGAACCAAGAACATAACTACAGAAGCAATCACCGCTACACAGGCAAACAAATCTGAAGCAGGACACTATTTCAACGAGCCACGACACGCTGCTGCACCCAGGAACTACGAAGATTAATGAAAAACTGCACAGAGTATTTAAGATGAATGGGTAGCCGATAAACCCGCGAAAACGGTTTCCTTGACCGGGAAGCGAACCCGGGCCGCGGCGGTGAGAGCGCCGAGTCCTAACCACTAGACCACCAGGATAATGCAAACCCAGCATGGTAGCTCTACTAAAAATTTCTTCCCTGCCCGGAAATCGAATCCGGGCCGTGGTCAGTCGAAGGCTTTCACCTGTGTATCCAACAATGTCATTTCTTGTATCCATTTCTCCTGATGCGGTCTCCTCTACATTGGGGAGACTGGAGACTCCTCGCAGAGTCAAGTCACAGCGCTTGAGGGAACATCTGCAGGACACCCGCACCAATCAACCCCATCGCCCTATGGCCCAACATTTCAAACCCCCTCCCACTCTGCCGAGGACATGCAGGTCCTGGGCCTCCTCCATCGCCGCTCCCTCCCCACTCGATGCCTGGAGGACGAACGCCTCATCTTCCGCTTGGGGTAAATTCAACCGCAGGCCATCAATGTGGACTTCAATGGTTTCCTCATTTCCCCTCCCCCCACCTTACCTCAGTTCCAAACTTCCAGCCCAGCGCTGTCCTCATGACCTCGCCTACCTGCCAATCTTCCTCCCCACCTAACCGCTCCACCCTCCTCTCTGATCTGTCACCTCCATCCCCACCCTCATTCACCTATTGTACTTTTTGCTACCTTCGGCCCAGCACACCCCACCCCCAATTTATCTCTCCACCCTGGAGGGGTCCTGCCTCTATTCTTGATGAAGGGCTTTTGCCCGAAACGTCGATTTTCCTGCTCCTCGGAAGCTGTCTGACCTGCCGTGCTTTTCCAGCACCATTCTGATCTAAACTCTGGTTTCCAGCATCTACAATCCGCACTTTTGCCTACCCAATAAGCCCAGTGTGCTGATTTCACATCAACAAACTGACACAAGCAGACACAACGTCTACAGAAACCCTAGCACATTACTTTACATTAAAGACATCTGGGAAATGATGTCCAGACAACTCAACCCTCTCAGCATCATGGTAGCCCACAAACCTACCAACACACTTAAAAAGTGGCAAATGAACCTGAAATACCCGATACAAAAAAACAGAAAACGAATGTAATTTACCAAATACCATACAAGGAAATATATACATGAACTCTGCCGCACAGTTCTCTGTGGCAAGAAATGCTGGGATGAGATAAGGAAGATAATTTCAGCCAAAACAAATCGACACTGTTTGGACAGCCATTTAAAATCATCGCTGTCTGCCCAGGATGGAAGATCCGAAGGGATGAACTTATTTCTTATATCCTGAAGATTTACAAAGCTGAGACCGGGTTTTGGTGTTTGTTCCCTTTCCACTCCCAGGAGCCGCAGTGGTTGCGGCGGTGAGTTGGGGAAAGTGAAATGTGCCCATGAGCAGCGTGTGGGGCTATTTCAGCTTCCCCTCCTCTGACAGCGCTGTGACCTGACTGTGATGTTCTCAGGGACATTTACTGACGCGAGACAGTGAAAAGATTCTCACTCCTGCAGATGAGGAATTGTACCCATACGCCGGTTTCTTGACAATGAAAAAGATTAATTGGGTTGTGTGAAGAAGCTGTGAGCTGCAGTTGAAACAAGTAGGTGGAGTCAGATACGTCATCCATTGCCCCCATGGTCCTGAAGAAATGTTTGCTTTTGTCTGCTTGAGAGACTTTGGACACTGGTGTAGCAGGGAGAATACTGAGATACTGAGTGAGGGAGATTCAGTGCGCTGACTGTGAAAAGTGCTTCAAACCATTTACTCAGATTGGGGAATTAAAATCACACCCCTCGCGGTGGGAAAGACGATGTCGCCGGTCTGTTTGTAATTTCAAACCCAGAGCAACACAAGGAAAGCTCCACCCAATGGGGAAACCGTGGAAATGTGGGGACTGTGAGAACGGATTCCCTTCCCCATCAGTGCTGGAAACCCACAGACGCATTCACAACGGGGTGAGGCCGTTCACCTGCTCAGTGTGCAGGAAGGGGTTCAGACAGAGAGAAGCCATTCACGTGCCCCCTGTGCAGGGGAGAGTTCACTCAGTCAGCTGCACTGCTGACCCACCAGTGGGTCCACACTGGAGAGAGACCATTCACCTGCTGTAAGTTCCAAAAGGGCTTCACCTGCTCCTCCCACCTGAGGAGGCACCATCGAGTTCACGTGCCAGCGCAAGGGGATTGAAGGAGCGATGGCCAAGTGCTCCGATCAACCCAGCACTGGGGCGTCCCAGGTTCGAATCCCACTGCGGTAGAATGCAGAGTTGGAGTTCGGTCAGTAATCTGGACTTCAGAATCTAAGGATGAAACCACTTTTAGGGGGAAAAAACACCATCTGATTCACTCATGTCCTTTTTAGTGAAGGAAACTGCCGTTGCGGGAAAGGGTTCACTCAGTCATCCCAGCTGCATGTTTTACCCGGCTGTACCAGGGATCCAGTTACAAACGGACAACTCAGCTGACCAACAAAGAAAGTGGGGTGGGGGAGTGGGTGCATTTTGAGCTGGAGGTGTTTTCTTTAAAAACTTCTTTTTGTATGCCTTTTTCCTGGGGAAATCTGAAGCTGTAACAAAATAGGGTCGTAGTAAAGGTTACCTGAACTTACCGCCCGGCTTAGACTCTGTGAGGTCCAACAGATTTTTGATTTAAAGCTGCTCATTTCTTTCAGCCTCCAGCACTAATGTCATGTCTCAGAAGGACCAGTGAATGAGTAGCTAATATTGTTACAAATTGTACATTTTTTCAGGACTTCAGGTACATTGTTTCATTGGACTTGCAAAGTTTACTGGCAACAGTGGGAGGTGTGGGCTGTATTCACTGGAAACAAAGTTTTAAAATCTCACAAACACCAGGGTATATTCTAACAGGTTAATTTGGAAGCACTAGGTTTCGAAGTGCTGCTCCTTCTTCAGGTAGCTGTGGAGTAGGATCATAAGACACAGAATATATCGCAAAAACATTATCGTGTCATTCAACATAAGTGACGTATTGAAGAATCCTAGATTGCTGTTAAATCTTTCATCTTTTAAAATGGGCTGCAGATTTCGGTTCATTAATATGTACATTCCAGAACTTCTTTTAAGTCACATTCTCCAGGAAACTTGATGTTTTATAAAAGGAGGTAACACCTCACATCAAATAACGCTTGAAAGCTGTGAGGTGAGAGTCTGTCTGCATCCCAATCTTGAGCCAGACTGGTTCTATTTCCAAATATATAAACCTGCAAATGCAAATTCACCCCAAATGTGTGAGTGCACGCATGAGAGAGAGAGTGTGAATGTGCGTGTGCAGGCTGGGTAAAGTGTGTGTGTGATGGAGTGTAATCATGTGCGAAGATGTATGCGCGGGTGTGAGTGGGGGCGTATTAGTGTGTGTCTGAGAGAGAGCATGTCTATCGGAAAGGCTCTGCACGAGCGTGTGAGTATGTAATAGTGTGTGTGAGAGTGAGAGAGTGAGAGAGAGAGAGCGTAACAGTGAAGAGGGGTTACCTGTCATGTGACATGAACCCAAGGTCGCGATTGAGGCCATCCTCCTGGTTTCCGAACTTGGCTATCAGCCTTTGCTGGGCCACTAGAAATGATTAAGCAGTTACACAACACACATTGGAGAGGGCAGGGTGGGACTTGTTTTTCGATTTGCAGAAGGTGGGACGTTCTGGGTGCTGGAAACGAAGGAATACACATACTGGAGGACCTTCGGCACCGAGTGATGGAGCTGGAAGCCAGGCTGCAGACACGTTGGGGGATTCACTGTGGAAACAGGCCGTTTGGCCCACCAAGTTCACACTGACCCTCCGAAGAACATACCCCCACCCCCCGACCCACCCGATAACCCCACAGCTAATCCCTGAATTTAGAACTCCCAATCCACTCGAGCTGCACATCTTTGGAACATGGGAGAAAACCCGAGCACCCAGAGGAAACCGACGCGGACAAGGGGTGGGGGAAGGGTAGGAAAGTGCAAAATCCACACAGTCACTGTGAGGGTGGGATTGAACCCAGGTCCCTGGCGCTGCGAGGAATCCCCTCTCCAGCTCTCGGCAATCGATTGGCTTCTCCCCAATCCTGGTGACACTGCAATCAGTTTGAGGAATTCAATTTGCTTCCACAGAGTTTCCACGGGGCAGGGGTCGTTGTTATTCGGCAGATTCAACGATCCAATGAAGGGCTCGTCAAAAGCGAGAACACTGGTCCACATTTCGCTGAAAAATTAAAGTTCTCTCCGCAATTCGAACCCTTGAGTACTCCCACGCAGGCTGCGTGTATTCACGGGGATTCTCAATGCATGTTGATATTTGAAATCATTTCCTGCAGACAAACAATTCCCCTCCTGGATTCAAACACAGCTGATATTCTGGCTCTGACTAAATTTCTTGTCCATGCCTGAAAAGCAAATCCCCCTCTGCTAATAACTTGAGAAAACAGATCACTGCTGTCAGTGCAGGGCAGAAAATAGGATGAGAGAATTTTGGTTTGCACAGAACAGCCTTCTCATTCTTCTCCCCGAAATCTCTGTCTCTCAATTCCTAAACCTTTCAATGTATTCCAACCCAAATACATCCTTCCATCCTCCTGCCTTTGCCCAGCTCCCCTCTCCTGAAAATGCTGACCCTCTGTTCAGTTTCTCAGCCACATCTCGCCATCCTTAGTATATAGCCCACATCTTTGTTTAGTTTTTAAAACAGAAAGGCAGTGGTTTGCTGATGCCAGGATGTGAGGGTGACTGCACTCACACAGTGTTCCAGACTCGTCTCTCGTGTCATTCAGAAAAGTCTGCACTGCACATGTGCAGAGAAGGGGATGCTGGGAGTGCATTCTCACCTCCCCATCCAATCATCCCCATAGCGTCCCATGTCCATTCCCTCACCGCCACCCATAGCATCCCCTGTCCATTCTCTCCCTCTACCCTAACCTAGCGGTCCCTTCTCTCTCTCTCCCACACATGCCACTCTCCCCACCCCGTCCATTCTATCTCTTCACCCTCTGCCCTCTGTCCAGTCCCTCATCCACCCTCTGTCCCCATCCATTCCCTTTATCGCTCCACCCTCTGCCTTCCCCAATCCAGTCCCTTCCCTTACACTCATTTTCTCTCACCTCACACATGCTGCCCCCATCCATTCCTTCTCTCCCCCACCTTCTCCTGCCATTCATTGTTGCTCTCTTTCTCCACCCTCTACCCAGTCCATTCTCAACCCAACCTTTGCCCCGTCCATTCTCTCCCCACCCACTGCTCCCCGTCCAATCTCTCCCCACCCATTGACCCCATCCATCTCTCCCCACCGACTGCCCCGCCCATTCTCTCCCCACCACAGGCCCCCGGCCATTCTATCCCCACCCACTGGCCCGTCCATTCTCTCCCCACCACAGGCCCCCGGCCATTCTCTCCCCACCCATTGCCGCCGTCCATTCTCTCCCCACCACAGGCCCCCGGCCATTCTCTCCCCACCACAGGCCCCCGTCCATTCTCTCCCCACCCACTACCCCGTCCATTCTCTCCCCACCCACTGCCCCGTCCGTTCTCTCTCCCCACACTCTGCAACCAATTTCTTTCACTTCACACTTTCCAACTCTGCATTCTCTCTCTCCTCCCCAATCCTCTTCACCACATTCTCTCTCTCTGCTCCCACCCTGTGTACCCCCATGTATTCTCTACCCCCGATGCTCTGCTCTCCTACCCATTTTCTCTTTTTCTCTTCCCCCAGTCTCTGTGCCCCCGGTCAAATCTCACTCTGAGTACCCCCCCCCCCCCCGTCCTTTCTCGTGCCTCGAGCCCTCTTTGATCGCTGTATCAAACTCTTCTAATGATAGAGAGAGAATGGATGGTGATGGCGACCTGGGGTGTGGGTGTGGAAGGGAGGCGTGAGAAATGGCTGACCTTTAACATTGAGAACAGCTAAAATGATGTATTCAGAAACATCAGTAATGTCTGAAAGCATATTCAAATGTTTAAAAAAAAGCTGCAGACATCTTTCTGAAACTTGCATTGAAATCTGCGCAGTTAGGCCACAATTGAGGACAGCCGGCAAACTTGGAATGGCCTATTCCTAGTCTTGTGAAATTGGTTCAGAATATGTAGAAATACAGTCATAGAGTTGCAGAGAACAGAAACAAACCTTTCAGTTCACGCCGACAACATTTCCTAAATTAACCTAGTGATCCATTTGCCAGCATTTGGCCCATATCTCTCTCAGCCCTTCCTATTCATACCTCCATCCAGATGCCTTTTAAATGTTGTAATTCTACCAGCCTCGACCACTGCCTCTGGCAGCTTATTCCAAACGCATGCCACGCTCTGTGTGAAAAAGTTCCCCCGTTCAGTCCCTTTTAACCCTTTTCCCTCTCAGCCTAAACCCCTCTAGTTTGGGACTTCCTCCACCCTGGGGAATAGATAGACAAACGTTGAGCTGCCAGACAAAATCATAGAGTCACAGAGATGTCCAGCATGGAAACAGACCCTTCGATCCAACCCGTCCATGCCGACCAGATATCCCATCCCAATCTAGTCCCACCTGCCAGCACCCAGCCCATATCCTTCCAAACCCTTCCTATTCATATAGCCATCCAAAAACCTCTTAAATGTGGCAATTGTACCAGCCTCCACCGTTTCCTCTGGCAGCTCATTCCATACACGTACCACCATCTGCGTGATTCAGTTGCTCCTTCGGTTTCATTTCTATCTTTCCCCTCTCGCCCTAAACCTATGCCCTCTAGTTCTGGACTCCCCGATCCCAGAGAAAAACCTTTGCCTATTTATTCTATCCATGCCCCTCATAATTTTGTAAACCTCTATAAGGTCACCCCTCAGCCTCTGATGCGCCAAGGAAAACAGACCCAGCCTGTTCAGCCTCTATCTCTCGCTCAGATCCTCCAACACTGGCAACATCCTTGTAAATCTTTCTGAACCCTTTCAAGTTTCACAACATCTTTCCGATAGGAAGGAGACCAGAATTGCACGCAATATTCCAACAGTGGCCTAACCAATGTCCTGTACAGCCGCACCATGACCGCCCAAATGCTGTACTCAATACACTGACCAATAAAGGAAAGCATACCAAACGCCTTCTTCACTATCCTATCTACCTGCGACTCCAATTTTAAGGAGCTATGAACCTGCACTCCAAGGTCTCTTTGTTCAGCAACACTCCCTAGTACCTTACGATTAATTGTATAAGTCCTGCTAAGATTTGCTTTCCCAAAATGCAGCACCTCACATTTATCTGAATTAAACTCCATCTGCCACTTCTCAGCTCCTTGGCCCATCTGGTCCAGATCCTGTTGTAATCTGAGGTAACCCTCTTTGCTGTCCACTACACCTCCAATTTTGGTGTCATCTGAAAACTTACTAACAGTACCTTTTATGTAAATGACAAAAAGTAGAGGGCCCAGCACTGATCCTTGTGGCACTCCACTGGTCACAGGCCTCCAGCCGGAAAACAGCCCTCCACCACCACCCTCTGCCTTCTACCTTTGAGCCAGTTCTGTATCCAAATGGCTAGTTCTCCCTGAGATCTAACCTTGCTAATCAATCTCCCATGGGGAACCTTGTCGAACGCCTTACTGAAGTCCATATAGATCACATCTACTGCTCTGCCCTCATCAGTCTTCTTTGTCACTTCTTCAAAAATCTCAATCAAGTTTCTGAGACATGAATTCCTATGCACAAAGCCATGTTGACTATCCCGAATCAGTCCTTGCCTTTCCAAATACATGTACATCCTGCCCCTCAGGATTCCCTCCAACAACTTGGCCACCATCGTGGTCAGGCTCACCGGTCTATAGTTCCCTGGACTGTCTTTACCGACCTTCAGAAACAGTGGCACCACATTTGCCAACCTCCAGTCTTCCGGCACCTCACCTGTGACTATCGATGATACAAATAACTCGGCAAGAGGCCCAGCAATCACTTCTCTCGATTCCCACAGGGTTCTTGGTTACACCTGATCAGGTCCTGGGGATTTATCCATCTTTAACCGTTTCAAGACATCCCGCACTTCTTCCTCTGTTATCTGGACATTTTGCATGCTGTCACCATCTATTTCCCTTCAGTCTATATCTTCGATATCCTTTTCCACAGTAAATACTGATGCAAAATATTCATTTAGTATCTCCCTCATTTTCTGTGGCTCCACACAAAGGCCGCCTTTCTGATCTTTGAGGAGAAAGTGAGGACTGCAGATGCTGGAGATCAGAGCTGAAAATGTGTTGCTGGAAAAGCGCAGCAGGTCAGGAAGCATCCAAGGAACAGGAGAATCGACGTATCAGGCATAAGCCCTTCTTCAGGATGCACAGTTGGGCCACAACCAAGGACAGGCTGTAAGAGTGAATGAGTGAATAAAAGACAAATCCCACCTCGCCCATGAGGAGAAAGTGAGAACTGCAGATGCTGGAGATCAGAGTCGAGAGTGTGGTGTTGAAAAAGCACAGCAGGTCAGGCAGCATCCAAGGAGCAGGAGAATCAACGTTTCAGACATAAGCCCTTCACCTTGCCCTCTCCAGTGTGTGTTTTGAAACTGCTTAACTGCTAAATCATTTCTAGTGCCCGAGCAGAGGCTGATAACAAATTTGGAACACACGAGAATGACTTCAGCTAAAACCTTGGATTCATGTCTCACTACAGGAGACCCAGCTACAAAATACACACAAACCCTATCTCTCTCTCTGTCTCTCTCTCTCTCTCTCTCTCTCTCACACACACACACACACACACATACACACACACACACACCGTACTCACACGGTCGTACAGACCCTCTCTGATCGACAGGCTCTCTGTCAGACACACATTGATACACCCCTCACACTCACATCCATGCACACACCTTCTCACACAATTATACTCCATCACACGCACACTTTACCCAGCATGCACACGCACACACATAGACACTCTGTCTCATGAATGCACTCACACATAGAAGTCTTTGGGGTGAATTGCATTTGCAGGATTATATGTTTGGAAATAGAAAAAGTCTGACTCAAGACTGGGATACAGAACGCCTCTAACCTCACAGCTCTCATGCGTTGTCTGACCTGAGGTGTCACCTCCCTTTATAAAACATTAAGTTATCTGGAGAATGTTACGAAAAAGAAGTTCTGGGATTTACAGATTAATGAACCGAAATCTGCAACCCATTTTAAAAGATGAAAGATTTAACAGGTTTCTCAATATATCATTTCTGTTGCAGGACACTATAATCTTTTGCTTTATATTCTGTGTCTTACCATACCACTCAACAGCTACCTGATGAAGGAACAGCGCTCCAAAACATAGTGCTTCCAAACAAACCTGTTGGACTATACCCTGGTGTTTCTGTCATTTTAAAACTTTGTTTCAAGTGAATACAGCACGCACCTCCCACTGTTGCCAGTAAACTTTGCAATGTCAATGAAAAAATAAACCTGCAGTTCTAAAAAATTTACAATTTCGAACAACACTAGCTACTCATTCACTGTTCCTTCTGAGACACGACATTGGAAACTCGGTGCTGGTGGCTGAAAGAGGTGAGAAGCTGTTGGATCTCCCAGCTTTCAATGAGAGTTTAAGCCTGACGGTAAGTTCAGGTAACCTTTACTGCGACCCAACTTTGTTGCAGCTTCAGATCTCCACATCACAAGGCGTACAAAAACTACCTTTTCTCAAAACAAAAACACCTCAAGCTCAAAGTGCACACACTCACCCCCACTCCTCCCACCACACTTTCTTTATTATTGGTCAGTTGAGTTGTCCCTTTGTAACTGGATCCTTCGTACAGCCGGGTAAAGCATGCAGCTGGGACGACTGAGTGAATCCTTTCTGGCAACGGTAATTTCCATCACTGAAAAGGACATGAGTGAATCAGGTGGGCGTTTGCCCTCTGAAAATGGTTTCATCCTTAGATTCTGAAGTCCAGATTACGGACCGAATCCCAATTCTGCCATCTGCCGCGACGGGATTCGAACCTGTGATTCCCCAGAGCTGGGTTGTTTGCGGCGCTCGGCCATCGCTCCTTCCACCACCCCCCCCCACCCCCCCACCCCCCTGCGATGGCACGTGAACTCGCTGGTGCCTCCGCAGGTGGGAGGAGCAAGTGAACCCCTTCCGGCACTGACAGCAGGTGAACGGCCTCTCTCCGGTGTGGACCCACTGGTGGGTCAGCAGTGCAGCTGACTGAGTGAACCCTCTCCCGTACATGGGGCACGTGAACGGCTTCTCTCACTTGTGGACCCACTGGTGAGTCTCCAGATGGCTGATCCGACTGAAGCCCTTCCTGCACACCGAGCAGGTGAATTGCCTCTCCCCACTGTGAATACGTCTGTGGGTTTCCAACACGGATGGGGAAGGGAATCCTTTCCCTTAGTCCCCATATTTCCACAGTTTCCCCATTGGGGGAGCTTTCCATGTGTTGGTCTGGGTTTGAAATTACAATCAGAACGGGGACATAGTCTATCCCCACTGTCAGGGATGAGACTTTGATTCCCCAAAGCTGAGTAAATGGTGTGAAGCACTTTTCACAGTCAGCGCACTGAATCTCCCTCACTTGGTGTCTCAGTATTCTTCCTGCCGCACCAGTGTCCAAAATCTCTCAAGCAAACAACAGCAACCATGTCTTCTTGATTGGAATGGTTGCTGATATTCAAGTCCCAATGAATCAAGTGGCTCTGTCAGAAGTTGATGTATCATTTGTTTTCAGATTTCTTGCGGCATGTCTTCCTGCAAATAAAAATCACAAAATAAGCGATCATTGGCAGTACACTTAAACGAACAGAACAGAGATGGCAGTTCCTGTAGTTTGCCAGATGCCTGCTGATCACATAAAACCCAGCACACAGAAACCTGAAATCCCTCATGCAGCCAGATAGGCTTAGGTGTATTTAGAGGAAAACGTCATTCAAATCTAATCTAAGCTTTAACTAAATACGTGTACATATATATATCAATATGCCAATCCTTTCAATGCGGCTCAGTGCCATGAGAAACTGCACTTTTAATTGTGAACATGAGGCAAAAAGCAATCATTTTCCAGGGTGCAAACTGCATACGTGCCAAACTGAGGGAATACACAAGGAAAATACCTAAAAGAGAGATAGAAAGTATTTGAGCACCTTTGCAGAATCTGCTCCATCTCTGGATTCACTCCAGTTACTACAAGTAAACCTCCCTGGGGGTCAGGCAGCCGTGCATCGGGAAGCACTGGGATGGTCAACTACGACCAGTTTACATGGAGAACACATCTCCACATTAGCAGCCTCGAGACAAACTTCCCTTCCTTCCACTTAAAGTTCAAGACCCCTCAAAGCGAAATTCCCCAGGTAAGTTTGGAAGAATTTCTTCCAGGTGTTCACAAATCATTTCTATGAGCACTTTGTTGAAGTTTGAATATTGCGAGTTTTGAAAATTAGTGATTCTGAGCGAAATCACATTTCGAAAAACAGAATGTGGGAATTTAGACAGAGTTTATTTTTGCATATCGACGATGTGTCTGCACAACAGCATATGACACGACAGCAGAGAAGATCTTCTGACCTCATTCTCAAACGTGCCTGCCACACCCCAGATGAAAAGCTGAATAATTCTCTGGAAAAACTGCCGGGCAATGCAGGAGAATGGCACAACGGGCGCGTGTTGGGACCGTAACCCAAAAGAGAAACCATTCTCTCCTATTCATTTAACGTCGCCTTTAGCAGCTTTCCCGTATAACAGCGCTCTGTTCTGCACCTTGCCTTCACATCCGCTTCCCAAAAAAGCTTCGACATAAATATTTCACAATGATATACTGGCCCAATGTGTACAGTTGAGGTGACAACCTCTGAGTGGTCACCTGTTCTCTGTATCCTATGTTGAGGAGGGCAATGCTTGTCACTGGCCACTCGGGTGTCAGAGAAAAGTTTCGAAACAGTGGAGGGAGCCCGGTTCCTGGGGACGGGACAAACAGCAGGAGGGAGACAGAATGACAAGCAGCTGTTCTGGAAACTCTTTGCTGCTTGCAATTATTGGAGCAAAGTGGAATGTATTTCACAGTGAGCAAGTTTCAGCTGGCTCAGAGTCTCCAGTGTACATTGCTCTCTTTCTCGCCAGCTCAGAGAGAGAACAATAGGAAGGACAAAGGAGTGAATAACGATCCGTGTGGGAGGGTGAATAACTGTTAATGAAGACCGTGAGTGACTAATAATATGTAGTGTGTCGTAGCAGACAATGTGATAACAATGGCTCGTATGTGTGTGGTAGGGGTCAAGCACATGGGAGATTTCAGGCCCTAAAGTCATGGAACTCGATCTTGAAGACCGGAGGGCTGTAGGGTGTTGAAGTGGAATATGAGGCGTTGTTCTTCCGTCTGGAGCTGAGCTTTGCTGGAACACTGCTGCAAGCCTGAGACAGAGATGTTGGCCAGGGAACAGGGTGGCGTGTTAAAGTGGCAGGAAAGCAGAAGCTCAGGGCCTTTTCTTGCGGGCAGAACCGAGATGTTCTGCGAAGCAGTCATCCAGTTTATACTTCGTGCTCCGTTGGGGAAACGACACTGTGAGCAGCGAATGCAGTCGACGAGGTTGCGGCAAATGTGCGGGTAAAGTGCTGCTTCACCTGGAAGGTATGTTCGAGCCTGGAAGGATATTCAGGAGGGAGCAGGTAAATTGTGCTTCTGAGTGAAATCACGGTTCGGAAAAACAGAATGTGGCAATTTAGACAGAGTTAATATTTGTTCGTCGGCGATATGTCTGCCGGTGCGCGATGGGAGCATAACCCAGAAGAGAAACCATCTTCCCTATTCACTCAATGTCGAGTTTAGCAGCTTTCCCGTATAACGGCGCACTGTTGTGCACCTCGCCTTCTCATCTACTTCCCAAAAAACTTCGACGTAAATATTTCACATTGATACACAGGCCCAGTATGCAGAGTTGAGATGACACACTCGTGGAGGTCTGCGGGTTCTTCTCCTGTTCTCTGTACCCTATGTTGAGGAGGGCAATGCTTGTCACTGGTCACTCCGGTGTCAGAGAAAAGTTGAGAAGGAAAACGGGTTAATCTTCTGGCAGTAGAGAGGGTCCGGTTCCTGGGGACGGGCAAACGGCAGCAGAGAGACAGAATGAGAAGCAGCTGTTCATAGAGTCATAGAGATGTACAGCATGGAAACAGACCCTTCGGTCCAACCCGTCCATGCCGACCAGATATCCCACCCCAATCTAATCCCAGCTGCCAGCACCCGGCCCATATTCCTGAAAACCCTTCCTATTCATATATCCATCCAAACACCTCTTAAATGTTGCAATTGTACCAATCTCCGCCACTTTCTCTGGCAGCTCATTCCATACACGCACCACCCCCTGCGTGAAAAAGTTGCCCCTTAGGTCTCTTTTATATCTTTCCCCTCTCACCCTAAACCCTAAAGCCCTCTAGTTCTTGACTCCCCGACCCCAGGGAAAAGACTTTGCCTATTTATCCTATCCATGCCCCTCATAATTTTGTAAACCTCCATAAAGTCACCCTCCAACCTCCGACGTTCCAGAGAAAACAGACCCAACCTGTTCAATGTCAACTGGAACTTTGCTCTGAGCAAGACTCAGCTGGTTCAAGAGGTAGGGCGGGGGCCGGGGCGGGGGCCGGGGCGGCGGCGCGCCAACCGTCTGGCTCGTTGGTCTAGGGGTATGATTCTCGCTTTGGGTCTTCGTCGATGCAGACGTGCGAGGAATCCCGGGTTCAAATCGCGGACGAACCCGAGTTTCGTGAATCGCGCGAAAGTGCTTGTTTAATTTTCTCAAAAAGCACCTTCGTAAAACGAGGTTGGGCTCCCTGGAGGACCAATGGGACAGAAAGCAGCGAAGTGAAATGATTGGAGATAGCGTTGAATAAATTGACGTGAGTGGTGCAGTGAATGAGGGATGTCAGCGATGAGGGTCGATTGGAAATTTGGGAGAGCTCTCTTCGGAGTACGGAAGTTTGAAATCTGGCCCGATTGAAGCTTTTCAAGTCATGCGAAGTCTAGACAGAGAAAGTAATGTCGTCAAAATGTTCCCACGCCTGAAAGGATCGGCAACGATTCGACAGAGTTTTAAAGTCATGAGGAAAAGAACCAAAAGTGACATTAGGAAGAATGCTTTCGTACAGGGAGTGGTTGGCGTCAGTAAATCCCTAACTGACACTGACAAAAAGGCAGATTCATTAGACGCAAACGGGAATTCGGTGATCATGTTTAAAGTAACAATGTGCAGAATTACATGGAGAAGGCGAGAGAATGATACGAATAGAGACCCACGTTTACTTACTGTGTCGACCCAGCAGAGCGAAGGTGGGCCGCATGGCGTCTATTCAGAGTGAAATCACAAGAGAATGTGGGAAGTTAGAAAAAGTTTATATTTACACAGCCTCCATCCGTCTGCGCAACAGCATATAAGACGACAGCAGTGAAGATCTTTGACATCAGTCTCGAACGTGCATGCCACGCGCCAGACGAAAGGCTGAAAGGACCTGTGGAAAGCCAGGCTGGGTGTAGGAGCTGAGTGGCGCAGTGGGAGCGTGCTGGGCCCGTAACCCAGAGGTCGTTGGATCGATGCCATCCTCTGCTATTGTTCAGTGCCTCCTTTCGCGACTTGCCTTTGTGTTGGTACTCTGTTCAGCATCTTGCCTTTCAAACGACTTCCTCTTATCCTGATGCTGTCGCGAAACTCACACCGTACAAGTCACGTACATTTGGGGATCTGAGTGTTCTTCGTCCGTTTTCTTTGAACTGAATCGCAAACCCACTTTTCTGAGGTGCCAATGAGCTGATAAAATTGAACATCTTGACGACATACCTTGTGGTTTCGTGCCTTCCCTGCCGTAATTCGCCTTGCTAAATCGGACGTGAATGACAAGACGATAGGCATGTCCGAAACTTTATCACCATTCAGACACAGTCCCTTCGTATTCGGCCAGATATCCCTGATTGTGAATCACCTGAGAGACAGACAAGTGGCAGAGTCGTCGTGGACACGATGGGATGGACCGCCTCTGTCGGCGGGAGAATGATGCTACGTGTTTATGCCGTCCCACTGCCTGTCTCTGGGACAGAGAGGCTGAGGGAGCAACATTGGTTTATTTTTAACCGTCCCTTCTCTGTTGGACCGTCTGCAATCCCTCAGCTCAGGGCCGTGGGGATGACTCTCAGTGAGTGAAGGTTTCACACGGATTCTCTTCATCTGGGACACTTGGGGCTCAGATGTTAACTGCTGCGCTGTCGCAGCAAAGAAAGCGATGCCCACTTTGCAAGAGACTTTCCGTAAGATTGCTGCGTGAAGACGAATTCTGAACACCAAGCGGGCTGCATAACAACGTGCTCGTATGAATTTACTTGAGGGAAGAGTCCTCGGTGTTCATTTCTCTCTGCCCCGCCAGCACAGCATCTTTCTATCCCTCCGATAACAGACGTTTGGAGGAAATACACAATCAAAGTTACTCACTTCCCACGCATGAGTGTAAGTGATACCTCTCATCCGAAGGTATTGGGAGATAAAGAGCAGAAGAGCGAATGCACTCTTCCCTCCCTCCAGAAAAGCGTACAAGTAGAAACAAGTTGGTTTAATTATCCGCCAGTGGAGACAGACCAGTTCCTGGGGATGAGACACACATCAGTCCCCTTGGACAGAATGACAAGCAGATGTTCTGGAAACTCTTTGCTGCTTGCAATTCTTGCAGCAATGTGGAATGTATTTCACACTGAGCAAGTTCAGCTGGCTCAGAGTCTCCAGTGTACATTGCTCTCTGAGTTTATATTTGCACATCGACGATATATCTGCACAACAGCACATGACACTACAGCAGTGAAGATCTTTTGACGTCATTCTCGAACATGCCAGTCACACGCCAGATGAAAAGCTGAATTATTCTCTGGAAAAGCTACCGTGCAATGCAGGAGAATGGCACAGCGGGTGCATGCTGGGATCATAACCCAGAAGCGAAACCATTTTTTCCTATTCACCTAATATCGTGTTTAGCAGCTTTCCCGTAAAACGGCGCTCTGTTCTTTTCCTTGCCATGTCATTTGCTTCCCAAAACTTCGGGTATCTGAGCTCAATATATCACACCGATACACAAGTCAAATTTACACAGTTGTGCTCGCACCCTTGTGGAGCTCTGAGTTGTCTTGTCCTGTTCTCTGTCGGTGTGTCCTGATCTCGTGTGAAACCTCTTCTCTCGGGTGGCAATGAACCGGTGAAGTTGAAACACATGACTTGCTGTTTTAGTCCATTTCCTGCAGTAAAGAAACCAACGCCCGTGTAATAAGAGACTTTCTGTAGGATTGCTGTGTCAAGACAAATTCTGAACACCAAGCAGGCTGCACAAAAATGCACTCATATCAATTTACCTGAGGGAAGAGTCTCCGGTGTCCATTTCTCTCTGTCCCGACAGCACAGCATCTTTCTGTCTCTCCGTTAACAAGACCTTTGGATCAAGTTCAAAGTTGCCCATTTCCTCCGCATGACTGTAACTGACTTAACCTGCCTCACGTAATAGTGTGAGAGAGCAGAAGAGTGAATGGGCTCTGCCTTCCACCAGCACAGTTTGCAAGTAGAAACGAAATGGTTCAATTATCCACCAAAGAGAAAGCCCGGTCCCTGGGGACAGGACAAACAGCAGCGTCCTGGGAGCAGGGAGACAGATTGAGAAGCAGATGTTCTTGAAACTCTTCGCTCCTTGTAATTCTGGGAGCAATGTACAATGTATTTCGTACTGAGCAAGTCTCAGCTGCTTCAGGAGGTGGCTGCACCCATGGCTGGTGGCTCGTTAGTCTGGGATATGATTCTTGCTGTTGCTCTTCGAGCATGTGCAGCCGTGTGAGAGTTCCCAGGTTCCAATCCCAGGCGAACCATCATTCCTGAAATTGACCCGAACAAAAATGCCCGATCAATTTTCACAAAAAGCAGCTTCGTTAAATAAGATCCGACTACCTGAATGAGGGACGGCGCAGAGCTGCCATTGCAGTGAACACGGCGAAGGGAAACACGTGGTGAAAGTGAGAACAAGTATTGCAGATTTTTCGCCCGCGCAATCCGAGTCTGAATGAATCCTCCACCTGTATTACGCTCAATTCTGAGGGTGATACTTCAGGAAGCGGGGAAGTGAAGTGATTGCAGACGGCGCTGAACAGGTTAACGTGAATGGTACCGTCCTGAGGAATGTCAGCAATGAAGGGAGATTGGAAAGTTTGGGGCAGCTCTCTTTGGTGAACAGAGGGCTGAAAGCTGGTCTGATTGAAGTTTTCCACGTCATGAGGGTTTTAGACAGAGGAAATAATGCAGTGAAAATGCTCCCAGGCCTGAAAGGGTCGAGAACGATTTGGCAGAGATTTAAAGTCATCAGGAAAATAAGTAAAAGTGACATTAGGAAGACCGTTTTCGCACAGGGAGTGGGGTCAGTAAGTCGCTGTCTAACAGTGACAAAGAGGCAGATTCAATGGACACAAAAGGGAATTCGGTGGGCATGTTCAATGTAACAATGTGCAGATTTCCAGGGAGAAGGCGACAGAATGAGACACTTATTTACATATTGTGTTGAGCCAGCAGAGCGAAGGTGGGCTGCATGGCCTCAGTCTGCGCTGTCACACATTTCGTGATTCTGAGTGAAATCAGAGTTGGACCAACAGAATGTAGGAAAATTGACAACAGGTATATTCTGCCCAACAGGATACTCCATCACAGCAATGAAGGTGTTTTGACATCATTCTCGAAGGTACATGACACAATGCAGATTCAAAACGGAGTATTCCTTTGAATCACGGAGTAATTTGTTTACAGTTATTCAGTTGAGGTGAGCGGAGTTGCGCATTGGGAGCCACTCCAGTTGATAGGTCGAAGCCGTTTTCCCCTGTGTGATAGTCCCACCAGCACTCCAATTTGCTGTGCTTCCAGTCAGTAGATGCAGATTACTATCCCAAACTCATACACGGGCCACGATGACCCAGCTGTGGTGACAAGCTTGTGAAGGTCTGAGTGCTCTTCTCCTGTTCTCTGTCTAGCTGCTATGATCCGAATCATCAAACCTCTCTTCTCTGAGATAGGAATAAACTGGTGAAGGTGAAACATATCAGTTGCGGTGTGTCCCATACACAGGAGGCCCTGCAGTAATTCCCCACGCTGTTTCACACAGCAGCATCCTCTCGGTGAATTGCGCTTGTCAAAAAAATCGATTGAACCAAATCCGTGTCCGCCACTGGATTTTACTGACACCGTTTATAAAATTCAGGCTCACCGTTAATGTGGAGAGGGGGCGTCAGTCTGTAGTTTCCGCTCCATCTGTTGAATAAAGATAATTTTAGCTGCGTCCAGTGAGAGGAAAGAATTTGCTGTTGGTGGGAAACATTTCTATCTGAACTCGCCGTCACTCTCCTGACAGATTGAAACATAAAGCCGGGAGTCTCTGGATTATGTTGTAAAAGTATCGGTATTATGTTATTCACACCGCGCTGTCACCAACTGAACAAAGCGGCTGCCCAGAGGGAGACGGCTGTGTTTAAATCCCGTGATGAACTCGGGGAGCTGAGCATTTACCCAAACAATGGGCACACCACCTCCCTGACACAGTGTTCACAAATCAAACTGACAGCAAAGCTTCATGTGTGATCAAAACTTTCCGGAAAGAAGACTCGGCTCAACAGATATCCGGAGCTAATGTGCTCCTTCCTTGATTTGAAATGTAAGAAGTTGACGGCAGTGAGCCTGACATGATTTGAACACGCAACCGTCTAGATCTGGAGTCAGACGCGCTACCGTTGCGCCACAAGCTCACGAGTGGCTTGTAGCCTCGATTCATGCTTAAGGGAAGTGATCGCACTGCAATGATTTTACTTCATGAGAAACAACGAAGATCAACAGTTCATGTCTGTTCTGTTTCTCCCCCTTCTCTTTCTGTCTCTCTAAACAATTTCCAACTCTCTCTCAATAAAAAGCTGAAAGAACTGCGGATGCTGTATATCAGGAACAAAAAACAGGAGTTGCCGGTGACCCTTCCACAGAACTGATGGTGATTGGGAAAATGTCGGTTTATATGCAGGAGATATTGTGGGAGGAAGGGAAGATCAGGACAGAGCCCAAAGCGAAGGAAAAACTGTTGGACAGAAAAAGGAGTTGATAACGATCTGCGTGGGAGGGTGAATAACTGTTAATGGAGACTGTTCGTGGCTAAGTAGTGTGGAATGACAGACTATGTGCTAACAAGGTTTGGCGTGTGTGGCAGGGACGAGGATACTATGGAGTTCAGTCCCTAGAATTATTGAATTCGCTATTGGGACTGGAGGGATGCAATGTCCCCAAGTGTAATATTCGGTGCTCTTCCTTTTGCTGGTGCTGAGCTTCGCTGGAACACGACAACAAACCTGAGACAGAGATGTTGGCCAGGGAACAGGGTTGGGTGAGGAATCGGCAAGCAACTGGAAGCTTAGGATCTTTTTTGCGGGCAGGACGTCGATGTTCTGAGCAGCAGTCACC
This sequence comes from Chiloscyllium punctatum, assembly GCF_047496795.1. Lineage (NCBI taxonomy): Eukaryota > Metazoa > Chordata > Chondrichthyes > Orectolobiformes > Hemiscylliidae > Chiloscyllium > Chiloscyllium punctatum. The sequence goes on along the minus strand of NC_092774.1, from coordinate 59,843,517 downwards.
CAGTTTACGCTTCTTTTTCCCCAATGTAGATGAGACCACATTGTGAGCAGCAAATGCAGTAGACTGGGTTGTGGGAAGTGCAGGTAAAATGCCCCTTCACCTGGAAGGTATGTTTGGCCCTTGGATAGTGAGGAGGTAATAGGTAAATGGGCTGGTGTCACACATTCGGCAGTTGCAGGGGAAAGTGCCGTTGGACTGTTGGGGTGGGAATGGCGTTAGGGTTGATGGGAATGAAGGAAGAATGGACCCAAGGTATAACCCCTGCCCATTGACTTATCCGCCAAATAGAGGAATTTGTTAAGTGTGTACAAGGAAATTTTCTAATTCACAATGTGGATGTACATACTGGCGAGGGTGCAAAACCTACGGGCCAGCAACCATAATTCTATTCACATTAGAATAGTGATTAAAAATAATATATCAGATCTAAAAGTTCAAGTTCTAAACTGGAGGAAGACTCCAGTATAAGGTATGATCTTTCAAAAGCTGATTGGGGGCAGTTGTTTGCAGGTTAAAGGACTGCTGGAAAATGGGAAGCCTTCAAATATGAGATAACAAGAGTCCAGACACAGTATATTCCTCTTAGGGTGAAAGGAAAGGCTGGTAGGTGTAGGGAATGCTGGTTGACCAGAGAAATTGAGATTTTGGTTAAGATAAAGAAGGATGCATACGTCAGGTATCGACAGAGAGATCGAGTGAATCCTTAGAGTATAAAGGCAGTACGAGCATACTTAAGGGGGAAATCATGAGGGCAAAAATGGGACATGAGATAGCTTTGGGGCAAATAGAGTTAAGGAGAAACTAAACGGTTTTTATAAATATGTTAAGAGCAAAGGATCATAAGGGAGAGAATAGCGCCCCTCAAAGATTAGCAAGGCGGCCTTTGTGTGGAGCTGCAGTAAATCGGGGAGGTGTGGGGGGGCGGGAGTGGGGGGTGGATACTGAACGGATATTGTGCATCAGTCTTTACTGTGGAGAAGGGCATGGACGATAGAGAATGTGAGAAAGTATTTGGTGACATGTTGAAAAAATGTCCATATTACAGATGAGAAATTGTTGGATATCTTGAAATGCATAAAAGTGGATAAATCCCAAGGACCTTATCAGGAGTACCCTAGAACTCAGTGAAAAACTGGGGAAGTGATTGCTGGGCCTTTCACGGAGATATTTGCATCATCAATAGTCACAAGTGAGGTGCCGGAAGGCGAGAGGGTGGCAAACGTGGTGCCAGTATTTAAGAAAGGTGGTAAGGAAAAGCTAGGGAACTATACACAGGTGAGCCAGAGCAGCCATCCGTGATGGGCAAGTTTTTGGAGAGAATCCTGAGACATAGGATTTGCATGTATTTGGAAAGGCAAGAATTGATTGGGGATAGTCAGCATGGCTTTATGCTTGGGAAATCATGTCTCACGAACATGATTGAGATTTTTTGAAGAAGTACAAAGTGGATTGATGAGGGCAGAGTGATGGACATGGTATGGACTTCAGGAAGGCGTTCATCAAGTTTCCTCATGGGAGACTGGTGTGCAAGGTTTAATCTCATGGCATGCAGGGACAACTAGCCATTTGGATACAGAACTGGCTAGAAGGCAGAAGACAGAGGGTGCCGATGACGGGCTGCTTTTCAGACTGAAGGCATGTGACCAATGGTGTATCACAAGGATCGATGCTGGGTCCGCTACTTTTTGTCATTTATGTAACTGATTTGTATGTAAACGGAGGAGGTATAGTTAGTACGTTTGTCGACGACACCAAAATTGCAGGTGTAGTGGACAGCAAAGAAGTTTACCTCAGATTACAACGGGACATTGATGAGACGGGCAAATGGGCTGAGAAGTGACAGATGGAGGTTAATGTACATGAGTATGAGGTGCCGCATTTTAGAAAAACAAATCAGATCAGGATTTTTACACTGATTGGTAAGGTCCTTGGAAGTGTTGCTGAACAAATAGACCTTGGAGTTCAGGTTGATAGTTCCTTAAAAGTGGAGACACAAGTTGATTGGATAGTAAAGAAGGCATTTGGTATGCTTTCCTTTGTTGGTCAGAGTATTGAGGACAGACGTTGGGAGCTCATCTTGCCACTGTACAGAGCATTCGTCGGGGCACGTTTGGAATATTGCATGTAATTTTGGTCTGCTTCCTATAGGAAAGATGTTGTGAAACTAGAAAAGGTGCAGAGAAGATTTACAAGGATGTTGCCAGGGTTGGAGGGTTGAGCGATAGGGCGAGGCAGAATAGACTGTTTTCTCTGGAGTGTCGGAGGCAAAGGGGTGACCTCATAGAGGATCACAAAATCATGAGGGATATGGAGAGGGCATATAGACAAGTTCTTTTCCCTGGGATGGGGGAGTCCAGAACTAGAGGGCATAGTTTTAGGGAGGGGAGGGGGAAGATACAGAAGGGACTTAAGGGGCAACCTTTTCACGCAGAGGGTGATGCATGTACGGCATGAGCTGCTGGAGTAAGTGATGGAGGCTGGTAGAATTACAGCATTTATAATGCATCTGGATGTGTATATGAATAGGAAGCGCAACAGGTCAGGCAGCATCCAAGGAGCAGGAGAATCGACGTTTCGGGCATGAGCCCTTCTTCAGGAATTATAAACTATAAACTATAAACATTCCCTTAGTTAAATATTGTGAAATGTGAAGCCATTGTTTTCGTCCCCAAGTTAGACCAGATCAACCCGCTCCCCCATTCCAGTAACTCTGTTGATAGCCTTCATGTCACATTTAAAACTAGGATCGATAGTTTCGTGATCAGTCGGGGGATGAAGTTACAGGGAAAGGGCAGGTAGGTGCATGTGGGGAATGACAGATCAGCCACAATCCTATTGAATGGAGAAGCAGGCACAAGGGGTTGAATGGCTTTTTCCTGTTCTTTTTCTAATGGTTCCCGAGCCCTTACCTCCGAGACAGGGTCCTGGCTTCAGTATGTGCCATTACTGAGGGTGCTCATGTTCCCTTGTGTAATATCAACAACTTAGCAGCTGCTGAAACCTACTGATCCTCTGTTACCTCTAAACACAATAAGCCAAGGTGTTCAGGGGAAGGGGCGATGGCCGACTTCATTGTCACCAGACTATTCACCCAGTTAATGTTCCGGGGACCTGGGTTCAAAACCTGCCACGGCAGATGGTGCAATCTGAATTCAATATAAATCTGGAATTAAGAGGCTAAAGCCGAAACCGTTGTGGTTTGTTGTAAAACCTTATCTGGTTTCCTGCTGTCCAAACCTGATCTGATCTACATGTGATTTCAGGTCCACTGTCAGCTGATTGTATCTTCACTGCCCTTCCAGTCAATTCTTAAAGCTCACCTTTTTTTAACTATGATGTTGCCAGAATGATTTACAGAAGACATAGGCTGGGACCCTTTTTTCACTGGAGTGTATAAGGCTGAGGGTGGAGGTTATGGAGGTTTATGAAGTCATGAGGGACAAAGATAAGGGGAATAACCTTTGTCTTTTCCCGGAGTGTCGGGGAGTTCAAAGTTTGGGAGTATATTTTTAAGATGAGAGGGAGAAGATTTAAAAAGGACGGGGGGAGGCGCAACGTTTTTTACATTGAAGGCGGTTCGTGTGCAGAATGAACTGTCAGAGGAAGTGGTGGATGCAGGTAATGTTAGAATGTTTAAAATTATTTGGGTAAGTACATATGAGCCAAACACAGGCAGGTGGGTCTAATCTTCCCCCAGACATTCAAAGGGACAGCCAGTCAGAGAGGGGCAGGGCTATGCCTATCATTGTTGTGTGGCATGTGTGACAGCTGCAACAAGACGTCCCAACTCCAGTGCTCAATGCTCTGACAAATGAAAGCAAGCATGCCAAAAGCCTGCTTCACCACCCTGTCTACTCCACGACTCCATTTTCTCGGAGCTAATAGCCGGAACCCTAGATCTCTTGGTTCAAAATACTGGATATGAAACAGATTTGTTGGTAGACGTTAATATTTGGTGCATATCTCTCCTCTAATTTGGTATCTTATACTGAATGCCATTACTGATGAAGTCCAGTGTGCCAAAACCTGAACTTCAAAATCCCTCTGTTCAACTACACTCAAGGTCCTACTCAAATCCTCCCATGGTTTGACGATCCCGAATGTAAGACCTCATACTTAGCTATATTAAACTCCATTTGCCAATAACTTTAAACTTATGCAATCAAGTTCTTGACTCTCCCTCCCCAGGTAAAACAGCACTCCCATATACCCTATCCATGCCCTCATGATTTTATAAACAGCTTTCAAGTCACCCCTCACCCTTCAAAACTTCCGTGAAAATGACCCCAGTCGATTCAGCGTCTTCCTGAAGCTCAAACCCTCCAACCCTGGCAGCATCCTTGCAAATGTTTTCTTAACCATTTCAAGTTTCACAATCTCCATCCTGTACCAGAGAGCCCAGAATTGCCTGCAGTATTCGAACAGTGGTGTAATCAATGTCCTCTCTGAAGAGGATTTCAATAAAATATAACCGCAAGCAAATCAGGTTAGTTGGGCATGACTTCCCCACAGCAGTTTGTTTTCACAGTCCTTCATTAATCTATGTTTTTTTTTTCAGTTATGAGAAAATATTTTGTGGGGTGTGATGATTGCGAGCACATTTGCTAATTGTCCCTCATGGCCCTTGGACAGAGTACTTGTGACGACATGCGAAAAGGCAGTTGAGAGTCAACCATATTATACGAGGTGTGGAGTCACACTATGTGTGTGTGTGTGTGTGTGTGTGTGTGTGTGTGTGTGTGTGTGTGTGTGTGTGTGTGTGTGTCTGTGTGTGTGTATGTGTGTGTGTGTGTCTGTGTGTGTGTGTGTGTGTGTGAGAGAGAGAGAGAGAGTGAGTTGGAGCGCACATGCATGCAGGGTTCATGAATGGTAGATTTCCTGCCTTAAAAAGGACAGTTTCTGGAGAAACACAACAGTTCTGGTAGCATCTACGAAGAGACAACAGTGTTACTGCTTTGAGTCCAGTGGTACTTCAAAACTTGCTGAATCCAAAACATTAACTGGTTTCTCTCCATAGATGCTGTCAGACCTGCTGCGTTTCCCCAGCAATTTTGCCTTTTCTTGCTCATCTCCAGCATCTCCAACATCATTATTTTCGTGAATTACTGTTTCCTGGTTGCCAGGACGGAGAGAAACTTTCACTTCCAGATCTTTTTATTAATTGAACATAAATTCCACCAGCAGCCATGATGGGAATTGTATTTGTGTTCTCAGAAGACCTAGATCTCTAGGTTGCTCAACCATTATCACTAGATCCCAATCTTCCCTTCAATGACAATTTTCTCCTGAGTATTTTCCTTTATTCATTCATGGGATGTCGCACTTCGTCTCCCACTATTGTTCTGGGAAACATCAATTTCACTTTCCCGCTGTTTCCCCATAATCCTCAATTCACTTTTTGACTTTAAAGGAAATATCTTAGTTTTGAATGCACTTAACAATCCAGGCTCAACAGCTGTCCTAAACATGCAATCCCTTATTTGCAGGTTGATCTCTCTGGTTAAAAACTCACCCACAAGGGGAAACCTTCCCACAACTGGCCTGTCACGTCTCCTCAGAATCTTGTATGTGACAATAATGTTACCTCGAAATCTTCTAAATTCTTTTAACCACAGGCCGAACCTCATAAGACATTATTTTTATCCCTGATATCATCCTGATCAACCTTCTCTGGACTGCCTCCAATGCCAGTATATCTTTCCTGAGCCAAAAGGCCCAAAACTCTTCTCAGTGTTCAGTTGTGGCCTAATTGGTGTCTGATATAGGTTCACTATAACCTCCCTACTTTTATACTCCATTTAAAAAACAACCTCCCATTTGCCTTCCCTATTACTCACTGCACTTGGATGAAGTGTTCATGGATGTGAGCTTGCAAATCCTCCTATTCAGCAGCTTTCTCCATTTAACATTCAGCACTTTTCCTCCTGGCAAAGTGCACAACCTCATTTTCCCACATTCTATTCCATCGGACAAGGTTTTGCTCATTTCCTTAACCTGTCGATATCCCTCTCCATGTCATCCTCATCACCTGCATTCCAATCAATTGTCTCTACTGCAGTCTTGGCAATAGTACATTCACGTCACTTATCCAAGTAATTCATATCCATATTGTAAATAATTTTGGCCCCAGCACTGATCCCTGTAGCACATTGCTCGTTACAATTTGCGATCCTGAACATAACCCTTACCCCTACTATATCATTGGTTAGCCAATCATCTATCCATATGATCAGAGCGTCTCCAACATCATGTGAATATCATTGGCTCTGCCAGCAAGTCTTCCCAAACTGTCCTTGAAAAAGTGGTGATGAGCTGCCTCTTAAATTGCTTCACAAATATGATGTGGTGTATAAATAAGGTTCAGGAGCGAGTTCCAGGATTTTGATCAATTACATCGAAGCAATGCGTATATGTCACAGTTGGAATGTTGTGTTCACACTTATCTCCTCTTGCTGGTTGAAGTGATGGAGTTGAAGTTGCCCTTGAAAAGCCGCCACTCACATAATCAATCCAGACAGATCGATCGTGGCCAGAGACTCTGCCATTTTGACTTCTCATCAATCTACATTCTTCCCATCCAAGTTTTAGTCACATCAAACTGCCGCGCAATGCTGTTATGGCCTCAGTAAACTATAAGAACGTGAAGATCGCTGAGATGATTTTCTAAATCCGACTGCAATATAAACACAGATCATTGTTTCCAGTTTTGGTGGAACAAAAGACATCATACTGGTGGATAATTACAGTTAGTGCAAACACAGCGAGTCATCGATAAATATTAGACCTGCTCACTTCAATGACCAAATTTTAATTCAGAAACCAAGTGCACTCGGCTGCTTGTAACAGAGACAACATGACAAAATGGCTCATAGGAGGAGAAATGGGACATTGGGGAGGAGTGAAATGTTTGCTTTTGGTCACCTCCACAATTGTTCGAAAAACAGGGTGAAAGGATTCTTAAAAGGTGACAGAAGTAATGGTGTGGCATTACACTTCAGACAGCGGAACGTGGAAAACTACTTTCTAGTGGAAGAAAAATACATTTCTTATTTCTGAAAGAACTGGGAAACAGAAGAGGGGATGAAATCTGACTTGGGAGCTATTTCCTATTTGTTGAAGATGTTGCTTCATCACAGTCTTGGTTTAGAGCATAAGTTCTTCATCAGGAATAAAGGGTGGTCCAATGGGGCTGAGAGATAAATAGGAAGGAAGTGGGGCTGGAGGGAAGGCAGCTGGGAGTGCAATTGGTAGATAGAGGTAGGGATTGATGGTGATAGGTTAGAGATGAGTGTGGAGCAGATAGGTGAGAAGCAAGGTGGACAGGTATGACAGGTCAAGAGGTTGGTGTCGAATTGGAAGGTTGGATCTGGCCGAAGGTTGTGGAGAGGAAATGAGGAAACTGATGAAATCTACATTGACCCCATGTGTTTGGAGGGTCCCAAGGCAGAAAATGAGGTGTTTTTCCTCCAAGCGTCGGGTAGCAAGAGTTTGGCAGTGGAGGAGGCCCGGGACTTGAATGTCCTTGGTGGAATGGGTGGGGGAGTTAAAGTGTTCATCCACAGGGCGGTCGGTCGTTTTGTTTCAGTGTCCCAGAGCTGTTCCCTGAAACATTCCGCTAGTTGGCATCCAGTTTCCCCAATGTGGATGAGACCATATTGGGAGCAATGGACATAATCTTATAAATAGATTGCATAAATCTTAGCCTGCCAGTGTTATGTTCTTTAATTAAAGTAAAGAAAATTTTAATTAAATTGGGTGACTGCATGAAATGGTTTGATGGTCAGATTTGAATCATCACTCCCAAATGAGACAATGCCATGAATATCAGTGAACTGCTCTTTTTGTTGAAAACCACAAGTTCTTGATTTATTTTCACAACTTACTGGCATTCACACCTGAACATTCAAAGTCAAACTCTGACATCAGAAATTAAATTACAGCATTAATTTTGCCTTACAATATTCGAACAAACAAATTAATAGCACACAGTGAATACCAAGTCTGATTAATATGAAATTAAATTTGTCCAAAAAAAAATCAAGATGGGAGATAAGAAATGGGGGAAGGGCAGAAGGCAAGAAATGCAGCATCATAGAAGATGCTCCTCTAGGGAGTGTATTTTACCAACTACAACTGCTAAATATAAACAAACACTCTGACATGATCCTCCGGTTTTAATGTAAACCATAGCCCCATACAGTAGGTACCATTTAAATAAGTTAATAGATACAAGCCTTGAGCAAATCCAGTCTCCAGCCTTACACCCCGCTTCTTGGAGCTCGGGTATTCCTCCAGCTCTGGAGGGTTGTTAAACTCCTGGGCTCCAGCTGCCACTGCCACTCCTCCACCGAAGAAGGTTTTGGAAGTAACTGCAAAGGCAAGATCCAGAACAAAGCACCTTTGCAAAGGAAAAGCAGCTTACGGAGACATTGAGCAATTGCATCACACGGTTTTGACCCATCGACCTCTGTGTTATGTGCCCAGCAACCTCACACAGCACTAATCTGCTTTTGTGCTCCCAGAAGCTGGATTCTAGATCAGTTTAAAGTAGATCCTATATTTTTGATTACATCGGTACACAAGGCAGTGAAGAAAGGTTTCAGCACACTGGCCTTCATCAGTTCGGGAATTGAGTATAGATGTTGGCAAGTTATGTTGTAGTTATACAGGACGTTGATGAGGCTGCACCTGGAATATTGTGATCAGGTTTGGTCCCCTTGGTGTTCTGACTTCTGACTTCTTCAACTCTGGGTTTGTGTTGAACTTGATGGGATACTTTGTCTAACTCAGCATTTTTAAACAGGATCGCTCGGAGGGATTCATTTGAAACGTTTCAGGAGGAGAGCGCAACAAGATCGAACTATTCAATGTTACCACTGCAGCCTCACAGCGCCAGGGACCCAGGTTTGATTCCAGCCTTGGGTGACTGTCTGTGAGGAATTTGGACATTCTCCCAGTGTCTTCGTGGGTTTTCTCTGGGTGATCCTGTTTTCTTCCATAGTCCAAAGATGTGCAGATCATGTGGATTGGCGATGCTTAATTGCCTATAGAGTTAGGTACTTTAGTCAGAGGGAAATGGATCTGGATGGGTGACTCTTCGGAGGGTCGGTGTGGACTTGTTGGGACGAATGGCCTGTTTCCACAATGAAGCTAATCTCATCTGCGCTACTTTTGTCACTAACGAATGGCAGAGTAGACTCGACGGGCCGAATGGCCTAACTTCTGCTCCGATGGTCTTGCGGTCTTAGGTTTCTCTGGATCATTTCATTTGGCAATGTGCAGTCCCTGGATCAATGAGCAGCAGTGTCCACTGAAAGCAAAGCTCATATGATGGTTGAACTCCTACAATGTGTAAACAGGTCCTTCAGCCCAACACATCTGCACTGAACTTCCGAAGAGTAACTTACTCAGATCCATTTTCCTACCCTCCATAAAGTGTACACAGACCTTGAAGAGTGGAATTATTCTTGGGTTCCTGGTGCCACGAGGCAGCAGTGCAAACCCTGAGCTACCATGGGGTTGAGGTTGTGGGAGGTGGGGGAGGCAATTGCAGTCCAGCAGGAAACAAAAACAGCCCACCTACTCTCCCACTGCAAGAACTGGCAGGAGGTTCAGTCCTGGGGTGTGACCGAAGGCAGCGTCACTGGTGGGATCTGATTGCTGGGAGCGTTGGTGCCCCCGCTGGTGTTTCCGCAAGTTGCAGGAAAACATGAACCTCTTCCCATACTCGGGCCCGAAGAATGGCTTCTCCCCGGTGTGAACGGACTAATGCCTCAGCAGGGCCGGGGAATTGCTGAAGTCCTTCCTGCACTTAGCGCAACTGAACGACCTCTCCCCACTGTGGTCCCACCAATGGGCCAGCAGGTCGGAAGAAAGAGCAAAGCCCTTCCTGCACTCGGGGCAGAAGAACGGCCTCTCCTAAGTGTGGACCCACTGGTGTCTCAGCAGGTGGGAAGAACTGCTGAAGGCCACCTCGCACTTGGGGCTGGAGAACAGCCGTCCCCGGTGTGGACCAACTGGTGCGTCAGCAGGGCAGAGGAATCACTGAAGGCCTTCCCACACTCAGGGCAGCAGAAGAGCCTCTTCATCTCTGTGGACCCTTTGGTGCTTCAGAACCCTTTCAAATTTCACAATATCCTTCTGATAGGAGGGAGACTAGAATTGTAAACAATATTTCAAAAGTGGTCTAACCAACATCCCGTACAGCCACAACATAACTTCCCAACTCCAATACTCAGTCAGAGGATTACGAAAGCTTTCAAAACCCACAAAACACAAACAGGAAAGAATGGAGGGGAAAATCGAATTTTTGAGATTCAGCTTGGAAGCATCAATGAGAAATCGGCGGAGGTGGTTTATTGGTTACCCGTTCTCCTTAAATACACTATATACGCATTTCCCTTCTGTTTTTAGTAGTTTCTCTGTGCTGCAGTGTGTAGTGGCTCGTTGAAATAATGTCCTGATGCAGCTTCGTTTGTGTGTGTTGGGATGATTGCTTCTGTGGTTAAATATTTGGTTTGTGTATGTTGTTTTTATGTCGACGCTAGTTTAAAGTTCGCCATTGACTGTTCGCTCTACTGTGACATCTCGGAATAGTACTTTGCTGTTGTTCTCCTTCTCTTCAAATCAGGAGCCCCCCTCAGGCCATAGTCTCACTTTTGGAACACCAATATACAGACTAGTCAAAGGCATCCACTGAAGACTAAAACACCAAGTTGAAGATTCACGCCACTCCATTTACTCCATCCAAGAATTCCTGAACACCAAAGACACTAAGACAGAATAGGATGGAAAAATGATGTCCTTTGATATAACAGCCCTGTTCACATCCATTAACATCAACGTGGCCAAAGAAAACTGAAGATGCTACTCGAAGACCCAAAGACACAAACACAGCACCAACTTCATCAGCAAAGATAACACTGTCAAGCTCGTGGAACTGTGCCTTACCACCCACTTCATATTCAGTAACAAGCCCTACAAACAAATCAACGAAACACCCATGAAACCACCAGTATCAGGATTCCTAGCAGAAGCAATAATGCAGAGACTCGAACAAGCAGCCCTTACAACAATGCGACCCAAACTTTGGGTCCGCTACAGTGATGACACTTCTGTCATCTAAAAATGAAATAAATTAGAGGAAACCTACAACACCATCAACAATCTCCTCACTGGCATAAAATTCACAAAAGAGGAGAACAACGACAAAGTGCCATTTCTAGATGTCACAATAGAGCGAACAGTCAATGATAAATTCAAAACAGCGTCTGCAGGAAAATAACGCACACGAACCAAGAACTTGACTTCAGAAGCAACCATCCCTACACACACAAACATATCTGAATGAGGACGCTATTTCAATGATCCACGATACTGCAGCACCCAGGAACGCAGATGTTCAATAAACAACTGTACAGCGCATTTAAGAAGAATGGGTAATCTACCAACCCCCTGAAATCGACTTCCCTGATCGGGAATCGAACCCGAGCCGCGGCGGGGAAAGCGCCGAATCCGAACCACTAGACCACCAGGGACATGAGGAAGTAAGCTGGCAGCTCTACTGAAAATTTCTTCCCTGCCCGGAAATCAAATCCCGGCTGCAGAATTTAGAAGGCTTTCACCTGTGCATCGAACAATGTCATTTCTTGTATCTATTGCTCCCGATGTGGTCTCCCCCACATTGGGGAGACTGGAGACTCCTCGCAGAGTCAAGTCACAGCGCTTGAGGGAACATCTCCAGGCCATCTGCAACAATCAACCCCATCGCCCTGTTACCCAACTTTTCAGCCACCCCCCCCCCCCCACCCCCCACTCCCCAACGCCTATCCACTCTGCCGAAGACATGCAGGTCCTGGGCCTCCTCCATCGCCGCTCCCTCCCCACCCGATGCCTGGAGGATGAACGCCTCATCTTCCGCCTCGGATAAATTTAAACCTGGGCCGTCAATGCGGACCGCACCAGTTTCGTCATTTTCCGTCCCCCCACCTTACCTCAGTTCCAACCTTCCGGCTGACCTTTCCTATCTGCCAATCTCCCTTCCCATCTATCCGCTCCACCCTCCTCTCTGACCTGTCACCTCCATCCCCACCCCCATTCACCTATTGTACTCTTTGCTACCTTCAGCCCACCCCGAATTTATCTCTCCACCCTTGAGGGGTCCTGCCTCTATTCCTGATGAAGGGCTTTTCCCCGAAACGTCGATTTTCCTGCTCCTCGGAAGCTATCTGACCTGCTGTGCTTTTCCAGCACCACTCAAACCTCTGATTTCCAGCACCTACAATCCGCACTTTTGCCTACCCAATAAATCAAGTTGGACGATTTCACATCCACAAACTGACATATTATAGACTAAGTTCAACTTAGTTTTTAACAACAAAGAAGTGGATGCTTATGGGGGGAGGTAAGAAAATGGTTTTAAGACCAGTACAGGCCAGTCACAGAGTCAGACAGCACTGAAGAGACCCTTCATCCAACTAGTCCATGCTGAGTATGTTCTCAAACTAAACTCGTCCCACCTACCAGTGTTTGGCCCATAAACCGTCGAACCATTCGTATTCATGGACTTATCCAAATGTCTTTTAAACGTTGTAACTGTACATGTATAAAATCATGAGGGGCATGGATAGGATAAATAGACAAAGTTTTTCCCTGGGGTGGGGGAGTCCAGAACGAAAGGTTTAGCATTAGAGGGGAAAGGTACAAAAGAGATCTAAGGGGCAACTTTTTTTCGCAGAGGATGGTACGTTTCTTGAATGAAATGCCAGAGGAAGTGGTGAAGTCTAGTACGATTGCAACATTTAAAAGGTATTTGGATGGGTATATGAATAGGAAGGCTTTGGAGGGATATGGGGCCATGTGCTGTCAGGTGGGACGAGATTGGGTTGGGATAGTTGGTCGGCATGGACAAGTTGGACCAAACAGTCTGTTTCTGTGCTGTACATCTCTACGACTCTATGACCTCCTCTTGACATTCATTCTGCACTCAGACCACTCTCTTAAAAAAAAATTCTTGTCGTGTCTTTATAAAATCTTTCTCTACTCACCTCAGAATATTTGCTCCCTGATGTTGAAACCCCCAGCTGAGGGAATGGACACCTGTTCTTTATCTCATCCGTATCCCACATAATTTTATAATCCTCCATAAGGTCACCTCTCAATCTCCTATGTTCCAGTGAGAAAGGTTCCAGCCTATCCAGTCTAGATATAGGTATATTCATATCCAGTTATGAAGTGTTCAATGCTGGTGCAGGCTGGAAAGATCAAGTGGTCTACTCCTGCTCCCAATTTATCCTGGCTGTTACGTTTCTCAGCCCCTTTCTCCCACTTTCTCCCCGCGACTCTCAACCCTTGATACTCTATCGCAGTGTTAAACATACCCAGTCTCCTGGCATCCACAGCTTTCTGTCACAATGAATTCCATAGATTCACCACTCTCTGGCTAAAGAACTTTCTCCTAATCCCATTCTCCCTTGATGCTGAGGCTACGCCCATGGGTATTAGTCTCTCCTCCCAATGAAAACATCTTCCCAATGTCCACTCTGTCCAGGCTGTTCAATATTCTGTACGTTTCAGTTAGATCCCCCTTGAATGTGGGCCTGTTAATCAGCATGAACCAAACCCTTCAGGATGAGGACAGCAGGGATTAGGTTCAACAAAGTGATAATGGAGGGAGAGTGTGTGGGATAGAGATTTTCATCTTTTAGGGAATAAGAGAGTAAAGAAAGTTTGATACAAATTATACTTGATCAGATGAGCTGATGGGCCAAGGAGTGGCGGATGGAGTTTAATTTAGACAAATATGAGCTGTTGCATTTTGATGAGGCAACTCAGGGCAGGACCTATGTGGTTAATGGTAAATTCCTCGGGGAGTGTTGCTGAACAAAGAAACTTTGGAAAGCAGGTTCATAGTTCCTTGAAAGTGGAGTTGCACGGAGATAGGATAGCAAGGAAGGCGTTTGGTACGCTTTCCTTTATTGGTCAGAAGACTGAGTATAGGAGTTTGGAGGTAATGTTGTGGCTGCACAGGACATTGGAAAGGCCACTTTTGGAATACCGTACTCAGTTCTGGTTTCCCTGCTGTCGGAAAGGTGTTGTGAACCTTGAAATGGTTCGGAAAAGATTGAGGAGGTTGCTGTCAGAGTGAGAGGGATTGAGCTTCACGGAGAGGCTGAATTGGGTGGGGCTGCATTCCCTGGAGCGTCGGTGACCATTCCAAGTTTATAAGAGGCATGTATAGGGTGAATAACGGAGATCTTTTCACAGGATATGGGAGTCCTAAAGTGGAGAGTACATGTTTGAGGTGAGGGGGGAAGACTTTAAAGGGACCTGAGGAGCAGCATTTTCATGGAGAGGGTGATGTGGGCATGGAACGAGCTGCCAGAGGAAATGATGGAGGCTGGTACATTTACAATATTTAAAGGCATCTGGGTGAGTATATGAATAGGAAGGGTTTAGAGGTTATGGGCCAAATGCTGGCAAATGGGACGAGATTAGTTTTGGCACGGATGAGTTGGACGAAGGGTCTGTCTCCGTGCTGCATGACTCTCATGATCTTTGGTGAATGCAGCCGTGTCGTTGTGAAGAGTGGATTTTCAGAAGCAGCATTCAAAGATGTTTTGCCCTTACGAGGAGCAGAAATCTTCCATTTGTGAGATCGCAGCAGAATAAGTGAGTACATCCCGGATTTTGTGAGAAAGTGGGAATTCATTGCACTGTGGGGATGAAGTGTTTTACGGGCAGGAAGTACAGTATGCTGAGCGGGGAGCCTACTGAATGGTTAGTTTGGTTTTTGTTTCAAACTGCTCATTTCTGTCAGGCTCCAACATTGTATTTCCAATGCTGTCAATCAGAAGGTGCAGTGAATCAGTAACTGGTAAAGTTAGAAGCCTCACCATTTTCAGTACTGCAGGTATTGCATTGTTTTATCAGCATTGTAAAGGTTACAGGCAGCAGCAGCAGGTGTGGGCTGTATTCAATAGAAATGATGAAACATTTAGATAACACAAATACAAAGGGCAGGGTGGGACTTGTCTTTCGATTTGTAGAAGATGGGACAATCTGGATGCTGTGATCTGTGGCAAACATAGCTGCAGTATGTCATTGAATCCCAACAGTGTGGAAGCAGGCCATTCAGGTCATCAAGTCCGCACTGAGCCCTCCAAAAACATACCACCCAGACACACCTGAGATGATTGATAGCTCAGCCGTGATTTTAATGAATGGCAGATCAGGGTCGATGGGCCTACTCCTTCTATTACTTTGAAGCTATAACCCTGCGTTTCCCATGGCTAACTCACCTAACCTGCACATCCCTGGACACTGGGCAATTTAGCATGGCCAATTCAAATCAAGGCCAGTGAGCCATGTAGTGATGTGGAAACCAAACATCAGAGAATGATAGAAAGGGACGAGAAGAATAAATGTACTAGCAATCAAAACTGGTTTCTAACCATTACAAAAAATAAAACTAAAAGCTAAGTATGTGAATGTGTGCTTTGTTGTAACAAAAGCGAATTAATTGACTGCACACATTAAAGAAAATAATTATGATCTGAGACTCCTTACTTCAGAATGACAAGGATTGGATGCGGAATTTCGAGGGGATACATAGTATTCAAGTCGAGTGGGAAGCTCAGTAAAGGTAGAGCATGGGCACTGCTAATCAAAGCACTAATAACATGTTAGTCTTGTGTCTGCTCGGATTTCAGGTCCTGATTTCTCTGTCCTCTGGTCTCCCTATTCCCACAGAGCTAGTTGTTGGCTGTTCTCATCTCTGCTTGATTTATGCTGAAGCTTTGATCCCCATTTACACCTTCTGGAGCAATAAAATATTCTGAGCCTCCTGGAAATGAAACCTTATCTATACTTCTCCTGATTGTATAAACCTCTATAAGGTTATCTCTCAACTTGCTAGGCTCCGTTGGAAAAATGTCCCAGCTTCTTCTTAACTCAAACCCTCCATTCCCAGCAACATCCCAGTAAAGTAGGGAATAGAGAATTGTGTCAAACCACATAAATGTACTGTCTGAAAGAATCTAGCTGTGTTCTTGCCTGAGATATTGAGAGTCCCTGGTGTAAGTAATTATCTCAGCAGTTATTTTGGTCACAGAATTGAACAATCATTTTGAAACAAAGGGATCTACTCTGATAAGGAGGTAGTGGTCATTTCTAGGGTAAGTGAACAGTTTGTAGATCAGGGAGGTGAAGTTCCAGACACTTGGGAAGGGCAAGAAATGAATTTGATAAATAAGACAAAGAACTGTGGATGCTGGAATTCTGAAAGAAAAACTGAGAACACTGGAAAAACTCCGCAGGACTGGAAGCATCTGTGGAGAGAAAGCAGAGTTAAAGTTTCGAGTCCAACAACTCCTCCTCAGGATTTTAAAATAGTTTGTGAGAACCCCTTAAGTCATCTGCCCAGCTTTAAGACAATATTACACAGGAGCAGGATGAGACCACTTGGCCCATCGAGTCTCCTCCACCATTCGATCATGGCTGATATTTTTCTCCATCCCATTCTGCTGGCCTCTCCTCATAACCCTTGACCCCTTACTAATCAAGAACCTAGCTCTGTCTTAAATGCCCTCAATGACTTGGCATCCTCAACCCTTCTAGTGGAAACATCATCTCTACGTCCACACTATCCAATCATAGAGCAGCACAGCGCTGCCTGAACCACTGTGATCTCCAACATTTGTTGTTTTCAGGAAGGATACCAGCATCTACAACAGCACGCTTCTAAATTTTGTACCCAGTTGGTGAGCTCTCCCTGGATCCCGTGAGATTTAACCTTACTCGACAATCCACAGTGTGGTACAATTAACAAAGTTCCCACTCCCCAACTCTTTCTGCACACATCGGCAACACGATGGATCAGTGATTAGCACTGCTGCCTCGCAGCACCAAGGACCCGCGTTTGATTTCAGCCTTGGGGCCGCTCTCTGTGTGGAGTTTGCACATTCTCCCTGCCATGTCTGCGTGGGTTTCCTCCGGGTGCTCTTGTTTCTACCAAAAATCTGAAGATGTGTGGGTTCGGGTGAATTGGTCTTACTAAATGGGCCCACAGTATGCAGGTCAGGTGCATTAGTTAGGAGTAAATGTAGAGTAATGGGAGAGGGGAATGCGTCTGGATGGGTTACACTTTGGATGGTCGGTGTGGACTTGTTGGGCTGAATGGTGAGTGTGAAGCTAAAAGTAAATGCAATGCATCGCTTGAGCTGTTTTACCCAGTATACCAGAAGCTGAGAGGTGACCTTACAGACGTTTATAGAATCATGAGAGGTATGGATATGGTAAAATCCTCCTGGAATCGGGCAAGTCCAAAACAGGAGGGTAATATGTTTGGAGTGAAGGAGGCAAGTGGGAGGAATTGTCTGCCGGGGGATGTGGTGGATGTCGGTCCAATTATGTCATTTAAAAGGCATCTGGAAGGGTATATGGATAGGAAGAATTCAGAGGGATATGAGCCAAGTGCTGGTAAATGAGACGAGATTAATTTAAGCTATCTGGTCTGCACGGATGAGTTAGACTGAAGGACCTGTTCCTGTGCTGTGTAACTCTATGACTCTTGCTTGCCTGTAATGTTTGCCATGCCTGTGTGTTCAGTTTCTGTCTGGTGTCGGTGACAATGCCTTGATATCTCATTTCCTCCATCTCCCCACTTCCACCTCCCCAGATGTTAACCATTTCGTGTCTGGTTGTTTCGCAAGAGGCTGCATTAAAGGTTCATCCTGAATTGACATTATGTTTTGCTTCCCAAAAGCAGACTTACTCACTCCCAGATGTCATGAAAGATACTAACTTTCAGGTGGAGGTATCCAAAATTCAAAGCTGACTGTCATGATGTTTTCATTTTTCGGTATCTGTAAAATCCTGAATCAGTACCATCGGGAGAATTAGTTTGAGCGGAGTGAGAATAGAGGGGTGAGGGGGGTGGGATGGTACTTTCAATTTTGTGGAAAAAGAAAAGAAAGTTCTGCAGAAAGTAGAATTGCTTGTTTGGAATTTCTAACCTGGACTGACAGTGATGACATTTGTAAGCTCTTTTACAGATTATTTGAAGATCTGAAGACGCAAGTTTCAAAATCAATAGATGAAGAGCTTTGCCTGAAACATTGACTCTGCTGCTCCTCGAATGCTGCCTGATCCATCGCCTTTCCAGCATTGCACTTTGACTCTGACTCTCCAGAATTTACAATCCTCAATTTCACGTCAATGTCTGACAGTCACTGAATCCCTCGGGACCATAACAAGTTTCGACTATGATTCTGTGAAAAGGAACCAAGATATTGGTTTCTGTTTCAGTACGTTTTCAGCATCAGTGAGACTGGAAGAGAGATCCTACTGTTGCAGCATTCTGATTGTGGAGCCAGAAAAGGTTACAGAGGAATTCACGGCATGGAGGTGCTGTACACGCTTTTGTGTGCAGCTGAAGCTTCGGTCATGGAGAAACCCAAAGAATCCCGCCCCGTGGAGAAACCGTGGAAGTGTGGCGACTATGGGAAAGGCTTCCGTTTCCCATCTGATCTGGAGACTCATGGGCACAGTCACACCGGGGAGAGGCTGCTCTCCTGCTCTGAGTGCAGAAAGGGCTTCAGCAATTCCTCCCACCTGCTGAGCCATCAGCGGGTCCACATTAGGGAGAGACCCTTCAGCTGCCCTGAGTATGGGAAGACCTTCAGCAATTCCTCTGCACTGCAGAGGTACCAGCGGATCCACACAGGCGATAGGCCTTTCTCCTGCCCAGAGTGCAGAAAGGGCTTCAGCAATTCCTCCCGCCTGCTGTGGAACCGGGGTTCCACACAGGCGAGAGGCCATTCGCCTGCCCCGAATGCGGGAAGGCCTTCAGTTATTCCTCCGTCCGACTGACCCACCGCCGGGTCCACATATTGGAGAAGCCCTTCAGCTGCTCCAAGTGCGAGAAGGCCTTCAACGATACCTCTGCCCTGCTGAGGCACCAACGGGTCCACATGTGGTGAGGCCGTTCTCCTGCTCTGAGTGCAGAAAGAGTTTCAGCAATTCCTCCAACCTGCTGAGGCACCAGCGGGTCCACACCGGGGAGAGGCCCTTCAGCTGCGCCAAGTGTGGGAAGGCCCTCAATGATTCCTACAACCTGCTGATGCACCAGCGAGTCCACATGTGGGAGAGGTCGTTCTCTTGCCCAGAGTGCGGAAAGGGCTTCAGGAATTCCTCCCACCTGCTGACGCACAGGCGGGGCCATACCGGGGAGAGAACGTTCACCTGCCCCGAGTGAAAGCGGAGGTTCTCATCATTCTGCACCTTGCAGAAGCACCAGCGGGCACACCAGTGCTCCCAACAATCTGATTCTGCTGGAGAAACTGCTTTGGGTCATTGCCTGGACTGAACCCCTGCTCATTCTGACAGTGCTTATAGTGGGAGAGTCGGCCGTCTTTTTTTTGGTTTATGCTCTCGTGCCCACCTCACACGCCCCCCCCCCCCGACAACCCCCGCAAATTTGCTTTCAGTGGGCACTGCTGTTCGTTGAGCCCAGGAGCTGTTCTCTCTTTTTTTTCTGTCCATTTAACGAATTGTTGGCCCTGTCTGAGAATGTACCCCAGTCTGTAAGAAATAGCTGAATACTTCAGGGTGTCCATTCGCATTCAGCAGTGACTTTGAAATTAAATTTACGTTCTGTGGCATACTTCTTTGTTTTTGTTTAAAATATAATTCTGGTGTGCAAGTTCTATTCATCAAGTCTAGTTAGGAACAGTTGAGAAATTTTGAGGGATTGTGGTGAGGGGCTGTACACACGTCTGTATAAGGCTGAAGCTTCGGTCATGGAGAAACCCAGGGAATCCTGCCCCTGTGGAGAAACCGTGGAAGTGTGGCGAGTGTGGGAAAGGCTTCTGTTTTGTGTATGACCTGGACACTTCTCGGTGAAGTCACACTGGGGAGAGGCTGTTCTCCTGCCCCGAGTGCAGAAAAGGCTTCAGGAATTCCTCTGCCTGGCTGAGGCACCAGCGGGTCCACCTGTCCTGATGGGGCGAGCGGAGGTTCTCATCATCCTGCAACTTGTGGAAGCATCAGCGGGCGCACCAGTGCTCCTAAGAATCTGATTGTCTTGGTGAAACTGCTGTGGGTCACACCCAGGACTGAGCCCCTGTGCATTCTGAGAGTGTGTGTGCAGTGGGAGATTCAGTGGGCTTTTTTGTTTTATGCCCTTGCCCCGCCTTGCCCTGCCGCCAACTTTGCTTCCATTGGGCGTTGCTGCTTGTTGAGCCCAGGAGCTGTTCTCTCTAGTTTTTACTGTCCAGTTAAAGAATTGTTGGCTCTCTCTGGGAATGAGTACCAGCCTGTAAGAAATAGCTGAATACTTTGGGATGTCTATTCACATTCAGCAGAGACTTTTAAATTAGATTTACAGTTTCGTGTCTGTGAAACAGTCATGGTCCAAGGATTGCACAAAGGTTAGGCAATCCATTGTTAGAAACTGTTTGTTTGAATTGATAAGTTTAAAAAAAAAATCTTTCTTAATTTGTTGCTTAAGTCTCTGTCTCTGAGTTGGTGGGGGACTTGATCAAAGCGTTTAAATCATTGCTATTAATTAGATAATCTTCTTTAACTTTGAGTGAACAAAGTTGCCGTATTCATAATAGTTGATTTTGTTTAAATTATCATGGTGATGTGCAAGATCTGTTCTTCATCAAGTCTGGTTAGGAACAGTTGAGAAATTGAGGGACATTGCATGTTTTAATTTCACTGTGTTGTGAATCTGGTGACAGTAACACTCATTTGTATTGGGTTGCTTACGCTTATTGTAATGTCTTTCACCCCAACTATTCACTATGGTAGTGAGTTCCACAGTCTCACCACACTCTGAGGTTTTTCATGAAATCCTTAGTATAGAATTGGAAGGGAAAGTGTTGACGACGGCAGAATATCGGGTGTTAACTGCAAAAAGCCAGGAACACATTCGACAAAGTAAAACCATGACTATGTCGGGACAAATACGGAATTTCGACAGCAACGAAGAGGCCACACGTCAGTCATAGTCATAGAGATGTACAGCATGGAAAGAGACACTTCGGTACAAATGGTCGTTACAAAAAGAAAAAGTACTCTGCAGTTATTGGATATTTTAGTGAGGCAAGTTTCTAGAAGCTGTAGTTGGTTGAATATGATAAGGTAAGATAGATGAAATAACTAAAACCACAAATGTAATTGGATGTCGGTAACCATAAAACAAAGACTCGGGAACAATTGAGAGAAAAACAAAACTCTCCTGTCTTAAATGAGAGGCTAGTGTCTGGCTAGAAATGAATGCAGATTACATTTACATTGTTTAGTCTTCTCCAGATGTTATACAGCTCCATCATATCATCTGTTTCTTCTAAGCTCAAAAACCAGCCTGACATCCCCTTGTCCCCGATTATAAGTTGAGTAAATCAGTGATCCTCGATCTCACTGGCATGACACAGGATGCCCTCAATCCAAGTTGACCTTAACTCTCTAACCTATTGACCCCACGCCACCATGTGTTCAGACGCAACTCAGCCCTGAACGAGACCAGAGGAACTGACCAGACAGCAGTGAGGTGGACATTGCATTCCGAGAGAATATTATTCACGTGAGAATTTTGTTCAGCTCACGTGCTGATCATTGCAGCGACTATGTCTCCTGTCATTTAAATGTGTTTGATCCCAATAAAAGTCTAGTTTTGTTGTACATTGTGTGTGCTTTATCTGTGTTTCACTGCATGATTTTCTGTTTCTGTCATTCTCATTAGGATATGCGAATTCAGTACGAGATAATAGTCTCAGTTCTGAATTTCCCTTCAGGATTGGTGTAGAACGTACTAAGTGTCAGTCAGAATGGAAGAAGCTCTACTGTTTATTTAACCCTCTGCTGTCATTGTCCAGGGACTGTATGAATGAGGAAGTGTCGAGGGCGTTTTACTCTCTATCTAACCCAATGCTGTCTCTGTCTTGGCAGTGTTTGTTGGGGACCGTGTTGCGGTAGCTTCACTTTCAATTTAAGAGTAGAGGAAGCGTTATTCTGATTGTAATCCCATGCTGTCCTTGTCCTGGGAGTTTTAGATGACATCTGTAATTGCAATGAATGCAGTGGAGGGTACTTCTACCTTAGCACACCCATCTTTGAGATTGCTGTGCTGATCAAGACAATCTCAGACACCCTCATTCACTTTTCTAACCAACCACAGGGTGGTTTAGGATGGATAAAAATGCTGGCATTGCCAGCGATGCCCACACCCCATGCATGAATAAATACTTTCTATTTAAATGTTACATTCACGTTCCAAACCCTCTAATGCATGATTACTTACATGGAGAATTCCTCTCTGTTTGTAATATCATTTTAGAAATGTGTCAACCATGTTGACATATAACAAGAACAACAAATGGAGAATTTTACAGTTAATGAGCAGGACTAGAATGTTGAGTCAACCTGACCCCCAAGGCTGAGAGAGTTCTCCCAGATGTTGAAGTTACACCAGTGCCTTTTACTCTTGCAGCTTCCCCAAAAACTTGTCCCTGATGTAAGATCATTCAATGACCCGATGAACTAACTGTTTTTATCTCCATAGCTGTTGTTAGACTTGCTGAGTAATTCCAGCTCTTCTGCTTTATCTTTTTACTGGATTTGAGCTTCCCATAGTGTAATGAAGAACTGCAGATGTTGGAGATCTGAAACACAAAAATGCATAAATTGCTGGAGAAACTCAATAGGACTGGCAGCACATGTGGAGAGAGAAGCAGAGTTAGCATTTCAAGTGCTGTGACTCTTCTTCACAACTGATGTGGACTCAGGACAGGATATTGACTCTGTTTCTTTCTCTCTCTCTCTGTCTCTCTCTCTCTCTCACTCTCCACCAGTGTTGCCAGACTGGCTGAGTTTCTCCAGCAATTTCTGTTATGACACTTTCACAAGGTTGATGTTTGTTATCCATCGCTAAGTGCAAGGTGTCTTGCTTGTGCCAATTCAGAGGGCAGTTTGAGAGTCAACCACATTGCTGTCGGTCTGGAGTCAGATGTAAGCCACACCAGGTAAGGATGGCAGTTCCCCACCTGAAAGGACATTGGTGAACATGGGATTTTATGACAATTGACGTCAGTGCCATCGATACCGTACTGAGACGAATTTTGTGTTCCCCATTTATGAATTGAATTATTCACATCTCACCTCACCTCTTGCTGTGGTGGGATTTGAACTCATGTCCCCTGGATTACTTATCCTGTGACATTACGACTACATTGCTGTTTCCCATTCTTTGCTATTTTGTGTTTTGCTGTTTACGTCTTTGTCCTCTGATGTTTGGGAAATTGAACCTGTTTGAAGGGTTGCCCTAAACCGGTCCCTTTGACCAAGTTTTTGGTCACCTGTCCTAATCTGTGCTCCGCAGTTGTGATTTTTAAAGGAATTCTCATATGTTCACGTGAAGCACTCCGTGATAGTTTACTTGCCCGCAGGTGTCATTTGAATGCAGGTTGTATCCCGATCTTAATCTGGAACGAGAAGGTCATATATTAAAATTATAAGACAGAAATGTGGATAATTTATTTTCTCTATGAGGGTTGCGTGTCTTCGTCAAAAGGCAGTGGATTCAGAATCTTAAAGACAGAGGTAGATAGGTTCTTGATAACCAAGTGGATGAAACATTGTCGGGAATGCGTTGGAATGTAGAGTTGAGGTTGAATTCAGATCAGCCATGATCTTATTGAATGGTTCAGCAGGCTCGAAGGCCTAGTGGCCTACTCCCACCCATTGTATGTCTGTATCAGGGAGTCTGTGTCTCTCCTCTTATAGCTATGAACTGGGCCATTCCTTTCCAATATTGTCCCTTGTAGACAGTTAGTTGAACACCAGATGGCCTCCTATTGGGAGCAGGCACATTGCAGCAATTGCAGTATTTCTTGTGTGAATTTTGTTGCTTCTTACTCATATTTGCTGAGAATCTTCGAAATACAAACCAAAACACTGTTATTATTATCGCACCAATGGAAGGGTTGGTTTGGATGCAACATCGTTGAATTAGCCATTCCCAACTTTTCCAGAATTCTGTGTTTAAGGCCCTAGAGTCTGGTTTCCTCCCCTGAAATAGTTCTTATCAAAGTCATATTTTACATCCTTTGTAACGGTGACAGGGACAAACATTCCTTTGTCGACCTGCGGACAGCCTTGATCAGGGTTAATGACAGTACTGACCCTCTCTAGCATCACTCTATCCTCTGGGTGGGTCTGCTTTTAGCATCTTCCGTTCTTATTTGTTGAACCGTAGCTGCTGGTGTTGGCATCTATAATGATGATATCCAACTGTGCCTGAACACCACTTCTCTCCCGACTCCTCTGTCGTTCATAATTTACCAATACTTTCATCTGAATGACTGCCCAACATTGGATAAAAATAAACATTAACCTAGTTAAATAATGTGAAGTGTGAAGCCATTGTTTTAGTTCCCAAGTTCGACCTGAGCCACCCCCTTCCCCCATCCCAGTAACTCCGTTGACAGCCTTCATATCACATTTAAAACTAGGATTGATAGATTCGTGAAGAGTCGGGGGATGAACAGTTACAGGAAAAGGGCAGGAAAGTGTATGTGGGGAATGTCAGATCAGCCACAATCCTACTGAATGGAGGAGCAGACACAAGGGGTTGAATGGCATTTTCCTGTTTCTATTTCTTATTTTTCCCGAGCCCTGACCTCTGAAACAGGGTCCTGGCTTCAGTATGTGCCATTACTGAGAGTGCTGATGTTCCCTTGTGTAATATCAACAACTTAGCAGCTGCTGTCACCTCTTGCTCCTCTCTTACCTCTAAACATAATATGCCAATATTTTCAGGGGAGGCGATGGTCGACTTTATTGTCACCAGATTATTCACCCAGGTAATGTTCGAGGGACCTGGGTTCAAAACCTACCCCGGCAGATGGAGGAATCTGAATTCAATATAAATCTGGAATTAAGAGTCTAATGATGAAACCGCTGTGGTTTGTCATAAAAACGTATCTGGTTTCCTGCTGTCCGAACCTGATCTGATCTCCATGTGATTTCAGATCCACTGTCAGCTGGTTGAATCTTCACTTCCCTTTCAGTCAATTCTTAAAGGTCACCTTTTTTAACTATGATGTTGCCAGAATGATTTATAGACGGCATAGGCTGAGACCTTTTTCACTGGAGTGTAGAAGGTTGAGGATGGAGGTTATGGAGGTTTATGAAGTCATGAGGGACAAAGATAAGGTGAACAAACTTTGTCTTTTCCAGAAGGGTAGGGGAGTTCAATGTTTGGGAGTATATTTTTAAGATGAGAGGGAGAAGATTTAAAAAGGACGGGGGTGGGGACAACATTTTTTACATTGAAGGCAGTTCGTGTGTGGAATGAACTGTCAGAGGAAGTGGTGGATGCAGGTAATGTTTAAAATTATTTGGTTAAGTACATATGAGCCAAACACAGGCAGGTGGGTCCAAACCACCCACAGATATTCAAAGGGACAGCCAGTCAGAGGGGGGCAGCGCCACGCCTATCGTTGTTGTGTGGCATGTGTGACAGCTGCAACAAGACGTCCCAATTCCTGTGCTCAATGCTCTGACCAATGAAGGTAAGCATGCCAAAAGCCTTCTTCACCACCCTGTGTACCCACCACTCCATTTACTAGGAGCTAATAACCCGCAACTCTCCGTCTCTTGGTTCAAAATACTGCATATGAAACAGATTTGGTGCTTGTTGGTCGACGTTAATATTTGATGTATATCTCTCCTCTAATTTGGTATCTTATACTGAATGCCATCACTGATGAAGTCCAATGTGCCAAAACCTAAACTTCAAAATCCCTCTGTTCAACTACAATCAAGGTCCTACCATTCACCATGTACATCCGACCTTGATTTGACTTTACAAAATGTAATACCTCATACTTAGCTATATTAAACTCCATTTGCCAATAACTTCAAACTTATGCAAACTAATTCTGGACTCTCCCACCCCAGATAAAAGACCTTTCCTATTTACCCTATCCATGGACTCATGATTTTATAAACATCTATAAAGTCACCCCTCACCTTCAAAACTTCCGGGCAAATGACCACAGTAGATTCAGCCTCTTCCTGTCGCCCAAACCCTCCAACCCTGGCAGCATCCTTGTAAATGTTTTCAGAACCCTTTCAAGTTTCACAGCCTCCTTCCTGTAATAAATAGCTCAGAATTGCATGCAGTATTCCAACAGTGGTGTAATCAATGTCCTCTCTGAAGAGGATTTTAAAAAATATATCTACAAGCAAATCAGGTTAGTTGGGCATGACTTTCCCACAGTAGTTTGTTTTGGCTGTCCCTCATTAATCTATTTGTTTTTTTCAGTTATGAGAAAATATTTTGTGGGACGTGATGATTGCGAGCACATCCAACATTTGCTCATTGTCTCTCATGGCCCTTGGACAGAGTAATTGTGACTAGAAGGCAGTTGAGAGTCAACCACATTATAGTAAGTCTGGAGTCACAAGGGGTGTGTGTGTGTGTGTGTGTGTGTGTGTGTGTGTGTGTGTGTGTGTGTGTGTGTGTGTGTGTGTGTGTGTGTGTGTGTGTGTGTGTGTGTGTGTGTGTACGTACGTACATACATACATGCATGCAGGGTTCATGAATGGTAGATTTCCTGCCCTAAAAAGGACAGTTTCTGGAGAAACACAACAGTTCTGGTAGCATCTATGAAGAGACAAGTGTTACTGCTTTGAGTCCAGTGGTCCTTCGAAACTTGGCTGGATTCAAACCATTTATTGTTTTCTCCCCACAGATGCTGCCAGACCTGCTGCGTTTCCCCAGCAATTTTGCCTTTTGGTGCTGATCTCCAACATCTGCAATTCATTATTTTAGTGAGTAACTGTTTCCTGGTTGCCAGGACAGAGAGAAACTTTCACTTCCAGATCTTTTTAATAGTTGAACATAAATTCCACCAGCAGCCATGATGGGATTTGAATTTGTGTATTCAGAAGATCTAGATCTCTAGGTTGCTCAACCATTATCACTAGATCCCAATCTTCCCTTCAATGACAATTTTCTCCTGACAATTTGCCTTTATTCATTCATGGGATGTCGCACTTTGTCTCACACTATTGTTCTGGTAAACATCAACTTCACTTTCCCACTGTTTCCCCATAATCCTCAATTCCCTTTCTAATTTAAAAAAAAGTCTTAGTTTTGAATGCACTTAACAATCCAAGCTCAACAGCTGTCCGAAACATACAATCCCTTATTTGCAGGTTATTCCCTCTGGTTCTAAACTCACCCACAATGGTAAACCTTCACACATCTAACCTGTCACGTCTCCTCATAATCGTGTTTGTGACAATAAAGTTACCTCGAAATCTTCTAACTTCTAATACCAAAAGGCCGAACCTATTCATTTCTCCTCATAAGACATGATTTCCATCCCTGATATCATCCTGGGCATCCTTCTCTGGACTGCCTCCAATGCCAGTATATCTTTCCTTAGCTAAAAGGCCCAAAGTCCTTCCCAGTGTTCAGTTGTGGACTAATTGGTGTCTGATATAGGTGTGAACCTATAACACCCCTACTTTTATTCTCCATTTAAAAACCAACCTCCCATTTGCCTTCCCTATTATTCACTGAAGGTGAAACAAGCAACTTATAGTTTGAACTTGGCCTTGCTCAGAGGATACTCTTGGTCTGAAAGAGTGAAGACAGTTTCAGCTTTCGTAATGCAAAATTACCCTTATCAATATAAAGTGAGACCATTTGCTATGAAGAATGTGCCAGCCACATTTCAGAGCCTAACCAATAAGGTTATTTCTGTTTTACCCATTGTGTGTGTGTATGTGTGTGTGTGTGAAATATTTATATATTTATATATAGATGACCTAGTGATTTTTCGTCACACCTGGAAGAAACATTTGCTCCATTTATCAGAATTGTTACATTGACTTTGGGAGACAGGTGTGGTGATGAAACTGACTAAACGTGAATGTGGCAAAGCCCCAGTCACCTTCGTGGTTCATGTTATTTGGCGTGGACAAACGACCACATGGAATTAAAAGCAAAGATAATTAGGGAGTTTCCCATACCATCAACAAAAAGAACAATACTGAACTTCCTGGGATGGAATGGGTTTTACTGGAAATTCACACCAAATTTAGCAGTGTGGATTCTCCACTCACTGAATTACTAAAGAACGGCAAGAAGTTTTCGTTGACAGGGAACTGTCAGAAAGTTTTGTTGACCACTGCTCCAGGGTTAGACATCCCGAATAATGCAAATCTATTCAAGGTGGCTATCGATGCGTGTGATCTGGATGTTCGTCCTCTATTCTTACAGGAAGATGACGAGAAGATTGAAAGAGATCTCAGGTATTTCAGCAGGAATTTGAACATACGTCAGCAGAATTACTCGAACGTTGAGAAGGAGACTTTGAGATTGGTGTTTGCTTTAAATCGTTTCAACTTTTATGTTGCAAGTAACGTGTCTGAGTCAAATATACATACTGATCATAACCCATTGAAGTCTGCACTGAAATTTAAGGACAAAAATTCCAGACTGTTTGGAGGGAGTTTGTTATTGCAGGCATTCAATTTGAAAATGTGTATGTGACAGGATGGGAAAATGTGATTGTCGAGACTTGAAAGAGAAACAAAGTGCTCAATAGCAAGAGTGAAACAGATTGAAACAGAAAATCGTAGTGAAGGGTTGCATTGTTATTGTCAATATAATCCACATGGGTGTTGTATTGTACAAACAGTTAAAGATTAAGGCCTTGTAAAAAAAGCCATCTTTGGATATAGATGGTTCACTTTTTTGGAAGGGGGAGATGTTATGATGCTGCTCCTTTCATAAGGTTGTGTTGTCCTTTTGTTTTTTAGTGTGGTCAGAAACTCTGGGGTTCAGGGGTGTCTAGTTTGGATGGGTTGTAGAACCAATTTGATTGTATCTAACAGATAATGCCTCGGGTATTAGGCTTTCAAGTGCACAAAAGGAGCACTTACACAATGAAAGGAAAGTGGCCAGTTCACCTAGCTCAACCTACCTCTGGTTTAGTTCAGTTTGGTTTGGTGTTACCAAACAGTTATTTTTGTTTAGACTGCTGGTAGAAGGAACAGCAACATGGAACAAGTTGTGCCAAGCTGAATCTCTCTCTGACTTCTCTTCTGTAAGACGCCATGTTTGAATTTATCCGTTTTGCCATGGGGTGTTTATGGGGATTGTTGGAGGAATGTGCAACAAACGTTAAGTTGGGATAGTCTGTTGGGTTTTTGGATTAGATCAATTAATGTTATTCTGTATTCTGTTCTCTTTTGTTTGTGTTTCATTTGGTACTCTAAATAAATTCTGTTTACTTGAAAGCAAGGGGTTTTGACTAGCTGCATCATTCCTGGAATATCGACTCTCCACCTGTTCAAAACAAGTAGAAAATTTAGGGTCTGGATTGCCATCTTGAAATGTTTGGAGAGTGTCTGGCCTGATAAATTACAAATGTATTTAAATGTGAAAGATATTGGTTCCTGATTAGTAAGTGATATTTATGAAAAGAAGGCAACATAATAGAATTGAAAAAAACAGATCCTTCATGATCAAATGGCAGAACAGGCTCAGTAGGTTGGATGGTCTAATTCTGTTCCTACATTGTAAGGCCTAATCAGAAAGAACCCTTAATTTCATCGAACATTCCACTGTCTTGTTTCGTTCATTAGGCTATGTTCTTTGAATGGAAGTAACAGTTCAGCTTTCAGGGTGCAAGAGGCAGACATACTTATATTGAGATATTTCACAGCCTTCCAGAAATACGCCGTTGAAAGCAATTTGTGAAGCGTGACCTACTCTAGGTTTCTCTAGTCTTTTTACAGGAGAGGTTCTCAGACAAAGATAGAACCACACATAGAGGAACACACAAACACACCCACATCCTCACACATAGGCGAACACGAAGAAGCACACCCATCCACAGTAATACAGTCAAACATGAGCGTACTGATGAACAAAGACAAACATACACGCACAAACCCAAACATGCAATCACGCACAATAACACAGTCAAACCAAAATGTGGGAACACACCTGCACAAAAACTGCAGAAACATTCACACACCCACATAACACACACAAGAATACAATCAGAGTGCTGAAGGGAGACACACTTACTCACACATGCATGCATGCACACACACACAACCAGAAAAAGACATCCTTATACATATAGGAACACACCCATATCTAGCTGAATTCACACACATCACACACACAAAAACATTCATGCTGTGATATAAGAACACATCTACACACAGACACAAAATCACACCCTCACCCTCACGCTCATAGAAGCGAACTTAGAGTAAGAGACAATCCACACCAATCTGCAAATATTGACAGAAACTTCTTATACATACACACAAGCACATTCAAACACAGTTACTGAAACACAACCAAAATTAGATACAGACAGAGCGACACTCAGAAACAAACAGAGATATAAACATAGAGAGGCACAGAGAGATCCTGCTGGGGGCACAGAAAGATCTTGACACACGAACAGACAGCCAAACACAGTCTGAACGACACACTCACCTGATTAAACAAGAGCACAACCAGGCAGATACACACCCCGCACTCCCACAATAGTACACTGACACTCAGAGAGACACACACGGAGTCACAGAACAATCATAACATGCTGACAGTGAAACACACACACACGCACGCGCACGCATGCACTCAGTCATAGGAATGTAACTCCACAAACAGCATATACACAGGCACAAACACAACAGATGCACATATGTAAAACACACACATGTATGAAGTCACAGAGGCACAGTAATATAGACTCACATAAAAAACACTCACTTCACAGAAACACTCGCATACAGAGTGAATAACATTCCCAAAGACATAAACGCATGAATATATTTTCACAGAAATACAAACAAAGGGAAACCCACACTCAGATGCATAAACACACTCATAATGTGTCACAGTCAGTGACATATCCAACGACAAAAACCAAAGGACACACACAGAGTGACATCCCCACAAAGGCAGTGAACCCCCCTGCAACGCACACAGACACACACAGACACCGTCACGCACGGAAAGGGAAACACATGAACACACTTCCCGCCCAGCCACGGGGATAGGAAAGGGAGATGACCAAACTCCAGCCGACTTACAGTAATGTGTCAAGGTATTGCTGGCTGTATCTGTGCACTTTGTACTTTGCAAAATCACTGCCTGTGGAAAGATCAGTGAACGGAGTGATCGGGAAGTGAGGTCAGTCAATGCAGGTGAGCATGTGCTGAACTGAGACAACAAGTGTCTGGCATGGTCAATGTGAGAAAAAGACACAGAGAGCGAGAGGGAGAGACAGAGAGACAGAGAAAGAGATCGACAGAAAGACAAAGAAGGATAGATAGAGGGAGACGGAGAGACAGACAAACAGATAAAAAGGTGGAGAGAGAGAGAACGATACAGACAGGGAGGGCCACACAGAGCGAGACAGAGAGAGAGAGAGAGACTGAGCAGGATTCTGAGAGATAGGAACATGGAGAGAGGAAGAGAGGAACAAACACAGACAGAAAGAGGCAGAGAGAGAGAGAGAGAAAGCAAAGACCCCTTGAAGAGAGGA
Organism: Chiloscyllium punctatum; assembly: GCF_047496795.1. Lineage (NCBI taxonomy): Eukaryota > Metazoa > Chordata > Chondrichthyes > Orectolobiformes > Hemiscylliidae > Chiloscyllium > Chiloscyllium punctatum. The sequence continues at coordinate 59,811,919 of NC_092774.1, read as the reverse complement.
GACAGGAGGTGGACTGAATAAACTCTCTTTCAATACAAATGCTCATCTCCAATCGCCAATTCAGATGAGGGGATCACCAACACCCGGAACCTTTCCTTTGTTGTAATAAAGTGTTTATTGCGAGCTGAATAGGGAAAGTCTGACAATCATCGTGGTGCAGGAGGGTCCGTTTCTGTCCCTCTCCCTCTTCCCCTGCAGGGGGAATGCAGAGACCACATCCTGCCGGTCAATAACACTCATCCAAAGGGCAGTCCATGAAGATGCAGTGTTCGAGCTGAACCGATCATTCACTGCCAGTCCATCATATCAAATCTCTCTACCAGCCTCTTTCTATCCTCTTTCCACCCTAAGTGAAGAATTTACGTGACCAGTTGCTGCACCGCATTCCTGAACTTAGCTCGAAACTTGGGCACAGTCACTGCATAAAATAATGTGTTTGTGCTGCAGCTTAAATCCCGAAGTATTTCTCCGGCCCATATAAAGTGAACGTTCCTCCGAGGACCTGTTGCTTTAATGGTGAAGTATAAGATGTTTGCACTGTTCACTCCCCAAAGAAGTATGAAGCTGATGGATATGGTGAAGAGGCAAATCACCGAATTCTTCCGGCTCTCCATCTCTGTGTCTTTGCGACTCTCTCCTTTGCTCTGACCCATCAGGCTCTTGCGGACTCGACTGGCCACTAAAATGTACCTGACCGTCAGAGTGTTCATCAACAGAATCAACATGAATGGGATGAAAGGCGTTAAACTGATATCAAACCACCTAAACCCTAGCCACCTTGGATCAGTAAAGTAACTTGACTTTATGAAGCAGTACTTTGGAACATTGTTAAATATCCTTCCAGGTCTATACCGAAAATAGAAGGGAACATTCTTTGAACAGAGTAGAATGCTTGTTGCAGCCAGAACCACAGCCAAGGTTTTGTCTGTCCAATATTTTCTGTTCATTTTCAAGCAGCAAATGGTTACAAAACGATCAAAGGTGAAAAGGACAGTGAACCAGACGGAACAGTCTGTGGATGCACGAAGCAGGACATAGACAGCACTGCACACAGGGGTGACGTCCAGGAAGCACCCTGGGTAGTAAAGTCCTTTCAATCGCCACAGCATGATCTCAGTGAAAATGAACAGTAGATCTGAGGCTGCCATAGCCAGCAGGCAGCGGGTTGTGCAGTTAGAGAGGCCACACTTTCCCCGATAGAGAACAAACATCAGCAGGAAATTAACTGAAAGAGGCAGAATATAAAATATAAATCGGAAGTCACTGATCAAGCATTCTCCACTTCTGCCCAGACAGCTATGGAAGATCTCCATATCTAACTGGGACAGAGAATTGACAGATGGCAAAAGTGCATAAATTTTAAGGTGAACAGCAAAAGGTTTGGAGGGGATTTGAGGAAAGGTCTTTCACTCAGAGAGTGGTGTGTGTTCTGATAATTCAGTGCTTGGGAGGGTTGTTGATGTAGGAAACCTCACAACCTTTAACAACTATCTGGGACAAGACCAGATTTCATCGAGCCTTGATAGCACAAGCTTGACGACTGGTGCACCTCTTCAGTACAGGCGGGTTCCACAATTCTAAGAAGTACTTTAGATTAGATTAGATTAGATTACTTACAGAGTGGAAACAGGCCCTTCGGCCCAACATGTCCACACCGCCCCGCCGAAGCGCAACCCACCCATACCCCTACATTTACCCCTTACCTAACACTACGGGCAATTTAGATTGGCCAATTCACCTGACCTGCACATCTTTGGAGTGTGGGAGGAAACCGGAGCACCCGGAGGAAACCCACGCAGACGCGGGGAGAATGTGCAAACTCCACACAGACAGTCGCCTGAGGTGGGAATTGAACCCAGGTCTCTGGCGCTGTGAGGCAGCAGTGCTAACCACTGTGCCACCAGTTTGGGAAGTGAAACATTTTCACAAAATAAATAAAAGTGCTGTGGATACCAGAAATATTAAAAAGAAACAGAAATCACTGGCGAAGCTCAACAGCTATGGCAGCATCTGTGGAGAGAGAAACATCGTTAATGCAATCACTCTTCAACAGAACACATCCCTCTGAACATTTGTCAATGATATCCAAACGTCAACTCGGTTTTCGCCTCGCACAAGACCACAACATTGCAAACAAAGGACGGGGATTGATTTTGAAAAGGGAATTGAGTATCATCGTGTTAATATTTATCTATGATGGAACATTTATTCGACTGCTCCTACCATGCTGGGCGTAGTTAGAGTCATAGAGACTATGACTCTAATACTACCGTGGATGTATTCCCAGGAATATTCTCCCTAAGTCCAACTGTAATGTTATCCCTTATAAAAAAGCAACTCGTCTTTTTTCTTGACACCTTTCTTTCCTTCCTACAGCATTTCTATCCTGCAATTGTCAGCTGCCAGTCCTGTCCATCCCTGAACCACATCTGTGTAATTGCTATGATATCCTAGCCCCATATTCCTCACCACGAGCTCAGTTCATCTGTTTCCCCTGTTAGGCATCTTGTGTAGAAATAAATGAAATTTAATTTGTCAGTCTTGTGTCGTTCTCTGCTTTGAGTCTGCCTGACAAGTGGACTTGCTCCTTTTCCCTTCTGTGTCAGTCTCAGGCTGATTTCTTTCCTCACTGTCGGTATGACCCCACCCCCGCTCACCCACCACTACCGTAATCCCCACTCCAACCTTACTAGTTTCAATATTCCTGAGCATCTCGAGCAAATCTCCCCGCCAGTAAATTAGTTTGTTTTCTAATTCAGTTACAATCTGTCCTTGTTATACAGATCACTTATGCCCCAAGAAATATGCCAATGATGCAAAAATGTGAAGCATCCTGCCCTGCACCAGCTCCTCAGCTACACATTCATCTGCTCTATCCTCCTAGTCCTATGCTCACTAGCTCATGGCTTTGGGAATGATCCAGACACCTCCTTTCATTTTCCTGTTTAACCTCATACTCTCCCTTCAGAATGTCATCCTTATTCTTTCCTGTGTCGTTAGTTCCAATGTACACAATGATCTTCTGCTGATCCCACTCCCCTATCAGGATATTCTCCATGCTCTCTGAGATATCCTTGATCCTGGCAACATTGAGGCAACAGACTGTCTGTGCCTCTGTTGAGAGCGTCCCCTATCACAATTGGTCACTTGGAACTTGGCGTAGCAGTCGTTACATTTGAGCCATTCTTGATGCCAGTACTTGGCTGTTCATGATGCATTCCCCTAAGAGTCCATCACACTGTACATTTTCCAAAACAACATATCTCTTTAAAATGGGGATAGCCACAGGAGACTCCTGCACTACCTATCTCCTTCTCCTGCTTTTCCTGGAGGTAACCTGCCTACTTGGTTATGTCTGCTTTTGTTGTCTCTTCCTTTAGCTGCCATCCATCAGACCGCTTAACTCCTGAAAATTCCTCTTTGCCTCAATATTCCTCACTGCTGCTCCAACCTATACAAGTGATATGATAGGATTCACGACCAAACATATTTACTCTAGACATATTGATCAGTAACATGTAAGCTCTACCACATCTGACAGGAAGAGTACATCGCTCCTCTAAAGGCCATCTTTACAACTTAATAATCTACACACCCAGAACAAACTACAGCCTTACTGCTGTAAAGGGCACTGCTACCGGCTAATGTAGCGCCAATGTTTTATATTTTTACATTTTAATCAAGAGACAGATCTCAATAAAACCTGTAACCAAAAATAACTCATTCTACTGAATATTGCAGATATACACCAAAAACTCAGCAAGACTACACTTAGAAACTATAAACGTACCTGCTCCTGTGCTGTGATCTTTCCCACACAGTTTCCTCCTTTTTTAACATTGTGTTGCTTTGATCTTTCTTTTCCCCAAATTTCCAAAACAATGTAACAGCACATAAAAAAAATTACTCTTCCATCATTTTTTGGAAGTCAGCGCTGACACCCGAACTATCTCAAAAAAGGAGCCACTCTCACAGTCACAATTATTTCCCTTTCTCCAATTTGATTGACCTCGAAACGTCTGGTCACTATATTACAAAACCATTGCTTGTTATAATTGTGAAGATGCATCTGTTTGATGTTCAATGCTAACAGAGCTGAGATAGGTTTGTTTCATCATAAAAAGTGTAATCCATGATCTGAGCCCTCTCTGTGATGATTAACTGAGGATCTATTAACTCACTGAATCCCACATAGTTTGGTTTGGAAAGTGAACAATTCCTTGTCAAGTTTAGCAAATGTTCTATTTTCGATGACATTCAGTCAGCAAATAATACAAAATGCATATAGGGAGCTGTGACATTTTTTATTGCATTCTCTGCACTACCTGACTCAAATAGTTTTTGGAAGGTGCTTGTTGATATTTTATGAATAAACTATACAATGCGAATCAAAACACACAGTTCCCTACTGCAATTTCTGAATGTGACAGCTCCAATCCATTGTATAATAAAATATGATTAAAAAATCAGGTCTTTCTGACTGTCTATTGTGTTGTATCATGTCGGGGCAATTAATGTTTAAATTGATGATCTGAATAATCAGCAGTTCATCGACAATACAAGATTTCATAATACTTCTTTTCTAAATCTTTACATTGTAATGAGACAACTAAACAAGGTAAGTAATATTAACTTAATGATTTGGTAAATTCTTATGCTCTAACTTTAATTAATAGTATTCCTCCCCATGCAAAATTGATTTATGCATTTTAAAGTTATGAAGCTACAAGCACTTCTTCAGGGAACAACTGGAAGATGGACACAACCTTGTGGAGTTCACTTTAACAATCCACAGTGTTGCGGTGGTGGAAATGGAAAACATAGAAACAGGCCATTTAACCGACCAAGTGAATTCACTTCAACACTCCTCAGTCTTTCTGCAATAGCACAGAAATGCACGAAAGTTATGGCACCGAAAGAGGTCATTCATGTCTGCATCAATTGAAAAAACGAACAAGCTGCTCTGATCCCCCTTTCCGGCACCTGGTCCGCAGCGTTGAGGGTGCTTCCAATTAAACCTGTTGGACTATAACCTGGTGTTGTGTGATTTTGAACGTCGGAATTTCCACATACTGACATCATTCTTGTAAATATCTTCTCTACTCTCCTCAAAGTAATTCTGTCCTCACTGCTCGGTGATGACCTGTACTGTGCACAAAACCATATGTGTGTGAGCCAACCAGCGTCTCATGCAGTTGCAATCTTACGGATCTGGCAGGGACTGAGGAATTTATTTTGAGTTGGCTCTGGTGCAGAGTGAGAAATTAATAACTTTGTGATGGGTGATAAGGTATTAAACTCAGTGTGGATGACTGATCAGGCTTTGGGCCATATAATGGATCTGGATGGATATAGTTGAGGCGCAAACTATATGAAGAGTGGGGTTAGTTTATCAGTTCTTCAGGAGTTAGTATTAGTCTTTAATCGCCTCACTTCTGTTCTGATACCAGCTGATTAGTTCCAGAACAAGCCAAATCCTAAACACAAATCCAGTTTGATGGATGATAACCTTACTTATTTTGATTTAGTAATGTGATCTCTTGCTCAATCGCAAACACACAATGCTGCGAATATTATTTGCACAAGAAAATACGATTAAGCAGAATGAATCAAACTACTTACTTAAAACGCAGATTCAAAAGCAATGAACACGGAAGAACTGTATAATTCTCATTACCCTCAAAACCTCTATATATGAAAGAAAACACGTGACCTTGATATATTTTATAAAACACGACTCCCAGTACCGTTCCAAACAAAACAATTCTCACATAATATTTACACGAGAATCCCTGTATCTATCACTTGGTCAAATGACTTGTCACTGTCACTTCTAAACTGGAACTGCAGTAAATTCCTTCATGGAGCTGCCACAGTGTCAAAGTACTTAGCTTGAAACAATCTCTTCAGAGATTTTTCTTGTCACAACACTTTTGTCTGGGACTTATACAACATTTTCATTCCAAGGCAATATAATTTACTAAAACTCTCATTTCCTTCACATGAGCACGGATCTATACATTCACTCAGTTCCAGGGTCTTACAGGAACTGAAAGAAATGACAAAAATGATTGAAGTGAAAGTAATGCTTTCTCAGTTAAGGGTTTCTTCCTTAATCACAAATTCCAGAACTCTTCAACAAATCTTTCAGGCTCCATTAATGCCATGCTGGTTTGAAAGCATCAAAAATAAGCAAAGGTTCACTGTAGCCAAACATCAAATGCAATTTTTAAAACAAATGTTGTGATTTCAGAAATAACTTGAAGTTAACCATAACCTTCAGATGCACAGAGAAGCCTACTGAATATTCACTCAAAAAAACCGCAGAACCAAACTCAAACTAAATGATATTGCACTCTCTACTTTAGAAATCCACCGCTTATATTTTGCCAAAGTGTTTCCTTTTCTTAATTCCACCGAAACTCTCCATAGTTTCCGATTGAAATGGAGATTTCAGGAACGTTCCAAGAAGAGATGAATAATTTCCAAAGCAATTCCTGCCGAATCTGCAAGATAGGGTTTCCACAGAGTCTCTGAAATCTGAGACGAAATGGCTGATCATCTGCCACTTTGTGACTTTGGGCACATTATGCCCATGTATGATTGTCAGTTGCAAAGTGAACCCGCACACAATCCTCAGACCGATTCACACAAATTCAAGGCACTTACCAGGAATTGTTACAAATGGAAAGGTCGTGTAAAATATTGTCCGCACATGACTAAATGAAAGCGTCATTTTCTGCCTGAATCTCTTTGTGCAGGCAATCTCTCTTTACTCAATACCGAGGTGATACAATCAAAAGTCTTTCATTTATACCTGCTGACATCACCTGGGGGACTGCGACATTTCAATGTGGTTCAATTCATTTATTTAACAATTTGAACAAACAAGTGAGACCAGTGGTTATACTCCCAGCTGTCACATTCTATTTTAGAACTGAGGTTTATTGGATAATACAAATTTAAATCGGTAAGTAGGAAACATTGGAAAAAGGCATGTAGAATAAATTTATAGAATTCTTACAAAGTGGAAGCAGGTCAATGGGCCCATCCAGTCCAAACCGACCCTGCAAAGGCTATTCCACTCACACCCACCTGCTGGCCTTGTGAGACAGCAGGACTAATTACTGAGGCTCTGTGCCGCCCTGTATACCAGCATTGACACCCCAACACCATATATCAAATCTCATTTCATATCAGTGTTCTTACCTCGCCTTTGACCATTTCGAAATTAAATTCCGGTTGTTAAGTGTCTCTCTGAGAAATGTTGTCCTCACGAGAGGAATGTGGCTTCCCAGGTTCCTTGTTCTGTCAAGGGATGATAGTTGGTTAATGGAGACAACACATTGTAGTTTTTCAAAAATCTAAACTCACAATAGAATTCTTCACCTTGCATGGATACAGCTTCTGAATCAAATACAACTTCTCCAATTCAGGCAATAGTTGAAACAAGTAAAATGAGTCACCGAAAAATACCCTCAAAAGTTGCAATCCATACTGATCCTCCGTCCAGTACTTGAGTGTCCTGAACATGTTTCAGAGCTGACTCTGAGACACACGATCTGTGCAGCACCACATGGGGATGAGTTATTCTCTGTTCCCTGCAGTGTACTGCACATGTCCGAAGTAGATACCGAAAACATCTGACTGATGAGGGGATGGATCAGCTTCAAGTGAGATAGTGGAGTGAGTCCAGGAGGGATTTGCCAAAGCAAGGATGTAGAAATGTCAATTTTGGAAACATTTCAGCGGGTATCAATGCTGCCAATGACGTGATGTGGAAATGGGACTTGGCTTGAGGACTGATTTAGAACAGAAAGCAGAGAGAATGAATAAATCTGTCATCTTCATGTTGTTGGGCTGGTATTAGTGAGTGCCACAAGGACCATTTCTCCAGACACAGCCATTTATTATCTGTCAATGACTGAGATGGTGGGATCATGTGCGATGTTTGTTGATAGCAAAATGTTAGTTGACATTAAAATACAAGGAGAGCGGGAAGGACAGGTTCAGTGAGTGAATTCACACACAATAGTCAGTGCACTATAATATAGAGAAATTTGTGGCATTGTTCATTCATTTCTCACTTGGAAAGATTTCAGTACATTCATAGTCATTTAGATGCTTATCCTATTCATAAGTCAAGAGGCAACAAAAAGCCGTTAGGTCCATTTAGTGCCAGTAGTTTCCATTACTCTCTTCAAAGATTTACTCAACTCAGACACTTCTAACTTTGTGCAATTCAACCCTAGGTTTACGTCATTTCACTCCCTCATCACTGAACTCTTGCTGCCCAGTTATATTGTGGTCAATCAGTCCTGCACTCAAACAGACATGAATTCCCAACACCCCAAATTTTTTTTTTTGCTTTTCAGTATCTATGAAGTCAGATTGTTGCTGATTTAACGTCAAATGGCAGATGTGGACAAACATAAAGTGACTGAGTGAATCTATCAGAATCATCATTCCTGACTTGACAGGAGCCTGGAAGGTATATTGCTTCAAAAGTGCCTCGGTCGAGAACATCACAGAAAAACTTCAACATATCTTAAGGTGCGGGGTTTACTAGGTCGGGACAGAAGCAGGAAAGGGAAAGTGTTGAAACTGAAGAGCCCGTGGTCCTGGTGCACATTTACACCAACAATATCTGGTCGTGAAATCACACTTTAGAGGCCGACATCCTGTCATTAATCTCCCATTTATTACAAATGCATGTCCTTTGACAGTAGCGTCTTACTGAGTCAGGTGTTCAGCATCTCAATATTCCTGACATTCATCCTTTTAATTCAGACCGTGCTCCCTGATTCGATCAGTTTCAGAGCTCCAATCAGGGAGCTCATACACTATGAGGTTCAGCTGGCTGATCTAATGACAATAGCAGGGAGAAACAGTCATTAATCCCAATCAGTAAAATGTGGCAAATCAGGCAAGAAATTGAAAGGCTGATCCCGTTGTTATTCTGAGTACACATTAGGCCAATGAAAATGCGGCTGGAAGCATTGGTTGAAGGAGGAAGTGCTTTGGATGTATCGATGATTTGTGAAGGTTCTGGGGCTGGTGCGATCAGAATACATTGGAAACGTGGGTTTTGCTTTATTTGGATGCGGATTTCTCCTGTTCTGGGGAATCACACTACAGGCATTGTGGAATATTTGTTCAATCTTTGTCAGAGTGTTGGGAACCTGGAATAAAGCTCAGTTAGCAGGGAGATGAAACTTGCCACTTGAAGTAGTAAATCTGTGAGTGAAAGAGAAAAGCAACGAAACCACGCTCTGGATCCATGAAAATAATCTGCTTCAGAATCCGAATCTTCAGGATCAAACCCTTCCCTCACATGTCTCACAGATTCGGGGACAGAGTTCTTTCTGGAGCTAGACTTTCTCATTTTTAGGGATATTCTCAATAATGTATGCGTTACGTTATACAGTTACTATCAAGATCTCATCTTTATTTGTTATTGCTTATGATAATGCTTGCTGTATTTGGACAGAAATAGCACTTTAAAAGAATTAACTTCTTAAAACTCAGGTTTGAACTGATACAAGAGAACAGATATAAGCATGCAGCAAGTTAATTTGTTTACTCCAAAACAAACAGACACAATGAAATAGCACGAATTTACAATATTATTGTATTGGGGAAGAGTGATCTTAAAAGACTTTAATTGTTTATTAAGGCGGAGAATAAACCGTTTCAGTCTGAAACTCGGGTCCTGGATCTAATTAACGATTTGATGTATAAATAAGCAATGGTGGATTGAGGAACCTTAGTTCAGAGGTTCTCAGTGGAATTGACATTTGCTGAAGAGGAAGAAATGCCTGAATGGTTTTCAACAGTGATTCAGGTGCATTCAGGTCAACAAAACAACAAGAAAGGTGAGATTGGGCAGCCCTGCCTGACTGTCGATCTGATCGAGAAGCTTTCTGTTTGCCAACCATTGATTGAGGTTACATTCATAATGTTGGTGCAGACTAGTATGGTTCATTTGTAAAATCCCTCTCCAAAGCCTACTTTGGAGAGAACATCCCACATAGATGTGTGTAAGATCGTGTTAAGGACCTCCTGGTGCAGGCTGATGAGGCAGGTTTCCAACTCCCCTGTCCTGCACAGAGGTGATTCTATCCCTGAGAATTGTCAGGCTGCCTGTACAGATCATATTTGCTCGGGGTGAATCACTGATCCCAGAGCAGAACTGACCCAGATGGGTGATTACCTTATTCAGTACAATTTGATTTACATTCATCAATTAAATTGGTCATTAGTCGTCCCTGGAGAAAGTGAGGAGTGCAGATGCTGGAGATCAGAGCTGAAAATGTGTTTGCTGGAAAAGCGCAGCAAGTCAGGCAGCATCCAAGGAACAGGAGAATCGACGTTTCAGACATGAGCCCTTCATCAGTCATCCCTCTCCACTTCTGATTGCAGATGAGGGGATGATACTTTTCCACATGGATATGCACTAACTACCTGTTAGAAGCTTTATGTTGTCCTCATCCCGCAGGTCCTGGCCAATCAAGTCACACAGAATTGAATACAATTCTGCTGGTAAGCCGTCACTTCCTGGTGTATTACTCTTTCCTGACGACTCGATGTCCTTGGTCAGCACACCCAGAGATAGCGGCTGTTGCAGCCTCTCCCGGTTGCTGTCGTCTAAGACCTACCAGATAGGGAGGAATGACCGGGAGGCTGCGCTGTCTATGGGCTTCCTGTCACATAGTCTGGCATGAAAGGATTTGCTGATCCTTAGGATGTCAGGTTGAGATAACCTAACAGATCCACCTTTTCCCTTCTGGCTCTGAGAACAGAGCACTCCTTGTGCAACTTCTCAAATTACAAACATGAGCACGTCTATCTTGCTCCATGGTGTGGACCCTGGACAAGGATATCACCTTGGAGACTTCTAAGGTAAAGAGCGAGGCTTGTTGGATGTTCACCTCCTGTTGATCCTCCATGACATCAACCCACATCGTCTGCAGCAGGTGTAAGTTCTGCACACTTTTCCGGAGTTTTCACAGTTCTCCCCCGTTTCTCCCTCACCTTCAGAATAACTTTGACAACAAGGTCCTCTTAATGTTGCCCTTGACTGTTTCCCAAAAGTCTGAGGTAGACCCAAAGTGGGGTTTCACGTTTCTCCGACCTGTGGAACCCCTTTTGAGATATTCCATGTTTAATGGAATCAGCAGTTTCATATTCAGTTTCCCTGCTGACGAGCAAGTGTCAGTGGGTCAGAGAAGAACACCGATTTGATATCAGTGAATTTGACCGAAACCAATCCCAGCCTCTCCGGTCTCACTTCACAGGTGCATCACTCGAGCCCTGATGAACCTCCCTCGGTCAATTCTGCATGATATTTTTTGTTTTTAGATTGCGGCGTTGGCAGAGTCCTAGGCCTATTTGGTTCCAATCACCAGGCCGGTCGCATCCTTCTTTCGTCTTTGCTGTCTCATCTTCATCTTGGTCTTCTGTTTCTTCTGGTGGTGAAAGTTGAGGAAGGTGGCATCAATGGTGTCTGAAGCAGCAGTGTTGTGAACCTGGAATAGGAATCCTGGTGTCGGTAGGGGTGCCAGTGTGGTAGGCCCATGTGCACAGTCTCATTACCTTGACTGATTACAGTGAATCAGTGTTCATGAGACAGTGGAATAGTGATATAAAACCAGGAAGTTTGCAGCATTCACTGTCAAATTCAATCAAGCCTGACAGATATGCAAGTCTTCACCTTGATTGAACATCGAATGAGTTCTTGATAAGACATTGCCACAAGGTTTTAAATATCCTGTACTGTTTTATGTAATATCCTTCCTGGGATAGAAACTAAATTTAAAGTATGCGAATGACATTGTTACAGCAAACTGCAGCTAAGCCACTGCCATCGGAAATGACCTGCATAACGAACTAAAAGAAGGTCATAAGTCACACAAAAGCATCTAATTTCAAGTAAACCGAGTGGACGATAACCTGGTGTCGTGTGACTTCAGACCTTGCCCACCTCGGTTCAACACCGGCACCTCCACATTAAAGCTAAAAGAAGCCACTTAAGTCAGAGAGATCCCACACACATTCCAGAAGATATCAGGACAAAGAAGCAGGTACCTTGGGAGTAGGAAGAATAGCCCCAACCCAAGTTCGAAGAGCTGTAATTGGAAATTTTAAACTAGTGTGTGGGCAGACATTACAGTCACGACAATTACTGGGGATAGTGGAGGAAAAGACTGATTGTTTTAAATGTTAAGTATTGATATATATATTGCTTTTAAAAGATTAGTTTATTATCTTTTATTATTATTTAATTATTACTGTTAAACGAGGTCCACTAACTAAGCAACTAGATTAGTCCATACGGTTATGATGGTTTCGGTGTGTACTGTACCTTTAAGAGAGAATGTACATTTAAGAGAGACTGGAAGCTGGTATGAACTTAGAGTGGCACAGAGTGTGCTGAAATAATTCAAAATGTAACATTTGACTGTGAAACCAACTCTGCAATTGTGTTGCCATGGTAAACAACAAATTCGAATTTGGCCAATCAGTTTAAACTAAGCCACAAGATATCAAAATTCAATCAAATTTGAATTTAATGTTTTGGTGACTTCAAACCAATGATATGATCTGATGTTCTGGGGTATAAAACCGGACATTTTGAACATTTAGGTGAGAACAGAAAAGAGCAGCCCCAAACATGAACAGCCTGCTGTCCGAATTACACTCTGCAAGAAAGGAACTTGTGCAGTAGAACACCAAAGCTGATCTAGAGAAATCTACAAAGAAAGTTTGACATCCGAAGATGCCAACTGCATTTGAAAGTGATTTGCCATAAATCTCGGACCAGTATTATAGAGTGTAAGGTAAAAGGTAGTTTTTAGATAAGGAGTAATAAATAGTGGCTTGAATGTTCTCTGGTGGACTTAAAGAATAGAATTGTTATTTTTTTCTTTAAACAGTGAAATCTGGAATAGTTATGAGGTGAAACTGAACAATTTAGGCCTTGTTTCTCTACAACTTAGGACACAGGGTGTAAAAACATAAACTATTTTCGCTGTTTGGCGATTCGAACACACAGGGGCACAGTCTGCGAAGTAGGGTCATTGCGTTCAGGAGAAATGTGAGGAAGCACTTCCACACAGAAAGGTTGGGGGATGGTGAGCATTCTTTTCCACAAACAGGACTGGATGCTGGATTAGTTGTTAATTTTCATTCTGAGACAGATTTTTTTTTGTTAAACGTAGGTGTTAAGGGATAAAGTACAAATGAAGGTATATGGAGTTCGGTTTCAGATCAGCCATTGAATGTCAGAACGAGCTCTCACGGGGAGGGGGGTGAATGGCCTGTTTCTATATCCCCATGATTATTAATCTCGTCCTATAATCAACCCAAGGCATTGACATTTTTCCTAAAGTGTAGTGTTCAGAAGTGGGCAGAGCTCAATTTTAACACAACGCAAGGCATTTGAGTTTCAACAGTTCAATTCCAGTCTGTTTCCCCCAACTGTGGATGAAACGGTCAATTATAAAGGTTTGATAATATTTCACTTCTCTTTATATTCTAATTCCAATTTATGCATTTACTTTTTTTGCAAACCTGCCCAACCTGCCCAATCACTTCTAAAGAGAAGTGTACACCTCCAAGTCTTGAAAATATTATGCCTCATCCAGAATTAGGCCAGTTAATTCATATTATCTCTCTTTAGAAAAATAATGAATCTTTCTCACTTCCTACATGATCTGCTAATTGTCTGGCCGTTTCACTGGGTAACGGTATAAAATGCATCTAGAAGTATCTGCACTATGAGCTGCACTATTTGGAATACTGCAAACAGCCTTCATTTAAAATATTGCTCAACGGGAGGACAAAAATTCAGAGAATTTAACATTTCACCGGCATGTTTTTAAATTCAATGGACTGAGCTTTGCTGTTGGCATAGACACACCCAACAGCACAGCAAAAGTAGAACGCTGCTCAGCTCTATCTTCAACCTTTATCCTGGAACAGGAGGCCATTCGCCTCTAATTTCTCTCTACAGATGCTGTCAGGTATGCTCAGGTTTTCCAGGAATTTCTGCTTTTGTTTCTGATTGAGAACATCCGTAGTACTTCCATTTTTAATGCACTCCCTTCTCCAGCCTTCCAAACAGCAGGAAGGTATTGAGCAGGTGGAGTGCGAGAATTCGGACTAGACTGCTCATCCACGCAACCAAGTCATGTTCTTGGGGCATTGCTTCAAATCCCACTGTGGCAGATAATGGAATTTCAATTCAAAGATTTTCTTAAATTTAAGAATATAATGATGAACCCAGAATGTTTCTTTGTTGGCTCATGCCTTTTACAGAGGCCATCCTTACCTGGTCAGAACTGCACGTGGCTCCAGACCCACAGCCATGTGGTTGACACTTTGCACCCCTTCAGACAATTAAGGATGGGCAATAAATATTGGTGCTGTCCAGCAATGCGCTCATCCCATGGTTGAATGACAGAAGCCTTCCTGAGAGTGATACAGAGGAAGTGGAGGAAGCAATTTAGCTCATTCTGAGATGGCAAAGTGGAACAGCAGAGTGCCCTTCAGTCCCATTCGTAAGCACAAGAATTTCAGAATGGCACAACGTCAGTCCACACTGGTTTCCATGAAAAAGGGAAGGGATGAGGGAACGGGAAGGTGTGAGGAAAGGGGGTTGAATGAAGTGTAATAACAATTGGAATGGGAATGAGGGAACAGTCGGTCAGATGGAGAGAGCTTGTCCTGGGAGGCAGTGAAACATGGAGGCAACTAATTATGGGGATGGACACAGTGAGAGCCAACGCTTCATATTGATGTCTAGAAATTTGGATGGAGGGTACTGCCCAACACGACCTACCACGCAAATTGATTAAAGCTGGAAATAGTCACTATACCTTGTATTTTATCATCTCGATTGTGTATTTGTTCCGCTCCATTTCCAGGCATTTTAGCATTTATATTTGCCTGCATGCAAACCTTTTGCTGTTAATCGTCTGTCTGATCCCTTGTATGAAGGCCACACTGTTCCCCAGTGTTTCATTCTCTTCTGATTCCACTTTCTCTCCCTTTGTATTTTAGCCGCTCCCTGTTACTCTGCATTTAAGCCATTCGTCATAATTCAGTTCTCCCTGTTAACTGTCCAGTATTTAATCCTGTTTCTATACGTTAGTAATTAGTAAATATAGAATTCTTACCTTGCTGTCCAACAAGTTTACACCAACCCCCTGAAGATCATCGCACCCAAACGCATTCCCCCACCCTATTACTCTACGTTTCCCACCGACTAATGTACCTAACCTAAACTTCTTTGAAAAGTATGGGCATGTTAGCATGGCCAATTGACCTGACCTGCACCTTTTTGGATTATGCAAGGAAACCGGAGCACTTGGAGGAAGCCTACAGAGACACGGGGAGAATGCATAAACTCCCCACAGACAGTCGACTGAGGCTGGGATCGAACCCGAGAGCATGATGCTGTAGGACAGCAGCATAATGTGTCCTACCCTATTACTCTTTACTTAATCCTTTCTTTATCTGCATTCGATCCTCTCTGTTCACCTGTACGTAACCATTTCTCTCTTACACTGTTTTCAATCCTTTTCCTGATAATCTCTATTTAATCGTGTCCTTTTTTTTGTATTTAGTACTCACACACCTACCCTCCACTGAACACGTGCTCCATTTAAATCCCAACAATCACAGTCTTTAGCCATCTCTATATTCAGTGTTCTTGCCATTGCTCCATAATTAGCCCTCTCATTACTACTTTCTGTTTATTCCTCTCCACTGTCCTCTTCCCCTTGAGTTAATCCTCCTCCTACACTCCTTTATTCAAACACCAAATTACTATATGGTCTGTATTAAGTCCTTTCCCTTTCTCCTGTATTTAACTGCCACCCTGCTCCACTGCATTCAACACCATCCCTATTATTCTCTATTTTCTCTTCTTCTATTAAGATGTTACACTCTCTCCCCTTTCACAGAAACTGGTAACCCATCACCAACTCACCCTGCAGTTACAGGTGCATAGGACATCACACTGACAAAACTGATTCCTAGAGTGAGCCGTATCTCTGACATTCCTCTTTATATCTATCAGCCAGGACTCCTCAGTGGACCAGGTTAACATTCGCAATCAGAGAACCCGCAGATTCAATGAGATCCACCTTATTGCAATTCCTGCAGCTTTCTCTGTATTCGCCCTATCTCTGTGCTCCTGCAATGAGCACACTTCCTCTTAAACTCCACGTACTTCTCTTCAATTACGTCACATTAATTCCTTTCCCTTCTCTGTCTTCAACTCTCTCCCAGTTGCCCTCTTTTCAATTTTCTGTCTATTACTTTTGTTATGAGAGTTGAAGGCATGTATGGTACCTTTAAGAGAGAGAGAAGGCTGTTTTAGCAGTGTGAGTTTGCAGACACCTGTCATGTGACTGACTAGCAGTCTCAAAGTGTAGTGGAAAACTGAAAATATGCAACATTTGGCTGCGATGTTCACACCGGTTCAAATTTAAGCCATCAGTTTACATGATGCCCCAGAATTCTAAACCCCATTCGAATTTGAATTTCACTGTTTTGACAACATTGAACCAATGAGAAGATCTAAGGTTTAGGGAATAAAAAAGCCCGCATTTTGGACAGTTAGTGAAAGAGAGCGACCAACTGCCATCATCAGAATATCTGCTAGCAAAACACTTGCTCTCAAAGGTACTTTTTCATAAGAAGCATCTTTCGAATAAAAGACCGTAGATGGCCCAAGGAGCTCTTCAGATGAAAGAAGACAGACACCGACGCCAACAGCTGCTTTCTTGTTTTGAAAATTAAGTTGACACAGTTTAAATAGGGGCTTTTATTGGATCAAAATATTATCATAGAGTTGAATGTAGATTACAGATCTTTAAGAGGAACGACGGTCAGACTTGTATGTATTTGTTGTTTAATATTCATTTGAGTTAAAGAATAAAATTGATGCTTTTCTTTAAGTAGTTGAATTTGGAGAGTTCTTTGTCACTCATACTTTAACAGGTTGTGAGTTGAGGTGAGCTTTTCTCTGTGTTTGTTTTAATTAGCAGAAGGATTCACTGCCATGTCATAACACTCCCCATTCCATAATCTCTATTCCTTCATATTGAGCTCTCTTCGCGTTATTCCCTACTTAATCCTATCCCTGCTACTTGATATTAAATCCTCTCTCCTTCCCTGTAGTTAATCATTTCTTCGATCAATTATATTCAATCTTTTTCCAATAAATCTCCATTTTCACCTTTCCTTATTATGTTGCATTAAATCCCATCCCGTTATCCAGTATTTAATCCTCTTCCTATTACTCTCTGTTTAACCCTCTCATTGTTACCGTCTATTCAATACTATCACAATTATTCTGAATTGAATTCTCTCCCTATTAAAATATTGCATTCCCTCTGTAACTCTCCGGATCTTCCACGATGCTGTTCAATTATTATTCCCTATTCCAGAATATGCGTCGACTCTACGAAAAACAGAGAACAGGAGACCCTGCCGGATCATACTCAATACCACTAACACGTGACTGCTGCTGCGATGTGTTGCCGCCCCTCTGGCCGGCGCTTGAATTGCAAATTTATTCCAAAGCTCCACAGGGGCACAGCAGACGAACCCCATGTTAGACACAGGACTGTTCATCAGTAAGAGGCGGGCATAACTTCAACGTACACTCATATTTACATATAAATAGCAACAGCTCCAATACATAGCAATATTTATGTACAAACTGGAGCAGCTCCAATTTAAAGTAATATTTATACATAAACTGTAACATTTTCAATTCACAACTATTATATATTAACTGAACCAACTCCAGTACCCTTCAACATTTACATATAGACAAGAACGGTTCTAATATACCATATTTAAATATGAACATGGTCAGTTCTAAGACACAATTTCAAGACACGAAATATGAACAGTTTCATTACATCTCCAATATGCGGCAAGATTGACGTATAAACGTAAATACTTCAAAAATGGAAAAATATTTCCACATAAACATGTACATCTGCAACTCACAACAGCTTCATATGTAATAGAGCACAATTCTGAGATACAGCAATACTTATATGCAAGCATGAACAGCTCCGAAACTAAACAGGAATTGAATACAAACATGAACACTTTCCAGACTCAATAATATTTATACTTACAAATGAACAGGTCCAATGCTCAACTACAGTTATATAGAAGCTGGAATATCTCCGATGCAAAAGAATATTTCGATATAAACACGCACAGTTACAATGCACAATGATCTTTGCACGTAAACATGATCTGCTTCTATACATGGTAATATTTGTACAGACACACAGCTCCAATATATGCGAATCCACATACTTTAATATTGTGCATATGAATGACATGAATGAAGGAAGCCAATGTGCTGTTGCCAATTTTGCAGATGACACAAACATAGTTGGGAAGGTTGCATCGGGTTCAGAGAGAATGTCAACGGTCCTGAAGCTGTGACTCTGATTTCTCTGCATGGATGTTGCCAGATCAATTGACCTTTTCCAGAAATTACTCATTTTTTCAGTTTATCAATATATCGTTACTTCAAGGATGGACAAAGAGCTGAATTCCAGAGGTGAGGTGAGCGTGACATCCGCGTGTCCCTCACAAAATGACAATCAGCGGCACACTCCCAAAGAGCTGATGTCATATCTGGCACATCGGAAGATGGTTGTGGTTGTTGGAGGTCAGTCATCTCAGCTCCAGGAGTACGACAGGACTAGACACAACCAACTTCAGCTGATTCATCAAAAACTATCTGTTAATAACGAATGTAAATATTATTGCTCCAAGTGCAGATGAGACACTCGGAATACTACGGCGAGTAACTCACCTGCTGACTCTCCAAAGCCAAGGTAAAATTAAGAAGTACAATGGAATACTGCCCACGTGCCTGGATGGATATAGCTTCATCGACACTCAAGAAGTTTGATACCATCCTGGAAAAAGCAGCCTGCTTGATTGGCATTACATCCACAAGCATCCACTTCCTCCAGCATTGACAGTAGCAACTACCAGATGCACGGCAGAAAACCATCAAGGCTTCTGGGCAGGATCAATGCTGAGTGAATCAGCTCTGTTGGAGACAATGTGAGCTGGATATTTGTTTTCCCAATAATAAGAGGAGACTGATATCCTTTTTGGAGAGAACCATTTTTGGACCTTTACTTACAAGGGATTATCTCCACTCTTACATAGTTGACCTGTTCCCCATATTAAACTCTGTCAAACTTTCCATCCCTCATCAGCGTTTTGAAGATTGATGTGTTTCTGTGAGGGTATAAATTCCTATCATGTTTTGACCAGAACTGTACACAATACTTCTGCAGGATTCTCACCAAAGTCATGTAAATCCCCACAAAACCTCCCTGTTCCTTTCATCTGCATCACGACTGATCAAGGTATGTGTTGTCCCATGTGCCTTCTTAAATAATCTACTAACGTGTCATGCCACCTTCAAATAACTGTGGGTAAACATCCCAAGATCTCACTATTTCTCGGAGCTTCCTGGTGCCTTGCTTCTCATTGTATATTCCCTTGGTTTGGTTTTTGGTTCAATCGTTTTTTTTTGCCAATCTTCATTCACCGAGAGGACGCTGCAGTGTGAAACAGCGTGGCGAAATACTGCAGGGCCTCCTGCGCATGGGACACACCGCAACTGATGTGTTTCACCTTCACCAGTTTATTCCTATCTTGGAGAAGAGACGTTTGATGATTCGGATAATAGGAAGCCGACAGAGAACAGGAGAAGACCACGCAGCCCTTCACAGGCTTGTCACCACAGCTGGGTCATCGTGGCCCGTGTATCAGTATGGGATAGTAATCTGCATCTACTGACTGGAAGCACAGCAAATTGGAGTGCTGGTGGGACTGCCACACAGGAGAAAACGGCTTCGACCTGTCAACTGGAGGGGCTCCCAATGCGCAAATCCACTGACGTCAACTGAATAACTGGAAACAAATTACTCAGTGATTCAAAGGAATACTCAGTTTTGAATCTGCATTGTGTCATGGACCTTCGCGAATGATGTCAAAACACCTTCATTGCTGTGATGGAGTATCCTGTTGGGTAGAATATACCAGTTGTTAAATTTCCCACGTTCAGTTGGTCCAACTCTGATTTCACTCACAATCAGAAAATGTGTGACAGCGCAGACTGAGGCCATGCAGCCCACCTTAGCTCTGCTGGTTCAACACAATATGTAAATAAGTGTCTCATTCTGTCGCCTTCTCCCTGTAAATCTGCACATTGTTACATTGAACATGCCCACCGAATTCCCTTTTGTGTCCATTGAATCTGCCTCTTTGTCACTGTCAGACAGTGACTTACTGACCCCACTCCCTGTGCGAAAACGGTCTTCCTAATGTCACTTTTACTTATTTTCCTGACGACTTTCAATCTCTGCCAAATCGTTCTCGATCCTTTCAGGCCTGGGACCATTTTCACTGCATTATTTCTTCTGTCTAAAACCCTCATGACGTGGAAAACTTCAATCAGGCCAGCTTTCAGCCCTCTGTTCTCCAAAGAGAGCTGACCCAAACTGTCCAATCTCCCTTCATTGCTGACATTACTCAGGACGGTACTAGTCACTTCAACCTGTTCAGCCCCTACTGTAATTATTCACTTCCCCTCTTCCTGAAGTATCATCCTCAGAATTGAGCGTAATACAGGTGGAGGATTCATTCAGACTCGGATAGCGCGGATGAAAAATCTACAATACTTGTTCTCACTTTTAACACGTGTTTCCCTTCGCCATCTTCACTGCAATGGCAGCTCTGCGCCGTCTGTAATTCAGGCAGTCCGATCTTATTTAACGAATCGGCTTTTTGAGAAAATTGATCGGGCGTTTCTGCTCAGGTCAATTTAAGGAAAGATGGTTCGCCTGGGATTTTAACCCGGGAACTCTCACACGGCTGCATATGCTCGAAGACCCAAAGCTAGAATCATATCCCAGACTAACGAGCCACCAGCCATGGGTGCAGCCACCTCCTGAAGCAGCTGAGACTTGCTCAGTACGAAATACATTGAACATTGCGCCCAGAAACGCAAGCAGCGAAGAGTTTCGAGAACATCTGCTTCTCAATCTGTCTCCCTGCTCCCAGGACGCTGCTGTTTGTCCCATCCCCAGGGACCGGGCTCTCTCCACTGGTGGATAATTGAACCATTTCGTTTCTACTTGCAAGCTGTGCTGGTGGAAGGCAGAGCCCCCCATTCGCTCTTCTGATCTCTCACACTATTACGTGAGGCAGGAGAAGTCAGTTACCGTCATGCGTAGGAAATGGGAAACTTTGTACTTGTTCCAAAAATCTTGTTAACAGAGAGACAGAAAGATGTTGTGCTGTCGGGACAGAGAGAAATGGACACCGGACACTCTTCCCTCAGGTAAATTGATATGAGTGCATTTCTGTGCAGCCTGTTTGGTGTTCAGAATTTGTCTTGACACAGCAATCCTGCAGAAAGTCTTTTATTACACGGACGTTGGTTTCTTTACTGCAGGAAGTGGACTAAAACAGCAAGTCACGTGTTTCAACTTCACCGGTTCATTGCCATCTGAGAGAAGACGTTTCACACGAGTTCAGGACATACTGACAGAGAACAGGACAAGACAACTCAGAGCTCCACAAGGGTGCCAGCGCAACTGTGTAAATTTGACTTGTGTATCGATGTGATATATTGAGCTCAGATACCCGAAGTTTTGGGAAGCAAGTGACAAGGCAAGGAAAAGAACAGAGCGCCGTTATACAGGAAAGCTGCTAAAGGCGACATTAAGTGAATAGGAGAAAATTTCGCATCTGGGTTATGATCCGAGCATGCACCCGCTGTGCCATTCTCCTGCATTGCACGGTAACTTTTCCAGAGAAGTATTCAGGTTTTCATCTGGCGTGTGACTTGCACGTTCGAGAATGACGTCAAAAGATCTTCGCTGCTGTAGTGTCATGTGCTGTTGTGCAGACATATCGTCGATGTGCAAATATAAACCCGGAGAGCAATGTACACTAGAGACTCTGAGCCAGCTGAAACTTGCTCATTGTGAAATACATTCCACTTTGCTCCAAGAATTGCAAGCAGCAAAGAGTTTCCAGAACATCTGCTTGTCATTCTGTCCCCGGTGCGCTGACGTTTGTCTCATCCCCAGGAACTGGTCTGTCTCCTCTGGCGGATAATTAAACCAATTTGTTTCTATTTGTACGCTTTTCTGGAGGGAGGGAAGACTCCATTCGCCCTTCTGCTCTTTATCTCCCAATCCCTTCGGGCAAGAGGTATCACTTACACTAATGCGTGGGAAGTGAGTAACCTTGATTGTGAACTTCCGACAAAGGTCTGTTATCGGAGGGATAGAAAGATGCTCAGCTGGCGGGGCAGAGAGAAATGGACACCGAAGACTCTTCCCTCAAGTAAATTCATATGAACACATTGTTGTGCAGCCTGCTTGGTGTTCAGAATTCGTCTTCACGCAGCAATCTTACAGAAAGTCAATTGCAAAGTGGGCATCGCTTTCATCGCTGCGACCGCGCAGCAGTTAACATCTGAGCGCCAAGTGTCCCAGATGAAGAGAATGCGAGTGAAACCTTCACTCACTGAGAGTCATCCCCACGGCCCTGAGCTGCGGGACTACCGGCAGTCCAACACGGAAGGGATGATTAAAAATAAACCATCGTTGCTCCCTCAGCCTCTCTGTCCCAGAGACAGGCAGCAGGACGGCATAAACACGTGGCATCATTCTCCCGCCGACAGAGGCGGTCCAGCTTATCGTGTCCACGATGACTCTCTGCCATTTGTCTCTATCTGAGCTGATTCACAATCGGTGATATCTGTCCGAATACTAAGAGATTGTGCCTGAATGGTGATACAGTTTCTGACATGCTGATTGTCTTGTCATTCACGTCGGAACCGGCGTGGCCAATTATGGCAGGGAAGGCACGAAACCACAAGGTATGAGTTCAATTTTATCAGCTCATTGGCATCTCAGAGAGGTGCTTTTGCGATTCAGTTCATAGGAAACCGACGAAGAACAGGAAAAGACCACTCAGACCTCCAAAAGCACGTAACTTGAACGGTGTGAGTTTCGCGACAGTATCGGTACGGGGCACTGAAACACTCAGGATGTCGTTTGAAAGGCAAGATACTGAACAGAGTACCATCACAAAGGGAAGTCGCTCAAGGACGAATTGAACAATAGCATACGATGCTTTCGATCCATCAAACTCTGGGTTATGGGCCTCGCATGCTCCCGCTGCGCCACGATGCTCCAAAACCCCGCGGGGCTTTCCACAGGTCCCTTCAGCCTTTCGTCTGGCGCGTGGCATGCACGTTCGAGACTGATGTCAAAGATCTCCACTGCTGTCGTCTTATATGGTGTTGCGCAGATGTATGGAGGCTGTGTAAATATAAACTTTTTCTGACTTCCCACATTCTCTTGTGATTTCACTCTGAATAGACGCCATGCGGCCCACCTTCGCTCTGCTGGGTCGACACATTAAGTAAACGTGGGTCTCTATCCGTATCATTCTCTTGCCTTCTCCATGTAATTCTGCACATTGTTACTTTAAACATGATCACCGAATTCCCGTTTGCGCCTAATGAATCCGCCTCTTTGTCAGTGTCAGTTAGGGATTTACTGACCCCAACCACTCCCTGTACGAAAGCATTCTTCCTAATGTCACTTTTGGTTCTTTTCCTCATGCCTTTAAAACTCTGCCGAATCGTTGCCGATCCTTTCAGGAGTGGGAACATTTTGACTACATTACTTTCTCTGTCTAGACTTCGCATGACTTGAAAAGCTTCAATTGGGCCAGATTTCAAGCTTCTGTACTCCGAAGAGAGCTGTCCCAAATTTCCAATCGACCCTCATCGCTGACATCCCTCAAACACTGCACCACTCACGTCAACCTATTCAACGCTATCTCCAATCATTTCACTTCGCTGCTTTCTGTCCCATTGGTCCTCCAGGGAGCCCAACCTCGTTTTACGAAGGGGCTTTTTTAGAAAATTAAACAGGTATGTTCGCACAAGTCAAGCAGCTCGGGTTCGTCCCAGATTTGAACCCGGGATTTCTCGCACGTCTGCAGCGACAAAGACCCAAAGCGAGAATCATACCCCGAGACCAACGCGCCACAGGAGTGACGCACTGGCGCGCCGGCACCCGCGCCCCCGCACCCCCACCCGACCTCATGAACCAGCTGAGTCTTGCTCAGAGTAAAGTCCAGTTGACATTGAACAGGCTGGGGCTGTTTTCTCTGGACGTCGGAGGTCGAAGGGTGACTTTATGGAGGTTTACAAAATTATGAGGGGCATGGATAGGATAAATAGGCAAAGTCTTTTCCCTGGGGTCGGGGAGTCAAGAACTAGAGGACATAGGTTTAGGGTGAGAGGGGAAAGATATAAAAGAGACCTCAGGGGCAACTTTTTCACGCAGAGGGTGATGCGTGCAAGGAAAGAGCTGCCAGAGAAAGTGGCGGAGACTGGTACAATTGCAACATTTAAGAGGCGTTTGGATGGATATATGAATAGGAAGGGTTTGGAGGTATATGGGTCGGGTGCTGGCAGCTGGGATTAGATTGGGGTGGGATATCTGGTCGGCATGGACGGGTTGGACCGAAGGGTCTGTTTCCATGCTGTACATCTCTATGACTGTATGAATAGCTGCTTCTCATTCTGTCTCTCTGCTGCCGTTTGCCCGTCTCCAGGAACCGGGCCCTCTCTACTGACAGAAAATTAAACCATTTTCTTTCTAAACTATTCTCTGACACCGGAGTGACCAGTGACAAGCATTGTCCTCCTCAACAGAGTGTACAGAGAACAGGAGAAGACCCCGCAGACCTCCACGAGTGTGTCATCTCAACTCTGCATACTGGGCCTGTGTATCAATGTGAAATATTTACGTCGAAGTTTTTGGGGAAGCAGATGATAAGGCGAGGTGCACAACAGTGCGCCGTTATACGGGAAAGCTGCTAAAGACGACATTGAGTGAATAGGGAAGATGGTTTCTCTTCTGGGTTATGCTCCCATCACGCACCAGCAGACATATCGCCGACAAGCAAATATTAACTATGTCTAAATTGCCACATTCTGTTTTTCCGAACCGTGATTTCACTCAGAAGCACAATTTACCTGCTACCTCCTGAATATCCTTCCAGGCTGGAACATATCTTGAATTGGTATGTTCCTTAGAATGTCGATTGGTAAATGTATTTGGTGACAGTTCTGTTCTAGCCCCATGAGCGAAATCTGGATCAGAAGGAATAAATGGGACATTAACAACATCGATCTGAAATTGGACACGTGACAAGGAACAGAGCCATCATTAACAGTTGGCTTTTGAACTGGAGAAGGTTTCTCGTGAAATTAGCTTGAAGCTTGAGGTATGCAAGGTCAAGATAGTTTTGGTAAAATACGGAAACGCTATCCTCATTAGCAGACAGTGAAAGGATTACAAGATGCAAATTAAGCATTTTCGACAAGTGATACAGGGGACTGGGAAGATAAGTATTATAAACTGTGAACAGCAAAGTTCTGGAGCACAACATTTACATTCAAAGACCGAAAACATCCAGGTCCTGATGAATCAGATGGGGTTGTGGTGCTTTTCTGCAAAACATCCATTTGCAAAAGAGTTACAAAACCCATCCCTGTCAGCCCAGGATAGAAAATCCGAAGGGATGAACCTTTGCTTATTTTCTGAAGATTCACAGAGCTTAGACTGGGTTTTGGTGATTGTTTCTTTTCCACTCCCAGGAGCCGCAGTGGTTGAGGCGTTGAGTTGGGGAGAATAAAATGTGCCCGTGAGCAGCTTGTGGGGCTATTTCAGCTTCCCCTCATATGACTGCGCTGTGAGTTCACTCAGATGTTCTCAGGGACATTTACTGACGCGAGACAGTGAAAGGATTCTCATTCCCGCAGATCGGGAATTCAAACCATATGCCGGCTTCAGGACAATGAGAAAGATTCATTGGTGTATGTGAAGAAGCTGTGAGCTGCATTTCAAACAGGTAGCTGGAGTCAGAAGTGTCATCCATTTCGCCCCGCCCCTGTGCGTATCTAACACCAGCATGCTGCAGAGTTCTGACGTTAACACGGATATGCGCAGCAATGGGAACATTCACAATGTGAACAGCCAAAGATAATCACCGTCACTGATTCCCTTCCACAGGCCCAACTTTGTGAAGCAATATCTTTCACTGGCAAAGGAAACACCCTTGTCCTCAGGTGCCTGCTTCATTTCGATCACGATTTCAAGCCCCTCACTCTTCTAGTCTCATTTCCAAACACTTTGCTCATAGCCTCAAAAGAAGCTCTGCGGGTATCTGCTTGTTCCACCCGAACAGGCAGTGGGTTGCAGATTCCCACCAGTCCCAATTTGAGTGAAATATTTTTCCCCCTCCACTGATTTGAATCTTAAAGAAGAAGCCGGGGAGCAAGCTCCCTTTCATTTCGACGACATTTCTCATTTTGTACTCGGAAGGGTTCATACCTGCGTGGGGAAACCGCAATGGATTTCAAGTCTTTCGCATTAACCACTCGGCCCACGAATACAGAACCACATTTATTTCCCAGGTCTGTCTGCCTGTGGAGCCGAGAAAGAGTGAATCATCGCAGAGTTTGTTTGAATCCAATCACGTCACAGTGATTCGAAAGGGTTATACATCTGCCTACGGCTTATGTAGTTGTTTCATCCCAAAAGATGAAATTAACTTTCAGTAAAAACCAAAACGAGAAATTGCAGGAGGAACTGAGAAGGTCAGGCAACGTCTGTGGAAAGAGAATCAGAGACAACATTTCAGAATTCTGGTTTCTCCGACAGGTACTGTCAAACCTGCCGAGTTTCTCTTTTGGTCTCGTCTTCTCAGCATCCGCAGTCCCTTCCGTTAGACATTAATTCAATTCAGAACCCCCTTGTGGAGAAGATTTCCGTTTGGGGAACATTTTCTCGACCCCATCAAAAGTGCACTGTTTCGAAGCCAAGGAAGAGCAGCAAACACACCGCCCGTGGGTGGGCTCGAGCCACCAACCTTTCGGTTAACAGCCGAGCGCGCTGACCAATTGCGTCACAGAAACAGGCGAGTGGGTCGGCTTCACCATCGCTTAATGGAGGCTATTTGTGAATTCATAATTCAGCCTCCCCGCCGAGAATTACAATTGTCGTCTATCAGTTTTACTTTAACATAATCAAGCCTGGGAGATCTCTTGTGGAGATACCGGGGACAGTCTGCAGACACATCCATGTCACGAGGAACGAGCTTTCTTACTCCGGGGCCGTCGCCCTTCCAGCCTTTCAGTGTTTTGCTTGTTTCCGAGTTCTCTCATTGGCTTGGAGGCAAGAAGGGGTTTGAATTCCTGATGTGCAGGAACGACAATTCTTTCAATGTCTCAGATCAGTTCATGTCTCGAGAACATCAGAATCAACTTCCCGGCCTCTTCAACAAGGGGACGGTGTCTGGACTGTCTCTGCTCAATCGGACAGGTCATCTTTCATTCTCCTCTAAATCCGCTTCCCAAAGCGTTTCTCAAGGTTCACAAAGCTGGAGACTGGGATTTCTGTTTTGCTTCATGAACATTTTTCCATTTCCTAACTGACAATATTTTGCCAAAATCTCTTCCCAATTGTACGCCTTGCCTCATGTCCAGGGATGAGGAATTTCCATGTTGGCGAGACATGCCCAAGGTTGGGAATGTTCAATTTGGAGCAAAGAAATTTAACTGGAGATTTCCTGGATCTGTTGGTAATGATGGGAGAAGAAGCGGTGGGAATGGGCAGATTAATGATCAGAAGAAAAAATTGGCACTGACCAGAGTCAGTTACCTGAGGACAGGGATTGAAGTTCTTGAATGAAAAGCAGCAATTGTGCCTAATAAACACAGAGAATACTGCAGAAAGCCAACCGTTCGAGCAGCATCTGTGGAAAGGTAAACAGAGCTGACGTATTGAGTCTCGGGCGTTGTTTGTGCAGAACCCGAGTTTCCTGCACGGAAATAAATTTCCAGACATGAGAAAACGTGACATTATTGAGACGGGTTTTGTGAAGCTTGAGCGATGATGCAACCAACAGGAAGTCATTTAAAATCGCCAGCGAAGAAAGCATAGTCAGCAGGTACCCACCCGGGAGCCCCAAAGGATCTCTACGCCAGCATCTTCAGTGTTCGTCCACAATTACACGCCCGAAATTGTGGCCTAAAATTTCTCATGGAATTGTTCTAACCAGAAGGGTGAGCATAGGGCTTGTCCTTTCCGCGCCATAGCCCCAACGTTTCCTGTTCCCCTGGATTTGATCAGGACAGAGGAGGCTGATGGGAGATCGAATTGAACTACACACATTGATGAGAGATAGAGCGGCTGGGAAGGATCCATTCCCATGCGTAGAGAGATTAATAATCAGGGCCGAAAATAAGGAGCCACTTCAAGAAATTTGGGATTCATTTAGCAAAGCTAATGTAGAAGTATTCACAGAAAATTGTGATGAATGTCTCTCGAGTTAGTTTGATGAGAAGTGTTGGTGATGCTAAGACAATCGATAGGATGAACATAGATTGGTAAATGTATTTGGTAACAGTTCTGATTTAGCACAGTCGTCTTGTCTAATTGGTTCAACACTCCTCATCTCTATGTACAGGAATTGCTCCGCAACTTATGTAGCAATTCGATAACAAAATACATTCGTGTCACGAAGTAAGGCCTGAGTACCAGATCAAGTCACAATCCAGTGATTCCATGAGCTTTACATAAAACGTACCATAGCCAACGATTGCTCTGAGATAATCTGGGTGACGAAGTTTCCTAATTTCTTTCCTCGAAATGAATCCCATCTTACTCATTTCAGTGTACGTTAATATGGACAGGTATTGATTCCCATAGCACTTGACCGTTGTATGCTATGATTGAGCCATTTACTGGCCTCGAGACATGAAGAGAACCAATTTTCAAGTGAAACCGTTAAGCCACACCTACAAACTTGTCTCCCATTCACTCTCAGCTTTCCCTCATAACCGAGCAACGGGGACAGGAAGAAAACGAACGGGAGGAAAATTCATTTTGAATATGATTAGATTGCCAGTTGAAGAAAGAGCGAATGTTTCGCACAAAAAGCAAAGTTTCACGGGAACATTGTACAATATGAGTGTCAAACTCACGACCTCAGAATAAAAATCTTTTGTTCTACTACTGAGGTATTCGAACATATAGTCAGGGTGTGACCAGTTCTTTTATCAAGGCAAAATAACTTCTTAAATCACGAAAATAAATACATTGGTCAGCAGAAGTCTACAGCTCCAACGCTTTCTGCTCAAAAATCAGGAAAATCATTGAGATTCCACTTCCCTTTTGCTTCTTTCTCAACGCTGACATCCAGTTCTTCAGCTTCTCTTCTTGGATGCAAAGTTGTTTGTCTGTTTTTTTTTGCCTTAATTTTGAAAGCAAATTCGCTTCAATATCAACAAAACTGACAGGCAAACCTGACACACAAACAGCCACTCGCTACCACATATCCCCAATTCTCAATTTCAGATTTGCAAAGGTCAATAAAATAAAGGAAGTCGGCAGTTGAGCACGTTTAGAAAGTCAATGACTGACTTTTATGGGTGAATCCTTGGGCCTTTGCCAACGCTGCTCGCAGGTTTCGTGATCAGGACATAATCTCCCTCAGTTTCGCTGAGCCTGTGCTCGGTTCATTGGGAGATTAAGCCCGGGTTATAGTCGACCCCGATTTAAGTTGCATTGTTGTTTTTCACTGGCAGCAGAAGATTGGAGATTATAGGACCAGAACATTGCTGCTTTTCTATTTTTTCTTGTGTTGTTCCATCTGGGACTGAGTAAGCGAATCATTATCGGGAAACCAAGAACATTACGTTTCTAAAGAATCAAAAGCAGGAATTCAATCAGTTATCTGTTCTGTGACTGTGTTGTTTCCAATATTGGTATACGATGCCTGGGTGTGTCTGTATTCGATATTTCCGGAACAACTAATAATTGGAGAATATTGTCTTGCAGATTGTATCCCCAATAACAGGCCGGAAATGTGCAATAAGGAAACAGTTAAGATTGTAGAAACATCGGAATATGAGTAGGCCATTTAGCCCCTCAAACGTGTTCCAACGTTCAAAGAAATCATGGCTGATCAGAGGCCTAACTCTATTTATCTGTCTTTGGCCCATGTCCCTTAATACCTTTCCTGAACAAAAAAAAATCTGTTTCAGATTTAAAGTTGACAAATGATCCTGTACCCACGGCCGTTTATGTAAGATAATTCCAAACATCTGACAAACTCAATGTATAGAAGTGCTCCTGAACATGTACCCTGAAAAGTCTGGCCCCAATTCTATAATTTTGCTCCATTTCGATTTACAACTATTTTGGTGAACAGCCGGACTTCCTGACTAACTGCACCAAAGAGTCTGAGATGTAAAAAAAAGTAAGATCACGAAGCCCGAGTGTTAGCGAATTCCAGCTTAGGACTCCAATTACTGAAATAACAATTGACCTCTATCAGTGTGACTTTACCAAAATAAAGGCTGGGACATTCATTGTAAACAGTCTGACCACAGACACTGCAGACACACCCATGTCACAGAAATCACCCCTGTGTGGGGATGCAAACAGAGTGGTATGGCAGCCTGTCTGCAATTTCGTTCGTTTCACTTGCATTGTCACTTTTGTCTCTCTTTAGAAACATGAACTGACTGAGCGGAATACAGTCTTTCTCAGCCGTAATCATACGGTGGTTTTGTATCATTATCACTGCTTTAAGTATTGGTCGAGCAATTCGGGAACGAGGTTTAGAAGCCGATGGCTCCCACCGTGTTCAAACTTTACCAAATGTCTGCAGAAATCATTAGCCAACATCGAGAAAAAGTGCTTCCAGACATAGCTGAGGAATTTCGGGGTTTGATAGGTCTTGAACTTAAGTGGAAGGAAGGGAAGCCCCGATGCAGGGGCTGCCTGACCCTCTTTAAAAAACTGTCACCAGAAATTCCAGCCGCAACACGACGTTATAGGACATGCCCAGTGATGGCCTGTAGCTATTGTGACGCAATAATGATACGGCCCCAGGAACATGAATATGTATTCGGCATGGTTCACGTGGTACTGAATCAAAAAAAAATAGTTTTCAGAACATCTGCTTCTCATTCTGTCTCCCAGGACCCGGGCGGGTCTCCACTGGCGGATAATTACACCATTCTGTTTTTAAATTTGGCTCGAACACCTGAGTGGCCAGGGACATGCATTACCCTCCTCAACAAAGGGGACAGAGATCAGAAGAACACCACCCTGAACTCCACAAGTGTGTAACCTCAACTTTCTACATTGGGCCAGTGTATCACTGTGATGATATTTGGTTCACATCTTCAAATATTTGTAGGGGTAGTGGATGAGGAGGGAAAGCTGCAAAAGATGACACTGAGCGGATAACTTCGATCCATTAATCTCCGTGTTAAGGGCTGAAAACGCGCCCGCTGCACCACTCTGCTATGCCAAGCGGCAGCCTTTCCAGACAAGTTTTCAGCTTTTCATCTGGCGTGTGGCATACACGTTCGAGATTAATGTCAAAAGATCTTCACTACTCTCGTGAAATATGCTGTTGCGAAGATGTATCGCTGTTGTGCAAATATTAACGTTGTCTAAATTCGAACTGTGATTTCGCTCAGAATTACACACTTTCAAAAATCACCATGTTGAAACGTAAACACAGTGCCCACAGAAAGAATTAGCCATCCCAATGCTTCCCGATACAGGGCTGCCTGACCCTCAGGGAGGTTTCTTTGATAAACTGTGTCCAAGCGTTCCGGCCGCACGTCATCGGACATGCACGATGATGGCCTGCAGCTATTGTGACACAATAATGATGCAGGCCCCGGGAATATGAATATGAATTAGCCGTGGGTCACGTGGTAGTGAATCATTCAAATGAATGTTATTCCATGTCCAGGGATTTCTTTGAGAGATGAGGTAAATGGGCAAGAGTTACACCTGGGGTTCACTCTTCCTTCACTCCCATCACCCGCCCATAGCCCCATGGCACTTTGTCCTGCAACAGCCGAAATTGGAACACCTGCCCGTTTCCCCCACGCTCCTCAGTATTCAAGGGCCCGAACATACCTTCGAGGTGAAGCAGCACTTTAACCTGCACTTTCCGCAGCCAAAACTACTGCATTCGCTCCTCATAATGTTGTCTCGTCAACATTGGAGAAACGAACCGGAGACTGGGTGACTGCTTCGCAGAACATCTAGGTTCTGCCCGCAAAAAGGCCCTGAGCTTCCAGTTGCCTGCCACTTCAGCAGACCACCCTGTTCGCTGTCCAGCATCTCTGTCTCAGGCTTGTTGCAGTGTTCCAGCAGAACAATTTTGCACTTGGGGGCCCGACAGTCGTCCTCAATATTGAATTCAATAATTTTAGAGCCTGAACTTCCCCACATCTTAGCCCCCGACCACGCACACCAGGCCTTGTTATCACGTAGTCTGCCATTACACACCACCTATTATTAGCCACTAACAGTTTCATTTAACAGCTATTCACCCTCCGAGATAGATCGCTATCAACTCCTTTTTCTGTCCAACGATCCTTGTCTCACTTTGGGCTCTATCCCTATCTATCATTGACTCCGTCCGCCTTCCTCCCACCCTCCTATCTGCATATTAACCGACATTTTCCTAATCATCACCAGCTCTGTGGAAGGGTCACCGGATTCTTCTTCACAGAAGCTGCCAGACCTGCTGAGCTTTTCCAACAACTACTGTTTTTGTTTCTGAAATACAGCATCCGCAGTTTTAATTCAGAAAGAGTTGCAAATTGGTTCGAGAGACTGAGTGAGACAGAACAGCCATGAACCGTTGGCCTCCGTTCTCAATCATAATGTAAAATCATTGCAGTCCGATCACTTCCCTCAACCCCGCGTAGTGTGGGCTTGTGACGCAACGGGAGCGCGTCTACCTGCTGCTTACAAGATTGCGCGTTCAAATCACATCAGGCTCAGTGGGGCGCAATTTCTGCTGCTTCAAATCAAGAAGTTAGATGTCAAGGCTGTGTAAACATAACCTTTGACTAAATTGCCACCTTATGTTGGTCCAACTGTCAGTTCACTCAGAATCACAGAATGTGTCACAGCCCACCTTTGCTCTGCTGCTTCTCCAAAATGAGCAATGTACCTTTATTCATATCGTAATCTTGCCTTCTCCCTGTAAATCTCTGCATTGTTACTTTGAACATGACCACCCCGAAATCCCTTTTGTGTCCATTGAATCTGCCTCTCTGTCACTGTCAGGCAGCCTTTCCTGATCCCAACCACTCCCTTTGCGAAAACGTTCTACTTCAGATCCGTTCTCCCGGTGTGTGCGTGGGTTTCCTCCGGGTGATCCGGTTTCCTCCCACAGTCCGAAGATGTGCAGTTCAGGTGAATTGGCCATGCTAAATTGCCCATTCATTGTCACAGAAAACTGTGGAGGCCAGGTCACTGAGTATGTTTAACATTGAGATAGAGATGCACAGCACAGAAACAGACTGTTTGGTCTAACTTGTCCATGCCGACCAACTATACCAACCCAATCTTGTCCCACCTGACAGCACACGGCCCCATATCCCTCCAAACCCTTCCTAATCATACACCTACCCAAATGCCTTTTAAATGTTGCAATCGTACTGGCCTTCAACACTTCCTCTGGCAGTTCATTCAATCAACGTACCATCCTCTGCGTGAAAAAGTTGCCCCTTAGTTCTCTTTTGTATCTTTCCCCTCTAACGCGAAACCCATGCCCTCTCGTTCTGGACTCACCCACCCCAGGAAAAGACTTTGTCTATTTATCCTATCCATGCCCCTCATGATTTTATACATGTACAGTTACGACGTTGAAAAGACATTTGGATAAGTACATGAATACGAAAGGTCTAAGGTTTATGGGCCAAACACTGTTAGGTGCGACGAGTTTAGTTTGAGAACATACTCAGCATGGACTAGTTGGATGAAGGGTCTGTTCAGTGCTGTCAGACTGTGTGACTGACCTGTACTGGTCTTAAAACCATTTTCTTACCTCCCCCCATAACCATCCACTTCTTTGTTGTTCAAAACTCAGATGAACTTCGCCTTGAATATGTTCAATGACCCCACTTCTGAACTCAATTCGTCTTCGTAATATATCATTTGCCTTGCTCATTGCCTGTTGCATCTGCCCGACAACTGGCATTGACTGGTGTGGAGGGACTCTGAGACCCCTTAGTACATCCATACATCATTCCTGATGAAGGGCTTGTGCCTGAAACGTTCACTGTCCTGCTCCTCAGATGCTGCCTGACCTATTGTGCTTTTCCAGTGCAGCATTTTTCGACTTTCACCTCTAGTCCTCACTTTCTCCGCATTCCAATATATCACCATTTAAACAATGCACTGCTTTTTTTTAAACAACAAAGGCTATAATTTCACATTGTGGCACTGCTCTTGCCATGTGTTTGTCAATTGAGACACAGTCCTGGACCAACTTCGGGAAGAGGCAAAAGACTGAGTTCTGAACAAAAACCGTAGCACACTCAAAACGTCAGCTCTGTTTACCTTTCCACAGATGCTGCTCGACCCGTTGGCTTTCTGCAGTATTCGCTGTGTTTGTTCGACACAAATGCTGCTTTCCACGAAAGAACTTCAATCCCTGTCCTCTGGTAACTGACCCTAGTCAGTGGCAACAGGTTCTTCTGATCATTAATCTGCGCATTCACACCACGTCTTCTCCCATTATTGCCAACAGCCCCGGAAATCTCCAGTTCACCTTCTTTGCTCCAAAGAGAACATTCCCAAACTTGGGAATGTCTCCACAAAATGGAAATTGCTCATCCCTTGACATGATGCAAATGTTACAATGGGGAAGAGGTTTTGGCAAAATATTGTCAGTTAGCAGGTAGAAAAATGTCCAGGAAGTAAAACACAAATCCCAGTCTCCAGCTTTGTGAATCTTTAGAAACTCTTTGGGAAGTGGAATTAGAGGAGAATGAAGGATGAACTGACGGACTGAGCAGAGACAGTCCAGACACCGTCCCCTTGTTTAAGAGGCTGATTGACTCTGATATTCTCGGGACATGAACTGACCCGAGACATTGAAAGAATTCTCTGCGCATCAGGAATTCAAACCCCTTCTCGGCTCGGGGCCAATGAGAAAATTCGGGAAGAGGCAAAACACTGAAAGGCTCGGAGGGCGATGGCCCCGGTGTAGGAGAGCTCGTTCCTCGTGACATGGATGTGCCTGCAGATGGTGGGATCAGGCTGTCCCCATGTCTCCATAATGAATGTCCAAGGCTTTATTATGGAAAAGTAAAACTGATAGAAGACAATGGTAATTTTGGGCGGGGCGGGTTGAATTATGAATTGATTAGTAGGTTCCTCCAAGACACTGTGCAAGCAGCGCTGGGACCTGTCTCTGTGGCGCAATTGGTCAGTGCGTTCGGCCGTTAACTGAAAGGTTGGTAGTTCGAGACCACCCAGGGGCGGTGTGTTTCTTGTTCTCGCTCCTAACGCTTTCTTGGCTGTGAAAGTGCACGTTTTTCATCGTTTCAGGAAAATCTTTCCCAAACGGAAATCTTCTCCACTGAGGTAGCACAAAGGGGTTTCTGAATTGTTTGAATTTCTAACGTGAAGAACTGCGGATGCTGAGAATCCGAGAAAGAAAGCGAAACTGCTGGAGAAACAGGTTTGGCTGGACCTGGATGAGGTAAAAAACGAGTTCTGAAATGTCGTCTCTGATTCTCTTTCCACTGATACTGCCTGACCTGCTGAGTTGCTTCTGTAATTTCTATTTTTGTTTTTAACTGAGCGTCCATTTCATCTTTCGGGATGGAACACGTAGACTCGCCATTTGCAGATATTTAACCCTTTCGAAACCTGTGAAGTGATTGGATTCAAACAAACTCTGCAATGATTCACACTTTCTCAGCTCCACAGGCAGAGAGACCTGGGAAATGAAGCTGCCGGTGTGGTTCTGTATTGGTGGGCCGAGTGGTGAATGCGATGGACATGAAATCCATTGCGGTTTCCCCACGCAGGTGTGAACCCTGCCGACTAAAGTTGAGAAGTGTCGTCAAAAAGAAAGAGAGATTGCTCCACGGTTTTTTTCAAGAAGCAAATAAGTGGAGTGTTTGAAGTATTTCAATCACATTGGGACTGGTCGGGAATCTGTAGCCCACTGCCTGTCAACGTGTAACAAGCAGATACCCACAGAGCTGCTTTTGAGGCGATGAGCCAAGTGTTTGGAAATGAGACTAGAACAGTGAGGGGCGTGAAGTCGTGATCGAAATGAAGCAGGCACCTGAGGACAAAGGTGTTTTATTTGCCAGTGAAAGATACTGCTTCACAAAGTTGGGACTATGGAAGGGAAGCAGTGACGGTGATTATCTTTGGCTGTTCCTCTTGTGAATGTTCCCATTGCTGCGCATGTCCGTGTTAACGTCAGAACTCTTGCAGCATGGCGACGTCAGATCCGCACAGTGACAGAGGCAATGGATGACGCATCTGACTCCACCTACCTGTTTGAAATGCAGCTCACAGCTTCTTCACACACCCCAATTAATCTTTTTCATTGTCCTGAAGCCGGCATACGGTTTGAATTCCTGATCTGCAGGAACGTGACTCTTTTCACTCTCTCGCGTCACTAAGTGTCCCTGAGAACATCAGAGTCAAGTCACAGCGCTGTCAGAGGAGAGGAAGCTGAAATAGTCCCACACGCTGCTCACGGGCACATTTCACTTTCCCCAACTCACCGCCCCAACCACTGCGGCTCTTGGGAGTGGAAAGGGAACAAACACCAAAACCCAGTCTCAGCTTTGTAAATCTTCAGGAAATAAGAAAACTGTTCATCCCTTCGGGTCTTCCATCCTGGGCTGACAGCGTTGATTTTGAATGGCTGTCCAGTCAGTGCCGATTCGTTTTGGCTAAAACAAATCTTCCTTATCTCATCCCAGCATTTCTTGCCACAGAGAACCGTGCGGCAGAGTTCATGTATATATTTCCTTGTATGTTATTGTGTAAATAACATTTGTTTGCTGGTTGTTTGCATCGGGTATTTCAGGTTCATTAGCCGCTGTTTAAGTGTGTTGGTAAGTTTGTGGGCGACCATGATGCTGAGGGGTTTGATTTGTCTGGACATCATTTCCCAGATGTCTTTAATGTAAAGTAATGTGCTAGGGTTTCTGTAGACGTTGTGTCTGAAAGTGTCAGTTTGTTGATGTGAAATTGGCACACTGGGTTTATTGGGTAGGCAAAAGTGAGGACTGCAGATGCTGGAAACCAGAGTTTAGATCAGAGTGGTGCTAGAAAAGCACAGCAGGTCAGACAGCTTCCGAGGATCAGGAAAATCGACGTTTCGGGCAAAAGTCCTTCATCAGGAATAGAGGCAGGACCCTTACAGGGGTGGCGAGATAAATTGGGGGGGTGCTGGGACGAAGGTAGCAAAGAGTACAATCGGTGAATGGGGATGGGGACGGAGGTGACAGGTCAGAGAGTAGGGTGGAGCGGAAAGGTGGGAAGGGAGATTGGCAGGTAGGACAGGTCCTGAGAACAGCGCTCAGCTGGAAGGTTGGAACTGAGGTATGGTGGGGGGAAGGGAAATGAGGAAACTGGTACAGTACACCTTGATGTCCTGGGGTTGAATGTATCCGAGGCAGAAGTTGGGGCGTTCTTCCTCCAGGCATTGGGTGGTGAGGGAGCAGCGATGGAGGCGGCCCAGGTCCTGCATTTCCCTGGCAGAGTGGGAGGGGAGGTTGAAATGTTCAGCCACAGGGCGATGGGGTTGATTGTTGCGGGTGTCCTGGAGATGTTCCCTCAAACGCTGTGACTTGACACTGCGACGGGGCTCCAGTCTCCCCAATGTAGAGGAGACCGCATCGGGAGCAATGGATACAAGAAATGACTTTGGTGGAAGCCTTCGAACGACCGTGACCCGGGTTCGATTTCTGGGCAGGGAAGCAATTTTCAGTCGGGCTGTCTAACGTTTCCCATGTCTCCCTGGTGGTCTAGTGGTTAGGATTCGACGATTTCACCGCTGCAGCCCGGGTTCGATTCCTGGTCCGGGAAACAAATTTCAGTATGCTTTTTGGCTGCCTATTTTCCTTAAATGCGCTGTACAGTTACTTATTGGTCTTTGTAGGCACTCGGTGCTGCAGTGTGTAGTGGTTCGTTGAAATAGTGCTCTCGTTCAGATTTGTCTGTATGTGTAGGAATGATTACTTCTGTAGCTAAGTACTTGGTTCGCGTGTGGTGGTGTCCTGTAGAGGCTGTTTTGAATTTATCATTGACTGTTCGCTCTACTGTGACCTCTAGAAATGGCACTTTGTTGTTGTTCTCCTCTTTTGTGAATTTTATGCCAGTAAGGAGATTGTTGATGGTGTTGTAGGTTTCCTCCAATTTGTTTCATTTTTTGATGACAGAAGTGTTTCATGGGCATTTCGTTGATTCGTTTGTAGGGTTTGTTACTGAATATGAAGTGGGTGGTAAGGCACAGTTCCACGAGGTTGACAGTGCTATCTTTGCTGCTGAAGTTGGTTCTGTGTTTTTGTTTTTAGTTGTTCGAGTAGTGTCTTCAGTTTTCTTTGGTCACGTTGATGTTAATGGATGTGAACAGGGCTGTTATGTCAAAGGACAACATTATTCCATCCTCTTCTATCTTCGTGTCTTTGCTGTTCAGGAATACTTGGATGGAGTAAATAGAGTCGCATGGATCTTCGACTTGGTGTTTTATTCCTCAGTGGAGTCCTTTGACAAGTCTGTATATTGGTGTTCCAAGTAGTGAGACTATGGCCTGAGGGGGGCTACTAGTTTGAAAAAGAGGAGAACAACAATAAACTGCCATTCTTAGATGTCACAGTAGAGCGAACAGTCAATGGGGAAATTCAAACGAGCATCCACAGAAAAACAACACACACAAACCAAGTACTTAACCACAGAAGCAATCATCCCAACACCCACAAAAGAAGCTGCATCAGGACATTATTTCAACGAGCCACTACACACTGCAGCACAGAGAAACTACGAAGAGCACAAGAGAAATAAGTATATAGTGTATTTAAGGAGAACAGGTCCCCAATAAACCCAGGCCGCCGATTTCACATTGATGCTTCCAAGCTCATTCTCAAAAATTTGGTTTGAACCTCCATTCTTTCCTGTTTGTTTTTTGTGGGTTTTGAAAGCTTTCGCAATCCTCTGACTGAGTATTGGAGTTGGGAAGTTATATTGTGGGTGTACAGGACGTTGGTGAGACCACTTTTAGAATATTGCGTGCAATTCTGGCCTCCCTCCAATCAGAAGGATATTGTGAAATTTGAAAGGGTTCTGAAGCACCAGTTGGTCCACACCGTGGAAGGCTGTTCTCCGGCCCCAAGTGCGAGATGGCCTTCAGCAGGTCTTCCCACCTGCTGAGACACCAGTGGGTCCACACTGAGAGGCCGTTCTTCTGCCCCCACTGCAGGAGGGGCATTGCTCTTTCCTCCGACCTACTGGCCCACTGGTAGGTCCACATGGTGGAGAGGTCGTTCAGTTGCCCTATGTGCAGGAAGGCCTTCAGCAATTCCTCTGCCCTGATGTGGCACCAGTCCATCCACACCAGGGAGAATCCGTTCTCCTGCCCCTAATGTGGGAAGGTCTTTACCCGCTCCTCCACACTGCTGAATCACTAGCTGGACCGCACGAGGGTGTTGGGGGGTTGCAGTGGCGGGGGGGGGGAGGCCATTCTGCTCCCCCAAGTGCAGGAAGGCCTACAGCAATTCCTCCACTCTACTGAATCACCAATGTGCCCACACCGGGAAGATGCCCTCCAGCTGGCCCGACTGTGGGAAGAGGTTCATGTTTTCCGACAACTTGCGGGAGATGTTAATGGATGTGAACAGGGAAGCACCATCGGGAGAACCAGCGCTCCCAGCAATCAGATCCTACCAGTGATGATGCCTTCGGTCACCTCCCAGGACTGAACCTCCTGCCAGTTCTGATAGTGGGTGCAGTGGGAGAGTAGGTGGGCTGTTTTTTCTTTTCTGCTGGACTGCAATTGCCTCCCCTACACCCCACAATCACAACTCCATGGTGGCTCAGGGTTATCACTGCTGCCTCATGGCACCAGGAACCCAGGAATAATTCCACCCTCGGGGCTCTGTGTGCAATTTGTGGAGGATAGGAAAATTGATCTGAGTGGGTTAGTCTTCGGAAGATCAGTGCAGATGTGTTCAGCTGAAGGACTTGTTTCCACATTGTGGGAGTTCTATGAATCTATGAGCTTTGCCTTCAGTGGGCACTGCCTCTCATTGAGCCCGGGACTGCACATTGCCAATGAAATGATCCAGAGAAACCTAAGACCGCAAGACCAATGGAGCAGAAGTTAGTCCATTCGGCCTACTCTGCCATTCGTTAGTAACAAAAGTATTGGATGAGATTAGCTACACTGCAGAAACAGGCCATTCGTCCCAACAAGTCCACACCGACCCCCCGAAGAGTAACCGATCCACACCCATTTCCCTCTGATTAATGTACCTAACTCTCTGGGCAATTAAGCATGACCAATCCACATGACCTGCACATCTTTGGATTTTGGAAGAAAACAGGATCACCCAGTGAAAACCCACGCAGACAATGGGAGAAAGTGCAAATTCCTCACAGACAGCCATGCAAGGCTGGAATCAAACCTGGGTCCCTGGCGCTGTGAGGCTGCAGTGGTAACTACTGAGCCACTACATATTGTAACCCGAAGTTGGCAAGTAGGAGGTTGGGAGAATACAGCAAGCCAGGCAGCACCAGAATGTGGAGTAGTCAGCGTTTTGGGTATTAACCCTTCTTCAGGACTGAAACGTTGACTTCTCTATGAGAAACGATTTACAGGAATGTGGCTGGGTGTTGGAGGGTTTGAGCTACAGGGAGAGGCTGAATAGCGTGGGGCTGTTTTCACTGGAGCATCGGAGACAGAGAAGTGACCTAATAGCGGTTATAAAATCATGAGGGACATGGACAGTGTAATTGACAATGTCCTTTCCTTGGGGTGGGGGAGTCCAGAACTAGAGGGCATAAGTTGAGGGTAAGAGGCGAAACGAATTAAAGGGACAACTTCTTCATGCAGAGGGTGGTATATATATGAAATGAGCTGCCAGAGTATATGGGTCAGGTGCTGTCAAATGGGAGTGGATTAATATAGGATATCAGGTCAGCATGGACAAGTTGGACCGAAGGGTCTGTTTCCATGCTGTACGTGTCTCTGACTACTGGTCCTGATGTAAGTTTAAAATAGAGTCCAAGTAACTTTGAATAGTTCAATCTTGTTGAGCGCACCTCCTGAAAAGTTTCAGATGAATCCCTCTGAGAGATACTGTTT
This sequence comes from Chiloscyllium punctatum, assembly GCF_047496795.1. Taxonomy (NCBI): domain Eukaryota; kingdom Metazoa; phylum Chordata; class Chondrichthyes; order Orectolobiformes; family Hemiscylliidae; genus Chiloscyllium; species Chiloscyllium punctatum. The sequence goes on along the minus strand of NC_092774.1, from coordinate 59,770,585 downwards.
AAACATGCTGAGTTGGACAAAGTATCCCATCAAGTTCAACACAAACCCAGAGTTGGAGAAGTCAGAAGTCAGAACACCAAGGGGACCAAAACTGATCACAATATTCCAGGTGCAGCATCATCAACGTCCGGTATAACTACAACATAACTTGCCAACATCTATACTCAATTCCATAACTGATGAAGGCCAGTGTGCTGAAACCTTTCTTCACTGCCTTGTGTACCGATGTAATCAGAGATATAGGACCTACTTTAAACTGATCCACGATCCAGCTGCTGGGAGCACAGAAGTAGAGTAGTGCTGCGTGAGTGTGCTGGGTAGATAACCCAGAGGATGATGGGAAAAAACCATGTGATTCTATTGCTCAATGTCTCTGTAAGCTGCTTTCATATACAAAGGTTCTCTGTTCTGCATCTTGCCTTTGCATCTGTTTCCCAAAGCTTCTTCAGTGGGGGCGTGGCCGTTGGAGCCCAGGAGTTCAACAACCCCCCGGCGCTGGAGGATGTTCCAAGCTCCAAGAAGCGAGAGGGGGGGGGGGGGGGGGGGTTAAGGCTGGAAGCTGGATTTGCTCAATGCTTGTATTTTTAACTCATTTAAATGGTACCTACTGTATGGGGCTATGGTTTACATTAAAACCGAAGGATCATATCAGAGTGTTTATATTTAGCAGTGGTAGTTGGTAAAATGCACACTCTGGGGGAGCACTTTCTATGATGCTGCATTTCTCGCCTTCTGCCCTTCCCCCATTTCTTATCTCCCATCTTGATTTTATATTTTTTTGGTCAAATTTAATTTCAGATTAATCAGACTTGCGATTCACTGTGTGCTATTAATTTGTTTGTTCGAACATTTCAAGTCAAAATTAATGCTGTAATTTAATTTCTGATGTCAGAGTTTGACATTGAATGTGCCGGTGTGAATACCAGTAAGTTGTGAAAATAAATCAAGAACTTGTGGTTTTTAACAAAAAGAGCAGTTCACTGATATTCATGGCATCGTCTCATTTGGGAGTGATGATTCAAATCTGACCAACAAACCGTTTCATGCAGTCATCCAATTGAATAAAAATTTTCTTTAATTTAATAAAAGAAAATAATTCTGGCAGGCTAAGACTTATGCAATCTATTTATAAGATCATGTCCATTGCTCGCAATATGGTCTCAACCACATTGGGGAAACTGGATGCCAACTAACCGAATATTTCAGGGAACAACTCTTGGACTCTAATTCTAACCGACACACCGCCCTGTGGCTGAACACTTTATCCCACCCTCCTCTTGCTTATCTCTCCACGTTTCAGACTCACTGCCTTATTCCTGATGAAGGGCTTTTGCCCGAAACGTCGATTTCGCTGCTCGTTGGATGCTGTCTGAACTGCTGTGCTCTTCCAGCACCACTAATCCAGTATTTGGTTTTCAGCATCTGCAGTCATCGTTTTTACCTTAATAATCAGAAGAACCTATTGCCACTGACTAGGGTCAGTTACCAGAGGACAGGGATTGCAGTTCTTTAATGGAAAGCAGCATTTGTGTAGAACAAACACAGCGAATACTGCAGAAAGCCAACGGGTCGAGTAGCATCAGTGGAAAGGTAAACAGAGCCGACGTTTTGAGTGTGCTACGGTTTTTGTTCAGAACTCAGTGTTTTGCCTCTTCCCGAAGTTGGTCCAGGTCTGTGTCTCAATTGGCAAACACATGGCAAGTGCAGTGCTGCAATGTGAAGTTATAGCCTTTGCTGTTTAAAAAAAAAGCAGTGCATTGTTGAAATGGTGACATATTGGAATGTGGAGAAAGTGAGGACTGGAGGTGAAAGTCGAAAAATGTGGCACTGGAAAAGCACAACAGGTCAGGCAGCATCTGAGGAGCAGGACAGGGAAAGTTTCGGGCACAAGCCCTTCATCAGGAATGATGTATGGATGTACTAAGGGGTCTCAGAGTCCCTCCACACCAGTCAATGCCAGTTGTCGGGCAGATGCAGCAGGCAATGAGCGAGGCAAGTGATATATTACGAAGAGGAATTGAGTTCAGAAGTGGGGTCATTGAACATATTCAAGGCTAAGTTCATCTGAGTTTTGAACAACAAAGAAGTGGATGCTTATCGGGGGAGGTAAGAAAATGGTTTTAAGAACAGTACAGGTCATTCACAGAGTCAGACAGCACTGAACAGACCCTTCATCCAACTAGCCCATGCTGAGTATGTTGTCAAACTAAACTCGGCACACCTACCAGTGTTTGACCCATAAACCTTCGAAAGTTTCGTATTCATGTACTTATCCAAATATCTTTTCAACGTTGTAACTGTACATGTATAAAATCATGAGGGGCATGGATAGGATTAATAGACAAAGTCTTTTCCTGGGGTGGGTGAGTCCAGACCGAAAGGGCATGGGTTTCGTGTTAGAGGGGAAAGATACAAAGAGACCTAAGGGGCAACATTTTCACGCAGAGGATGGTACGTTTATTGAATGATCTGCCAGAGGAAGTGGTGAAGGCTAGTACGATTGCAACATTTAAAAGGCATTTGGGTAGGTGTATGATTAGGAATGGTTTGGGAGGGATATGGGGCCGTGTGCTGTCAGGTGGGACTAGATTGGGTTGGGATAGTTGGTCGGCATGGACAAGTTGGACCAAACAGTCTGTTTCTGTGCTGTACATCTCTATCTCAATGTTCAACATACTCAGTGACCTGGCCTCCACAGTTTTCTGTGACAATGAATTCCATAGATTCACCACTCTCTGGCTAAAGAAATTGCTCCTAATCTCCATTCTCCCTTTATGCTTAGGCTATGCCCATTGGTATTAGTCTCTCCTCCCAATGAAAACATCTTCCCAATATCCACTCTGTCCAGGCCGTTCAATGTTCTGTACGGTTCAGTTAGATCTCCCTTGAATGTGGGCCTGTTAATCAGCATGAACCAAACCCTTCAGAATGAGGACATCCGTGATTAGATTCAACAAATTGGGAACGGAGGGCGAGAGTTTGGGATGGAGATTTTCAGCTTTTCGGGAATAAGGTAGGAAAGAAAGTTTAATATAAATTATAATTGATCAGATGAGCCGATGGGCCAAGGATTGTGGATGGAGTTTAATTTAGACAAATATGAGCTGTTGCATTTTGATGAGGCAACTCAGGGCAGGACCAATGTGGGTAATGATAAATTAATGGAATTCTGTGCTCAAGGAAGCAGTAGAGCAGCTTCATTAAGACACTGTTGGATGGGTTTTTTGCGAGGTAAGGGAACTCAGGGAAGTTGGGATAATGCAATTAGGAGGAGCTGAGACGATTGATCGATCCGCCATGATTTTAATGAATGGCGGAGCAGGGTCGATGGGCCAAATGGCCTACTCCTTCTATTACTTTGAAACGATAACCCTGCGTTTCCCATGGCCAACCCACCTAACCTGCACATCCCGAAACACTGGGCAATTTAGCATAGCCAATCGAAATCAAGAGCAGTGAGCAATGTAGTGATGTGGAAACCAAACACCAGAGAATGAGAGAAAGGGACAAGGAGAATAAATGTACTAGCAATCAAAACTGGATTCTAACCATCACAAAAAATAAGACTAAAAGCTCAGTATGTGAATGTGTGCTGCATTGTAACAAAAGCGAATTAATTGACTGCACACATTGTAGAGAATAATTATGATCTGAGACTCCTTACAGAGATATGGCTTCAGAATGACAAGGATTGGATCCGGAATATCGAGGGGATACATGGCATTCAAGTCGAGTTAGGAACTCAGTAACGGTAGAGGGTGGGCACTGCTAATTAAATGACTGATAACATGGTAGTCTGGTGTCAGCTCGGATTTCAGGTCCTGATTTCTCTGTCCTCTGATCTCCCTGTTCCCACAGAGTTAAATGTTGTCTGTTCTCAGCTCTGCTCGATTTCTGTTGAAGCTTTGACCCCCTTTTACACCTTCTGGAGCAATAAAATATTCTGAGCCTCCTGGGAATGACACCTTATCTATACCCCTTCTGATTTTAAAAATCTCTATAAGGTTAACTGTCAACTTCCTCGGCTCCATTGGAAAAATGTCCCAGATTCTTCTTAACTCAAACCCGCCATTCCCTGCAACACGCTGGTAAAGTCGGGAATAGGGAATTGTATCAAATCACATAAATGTACTGTCTGAAACAATCTAGCTGTGTTCTGGCCTGAGATATTGTGAGTCCCTGGTGTAAGTAATTACGAATGCAATAATTTTGGTCACAGAATTGAACAATCATTTTGCAACAAAGGGATCTACTTTGATAAGGAGGTTTGGTCATTTCTAGGGTAAGTGAACGGTTTGTAGATCAGGGAGATGAAGTTCCAGACACTTGGGAAGGGCAAGAAATGAATTTGATAAATAAGACAAAGAACTGTGGATGCTGGAAATCTGAAACAAAAACTGAAAACACTGGAAAAACTCAGCAAGACTGGAAGCATCTGTGAAGAGAAAGCAGAGTTAAAGTTTCGAGTCCAACAACTCCTCTTCAGGATTCTGAAATAGTTTGTGAGAACCCCTTAAGTTATCTGCCGAGCTTTAAGACAACAATACACAGGAGCAGGATGAGGCCATTTGGCCCATCGAGTCTGCTCCACCAGTCGATCGTGGATCATATGTTTCTCCATCCCATTCTGCTGCCCTCTCCTCATAACCCTTGACCCCTTATTAATCAAGAACCTATCTCTGTCTTAAATGCCCTCAATGACTTGGCATCCTCAACCCTTCTCCGAGTGGAAACATCATCTCCACGTCCACACTGTCCAGTCATACAGTAGCACAGCGCTGCCTGACCCACTGTGATCTCCAGCATTTGTTGTTTTCAGGAAGGATTCCAGCATCTCCAACAACGCGCTTCTAAATTTTGTGCCCAGTTGGTTAGCTCTCCCTGGATGCCGTGAGATTTAACCTTACTCAAGAATCCACTGTGCGGTACAATTAACAAAGTTCCCAGCCCCCACCTCTTTCTGCACACATGGGCCGCACGATGGATCAGTGGTTCGCACTGCTGCCTTACAGCGCCAGGTATCCACTTTCGATTCCAGCCTTGGGGCGACTCTCTGTGTGGAGTTTGCACATTATCCCTGCCGTGTCTGCTGGGTTTCACCCGGGTGCTCTGGTTTCCGCCCAAAATCTAAAGGTGTTCAGTTTCGGGAGAAGTGGCCATACTAGATGGGCCCATAGTGTGCAGTAAGTGTAGTGGAATGCGATAGGGGAATGTGTCCACATGAGTTACGCTTTGGATGGTCGGTGTGGACTTGTTGGGTTGAATGGCGTGTTTCCACATTGCAGGAATTCTACGTGGCATTCCCCCAACTCCAGAGTCTCAGCAGCCTTGGCTGAGTGTGGGGGAGGGAAACAATGTTTTACACGGGAGTAAGGTTCTGTGAGTGTGAAACTAAAAGGAAACGCAGTGCATTGCTTGAGCTGTTTTCCCCGCTATACCAGAGGCTGAGGGGTGATCTTACAGACGTTTATTGAATCATGAGAGGCATGGATAGGGTAAATAGACAAGGTCATTTCCCTGGGATGGGAGAAGTCCAGAACAGGAGGATAATATGTTTGAGGTGAGGGAGGCAAGTGTAAGGAATGATCTGCCAGAGGAAGTGGTGGATGTAGGTCCAATTATAACATTTAAAAGGCATCTGGACGGGTATATGAATAGGAAGAGTTCAGAGGGATGTGGGCCAAGTGCTGGTAAATGTGACGAGATTAATTTAGGCTATGTGGTCGGCACGAATGAGTCGGCCTGAAGGACCTGTTTCTGTGCTGTGTATCTCTATGACTCTGGCTTTCCCGTAATGTTTGCCCTGCCTATGTGTTCAGTTTCTGTCTGGTGTCGGTGTCAATGCCTTGATATCTCATTTCCTCCATCCCCCCACTTCCACCTCCCCAGATGTTAACCATTTAGTGTCTGGTTGTTTCTCAAGAAGCTGCATTGAAGGTTCATCCTGAATTAACACTTTTTTTTGCTTCCCAAAATCAGACTTACTCACTCCTAGATGTCGTGAAAGATACTAACTTTCAGGTGGAGGTATCCAAAATTCAGAGGTGTCTGTCTTGATGTTTTCACTTTTCGGTCTCTGTAAGATCCTGAATCAGTACCGTCGGGAGGATTAGTTTGAGCGGAGTGAGTACAGAGGGGTGAGAGGGGGTGGGATGGTGCTTTCAATTTTGTGGAAAAAGAAAAGAATGTTCTGCAGAAAGTAGAATTGCTTGTTTGGAATTTCTAACCTGGACTGACAGTGATGACTTTTGTCATCTCTTTTTACAGATTATTTGAAGATCTGAAGACGGACATTTCAATATCAATAGATGAAGAGCTTTGCCTGAAACATTGACTCTGCTGCTCCTCAGATGCTGCCTGATCTGCTGTGCTTTGACTCTGACTCTCCAGCATTTGCAGTCCTCAATTTCACGTCAATGTCTGGCAGTCACTGAATCCATCGGGACTATAACAATTTTCGACTATGATTCTGTGAGAAGGAAACAAGCTTTTTGGTTCCTCTTTCAGTATGTTTTCAGCATCAGTGAGACTGGATGAGAGACCCGACTATTGCAGCACTCTGACTGTGGAGCCAGTAAACGTTATACATTTGGGAAAAGTAAATCACGGCGGGAAGGTGCTGTACATGCGTTTGTGTGCAGCTGAAGCTTCGGTCATGGAGAAACCCAAGGAATCCCGTCCCGTGGAGAAACCATGAAAATGTGGCAACTGTGGGAAAGGCATCCGTTTCCCATCTGACCTGGAGACTCATGGGCGCCGTCACACCGGGGTGAGACTGTCCTCCTGCTCTGAGTGCGGGAAGACCTTCAGCAATTCCCCTGCACTGCAGAGGCACCAGTGGGTCCACACAGGCGAGAGGTCATTCTCCTGCCCCGAATGCGGGAAGGCCTTCAGCTATTCCTCCGTCCGACTGACCCACCGCCGGGTCCACATATTAGAGAAGCCCTTCAGCTGCTCCAAGTGCGGGAAGGCCTTCAAGGATACCTCTGCCCTGCTGAGGCAACAGCGGGTCCACACCGGGGAGAGCCCGTTCTCCTGCCTGAAGTGTGGGAAGGGCTTTACCCAGGCATCCCATCTTCGGGTCCATCCGGGGGAGAGGCCTTTCCCCTGTCCAGAGTGCGGGAAGGCCTTCAGCAATTCCTCGCTCCTGCTGAGGCACAGGTGGGCCCATACCGGGGAGAGGCCGTTCACCTGCCCCGAGTGGAAGCGGAGGTTCTCATCATTCTGCACCTTGCAGAAGCACCAGCGGGCACACCAGTGCTCCCAACAATCTGATTCTGCTGGTGAAGCTGCTGTGGGTCACTGAGAGGACTGAACCCCTGCACATTCTGACAGTGCTTATAGTGGGAGAGTCGGTCGGTTTTTTTTTGTTTTATGCCATCGTGCTCCCCCACCCCTGCAACTTTGCTTCCATTGTGCACTGCTGCTCGTTGAGACCAGGAGCTGTTCTCTCCAGATTCTACTGTCCTGTTTAAGAATTGTTGTCTCTTTCTGGGAATGAGTCCCAGCCTGTAAGAAACAGCTGAATACTGGGGTGTCTATTCACATCCCACCTTCGGGTCCATACGGGGGAGAGGCCTTTCCCCTGTCCAGAGTGCGGGAAGGCCTTCAGCAATTCCTCGCACCTGCTGAGGCACAGGTGAGGCCCATACCGGGGAAAGGCCGTTCACCTGCCCCGAATGGAAGTGGAGGTTCTCATCATTCTGCACCTTGCAGAAGCACCAGCGGGCACACCAGTGCTCCCAACAATCTGATTCTGCTGGTGAAGCTGCTGTGGGTCACTGAGAGGACTGAACCCCTGCACATTCTGACAGTGCTTATAGTGGGAGAGTCGGTCGGTTTTTTTTTGTTTTATGCCGTCGTGCTCCCCCACCCCTGCAACTTTGCTTCCATTGGGCACTGCTGCTCGTTGAGACCAGGAGCTGTTCTCTCCAGATTCTACTGTCCTGTTAAAGAATTGTTGTCTCTTTCTGGGAATGAGTCCCAGCCTGTAAGAAACAGCTGAATACTGGGGTGTCTATTCACATTCAGCAGTGACTTTTAAATTAGATTTACAGTTAAGTGTCTGTTAAACAGTGATAGTCCAAAGATTGCACAAAGGCTTGGCAATCCTATGTTGGAAACTGTTTGCTTGAATTGGTATGTTTAAAAAATTTTTTTTTTCTTAATTTGGCGCTTAAGTCTCTGTCTCTGAGATGGTGGGGGACTTGATCAAAGGGTTTAAATCATTGCTATTAATTAGATTATCTTCTTTAACTTTGCCCTGGAAAATTTGCCGTATTTATATTTGTTCGTTTTTGTTTAAATTATAATGTTGATGTGCAAGATCTGTTCTTCACCAAGTCTGGTTTGGGACAGTTGAGAAATTGAGGGATATTGCATGTTTAAATTTCACTGTGTTGTGAATCTGGTGTCAGTGACAGTCATTTGTATTGGGTTGCTTACCCTTAGTTGTCGTGTCTTCCAAACCAAGTATTCACTATGGTAATGAGTTCTGCAGTCTCACCACACTCTGAGTTTTTTCGTGAAATCCTGTAAGGGAAAATGTTGACGAGGGCAGAATATAGGGTCTTAACTACAAATGCCAGGAAGACATTCGACAAAGTAAAAACATGACAATGTATAGACAAATAAAGAACTTTGACAGCAATGAGGAGGTCACACGTCAGAGTTCAAGATAATGGTCGTGACAAAAAGAAACAGTACTCGGCAGATATTGGATATTGTAAGTAAGCAAGTTTCTAGATGCTGTAGTTGGTTGAATACGATAATAAGAGATGAAATAACCAAAACCACTCATGTAATTTGATGTCGATAACCATAAAGCAAGTGCATAGTATTGATTATTATAGGCCAATTGCGTGCAAGTAGGCCATTCAGGCCATCGAGTCAACATTGACTGACCGTCCCACCCAGACCCAGTTCGTTACCCTATGCCTGTAACACTGCATCTCCCATGGTCAGTCTACCATCAACTGCATGTCCTTTGGACCGTGGGAGGAGGCCAGAGCACCACAGGAAGCCAACGCAGACACAAGTGGAGAATGTGCAAACTCGACACAGACAGTCTGCCCGAGGGTGGGATCAAATCCAGGTCACTGATGCCGTGAGACAGCAGTGCTAACCGCCGTGCCACCACCACATGCTGCTCTCTAAAGAGGTGAATTTCAAAGACTCGGGAACACTTGAGGGAAAAACAAAACTCTCCTATCTTAAGTGAGAGACTAGTCTCTGGCTAGAATTGAGTTGACATTACATTTGCATTAAGTCCTCTCCAGATGTTATACAGCTCCATCGGATCATCTGTTTCTTCTAAACTCAAACTGATACAAGCCCAGCCTGACATCCCCTTGTCCCCGATTATAAGTTGAGTAAATGAGCGACCCTCGACCTCACTGGCATGACAAAGGATGCCCTCAATCCAAGTTGACCTTAACTGTCCAACCTCTTGACCTCCACGCCACGATGTGGTCAGCCGCAACTCAGCCCTGAACGAGAGCAGAAGAACTGAATAGACAGCAGTGAGGTGGACATTGCATTCTCATAGAATATTGTTCAAGTGTGAAATTTTTTCAGCTCACATTCGGATCACTGCAGGGACTATGTCTTTGATCCAAATAACAGTCTAGTTTTGTTGTACATTGTGTGTGTTTTATCTGTGTTTCACGACATGATTTTCTGTTGCTGTCATTCCCATTAGGATGTGTGAATTCAGTACCAGATAATACTTCAGTTCTTAATTTTCCTTGAGGGTTGGTGTAGGACGTACTAAGTGTCAGTCAGAATGGAAGAAGCTCTACTGTTTATTTAACCCTCTGCTGTCATTGTCCTGGGACTGTATGAATGGGGAAGTGTAGAGGAAGTTTTACTCTGTATCTAACCCAATGCAGTCTCTGTCTTGGCAGTGTTTGTTGGGGACAGTGTTGAGGTAGCTTCACTTGCTACTGAAGAGTAGAGGAAGCTTTATTCTGATTGTCATCCCATGCTGTCCTTGTCCTGGGAGGGTTAGATGGCATCTATAATTGAAGTGAATGCAGACTTGGCTGTGGGTTTGGAGGGTACTTGTACCTGAGCACACCCATCTTTGAGATTGCTGTGCTGATCAAGACAATCTCAGACACCTTCATGCACTTTTCCAACCAACCACAGGGTGGTTAAGGATGGGTATAACTGCTGGCATTGCCAGCGATGCCCACACCCCATGCATGAATAAATACTTTCTGTTTAAAAGTTTACGTTCACGTTCCAAACCCTCTAATGTATGATTAGTTACATGGAAAATTCTTGTCTGCTTGTAATTTCATTTTAAAACATAGGAATGTGTCAACCATGTAGAAATATAACAAGAAAAACAAATGGAGAATTTAACAGGTAATGAGCAGGACCAGAATGCTGAGTCAGCCTGACCTCCAAGGCTGAGAGAGTTCTCCCAGATGTTGAAGTTACACCAGTGCCTTTTACTCTTGCAGCTTCCCCAAAAGTTTGTCCCTGATGTAAGATCATTCAATGACCCGAAGTACGAACTGTTTTTATCTCCATAACTGGTGCCAGACTTGCTGAGTAATTCCAGCCCTTCTGCTCGACCCTTTTATGGGATTTGAGCTTCCCTAAGTCAGTGTAATGAAGAACTGCAGATGATGGAGATCTGAAACACAAAAATGCGTCAAATGCTGGAGAAACTCAATAGGACTGGCAGCACATGTGGAGAGAGAAACAGAGTTAGCATTTCAAGTGCTGTGACCCTTCTTCACAACTGTTCTGGACTCAAGCCAGGATATTGTCTTTGTTTCTTTCTCTCTCTCTCCACCAGTGTTGCCAGACTGGCTGAGTTTCTCCAGCAATTTCTGTTATGACACTTTCACAAGGTTAATATTTGTTATCCATCCCTAAGTGCAAGGTGTCTTGCTTGTGCCAATTCAGAGGGCAGTTTAAGAGTCAACCACATTGCTGTGGGTCTGGAGTCACATGTAAGTCAGACCATGCAAGGATGGCAGTTTCCCTCTTGAAAGGACATTGGTGAACATGGGTTTTTAGGACAATTGACGTCAGTGCCATCGATACCATACTGAGACTTACTTTGTGTTCCCCATTGATGATTTGAATTAGTCTCATCTCACCTCTTGCTGTGGTGGGATTTGAACTCATGTTCCCTGGATTACTCATCCTGTGACGTTATGACGACACTGTTGTTTTCCATTCGTTGCTATTTTGTGTTTGTTGTTCACGTCTTTGTCTTCTGATGTTTGGGAAATTGAACCTGTTTAAAAGATTGCCCTAAACTTGTCCCTTTGACCAAGTATTTTGTCACCTGTCTCATCTGTGCTCCGGTCTTGTGATTTTTAAAGGAATTATCATAATGTTCATGTGAAGCACTTTGAGATAGTTAACTGTACCACAGGTATTATTTGAATGCAACCTGTGTCCCTATCTTAATACCTGAGTGTACAGGATCATATTTTAAATGTAGAAGACAAAAATGAGGATGATTTCTTTTCTTTCTGAGGGTTGTGTGTCTTCTTCAAAAGGCAGTGGATTCAAAATCTTTAAGGTAGAGGTAGATAGGTTCTTGATAACCAAGTGGATGAAAGATTGTCGGGGATGTGTTGGAATGTAGAGTTGCGGTTGAATTCAGATCAGCCATGATCTTATTGAATGCTGCAGCAGGCTCGAAGTGCCGAGTGGCCAACTCCCGCCCATTATATGTTTGTATCAAGCAGTCTGTGTCTCCCCTCTTATAGCTATGAACTGGGTAATTCCTTTCCAATATTGCCCCTTGTAGACAGTTAATTTCACACTGATGGCCCCCTATTGGGAGCAGGCACATTGTAGCAATTGCAGTATTTCTTGTGTTAATTTTGTTGCTTCTTACTCAGTGTTGCTGAGAATCTTCAAACATAAAACCAAAACACTTCTATTATTATCGCACGAAAAGAAGTGTTAGTTTGGATGTAACATTGTTGAATTAGCCATTCCCATCTTTTCCAGAATTCTGTGTTTAAAGCCCTCGAGTCTGGTTTCCACCCCTGAAACAGTTCTTATCAAGGTGATATTTGACATCCTTTGTCACGGTGACAGGGATGAACATTCCCTCGTCGACCTGCGGACAGCCTTGATCAGAGTTAATGACAGTACTGACCCTCTCTAGCATCACTCTATCCTCTGGGAGGGTATGATTTTAGCGTCTTCCGTTCTGATTTGTTTTACCGTAGCTGCTGGTGTTGGCATCTATACTAATGATATCCAACTGTACCTGAACACCACTTCTCTCCCGACTCCTCTGTCATTCATAATTTACCAATAATTTTGCCTGAATGCCTGCCCAATTTCCAGCATTGGATAACCATAAACATTCCCTTAGTTAAATGTTGTGAAGTGTGAAGCCATTGTTTTAGTCCCCAAGTTCGACCTGAGCCCCCGTACCGCCCCCCCCCCCCCACCCCCCACCACCCCCACCCCAGTAACTCTGTTGACAGCCTTTATATCACTTTAAAACTCGGATGGATAGATTCGTGAAGAGTCAGGGGATGAACAGTTGCAGGAAAAGGGCAGGAAAGTGACTGTGGGGAATGCCAGATCACCCAGAATCCTACTGAATGGAGAAGCAGGCTCAACGGGCTGAATGGCATATTCCTGTTCCTTTTTCTGATGGTTCCCGAGCCCTTACCTCTGATCCAGGACACTGACTTCAGTATGTGCCATTACTGAGAGTGCTGATGTTCCCTTGTGTAACATCAACCACTTAACAGTTGCTAAAACCTCTTGTTCCTTTGTTACCTCTGAACACAATAGGCCAATGAGTTCAGGGGAGGCGATGGCCGACTTTATTGTCACCAGACTATTCACCCAGGTAATGTTCTACGGACTTGTGTTCAAAACCTGCCACGGCAGATGGTGGAATCTGAATTCAATATAAATCTGGAATTTAGAGTCTAATGATGAAATCGTTGTGGTTTGTTGTAAAAACTTATCTGGTTTCATGCTGTCCGAACCTGGTCTGATCGACATGTGATTCAGATCCACTGTCAGCTGGTTGAATCTTCACTGCCCTTTCAATCAAAACCTCCAGTATAACCTCCCTACTTTTATACTCCATTCAAAGGCCAATCTCCATTTTGCGTTTCCTCTTAGTCACTGTGCTCCCAGAAGCAGGATTGTGGATCAGTTTGAAGTCGGTCCTATATCTCTGACAACATCGGTACACAAGGCAGTGAAGAAAGGTTTAGGCACACTAACCTTCATCAGTTCGGGAATTGAGTATAGATGTTGGCAAGTTATGTTGTAGGTATACAGGACGTTGATGAGGCTGCACCTGGAATATTGTGATCAGTTTTGGTCCCCTTGGTGTTCTGACTTCTGACTTCTTCAACTCTGGGTTTGTGTTGAACTTGATGGGATACTTTGTCCAACTCAGCATGTTTAAACAGTATCTCTCAGAGGGATTCATCTGAAACTTTTCAGGAGGTGAGCTCAACAAGATTGAACTACTCAAAGTTACTTGGACTCTATTTTAAACTTACATCAGGACTAGTAGTCAGAGACACATACAGCATGGAAATAGACCCTTCGGCCCAACTTGCCCATGCTGACCAGATATCATAAACTAATCTAGTCCTATTTGACAACACCTGACCCAAATCCTGTGGCAGCTCATTTCATATAAGTACCACCCTCTGCATGAAGAAGTTGTCCCTTTAATATATTTCGCCTCTCACCCTAAACCTATGCCCTCTAGTTCTGGACTCCCCCATCCCAGGATGTGCAAACTTGCCCCTCATGATTTTATAACCTCTATTAAGTCACTCCTCTGGCTCTAATGGTCCAGTGAAAACAGTCCCAGCCTATTCAGCCTCTCCCTGTAGCTCAAACCCTCCAACCCCCAGCAACATTCCCGTAATTCGTTTCTCATAGAGAAGTCAACGTCTCAATCCTGAAGAAGGGTTAATACCCAAAACGCTGACTACTCCACATCCTGGTGCCGCCTGGCTTGCTGTATTCTCCCAGCCTCCTGCTTGCCTCCTTCGGGTTGCAATATGTCGTGGCTCAGTGTTTCCCACTGCAGCCTCACAGCGCCAGGGACCCAGGCTTGATTCCAGCCTTGGGTGGCTGTCTGTGAGGAGTTTGCACATTTTCCCAGTGTCTGCGTGAGTTTTCACTGGGTGATCCTGTTTTCTTCCATAGTCCAAAGATGTTCAGGTCATGTGGATTGGTCATGCTTAATTGCCCATGGAGTTAGGTATATTAGCCAGAGGGAAATGGGTCTGGATGGGTTACTCTTCGGAGGGTCGATGTGGACTTGTTGGGACAAATGGACAGTTTCCACACTGTAGCTAATCTCATCTGCACTACTTTTGTCACTAACGAATGGCAGAGTCGACTCGACGGGTCGAATGGCCTAACTTCTGCTCCGATGGTCTTGCGGTCTTAGGTTTCTCTGGATCATTTCATTTGGCAATGTGCAGTCCCTGGCTCAATGAGCAGCAGTTTCCAATGAAAGCAAAGCTCATATGATGGTTGAACTCCTCCAAAGTGGAAACAGGTCCTTCATCCCAACACATCTGCACAGATTCTCCGAAGAGTAACCCACTCAGATCCATTTTCCTACCCTCCATAAATTGCACACAGACCCCCAAGGGTAGAAGTATTCCTGGGTTCCTGGTGCCATGAGTCAGCAGTGCTCACCCTGAGCCACCATGAGGTTGTGGTTGTGGGGGGTGGGGGAGGCAATTGCAGTCCAGCAGAAAACAAAAACAGCCCACCTACTCTCACACTGCACCCACTGTCAGAACTGTCAGGAGGTTCAGTCCTCGGATGTGACTAAAGGCAGCGTCACTGGTGGGATCTGATTGCTGGGAGCGCTGGTGCCCCCGCTGGTGCTTCCGAAAGTTCCAGGAAAACATGAACCTCTTCCCACACTCGGGCCAGCTGAAGGGCCTCTCCCCCGTGTGGACACACTGGTGCTTCAGCAAGGAGGAGGAATTGCCGAAGATTTCCAGCATTCAGGGCAGCCGAAAGGCCTCCCCCCTCCGCCCCCCACCCCCCCATGTGGACCAGCTGGTGCTTCAGCAGTGTGGAGGAGCGGGTAAAGCCCTTCCCACACTCAGGCAGGAGAAAGGCTTCTCCCCGGTGTGGACGGACTGGTGCATCAGCAGGGCTGAGGAATTGCTGAAGGCTTTCCTGCACTTAGGCAACTGAACGACCTCTCCCCCAGGTGGACCCACCAATGGACCAGCAGGTCGGAAGAAAGAGCAAAGCCCTTCCTGCACTCGGGGCAGAAGAACGGCTTCTCCTCAATATGGACCCACTGGTGTCTCAGCAGGTGGGAAGAACTGCTGAAGGCCATCTCGCACTTGGGGCCGGAGAACAGCCTTCCCCAGTGTGGACCAACTGGTGCGTCAGCAGGACAGAGGAATCACTGAAGGCCTTCCTACACTCAGGGCAGCAGAAGGGCGTCTTCATCTCTGTGGACCCAGTGGTGCTTCAGAACCCTCTCAAATTTCACAATATCCTTCTGATAGGAGGGAGACCAGAATTGTACACAATATTCCAAAAGTGATCTAACCAATGTCCTGTACAGCCACAACATAACTTCCCAACTTCAGTACTCAGTCAGAGGATTGCAAAAGCTTTCAAAACCCACAAAAAACAAACAGGAAAGAATGGAGGGAAAAACCGAATTTTTGAGAGTCAGCTTGAAAGCAACAATGAGAAACCAGCGGACTGCGTTTATTGGGTAGCCGTTCTCCTTAAATACACTGTATACGTATTTCTCTTGTGCTCTTCGTAGTTTCTCTGGGCTGCAGTGTGTAGTGGCTGGTTGAAATAATGTCCTGATGAAGCTTCGTTTGTGGGTGTTGGGATGATTGCTTCTGTGGTTAATACTTGGTTTGGGTCTTTTGTTTTTCTGTAGACGCCAGTTTGAAGTTCCCCATTGACTGTTCGCTCTACTGTGACATCTAGAAAGGGCACTTTGTTGTTGTTCTCCTCCTCTTCAAACCAGGAGCCCCCACTGAGACCATAGTGGAACACCAATATACAGACTAGTCAAAGGCCTCCACTGAGGACTAAAACACCAAGTCGAAGATTCATGCCACTCCATTTACTCCATCCAAGAATTCCTGAACACCAAAGACACGAAGATAGAAGAGGATGGAATAATGTTGTCCTTTGACAGAACAGCCCTGTTCACATCCATTAACATCAATGTGGCCAAAGAAAACTGAAGACACTACTCGAAGAATCAAAGACACAAACACAGCACCAACTTCATCAGCAAAGACAGCACTGTCAACCTCGTGGAACTGTGCCTTACCACCCACTTCATATTCAGTAACAAGCCCTACAAACAAATCAACGAAATCCCCATGAAACCACCAGCAGCATCAGGATTCCTCGCAGAAGCAATAATGCAGAGACTCGAACAAATAGCCCTTCCAACGATCCAACCCAAACTTTGAGTCCCCTACAGCGATGACACACTTGTCATCAAAAAATGAAACAAATTAGAGGAAACCTACAACACCATCAACAATATCCTTACTGGCATAAAATTCACAAAACAGGAGAACAACAATAAAGTGCCATTTCTAGATGTCACAGTACAGCGAACAGTCAATGGTAAATTCAAAACAGCGTCTACAGGAAAACAACGCACGCGAACCAAGAACTTAACTGCAGAAGCAATCATCCCTACACATACAAACAAATCTGAATCAGGACACTATTTCAACTAGCCACGACACACTGCAGCACCCAGGAACTTCGAAGATCAATAAAAAAACTCTGCATACCATTGTTGAAGAACGGGTAGCCCATAAGCCCCCTGAAAGCAGCTTCCCTGACCGGGAATCGAACCCGGGCCGGGGTGGTGAGAGCGCCGAAGTCTAACCACTAGACCACCAGGGATACGCAGGTGTCGCATGATAGCTCTACTAAAACTTACTTCCCTGCCTGGAAATCGAATCTGGGCCGTGGTCGGTCGAAGGCTTTGTCATTTCTTGTATCCATTGCTCCCGATTCGGTCTCCTCTACATTGGGGAGACTGGAGACTCCTCGCAGAGTCAAGTCACAGCGCTTGAGGGAACATCTACAGGACACCCGCACCAATCAGCCCCCATCGCCCTATGGCCCAACATTTCAACACCCCCTCCCACTCTGCCGAGGACATGCAGGTCCTGGGCCTCCTCCATCGCGTCTCCCTCCACACCCGATGCCTGGAGGATGAACGTCTCATCTTCTGCTTGGGGTAAATTCAACCCCAGGCCATCAATGTGGACTTCATCAGTTTCCTCATTTCCCCTCCCCCCCACCTTACCTCAGTTCCAACTTTCAGCTCAGCGCTGTCCTCATGACCTGTCCTACCTGTCAATCTCCCTTCCCACCTATCCACTCCACCCTCCTCTCGGACCTGTCACCTTCATCCCTACCCCCATTCACCTATTGTACTTTTTGCTACCTTCGGCCCAGCACACCCCACCCCCAATTTATCGCTCCACCCTGGAGAGGTCCTGCCTCTATTCTTGACGAAGGGGTTTTGCCCGAAACGTCGATTTTCCTGCTCCTCGGAAGCTGTCTGACCTGCTGAGCTTTTCCAGCACCACTCTGATCTAAACTCTGGTTTCCAGCATCTGCAGTCCTCACTTTTGCCTACCCAATAAACCCAGTGTGCCGATTTCACATCAACAAACTGACACAAGCAGACACAACGTCTGCAGAAACCCTAGCACATTACTTTACATTAAAGACATCTGGGAAATGATGTCCAGACAACTCAACCCTCTCAGCATCATGGTAGCCCACAAACCTACCAACACACTTAAACAGCGGCTAATAAACCTGAAATACCCGATACAAACGACCAGTAAAGTTTGTTATTTACAAAATACCATACAAGGAAATATATACATGAACTCTGCCACACAGGTCTCTGTGGCACGAAATGCTGGGATGAGATAAGGAAGATTTTTTTCAGCCTAAACGAATCGGCACTGACTGGACAGCCATTTAAAATCAACGCTGTCAGCCCAGGATGGAAGACCCGAAGGGATGAACAGTTTTCTTATTTCCTGAAGACTTACAAAGCTGAGACTGGTGTTTATTCCCTTTCCACTCCCAAGAGCCGCAGTGGTTGGGGCGGTGTGTTCGGAAAGTGAAATGTGCCCGTGAGCAGTGTGTGGGTTCTTTCAGCTTCCCCTCCTCCGACAGCGCTGTGACTTGACTCTGGTGTTCTCAGAGACATTTACTGACACGAGACAGTGAAAAGATTCTCACTCCTGCAGATTAGGAATTATACCCATACGCCGGTTTCAGGACAATGAGAAAGATTAATTGGGGTGTGTGAAGAAGCTGTGAGCTGCATTTGCAACAAGTAGGTGGAGTCAGATTCGTCATCCATTGCCCCCATGGTCCTGAGAGTACTGAACGCCACCATGCTCTGACGTTAACACGGACATGCGCAGCAATGGGAACATTCACAAGGTGATCAACCAAAGATAATCACCGTCACTGATTCCCTTCCACAGGCCCAACTTTGTGAAGCAGTATCTTTCACTGGCAAAGGAAACACCCTTGTCCTCAGGTGCCTGCCTCATTTCGATCACGATTTCAAGCACCTCACTGTTCTAGTCTTTTTTTTGCCAAACACTTGGCTCATAGCCTCAAAAGAAGCTCTGCGGGTGTCTGCTTGTTCCATCCTGTCAGACAGTGGGTTGCAGATTCTCACCGTTACCAACGTGAATGAAATATTTCCCAACTCCACTGATTTGAATCTGAAATAAGAAACCGGGCAACAGTCTCTCTTTCTTTTTGACGATATTTCTCAACTGTAGTCGGCAAGGGTGACACCTGCGTGGGGAAACCGCAATGGATTTCATGTCCATCGCTTTCACCACTCGGCTCACCATTACAGAACCACACTGACAGCTTCATTTCCCAGGTCTCTCTGCTTGTGGAGGTCAGAAAGAATAAATCACTGCTGAGTTTGTTTGAATCCAAACACTTCACAGGTTTCGATCGCGTTAAATATTTGCACATGGAGAGTCTCGGTGTTTCATCCCGAAAGAAGATATGGACTTTCAGTTAAAACAAAAACTGAAAATGTAGGAGCAACTCAGCAGGTCAGGCAGCATCTGTGGAAAGAGAAGAAGAGACAAGATTTCACAACTTCTTCTGAACTTTGCCTTCTCCCACAGGTACTACCAAACCTGCTGAGTTTCTCCAGCAGGTTCTCTTTCTGTCTCGGATTCTCAGTATCCGCAGTCCTTGACGTTGGACATTGAATCAGTTCAGAAACCCCTTTGTGTTTCATCAGTGGAGACGATTTCCGTTTGGGAAACATTTTCCTGACCCAATTAAATACACGCCACTTTGCAGCTAAGCAAGCAGTAGGAGCGAAATCACCTTGGGTGGTTTCAAAACACCAACCTTGCAGTTAATAGCCAAGCGCGCTGACAAAATGCGCCACAACAACAGGCATTTGGGTGGCCTCCACAATCTCTTCGAGGAAACTAGTATTGAATTAATGCATAATTCAGTTTGCCCCGCCATCAGTTTTATTTTTCCACAATAAAGCCTGGGACATATATTGTGGAGACATAGGGACAGTCTGATCCCACCCTCTGCAGGCACATCCATGTCACTAGGAAGTAGCTCTCCGACACTGGGGCCATCGCCTTCGAGCCTTTCAGTGTTTTGCCTGTTCCCTAGCTTTCTCATTGGTCCGGAGCCGAGAAGAGGTTTGAATGCCTGATGTGCAGGAACTGTAATTTCGCTCAGAACCACAAAATTTCAAAACTTTCAACGTTCAAATTTTAACAACGTCCTCATTGAAATAATTTGCGAATTTGGAAGAAATTCTTCCAAACTTACCTGGATCATTTCGGTTTGGAGGATCTTGATCTTAAATTAGAACGAGGCTGTTGAATGTGGAGATGTGTTCCCCAAGTGAACTGAAAGTGGTTGGCCAATGCTTCCCGATGCAAGGCTGCCTGACCCACCGGGCGGTCTCTTTCCTCAACTGTTCCCGGCGCTTCTGGCCGCACCGTGAAGTCATAAGGCAAGGTCCCAGCGATGGCCTGCAGCTGTTGTGACTCAATAATGATGCTGGCCCAGGAACATGAATACAAATCAGTTCATGGGTCACGTGGTACGGAATCATTCAACGGAACGTTCTCCAAACTTCAGGGATTTATATGTGCGAGGAGGTAAATGGGCAGGTGTTACACCTCGGGTCCACTCTTTCTTCACTTTCATCATCTCCCATAGTCCCAATAGTCCCAAGATTCCATCTCCCATTGTCCCAAGGTACTTTCCTCTGTAACCGCCAAATGTGTAACCTGCTCCCTCTTGAATAACCAAGAGCTCCTGCCAGGTGAAGCAGCACTTTACCGACACTTTTGCCACAACCTAGTCTACTGCATTCGCTGCTCACACAGTGTCGTTTCCCCAATGTAGCATGAAGCATAAACTGGGTGACTCTTTGCAGAACATTTCGTCTCTGTCCGCAAAAAAGGCCCTGACCTTCCGCATGCCTGCCACTTTAACACATCACCCTGTTCCCTGACCAACATCTCTGCCTCAGGTTTGCAGCAGTGTTCCAGCTCCAGATGGAAGAGCAACACCTCATTTTCCACTTGGAGCCCCTACTGCCCTCCGGTCTTCAATATCGAGTTCCATAACTTTAGGGCCTGAACTCCCCCATGTCCTTGACTCCTACCACACACACACAAACACACGACTCCGTGTTATCTCATAGTCTGCTGTGACACACTACTTATTGTTCGCTGCTGACAGTCTCCACGAACAG
Organism: Chiloscyllium punctatum; assembly: GCF_047496795.1. Lineage (NCBI taxonomy): Eukaryota > Metazoa > Chordata > Chondrichthyes > Orectolobiformes > Hemiscylliidae > Chiloscyllium > Chiloscyllium punctatum. The sequence continues at coordinate 59,749,785 of NC_092774.1, read as the reverse complement.
TTGTTCACCCTCCCACGCAGATCGTTCTTCACTCCTATGTCCTTCCTATTGGTCTCTCTCTGAGCTGGCGGCAAACAGAGCAATGTACATTGGAGACTCTGAGGCAGCTGAAACTTGCTCAGTGTGAAATACATTCCGCATTGCTTCAAGAATTGCAAGCAACAAAGAGTTTCCAGAACATTTGCTTGTCATTCTGTCCCCGGAGCACTGATGGTTGTCTCATCCCCAGGAACTGGGCGATCTCCACTGGCGGATAATTAAACCATTTTGTTTCTACTTGCACGTTGTTGTGGAGGGAGGGCAGAGTCCATTCGCTCTTCTGCTGTCTCTCTCTCTCTCTCGCTGAAAGCCTTGGGGTGAGAGGTGTCAGTTACGTTAATACGGGGATTATGAACAGCTTTGATTTTGAACTTGCTCCAAAGGTCTGTTTTCGGAGAGATAGAAAGATGCTGTGCTGGCGGGAGAGAATGGTTTCTCAGCTGGGTTATGGTCCAAACACGCACCCGTTGTGCCATTCTCCTGCATTGCACGGCAGCTTTTCCTGATTAGTATTCACCTTTTCATATGGCGTGTGGCATGCACGTTTGAGAATGACGTCAGAAGAGGTTCCCTGATGTCGTGTCATATGCTGTTGTGCAGACATATCGCCGATGTTGAAAAATAAACTGTCTAAATTCCCACATTCTGTTTTTCGATCTGTGATTTCAATCAGAATCAAAAATGTTCAAAACTCGCAAAGTTCAAACGTTAACATAGTGCTCATAGAAATAATTAGCGAACATCGAGAAGAAATTCTTCCAAACTTACCTGGGGAATTTCGCTTTGAGGGGTTTTAAACTTTAAGTGGAAGGAAGGGAAGTTTGCCTCGAGGCTGTTTAATGTGGAGATGTGTTCTCCAGGTAAACTGGTCGTAGTTGACCATCCCAGTGCTTCCTGATGCAGGGCTGCCTGACCCCCAGGGAGGTTCACTTGTAGCAACTAGAGTGAATACAGAGATGGAGCAGATTCTGCAAAGGTGCTCAAATACTTTCTATCTCTCTTTTAGGTATTTTCCTTGTGTATTTCCTCAGTTTGGCGCGTATGCAGTTTGCACCCTGGAAAAGGATTGCTTTTTTCCTCATGTTCTCAAGTAAAAGTGCAGTTTCTCTTGGAACTGCGCCGCATTGAAAGGAATGGCATATTGATATATATATGGGCACGGATTTAGTTTAAGTTTAGATTAGATTTGAATGAAGTTTTCCTCTCAACACACCCAAGCCTATCTGACTGCATGAGGGATATCAGGTTTCTGTGTGCTAGGTATTATGTGATCAGCAGGCATCTGGCAAACTACAGGAACTGCCACCTATTTTATGTTCGTTTAAGTGTACTGACGATGACCACTTATTTTGTGATTTTTTTTGCAGGAAGATGTGCCGAAAGAAATCTGAATACAAATGATACATCAACTTCTGACAGAGCCACTTGATTCATTGGGACTTGAATATCAGCAACCATTCCAATCAAGAAGACATGGTTGCTTTTGTTTGCTTGAGAGATTTTGGACACTGGTATGGCAGGAAGAATCCTGAGACACCGAGTGAGGGAGATTCAGTGCGCTGACTGTGAAAAGCGCTTCACACCATTTACTCAGCTTGGGGGAATCAAAGTGTCATCCCTGAAGATGGGGATGGACTATGTCCCCGTTCTGATTGAAATTTCAAACCCAGAACAACACAAGGAAAGCTCCCCCAATGGGGAAACTGTGGAAATATGGGGACTGAGGGAAAGGATTCCCTTCCCCATCCGTGTTGGAAACCCACAGACGTATTCACAGCGGGGAGAGGCCATTCACCTGCTCGGTGTGCAGGAAGGGCTTCAGTCGGATCAGCCATCTGGAGACGAACCAGTGAGTCCACAAGTGAGAGAAGCCATTCACGTGCCCCATGTACGGAAGGGGGTTCACTCAGTCAGCTGCACTGCTGACCCACCAGTGGGTCCACACCGGAGTGAGGCCGTTCACCTGCTGTCAGTGCCGGAAGGGCTTCACCTGCTCCTCCCACCTGCGGAGGCACCAGCACGTTCACGTGCCATCGCAGGGGGGATGGAAGGAGCGATGGCCGAGCGCCGCTAACAACCCAGCTCTGGGGACTCTCAGGTTCGAATCCCATCGCGGCAGATGGCAGAATTGGGATTCGGTCAGTAATCTGGCCTTCAGAATCTAAGGATGAAACCATTTTCAGAGGGCAAAAACCCACCTGATTCACTCATGTCCTTTTCAGTGATGGAAACTGCCATTGCGGGAAAGGATTCACTCAGTCGTTCCAGCTGCATGCTTTACCCGGCTGTACGAAGGATCCAGTTACAAAGGGACAACTCAACTGACCAATAATAAAGAAAGTGTGATGGGAGGAGTGGGGGTGAGTGTGTGCACTTTGAGCTTGAGGTGCCTTTTTTTAAAAGAAAAGCTACTTATTGTACGCCTTGTGATGTGGAGATCTGAAGCTGTAACAAAGTTGGGTCGCAGTAAAGGTTACCTGAACTTACCGTCAGCACTCGGTTTTGGAGCGCTGTTCCTTCATCAGGTAGCTGTTGAGTAGAATGGTAAGACACAGAATATATAACAAAAGATTATAGTGTCATGCAACATAAATGATACATTGAAGAAACCTGTTAAGTCTTTCATCTTTTAAAATGGGTTGCAGATTTCAGTTCATTAATCTGTAAATCCCAGAACTTCTTTTTAGTAACATTCTCCAGGTAACTTAATGTTTTATAAAGGGAGGTGACACCTGAGTTCAGATAACGCATGAGAGCTGTGAGGTTAGTGTCGTTCTGTATCCCAGTCTTGAGTCAGACTTTTTCTATTTCCAAACACAGAACCTTGCAAATGCAATTCAACCCAAAGACTTCTATGTGTGAGTGCATTCATGAGACAGAGCGTCTGTGTGTGTGTGTGTGTGCATGCTGGGTAAAGTGTACGTGTGATTGGGGTATAATTGTGTGAGAAGGTATGTGCATGGATGTGTGTAAGTGGTTTATCAATGTGTGTCTGAGAGAGAGCCAGTCGATCAGAGAGGGTCTGCACCACCGTGTGAGTACGTGTGTGTGTGTGTGAGACAGAGAGAGATAGAGTTTGTGTGTATTGTGTAGCTGGGTCTCCTGTAGTGAGATGTGAATCCAAGGTTTCAGTTGAGGTCATTCTCGTGTGTTCCAAACTTGTTATCAGCCTCTGCTCGGCCACTAGAAATGATGAAGCAGTTAAGCAGTTTCCAAACACACACTGGAGAGGGCAAGGTGAAGGGCTTATGTCTGAAACGTTGATTCTCCTGCTCCTTGGATGCTTCCTGACCTGCTGCGCTTTTCCAGCAACACATTTTCAGCTCTGATCTCCAGCATCTGCAGTCCTCACTTTCTCCTCAGAGAATAGGGGCCCTCAAAGATCAGAAAGGCGGCCTTTGTGTGGAGCCACAGAAAATGGGGGAGATACTAAATGAATATTTTGCATCAGTATTTACTGTGGAAAAGGATATGGAAGATATAGACTGAAGGGAAATAGATGGTGACACCTTGCAAAATGTCCAGATTACAGAGGAAGAAGTGCTGGATGTCTTGAAACGGTTAAAGATGGATAAATCCCCAGGACCTGATCAGGTGTAACCAAGAACTCTGTGGGAATCTAGAGAAGTGATTGCTGGGCCTCTTGCTGAGTTATTTGTATCATCGATAGTCACAGGTAAGGTGTCGGAAGACTGGAGGTTGGCAAATGTGGTGCCACTGTTGAAGAAGGGCGGTAAAGACAGTCCAGGGAACCATAGACCCGTGAGCCTGACCACGGTGGTGGGCAAGTTCTTGGGGGGAATCCTGAGGGGCAGGATGTACATGTATTTGGAAAGGCAAGGAATGATTCGGCAGAGTCAATATGGCTTTATGCATAGGAATTCATGTCTCAGAAACTTGATTGAGTTTTTTGAAGAAGTAACAAAGAAGATTGATGAGGGCAGAGCAGTAGATGTGATCTATATGGACTTCAGTAAGGCGTTCGACAAGGTTCCCCATGGGAGATTGATTAGCAAGGTTAGATCTCGGGGAGAACTAGCCATTTGGATACAGAACTGACTCAAAGGTAGAAGGCAGAGAGTGGTGGTGGAGTGCTGTTTTTCCGGCTGGAGGCCTGTGACCAATGGAGTGCCACAGGATCAGTACTGGGCCCTCTACCTTTTGTCATTTACATAAATGATTTGGATGCGAGCATAAAAGGTACTGTTAGTAAGTCTTCAGATGACACCAAAATTGGAGGTGTCGTGGACAGCAAAGAGGGTTACCTCAGATTACAACAGGATCTGGACCAGATGGGCCAAGGGGCTGAGAAGTGGCAGATGGAGTTTAATTCAGATCAATGTGAGGTGCCGCATTTTGGGAAAGCAAATCTTAGCAGGACTTATACAATTAATAGTAAGGTCCTAGGGAGTGTTGCTGAACAAACAGACCTTGGAGTGCAGGTTCATAGCTCCTTAAAATTGGAGTCGCAGGGAGATAGGATAGTGAAGAAGGCGTTTGGTATGCTTTCCTTTATTGGTCAGTGTATTGAGTACAGGAGTTGGGAAGTCATGTTGCGGCTGTGCAGGACATTGGTTAGGCCACTGTTGGAATATTGCATGCAATTCTGGTCTCCTTCCTATCGGAAAGATGTTGTGAAACTTGAACGTGTTCAGAAAAGATTTACAAGGATGTTGTCAGGGTTGGAGGATCTGAGCTATAGGGAGAGGCTGAACAGGCTGGGGCTGTTTTCCCTGGCGCATCAGAGGGTGAGGGGTGACCTTCCAGAGGTTTACAAAATTATGAGGGACATGGATAGAATAAATAGGCAAAGGCTTTTCTCTGGGATCGGGGAGTCCAGAACGAGAGGGCATAGGTTTAGGGTGAGAGGGGAAAGATCGAAATGAGACTAAAGGAGCAACTGAATCACGCAGAGGCTGGTACGTGTATGGAATGAGCTGCCAGAGGAAACGGTGGAGGCTGGTACAATTGCCACATTTAAGAGGGTTTTGGATGGGTATATGAATAGGAAGGGTTTGGAAGGATATGGGCTGGGTGCTGGCAGGTGGGACGAGATTGGGTTGTGATATCTGGTCGGCATGGATGGGTTGGACTAAAGGGTCTGTTTCCATGCTGGACATCTCTGTGACTCTATAATTTTGTCTGGCAGATCAACGTTTGTCTATCTATTCCCCAGGGTGGAGGAAGTCCCAAACTAGAGGGGTTTAGGCTGAGAGTGAAAAGGGTTAAAAGGGACCGAACGGGGGAACTTTTTCACACAGAGCGTGGCATGTGTTTGGAATAAGCTGCCAGAGGCAGTGGTCGAGGCTGGTAGAATTACAACATTTAAAAGGCATCTGGATGGAGGTATGAATAGGAAGAGCTGAGAGAGATATGGGCCAAATGCTGGCAAATGGATCACGAGGTTAATTTAGGAAATGTTGTCGGCGTGGACCGAAAGGTTTGTTTCTGTTCTCTGCAACTCTATGACTGCATTTCTACATATTCTGAACCAATTTCACAAGACTAGGAATAGGCCATTCCAGGTTTACCGGCTGTCCTCAACTGAGGCCTAACTGCGGAGATTTCAATGCAAGTTTCAGAAAGAAGTCTGCAGCTTTTTTTAAACATTTGAATGTACTTTCAGACATTACTGATGTTTCTGAATACATCATTTTAGCTATTCTCAATGTTAAAGGTCAGCCATTTCTCACGCTTCCCTTCCCCACCCTCACCCCAGGTCGCCATCACCATCCATTCTCTCTCTATCATTAGAAGGGTTTGATACAGCGATCAAAGAGGGCTCGAGGCACGAGAAAGGACGGGGGGAGGGTACTCAGAGTGAGATTTGACCAGGGGCGCAGAGACTGGGGGAAGAGAAAGAGAGAAAATGGGTAGGAGAGCAGAGCATTGGGGGGAGAGAATCCATGGGGGTACACAGAGTGGGAGCAGAGAGAGAGAATGTGGTGAAGAGGATTGGGGAGGAGAGAGAGAATACGGAGTTACAAAGTGTGAAGTGAAAGAAATTGGTTCCAGAGGGTGGGGAGAGAGAATGGACGGGGCAGTGGGTGGGGGGAGAATGGACGGGGGTCTGTGGTGGGGAGAGAATGGACGGGCCAGTGGGTGGGGAGAGAATGGACGGGGGCAATGGGTGGGGAGAGAATGGACGGGCCAGTGGGTGGGGAGAGAATGGACGGGGGCAATGGGTGGGGAGAGAATTCATGGGGCAGTGGATGGGGAGAGATTGGACGGGGAGCAGTGGATCAGGACAGAATGGACACGGGGCAGTGGGCGGGGAGAGAATGGACGGGGAGCAGTGGGTGGGGAGAGAATGGACGGGCGGCAGTGGGTGGGGACAGAATGGACGGGGCAAAGGTTGGGGTGAGAATGGACGGGGTAGAGGGTGGAGAAAGAGAGCAACAATGAATGGCAGGAGAAGGTGGGGGAGAGAAGGAATGGATGGGGGCAGCGTGTGGGAGGTGAGAGAAAATGAGTGTAAGGGAAGGGACTGGATTGGGGAAGGCAGAGGGTGGAGCGATAAAGGGAATGGATGGGGACAGAGGGTGGATGAGGGACTGGACAGAGGGCAGAGGGTGCAGAGATAGAATGGACGGGGTGGGGAGAGTGGCATGTGTTGGAGAGAGAGAGAAGGGACTGGTAGGTTCGGGGAGAGAGAGAGAATGGACAGGGGATGCTATGGGTGGCGGTGAGGGAATGGACAGGGGACGCGATGGGGATGATTGGATCGGGAGGTGAGAATGCATCCCACCCACTCCCAGCATCCCCTTCTCTGCACATGTGCAGTGCAGACTTTTCTGAATGACACGAGAGACGAGTCTGGAACACTGTGTGAATGCAATCACCATCACATCCAGGCATCAGCAAACCACTGCCTTTCTGTCTCAAAAACTAAATAAAGATGTGGGCTATATACTAATGATGGCGAGATATGGCTGAGAAACTGAACAGAGGGTCAGCACTTTCAGGAGAGGGGAGCTGGGCAAAGGGAGGAGGATGGAAGGATGAATTTGGGTTGGAATACATTGAAAGGCTTAGGAATTGAGAGACAGAGATTTCGGGTAGAAGATAGAGAAGGCTGTTCTGTGCAAACCAAAATTCTGTCATCCTATTTTGTGCCCTGCACTGACAGCAGTGATCTGTTTTCTCAAGTTATTAGCAGAGGAGGATTTGCTTTTCAGGCATGGAATAGAAATTTAGTCAGGGCCTGAATATCAGCAGTGTTTGAATCCAGGAGGGGAAATGTTTGTCTGCAGGAAATGATTTCAAATATCAACATGCATTGAGAATCCCCGTGAATACACGCAGCCTGCGTGGGAGTACTCAAGGGTTCTAATTGCGGAGAGAACTTTAATTTTTCAGCGAAATGTGGACCAGTGTTCTCGCTATAGACGAGCCCTTCATTGGATCGTTGAATCTGCCGAGTAACAACGATCCCTTCCCCGTGGAAACTCTGTGGAAGCAAATTGAATTCCTCAAACTGATTGGAGTGTCACCAGGATTGGGGAGAAGCCAATCGAATGCATAGAGCTGGAGAGGGGATTCCTCGCAGCGCCAGGGACCTGGGTTCGATCCCACCCTCACAGTGACTGTGTGGAGTTTGCACTTTCCTACCCCTCCCCCACCCCCTGTTCACGTCGGTTTCCTCTGGGTGCTCGGGTTTTCTCCCATGTTCCAAAGATGTGCAGGCTAGAGTGGATTGGGCGTTCTAAATTCAGGGATTAGCTGTGGGGTTAACTGGTGGGTCGGGGAGTGGGGGTATGTTCTTCGGAGGGTCAGTGTGGACTTGGTGGGCCAATCGGCCTGTTTCCACAGTGAATCCCCCAACGTGTCTGCAGCCTGGCTTCCAGCTCCATCTCTCTGTGCCGAAGCTCCTCCAGTATGTGTATTCCTTCGTTTTCAGCACCCAGAACGTCTCACCTTCTGCAAATCGAAAGACAAGTCCCACTCGGCCCTCTCTAATGTGTATTGTGTAACTGCTTAATCATTTTTAGTGGCCCAGCAAAGGCTGATAACCAAGTTCGGAAACCAGGAGGATGGCCTCAATCGCGACCTTGGGTTCATGTCACATGACAGGTAACCCCACTTCACTGTTACGCTCTCTCTCTCTCATTCTCTCACTCTCACACTCACTCTTCCATACTCACACGCTCATGCAGCGCCTTTCCGATAGACATGCTCTCTCTCAGACACACACTAATACGCCCCCCCACTAACACCCACGCATACATCTTCGCACATGATGACACTCCATCACACACACACTTTACCCAGCATGCACACGCACATACACACTCTCTCTCTCATGCATGCACTCACACATTTGGGATGAATTTGCTTTTGCAGGATTATATATTTGGAAATAGAAACAGTCTGACTCAAGATTGGGATACAGACAGACTCTCACCTCACAGCTTTCATGCGTTGTTTGATGTGAGGTGTTACCTCCTTGTATAAAACATCAAGTTTCCTGGAGAACGTGACTTAACAATTCTGGAATGTACATATTAATGAACCGAAATCTGCAACCCATTTTAAAAGATGAAAGATTTAACAGCAATCTAGGTTTCTTCAATACGTCACTTATGTTGAATGACACTATAATGTTTTTGCGATATATTCTGTGTCTTGTGATTCTACACCACAGCTACCTGAAGAAGGAGCAGCACTTCGAAACCTAGTGCTTCCAAATAAACCTGTTAGAATATACCCTGGTGTTTGTGAGATTTTAAAACTTTGTTTCCAGTGAATACAGCCCACACCTCCCACTGTTGCCAGTAAACTTTGCAATTCCAATGAAACAATGAAACAATGAACCTGAAGTCCTGAAAAAATATACAATTTGTAACAATATTACCTACTCATTCACTGGTCCTTCTGAGACATCACATTAGTGCTGGAGGCTGAAAGAAATGAGCAGCTTTAAAACAAAAACCTGTTGGACCTCACAGAGTCTAAGCCGGACGGTAAGTTCAGGTAACCTTTACTACGACCCTATTTTGTTACAGCTTCAGATTTCCCCAGGAACCGACTTGTTTCAACTGCAGCTCACAGCTTCTTCACACACCCCAATTAATCTTTCTCATTGTCATGAAACCGGCGTATGGGTACAATTCCTAATCTGCAGGAATGAGAATCGTTTCACTGTCTCGCGTCAGTAAATGTCCCTGAGAACATCAGAGTCAAGTCACAGCGCTGTCAGAGGAGGGGAAGCTGAAAGAGACCCACATGCTGCTCATGGGCACATTTCACTTTCCCCAACTCACCGCCCCAACCACTGCGGCTCTTGGGAGTGGAAAGGGAACAAACACCAAAACCCGGTCTCAGCTTTGTAAATCTTCAGGAAATAAGAAAACTGTACATCCCTTCGGATCTTCCATCGTGGGCTGACAGCGTTGATTTTAAATGGCTGTCCAGTCAGTGTCGATTCGTTTTGGCTGAAAAAATCTTCTTTATCTCATCCCAGCATTTCTTGCCACAGAGAACTGTGCGGCAGAGTTCATGTATATATTTCCTTGTATGGTATTTTGTAAATTACATTCGTTTTCTGGTTGTTTGTATCGGGTATTTCAGGTTCATTAGCCGCTGTTTAAGTTGTGTTGGTAGGTTTGTGGGCTACCATGATGCTGAGGGGTTTGAGTTTTCCGGACATCATTTCCCAGATGTCTTTATTGTAAAGCAATGTGGCTAGGGTTTCTCCAGACGTTGTGTCTACTTCTGTCAGTTTGTTGATGTGAAATTGGCACACTGAGCTTATTGGGTCGGCAAAAATGAGGACTGCAGATGCTGGAAACCAGAGCTTAGATCAGAGTGGTGCTAGAAAAGCACAGCAGGTCAGACAGCTTCCGAGGAGCAGGAAAATCGACGTTTCGGGCAAAAGCACTTCATCAGGAATAGAGGCAGGACCCCTCCAGGGTGGAGAGATAAATTGGGGCTGAGGTGTGCTGGGCCGAAGGTAGCAAAAAGTACAATAGGTGAATGGGGGTGGGGATGGAGGTAACAGATCAGAGAGGAGGGTGGAGCGGATAGGTGGGGAGGGAGATTAGCAGGTAGGACAGATCATGAGGACAGCGCTGAGCTGGAAGGCTAGAATTGAGGTAAGGTGGGGGAGGGGAAATGAGGAAACTGATGAAGTCCACATTGATGGCCTGGGGTTGAATTTACCCCAAGCGGGAGATTAGACGTTCATCCTCCAGGCATCGAGTGGGGAGGGAGCGGCGATGGAGGAGGCCCAGGACCTGCATGTCCTCGGCAGAGTGGGAGGGGGTTTGAAATGTTGGGCCAGAGGGCGATGGGGTTGATTGGTGCCGGTGTCCTGAAGATGTTCCCTCAAGCGCTGTGACTTGACTCTGCGAGGAGTCTCCAGTCTCCCCAATGTGGAGGAGACTGCATCAGGAGCAATGGATACAAGAAATGACATTCTTGGATGCACAGGTGAAAGCCTTCGACCGACCATGGCCCGGATTCGATTTCCGGGCAGGGAAGTAATGTTTGGTAGAGCGATCAGGCTCTGCTTGCATCTCCCTGGTGGTCTAGTGGTTAGGATTCGGCGCTCTCACCGCCGCGGCCCGGGTTCGATTCCCGGTCAGGGAAACTGTTTTCAGGGGGTTGAGGGGCTCCCCGTTCTTCGGAAATGCTCTGTACAGTTATTTATTGATCTTCGTCGTTCCTGGGTGCAGCAGTGTGTCGTGGCTCGCTGAAATAGTGTCCTGATTCAGATGTGTTTGATTGTGTAGGGGTGATTACTTCTGTAGTTAAGTTCTTGGTTCGCGTGCATTGTTTTCCTGTAGACGCTGTTTTGAATTTACCATTGACTGTTCGCTCCACTGTGACATCAAGAAATGGCACTTTGTTGTTGTTCTCCTCTTTTGTGAATCTTATGCCAGTAGGGAGATTGTTGATGGTGTTGTAGGTTTCCTCTAATTTGTTTCATTTTTTGATGAGAAAAGTGTCATCGCTGTAGCGGACCCAAAGTTTGGGTTGGATCGTTGGAAGTGCTGTCTGTTCGAGTCTCTGCATTATTGCTTCTGCTAGGAATCCTGATGCTGGAGGTTTCGTGCGTATTTCGTTGATTTGTTTGTAGGGCTTGTTATTGAATATGAAGTGGATGGTAAGGCACAGTTCCACGAGCTTGACAGTGTTATCTTTGCTGATGAAGTTGATGCTGTGTTTGTGTCTTTGGTTCTTCGAGTAGTGTCTTCAGTTTTCTTTGGCCACGTTGATGTTAATGGATGTGAACAAGGCTGTTATGTCAAAGGACAACATTATTACATCCTGTTCTATCTCAGTGTCTTTGGTGTTCAGGAATTCTTGGATGGAGTAAATGGAGTGGAGTGAATCTTCGACTTGGGGTTTTAGTCCTCAGTGGAGGTGTTTTAGCCTTCAGTGGAGGCCTTTGACTAGTCTGTATATTGGTGTTCCAAGGAGTGAGACTATGGTCTAAGGGGGGCTCCTGGTTTGACGGGGAGGAGAACAACAACAAAGTGCCATTCCTTGATGTCACAGTGGAGCGAACAGTCAATGCTGAACTTCAAACTGGCATCTACAGAAAAACAACAGACCCAAACCAAGTACTTAACTGCAGAAGCAATCATCCCAACACCCACAAACGAAGCTGCATCAGGAGATTATTTCAACGAGCCACTACACACTGCAGCACAGAGAAACTACGAAGAGCACAAGAGAAATACGTATATAGTGTATTAAAGGAGAACGGGTCCCCAATAAACCCCCTCCGCCGATTTCTCATTGATACTTTAAAGGTGACTCTCAAAAATTCGGTTTGACCCTCCATTCTTTCCTGTTTGTTTTTTGTGGGTTTTGAAAGATTTCCCAATCCTCTGACTGAGTATTGGAGTTGGAAGGTTGTGTTGTGGTTGTACAGGACACTTTTTAGGCCGCTTTTAGAATATTGTGTACAATTCTAGTCTCCCTCGTATCAGACGGATATTGTGAAATTTGATAGGGTTCTGAAGCACCAATGGGTCCACAGAGATGAAGAGGCCCTTCTGCTGCCCTGAGTGTGGGAAGGCCTTCGGTGATTCCTCTGCCCTGCTGACGCACCAGTTGGTCCACACCGGGGAAGGCTGTTCTCCAGCCCCAAGTGCGAGATGGCCTTCAGCAGTTCTTCCCACCTGCTGAGACACCAGTGTGTCCACACTGAGGAGAGGCCGTTCTTCTGCCCCGATTGCAGGAAGGGCTTTGCACTTTCCTCCGACCTGCTGGCCCATTGGTGGGTCCACATGGGGGAGAGGCCGTTCAGTTGCCTAAGTGAAGGAAAGCCTTCATCAATTCCTCTGTCTTACTGAGGCACCAGTCCGTCCACACCGGGGAGATGCCATTCTCCTGCCCGAGTGTGAGAAGGGCTTTACCCGCTCCTCCACACTGCTGAAGCACCAGCTGATCCACCCGGGGGGATGGGGGGGTGGAGAGGGGAGGCCTTTTTGCTGCTCTGAGTGCGGGAGGTCCTTCAGCAATTCCTCCACCCTGCTGAAGCACCAGTGTGTCCACACCGGGAGAGGCCCTTCAGCTGGCCCGAGTGTGGGAAGAGGTTCATGTTTTCCTGCAACTTGCGGAAGCACCAGCGGGGGCACCAGTGCTCCCAGCAATCAGATCCCACCGGTAACGCTGCCTTTAGTCACCCCCCAGGACTGAACCTCCTGCCAGTTCTGACAGTGGGTGCAGTGGGAGAGTAGGTGGGCTGTTTTTGTTTTCTGCTGGACTGCAATTGCCTGCCCCACCCCCCACAACTACAACCCCATGGTGGCTCAGGGTTAGCACTGCTGCCTCATGGCACCAGGAACCCAGGAATACTTCCACCCTTGGGGCTCTGTGTGCAATTTATGGAGGGTAGGAAAATGGATCTGAGTGGTTTACTCTTCGGAGAATCTGTGCAGATGTGTTGGGCTGAAGGACCTGTTTCCACACTGTAGGAGTTCAACCATCATATGAGCTTTGCTTTCATTGGAAACTGCTGCTCATTGAGCCAGGGACTGCACATTGCCAAATGAAATGATCCAGAGAAACGTAAGACCGCAAGACCATCGGAGCAGAAGTTAGGCCATTCGGCCCATCGAGTCTACTCAGCAATACGTTAGTGACAAAAGTAGTGCAGATGAGATTAGCTACAGTGTGGAAACAGGCTATTTGTCCCAACAAGTCCACAGCGACCCTCCGAAGAGTAACCCATCCAGACCAATTTCTCGCTGACTAACATACCTAACTCTATGGGCAGTTAAGCATGGCCAATCCACATGACCTGAACATCTTTGGACGATGGAAGAAAACAGGACCACCCAGAGAAAACCCACGCAGACACCGGGAGAATATGAAAACTCCTCACAGACAGCCACCCAAGGCTGGAATCTAACCTGGGTCCCTCGCACGGTAAGCCTGCAGTGGAAAACACTGAGCCACTACATATTGCAACCCGAAGTAGGCAAGCAGGAGGTTGGGAGAATGCAGCAAGCCAGGCAGCACCAGGATGTGGAGTAGTCAGCGGTTTGGGTATTAACCCTTCTTCATGATTGAAACGTTGACTTCTCTGTGAGAAATGATTTACGGGAATGTTGCTGGGGGTTGGAGGATTTGAGCTACAGGGAGAGGCTGAATAGGCTGGGACTGTTTTCACTGGACCATCAGAGGCAGAGGAGTGACCTAATAGAGGTTACAAAATCATGAGTGGCATGGACAGGTTAATAGACAAGGTATTTTCCCTGGGATGGGGGAGTCCAGAACTAGAGGGCATAGGTTTAGGGTGAGAGGCGAAATATATTAAAGGGACAACTTCTTCATGCAGAGGGTGGTACTTATATGAAATGAGCTGCCACAGGATTTGGGTCAGGTGCTGTCAAATGGGACTAGATTAGTTTAGGATATCAGGTCAGCATGGACAAGTTGGACGAAAGGGTCTGTTTCCATGTTGTATGTGTCTCTGACTACTGATCCTGATGTAAGTTTAAAATCGAGTCCAAGTCACTTTGAATAGTTCAATCTTGTTGAGCTCACCTCCTGAAAAGTTTCAGATGAATCCCTCTGAGAGATACTGTTTAAACATGCTGAGTTGGACAAAGTATCCCATCAAGTTCAACACAAACCCAGAGTTGAAGAAGTCAGAAGTCAGAACACCAAGGGGACCAAAACTGATCATAATATTCCAGGTGCAGCCTCATCAACGTCCTGTATAACGACAACATAACTATATCTAAACTCAATTCCCGAACTGATGAAGGTTATTGTGCCTAAACCTTTCTTCACTGCCTTGTGTATCGATGTAATCAGAGATATAGGACCTACTTTAAACTGAGCCACAATCCTGCTTCTGGGAGCACAGTGACTAATAGAGAAGGCAAAAGGGAGATTGACCTTTAAATGGAGTATAAAAGTAGGGAAGTTATAGTGGAGGTTTTGATTGAAAGGGCAGTGAAGATTCAACCAGCTGACAGTGGATCTCAATCACATGTAGATCAGACCAGGTTCGGACAGCAGGAAACCAGATAGGTTTTTACAACAAACCACAACGAGGTCATCATTAGACTCTTAATTCCGGATTTATATTGAATTCAGATTCCACCATCTGCCGTGGCAGGTTTTGAACACAAGTCCCTAGAACATTACCTGGGTGAATAGTCTGGTGACAATAAAGTCGGCCATCGCCTCCCCTGAACACATTGGCTTCTTGTGTTCAGAGGTAACAAAGGAGCAAGAGGTTTTAGCAGCTGCTAAGTTGTTGATATTACACAAGGGAACATCAGCACTCTCAGTAATGGCACATACTGAAGTCAGTGTCCTGTATCAGAGGGAAGGGCTCGGGAACCATAAGAAATAGGAACAGGAATATGCCATTCAGCCCCTTGAGCCTGCTTCTCCATTCAGTAGGATTCTGGGTGATCTGGCATTCTCCACATTCACTTTCCTGCCTTTTTCCTGTAACTGTTCATCCCCGACTGTTCACGAATCTATCGATCCTAGTTTTAAAGTGACATGAAAGCTGTCAACAGAGTTACTGGGGTGGGGGTGGGGGGTGGGGACGGGGGCTCAGGTCGAACTTGGGGACTAAAACAATGGCTTCACACTTCACAATATTTAACTAAGGGAATGTTTATGGTTATCCAATGCTTGAAATTGGGCAGGCATTCAGATAAAATTATTGGTAAATTATGAATGATAGAGGAGTCGGGAGAGAAGTGGTGTTCAGGCACAGTTGGATATCATCAGTATAGATGCTAACACCAGCAGCTACGGTAAACCAAATAAGAACGGAAGACACTAAAAGCAGACCCTCCCAGAGGATAGAGTGATGCTGGAGAGGGTCAGTTCTGTCATTAACCCTGATCAAGGCTGTCTGAAGGTCGACGAAGGAATGTTCATCCCTGTCACCGTTACAAAGGATGTCAAATATGACCTTGATAAGAACTGTTTCAGGGGTAGAAACCAGACTTGAAGGCTTTAAACACAGAATTCTGGAAGAGATGGGAATGGCTAATTCAACAATGTTACATCCAAACCAACACTTCTATTCGTGCGATAATAATAGAAGTGTTTTGGTTTTTATTTCGAAGATTCTCAGCAACACTGAGTAAGAAGCAACAAAATTAACACAAGAAGTACTGCAATTGCTACAATGTGCCTGCTCCCAATAGGGGGCCATCGGTGTGAAATTAACTGTCTACAAGGGGAAATATTGGAAACGAATTACCCAGTTCATAGCTATAAAAGGGGAGACACATACTGATTGATACAAACATATAATGGGCGGGAGTAGGCCACTGGGCACTTCGAGCCTGCTGCAACATTCAATAAGATCATGGCTGAACTGAATTCAACCTCAACTCTACATTCCAACACATCCCCGACAATCTTTCATCCACTTGGTTATCAAGAACCTATCTACCTCTGCCTTGAAGATTTTGAATCCACTGCCTTTTGAAGAAGACACACAACCCTCAGAAAGAAAAGAAATCATCCTCATTTTTGTCTTCTACATTTAAAATATGACCCTGTACTTTCAGATATTAAGATAGGGACACATGCTGCATTCAAATAATACCTGTGGTACAGTTAACTATCTCAAAGTGCTTCACATGAACATTGTGAGAATTCCTTTAAAAATCACAAGACCGGAGCACAGATGAGACAGGTGACCAAATTCTTGGTCAAAGGGACAAGTCTAGGGCAATCTTTTGAACAGGTTCAATTTCCCAAACATCAGAGGACAAAGATGTGTACAGCAAACACAAAATAGCAAAGAATGGGGAACAATAGTGTCGTCATAACGTCACAGGATGAGTAATCCAGGGAACATGAGTTCAAATCCCACCACAGCAAGAGGTAAGATGTGAATAATTCAAATCATAAATGGGGAACACAAAGTAAGTCTCAGTATGGTATCGATGGCACTGACGTCAATTGTCCTAAAAACCCATGTTCACCAATGTCCTTTCATGAGGGAAACTGCCATCCTTGCATGGTCTGACTTACATGTGACTCCAGACCCACAGCAATGTGGTTGACTCTTAAACTGCCCTCTGAATTAGCACAAGCAAGACACCTTGCACTTAGGGATGGATAACAAACATCAACCTTGTGAAAGTGTCATAACAGAAATTGCTGGAGAAATTCAGCCAGTCTGCAACACTGGTGGAGAGAGAGAGAAAGAAACAAAGACAATATCCTGGCTTGAGTCCAGAACAGTTGTGAAGAAGGGTCACAGCACTTGAAATGCTAACTCTGCTTCTCTCTCCACATGTGCTGCCAGTCCTATTGAGTTTCTCCAGCATTTGACGCATTTTTGTGTTTCAGATCTCCATCGTCTGCAGTTCTTCATTACACTGACTTAGGGAAGCTCAAATCCCATAAAAGGGTCGAGCAGAAGGGCTGGAATTACTCAGCAAGTCTGGCACCAGTTATGGAGATAAAAACAGTTCGTACTTCGGGTCATTGAATGATCTTACATCAAGGACAAACTTTTGGGGAAGCTGCAAGAGTAAAAGGTACTGGTGTAACTTCAACATCTGGGAGAACTCTCTCAGCCATGGAAGTCAGGCTGACTCAGCATTCTGTTCCTGCTCATTCCCTGTTAAATTCTCCATTTGTTTTTCTTGTTATAGTTCTACATGGTTGACACATTCCTATATTTTAAAATGAAATTACAAACAGACAAGAATTTTCCATGTAAGTAATCATACATTAGAGGGTTTGGAACGTGAATGTAAACGTTTAAACATAAAGTATTTATTCATGCATGGGGTGTGGGCATCGCTGGCAATGCCAGCATTTATACCCATCCTTAACCACCCTGTGGTTGGTTGGAAAAGTGCATGAAGGTGTCTGAGATTGTCTTGATCAGTACAGCAATCTCAAAGATGGGTGTGCTCAGCTAAAAGTACCCTCCACTCCCACAGCCAAGTCTGTATTCACTTCAATTATAGATGCCATCTAAACCTCCCAGGACAAGGACAGCATGGGATTACAATCACAATAAAGCTTCCTCTACTCTTCAATTGCAAGTGAAGCTACCTCAACACTGTCCCCAACAAACACTGCCAAGACAGAAACAACATTGGGTGAGATACAGAGTAAAACTTCCTCTACACTTCCCCATTCATACAGTCCCAGGAGAAGGACAGCAAAGGGTTAAATAAACAGTAGAGCTTTTTCCATTCTGACTGACACTTAGTCCGTTCTATACCAATCCTCAAGGAAAACTCAGAACTGAGACGATTATCTGGTACTGAATTCACACATCCTAATGGGAATGACAGCAACAGAAAATCATGTAGTGAAACACAGATAAAACACACACAATGTACAACAAAACTAGACTGTTATTGGGATAAAAAACATAGTCCCTGCAATAATCCGAATGTGAGTTAAACAAATTTCACACTTGAACAATATTCTCTGGGAATGCAATGTCCACCTCACTGCTGTCTATTCAGTTCCTCTGCTCTCGTTCAGGGCTGAGTTGCGGCTGACCACATTGTGGCGTGGGGGTCAAGAGGTTGGACAGTTAAGGTCAACTTGGATTGAGGGCATCCTTTGTCATGCCAGTGAGGTGGAGGGTCGCTCATTTACTCAACTTATAATCGGGGACAAGGGGATGTCAGGCTGGGCTTGTATCAGTTTGAGTTTAGAAGAAACAGATGATCCGATGTAGCTGTATAACATCTGGAGAGGACTTAATGCAAATGTAATGTCAACTCAATTCTAGCCAGAGACTAGTCTCTCATTTAAGATAGGAGAGTTTTGTTTTTCTCACAAGTGTTGTCGAGTCTTTGAAATTCACGTCTTTAGAGAGCAGCATGTGGTGGTGGCACGGTGGTTAGCACTGCTGCCTCACGGCATCAGTGACCTGGGTTTGATCCCACCCTCGGGCCGACTGTCTGTGTGGAGTTTGCACATTCTCCCCTTGTGTCTGCGTTCCTGTGGTGCTCTGGCCTCCTCCCACGGTCCAAAGGACGTGCAGTTGAGGGTAGATTTACCATGGGAGATGCAGGGTTACAGGGATAGGGTAATGAACTAGGTCTGGGTGGGACGGTCAGTCAATGTTGACTCGATGGGCTGAATGGCCTACTTGCACGCAATTGGCCTATATCAATCAATAGTATGCACTTGCTTTATGGTTACCGACATCAAATTACATTAATGGTATTGGTTATTTCATCTCTTACGTTATCGTATTCAACCAACATCAGCATCTAGAAACTAGCTCAATTACAATATCCAATATCTGCAGAGTACCTTTTCTTTTTGTCACGACCATTATCTTGAACTCTGACGTGTGACCTCTTCATTGCTGTCAAAGTTCCTTATTCGTCCCAACGTTGTCATGGTTTTACATTGTCGAATGTCTTCCTGCCTTTTGCAGTCAAGACCCTATATTCTGCCCTTGTCAACATTTTCCCTTACAATTCTCTACTAAGGATTTCATGAAAAACTTCAGAGTGTGGTGAGACTGCGGAACTCACTACCATAGTGAATAGTTGGGGTGGAAGACACTACAACTAAGGGTAAGCAACCCAATACAAATGAATGTCACTGTCACCAGATTCACAACACAGTGAAATTAAAACATGCAATGTCCCTCAATTTCTCTACTGTTCTGAACCAGACTTGATGAAGAACAGATCTTGCACATCAACGTTATAATTTAAACAAAAACCAACAATTATAAATATCGCAAATTTTCTTGGGCAAAGTTAAAGAAGATAATCTAATTAATAGCAATTATATAAACCCTTTGATCAAGTTCCCCATCATCTCAGAGACTGAAACTTAAGCGGCAAATTAAGAAAGAATTATTTTTAAACTTACCAATTCAAGCAAACAGTTTCCAACAATGGATTGCCAAGCCTTTGTGCAATCCTTGGACTCTGACTGTTTCACAGACACCTAACTGTAAATCTAATTTAAAAGTCACTGCTGAATGTGAATAGACACCCCAAAATATTCAGCTATTTCTTTCAGGCTGGGACTCATTCCCAGAAAGAGCCAACAATTCTTCAACTGGACAGTAGAATCTAGAGAGAACAGCTCCTGGGCTCAACAAGCAGCAACGCCCGATGGAAGCAGTTGCCGGTGGGGCAGGGCGGGGAAAGGGCATAAAAGAAAAAAGCTCACTGACTCTCCCATTTCACACACACTGTCAGAATACACAGGGGCTCAGTACTGGGAATGACCCACAGCAGTTTCATCAAGAGAACCACACTTGATGAACAGATCTTGCACACCAGAATTATAATTTAAACAAAAACAAACAATTACGAATACCGCAAATTTACTCGGGCAAACTTGAACAAGATAATCGAGTTAATAACAATGATTTAATCCCTTTGATCAAGTCCTCCACCATCTCATAGACAGAAACTTAAGGGGTAAATTAAGGGAGAGAATTTTTAAAATTATCAATTCAAGCAAACAGTTTCCAACAATGGATTGCCAAGCCGTTGGACAATCCTTCGATGAAGAGTTGTTCACAGACACATAACCGTAAATTTAATTTCTAAGTCACTGCTGAATGGGAATGGACACCCTGAAGTATTCAGCTATATCTCACAGACTGGGGCTCGTTCCCAGACAGAGTCAAGAATTATTTAACTGGACAAGAAAAAAACTAAAGAGAACAGCTCCTGGTCTCAAACAGCAGCAGCGCCCGCTGGAAGCAAAGTTGCAAGGGTAGGGGAGCACGACGGCATAAAACAAAAAATCCGACCGGCTCTCCCATTATAAGCACTGTCAGAATGTGCAGGGGTTCAGTCCTCGCAGTGACCCACAGCAGTTTCACCAGCAGAATCAGATTGTTGGGAGCACTGGTGTGCCCGCTGGTGCTTCTGCAAGGTGCAGAATGATGAGAACCTCCGGTTCCACTCGGGGCAGGTGAACGGCCTCTCCCCGGTATGGCCCCACCTGTGCCTCAGCAGGTGGGAGGAATTGCTGAAGGCCTTCCCGCACTCTGGGCAGGGGAAGGGCCTCTCCCCCGTATGGACCCGAAGGTGGGATGCCTGGGTAAAGCCCTTCCCGCACTTGAGGCAGGAGAACGGGCTCTCCCCGGTGTGGACCTGCTGGTGCCTCAGCAGGGCAGAGGTATCATTGAAGGCCTTCCCGTACTTGGAGCAGCTGAAGGGCTTCTCTAATATGTGGACCCGGCGGTGGGTCAGTCGGACGGAGGAATAATTGAAGTCCTTCCCGCATTCGGGGCAGGAGAATGGCCTCTCGCCTGTGTGGACCCCCTGGTGCCTCTGCAGTACACGTCTTCCCGCACTCAGAGCAGGAAGACAGTCTCACCCCAGTGTGACTGCGCCCATGAGTCTCCAAGTCAGATGGGAAGCGGAAGCCTTTCCCACAGTCGCCACATTTTCATGGTTTCTCCACGGGACGGGATTCCTTGGGTTTCTCCATGACTGAAGCTTCAGCTGCACACAAACGCGTGTACAGCACCTCCCTGCCGTGAATTCCTCTTCCCAGTCTGTATAACTTTTACTGGCTCCACAATCAGAGTGCTGCAACAGTAGGGTCTCTCTTCCAGTCTCACTGATGCTGAAAACGTACTGAAAGAGGAACCAAAATGCTTGGTTCCTTCTCACAGAATCATAGTCGAAAATTGTTATCGTCCCGATGGATTCAGTGACTGCCAGACATTGACGTGAAATTGAGGATTGCAAATGTTGGAGAGTCAGAGTCAAAGCACAGCCGATCAGGCAGCATCTGAGGAGCAGCAGAGTCAATGTTTCAGGCAAAGCTCTTCATCTATTAATATTGAAACGTCTATCTTCAGATCTTCAAATAATCTGTAAAAAGAGATTACAAACGTCATTACTGTCAGTCCAGGTTAGAAATTCCAAACAAGCAATTCTACTTTCTGCAGAACATTCTTTTCTTTTCCCACAAAATTGAAAGCACCATCCCACCCCGGCTCACCCCTGTATTCTCACTCCGCTCAAACTAATTCTCCCGACTGTACTGATTCAGGATCTTACTGAGACCGAAAAGTGAAAACATCAAGATAGACACCTCTGAATTTTGGATACCTAAACCTGAAAGTTAGTATCTTTCACGACATCTAGGAGTGAGTAAGTCTGATTTTGGGAAGCAAATAAAAGTTTCAATTCAGGATGAACCTTCAATGCAACCTCTTGAGAAACAACCAGACACGAAATGGTTAACATCTGGGGAGGTGGAAGTGGGGAGATGGAGGAAATGAGATATCAAGGCATTGTCACCGACACCAGACAGAAACTGAACATACAGACATGGCAAACATTACAGGCAAGCCAGAGTCATAGAGTTACACAGCACAGGAACAGGTCCTTCAGTCCAACTCATCCATGCCGACCAGATAGCCTAAATTAATCTCGTTTCATTTACCAGCAATTGGCCCATAACCCCCTGAACTCTTCCTATTCATATATCCATCCAGATGCCTTTGAAATGTTATAATTGGACCTACATCCACCACTTCCTCCGGCAGATCATTCCTTACACTTGCCTCCCTCACCCCAAGCATATTATCCTCCTGTTCTGGACTTCTCCCATCCCAGGGAAATGACCTTGTCCATTTATCCTATCCATGCCTCTCATGATTCTATAAACGTCTGTAAGATCACCCCTCAGCCTCTGGTATACCGGGGAAAACAGCTGAAGCAATGCGTTTACTTTTAGCTTCACACTCACTGAACTTTACTCCCGTGTAAAACATTGTTTCCCTCCCCCACACTGTCCATGGGAAAAACCATGAGTGCTGAGACTCTGGAGTTGGGGGAATGCCACGTAGAATTCCTGCAATGTGGAAACACGCCATTCAGGCCAACAAGTCCACACCGACCATCCAAAGTGTAACCTATGTGGACACTTTCCCTTATCCCATTCCACTACACTTCCTGCACACTATGGGCCCATTTAGTATGACCACTTCTCCCGAAACTGCACATCATTAGATTTTGGGAGGAAACCAGAGCACCCGGAGGAAACCCAGCAGACACGGCAGGGAGAATGTGCAAACTCCACACAGACAGTCGCCCCAAGGCTGGAATCGAAAGCGGATCCCTGGCACTGTAAGGCAGCAGTGCGAACCACTGATCCATCGTGCTGCCCATGTGTGCGGATAGAAGTGGGGGCTGGCAACTTTGTTAATTGTACCACACAGTGGATTGTTGAGTAAGGTTAAATCTCACGGGATCCAGGGAGAGCTAACCAACTGGGTACAAAATTTAGAAGCGCGTTGTTGGAGATGCTGGAATCCTTCCTGAAAACAACAAATGCTGGAGATCACAGTGGGTCAGGCAGCGCTGTGCTCCTCTATGGCTGGATAGTGTGGGCGTGGAGATGATGTTTCCACTAGGAGAAGGGTTGAGGATGCCAAGTCATTGAGGGCATTTAAGACAGAGATAGGTTCTTGATTAGTAAAGGGTCAAGGGTTATGAGGAGAGGGCAGCAGAATGGGATAGAGAAACATATCAGCCATGATCGACTGGTGGAGCAGACTCGATGGGCCAAATGGCTTCATCCTGCTCCTGTATATTATGGTCTTAAAGCTGGGCAGATGACTTAAGGGGTTCTCACAAACTATTTCAGAATCCCGCAGAGGAGTTGTTGGACTCGAAACTTTAACTCTGCTTTCTCTCCACAGACGCTTCCAGTCCTGCTGAGTTTTTCCCGTGTTCTCAGTTTTTGTTTCAGATTTCCAGCATCCACAGTTCTTTGTCTTATTTATCAAATTCATTTCTTGCCCTTCCCAAGTGTCTGGAACTTCATCTCCCTGATCTACAAACTGTTCACTTACCCTAGAAATGACCACTACCTCCTCATCAAAGTAGACCCCTTTGTTGCAAAATGATTGTTCAATTCTGTGACCAAAATTATTGCATTCGTAATTACTTACACCAGGGACTCTCAATATCTCAGGCCAGAACACAGCTAGATTGTTTCAGACAGTACATTTATGTGATTTGATGCAATTCCCTATTCCCGACTTTACCTGCGTGTTGCAGGGAATGGAGGGTTTGAATTAAGAAGAAGCTGGGACATTTTTCCAATGAAGCCGAGGAAGTTGACAGATAACTTTAGAGATTTTTAAAATCAGGAGGGGTATAGATAATGTGTCATTTCCAGGAGGCTCAGAATATTTTATTGCTCCAGAAGGTGTAAAAGGGGGTCAAAGCTTCAGCAGAAATCGAGCAGTGCTGAGAACAGACAACATTTAACTCTGTGGGAAGAGGGAGATCAGAGGACAGAGAAATCAGGACCTGAAATCCGAGCTGACACCAGACTACCATGCTATCAGTGCTTTGATTAGCAATTCGAGAACATACTCAGCATGGACTAGTTGGATGAAGGGTCTGTTCAGTGCTGTCTGACTCTGTGACTGACCTGTACTGGTCTTAAAACCATTTTCTTACCTCCCCCCATAACCATCCACTTCTTTGTTGTTCAAAACTCAGATGAACTTCGCCTTGAATATGTTCAATGACCCCACTTCTGAACTCAATTCCTCTTCGTAATATACCACTTGCCTTGCTCATTGCCTGCTGCATCTGCCCGACAACTAGCATTGACTGGTGTGGAGGGACTCTGAGACCCCTTAGTACATCCATACATCATTCCTGATGAAGGGCTTGTTCCCTGTCCTGCTCCTCAGATGCTCCCTGACCTGTTGTGCTTTTCCAGGGCCACATTTTTCGACTTTCACCTCTAGTCCTCACTTTCTCCACATTCCAATGTATCACCATTTAAACAATGCACTGCTTTTTTTTAAACAGCAAAGGCTATAACTTCACATTGCGGCACTGCACTTGCCATGTGTTTGTCAATTGAGACACAGACCTGGACCAACTTCGGGAAGAGGCAAAAGACTGAGTTCTGAACAAAAACCGTAGCACACTCAAAACGCCGGCTCTGTTTCCCTTTCCACAGATGCTGCTCGACCCGTTGGCTTTCTGCAGTATTCGCTGTGTTTGTTCGACACAAATGCTGCTTTCCAATAAAGAACTTCAATCCCTGTCCTCTGGTAACTGACCCTAGTCAGTGGAAATAGGTTCTTCTGATCATTACTGGATTAGTGGTGCTGGAAGAGCACAGCAGTTCAGGCAGCATCCAACGAGCAGCGAAGTCGACGTTTCCGGCAAAAGCCCTTCATCAGGAATAAAGGCAGTGAGCCTAAAGCATGGAGAGATAAGCTAGAGGAGGGTGGGGGTGGGGAGAGAGTAGCATAGAGTACAATGGGTGAGTGGGGGAGGAGAGGAAGGTGATAGGTCAAGGAGCAGAGGGTGGAGTGGATAGGTGGAAAAGGAGATAGGCAGATCGGACAAGTCCGGACAAGTCAAGGAGACAGTGTTGAAGCAAATGTGGCTGTGGTAGCGAGTTTGTTTCACGACATGGTAGAATAGCTTCAGTGCAGAGGAAATGACCTGGGAGTTGCAGTGGGAGAGGGACTCCCTGTGATTCTTGTAGAGAGAGGAGGAAAACTTCTTCAAGGCAGGCATCCTTGCAAGAGCTTGTCGAGAGAGGAGGAAAACTTCACACCACGTCTTCTCCCATCATTGCCAACAGCCCCTGGAAATCTCCAGTTAACCTTCTTTGCTCCAAAGAGGACATTCCCAAACTTGGGAATGTCTCCACAAAATGGAAATTGCTCATCCCTGGACATGATGCAAATGTTACAATGGGGAAGAGGTTTTGGCAAAATATTCAGGAAGTAAAACACAAATCCCAGTCTCCAGCTTTGTGAATCTTTAGAAACACTTTGGGAAGTGTAATTAGAGGAGAATGAAGGATGAACTGACGGACTGAGCAGAGATAGCCCAGACACCGTCCCCTTGTTTAAGAGGTTGATTGACTCTGATATTCTCGGGACATGAACTGACCCGAGACATTGAAAGAATTCTATGCACATCAGGAATTCAAACCCATTCTCGGTTTGCGGCCAATGAGAAAATTCGGGAAGAGGCAAAACACTGAAAGGCTCGGAGGGCGATGGCCCCGGTGTAGGAGAGCTCGTTCCTCGTGACATGGATGTGCCTGCAGATGGTGGGATCAGGCTGTCCCCATGTCTCCAGAATGAATGTCCAAGGCTTTATTATGGAAAAGTAAAACTGATAGAAGACAATGGTAATTTTGGGCGGGGCAGGTTGAATTATGAATTGATTAGTAGGTTCCTCAAAGACACTGTGCAGGCGGTGCTGGGGCCTGTCTCTGTGGCGCAATTGGTCAGCGCGTTCGGCTGTTAACTGAAAGGTTGGTGGTTCGAGACTACCCAGGGACGGAGTGCTTCTTGTTCTCGTTCCTACCGCTTTCTTCGCTGCGAAAGTACACGTTTTTCATGGTTTCAGGAAAATGTTTCCCAAACGGAAATCTTTTCCACTGAGGCAGTACAAAGGGGTTTCTGAATTGATTTAATTTCTACCGTAAAGGACTGCGGATGCTGAGAATCCGAGACAGAAAGAGAAACTGCTGGTAAAACTCAGCAGGTTTGGCTGTACCTGGATGAGGAAAAAAACGAGTTCTGAAATGTTGTCTCTGATTCTCTTTCCACAGATGCTGCCTGACCTGCTGAGTTGCTCCTGCAATTTCTGTTTTTGTTTTTAACTGAACGTCCGTTTCATCTTTCGGGATGAAACACCCAGACTCGCCATTTGCAGATATTTAACCCTTTCGAAACCTGTGAAGTGATTGGATTCAAACAAACTCAGCAATGATTTACTCTTTCGCAGCTCCACAGGCAGAGAGACCTGGGAAATGAAGCTGTCAGTGTGGTTCTGTATTGATGGGCCGTGTGGTGAATGCAATGGACATGAAATCCATTGCGGTTCCCCCACGCAGGGGTGAACCCTGCCGACTACAGTTGAGAAACGACGTCAAAAGAAAATGGAGATAGCTCCACGGTTTTTTTAAAATGCAAATCAGTGGAGGGGTTGAAATATTTCAATCAAATTGGGACTGGTCGGGAATCTGTAGCCCACTGCCTGTCGGGGTGGAACAAGCAGATACCCAAAGAGCTGCTTTTGAGGCGATGAGCCAAGAGTTTGGAAATAAGACTAGAACAGTGAGGGGCTTGAAGTCGTGATCGAAGTTAAGCAGGCACCTGAGGACAAAGGTGTTTTATTTGCCAGTGAAAGATACTGCTTCACAAAGTTGGGACTATGGAAGGGAAGCAGTGACGGTGATTATCTTTGGCTGTTCCTCTTGTGAATGTTCCCATTGCTGTGCATGTCCGTGTTAACGTCAGAACTCTGCAGCATGGCGGTGTCAGGTACGCACAGTGCCGGGGCGCAATGGATGACGCATCTGACTCCACCTACCTTTTTGAAATGCAGCTCCCAGCTTCACACACCACAAATAATCTTTCTCATTGTCCTGAAGCCGGCATACGGTTTGAATTCCTGATCTGCAGGAACGAGCCTCTTTTCACTGTCTCGCGTCAGGAAATTCCCTGAGAACATCTGAGACAAGTCACAGCGCAGTCATATGAGGGGAAGCTGAAATAGCCCTACACGTTGCTCACGGGCACATTTCACTTTCCCCAACTCACCGCCCCAACCATTGCGGCTCTTGGGAGTGGAAAGGGAACAAACACCAAAACCCAGTCTCAGCTTTGTAAGTCTTCAGGAAATAAGAAAACTGTACATCCCTTCGGATCTTCCATCCTGGGCAGAGAGCGTTGATTTTAAATGGCTGTCCAGTCAGTGCCGATTCGTTTTGGCTGAAAAGAAATCTTCCTTATCTCACCCCAGCATTTCTTGCCACAGAAAACTGTGAGGCAGAGTTCATGTATATGTTTCCTTGTATGGTATTTTGTAAATAACATTCGTTTGCTGGTTGTTTGTCTCGGGTATTTCAGGTTCATTAGCCGCTGTTTAAGTGTGTTGGTAGGTTTGTGGGCTACCATGATGCTGAGAGGGTTGAGTTGTCTGGACATCATTTCCCAGATGTCGTTAATGTAAAGTAATGTGCTAGGGTTTCTGTAGACGTTGTGTCTGCTTGTGTCAGTTTGTTGATGTGAAATCGTCACATTGCGTTTATTGGGTAGGCAAAAGTGAGGACTGCAGATGCTGGAAACCAGAGTTTAGATCAGAGTGGTGAGGGAAAAGCACAGCAGGTCAGACAGCTTCCGAGGAGCAGGGAAATCGACGTTTCGGGCAGAAGCCGTTCATCAGGAATAGAGGCAGGACGCTTGCAGGGTGGAGAGATAAATTGGGGAGTGCTGGGCCGAAAGTAGCAAAGAGTACAATAGGTGAATGGGGGTGGGGATGGAGGTGACAGGTCAGAGAGGAGGGTGGAGCGGATAGGTGGGAAGGGAGATTGGCAGGTAAGACAGGTCCTGAGGACAGCGTTCAGCTGGAAGGTTGGAACTGAGGTAAGGTGGGGGGAGGGGAAATAAGGAAATTGGTGCAGTCCATAGTGATGTCCTGGGGTTGAATGTATCCGAAGCAGAAGTTGGGCGTTCTTCCTCCAGGCATCGGGTGGGGAGCGAGCGGCGATGGAGGATGCCCAGGTCCTGCATGTCCCTGGCAGAGTGGGAGGGGAGGTTGAAATGTTGGGCCACAGGACAATGGGGTTGACTGTTGCGGGTGTCCTGGAGATGTTCCCTCAAGCGCTGTGACTTGACTCTGCGAGGAGGCTCCAGTCTCCCCAATGTAGAGGAGACCACATCGGGAGCAATGGATACAAGGAATGACATTGGTGTTAGCCTTCTAGCTTCCGTGACCCAGGTTCGATTTCCGGGCAGGAAACCAATTTTCAGTAGAGCTGTCACGCTCCGTCCATATCTCCCTGGTGCTCTAGTGGTTAGGATTCAGCGCTTTCACAGCTGCGGCCCGGGTTTAATTGCCAGTCAGGGAAGCAATTTTCAGTGTGCTTTTTGGCTACCCATTCTCCTTAAATGCGCTGTACAGTTACTTATTGGTCTTCGTAGTTACTGGCTGCTGCAGTGTGTCGTGGCTCGTTGAAATAGCGTCCTCGTTCAGATTTGTTTGTACGTGTAGGGATGATTACTTCTGTAGCTAAGTACTTGGTTCGGGTTTGTTGTTTTCCTGCAGAGGCTGTTTTGAATTTACCATTGACTGTTCGCTCTACTGTGACATCCAGAAATGGCAATTTGTTGTTGTTCTCCTCTTTTGTGAATTTTATGCCAGTAAGGAGATTGTTGATGGTGTTGTAGGTTTCCTCCAATTTGTTTCATTTTTTGATGACAGAAGTGTTTCATGGGTATTTCGTTGATTTGTTTGTCGGGCTTGTTACTGAATATGAAGTGGGTGGTGACAGTGTTATCTTTGCTGATGAAGTTGGTGCTGTGTTTGTGTCTTTGGTTCTTCGAGTAGTGTCTTCAGTTTTCTTTGGCCATGTTGATGTTAATGGACGTGAACAGGGCTGTTATGTCAAAGGACAGCATTATTCCATCCTCTTCGATCTTAGTGTCTTTGGTGTTCAGGAATTCTTAGATGGAGTAAATGGAGTGGCATGAATCTTCGACTTGGTGTTTTAGTCCTCAGTGGAGGCCTTTGACTAGTCTGTATATTGGTGTTCCAAGTAGTGAGACTATGGCCTGAGGGGGGCTTCTGGTTTGAAAAGGAGGAGAACAACAATAAACTGCCATTCTTAGATGTAACAGTAGAGCGAACAGTCAATGGGGAACTTCAAACTAGCATCTACAGAAAAAACAACACACACAAACCAAGTACTTAACCACAGAAGCAATCATCCCATCACCCACAAACGAAGCTGCATCAGGACATTATTTCAACGAGCCACTACACACTGCAGCACAGAGAAACTAGGAAGAGCACAAGAGGAATTCGTATATAGTGTATTTAAGGAGAACGCGTCCCCAATAAACCCATTCTGCCGATTTCTCGGTGATGCTTCCAAGCTCACTCTCAAAAATTTGGTTTGTCTCTACATTCTTTTCTGTTTATTTTTTGTGTGTTTTGAAAACTTTCTCAATCCTCTGACTGAGTATTGGAGTTGGGAAGTTATGTTGTGGCTGTACAGGACATTGGTTAGACCACTTTTGGAATATTGTGTGCAATTCTGGTCTCCCTCATCTCAGAAGGATATTGCGAAATTTGAAAGGGGTCTGAAGCACAAATGAGCCCACAGAGGGGAAGAGGCCCTTCTGTTCCCCTGAGTGTGGGAATGCCTTCAGTGATTCCTCTGTCCTGCTGACGCACCAGTTGGTCCACACTGGGGAAGGCTGTTCTCTGGCCCCAAGTGCGAGATGGCCTTCAGCAGTTCTTCCCACCTGCTGAGACACAAGTTGGTCCACACTGAGAGGCCGTTCTTCTGCCCCAACTGCAGGAGGGGCATTGCTCTTCCCTCCGACCTGCAGGCCCATTGGTGTGTCCGCATGGGGGAGAGGTCGTTCGGTTGCCCTATGTGCAGGAAGGCCTTCAGCAATTCCTCTTCCCTGCTGAAACACCAATGTGCCCATACCGGGGAGATGCCCTCCAGCTGGCCCGAGTGTGGGAAGAGGTTCATCTTTTCCTACAATTTGCGGAAGCACCAGTGGGGGCACCAGCTCTCCCAGCAATCAGATCCTACCAGTGATGATGCCTTCAGTCACCTCCCAGGACTGAACCTCCTGCCAGTGGGTGCAGGTGGAGAGTAGGTGGGCTGTTTTTGTTTTCTGCTGGACTGCAATTGCCTCCCCTACACCCCACAACCACAACCCCATGGTGGCTCAGGGTTAGCACTGCTTCCTCATGGCACCAGGAACCCAGGAATAATTCCACACTTGGGGCTCTGTGTGCAATTTATGGAGGGTAGGAAAATGGATCTGAGTGGATTAGTCTTCGGAAGATCAGTGCAGATGTGTTCGGCTGAAGGACCTGTTTCCACATTGTGGGAGTTCTATGATTCTATGAGCATTGCCTTCAGTGGACATTGCTGCTCATTGAGCTCGAGACTGCACATTGCCAATGAAATGATCCAGAGAACCCTAAGACAGCGAGACCATCGGAGCAGAAGTTAGTCCATTTGACCTACTCTGCCATTCATTAGTAACAAAATTATTGGATGAGATTAGCTACAGTGCGGAAACAGGCCATTTGTCCCAACAAGTCCACACCAACCCCCTGAAGAGTAACCCATCCAGACCCATTTCCCTCTGACTAATATACCTAACTCTATGGGCAATTAAGCATGGCCAATCCACATGACCTGCACATCTTTGGTTTATGGAAGGAAAAAGGACCACCCAGAGAAAACTCACTCAGACATTGGGAGAAAGTGCAAATTCCTTACAGACAGCCACCCAAGGCTGGAATCAAACCTGGGTCCCAGGCGCTGTGAGGCTGCAGTGGTAATCACTGAGCCACTACATATTGCAACCCGAAGTCGGCAAGCAGGAGGTTGGGAGAATACAGCAAGCCAGGCAGCACCAGGATGTGGAGTAGTCAGCGTTTTGGGTATTAACCCTTCTTCATGATTGAAACGTTGACTTCTCAATGAGAAACAATTTACAGGAATGTTGCTGGGGGTTGGAGGGTTTGAGCTACAGGGAGAGGCTGAATAGCGTGGGGCTGTTTTCACTGGAGCATCGGAGGCAGAGAAGGGACCTAATAGCGGTTATAAAATCATGAGGGGCATGGACAGTGTAATAGACAATGTCCTTTCCTTGGGGTGGGGGAGTCCAGAACTGGAGGGCATAAGTTTAGGGTAAGAGGCGAAATATATTAAAGGGACAACTTCTTCAATCAGAGTGTGGTACATATATGAAATGAGCTGCCAGAGTATATCAGTCAGGTGCTGTCAAATGGGAGTAGATAAATCTGTCAAATGGGAGTAGATTAATATAGGATATCAGGTCAGCATGGACAAGTTGGACCGAAGGGTCTGTTTCCATGCTGTACGTGTCTCTGACTACTGGTCCTGATCTAAGTTTAAAATAGAGTCCAAGTAACTTTGAATACTTCAATCTTGTTGAGCTCACCTCCTGAAAAGTTTCAGATGAATTCCTCTGAGAGATACTGTTTAAACATGCTGAGTTGGACAAAGTATCCCATCAAGTTCAACACAAACCCAGAGTTGGAGAAGTCAGAAGTCAGAACACCAAGGGGACCTAAACTGATCATAATATTCCAGGTGCAGTCTCATCAACGTCCTGTATAACTACAACATAACTTGCCAACATCTTTACTCAATTCCCTAATTGATGAAGGCCAGTGTGCTGAAACCTTTCTTCACTGCCTTGTGTACCGATGTAATCAGAGACATAGGACCTACTTTAAACTGATCCACGATCCAGCTGCTGGGAGCACAGAAGTAGAGTAGTGCTGCATGAGTGTGCTGGGTAGGTAACCCAGAGGTCGATGGGTACATACCATGTCATGCTATTGCTCAATGTCTCTGTAAGCTGCTTATCATATACAAAGGTTCTCTGTTCTGTATCTTACCTTTGCATCTGCTTCCCAAAGCTTCTTCAGTGGAGGAGTGGCAGCTGGAGCCCAGGAGTTCAACAACCCCCCAGCGCTGGAGGAAGGTCCAAGCTCCAATAAGCGGGGGGGGGGGTAAGGCTGGAGGTTGGATTTGCTCAAGGCTTGTATCTATTAACTTATTTAAATGGTACCTACTGTATGGGGCCATGGCTTAATTACTTTTTTCGGACCCTCCAACCACATGGTATCAATGCAGATTTCATCAGTTTCCTTATTTCCTCTCCCCCACCTTGTCCCAGATCCAACCTTCCAATTCGACACCAACCTCTTGACCTGTCATACCTGTCCACCTTGCTTCTCACCTATTTACTCCACCCTCATCTCTGACCTATCACCATCAATCCCTACCTCCATCTACCTATTGCACTCCCAGTTGCCTTCCCTCCAGCCCCACTTCCTTCCCATTTATCTCTTAGCCCCCTTGGGCCACCCTTTATTCCTGATGAAGAGCTTATGCTCTAAACCAAGACTGTAATGAAGCAACATCCTCAACAAATAGGAAATAGCTCCCAAGTCAGATTTCATTCCCTCTTCTGTTTCCCAGTTCTTTCAGAAATAAGGAATGTCTTTTTCTTCCACGAGAAAGTGGTCTTCCCCTTTGTGCTGTCTGAAGTGTTATGCCACACCATTACTTCAGCCACCTTTTAAGAATCCTTTCAACCTGTTTTTCTAACAATTGTGGAGGTGACCAAAAGCAAACATTTCACTCCTCCTCAATGCCCCATTTTTCCTCCTAAGGGCCATTTTGTCCTGTTGTCTATGTTACAAACAGCCAAGTGCACTTGGTTTCTGAATTGAAATTTGGTCATTGAAGTGAATAGGATTAATATTTATCGATGGCTTGAACTAACTATAATTATCCACCAATACGATATCTTTTGTTCCACCAAAACTGGAAACAATGATCTGTCTTTATATTGCAGTCGGATGTAGAAAATCGCAGCGATCTTCACGTTATTATAGTTTACTGAGGCCATAACAGCATTGCGCGGCAGTTTGATGTGACTAAAACCTGGATGGCAATCTCTAGATTATGTTGTAAAAATATCGGTATAATGTTATTCACACTGCGCTGTCACCAACTGAACGAAGCGGCTGTGTGTTTAAATCCCGTGATGAACAGTCTGTGTTTTACTTCTCACATTGCGGGGAGCTGAGCATTTACCCAAACAATGGACACACCACCGCCCCGACACAGTGTTTACAAATCAAACTGATCGAAAGTTTCCACACGACCAATATACGGAAAGAACGTACTCCTTCCTTGATTTGAAATGTAAGAAGTTGACTGCAGTGAGCCTGACGTGATTTGAACACGCAACTTTCTGATCTGGAGTCAGACGCGCTACCATTGCGCCACAAGCTCACGGACGGTTGGTACCCTCTATTCATGCTTAAGGGAAGTGATCGCACTACAATGATTTTACGTTCATGTCTGTTGTGTTTCTCCCCCTTCTCTTCCAAGGGTTGGGCTTGTCTTTCGATTTGCAGAAGTTGAGATGCTCTGGATGCTGTGATCCACGGCAAACACAGGCTGGAGGACCTTCAGCTCAGAAAGATGCAGCTGGAAGCCGGGCTGCAGACACGTTGGGGGGAAAAGGGGAAAGTTAACTGGACACTTTATTCTGGGAGATGGTCATTCCTCTACAGACAAAGCCTTCTGACTGGGTCAATGGACAAGGTCAAGAGGGTGTCAGCACAGGTCAGACAGATAAAGGGGATCTGAGAGAGGTCTGCACGAGTGAGGAGCTAACTGGCTGCGTGGTGGGAGTAAGAACAATGTTGGGGAGGGGCAGTGGTGGTCAGGGAGAGAATAGTGGCAGGGATTGTCACCATTCTCTGCAGTTGGCAGCAGAAGACCAGATTGCATCAGTGTCTGCCTGGCGCCAGGATTTGGGAACCGGTGTGCTCAGGGCTGGAGAAATGGAAAAGGGAAGTTGCAGCAGGCGTGGTGTAACAATGTCAGGAGGAGAGAGCCTCTGCTGAAGG
Organism: Chiloscyllium punctatum; assembly: GCF_047496795.1. Classification (NCBI taxonomy): domain Eukaryota; kingdom Metazoa; phylum Chordata; class Chondrichthyes; order Orectolobiformes; family Hemiscylliidae; genus Chiloscyllium; species Chiloscyllium punctatum. Next base: position 59,715,835 of record NC_092774.1, on the reverse strand, counting down.
CTCATGAGAATTCAGAAGCTACAAAGACAAGACAGAACTCCAAAGCTCTGGGTGGCATGGTAGCTCAGTGATTAGCACCACTGCCTCACAGTACCACGGACTTGGGTTCAATTCCGCTCTCATACAGCTCTCTGTGTGGATTTTGGCATGTTCTCACCTTTGTGTCTGCGTGGGTGAACTCTGGGTGCTCCAGTTTCCTCCGATAGTCTAACCATCTGAAGTTTAGGGTGGATTGGCCATGCTGAAGTGTCCAGGGATCTGCAACCTAGGGTGGGTTAACTATGGGGAAAGTGGGTGGTTGGAAGGTCAGTCTGAAATTTATGGGCCGAATGGCCCGTAGGCATTATATGAATCTACCGTCTTAGCCATGTGTCTATTGAGAAACGATTGCCCCCAAGTCTGCTGTTAATGGAGTGGGTTCCAGTTCATGGGTAAGGTGGGATTTGTGCTGTCACTTCCCCATCCCACTGTCCCCATGCATTCTCTCTCACCTCACAGTCTGCACTCACCAAATATCTCTGCCCAGCCATTCTCTCTCTCTCCCCCTCATTTTCTGTCCCCAAGTCTTTCTCCTCCCCTCCACTCTCTGTCCCCTGTCCATTTTCTCTCTCTCTCCCCCTACCCTTTGCTCCCCTATCCATTCTCTCTCCCTCTCTTCTACCCCAGCCTCTGTGCCCCTGTCCATTCCCCACCCCACCCCCCATCCTTTCTCGTATCTCGAGCCCTCTTTGATTGCTGTATCAAGCCCTTCTCGGGAAAGAGAGAGAATGGATGGTGATGAATCAACCTGGAAGACAGGGGTGCACAAGAAATGGCTGATTTTAAAATTGAGAACAGCTGAAATGATATATTCAGAAACATTGTTAATGTCTAAAAGCATAAAGCTGCAGACATGTTGCTGAAACTTGCATTGAATTAGGCGGGTAAAGTCATACAGCACAGAAACAGACTCTGCAGTCCAGCTCACCCATGCTGACTGGATACCCTAAATTAATCTCGTGACCCATTTGCCAGTATTTGACCCATATCTCTCTCAACCCTTCCAATACATATACCCAACCAGATGCCTTTTAAATGTTATAATGGTACCAGCTTCCATCACTTCCTCTGGCAGCCTATTCCACACACGCACCACCCTCTGTATGAAAAAAAAATACAAATCTATGCCTTCCTCACTCCCTAGTTTTATCTGTACTGATAACTTCGGGGATCATAAGACCATAAGACATAGGAGTGGAAGTAAGGCCATTCGGCCCATCGAGTCCACTCCGCCATTCAATCATGGCTGATGCGCATTTCAGCTCCACTTACCAGCGTTCTCCCCATAGCCCTTAATTCCTCTAGACAACAAGAATCTATCAATCTCGGCCTTGAAGACATTTAGCGTCCCAGCTTCCACTGCACTCCGTGGCAATGAATTCCACAGGCCCACCACTCTCTGGCTGAAGAAATGTCTCCGCATTTCTGTTCTGAAATGACCCCCTCTAATTCTAAGGCTGTGTCCACGGGTCCTAGTCTCCTCGCCTAACGGAAACAATTTCCTAGCATCCACCTTTTCTAAGCCATGTATTATTTTGTACGTCTCTATTAAGTCTCCCCTTAATCTTCTAAACTCCAACCAATACAATCCCAGTATCCTCAGCCGTTCCTCATATGCTAGACCTGTCATTCCAGGGATCATCCGTGTGAATCTCCGCTGGACACGTTCCAGTGCCAGTATGTCCTTCCTGAGGTGTGGGGACCAAAACTGGACACAGTACTCCAAATGGGGCCTAACCAGAGCTTTATAAAGTCTTAGTAGTACATCTCTGCTTTTATATTCCAACCCTCTTGAGATAAGAGACAACATTGCATTCGCTTTCTTAATCACAGACTCAACCTGCATGTTTACCTTTAGAGAATCCTCGACTAGCATTTCCAGATCCCTTTGTGCTTTGGCTTTATTAATTTTCTTACCATTTAGAAAGTAACCCATGCTTTTATTCTTTTTGCCAAAGTGCAAGACCTCGCACTTGCTCACGTTAAATTCCATCAGCCATTTCCTGGACCACTCTCCCAACCTGTCTAGATCCTTCTGTAGCCTCCCCACTTCCTCAGTACTACCTGCCTGTCCACCTAACTTCGTATCATCGGCAAACTTTGCTAGAATGCCCCTGGTTCCCTCATCCAAATCATTAATATATAATGCAAACAGCTGTGGCCCCAGCAACGAACCCTGCGGGACACCGCTCGTCACCGGCTGCCATTCTGAAAAAGAACCTTTTATCCCAACTCTCTGCCTTCTGTTAGACAGCCAATCCTCAATCCATCCCAGCAGCTCACCTCGAACATCATGGGCCCTCACCTTGCTCAGCAGCCTCCCGTGTGGCACCTTATCAAAGGCCTTTTGAAAGTCTAGATAGACCACATCCACTGGGTTTCCCTGGTCTAACCTACTTGTCACCTCTTCAAAAAATTCCAACAGGTTTGTCAGGCATGACCTCCCTTTACTAAATCCATGTTGACTTGTTCTAATCCGACCCTGCTCTTCCAAGAATTTAGAAACCTCATCCTTATTGATGGATTCTAGAATTTTACCAACAACCGAGGTTAAGCTGATTGGCCTATAATTTTCCATCTTTTGCCTTGATCCTTTCTTGAACAAGGGGGTGACAACAGCCATCTTCCAATCATCCGGGAGCTTTCCTGACTCCAGTGACTCTTGAAAGATCTCAAACAATGCCTCTGCTATTTCCTCAGCCACCTCTCTCAGAACTCTAGGGTGTATCCCATCAGGGCCAGGAGATTTATCAATTTTAAGACTTTTAAACTTTTCTAGTACTATCTCTTTCGTAATGGCAACCATACTAAACTCAGCCCCGTGACACCCTTTAATTTTTGGGATATTACTCATGTCTTCCACTGTGAAAACTGACGCAAAGTTCTTGTTAAGTTCTCCTGCTATTTCCTTATCTCCCATCACTAGGCTTCCTGCATCAGGTTGAAGTGGCCCAATGTCTACTTTTGCCTGTCGTTTGTTTCTTTTGTACTGAAAGAAACTTTTACTATTATTTCTAATATTACTGGCTAGCCTACCTTCATATTTGATCCTCTCATTTCTTATTACACTCTTTGTTATCCTCTGTTTGCTTTTGTATCCTTCCCAATCTTCTGATTTCCCACTGTTCTTAGCCACTTTATAGGATCTCTCTTTTTCTTTAATACATTTCCTGACTTCCTTTGTCAGCCAAGGTTGTCTAATCCCTCCCCGGGTAATCTTTCTTTTCTTGGGGATGAACCTCTGTACAGTGTCCTCAATTATACCTACAAACTCCTGCCATTTTTGCTCTACTGTCTTCCCGGTTAGCCTCTCCTTCCAGTCTATTTTAGTCAGTTCCTCTCTCATGCCCTCATAATTACCTTTATTCAACTGTAACACCATTACATCCGATTTTGCCTTCTCCCTTTCAAACTCCAGACTGAACTCTACCATATTATGGTAGATCTCTGGACTTGGACAGCAAGGTTCCTTTGTTCCTCAGCACTCTGTAGGGACCTACTATTTATTGATTAATTTCCTCCATTGTTACATTTCACAGAATGCCTGGAGATTAAATTCCATCTCTCTGCCCCCATTTACCAGCTGATTGGTATCAAACTGTGGCCAGAGACCATCGTCCTCACTATCAAAACCACCACCTTTGCAGAGTTTACTCCTAAACAGAGGTGGGCAGCACTGTCTCCATCTAAGCAGAGGGAATTGTGTGTGCGTGCTGTGGGGGCTTGGAAACTTTTCAAGCTCCCTTTCCTTCATTTTTTAATCCCACCAAATCCATGTGGTTTGAGTTTTTATAACAGAAAACAGCACAGGGTTTAATTTTAACTTCCCACTGGCTGAAACTTTGAAGATGCCCTCTAACATCTGAGAGTAAAACACTTTAGTTCCCCTCCCCTCCCTCCATGTGTAACACAGGGTTGTGGGATTGGCACCTGTTATTATTTTGTGATCTATTCCAAATGAAATTTTATCTCTGCGCAGGCGCAAGTGAACAGTCTGTTTTTGTGCTTCCTGCGAGATCAGACTAGCAGCTTTTAAATCCTTATGTTAAGCAGTAGAAGCAAACAGTAGATCAGCAATTATATTTTGAGAGTGGTAATTCTAGCCCTGGTAATCCCGTTGGGTCACAGAGAGAGAGAGGGAGAGGATGTCACATCTAAAGTGCATACAGAAGAGTTGTCACACTTGTTCAGTCAGTTGAGTTGGTTCTGCCCTCAAATGTGACTGGATGTTGCTTTTCATGGATCATAATTAAACTACAACGGAACACATTAAATTCAAGGGATTCAATTGAAAGGGCAATTTGAGTGAATAAATGGAAAACTGCTTAAAGATTGGCTCCTGGTCTTTTACTTCACCAATTAGAAGTTGTTGGTTTGACAGCTCTCCTAATCATAGAATCCCTAAAGTGTGGGAGCAGGCCATTTGGCCCATCGAGTCAATGCTGACCCTCCAAACAGCATCCCATCCAGACTCACAAAAATGTGCACCGCATGTGTGCAGAGAAGGGGATGCTGGGAGTGAGTGGGATGCTTTCACCACCACCATCTCCCTCCAAGACCCAAACATCCCCACAGCAACACCTGTCCATTCCTCCACCACCACAGTGCCTCTGGCCTTAACCCCTGCCAACCACAGTGCCACTGTCCATTCTCCCCACCACCCACAGCATCCCGGTCCATTCTCCCTGCCACCCACAGCATCCCCTTACCATTCTCCCCGCCACCCACAGTGCCCCCGTCCATTCTCCCCGCCACCCACAGTGCCCCCGTCCATTCTCCCTGCCACTCACAGCGTCCCTGTCCATTCTCCCCGCCACACACAGCATCCCCTGCCCATTCTCCCCCACCAACCACTGCACGACCTGCCCATTCTCCCCTGTAGCACCCACAGCACCCCCATCCATTCTCCCCTACCATTCATGGCTCCCCCCTCTCCATTCCCCCATGCCATCCAGGGCACCCACGTCCATTCCCTCGCCACCCCCGGCACACCGTCCATTCCCTCTCTCTTTCTTTCTCTCACCCCACCCTCTGCATCCCTGTCCAGTCCCTCTTCCCATCTTCTGACTCCCCATGCATTTTCTCTCTCCCCCATACCCTCTGCTCTCCATCCCTCTGTTCCCCCATCTATTCTCTTTCTCCACCCATGTTCTGCCCTCTGTCCATTCTCCAGCCATCCAATGACTCCCATCCATTCCCTCTCCCCTCACACTCTGCACTCCACTCTTTCTCTACCCCACAATGCTCTGTACCCCATTCTCTCTTGGCCCCCTCCACCATTCTCTGCTATCCCATTCTCTCTTTTTGCCCCCCACCCTTTGCCCTGCAGGTCTTTCTCTTCCCCTCCACCAACCTCTGCCCCCCAGTCTTTCTCTAACCTCACCCTCTGCTCCTGTCCATTTTCTGTTTCTCTACACACCACCCTCTGCCCTCTTATCCATTCTCTCTCTTTTCTCCCCATCCTTTCTCATGCCTCGAGCCCTCTTTGATCACTGTATCAAGGCCTTTTCAGAAGAAAGAGAGAATAGATGGTGATGACTCAACCCAGAGCCAGGAGGGGTGACAAATGGCTGCTCTTTAAAATTGAGGATAGCTAAAATGATACATTCAGAAACATCATTAAAGTCTGAAAGCAGGTTCAATTTTTAAGAGCTGCTGAAATCTTCCTGAAACTTGCATTGAAATAGGTGCAGTTAGGCGACAGGCTGTAAGGGGTGAATGGCCTATTCTTAGTCTCATGAAATTGGTTCTGACTATGTCAAAATAGAGTCATAGATTTGTATAGCACAGAAACAAACCCTTCGGTTCATGCCGACCAGATATCCTAAATGAATCTAGTGACCCATTTGCCAGCATTTGGCCCATTTCCCTCTGAATCCTTCCTATTCATAGCTCTATCAGAATGCATTTTAAATATTGTAACTGTACCAGCCTCCACCACTTCATTGCATACACATACCACCCTTTGTGCAAAAAGGTTGGCCTTTAAGATCCTCAGAAATCTTTCCCCTCTCATCTTCAACCTATGCCCTCCAGTTCTGGTCTCCCCTCCCCTCCCCTCTCCCCCAAACATGCAGAAAAGACATACAAAAGTTGAGCAGCCAGACAAAGTACAAAAGCAATAAAATGTCGAGCCACGGGGGAACAAAATTGTTGCTCTACCTTTGTTTTCCTATTTGCATTTGGACACTTAAAATGTGTCAGTAAAACTAGCATCCCCACAAGAGTATATTGCCAATATTTGCCGGTGTCAGTGACACAGTGCACATAATCATCGCTGCCCAAACAAAAGGCGCGCGACCTGCTTTTGATGGACCAATCGGGATCCCTGGAGGACCAGAAGGCGATTGGTCTTCCTGCCAATCAGAGCCAGCGCAGTGTCTGAATGCCGAAGTTGGACCACGAGTTTCTGAAGCTACTGCTCGTGCTCCTCTCTTTGGAATGTAGATTGAGCTTCACCCCAGACTACAACTTCCTTTCTCCATCCAACATCTGTGAGTATGGTAGTCTCTTTTCTCAACAACTTTTTTTCAATTTGGGGTTCGGTTGTTGGCTTGCAGCAACTGAAAGGAAAAGGAGTGAATCCAGGCAGAAACATACTCTGGAAAAGTTGGTCCAGGTCTGTGTCTCAATTGGCAAAATACATCAGCAGGAGACTGCAAGAACACACTAAGCCAGGCAGCAGAAGGAGGTGGACAAGTCGATGTTTTGGGTGTAAACCTTCTTCGTGGCGGAGTGGGAGAGTGCAGGGGGAACTGTAGATGGCGCATTAAAATGGGTGGTGACTGGGAGGACCGGTCAGTCTCTGAGGACCCGGCTGCAATGCTCGGCGAACCGTTCCTCAAGTTTACTCTTGGTCTCCCCAATGTAGAGAAGTCCACAATTAACAAACACATGGCAAATGCAGTACCGCAATGTGAAGTTTGCTGTCAAAAAAAGAGCAGAAAGAGGTGCATTATTTAAATGGTGATATATTGGGATGTGGATAAAGTGAGACCTGGAGATCAGAGTCGAAAAATGTGGTGCTGGAAAAACACAGCACGTCAGACAGCAACGGAGGAGCAGGAGAGTCGCCGTTTTGGGCATGGGTCTTTCATCATAAATGGACGTACAAAGGGGCCTCAGCGTCCTTCCACACCAATCAATGCCAGTTGTCCGACAGGGGCAACAAGCAATCAGCAAGGCAATGGTACATTAGCAAGAAAAATTGAGTTCAGAAGTTAACCAACCTCTGGACTTCTGGTACCTCTCCTGTGACTATTGATTTACAGATATCTCAGCAAGGGGTCCTGTAATCACTTCCCTAGCTTCCCACAGAGTTCTAGGGGCACCCAATAAGGTCCTAGGTACTTATCCACCTTTGTGTTTCGAGACATCCAGCACCACGACCTCTGTATTGTGGACATTTTTCAAGATGTCACCATCTATTTCCCTACAGTCTATATCTTCCATAACCTTTTCCACAGTAAATACTGATGCAAAATACTCATTTAGTATCTCCACCATTTTCTGCGGTTCCACACACAATCCACCTTGCTGATCTTTGAGGTGCCCCATTCTCTCCCTAGTTGCCCTCTTGTCCTTAATGTATTTTTTAAAAACCCTTTTGATTCTTCACACCATTTTCCGAAGCTATCTCATGTCCCCCTTTTGCCGTCCTGATTTCCCTGTTAAGTATACTTGTTTATACTTTGTACCTTTTATACTCTTAAGAATTCACTTGATCTATCCTGTCTATACCTGACATATGCTTCCTTCTTTTTTTGAGTCAAACCCTCAATTTCTCTAGTCATCCAGCATTCCCTACACCTATCAGACTTTCCTTTCACCCCAACAGGAGTATACCGTCTCTGGTCTCCTCATTCTCATTTCTGAAGGCTTCCCATTTTCCTGCCATCCCTTTACCTGCAAACATCTGCCCCCAATTAGCTTTTGAAATACTGTCAGAATTAGGATTCCTCCAATTTAGAACTTCAACTTTTAGATCTGGTCTATCCTTTTCCATCACTATTTTAAAACTAATAGAATTATGGTCGCTGACCCAATGTGCTCCCCCACTGACACCTCTGTCACCTGCCCTGCCTTATTTCCCAAGAGTAAGTCAAGTTTTGCACCTTCTCTAGTAGGTACATCCACATACTGAATCAGAAATTTTCTTGTACACACTTAAATTCCTCTCCAACGAAATCCTTAAACCTATGGCAGTCCCGGTCTATGTTTGGGCAGTTAAATCCCCTACCATAACCATATAAGGGGAAAAAAGGGTCTAAAACTGGGCACAATCCTCCAGGTCCAAGCTCAGCAATGCCATGTATAGTTGCAGCAACATTTCCTTACCTTTTGTATTCTATTCCTTTAGCTATCAAAGCCAACGTTGCATTTACTCACTTTTTTTTATCTACTGTACCTGCATGCTAGTTTTCTGTGACTCATTAATGATGATACCCAGATCCCTCTGCACCAGAGCACCCCAAAGTCTCTTCCCATTTAGACTGTAGATCACCTTCCATTTTTTTGACCAAAATGCATGACCTCACACTTATCCACCTTAAACTCCATCTGCCACATTTGGGCCCACTCTCCTAACCTATATATATCAATTTCTAAGGTTCTTATTTCCTCATTGCAATTTACCATCCCACCTATTTTTGTGTCATTCACAAATTTGACAAAAGAGCCTTTTATCCCTGTATCCAAGTCACTAATGTGGATTGTAAATAGCTGGGGTCCAAGGACCCAACCCTGTGGCACCTCACTAGTTACATCTTGCCGTCCAGAAAAAAAGCCATAGATTTGGACTGTCTGTCTTCTGCCAATCAGCGAGTCACCTATTGAAGCTGATAAATTACCCCTAATCCCAGATGATCCCACCGGTGAATTAATTTTTTGTGTGGCACTTCAGCAAATGCCTTCTGAAAGGCCAGATATATTACATCTACCGGATCACCATTATCCACTTTGGTTGTTACATCTTTGAAGAACTGAGTCAAATCTGATTTGCCCTTCATAAAACCATGCTGACTCCGATGGATGGAGTTTTGACTTTCAAAGCATTCTGATATTGCTTCCTTGATAATTGATTCTAACAACAGGTGTTAAACTGACTGGTCTGCAATTTCCCACAAATTGCCACCCTCCCTTTTTGAATACAGGTGTTACATTAGCATTTTTCAAATCCAGTGGAACCATAAGATATAGAAGTAGAAATGAGGCCATTCAGCCCATCGAGTCTGCCCCACTATGGTCGACTGGTTTCTCAACCCCATTCTCCCACTTCCTCCCCATCACCTTTGATCACCTTGACAATCAACAACCTACCTATCTCACTCTTAAATAAACTCAATGAATCTTTCTCACGTCGAGAGAACTTTGGAGAGAACTCCACCGCACTTCCTAATGTATTTTTAAGAAGCTATGAACCTAGACTCCAAGGTCTCTTTGTCAAGCAATACACCCAAAGACCTTATCATTATGTGTTGAAGTCCTGCTAAGATTAGCCTAAATTCAACAATTGCATGATGCATCTCGGGCCATAGTCTGGGGTGTGGATTACCAGGTGCTGGGGGTTTGTAAACTTTTAATTCCATCAATTTCTCCAACACCATTTCCCTACGACTACTCAGTTCCTTCAGGTCTGCTCTCAATGGACCATGTGTTCCCCAACATTTTGGGGACGTTACTTGTGCCCTCCTTTTGTGATTATATAAGCAACATATGTGGTTAATTGGTCTGCCATCTTTGTTCCACATGAGAACTTTGCCTATTTCTAATTGTAATTGTTTTCACCAATCCTTTTTTTCCCTCTTCACATTACCCCATTTTCCCCTTTTAATCAATCCTTTTGTTGAAACCTGAACTGCTCCCAGTCTTCAGATTAGCTGCTTTTTTAAAAGCTAATTTGTAAGCCACTTCTTTGGATCCCGTCCTGTCCATAATATCCCTTGTTGGCGGTGGCTGGGCCACCTTTTGTGTTTTATTTTTCAGACAGAATGGAACAACTATTGCAGTTGCTCCAGGTGCTATCTAAATGTTTGTCATTTCTTTCAATCATGTTCCCTCATTTGTTGCAGCCTGTTTGTGTCTGTAATTTCCTTGCTTTAGATTTAAGTCCCCAGTCTCAGTATCAATTCTGTTACTCTCCAGCGTAATGGAAAGTTCTCACTCAGTTCTTCACTCTTCCGCAAGGGACCTCTCACAGCTACATTGCCAATTATTCCCTTCTCATGAAGGAATTAACATTTTGGAATTAAATTGCCATTGGCCAACAGAATCATTGCAATTTTTGGGAGATTGTTTGCAATTCGGGTCTCTCTCCTATTGGAAGGATGTTGTGAAGCTTGAAAGGGTTCAGAAAAGATTTACAATGATGTAGCCAGGGGGTTTGAGTGATAGCGAGAGGCCAAACAGACTGGGACTGTTTCCCCTTGCGTGCCGGAGGCTGAGAGGTGACCTTATAGACGTTTATAAAATCATGAGAGGCATAGATAGGGTAAATAAACAAGGCCTTTTCCTTGGGATGGCGGAGTACAGAGCTAGAGGGTAACAGGTTCAGGGTGAGGGCTGTGGCGTGGGGGTGCAGATTTAAAAGGGACCTCGGGCATCTTTTTCATTCAGATGATGGTGCTTGCAACGAATGAGCTACCAGAGGAAGTGGTGGAGGCTGGTACAATTACAGCATTTAAAAGGCATCTGGATGGGTATATGAATTGGAAGGGTACAGAGGAATAGAGGCCAGGTGCTTGCAAACGGGGCGATATTAATTTGGGATATCTGGTCCGCATGGACAAGTTGGATCGAGGGGACTGTTTCTGTGCTGTATATCTCTATGACTCTGGCTTTCCACTAGACATTTGCCACGTCTGTATGTTCAGTCTCTCTCTGGTGTCAGTGTCAATGCCTTAATATCTCATTCCACTCCCACTTCCCGGGGATGTTAACCATATTATGTTTGGTTTTTTTCTCAAGAAGCTGTATTACAAATTCAACCTGAATTTACACTTGTTTTGCTTCCCAAAATCAGACCTGCTCACTCTCGGCAATATCTCTAATGTTGTTGTGAAAGATATTAACTTTCAGGTGGAGTTATCCAAAATTCAGTGCTATCAGTCCTGACATTTTTGCTTTTCTGCCCCTATAAGATGCTGAATCAGCACCTTCAGGAGAATTTGTTAGAGCAGAGTGAGAACAGAAGGGGAGAGAGAGTGGGATGGTGCTTTCAAATGTATGAAATAACAAAAGAAAAGAATGTTCAATGGCAAGTAAAATTCCTTGTTCTGAATTTCTACCCTGGACTGACAGTGACGACTTTTGTAATCTCTTTTAACAGAGTATTTGAAGATCTGAAGACTGAAGTTTCAACATCAGCAGATGAAGGGCTTATGCCCGAAACAGACTTTGCTGCTCCTCAGATGTTGCCTGACCTGCTGTGTTTTGCCAGTGCCGCACTCTCAGACTCTGACTATCCAGTGTCTGCAATCCTCACTTTGACGTCAATGTCTGACAGTCATTCAATCCACTGAGACTGCAACAATTTTCAACTATGGATCTATGAGAAAGAGCAAAGCTTTTGGTTCCTGCTTGAGTGCATTTTCTGTATCAGTGGGACTGGATAAGAGACCCTACTGTTGCAGCGCAATGAGTGTGGAGCCTGAGACAGATATACGGGCCTGGAAATAGGAATTCACAGCAGGGAGGGCCTGTACACAATTTCGTGTGCAGCTGAAGCTTGAGCCATGAAGAAACCCAAGGAATCCCGCCCCATGGAGAAACCGTGGAAGTGTGACAACTGCGGAAAAGGCATCTGTTTCCCGTCTGTGTTGGAGACTCATCGGCGCAGTCACACTGGGGAGAGGCCGTTCAGTTGCCCCGAGTGTGGGAAGGGCTTCATCAATTCCTCCAACCTACTGACACACCGGTGGGTCCACACTGGGGAGAGGCCATTCAACTGTTCTCACTGTGGGAAGGGCTTCACCCGCTCCTCCCACCTGCGGAGGCACCAAAGAGTTCATGTGCCATCGCAAGGGGATCGCAGGAGTGATGACAGAGTACCGTTATTGACTGGATTATCAACTCAGTTCTAGAGACTACCGGGTTTGAATCCCGCTGAGTCAGATGGCGGAGTTGGAATTTGGTCAGAAATCTAGGGTTCAGAATCTAATCATGAAACTGTTCTCATGGGTGGGGGGAGCTGGAGAAAACCCCCATCTGATTCACTCCCAATATGTCACCATTTAAATAATGCACTTTTCTGCATTTTTTAACTCCGCAAAGACTCTAACTTCACATTGGAGTACTGAATTTGCCATGTGTTTGCCAATTGTGGTCTTTGGGAGACAGAGGGTAAACGTGGGGACCGGTTCGCCGAGCGTCACAGCTGGGTCTGCAGAGGCCGACCTGACCTCCCAATCACAACCCAATTACCCTTCCCACTCCATTTCTGACATGACCATCTTAGGCCGCCTCCATTGCCACAACAAACCAAACTACAAATTCGAGGAACACCACCACATCTTCCACCTGGGCAGCCTACTGCCTGGAGAACTCAACACTGAGTTCTCCAATTTCAAATAACCTCCTTCCCCACACCCCAAATCCCTTCCCAGGCTCATCCCCACCCCCCCCCCGCCACCAATCAGATTCCTTCCTCCCAGTGACCAACCAGTTTGTACCCTCTGCCTGTCTCCACCTATCCCCAATTCACCACCCTGCTCCCAGCACACCCTTGTTCTGCAGCTCTACAAAACACCCACCCCCAGTCCTGAACAAGGGTGACACCCAAAGCAAGGAACATGCGCAATGCTTGTTGACACAGAGCAATATGCTCAGTGGCGATGCTGGCATTATTGACAGATTTTGAAGTGTCCAAATGCCAATAGGAGAAAAAAAAAGGTAGAACTTTCTTATGTCTTTTCCCTAGTGTAGGGGGTGAAGGTCTGCACTAGAGAGCCTCGGTTCAGGGTGAGAGCAGAAAGATATAAAAGGTACCTCGGGGGCAACGTTTCCATGCAGAGGGTGGGTTGGTTCGTGAATGGGATGAGCTGCCTGAGGAAGTGGTGGAGGCTGCTACAATTAAAGCCCTTAAAAGGTCTCTGGATGGGTCTACGTACAGGAAGGGTTTAGAGGCAGATGAGCCAAGTGCTGGCAAGTGGGACTGGATTAATTTAGGATATCTGGTTGGCATGGACGGGTTGGCCCGAAGGGTCTGTTTCCGTGCTGTACATCTCTACCATTCTAAATAATAAAATGTATACTTTGATAAATTACAAACTATATCCATGTTAATAAGGCTTAGTACACCACACACTTCACTAACCATTCTCAACAGGTCCTACCCCTTCAATGACTGAGGAACATCCGCCTCCAGAATGGTCACCGGCTCCTACCTGCTGTACAGCCGGGCGGTGTGGCCGTGACACAGCAGCTGCACCAGGAAGGCGGCGGTGCCCAGTGACGGGTGTCTGCCCCGGGGCCGCACGGCGCCATTTTCCTAACGGCCGCCCCTTCCCCGCTCGAGCGCCTTCTCCTCCCGACCGCCTTCACCCCCGCGTGACGTCAGCTCAGGGGGATGGGCGGGGCCGGGGGAGACCCACCGTCACCAAGTAACAGACACCTCGCGCTACAACTGCTGCTCCCTGAAGCGGGAAATCTGCATTTTAAAAGGGACCTGGACATTTAACGGGCTATTTCTGCAAATAGATTGAAATGGACAAGATTACATGTCAAAGGGATGTAGGCACATTCAAAGGGATATCTTAATATGCAAAATGACGCAGTCATATCTAAATGAATCTACATTTCGAAGAGACGCTGCCCTATTTATAAGTAGAAATGACCCTTTAAGAGACAGTCATATCTAAAGGGGTAAATATACATTATCGAGAGGCAAGATTGCACTTAGAGGAACACAACACATTTAAAGGGCATAACTACATTTGAAGGGGCATTTTTATATTTAAAAAGACACATTGAAATCTCATAATTCCAATTACATGGTAATATTTAGAAAGCATGACCATGTTTGAAATAGTGCAGCCACTTTATAAGAAAAGGGATTTGGGTTGGGGCGCGGGGAAAGATTTAATTTTTAAGAAAGTAAGCAAGTTATTACGATTTGGAATGATCTTGAAGGGGTGATGGCACCAGTAAGTGGCAAACGTTAATACAAAATTATTGAAAAGAAAATGTTTCCAGATATATGCGGATGCAGGGAAATAATTCAACAAAAGAGCCATTACAAATTTATGGAGCAAACAAAATCCTTTTGAGAGATATAAATGGGAGCATCAATATTTAAATAGGAATTCCAATTTTTGTTCTCCTCCCAAAATCTGTCTTGTCGGGGTGCAGTGTAAGCCAGCACAATTTGTTATACCACAGTCGGCCTTGCAACTCAACATCAACCTCATTGTGTCCTCACCCAATATTCATATCTGTGTGCTAAGCAGTCAAGGGAAAGAGGGGATGATGAAAAATACTGGTTTTGCCAGTGATGCTCACATTCCATGAACAAATAAAACAGATCATGGTGCTGCCATCACTGCATGTGTCAGAATTAAATGATCAGAAAAATTCTGAACTCACTACAAACAGTTTGTGCACAATGCCATTATTTCTACTTATTTTGATTGCGATTTAGTCTGTACCAAATTAAGAGCAGCCTTGGTTTAAGTTTCATTGGCAATTCTACATGTTGACTTTCTATTATCACAATCTCTTTAATTTTTTAATATGTATTTAAACTAATCTTCAGATTGTTTACAACTGAATGACATTACCAGACTGAAAATTCACAGCCTACAAAATGTTTTGGCATTTGATGAAGTTATTTGGGCAATAGCAATAGCAAATGAAATATCAAAGAAATACAAAGATATGAGGAGGGATACATATCTTGTTTAACCAAGCACAATGGCAGTGCAGAGAATTTCAGAAATGCATAATAAATATTCACAGTGTACCCCTTATTCAACTCATTTAAGAATTTCAAATTGTGTTTGAGGCAATTCAATGGCAAATTGCAACATTTGTTTGTTAATACACTCACCATAAATTGTGAATATGATTTTGATAAACAATTTATGTTTAATCCCAAATGGAACAATTAAATGCAAAGTTACTTTCAACCATTTAATAAAACACTGCAAATTTTATTTCATATGAAAATACAATCATTTTATAAAATCTTTGCAAAGGAAATATATTGAACAAAATAGCTTTCCTGGGTGTCAATATTTACATCCGTTAAGCAGCTATTATTTGGCAATCGACCAACTAATTGAAATAATTTCAGAATAAATTAGCTGTTTCATTATTATACATTGAGATATTTTAATTAAAATGTCACAAATGAAATCTTTAACACAAAGCAAAGTTAGATAAAATACAAAAATATCTTGCAGAATTCACTTCAAATCATATCTGTTGAATCACAAAAAGGTGATGCTCAATGTACTAAATGATGGACAAACATTGTAAAGAATGTATATATCTCAATTATATCTTAAATGAATATTTACTCTGCCTTGGACAATAACAACTGAAAGTTTTTTAAATAAATTGACAACTACAATAGCAAAGATTTAGAAAATCCACCACTGAGCCAAATCTTGCATAAAAGTTTTTTTCAGGAAATCCTTTAAAGATTTCAGGCTTCTCCAGCTTCAATTAGCTGAAGAAGAAAAAAATGCATCTGGTTGGAGACATGAATAGAAAAGAATCAGAGGGATATGGACCAAATGTTGGCAAATGGGTCACTAGATTAATTTAGGATATTTGGTTGTCTGGACTGAAGGGTTTGCTTCTGTGCTTTACAAATCTACGACTCTATTTCTACATTGTCAGAATCAATTTCACAAAACTAGGATTAGGCCATTCATCCTTTACAGCCTGTCTTGGGCTGTGGCCTAACTGCGCACGTTTCAATGCAAGTTTCAGAAAGATTTCAGCAGTTCTTTTCAAAAAATGAACATATATTCAGAAATATTGTTAAAAGTCCAAAAGTATCAATGTAACTATTCTCAATGTTAAAGATCAGCCATTTCAGAAAGTCATTTAAATGTAGAGCTTTTCTAACATAAGGTGTGAATTCTGTTTGTGTCCCAATATCGAGTCAGACTGACATTGTTGTTCGAAAAGCTCTGCATTTAAATGACATTCTTGAAGGTAATTTAAAACAAGTTCTGGGATTAATGTACCAAAGAACAGAAGCCCATTCTAAAATATGAAAGATTTAATCTAAAATTGTTTAGTGAAGGACATCTCCATGACCGTGAACTCCTTTGGCTATAAATTCTGTGATCATGATCTTATTGTCCATGACCACCTGATGAAAGAGCAGCACTCTGAAATGGAGCGATCAGTAAAAATGTCTCATTTGGATCATCCAAGGTTAGAAATGGAAGCATATCTCTTCAAGGTTACAGTTTGATTTGCTCTTTCAACGTTCTTGAAATGTAAGGTATTCCATTGTAGTGTTCAATTCTGATCCATTAAAATCAGTATCCAGTCTCATCTGAGTGTTGAACCCACTCAACTGACGGAACAAACAAAAACTTTTCGGTTTGCTTTTTAGATGTGACATCTTCTCTCCCTCCCTCTCTGGTGACCCAACAGGACTACCAGAGCTGGAAGTACCACACTTGAAATACGATTGCTGACCTACAGTTTTCTTGTGCTGCTGAATATAAGGATTTAAAAGCTGCTAGCCTGATCTCTCACAAAGCACAAAAAACAGACTGCTCACCCGTGTCTGCGTAGTGGAGAAATTTCAGGTGGAACAGATCACAAAATAACTGTTACCAGTCCCACAACACATGTTTCCCATGGACAAAGTTAAAAATCTGACAACACCAGGTTATAAACCAACAGATTTATTTGGAAACACTAACGTTTGGAGCACCGCTCTTTTATCAGGTTGGTTGTGGAGAATGAGATCATGTTCATGGAATTTATAGCCAAAGGAGTCCAGTGTCATGGAGATGTCATATATTAAATAATTTTAGATTAAATCTTTCATCTTTTAGAATGGGTTTCTGCTCTTTGGCATGTTAATTCCAGAACTTGTTTTTAATTACCTTCTCAAGAAAGTCATTCAAATGCAGAGCTTTTCTAACAATAGGTGTGAATTCTGTCTGGGTCCCAGTGTTGAGTCAGACAGACATTTTTCTTAGAAATGTTGCGCATTTAAATTACATTCTTGAGAAGGTAGTTTTTAGATTAGGGTGTAGGTTAGGCTGGATTGGCCATGCTAAATTCCCCTTATTGTTCAGGATATGCAAGGTAGGGGGATTAGCTATGAGAAATATGAAGTATGGGAGTGGGTCTGGGTGGCAATGGTGCTAAATGCCTTCTTAATCATCCAGTCTACCAGTTCTTTGCAGGTTGCATCACTATGTATCTGAACCCTCTTACGTCTCTGTTTTAACTATACAAGCCCTGTCCTTCCTCGTTTTAGCAAAATGCAACCCCTTGCTTTTATTCATACCTCTCTCATATACGCACACCCTAACACTCTCACACACTCACAGATTTATACTCCATCACACTCAACCAAGCATGCACACACTCTTACATGCACTCTCACATACAAACTCACATGCACACACACACACACAACTCTATGAAGTGAATTTTTATTGGCAGAATTATATTTGCAGATACTTTCAATTTTGCTCACAAAGCACACAATCTGCAGGCAGTCAATCCATGTAATATTTTATATATTCCTACTTTAAAAACAGAACTAGTCTGATTCAAGATTGGGATACTGACAGACTCGAACCTCACAACTTTAATGTATTGTGTGAGCTGAGATGTCACTTTTTAAAAAATATAAAACCATAAGTCATCTCAAGAACATGACTTAGATGTTGTTCTTGGTGTAACATATTAATGAACCGAAACCTGCAACCCATTCTAAAAGATATCAGTTGCATGACACTGTGAATTCTGCTATAAGATCTCTGTCTTATGATCCTGCTCCACAGCTACCTGTGGAAGGAGCAGCACTCCGAAAGCTAGTGCTTCCAAATAACCTGTTGGACAATAACCTGGTCTTGTGTGATTTTTAACTTTATCCACCCCAGTGGTTTCTAGTGAACACAGCCCATACCTCCCAGTAAACTTTACAAAGCCAATGAAACAACACAGTACCTGCACTCCTGAAAAATTTACAACTTCTAATGATACTAGCTACCCATTCACTGCTCCATCAGATAAACAACATTGCAAACTTAGTGTAGGAGGCTGAAAGAAATGAACAGCTTCAAAACAAAAAACCTCTTGGAGCTCAAAACTTTGAATGAGAGTCTGAGCCCGCGGTAAGTTCAGATAATCTTTATTGTGACCCAACTTTGTTAAAGCTTCAGATCCTCCAGTAAAAAGGTGTAGAAAAAGTAGCTGCTTTTTAAACAGCTCAAGGTCAAAGCGCACACACTCCTCACTCCCCCATCCCACCTCACTTTCTTTACTATTGGTCATCACCGAGTTGTCCCTTTGTAATTGGATCCTTGGTACAGCTGTAACCTGGAGGAAGTATTGCCTCACTCAGCAATTTCAACCCATACCCTGTCTCCTAGTAAGTTTCTCCCTGCTCATCTGCCAGGGGCTGAGTGGGGGGCGGAGGGGGGGGGGGGTTGAAGAGGGGAGGTGCTGGGCAGTGTAGTGTTAACAACACAGCTGTGGGTCTGGAGTCACGTGTAGGATAGACCAGGTAAAGGATGCAGCTGGGTGACTGAATGAATCCTTTCCCACAATGGCAGTTTCCTTCCCTAAAAAGAGCATGCGTGAATCAGATGGGTCCCCCACCCTAAAAACGGTTTCATCATCAGATTCTGAACTCCAGATTTCTGACAGAATTCCAATTCCGTGATCTGCCATGGCTGGATTCAAACTCAGGAGTCCCCAGAACTGGGTTGATAGTCCAGTCCCTAATGGCACTCAGTTGTTGCTCCTTCAATCACCCTGTGATGGCACGTGAACTCGTTGGTGCCTCCGCAGGTGGGAGGAGCGGATGAAAACCTTCCCACATTCTGTGCAGCCGAAGGGCTTCCCAGTGTGGATCCGCTGGTGGGTCTGGAGATTGGAGGAATCGCTGAACCCCTTCCTGCACTCAGGGCAGCTGAAGGGCCACTCCCCTGTGTGAACCCTCTGATGTCTCAGCAGGATGGAGGAATTGCTGAAGGCCTTCCCGCACTCGGGACATGGGAACGGCCTCTCCCCTGTGTGGACCCGCTGGTGAGTCCGCAGGGCAGAGGCCTGGGTAAAGCTCTTCCCACACTCAGGGCAGCTGAAGGGCCTCTCTCTGGTGTGACTGCGCCGATGAGTCTCCAGGGCAGATGGGACACAGAAGCCTTTCCCGCAGTCACCACACTTCCATGGTTTCTCCACAGGGCGGGATTTCTCAGATTTCTCCATGGCTGAAGCTTCAGCCGCACAGAAACGCATGCAGAGCCCCTTCGTACCATGATTTCCTCTTAACAGGCAGTATAGCTGTACACGCTCCACACTCAGTGCACTGCAACAGTAGGTCTCTCATCCAGTCCCACTGATACAGGAAATGTACTCAAACAGGAACCAAAAAGCTTTCTTCTCACAGAATCACAGTCAAAAATCGTTGTAGTCCTGATGGATTGAGTGACCGTCAGACATTGACACCAAAGTGAGGACTGCTGACTCTGGAGAGTCACTGTCAAAAAGTACGGCACTGGAAAAGCACAGATCAGGCAGCATCCGAGGAACAGGAGAGTTGACATTACAGTTAATTTTGAAAGTTCTGTCTTCAGATCTTCAAATGCTGTAAAAAGAGAATATAAAGCCATCACTGTCAGTTCTGCTTTCTGCAGAACATTCTTTTCTTTTATTATTCCACAAAACTGAAAGCGTCATCCCATTCTCTCTCTCCCCATCTGTTCTCACTCCACTTTAACTAATTCTCCTGAAGGTGCTGATTCAGGATTTTACAGGTGCAGAAAAGCAAAAACGTCAAGGCTTATCCCTCTGAAACTCCACCTGAAAGTTAATATCTTTCACGTCATTGGCATAATGCTGAGAGTGAGCAGGTCTGATTTGGAAAGCAAAATAAAGTGTGCCAATTCAGGATGAGCCTGCAATGCAGCTTCTTGAGGAACAACCTCAAGAAATGGTTAATGTCCCCGGGAAGGGAAGCATAATGAGACTTCAAGGTATTAACACCGACACCAGAGAGAGAAACAGAACATACAGACGTGGCAAACGTTACTGGAAAGCCAGAATCATAGAGATATACACACAGAAACAGACATAGGCATTTAAGTCAAACTATTCTGTGCTGACCAGATATCCTAAATTAATCTCGTGACATTTGCCAGCACGTGTTCCCTGGCCCTCTGAACCGTTCGTTTTGATACACCCGTGCAGATGCCTTTTAAATGATACCAGCCTCCACGACTTTCTCTGGCAGGTCATTCCGTACACACATTCACACCCGACCAAACCTTGTGAAAAAATTGCCTCCTTAGGTCTCTTTTAAATCTCCACGCCCCCTCCCCCGCCGCCCTCGCCCTAAACCAATCACCCTCTAGTTCTGGACTCCCCCACCCCAAGGAAAAGACCATGTCTATTTACCCTATCCATGCTCCTTATGATTTTATAAAAGTCTATAATGTTACCCCTAAGATTCTGGCGCGGGCTGGGGAAAACAGCCCCACCCTATCCTTCCGTCCCTCCTCACCCGGGCAATTAAGGCACATACCTGAGTTTGCAGAGTCTGCTCCCTCCCTGGATTCACTCCAGTTGCTCCCAGTGAACAGATTTTCTCCCTCTTAGATTGAAGAGTTGCTCAGCGAAAGGGTTTTACTCTGAAACGAGCAGAGCCACTTCCGCGTTGTGACGTCATCGATGGGTCGATGCGGGAGAGGGAGACAGGAAGGGGAGGAGCGAACAGCGGGGAGGGGGCGGAGCGATAGGGCGGAGAGACGATCGGGGTCAGGGGCGGGGCGACTGGGTGGAGCCAGAGGCGAAGTGCGGCCGGGACAGTGGGAGGAGCAAGTGTCGAGCGACGGCCTACGAGATAGGGCGTGACGAGACGAAGGGGCGGGGCGAACGGCGGCTCCGCACTGCGCCTGCTCCGGATTGACGAACCGCACTGTTCTGCACAGTTTGCAAAAATCCTTTCCCTTCAGACAATCCGCACAATGTAGAAGCAGGTCACCCGGCCCAATGAGACCACACCGACCCTCCGAAGGGTAACCCACCCACATCCATTCCCTTTCCTCTCCTGCCCGATATTTAACCCCCGAATAGACCTCACCTGCACATATCTAGGCACTATGGGTAATTTAACATGGTGAATCCACCCTAAACTGCACATCCCTGGACCATGTGGGGCAATTTAGCATGGCCAATCCACCCTCACCCTTCACAGATTAACTACTCTCCGGGAAAAACAGCTCCTCCTCATCTCTACCTTAAATCTACTCCCCCTAATTTTATGGCCGAGTCTCATCCACCAACAGAAACTACTAGACAGGGCAGGGAGCTGGTGGGCGTGCGTCTGGATTGCATGCTCTTCAGAGGGGTTGAATGGCCAACTGCCACACTGTGGAGATTGAATGATTTATTGCAGTCGTGTTTGCCCCGGATCACAGCGCGCAGAACCTCCCACCTTCCACCAAATCAAAAGACAAGTCCCACTCTGCCCTCTCGTATGTGTCTGCTTAATCGTTTCCATTGAATACGGCCCAAACCCCGCTGCTGTCAGTAAACTTTAAAATGCTCAGGAAACAATGTAATACCTGCGGTACTGAAAACCGTAAGGTTTCTAATGATAGCAGTGACTGAGTCACTCCTTCTGATGTACAGCAGTGGAAATACAATGTTGGAGGCTGAAAGAAATGAGCAGTTTAAAACAAGAACCCACCTAACCCTTCACTTAGCACCCCACTCAGCACACTGTACTTACTGCCGGTAAACCTTAAAGCACTTCATCCCCACACTGCAATGAATTCCCACTTTCCACTAAAATTCTGGATGTACTCATTCACTCAGTTGCTGTCCCACAAATTAAAGATTTCACTGTAACTTGTTCTGTGCAACGAACCAGAATTGATCAGGGACCTCGAAGTGAAGGAGCCTTTGAGATGTAGTGACCATAATACAATACGCTTCAATCTGCAATTTGAGAGGGAGAGGGTACAATCGGAAATGACAATATTTCTGTTCAATAAAAGGAACCATGGAGCTATGAGGGAGGAGCTGGCCAAAGTTCAATAGTGCAATACCTTAGCAGGGATGACATTGGAGGAATAATGGCAGATATTTCTGTGTATAACGCAGAAGATGCAGGATCAGTTCATTCCAAAAAGGAAGAAAGATCCTATGAGGAGGCATGGGTGGCCGTGGCTGATGAGGGAAGTTAAGAAACATATAAAGTTAAAAGAGAAAAAGTATAACATAGCAAAGATAAGTGGGAAAACGGAGGACTGGGAAGCTTTTAAAGAACAACAGAGGATTACTAAGAAGGAAATACACTGAGAAAAAATGAGGGACGAAGGTAAACTGGCCAAAAATATAAAGGAGGATAGTAAAAGCTTTTTTAGGATTTTGAAAGGCAAAAAAATGGTTAAGACTAAAATTGAGCCCATGAAGACAGAAACAGGGGAATATGTTAAGGTGAACAAAGAAATGGCAGAAGAATTGAATTGGTACTTCAGATCTGTGTTCACTGGGTAAGACACAAGCAATCTCCCTGAAGTAACAGTGGCTGAAGGACCTGAACTTCAGGGAATTTATATTTGGCAGGAATTAGTGTTGGAGAGACTGTTAGGTCTGAAGGTTGATAAGTCCCCGGGGCCTGATGGTCTACATCCCAGGGTACTGAAGGAGGTGGCTCCAGAAATCGTGGATGCGTTGGTGATTATATTCCAGAGTTCGATAGATTCGGGATCAGTTCCTGCGGATTGGAGGGTGGCTAATGTTGTACCACTTTTTAAGAAAGGTGGGAGAGAGAAAACAGGAAATTATAGAGCAGTTAGTCTGACCTCAGTGGTGGGAAAGATGGTGGAGTCAATTATAGGGGATGAAATTAAGACACATCTGGATAGTAGTAACAGAATAGGTCAGAGTCAGCATGGATTTATGAAGGGGAAGTCATGCTTGACTAATCTTCTGGAATTATTTGAGGATGTAACTCTGAAGATGGATGAGGGAGATCCAGTAGATCTAGTGTACCTGGACTTTCAGAAAGCTTTTGATAAAGTCCCACATAGGAGGTTAGTGAGCAAAATTAGGGCACATGCTATTGGGGGAAAAGTACTAACTTGGATTGAAAGTTAGTTGGTTGGCTGACAGAAAACAAAGAGTAGTGATAAATGGCTCCATTTCAGAATGGTAGGCAGTGACCAGTGGGATACCGCAGGGATCAGTTCTGGGACCGCAGCTTTTTACAATATATATTAATGATATAGAAGATGGTATTAGTAATAACATTAGCAAATTTGCTGATGATACAAAGCTGGGTGGCAGGGTGAATTGTGAGGAGATTACAAGGTGACCTGGACAGGTTAGGTGAGTGGTCAGATGCATGGCAGATGCAGTTTAATGTGGATAAATGTATGGTTATCCACTTTGGTGGCAAGAACAGGAAGGCAGATAACTACCTAAATGGAATCAATTTAGGTAAAGGGACAGTACAAAGAGATCTGGGTGTTCTTGTACACCAGTCAATGCAGGTAAGCATGCAGGTACAGCAGGTAGTGAAGAAGGCTAATAGCATGCTGGCCTTCATCACAAGAGGGATTGAGTATAGAAGCAAAGAGGTTCTTCAGCAGCTGTACAGGGCCCTGGTGAGACCACACCTGGAATATTGTGTGCAGTTCTGGTCTCCAAATTTGAGGAAAAACATTCTGGCTATTGAGGGAGTGCAGCATAGGTTCACGAGGTCAATACCTTGATTGGCGGGACTACCTTACGCTGAAAGATTGGAGCGACTGGGCTTGTATACCCTTGAGTTTAGAAGGGATCTGATTGAGACATATAAGATTATTAAAGGATTGGACACTCTGGAGGCAGGAAACATGTTTCCGCTGATGGGTGAGTGCTGAACCAGAGGACACAGCTTAAAAATATGGGTTAGACCATTTAGGACAGAGATGAGGAGAAACTTCTTCACCCAGAGAATGGTGGCTGTGTGGAATGCTCTGCCCCAGAGGGCAGTGGAGGCCCAGTCTCTGGATTCGTTTAAGAAAGAGTTGGATAGAGCTCTCAAGGATAGTGGAATCAAGAGTTATGGAGATAAGGCAGGAACAGGATACTGATTAAAGATTCTGGATTAGTGGTGCTGGAAGAGCACAGCAGTTCAGGCAGCATCCAAGGAGCAGTGAAATCGACGTTTTGGGCAAAAGCCCTTCATCAGGAATAAAGGCCTGAAGCGTGGAGAGATAAGCTAGAGGAGGGTGGGGGTGGGGAGAAAGTAGCATAGAGTACAATGGGTGAGTGGGGGAGGGGATGAAGGTGATAGGTCAAGGAGGAGAGGGTGGAGTCGATTGGTGGAAAAGAAGATAGGCAGGTAGGACAAGTCCGGACAAGTCATGGGGACAGTTACTGAGCTAGAAGTTTAGAACTAGGGTGAGGTGGGGGAAGGGGAAATGAGGAAACTGTTGAAGTCCACATTGATGCCCTGGGGTTGAAGTGTTCCGAGGCGGGAGATGAGGCGTTCTTCCTCCAGGCGTCTGGTGGTGAGGGAGCGGTGGTGAAGGAGACCCAGGACCTCCATGTCCTCGGCAGAATGGGCGGGGGAGTTGAAATGTTGGGCCACGGGGCGGTGTGGTTGATTGGTGTGGGTGTCTCAGAGATGTTCCCTAAAGCGCTCTGCTCGGAGGCGCCCAGTCTCCCCAATGTAGAGGAGACCGCATCGGGAGCCACGGATACAATAAATGATATTAGTGGATGTGCAAGTAAAGCTTTGATGGATGTGGAAGGCTCCTTTAGGGCCTTGGATAGAGGTGAGGGAGGAGGTGTGGATGCAGGTTTTACAGTTCCTGCGGTGGCAGGGGAAAGTGCCAGGATTGGAGGGTGGTTTGTTTGGGGGCGTGGACCTGACCAGGTAGTCGCGGAGGGAACAGTCTTTGCGGAAGGCGGAAAGGGATGGTGAGAGAAATATACCCCTGGTAGTGGGGTGTGTTTGGAGGTGGCGGAAATGTTGGCGGCTGATTTGGTTTATGCAAAGGTTAGTAGGGTGGAAGGTGAGCACCAGGGGCATTGTGTCCTTGTTACAATTGGAGGGGTGGGGTCTGAGGGCATAGGTGCGGGATGTAGACAAGATGCGTTGGAGGGCATCTTTAACCACGTGGGAAGGGAAATTGCAGTCTCTAAAGAAGGAGGCCATCTGGTGTGTTCTGTGGTGGAACTGGTCCTCCTGGGAGCAGATACGGCAGAGGCGGAGGAATTGGGAATATGGGATGGCAGAGGTAGGGTGGGAAGAGGTGTAATCCAGGTAGCTATGGAAGTCGGTGGGTTTGTAAAAAATGTCAGTGTCAAGTCTGTCGTCATTAATGGAGATGGAGAGGTCCAGGAAGGGGAGGGAGGTGTCAGAGATGGTCCAGCTAAATTTAAGGTCAGGGTGGAATGTGTTGGTGAAGTTGATGAATTGCTCAACCTCCTCGCGGGAGCACGAGGTGGCGCCAATGCAGTCATCAATGTAGCGGAGGAAGAGTTGGGGAGTGGTGCCGGTGTAATTACGGAAGATCAACTGCTCTACTTAGCCAACAAAGAGACAGGCATAGCTGGGGCCCATACGTGTGCCCATGGCTACCCCTTTGGTCTGGAGGAAGTGGAACGATTCAAAGGAGAAATTGTTAAGGTCCAACACACTGATTAAAGATGATCAACCATGATCATATTGAAAGGTGGTGCAGGCTCGAAGGGCAGAATGGCCTACTCCTGCACCTATTGTCTATTGCTCCCAGTAAGGACAAAACATCTTTGAAAGCTGCTCTGAAAGTGCTCTGACTCTACTGCTTTCAGCAAAGCTAATTAGAGTTATAAAGCATGGAAACAGACCCTTTGGCCCAGCTCGTGATGCCAACCAAATATTCTAAATTAACCTAGTCGCATTTGGCCCATATCCCTCTAAACCCTTCCTATTCATGTACCTATCCAGATGCCTTTTAAATGTTGTCATTATCTGGTAGTTTGTTACACACGTGCACCATCCTCTGCATGAACACCTTGCCGGTCACGTCCCTTTTAAAACATTCCCCTCTCACCTCAAACATATGCCCTCTAGATTTGGACTCCCCTACCCTGGGGAAAAGTACTTGGGTATTTACCCTATCCATGCCCCTCATAAACATCTATAAGATCACCCCATAGCCTCCAATTCTCCAGGGAAAATATCTCTGGCCTCTTCAGCCTCTCACTCTAGGTCACAAGCATGGCAAGAGCCTTGTATATCTTCTCCAACCACTTCCAAAGTTTCACAACCTCTTTGCTATAGCAGGGGGAGACCAGAACTGAACACAGTATTCCAAAAGTGGCCTAAACAATGTCTTATACAACTGCAAAATGCAGCACCTCTCATTTCTCTAAATTAAACTCCGTCTGCCACTCCTCGGCCCATTGGCCCACCTGAACAAATCTAATTTATAATGAACTCTCTTTCCTCTCTTATTACCTAGAAGCTGAAAATCTCCATCCCACATACTCTCTTTCCATTTGCCGAAACTAATCCCTGCTGTACCTCATCCTGAAGGGTCTGCTTCATGCTGACTAACAGGCCCACACTCAGGAGAGATCTAATTGAAACACAGAGAATACTGAATGGCCTGGATACAGTGGACGTTGGGAAGATGTTTCCGTTGGTATTAGAGACTCGGGCCCGAGGGCACAGCTTCAGAGTAAAGAGAAGGCCTTTTAGAACATAGATAAACATAAAACTCTTCAGCCAGATAGTGGTGAATCTATGGAATTCATTGCCACAGAAGGTTGCAGAGGCTAGGTCACTGAGTATATTTAAGACTGAGACATATGTTCTTGAGTACCAAGGGGATCGAGGGTTATGGAGAGAAAGCAAGAGAATGGGATTGAGAAACCTATGAGCAACAATTGAATGGTATGAGCAGACTTGATGGGCTGAATGGCCTACTCTCTGCTCCTCTGTCTTATAGTCTCTTGCTGTCCTGGACACAGAGTGAGAACTGGGAACAGAAGTCGTCCATTTGGTTTTTAGAGCCTGCATAAGCATTGAACAGATCATAACTGGATATGAATCTAACTACATCGAAGTGGATAGGCTGGGACTTTTTCACTGGAGCACAGCAGGCTGCGAGGTGACCTTATAGAGGTTTATAAAATCATGAAGGATATAGATGAGGTGAACGGCGGGTCTTCTTTCTCTAGGGTGGTTTCAAGATTAGGGGGCAAAGTTTGACAGTGAGTGGAGAAAGAGTTTAAAAAGACATGAGGGGCACCAGTTTGTTTTAAAAAAACACAGAGCGTGGTTTGTGTGTGGAATAAATGTCCAGAGGAAGGATGCAGGTACCGTTACAACGTTTTAAAGAAATTTGGACAAGTCCATGAATAGGAAATGTTTGGAGGGATATGGGCCAAACACAGGCAGCTGGGACTAATTTAGTTTGAAAACATAGTCAGCATGGACTAGTTGGACTGAAACTGTTCTAAAACCATTTCCTTGCCTTCCCCCATAAACATCCACTTATTTGTTGTTCAAAAATCAGACAAACTCAGCCTTGAATACACTCAATGACCCCCCTAACTGCAGGAAGACATCCCACTTCTGAACTCAATTCCTCTTGTTAAAATACCACTTGCCTTGCTGATTGCTTGCTGCACCTTTCTGACAACTGGTATTGACTGGTTTCAATTACATTCACACATCATTCCTGATGAAGGGCTCATGCCCAAAACGTCAACTCTCCTACTCCTTGAATGCTGCCTGACCTGCTGTGCTTTTCCAGTGCCACACTTTTCCACTCTGATCTCCAGCATCTGCAGTCCTCACTTTCTCCACATCCCAATACATCACCATTTAAACAATACACCTCCTTTCTGCTTTGTTTTTCACAGCAGAGGCTATAATTTTACATTTTGGTACTGCATTTGCCATGTGTTTGCCAATTGTGGACTTCTCTACATCGGGAGACTTGGAGAACAGCATCGTGCCTGGGCCCGCACAGACCGACCAGACCACCCAGTCACCAGCCATTTTAATTCCCCTTCCCACTCCCTTTCTGACATAACCATCTTTGGCCTCCTCCCTTACCACGATGAATCAAACTGCAAATTGGAGGAACAACATCTCATCTTCCGCCCAGGCTGCGTAGAGTTGGGAGGACTCAACATTGGGGAACTCAATTTCAAATAAGCTCCCTATCTTTCTAGCTCCTCCTCCTCCCTGCCGTCAACCAGATTCCTTCCTCTCATTAATGGGGGCTAGAGGGTGGGGGTGGGGAGAACAGAAAGAGAAGGGACGGGGGCTGGGAGAATAGAGAGAATGGACGGGTGCTGGGTGGAGCTGTGGAGAACAGAGAGAATGGATGGGGGAGCAGAACGTGAGGGAGAGGAGAAGGACTTGGGTGAGGAGAGAAAGGCCTGCAGGGCAGAGCGTGGGGGACCCAGAGAATGGGGGGAAGGGTCTGAGAGGGAGAAAGTGGGGGTAGAGTGTTGGGGGGGGCAGGAGAGAGAATGGTGTCGGGTGCAGAATGTGAGGAGAGACAGAGAATGGATGGGGGCAGAGGATGGATGGAGAGAGAGAATGAGTGGCAAGGAGAGGGTGGGGGAAGTGGAAGAAAGGGCAGCAGAGAGTTGGTGGAGAGAGAGAATAGACAGGGAACAGAGAGATGGAGAGCGGAGGGTGAGGGGGGAGAGGGAGGATAGATGGGGTCAGAGGGCGGGGAGAGGGAAATGAACATGGGGCACTGTGGTGTGCAGGGTGGAAATGGACAGGAGGAGCTGTGGATGGACAGGGGGTGCTGAGGGTGGGGGGCCGAACGGAAAGGAGGTACTGTGGGTAGCAAGAAGGGAATAAGTGACCTCAAGGACAATCTTTTTATGCAGAGGTTGGTGTGTGTGTGTGTGTGTGTGTGTGTAACAAGCTGCCAGGGAAGTGGTGGAGATCGGTACAATTACAATATTTAAAAGGCATCTGGGAGGGATATGGGCCAAAGGCTGGAACTTGGGACTGGGTCAGCTTGGGACATCTGGTCAGCATGGATGAGTTCAACCAAAGGATCTGTTTCCATGCAGTGTGTCTCTAAATGTCTATAACTCTATGATTGAAACCAGACCTTTTTACTGATAATCTTCCTGCTGGACTTTTGTAGTGCACCCAGTTTCAGGAGATTTGTGGTGGGTATAAGTGGCACATGTCTCCTATCATGGGAATTCTGGAAAATATAAAAGGGCTGTTAAAAGTACTTCAACTTTGGGAACACTGGGTCTTGTGGAAGCAGGGCATTTGACAAACCTTTTCAGAGAAATTTCCTCCAACTGGTGGACTATAGACAGATTTCCCATGAAACATTACACAGATATTAAGAATGTTACCTTCTGTAAAACATTTTCCTGAAAAATGCAGAAGAATTCAACTTGCTAATGTGAAACAAATGTTGGAGAGAAAGGAAACTGCCAAGATCAAAAGGCTGATGAATGTCAACATTTATCAGATTGTTTCGAGAACAGAAAAATCTGCAATGGAGCCACCCTGAAGAGGGTTGTCTCATACCTATTCCTTCAATTAGTTTTGTATGTCTTAATTGTTAAGTCATACCTAGCACATGGAAAGATGGCTATGGTTTGTGGAAGTCAGTCATCTCGGCTTCAGGACATCTCTGCAGGAGTTCATAGGCCAAACCATCTTCATCAATGACCTTCCTCCATCATAAGTTCAGAAGTGGAGATGTTGCAATAATTGCAGATGTTCAGCACGAAAAACAACTCCTCATAAACTGAAGCAGTTCAGTTTGAAATGCTACAAGATCCTAACCATATCCAATGGGCTGATGAGTGGCAAGTTACATGAATGCCACGCAAATGTCACACAATGACTCATCCCCAAAAGAGATAATCTGACCACTGACCTGTGATATTAACAATGTTACTGTCACTAAGTACCCCACGATCAACAGCCTTGGGGTTTACCATTGAACAGAAACTCAACTAGATGAACCATATATACACAGTGGCTACAAGAGCAGGTCAGAGGCCAGAAATACTGCAGTGAGTAACTCACCTCGTGACTCTCCAAAACGTGTTCCAATTTCTACAAGCCACAAGTCAGCAGTGTAATGGAATACTCCCCACTAGCTTGGATGGGGTTGCAGCTTCAACTGTATTTGAAACGCTTCATACCATCCAGGTCAATGTTGCCTGCTTGATTGGTACCATATCCACTGTTCAGAAGCAGTAGTGTGTAGTATCTACAAGACGCACTGCAAAAATTTACCAAAGCACCTTACAAATTGCCTTTCAAACGAACAACCACTTCCATCTAGAAGGACCAGGAAAACAGATACATGGGAACACAACCTCTTGCAAGTACCCCTCCAAGCCACTCACCATCTTAACTGGGAAATGTATTACTGTTCCTTCAGTGTCACTGGTCCAAATCCTGGAATTCCTTCCCTCAAGACATTGTGGGTCACCGTACAGGATGTGGACTGCAAAGGTTCAAGAAGGCAGCTCACCATCACATTCTCAAGGAGAACCAAATGCTGGCCAGCCAGCGATGCCCATGTACCAGAAGTAGATTTTAATAAATTATTGAAACAGCAGGTTGGAATCTGCAAACTAAAGAAAATCAACGTTAAGAAGGGTCAGATGGAGAGCATTGATTCGGTGCTTATTTGAGAACAGATAAAGAGCGATAAAACTGACACTGACTTGGAACTAGAGTTTAGAGTTAAACACCTGCAGTGTTCCACTCAATGCATAAATCTAAAATCGCTGAAAGATTTGCCCCTGACGTGTACTTCATTAACACATGAATAGGACAATTAAGAAGGCATATGGGATACTAGATTTCATGACATTAATGGCGCCTTCATTTCCCACGATCCCATGCGATCGAGAAACCTCTCTATGGGGCCCTGGTACTGCGCATGCGTGCGGTGAGTGTGAGCGAAATGGCGCCGGCGGCTGAAGGAACAAGAACAGAAATCGCTGGAAAAGCTGAGCAGGTCCGGCAGCGCCTGTGGAGAGAAATCGAGGAGGCGTTTCGGGTCCAGTGATCCTTCTTCAAAACAGGAACAGGTTTCATAAACATCCCGGGGAGAGGAGACAGTGAGACAGGGTAGGATTGGAAACCGCGGGAGGAGGGAGACTGGGGAGTTTATAAACTCCTCGGGGGAGGCCTGAGGCCGCGAGTAAAACCTCCCCAGGCCCACTTCACCACCGGAGGAGCTCTCGTGTTGCCCGGGCAACAGGGCGCCATCATTGTAAGGATAAGGCACATGTTGACTTGGGGCGGGGAGCGCGGGCGGCCATCTTGGTGAGGGCACCATCAGCCGTCATTTCCGGGAGAGAAATGACAGTTGGTGTCATTCAAGTAGAATTTCCTCATTTCACTCTGAGAGACCTGTCCCTGAGCTTGGTCTGTGTGTCCTTCAGACAGGAAAAGGGAGTGGGAGGGAGGGAGAGAGATCTAGAATGACACGAAGGCGGACTATGAATTTGTGGTGAATGAATCTGATCATTTGTGGCGCTGGAACAGAAACTGGGTACTTCCAAGATCGGAGTGACCAGGAGAGCATTGATGTGTTGATGTTATTTTCAGTTTGTAGACTGGGAAAAGAGAACGCCAGGAGTGGAGGAAAGACATGATGAAGATAGATGTCTCCTTTAAATCTTTTCCCTCTCATCCTAAACCTATGTTCTGTAGTTATCGACTCCCCCACCCCAGAGAGAAGACTTTGTCTATTTATTCTATCCGTGCACCTCATCATTTTATAAACCTTTATAAAGTCACCCCTTAGTGTTCGACTCTCCACGGAAAACCGCCAGACTGTTAACTTCCCCCTATAGCTCAAATCCCTCAACCCTGGCATCATCCTTGTAAATCTTTTCTGAACCCTTTCAAGGTTCATACATCCTTCTGATAGGAAGGAGACCAGAATTGCATGCAATATTCCAAAATTGACCCAACAAATGTCATGTACAGCCACAAACAATACCTCCCAACTCCTGTACTCAGTACTCTGACCAATAAAGGAAAGCATACCAAACACCTTCTTTACTATCCTATCTATCTGCAACTCTACTTACAAGGAGCTATGAACCTGCACTCCAAGGTCACTTTGTTCAGCAACACTCCGTAGGACCTTACCATTAAATAGTCCTGCTAAGATCAGCCCAAGATTTGCCAATTGCATGACCTCGGACCATAGTTTGGGGTGTGGGTTACCAGCACCGGGATTTGTAAACTTTTAATCTCATCAATTGCCCCAACACCATTTCCCCACAACTACTCATTTCCTTCAGTTCTGCTCTCAGTGGACCATGTGTTCCCCAACATTTTGGGGATGTTACCTGTGTCCTCCTTTGTGATGATAGAAGCAATATATGTGGTTAATTGGTCTGCCATCTCTTTGTTCCACATGAGAACTTTGCCTGTTCTAGTTGTTATCGTTTTCTCTAATCTTTTTTTATCTTCACATACCCATTGTCCCCTTTTGATCAATCCTTTTGTTGAAACCTGAACTGCTCGCAGTCTTCAGATCTGGTACTTTATTTTTAGCCAATTTGTACGCCACTCCTTTGGATCTCGTCCTATCCATCATGTCCCTTGTTAGCCGTGGCTGCGCCACCTTCTGTGTTTTATTTTTTCAGACAGGAATGGACAACTGTTGCAGTTCCTCCAGGTGCTCTTTAAATGTTTGTCATTTCTTTCAATAATGTTCCCTCATTTGTTGTGGCCGGTTTGTGCCTCTGCCATTGTAATTTCCTTGCTTTAGATATAAGTCCCCAGTCTCAGAATCACCTCTGTTCCTCTCCATTTTAATGGAAAGTTCTCTCACTTGGTTCTTCACTCTTCTGCAAGAGACCTCTTACAGCTACAATGCCAATTATTCCCTTCTCATGAAGAAATTAATTTTTGGAATTAAATTGCCATTGT
Organism: Chiloscyllium punctatum; assembly: GCF_047496795.1. NCBI lineage: Eukaryota > Metazoa > Chordata > Chondrichthyes > Orectolobiformes > Hemiscylliidae > Chiloscyllium > Chiloscyllium punctatum. The sequence continues at coordinate 59,682,693 of NC_092774.1, read as the reverse complement.
TCAGCAGAACCATAGCCACTTTTGGAATGTTCTGGTCTCAGTCCTATCAGAAGGATGTTGTGAAACTTGAAAGGCTTCAGAATGAATTTACAAGGATGTTGCCAGGGTTGGAGGGTTTGAGTGATTGGGAGAGGCCAAGCAGACTGGGGCTGTTTCCCCTTGCGTGCTGGAGGCTGAAGTTGATAAAATCATGAGAGGCATGGATAGGGTAAATAGTCAAGGTCTTTTCCTTGAGATGGGATACTCCAGAATGTAAGGGTAATAGGTTCAGGGTGGGGTGGGGAAGGGAAGGTTTAAAAGGGACATAAGGGGCAACTTTTTCATTCAGAGGGTGGTGTGTGTAAGGAACAAGCTGCTACAGGAAGTGGTGGGGGCTTGTACAATCACAACATTTAAAAGGCATCTGGATGGGTATATGAATAGGAAGGGGTTAAAGGAGTATAGGCCAAGTGCTGGCAAATAGGCCTAGATTGATTCTGGATATCTGGTCGGCATGTTCACTTTCTCTCTGGTGTCGGTGTCAATACCTTGATGTCTCGTTTTCTCCCCCTTCCTGCGGACATTAACCATTTCGTGTCTCATTGTTCGTCAAGAAGCTGCATTGCAGGTTCACCCTGAATTGACAGTTTTTGCTTCCCAAAATCAGACCTGCTCACTCTCAGCAGTATTCCAGTGTTGGGAAAGAAACTAACTTTCAGGTGGAGCTATCCAAAATTCAGAGAGATGTCAGTCTTGACATTTTTACTTTTCTGCCCCTGTAAGATCCTGAATCAGCACCTTCCGGAGAATTAGAGTGGAGTGAGAACAGAGGGGGCGTGAGAGTGGGATGATGCTTTCAATTTTGTGGAATAACAAAAGAAAAGAACGTTCTGCAGAAAGTAGAGTTGCTTGTTCTGAATTTCTACCCTGGACTGACAGTGATGACTTTTGTAATTTTTTTTTACACAGTCTTTGAAGATCTGAAGACAGAAGTTTCAAAATCAACAGGTGAAGGCCTTATGCTTGAAACATCGACTCTCCTGCTCCTTGGATGCTGCCTGACCTGCTGTGCTTTTCCAGCACCGCACTTTTCGACACTGAGTGTCCAGTGTCTGCAGTCCTCACTTTGAGTCATTGTCTGACAGTCACTCAATCCATTGGGAACACAACAATTTTCGACTGTGATTCTGTGAGAAGGAGCAAAGCTTTTCAGTTCCTGCTTCTATATGTTTTCAGAATCAGTGGGACTGGATGAGAGACCGTATAGTTGCAGTGCACTGAGTATGGAGCCAGAAATAGTTATATGACCTGGAAAGAGGAATTCATGGCAAGGAGGGGCTCTCCACATGTTTGTGCGCAGCTGAAGTTTTGGCCATGGAGAAACCTGAGGGATCCTGCCCCGTAGAGAAACCATGTAAGTGTGGTGACTGTGGGAAAAGTTTCCATTTCCCGTCTGCCCTGGAGACTCATCGGCGCACTCACACCGGGGAGAGGCCGTTCCCCTGCGCAGAGTGCGGTAAGGCCTTCAGCAATTCCTCTGACCTGCTGAAGCACCAACGGGTCCACACAGGGCAGAGACCCTTCAGCTGCCCCAAATGCGGGAAGGGCTTTACCCAGGCCTCCAGTCTGCTGACCCACCAGCAGGTCCACACCGGGGAAAGGCCGTTCCTTTGCACCAAATGCAGGAAGGCCTTCAGCAATTCCTCAGCCCTGCTGAGACATCAGCAGGGCCATACTGGGGAGAGGCCATTCAGCTGCCCTGAGTGTGGAAAGGTATTTAGCAATTCGTCCGCCTGGCTGAGGCACCAGAGGGTCCACACGGGGGAGAGGCCCTTCAGCTGCCCCGAGTGTGGGAAGGGCTTTACCCACGCCTCCACCTTGCTGACCCACCGGCGGGTCCACACCGGGGAGAGGCCCTTCACCTGCCCCGAGTGTGGGAAAGCCTTCAACAATTCATCCGACAGACTGAAGCACCAGCGGGTCCACACAGGGGAGAGACCCTTCAGCTGCCCTGAGTGTGGGAAGGGCTTTACACAGGCCTCCACCCTGCTGGCCCACCAGCGGGTCCACACTGGGGAGTGGCCATTCACCTGCTCTCAGTGTGGGAAGGGATTCACCCGCTCTTCCCACCTGCAGAGGCACCAGCGAGTTCACATGCCATGGCAGGGGGATTGAAGGAGCAATGGCAGAGTCCCAGTATTGACTGGACCCCTGGGTTTGAATCCCATCGTGGCAGATGGCGGAATTGGAATTCGGTCAGAAGTCTGGAGTTCGGACTCTAACGATGAAACCATTTTTGGGAGCGGGGGCATGAGAACCCCCATCTGATTCACTCATGTCCTTTTTAGGAAAGGAAACTGCCGTGTGGGAAAGGGTTCATTCAGTCGTCCCATCCTTTACCCGGGCTGGCCTACATGTGACTCCAGACCCACAGCAGTGTGGTTGACTCCCCCACCTGCGGAAATGAACAGGGAGAAACTTACTTGGATACAGGGTCTGGGTTGAAATTGCTGAGTGAGGCAATACTTCCTACGGGTTAAGGCTGTACCAAGGATCCAATTCCAAAGGGATAACTTGGTGCTGACTAATAGTAAAGAAAGTTTGGGGTGGGGGGACTGTGTACTCTTTGACCTGGAGCTGTTTTTTTTAAGAAAAGCTACTTTTTCTACGCCTTTTTGCTGGGGGGATCTGAAGCTGTAATAAAGTTGGGTCTTGATAAAGGTTACCTGAACTTACCGCTGGGCTCAGACTTTCATTGAAAGCTTTGAGCTCCAAGAGGTTTTTGTTTTAAAGCTGCTCATTTCTTTCAGCTTCCTGCACTAAGTTTCCAATGTCATGTATCAGATGGAGCAGTGAATGAGTAGCTAGTATCGTTAGAAATTGTAAATTTTCCATGAGTGCAGGTCCTGCATCATTCCCTCAGCATTGTAAAGTTTCCTGGCAGCACCGGGAGGTGGGGGCTGCCTTCACTCGAAATGATATGGAGGAGCCAGAGATGGACTGGGTTGGATCAAGTTCAAAAATCACACATCAGGTTATCGTGGTTTATTTGGAACTACTGAGTGGGTGGCACAGTGGCACAGTGGTGAGCACTGCTGCCTCACAGCGCCGGAGACCCGGGTTCAATTCCCGCCTCAGGCGACTGACTGTGTGGAGTTTGCACGTTCTCCCCGTGTCTGCGTGGGTTCCCTCCGGGTGCTCCGGTTTCCTCCCACAGTCCAAAGATGTGCAGGTCAGGTGAATTGGCCATTCTGAATTGTCCCGTAGTGTTAGGTAAGGGGTAGATGTAAATGTAGGGGGTATGGGTGACTTACGCTTCGGCGGGGGCCTGTTTCCACACTGTAAGTAATCTAATCTACTAGCTTTCGGAGCGCTGCTCCTTCATCAGGAAGCTGTGGAGCAGGATCATAAGACAGAATTTATAGCAAAAGATCACAGTGTAGTGCAACTGATTGGATATATTGAACAAACCTAGATTGTTGTGAAGTCTTTTGTCTTTTAGAATAGGTTGCAAGTTTTAGTTCATTAATGTGTAAATCCCAGAAAGTCTTTGAAGTCAGATTCTCAAGATGACTTAAGGTTTTACATAAATAGGTTTCATCTCAGTTCAGACAACAATGAAATGTGTGAGGTTCGAGTCTGTCTGTATCCCAATCTTGAATCAGACTGGTTCTATTTCCAAAGTAGGAATTTACAAATATTACATGTATCAACTGCCTGCAGGTTGTGTGCTTTTTGATCAAAATTGAATGTATCTGCAAATGCAAATTCACCCCATAGACCTGTGTGTGCATGCATGAGAGAGTGTGTGTGCATGAGAGCACGTGTGTCTGTTTGCCTAGGTGCTAATGTCTCCTCTGAAACGGTGAGGTGCTTCCATTGTCCTGTCCTGGGAACAATGCTCTTGCTGGTGCCTCTCTGTCTGACCTGTCCTTTGTGTAGCTTTGGTATTGCTGGGTTGTGAAACTGCCCTCAGGGCTTTGGGATAGCTGTGGTACTCTGTCATTGTTAGTGGGTACTTGAGGTGTACAGGTATTCCCTTGTCTGCAAGTGCTGTCGAGTTTCACTTGTCAGCCTAATTGGTCCCTGCTAAGGCATTCTGGGTGTTTTGGTACAGTTTGGCCAATTTTGCTTTTGTGGGCTATTGTGGTTGCCAGGGTGGCAGATCTTTTCCCACATACAATTATCAGGAATACTTGGAATCCTGAGAAGGATTTAAGTGAATCCTCGAGAGATGTTGTATCCCTTGGACTATTCCCAGCAAGTGAATGAACTATCAAGACTCTTGTAAAGATTTGTGGGAACTCTTGCAGGGATGTAAAGAAAACTAGATTTACAATTTGAGGCCATACATCCCATTCTGCTAAGTTACACCAGTTAATGGGTAATTTTTATTTGTTTAAAAATGTGAAATCTTAATGAAGAGTTCTTCCAGTTAATCACTGGGTATTCAAATTTCTCTTCAGAATTAAAGATCATAACAAAACTGGGTGTCATTGTGGGATGTTGAATGTGCTTGGTAAAATTTGGATGAACAATATTTCAAAGTGAATTTTATCGTGTTAAGTACTAAGACTTTCTGGAGAGGAAAGATTTGCCCTTGTGTGTTTTGCAACACTGAATCAAGGTCAGTTCAATAGAATACGCAGACAAGTTGATGCTAGAGTTGAGAGCTATGGCAAAATATCAGAAATAATGCAGGCAGTAGCACGGCAATTTAGGGTTAGAAAGTTAGCTAAAAAAATTATAAAAAAAGGGTGGAAGGTTTTGTCAGCTTTTCTTAAAAATAGTTAACAAAATAAGTGTTAGTTCTGCAGAAAATGAGTCTGGGGATTTAGTAACGGAGGATAAAGAGATGGCAGATGAATTGAAAAGAGTTTGAATCTGACTTCACTTGAGAGGATACAAGTAACACCCTAGAACTAGCTGTAAATCAGGAATTCAAAGGGAGGGAGGAACTGAAGAAAATTACAATCACCAGGGAACTAGTACGGAGTAAACTGTTGGAACTCTGAGCTGATAAGTCCCGGGTATTTGAAGGAATTCATCCTCGACTCTTAAAGAGAAATTATGGCGTGAAATAAGACCATAAGACATAGGAGTAGAAGTAAGGCCATTCGGCCAATCGAGTCTACTCCGCCATTCAATCATGGCTAATAGGCATTTCAACTCCACTTCCCCGCATTCTCCCCGTAATAGTTAATGTATTGGTTTTAATTTTCCAAACCTCATTCGTTTCAGGGGTGTTTTTTTTAAGATTGGACAAATCCTTTCTTCAAAAAGGGAGACCATTTAACTTAACATATGTAATGGGGAAAATGTTCAAAGCTATTATCAAAGATATTATGACAGAGCACTTGTATAAGTTCAAGGTAATCAGGCAGCGTGAATGTGTTTTTGTCGATGGGAAATAATGTTGTAATAATTTTTTGAAGAACGGCCTGTCCGCACTGCGACTGAGCTGATGAACCTCCAGTGCCCCCAGGGAAAGGAATCCCTTCCCTCAGTCCCCACATTTCCCCAAATTCTCCGCAGTTCTGGTGTCCTTTTGGTTCTGTGTTTCCGATGAACAATTGAAACTGTGATCACACTCAGGAAACGTGTACAGTTACTCCCTCCTGCGAATAGTGTAATGTTTCTTCAGTCTGTGTAACTGGTTAAAGCGCTGCCCAAAGTCAGCTCAAGGGGAGAAGACATACAAAAGTTGAGCAGCGAGACAAAATGCAAAACCAACGAAATGTCGAACCACGGAGAAAAAATATTGTGGCTCGACCTCTTTTTTTCCTATTGGCATTTGGACACTTCAATATCTGACAGTCACTCAATCGATTGGGACAGCCACGATTTTTGATTACAATTCTGTGAGAAGGAGCAAAGCTTTTTGGTTCCTATTTCAGTACATTTTCATTATCAGTGGGACTGGATGAGAGACCCTACTGTTGCTGCGCACTGAGTGTGGAGCCTGAAACTGTTATACGGCCTGGAAAGAGGAATTCACAGCAGTGAGGGGCAGTACACGCATTTGCTTGTGGCTGAAGCTTCGGACATGGAGAAACCGTGGAAGTGTGGTAACTTTGGGAAAGGCTTCCGTACTCCGTCTGACCTGGAGATTCATCGGCGCATCCACACCGGGGAGAGGCCGTTCTCCTGTCCCAAGTGCGGGAAGGGCTTTACCCAGGTCTCTGCCCTGCTTAGGCACCAGCGGATCCACACGGGGGAGAAGCCTTTCACCTGCCCTGAGTGTGGGAAGGCCTTCAGCGATTCATCCTCCGTACTGACCCACCGGCGTGTCCATACGGGAGAGAGGCCCTTCAGCTGTCCCGAGTGCGGGAAGGCCTTCAGCGATTCCTCCACCCTGCTGAGGCACCAGCAGGTCCACACAAGGGAGACCCCCTTCAGCTGCCCCGAGTGCGGGAAGGCCTTCAGCCGTTCCTCCAATTTGCTGACCCACCAGCAGATCCACACAGGGGAGAGGCCCTTCAGCTGTCCTGATTGCGGGAAGGCCTTCAGCTATTCCTACTCCCTGCTGAGGCACCAGCGGGTCCACACGGGGGAGAAGCCCTTCAGCTGCCCTGAGTGTGGGAAGGCCTTCAGCTATTCCTCCTCCCTGCTGACCCACCGGCGAGTCCATACAGGGGAAAGGCCCTTCTGCTGTCCTGAGTGTGGGAAGGCCTTCAGCGATTCCTCCTCCCTGCTGACCCATCGGCGAGTCCATACGGGGGAGAGGCCCTTCAGCTGCCCTGAGTGTGGGAAGGCTTTCACCCGCTCCTCCCACCTCCGGTGCCACCAGCGATTTCACGTGCCATTGCAATGGCACGTGAAAAAGCGACTGCCGAGTGCCGGTATTGACTGGACTCTCAACCCAGTTCTGGGATCTGTTGGGTTTGAATAACACCGCGGCAGATGGCGGAATTGGAATATGGTCAGAATCTAAAGATGAAACCATTTTCTGTTGGGGGGGAGGGGAGAGAAAACTCCAATCTGATTCACTCACGCCCGTTTTAGGGAAGGAAACTGCCGTTGTGGGAAAAGATTCACTCAATAGTTCCAGCTGCATCCTTTACCCGGTCTGGCCTACACGTGACTCCAGACTCACAGCAGTCTGTTTCACTCCACACTGCCCCCGTTCCAGGCCCCATGCGTTAAGGCTGTACCAAGGATTCAATTCCAAAGGGACAACTCTGTGCTGACTGATAGGAAAGAAAGTGAGGTGGGGGGAGGAGAGGGGGAGTGTGTGCACTTTGACCTTGAGCTGTTTAAAAAGCAGCTCCTTTCTCTACATCTTTTTGCTGGGGGGGATCTGAAGCTGTAACAACGTTGGGTCACAATAAAGATTACCTGAACTTACTGCTGGGCTCAGACTTTCATTGAAAGCTTTGAGCTCCAGATGGTTTTTTGTTTTAAAGCTGCTCATTTCTTCCAGCCCCTGCCCTAAGTTTCTAATGTCGTGTATCAGATGGAGCAGTGAATGAGTAGCTAGTATCGTTAGAAATTGTAAATTTTTAAGGAGTACAGGTACTGCATCGTTTCATCAACATTGTAAAGGTTACTGGCAGCACTGGGAGGTGTGGGCTGTGTTCGCTCGAAAGTCTTATCTTTAAAATTGAGAATAGCTAAAATGATATATTCAGAAACATCATTGAAGTCTAAATGCATTTCAATTTTTTAAAAGAGCTGCTGAAATCTTTCTGAAAATTGCACTGGAATATGTGCAGTTAGGCCACAGCTCAGGACAGGCTGTAAGGGGTGAATGAACTATTCCTCATTTTGTGAAATTGGTTTCAACTATGTAGACATAGTCAGAGTTGTAGAGCCGGAAACAAACCCTTCAGTCCATATCTTAAATGAATCTAGTGACCCATTTGCCAGCATTTGGCCTATGTTCATTTGTACCCTTCCTATTCATATCCCCATCCAGCTGCCTTTTAAATGTTATAATTGTACCAGCCTCCACCACTTCTGCTGGCAGTTCATTCCATACACGCACCACCCTCTGCGTGAAAATGTTGCCCCTCAGGTCCCTTTCCCCACTCCCCTTCAACCTATGCCCCTTTCGTACTGGACCTTTGGGAAAGACCTTGGGTATTCACTCTATCCATGCCCCTTACAAGTGTCTATAATTTTAAGGAGGGGAAAATGAGGACTGCGGATGCGAGACATCATTTTCCACACCCCCCACCCCACTTTATTCCAGTCCCGTGCCTTCAACTCAGTACGCTCTCTTGACCTTTTCCATCAAATTTTCAATCTATCAGCTCCACCCACTTCTCCAACCTATCCATTGCCAAACCGTTATTTCCCGATGCCTGGAGGAGGAACACCTCATTCTGCCTTGCGACCCTGCAACCACACAGGACAAATGTGGATTTCAACAGTTTCCTCGCCTCCCCCACTTTATTCCAGTCCCAAGCCTCCAACGTGGCGCTGCCCCTTCTGACCTGTCCATCATATTTTCCTATCTATCTGCACCACAACTCCCTCCGACCTATCATCTTGCCACCCCACCTCTCTCACTCTCTCACACACACACACACACACACACACACACACTCTCTCTCTCTCACTCACTCACTCACTCACTCACTCACTCACTCACACTCACTCACTCACTCACTCACTCACACACACACACACACACTCTCACACACACACCTACCTACCTACCTTCATCTACCTATGGCATTCTCAGCTACCTTCTCCCCCAACCTCACCCTCTTCCCATTTATCTCTCAGCACCCCCCGCCCACAAGCCTCGTTCCTGATGAAGGGCTTATGCCCAAAATGTCAATTCTCCTGCTCCTTGGCTGCTGCCTGACCTGCTATGGTTTTCCAGCATCACACTCTCGGCATTATTTTAAGGTAACTGGAGGAAGGTTTTGGGGGAGATGTCAGAGTAGGTTCTCTACTCAGATAGTGGTGACTGTGTGAAATGCACTGTCAACGTGGTAGTAGAGTCAGATACATTAGGGACATTTAATTGACTCTTGGATAGGTACATGAAAGTTAGTACAATAAATGGTATGTAGGTCAGTCTGATCTTAGAGTCGGATAAAGGGCCGGTACTGTGCTATGTACCTAAGTAGTCAAAAATGTTGTTTTATCAGCAGTACAGTCAGATCCGAGCAAACAAGGACATGCAGGTCATACTGCGCTTAGACAGAGTGAGGCGTGCAGGGTTACAGCTGCACAGGAGGTGCGCAGAAGCAACATCAGATTTCATGTTGGAGAGCCCCATTCAGCAGTCTAATAATAGCAGGGAAGAAGCTATTCTTGAACCTGTTGGTACATGTGTTCAAGCTTCTGTATCTTCTGCCTGGCAGAAGATGGTGCAGGAGATCATTCCCGGGGTGGGAGGGGTCCTTGAGGTTGGTAGCCTTTCCACGACAATGAGAAGTGTAGATGGATTTCATGGGTGGGAGGTTGGCTTCTGTGATGGACTGTACTGTGCACACAACCTTCTGTAGTTTCTTCCGGTCCTGGGCAGCGCAGTTGCCATAGCAGGACGTGATGCACCCAGATTCAATGCTTTCTGTGGTGCATCTGTAAATGTTGGTGAGTGTCATTGTGGACATGCTGAATTTGTTGAGCATCTTGAGGAAGAAAAGGTGTTGTTGTGCCTTCTTGACCGTTGCATGGGTCAGTTTAGATATTTTGCCACTCCTTTCTCATTCTTACTAACTCCTTTTACTTGGTGCAGTCACAGTCAGTTTCATACCTTGTGCTAATCTCTTTTGAAGGTCTTCTTCAGAAGGATAAAATATTATGAGAGGCAAAGGTAGTGTACATACATAATATGAAATCTTTAAACTTGAATTCATTTTAAAGAGCAGAACAACGTATTTATGGTAAAAATGGGTAAACTTAACAGGTTTTATGAAGGGTGAGAGTGGAAAGTATGTGGAGGTGCATGTTAAAACAGGACTGAGTCTGCATGGCTTTGACAACAGGAGGTCATGTCTGACAAATAATTAGGATTCTTTTGAGCAGGTAATGAGTAAGTTAGACAAAGGGAGAGCCAGTGGGGGAGAGCCAGTGGACGTGAGCGATTTGAATTTCCAGAAGGCCTTTGACAAGGTGCCGTGCAGGAGGCTGCTAAGTGAGATAAGAGTCCCTGGTGTAGGAGCAAGGTCCACCTCATTCTTGTAGAGGATTGGCTGACTGGCAGAAGGCAGAGAGTTGGCATAAAGGGGTCTTTGGAGTTCTAAAGGGGTCCATGCTGAGAATGCTTGGACAGTCCAGGAGAATGGTCAGAGAAGGGGCAGATGGAATACAATATGGTAAAGTCTGAGGCTATACACTTTGGGAAGACCAGAAACAGAGACTGTTTTCAAAATGGGAAAGGCTTCGGAAATGTGAAACAGAAAGGGATTGTACCATTCATTCGGGGTGGTGTGGAAAGGATCGTATCATTGAGACTTGGGAGGATTATACCCTTAACGGCTGTGGGGGAGTAATGGATTATACCATTCAGAGGGGGACGATTACATCATTCGAAGGTGAAGGGGAGGGGAGGATTGTACCATTCACATCACGGGGTGTGGATTGTACCATTCACAAGGAGAATTATTTAGTTTTATTTTTCAGAATTTCCAGGATACACGATATATGCCAATTTTACCCACCAGAAATCGACTGAAACTGGGTGCACTAAAAAAATCCAGCAGGAAGATAATCAGTAAAAAGGTCTAGTTTCGGTCATAGCAGTTATGGACTTATATAGTCACACTGCACAGAAACAGACACTTCAGTTCCACTCATACACGCCGACCAGATGTTCCAATCTGGCCCAGTCCCAAGTTCCAACATTTGCTCCATATTCCTCTAAATCCGAACTATTCATCTAGACACCTTTTAACTGTTGTAATTGTACCCACCTCCACCACTACCTCTGGCTGCTCATTCCATACACGCTCTACCTTTTGCATGAAAACGTTGCCCCTTAGTTCCTTTTTAAATCTTTCCCCCTCTCATCTTAAACTTATACCTTCTAGTTTTGGACTCCTCCATCTTGGGGGAAAAGACCTTGGCTATTCGCCCTATCCATGATTTTATAAACCTCTCAGGTCACTCCTCAGCCACCTCCAGTCCAGGGAGAACAGCCTCAGCCGAGTCAACTTCTGCCTATAGCTCAAATCTGGCAGCATCCTTGTAAATCTTTTCTGAACCCTTTCAAGTTTCACAACATCCTACCAAGAGGAAGGATGCCGGAATTGTACACTTATTCCAAAAGTGGCCTAAACATTCTCCTGTACAGCCACAACATGACCTCTCAAATCCTATACTTAATACACTGACTAATAAAGGAAAGTATACCAAACATCATCTTCACTATCCTATCTACCTGCAACTCCACTTTCAAGGAACTGTGAACCTGGTCTCCAAGGTCTCTTTGTTCAACAACACTCCCTAGAACCTTACCATTAAGTGTAGATGTGCTGCTCTGATTTGTTTTTCCAAAATGCAGCACCTCGCATTCATCTAAATTAAACTTCATCTGCCACTCCTCAGCCCACTGGCACATCTGATCAAGATCCCATTGTAATCTGAGGTAACCTTCCTTGTTGTTCACTACACCTCTAATTTTGGTGTCATCAGTAAACCTACTAACTATACATCCTATGTTCACATCCAAGTCATTTGCATAAAAAATATAGAAAGGAGTGGACCGAGCATCGATCCTTGTGACACTCCACTGGTCATAAGCCTCCAGTCTGAAAAACAACTCGCCACCACCACCTTCTACCTTTTGAGCCAGTTCTGTATCCAAATGGCTAGTTCTCTCTGTATTCCATAAGATCTAACCTTGCTAACCAGTCTCCCTTGGGAAACCTTGTCGAATGCCTTACTGAAGTCCATATAGATCAAGTCCATTGATCTGCCCTCATCACTCTTCTTTGTTACTTCTTCAAGCACTCAATCAAGTTTGTGAGACATGATTTCCCACGCACAAAGCCATGCCGACTATCCCTAATCAGTCCTTGCCTTTCCAAATATGTGTAAATCCTGTCTCTCAGGTTTCACTCCAACAACCTGCCCACCACTGATGGCAGGTTCCCTGGCTTTTCCCTATCACCTTTCTTAAATAGTGGTACCATGTTAACCAATCTCCAGTTTTCTGGCACCTCTCCTGTGACTATCAATGATGCAAATATCTCAGCAAGGGGCCCAACAATCACTTCCCGTAGCCTCCCACAGAGTTCTCAGGTACACCTGATCAGGTTCTGGAGATTTATCCACCTTTGTGTTTCAGGACATCCAGCATCACCTCCTCTGTAATATGGACATTTTTAAAGATGTTATGATCTATTTCCCTGCATTCTATATTTTTCATGTCCTGCTCCAGAGTAAACATTGATGCAAAATACTTGTTTAGTATCTCCTCCATCTCCTGTAGTTCCACACATTGGCTGCCTTGCTCATCTTTGATGTGCCCTATTCTCTCCCTAGTGACCCTTTTGTCCTTAATGCATTTGTAAAAACTCTTTGGATTCTCCTTAACCCTATTTGCCAAAGTTATCTCATGTCTAGTTTTTGCCCTCCTGATTTCCCTTTTAAGTATACTCCTATTACCTTTATACTCTTCTAAGGATTCACTCAATCTATCCTGTCTATACCTGACATATGCTTCCTTCTTTTTCTTTACCAAACACTCAATTTCTCCAGTCATCCAACATTCCCTACACCTACCAGACATTCCTTTCACCCTAACAGGAATATACTGTCTCTGGACTCTCATTATCTCATTTCTGAGGCTTCCCATTTTCCAGCCATCTCTTTACTTGCAAACATCTGCCCCCAAACAGCTTTTAAAAGTTCTTGCCTATTACTGTCAAAGTGAGACATTCTCCAATTTAGAATTTCAATTTTTAGATCTGGTCTATCCTTTTCCATCACTATTTTAAAATTAATAGAATTATGGTTGCTGGCCCCAAAGTGCACCCCCACTGACACCTCAGTCAGCTGTCCTGCCTTATTTCCCAAGAGTAGGTCTAGTTTTGCACCTTCTCCATCGGTATATCCACATACTAAATCAGAAATCTTTCTTGAACAAGCTCAACAAATTCCTCTCCATCTAAACCCTTAAACCTATGGCAGTCCTGGTCTATGGTTGGAAAGTTAAATCCCCTACCATAACCATATCAGAGGAAGTGAGTTTAAAGCTGGGCACAATCCTCCAGGTGCAGTTTCAGCAATGCTATGTTTGGTTGCAGCAACACTTTCCTCCCATTATGTTCTATTCCTTTAGCGATAAAAGCGAAAGCTGTATTCACTTTCTTTATTATCTACTGTACCTGCATGCTAGTTTTCTGTGACTCATTAATGAGGATACCCAGATCTCTCTGCACCAGATCATCCCAAACCTTCTATTAGATAATAGATTGCTTTGCTGTTTTTGTTTTGACCAAAATGCATGACCTCACACTTATCCACATTAAACTCCATCTGCCACATTTTGTCCTACTCTCCTAACCTATCTCGATCCATTTGAATGGTTCATGTTTCCTCATTGCAATTTACCATCATGCCTATTTATGTGTCATCCACAAACTTGGCAAATGAGCCTTTTATACATGTATCCAAGTCACTAATGTAGATTGTAAATAGCTGGGGTCCAAGGACACAACCCTGTGGCACCTGTTACATCTTGCCGTTCAGAAAAAAAGCCATCAATTTGGACTGTCTGTCTTCGGCCTATCAGCCTGTCACCTCTCCAAGCTGATAAATCAGCCCATATCGCATATGATCTAACCTTGTGAATTAACGCTCTGAGTGGCACTTTAGCAAATTCCTTCTGAAAAGCCAGATCTATTACATCTACAGGATCCCTATTATCGACTTGTTACATTGATGAAGAACTTAGTTAAATCTGATTTGCCCATCATAAAACCATGCTGACTGATGGATAGAGTTTTGACTTTTCAAATGTCCTGATATTGCTTCCTTGATAATTGACTCTAACACCTTCCCAACAACAGAAGTTAAACTAACTGGTCTGCAATTTCCCACATATTGCCTGCCTCCCTTTCTGAATACAGGCATTACATTAGCATTTTTTCCAATCCACTGGAACCAGAGGATCCTAAGATATAGGAGCAGAAACTAAGTCATTCAATCATGGCTGAAACGTTTCTCAGCTCCATTCTCCCGTTTTCTCCCCATAACCTTTGATCCAAGTTATCAGCTTGGATAGGTGACTGGCTGATGGGCAGAAGACAGACAGTCCGAATTGATGGCTTTTTTTTCTGAATGGCAAGATGTAACTAGTCAGGTGCCACAGGGTTGGGTTCTTGGACCTCAACTATTTACAATCTACATTAGGGACTTGGATACACGTATAAAAGGCTCATTTGCCAAATTTGTGGATGACACATAAATAGGCGTGATGGTAAATTGCAATGAGGAAACATGAACCTTTCAAATGGATCGAGATAGGTTAGGAGAGTGGGCCAAAATGTGACAATCAAGAACCTACCTATCTCTCTATTAAATAAACTCAATGAATCTTTCTCATGTCCAGGGAATTTTGAAATATTGTAACTAATGTATCCACAATCTCCACTGCCACTTCCTTTAGTACCCTAAGATGTAGGCCATCAGGACTAGGGGAGTTGTTTGCCCTCAATCCTAATAGTGTACCTATCGACGTTGATGTGACTTTGACTTGCTCGTTCCAATCCGAATGGTACTGCTGTCCTCCAACGTGAAAACTGAGGAAAAGTATTGATTTAGCAGCTCTGTCATTTCAGTGTTCCCCTTATTAACTCACCTGTTTCACCTTCCAAGGAACCAACATTTACTTTAGCGACTCTGTTCCCTTTGGCACAACAACAGAAGCTTTTGATATTTTACACTAGGCTTCTTTTGTAATTTACCTTACCTATTTCTATTCATTTTTGAAAACCCCTTTGTTTGTGTCTGGAAGTTTCCCGATGTTTCAGCCTTCCAAAGGTCTGGAGTAACATTCCTGAACAGGCTGAACATTAAAAAGAAAACCACATTCACATTTAAATGACACCCACCTTTCAGGGGCTGGGGGCGGGGAAAACCAACCCCCATTGTCCCCTATTGGTTGGAGGACTCCCCCAACCACGCCCCCTCAGATGGTGACGACATTGTTTGGACCACGCCCCCTGTCTGTTGGCGCATGTGCAGTGTAGGTCCCGCGGCCGGACAATGACAGTGTTACTGAGTGTGGGAGAGGAATGGCGCCGGCGGCTGAAGGAACAAGAACAGGAGCCGCTGGAAAAGCTGAGCAGGTCCGGCAGCTCGTGTCGGGAGAAATGTGAGGACGGGTTTCGGGTCCCGGTGATCCTCCTTCAGAACAGGACCAGGTTTCAGAAACATCCCGGGGAGGTCGCCAGGCCCGAGCGCCAAGACCTGGCTCCTGCCCCCGGGGAGAGGAGACAGTGAGACAGGGTAGGATTGGGAACCGCGGGAGGAGGGAGACTGGGGAGTTTATAAACTCCGAGGGGGAGGCCTGAGGCCTCCAATAGAAGCCCCACAGGCCCCAGTGTTTACTTCACCGGCGAAGGAGCTCTCGGGTTGCCCGGGCAACCGGCCGCCATCTTTGTGAGGGTCAGGCGCATGTTGTCCTGGGACGGGGTTGTTGGATTGTTGTATAATATTGATCTCCTCTGTACTTTTAATCTTGAATATTTTTAAAATGTACACTGGCTTCAATTTATGAATTCTAAGTACAGAAGCAAACTATAAACATCTCCTTACATGGATCCCAACATGTGCATAGGAGCCAAGACTGCCTCAAGATTTACTGAGGTGCTGAATCAATAGCTCTTTCTCTTTTGATTAATGAAGGTGGTGCCCAGCAGACTCCTGCTCACAGCCTGTTCTGTCAGCCTTTATGGGAAAGATAGGATAGCAAAACATCTCTATGACTCTATAATTGCTGAGATTAGCTTTACAACCTTTCTTAAACCAGGCTGCAATGTTTGCAGTTCTCTAGTCTTCTGGCACCTCCTCCAAGTCCATGGAAGACTGATAAATTATGGCTTCCACAATTTCTGTCGTCCCTTCCTTCAAGATTGTTGGATGCATTTCATCAGTGCCTTGTCAAACTTTAAGTACCAAATGCTTATCGAAGACTCCTTTCATGTTAATTTTGTACTCTTGGGAGGTCATGTTGCGGCTGTACAGAACATTGGTTTGGCCATTGTTGGAATATTGCGTGCAATTCTGGTCTCCTTCCAACGAAACGATGTTGTGAAACTTGAAAGGGTTCAGAAATGATTTACAAGGATGTCGCTAGGGTTGGAGGATTTGAGCTATAGGGAGAGGCTGAACAGACTGGAGCTGTTTTCCCTGGAGCGTTGGAGCCTGAGGGGTAACCTTATAGAGGTTTGTATATTTATGAGGGGCATGTATAGGATAAATAGACAAAGTCTTTTCCCTGGGTTCGGGTCTGTTTCCATGCTGTATATCTCTATGACTCTGGTTGCATCTGAGGAGAATTAGAGTGGAGTGAGAACAGAGGGGGAGAGAGAGTGGGATGGTTCTTTCAATTTTGTGGAATAACAAAAGAAAAGTATATTGTGCAGAAAGTACAATTGCTTGTTCAGAGTTGTTACCCTGCACTGAGTGTAATGACTTTTGTAATCTCTTTTTACAGAGTATCTGAAGATCTGAAGACGGAAATTTCAAAATCGACAGATGAAGGCCTTATGCCCGAAGCATTGACTCTTCTGCTCCTCGGATGCTGCCTGACCTACAGTGCTTTTCCAGCGACACACTTTTGAAGTCTTGACTCTCCAGCATCTGCAGTCCTCACTTTCACATCAATGTCAGACAGTGACACTGGGACATCGGGACTGCAACGATTTTTGACTGTGATTCTGTGAGAAGGAGCAAAGCGTTTGCTTCCTGCTCGAGTACATTTTCAGAATCAGTGGGACTGGATGAGAGACCCTACGTTGCAGCGCAGTGAGTGTGGAGCCTGAAGCAGTTATACCGCCTGGAAAGAGGAATTCACGGCAGGGTGGGGCTGTACCCACGTTTTTGTGCGGCTGAAGCTTCGGCCATGGAGAAACCTGAGGAATCCCGTCCTGTGAAGAAACCGTGGAAGTGTGGCGACTGTGGGAAAGGCTTCTGTGCCCCGTCTGCTCTGGAGACTCATCGGCGCAGTCACACCGGTGAGAGGCCCTTCAGCTGCCCCGAGTGCAGGAAGGGCTTTACCCAGGCATCCGCCCTGCAGACCCACCGGCGGGTCCACACGGGGGAGAGGCCTTTCAGCTGCCCCGAGTGTGGGAAGGTCTTCAGCAATTCCTTCGCCCTGCTGAGGCACCAGCGAATCCACAAGGGGGAGAGGCCACTCTCCTGCCCCGAGTGCGGGAAGGCCTTCAGTGATTCCTCTCACCTGCTGACCCATCGGCGAGTCCACACAGGGGAGAGGCCTTTCAGCTGCTCTGAATGCAGGAAGGCCTTTATCCAGGCCTCTGCCCTGCTGATCCACCAGCGGCTCCACACAGGAGAGCGGCCCTTCAGTTGCCCAGAGTGCGGTAAAGGCTTCAGCGATTCCTCCACCCTGCAGAGCCACCAGCGGGTCCACACGGGGGAGAGGCCCTTCAGCTGCTGTGAATGCGGGAAGTGCTTTACCCAGGCCTCTGCCCGGCTGAGACACCAGCGGTCCCACACCGGGGAGAGGCCCTTCAGGTGTCCCGAGTGTGGGAAGGGCTTTGCCCGGGCCTCCAACCTCCAGACCCACCTGCGGATCCACACGGGGGAGAGGCCCTTCAGTTGTCCCGAGTGCAGGAAGTGCTTTACCCAGGCCATCACACTTCAGAAACACCAGCAGGTCCACATAGGGGAGAGGCCCTTCAGTTGCCCCGGGTGCAGTAAGGTGTTCACCTGCTCCTCCCACCCTGCGGAGGCACCAGCACGTTCATGTACCATAGCAGGGGCATTGAAGGAGTGCCATTATTGACTGGAGTATTAACCCAGTTCTGGGGCCTCCCGGGTTTGAATCCTGCCGTGGCAGATGGTGAAATTGGAATTCAGTCAGTAATCTGGAGTTCCAAGTCTAACGATGAAGCCATTTTTCGGGGGGAGTTGGGGTGGGGGTGGGGGGTGGAGTTAGGGTGAGAAAACCCCCATCTGATTGACTCACGTCATTTTTCCGGAAGGAAACTGCCGTTGTGGGAAAGGATTCACTCAGTCATCCCAGCTGCATCCTTTACCCTGTCTGGCCTATGGTTGACTCCACACTGCACCCATGTCCACCCCCTCCGCGCCCCCCGCCCCCTTTCTCTCCCCCATTGGGCCCCTCCCATTCCCTTTTTGCTGGGGCGGGGGGAATCTGAAGCTGTAACAATGTTGGGTCACAATAAAGGGTTACCTGAACTTACCGCCGGGCTCAGACTCTCATTGAAGGCTTTGAGCTTCAAATGGTTTTTGTTTTAAACCTGTTGATTTCTTTCAGCCTCCTGCACTAAGTTTCCAATGTCGTGTATCAGATGGAACAGTGAATGAGTAGCTCGTATCGTTGGAAATTGCAGATATTTCAGGAGTGCAGGTCCTGTGTTGTTTTATGGGCATTGTAAAGTTTCCTGGCAGCACCAGGAGGTGGGGGCTGTGTTCATTCGAAATGATGGGCAGTTGCTGGTGTTGGACTGAGGTGGAGAAAGTTAAAATCGACACAACTCCAGGTTAGAGTCCCAACAGATTTATTTGGAAGCGCTAGCTTTCGGAGCGCTGCTCCTTCATCGGGTAGGTGTTGAGCAGGATCATAAGACATAGAATTTATCGCAAAACATTACAGTGTCATGCAGTTGATCAGATTTCCTGAACAAGTCCAGTTGCAATTCAGTCTTTCCTCTTTTCGAATGGGTTGCAGGTTTTGGTTCATTAACATGTATATCCCAGAACTACCTTTAAATCACATTCTCCCGATGACTTAAGATTTTGTAAAAATAGGTGACATCTCAGCTCAGACAAAGCAAGAAAGGTGTGAGGTTCAAGTCTGTCTGTATCCCAGTCCTGAGTCACACATGTTCTATTTCCAAAGTAGGAATTTATAAAATATTACATAGATTGACTGCCTGCAGATTGTATTTTGCTCAAAAAGCACAATGTATCTGCAAATGCAAATTCACTGCATAGGTTTGTTTGTGTGTGTGTGTGCATGAGAGAGAGAGAGAGAGAGAGATGGAGTGTTTGTGTGTGCATGCTTGATAAAGTGTTTCGATGCAGTGGAGTATAAGCCTGTGAGAGGGTGTGTGCATGGATTTGAGTGTGGGAGGTGTGTGTGAGAGAGGGTCTGTGTGACTGGGTGTGTATGTATGGGAGTGAGAGACAGTGTTAAGTGTAGTGTGGTCACCCAAGGTCCCGGTTGAGACCATCCTCATGGGTTCCAAACTTGGCTATCGGCCTCTGCTTGGCCAGTAGAAACAATTCAGCAGTTACTGGGTGACATGGTGGCTCAGTGGTTAGCAGTGCTGCCTCGCAGCACCAGGGATCCGGGTTCGATTCCCACCTCGGGCAACTGTCTATGTGGAGTTGGTACATTCTCCTCATGTGTTTCCTCCGGGTGCTCCAGTTTCCTCCCATAATCCAAAAGATGTGCAGGTCATGCTAAATTCCACATAGTGTTGGGTGCATTAGTCAGGGGTAAATTTAAGGTAGGTGAATAGGTCTGTGTGGGTTACTCTTTGGAGGGTCAATGAGAACATTTTGGGCCAAAGGAACATTTGTTTCCATACTGTAGAGAATCGAATCTAATCTACACACACACATTGGAGAGGGCAGGGTGAGACTTGTCTTTCACTTTGCAGAAGGTGGGAGGTCCTGGATGCTGTGATTCAGCGTAAACACATGCTGGGAGACCTTTGGCTCAGAGAGATGGAGTTGGAAGCCAGGCTGCAGGCACGTCATGGGGAAAGTTAACCGGACACTTTATTCCAGGAGATGGTCATTCCCCTCTGGACAGATCCTTCTGATTAGGTCACTGGACAGGGTCAGAAGGGTGTGAGTGTGAATCACACAGGTAAAGGGGATCGGAGATTGGGAGGCAGGGGGAGCAGCTAACTGGCTGAGTGGTGGAGGGGGCGTTGGGGGTAAGGGCTGAATATTGACAGGTGATTGTCGTCTTTCTCTGAAGTTAGCAGCAGGAGGCCAGATGGCATTGGTGTCTGTCTGGCACCAGGTTCAGGAACCGACGTGCTCAGGACAGGAGAAGTGGGAAAGGGAGGCTGCAGTGGGTGTGGTCCACAAATCTCAGGAGGGGCAGAGCTTCTGCTGAGGGCGCATGAGAAGTCAGAAGCTAAAAAGATGAAGCACAACATCAAAGCTCTGGGTGGCATGGTGGCTCAGTGGTCAGTACTGCTGCCTCACAGTGCTGGGTATGATTCCAGCCTCCGGTGACTTTGGCACATTGTCCCCCTTGTGTCTGCGTGGGTTCCTCCCACAGTCCAAAGATTTGCAGTTTAGGGTGGATCAGCTGTGCTGAAGTGTCCAAGGATATGCATTTTCAGGTGCATAAGCCATGGGGAACTGCAGGGTTGTATGGTAAGTGGGTTGGTCTGGTGGGATGCTATTTGGAAGGTCAGTGTGAGGTAAATGGGCTGAATGGCCTGCAGTGATTCTACTGCTTTAGCCATTTGTATCTTGAGAAATGATTACTGTGGTCCTGGGGAAGGTGGGATTTGTAGTGTCACTGCCCTCTGTCCGTTCTCTTTCTGTCCCCCTGTCCATTTTCTCTCTCTTGACACTGACCCTCAGCTCCTCCCCCCTCAACCATTCTCTTTCCCCACCACCTATTATTTCTCGTGCCTCCATCCCTCTTTGATCGCTGTATCAAGCCCTTGTAAGAAGAGAGAGACAGATGGTGATGACTCTACCTGGGAGATGGGGGTGCACGAGAAATGGCTGATCTTTAACATTGAGAATAGCTATTCAGAAACAACATTAAAGCATGTTCAATTCTATTTTTTAAAAAAGCTGCAGGCATCTTTCTGAAACTTGCGTTGAAATATGTGCAGTTTGGCCACAGTTGAGGACAGGCTGTAAGGGGTGAGTTGCCTATTCTAATATTGTCAAATTGGTTCTATGTAGAAATAGAGTCATGGAGCATGGAATGAAACAGTTTGGTCTGTGCCGACCAGATATCCTAAATTATTCTGTTCCTATTTGCCAACATTTGGCCCAAATACCTTTAAACCTTCCTGTTCGTACACCCATCCAGGTGCCCTTTAAAAGTTGTAATTGTACCAGCCTCCACTCCGGCAGCTCATTCAATACATTTACCATCCTCAGCCTGAAATAAGTTACCCCTTAGGTCCGTTTTAAACCTTTCCCCACTCACCCTAAACTAATGTCCTCTCGTTCTGGCATTTCTTGAGGCATATTAAATGTCACCCGTTTTTTCTAATCCTTTGGTGCCTCATCTTTCCCCACTCAACCTAAACCTATGCCCTCCAGTTTGTGGCTCCCCTAACCGAGGGAAAAGGAATGCAAATTTGTGCAGTCAGCCAAAATGCAAAAGGAATACAGTGTCGAGCCGTGGGGGGTAGGGGGAAGGAAATTGTGGTTCAACTTTTTTTTTCCTCCGATTGGCATTTGGAGACTTCAAATCTATCCGGAACGTTAAGCATTTCTGGAGAGCATAATGCGCATGCACCTCGGTGTCAGCAAACACTGCGCATGTCCGCTGGTGTCAGCAAAAGACTGCATGCGCCTGGTTGTACGCACTTTCGACTCAAGACCTACTTTCGATGGACCAATAGGGAACTCGGGAGGACCGGAAGAAATCTTGTCCTCCTGCCAATCAGAGCACCAGTATTGTCTGAATGCGGAAGTTGAACAATGAGCTTCTGAAGCAGCACCTGCTGCTGTTCCTGTTTCTCTAAATGAAAATTGAGCTTTATCCCAAACTGCAACTTTCTTCCTCTGTCCAACAACTGTGAGTACGGCACTCTCTTTTCTCGCCATCTGTTCCACTTTTTTTTCATTCTGGCGTTCAATTGTTGACTTGCAACAACTGAAAGGAAAGGGAGTGAATTCAGGGTGGGGACAGAGTGTAGAAATATTGGTCGACAGTGTGGTGCTGGAAAAGCATAGCAGGTCAGGCAGCATCCGAGGAGCAGGAAAATCGACGTTTCGGGCAAAAGTCCTTCATCAGGAATTTTCCTGCTCCTCGGATGCTGCCTGACCTGCGTGCTTTTCCAGCACCACACTCTCGACTTTAATCTCCGGCATCTGCAGTACTCACTTGTCTAGAAATGTTGGTCCAGATCTGTGTCTCAATTGGCAAACACATGACAAATGCATGACTGCAATGTGATAATATGCTGTGGGAAAACAAAAGCAGAAAGGAGGTGCATTGTTTTAATGGTGATATGTTGGGATATGGAGAAAGTGAGGAGTGCAGATGCTGGAGATCAGAGTTGACAAGTGTGGCCCTGGAAAAGAACAGCGGGTCAGACAGCATCCAAGGACCAGGAGAGTCGACGTTTTGGACACGAGCCGTTCATCGGGAATGTTATGTGGATGTACAAAGAGGTTTCAGTGTCTTTCTACACCAGTCAATACCCGTTGTCAGACAGGTGCAGTCAGCAGGGCAAGTGGTGTATTAGCAAAAGGAATTGAGTTCAGAAGTGGGGGGGGGGGGCTTCCTGTGGTTAGGGGGTCATTGAATATATTCAAGGCTGTGTTCATCTGATTTGGAACAACAATGAAATGGATGGTTATGAGGGAACAGAAAAAATGGTTTTAAGAACAGTTACAGAATCGTACAGCATAGAAACAGATACTTGATTTCATGCTGACTATATTAATAAAGTAAACTAGTCCTACCTTGGTTGGCCTATATATCTCTGAACCTTTCCTATTCATAAGAGCAGAAATTAAGCCATTCAGCCCACTGGGTCTGCCCATACCATTCAATCATGGCTGAGAAGTGTCTCAGCCCCATTCTCCTGTTTTCTCCCTGTAACTCTCGATTCCCTTGATACTCAAGAACTGTTTCTGTCTCAGTGTTAAATATCCTCAGTTACCTGGCCTCCAAGCCTTCTGTGGCAATGAATTCCATCAGTTCACCACTCTCTGGCTAAAGAAATTTCTCCTAATCTCCGTTCTGAAAGGTCTTCCCTTTACTCTAAGGCTCTGCCCTCAGCTGCTTGTCTCTCCTTCCAATGGAAACATCTTCCCAACATCAACTCTGTCCAGGCCATTGAGTATTCTGTTTGTTTCAATTAGATTCCCCTGAATGTGGCCCTGTTAATCAGCATGAACCCAGACCCTTCAGGATGAGGTACAGCAGGGATTAGGTTCAACAAAGTGAGAATGGAGGGAGTGTGTGGGATGGAGATTTTGAGCTTCCAGGGAATAAGAATTACAGAGAGTTTGCTATAAATTAGAATTGATTGGAGGGGCAATGGGCCAGGGAGTGGCAGATGGAGATTAATTTAGGGAAATGTGATGTTTGCATTTCGGTAAGGCAATCCAGGCAGGACAGTTAAGGGAGTGTTTCAGAACAAAGAAACCTTGGAGTGCAGGTTCATTGTTCGTTGAAAGTGCAGTCTCAGGTAGCCAGAATAGTGAAGAAGGCATTTTGTATGCTTTCCTTTATTAGTCAGAGCATTGAGTATTGGAGTTGGGAGGTCATGTTGTGGCTGTACAGGACATTGGTGAGGCCATTTTTAAAATACTGCATTCAATTCTGGTCTTCCTGCTACAGGAGAGATGGTGTGAAACTTTGAAAGGGGTCAGAAAAGACTTGAAAGGCTGTTGCCAGAGTTGGACGGTTTGATGTACAGAGAGAGGCTGAATCGGTCAGGGATATTTTCCTGGAGCATTAGACGCTCCGGGATGACCTTATAAATATTTATAAGGGGCATGGATAGGGTGAATGCAAAAGTAGAGAGCATATGTTTGAGGTGAGAGGGGAATGATTTAAAAGGGACATGAAGGGCAACTTGTTTCCTGCAGAAGATAGTGCATGTATTGAATGAGCTGTCATAGGAAGGGGTGGAGCCTGATACAATTACAGCATTTAAAAGGCATCTGGATGGGTACAAGAATAGGAAGGGTTTAGAGGGATTTGGGCCAAATGCTGGTAAATGGGACTAGATTAAGTTGGGATATCTGGGCAACACATATGAGTTGGACTGAAGGGTCTGTTTCTGTGCTGTATGACTCTCTGGGTCTTTGGTGAAACCAGAAGTCTCATTGTGAAGACTGGACTTTCAGAGCAGCCTTCAAAGATGTTTTGTCCTTACTGGGAGAAGAAGAAGTTATAATGAAATCTTTCATTTATGAGACAGCACCTGAGTGAGTGAGTGCATCTGAGATTTTGGTGGAAAGTGGGATTTCATGCACTGTGGGGATGAAACCCTACCCTATCCAGTCATTTCTGCTGGTGGGTGAGACCACTCCTCAAGATTAGTTGGAGTAGATTTAGGATAGAGATGAGGAAGAGCTGCTTTTCCCAGAGAATAGTGAATCTATGTAATTCTCTGCCCAGGGAAGCAGTAGAGGCAGCTTAATTAAGTATATTCAGGACACAGTTAGATGGGTTTTTGCATGGTAAAGGTATTAAGGGTAGTTGGGACAATGCAAGGAGGAGAAGCTGAGACAATGGAGAGATCAGTCATGATCTAAATGAATGGCAAAGCAGACTCGATGGGCCAAATGACCTACTCCTGCTTCTATTAGTATGAAACTCTAACCATGCATTTCCCATGGCTAACCCACCTAACCTGCACATCTCTGGACACTATGGGCAATTTAGCATGGCCAATCCGAATCAAGGCCAGTGAGCAATACAGTGCTGTGAAAAATGAATATCCGAGAACAACAGAAAGATATGGAGAGTAAATGTACCAGCAATCAAAACTGGATTCGAAAGATCATAAAAATTGAAACTAAAAATGGTATGTCTGAATGTGTGCTGCATTGCAGCAAAAGCGAATGAATTGACTGCACACATTAAAGGGAATAATTAAAATATGGGACTCCTTACAGAAATATGGCTCCAAGATGACAAGGATTGGATCCTCAATATTGAGGAGGTGATCAAATGGAAAGCAAGATAAAGGTAGAGGATTAGCACAGGTAATCAAAGCACTGATCACAGGGTAATCTGGTGTCAGCTCTGATTTCAGGTCCTGATTTCTCACCCCTTCTGGATTTCTGCTGATGCTTTGACCCCCTTTTTTTTTAACACCTTCCGGAACAAGAAGTCAATCCAGACCCACAATCTCCCAGCCTGTTAATCGTCCAGACACAGAGTGTAGTCATAGCAGGGAATAAAATAAGAAATGTGAACCAAAATTAGAAATAAGTAGGTGCTTGTGCTTAATATTGTTCAATAGGAAGGAAACCAGAAATACTATTCTCCCAGGATTTCTACAGTGCCTTATTTGAGGAATTCTCTCACCCTTACATCGAGCTATTAGTACCCACTATGATTTACAACAATATTTTTACCAACAGAAAAAAAGTATCTGTTCTCAAATTGACATAGAGATATACAGCATGGAAACTGACTTTTTCTCTCTCTCTCATGCACACACATGCACAAGTCCTTGGGGGTGAATTTGTGTTTGCAGAAGGATATTTGCATATGCATTCTATTTTCCTCAGAAAATGCACAATCTGCAGGCAGTTAATACATGTAATATTTTGTAAATTCCACATTGGAAATAGAACCAGTCTGACTCTAGACTGGGATACAGACAGATTCTGACCTCACACCTTTATTGCATTGTTTGAGCTGAGGTGTCTCCTTTTGTTATAACGCCTTAAAGTTATCCTGAGAAGGTGCCTTACACGAAGTTCTGGGATTTACATATTAATGATGTCTGCAATCCATTGTAAAACATGAAAGACTTAACGATCCCGGTTTGTTCAATATATCATTTCAATGCCAGGACACTAATGCTTTTCCAGAAATTGTGTCTTATGATCTTACACTCCACAACCACCTGATGAAGGAGCAACGCTCCAAATGCTAGTGCTTCCAAATAAACCCGTTGGATGAGAACCTGGTGTTGTGTGATTTTTAACTTTGTCCAGGTAAGGTGGGATTGGCCAGGCCAAATTACCTATAGTGCCCAGGGATGTGCAAGTTCGGGTGGATTGGCGGTGCTAAATTACCCACAGTGCCCAGGGATGTGCAGGTTAGATGTATTAGTCAAGGGGTAAATGTAGAGCAATAGGAGTAGGAGAATGGGTGTGGTGAGATTGCCATTCGGAGGTTGGTGTGGACTTGTTAGAACAGTGAGGGTTCTGTGAAGAGAAGGGATTTTTGTTAACTGTTCAGGAAGTGGGGGGAGGGGGGAAGCAGTGGGTGGAGTGCGGGGGTGGGGGGGGACGTTTGTTCACTTGTAGCAACTGGAGTGAACCCAGGTAGGGAGCAGACTCTGCAAACTCAGATATGTCTTAATTACCTGGGTAAGAAGGGTTGGAAGGATAGGGTGTTGCTGTTTTCCCTAGTGTGTCAGAATGTGAGGGGTAACCTGATAGACTTATTTAAAATCATGAGGGGCATGGATTGGATAAATAGACAAGGTCTTTTCCTTGGGATGGGGAGTCCAGAACTTGAGGGTAATAGATTTAAGGTGAGGGCAGGGGGAGGGAGACTGCAAAGAGACCCAAGGGGCAACATTTTCACGCAGAGGATGGTGCATGTATGGAATGAGCTGCCAAAGGAAGTGGTGAAGGCTGGTACAATGACAACATTTAAAAGTCATCAGCCTGAGTGTATGAAAAGGAAGGGTTCAAAGGGATACGGACAATGTGCTGGCAAATGAGACGAGATTAATTTTGGATATCTGGTTGGGCACAGAAGAATTTGACTGAAGTGTCTGTTTCTGTGCTGTACGTCTCAATGACTTTGGCTTTCCACAAATGTTTGTCATGTCTGTATGTTCAGTTTCTCTCTGGTGGCGGTGTCAATGCCTTGATAGCTCATTTTGCTTTCTCACCCCCCCTCCTCCTGGGAATGTTAACCATTTTGTCTGGTGGTTCTTCAAGAACCTGCATTGCAGGTTCACCCTGAATTGACATTTTTTGGCTTTCCAAAATCAGACCTGCTCAGTCTCAGCAATATCCCAGTGTTGTGAAAGATATTAAATTTCAGGTGGAGTTATCCAAAACTCAGATGTCAGTCTTGATGTTTTTGCTTTTCTGCCCCTATAAGATCCTGAATCAACACCTTCAGGAGAATGAGTTAGAGCGGAGGGTGGGAGAGAGTGAGTGTGGGATAGTGCTTTCAATTTTGTGGAATAATAGCACAAACAAATTGCTTGTTCTGAATTTTTATTCTGGACTGACAGTAATGAATTTTGTAATCTCTTTTTAGAGTATTTGAAGATCTGAAGATGGAAATTTCAAAATGAACAGATGAAGGCCTTATGCCCAAAATGTTGACTCTCCTGCTCCTCGGATGCTGCCTGACCTGCTGTGCTTTTCCAGTGTCGCACTTTTCGATACTAACTCTGCAGCGTCTGCAGTCCTCACTTTGACGTCAATGTCTGACAGTCACTCAATCCATCGGGACTGCAACAATTTTTGACTGATTACGTGAGAAGGAGCAAAGCTTTTTGGTTCCTGTTTCAGTCCGTTTTCAGCATCAGTGGGACTGGATGAGAGACCCTACTGTTGGAGTGCACTGAGTGTGGAGCCTGAAACAGTTTTCAGGCCTGGGAAGAGGAATTCACGGAGGGGAGGAGCTCTACACGTGTGGTGTGCGGCTGAAGCTTCGGCCGTGGAGAACCCCAAAGAATCCTGCCCCATGGAGAAACCGTGGAAGTGTGGTGACTGTGGGAAAGACTTCCGTTTCCCATCTGCTCTGGAGATTCATCGTCACAGTCACACCGGGGAGAGGCCATTCCCCTGCACAGTGTGGGAAGGCCTTCAGCAATTCCTCCGACCTGTTGAGGCACCAGCGGGTCCACACCAGGGAGAGGCCCTTCAGCTGCCCCAAGTGTGGGAAGGCCTTCAGGAATTGCTCTGACCTGTTGAGGCACTGGCGGGTCCACACGGGGGAGCGGCCCTTCAGGTGCTCCGCATGTGGGAAGGGCTTTACCCAGGCCTCCACCCTGTTGGCCCACCGACAGGTCCACACTGGGGAGAGGCTGTTCCTCTGCACCGAGTGCGGGAAGGGCTTCAGCAATTCCTTTGCCCTGCTGACCCACCAGCGGGTCCACACGGGGGAGAGGCCATTCCCCTGCACAGAGTGCAGGAAGGCCTTCAACAGTTCCTACGACAGGCTGAAGCACCAGCGGGTCCACACTAGGGAGAGGCCCTTCAGCTGCCCAGAGTGTGAGAAGGGCTTTACCCAGGCCTCTGACCTGCTGAGGCACCAGCGGGTCCACACAGGGGAGAGGCCGTTCACCTGCTATCAGTGCGGGAAGAGTTTTAACCGCTCCTCCCACCTGCGGGGACACCAGAGAGTTCACATGCCATCGCAGGGTGTTGAAGGCAGCGACGGCTGAGTGCCTTTATCGACTGGACTATCAACCCAGTTCCAGGAGTTGCCAAGGCAGATGGCGGAATTGGAATTCGGTTAAAAATCTGGAGTTCAGAATCTAACAACGAAACAATTGTAGGGGAGGGGGAACCCCCATCTGATTCACTCACCACCTTTTTAGGGAAGGAAATTGCTGTTGTGGGAACAGATTCATTCACTCGTCGCAGTGCATCCTTTACACGGGCTGGCCTACACGTGACTCCAGACCCACAGCAGCCTGGTTGACTATTCTGCACTCCTTTTCCCCCCACCCCAACTCCAGCCGATGAGGGGGGAGAAACCTACTTGGAGACAAGGTATGGGTTTAAATTGGTGCATGAGGCAATACTTCTTCTAGTTTATGGCTATACCAAGGATCCAATTCCAAAAGGACAACTCTGTGCTGACAAATAGTAAAGAACGTGGGGGTGAAGGGGCGCGGGGAGAAATGTGTGTGCTTTGACCTTGAGCTGTTTCTAAAAAATAAGATACTTTTTCTACACCTTTTTGCTGGGGGGATCTGAAGTTATAACAAAGTTGGGTCGCAATAAAGGTTACCTGAACTTACCGCCAGGCTCAGACTCTTACTGAAAGCTTTGAGCTCCAAGAGGTTTTTGTTTTAAAGATGCTCATTTCTTGCAGCCTCCTGCGCGAAGTTTCCAATGTCATGTATCAGGTGGAGCAGTGAATAAGTAGCTAGTATCATTAAAAATTGTAATTTTTTTAGGAATGCAGGTACTGTGTTGTTTTATCAGCATTGTAAAGTTTCCTGCAAATGCAAATTCATCCCATGGACCTGTATGTATGTGTGTGCATGAGAGTAGTGTGAGTGTGTTTTTGCATGTGTGTATGATGGAGTATGAGCCTGAGAGGGTGTGTGCAATGGTGGGTTTGTGAGTGTCTGAGAGAGGGTCTGCGTAAGTGTGAGAGAGTGTAAGGTGTGGCGTCACCCAAGGTTATCCTCATGGGTTCTGAACTTGGCCATCAACCCCTGCTCAGTTTGGAAACAGTTAAGCAGTGACACAACACACATCAGGGAGGACAGAGTGGCACTTGTCTCACAGAAGGTGGGAGGCTCTGGATGCTATCATCCAGGGTAAACACACTCTGGAGGACCTTCGGCTCAGATAGATTCAGCTGGAAGCCAGGCTGCAGACACGGTGTTGGTGGGTGGGGGGAATCTTAACCGGACACTTTATTCTGGGAGACAGTCATTCCCCTCAGGACAGCCTTCTGATTGGCTCAGGGATTGTCTCCATTCTCTGCAGTTGCCAGCTGGAGGCCAGATGACATTGGTGTCTGCCTGGTGCCAGGATTCAGGAACCGATAAGAAGAGGGAGAGAGAATGGATGGTGATGACTCTACCTGAGAAATGGCATATTTTTAAAATTAAGAATAGCTAAAATGATATATTCAGAAACATTATTAAAGCATGTTCAATTTTATAAAAAAGCTGCAGACATCTTTTGAAACTCGCATTGAAATATGTGCAGTTAGGCCACAGCTGAGGACAGGCTGTAATGGGTGAATGGCCTATTCCTAGTCTTGTGAAATTGGCTCAGACTATGTCAAAAAAGAATCATAGAATTTTAGAGCACAGAAACAAAGCCTTCGGTCCCGACCAACCAGATATCCTAAATTAACCTAGTCTCATTTGCCAGCACTTTGCCCATACCCCTGTAAACCTTCCTGTTCATGTCCCCATCCAGATACCATCCAAAAGTTGTAATTGTACCACTTCCTCTGGCAGCTCATTCAATTTATGCACCACCCTCTGCGTGAAACAAGTTGCCCCATAGGTCGCTTTTAAGTTTTCCCCCCTCACCCTAAACTACTTCTACTTCTAGACCTCCCCACCCCAGGGGAAATACCTTGTCTATTTACATTATCTATGCCCCTCATGATTTATAAACCTCTACCCCCTCAGCCTCCAATACTCCAGGGAAAACAGCTCCAGCCTTATCAGCCTCTCCCTGTAGCTCCAAACCTAACAACATCCTTATAAGTCGTTTCTCAACCCTTTCAAGTTTCACAACATTCTTCCCACTGAGTGATCAATAGGCTATGAACAATCTATTTTTGTTGGGGTGGAAGAGAGGACATTTCTTAAGGCCAATTAACTTTCACACTTTTTTTCTTTCTAATCCGAGGTCACTCAAATCTTTCCCCACATACCCTAAACCTTCTCGTTTAGGACCCCCAACCCTGGGGAAAAGATATACAAAAGTTGAGCAGCCAAACAAATGCAAAAGGGCTAAGAGGTCGAGCCATAGATGGGGAAAAGAAAGTGGCTCCAGCCTTTTTTTCTCCTCTTGGCATGTGGACACTTCAAATCTGTCAGTCATACCACCTACCAGAATCTCCAGCGTCTCTGTGGCAGCGAGCACTGCGCATGCTCCTGGGAGTCAGCAAAAAAACGACACCAGCTGCTCGGTGTCCGCGCACACGGCTCGCGCCCTTCTTTTGATGGACCAATGGGAAGCACTGGAGGACCGGAAG
Organism: Chiloscyllium punctatum; assembly: GCF_047496795.1. Classification (NCBI taxonomy): domain Eukaryota; kingdom Metazoa; phylum Chordata; class Chondrichthyes; order Orectolobiformes; family Hemiscylliidae; genus Chiloscyllium; species Chiloscyllium punctatum. Next base: position 59,651,753 of record NC_092774.1, on the reverse strand, counting down.
GAGACTGATCCTCCTGCCAATCAGAGCGCCCCTATTGTCTGAATGCGGAAGTTGGAACATGAGCTTCGGAAGTTGCTGTTGTTGCTCCTCTCTCTCTCTGAATAAAGATTGAACTTCACCCTAGATTGCAACCTCCTTCCTCTGTCCAACATCTGTGAGTACGGCACTCTCTTTCTCACCCTATTTTCAATTTCGTTTCTAAATTCTGAGCTTCAGTTGTTGACTTGCAGCTAATGAAAGGAAATGGGGGTTGGGGGAACAGACTCTGCAAACGTTGGTTCAGATCTGTGGCTCCATTGGCAAACGCATTACCACAATGTGATGATTTTACCTTTGCCGTGGAAGAAAATGCAGAAAAAAAGCGCATTGTTTAAATGGTGATATATTGGGATGTGGACAAAGTGAGGGCTGCACATGCTGGAGATTAGAATCGAAAAGTGTGGTGCTGGAAAAGCACAGCAGGTCAGGCAGCATCCGAGGACCAGGATTGTTGGTGATTTGGACACGAGCCCTTCGTCAGGAACGATGTGTGGATGTACAAAGGGGCCTCAACATCCTTCCACACCAGTCACTGCCAGTTGTCAGACCGGTGTAGCAAGCAATCAGCAAGGCAAGTGGTATATTAGCAAGAGTTCAGAAGTTGGGATGGCTTTCTGCGATCAGGCAGCCATTGAATATATTCAAGCCTGAGTTCATCTGATTTCTGAACAACAAAAAAGTGGATGGTGATGGGGGAAGGCAAAAATAATGTTTTTAAGACCAGTACAGAACAGTTACAGAGTCATACAGCTCAGAAACAGACACTTCAGTCCAACTAGTCCATGCTGAATATATTCACAAACTAAACTAGTCCCATGTAGTTTAGCCCATATCCCTCTGAACCTTTCCTACTCATGTACTTATCCAAATGTCTTTTAAATGTTATTACTGTACCTATATCCACCACTTCCTTAGGACATTGATTCCACACACAAACCACTCTCTTTCAAAAAAAGGTGTTCCTCATGTCTTTTTAAAATCTTTCTCCTCTCTCCTTAAAAATTTGCTCCCTAATCTTGAAACCCCCATCTGAAGGAAACAGCACCAGTCACTCACCTCATTAACACCCCTCTTGGTTTTATAAACTTCTCAACTTCCTGTGCTCCTGTGAAAAAAGTCCCAGCCTATCCACTTAGATGTAGGTATATTCATATCCAGTTATGATCTGTTCAGTGCTGGTGCATGCTCAAAAGACCAAATGGCCTCCTACTGCTCCCAATTCTCTCACACTGTGTCCAAGACAGCAAGAGACCATAAAACATAGGAGCAGAAATTAGACCATTCAGCCCATCAGGTCTGCTCATAGCACACAACCGTAATTGATAAGTTTCTCAACCTCATTCTCCCACTTCCTTCCCGTAACCCTTGATACTCAAGAACCTATCTATCTCGGTCTTAAATACCCTCAGTGACCTAGCCTCCACAGCCTCATGTTGCAATAAATTCCACGGATTCACCACTCTCTGGCTGAAAAGTTTCTCCTTATCTCCCTTCTAAAAAGTCTTCCCTTTTCTAGTCTCTTTCAGGTCCTGGTCTCGCCTACCAATGGAAACAGCTTCCCAATGCCCACTTTGTTTAGGCCTTTCAATGTTCTGTATGTTTCAATAATATCTCCCCTGAATGAAAGTGTGGGCCTGTGTTATGGACTAAGCCAGACCACTCAAAACATTCTTGAGCAGGCAGCCCCAGACCATAACTTTGCAATTTGATTTGGTAAGTGTACAGTGAAAATTACCTGGAGTAAGTTAGCTTGGTTGACTACTAGATTTTAAAACAGACAAAACTTTATTCACAAAATTACACAATGAAACACAAAGATCAGAATAAAGAACCCCTACAGAACTCAACCTTGCCGACTATATTTGGTTATGCTGTTCTGAATATGCACAATAGTCCCAATAAGCCAACTCCCTTTGAAAACCAGTATAAATGGAACACATGCTTATAGGTTGAAGTTGAGAGGCGGAAAAGAGAGAGAGTTTCCACATAGCTCCCTGTTGAACTTCCAACCAGTTCAATACTGAACTAAAACTGCTCAGCTCACTCCTCTTTCTTTATACAGGTCACTTCTAAAACATGACCAATTTGGCCTGAAGTCACACCTGTTTACATATAAACAAAAGGCCTTTCAAAATCCGTTTCATCTCTGTTCAAACCAGACTGATCAGAACCTGGCCGGTTTATTACCTCTCTGAAAAAAAGTCATGGACAGAGTCTCCTTGAGCCAGAGAAAGGTTTTTAGTCAAAAAAGGAATTAGCTTTGTGACACCTGCTAATCAGCATGAACCAGACCCTTCAGGGTGAGGTACAGCAGGGATTAGGTTCAGTAAAGTGAGAACGGAGGGAGAGTATGTGGGATGGAGATTTTCAGCTTCTAGGGAATAAGAGAGGAAAAAGAGTTTGCTGTAAATTAGAATTGATCGGATGGTCTAATGGACCAAGGAGTGGCAGATGGAGTTTAATTTAGAGAAATGTGAGGTGTTGCATTTTGGTCAAGCAATCCAGGCAGGACTGGCACAGTTAAGGGGAGTGTCACAGAACAGAGAGATCTTGGAGTGCAGGTTCATGAGTCCTTGAAAGTGAGTCTTCGGAGGTCATGGAGTGGCTGTACAGGACATTCGTTAGGCCACTTTTAGAATACTGTGTTCATTTCTGGTCTCCCTGCTACAGGAAAGATATTGTTAAACTTTGAAAGGTTCAGAAAGGATTTTCAAGGCTGTTGCCAGAGTTGGAGTGTTTAAGACACAGGAAGAGGCTAAATACGCCACTGAAAATTTTCTGTGGCGCATTGGAGGTTGAGGGGTGACCTTATAGATGTTTATAAGGGGCAGGATAGGGTGAGTACCCAGGTTAGGGAGTCCAAAACTGGACGGCATATGTTTGTGGTGAGAGGGAATGATTTAAAAGGGACCTGAGGAGCAACATTTTCACAGAGGGTGATGGAGTCTGATACAATTACTACAAAATTTAAAAGGCATCTGGATGGGAATATGAAGTGGAAAGGTTTAAGGGGATATAGGCCAAATGCTGGCAAATGATTTTGGTTAATTTAGGATTCCTTGTTGGCACAGATGAGTTGGATTGAAGGGTCTGTTTCTGTGCTGTATGACTCTCATCATCTTCGGTGAAAGCAGAAGTGTGGTTCTGAAGACTGGACTTTCAGAGCAGTTTTCAAAGATGTTTTGCCTTGTCTGGGAACAGAAGAAGTTGCAAATTAAATCTTTTATTTGTGAGACAGCAACTGAATGAGTGAATACATCTTGGAAAGTGGGAATTCATTGAACTGTGGGGATGAAGCCCTACCCTATCCAGTCATTTCTGCTGGTAGATGAGACTCGGACTCAAGATTAGGGGGAGTAGATTTAGGACAGATGAGGAGGAATTGCTTTTCCTGGAGAGTAGTGAATCTATGGAATTTTCTGCGAAGGAATCAGGAGAGGCAGCTTCATTAAGTATATTCAAGACACAGTTGGATGAGTTTTTGCAATGGTAGAGGAATTAAGGGTAGTTGGGACAATGGAGGTAGGAGTAGCTGAGACGATGGATAGGTCAGCCATGAGCTTAATGAATGGCAGAGCAGGCTCGATGAGCCAATAGCCTACTCCTGCTTCTATTACTATGGAACTATAATCCTGCATTTCCCATGGCTAACCCACCAAACCTGCACATCCCTGGACACTGGGCAATTTAGCATGGCCAATCCAAATCAAGGCCAGTGAGCAATGTTGTGATCTGGAGAATTAACATCAGAGAATGATAGAAAGGGACAAGGAGAGTAAATATACCAGCAATCAAAACTGGATTCTAAAGATCACAAAAATTGAAACAAAAAACGGTGTGTCCGAATGTGTGCTGCATTGTAACAAAAGAGAATTAATTGACTGCACACATTGAAGAGAATAATTATGATCTGTGACTCCTAACGGAGACATGGCTTCAGAATGACAAGGATTGAATCCTGAAAATTGAGGGGGTAGTCAAATGGAAAGCAAGATAATGGGAGAGGTGCTAATGAAAGCACTGATCACAGGGTAATCTGGTGTCAGCTCGGATTTCAGGTCCTGGTTTCTCTGTCCTCTGTTGATTTTCCTGTTCCAACAGAGTAAAATGTGGGTCTGCTCTCAGCTCTGCTGGATTTCTGCTGAAGCTTTGACCCCACCCCTTTTATTCCTTCTGGAACAATAAAACATTCAGTGAATTGAGACCCAACCCACAATCTCCCAGTCTCTCAAACCAATCAGACACAAGAGTGTAGTCATAGCATGGAATCAAACAAGAAAAATGAAACAGTTAAATATATCAGTGCTCGTGCTTAATTAGATTAGATTCCTATAGTATGGAAACAGGCCCTTTCACCCAATAAGTCCACACTGACCCTCTGAAGAGTAACCCACCCAGACCCATTCCCCTACATTTACCCCTATCTAATGCACCTAACATTATGGGCAATTTCGCATGACCAATTCACCTGACCTGCGCAACGTTGGACTGTGGGAGGAAACGGGAGCACTCGGTGGAAACCCACTCAGACCTGGGGAGTATGTGCAAACTCCACACAGAATCAAACCCAGGTCCCTCGTGCTGTGAGGTAGCAGTGCTAACCACTGAGCCACCATGCTGCCCCCAAATGTTTGTTCATTATTTCTGGTTTACTTCCTAGAGTTTTCCCAGGATTCTTATAGCGCCCTACTTGAGGAATACTCTCTCCCTTACATCTAACTATTCTCACCCAGCTATGATTTATAACAATATTTAAACCAATGTAAATAAAGCATCTGTTATCAAATAGACATAGAGATATACAGCACGGAAAGAGACCTTTTCTCTCCCTCATGCATGCATGCACACACGTGACTGACAGGAAGTTCTAGGATTTACATATTATTGTTACCTGCAACCCATTCTAAACGATGAAAGACTTAATCCAGGTCTGTTCAATATATCATTTCAGTGGCAGGACACTGTAATGTTTTTTCCATGAATTCTGTGCCTTATGATCTTATTCTCCACAATCACCTGATGAAGGAGCAGCGCTGTTAACACCAGTCCTTCCAAATAAACCTGTTGGGTGTTTGATTTTTAACTTTGTCCAGGTTAGGTTGGATTGGCCAAGCTAAATTACCCGTAGTGCTCAGGGATAGGTGCATTAGTCAGGGCAATAGGGGAATGGGTGTAGGTGGGTTACCCTTCGGGGGGTCGGTATGGACTGCTTGGGCCGAGTGGCCTGCTTCCACACTCTGGGAATTCTCTGAAAGGTAGGGATTACTCTATTGCAAACTGCAGGGCGGCGCAGGCGCAGTGCGCGGAGCTGTTGTCGGTCTTTCCCCGCCCCCTCACCATCTATGACGTCATAACGCGGAAGTGGCCCTGTCCGTTTCAGAGTGAAGCTCCCTCCCTCTGGGCAACTCTTCATCCTGGGAGGGAGTGGGGGGAAAATCTGTTCACTTGAAGCAACCGGAGTGATTCCAGGGAGGGGGGCAGACTCTGCAAACTCAGGTATGTGTCTTAATTACCCGGGTGAGGAGGGACGGAGGGATGGGATGGGACTGTTTTCCTTCCCGCGCCAGAGACTTAGGGGTGACCTTCTCGACTTCTAGAAAAGCATGAGGGGCATGAATAGGGTAAATATACAAGGTCTTTTCCTTGGGATGGGGGAGTCCAGAACCGGAAGGTAATAGGTTTAAGGTAGGGGGAAGATTTAAAAGGGACCTAAGGGGCAACTTTTTCATGCAGAATGTGATGTCTGTAAGGAATGAGCTGCCAGAGGAAATGGTGGATGCTGGCATCTGGATGGGTGTTTGAATAGGAAGGGTTCAGAGGGATATGGGCCAAGTACTGACAAATGGGACTAGATTGATTTTGGGTATCTGGTTGGCACGGAAGAGATTGACCGAAGGGTCTGTTTCTGTGCTGTGTATCTCTATGACTCTGGCTTTCTACGAACATATATACAGTTTCTGTCTGGTGTTGGTGTTAATGCTTTGATGTCTCGTTTCCCCCCACTTCCCAGGGATGTTAATGTGAGAACAGAGGGGGGAGAGTGAGATGGTGCTTTCAATTTTGTGGAATAACTAAAGAAAAGAACGTTCCCCCAAAAGTAGAAATGCTTGTTCTGAATTTCTACCCTGGACTGACACTGATGACTTTTGTAATCTCCTTTTACAGAGTATTTGGCGATCTGAGGACGGAAGTTTCAAAATTAACAGATGAAGGGCTTATGCCTGAAATGTCGACTTTCCTGCTCCTCGGATGCTGCCTGACCAGATGTGCTTTTCCAGCACTGCGCTTTTCGGCACTGACTGTCCAGTAACTACAGTCCTCACTTTGTTGTCAATGTCTGACAGTCATTCAATCCATCGAGACTGCAACAATTTTTGACTGTGATTCTGTGAGAAGGAGCAAAGCTTTTTGGTTCCTGTTTGAGTATGTTTTCAGCATCAGTGGGACTGGATAAAAGTCCCTACTGTTGCAGCGCACTGATTGTGGAGCCAGAAACAGTTGTTCAGCCTGAAAAGAGGAATTCACGGTCAGGAGGGGCTCTAAAAGCATTTGTGTACAGCTGAAGCTTCGGCCATGGAAAAACCTGAGGAATCCCACCCCGTGGAGGAATCGTGGAAGTGTGGCGACTGCGGGAAAGGCTTCCGTGCTCCATCTGCCCTGGAGATTCATCGGCGCAGTCACACCGGAGAGAGGCCATTCATTTGCCCCAGGTGTGGGAAGGCCTTCAGCAATTCCTCCGCCCTACTGAGGCACCGATGGGTCCACACGGGGGAGAGGCCCTTCAGCTGCCCCGATTGCGGGAAGGACTTCAGCTATTCTTCTGACCTGAAGACCCACAGGCGGGTCCACACGGGGGTGAGGCCGTTCTCCTGCACTGTGTGTGGGAAGGCCTTCAGCACCTCCTCCACCCTACTGACCCACTGGCGGGTCCACACTGGGGAGAGACCATTCACTTGTTCCGAGTGCAGGAAGGGATTCTCTCAGGTGGGCAAGTTGCGGACACACCAGCGGGTCCACACTGGGGAGAAGCCTTTCAGCTGCCCCGAGTGTGGGAAGGCCTTCAACGATTCCTCTGCCCTTCAGACCCACAAGTGGGTCCACACACAGGAGATGCCTTTCCCCTGCACAGATTGCGGCAAGATCTTCAGCAATTCCTCCACCCTGCTGAAGCACCAGCGGGTCCACACAGGGGAGAGGCCCTTCAGCTGCCCCGAGTGTGGGAAGGGCTTTACCCAGGCGTCGGTCCTGCTGATCCACCAGCGGATCCACACTGGGGAGAAGCCTTTCTGCTGCCCTGAGTGTGGGAAGGGATTCACTCAGATGGGCAACTTGCGCACGCACCAGCGGGTCCACACCGGGGAGAAGCCCTTCATCTGTCCCAAGTGCGGGAATGCCTTCAGCGATTCCTCCACCCTACTGAAGCACCAGCGGGTCCACACTGGGAAGAGGCCATTCCCCTGCCCCGAGTGTGGGAAGGCCTTTAGCAATTCCTCTGACCTGCTGAAGCACCAGCGTGTCCACACGAGGGAAAGGCCCTTCAGCTGTCCCATATGTGGGAAGGCCTTCAGCGATTCCTCCGCCCTGGTGAAACATCGGCGGGTCCACACGGGGGAGAGGCCCTTCAGCTGTCCCGAATGTGGGAAGGGCTTTACCCGGGCAGCCACCCTGCGGAGGCACCAAGGAGTTCACGTGCCATCGCAGGGGGATTGAAGGAGCGACTGTCGAGTGCCATTATGGACTGGGCTATCAACCCAGTTCTGGAACTCCCAGGTTTGAATCCCACCGCAGCAGATAGCGGATTTGGAATTCGGTCAGAAATCTGGAGGTCAGAATCTAACAATGAAACCATCGGGCGGGGTCGGGGGGAAGCCCCATTCTGATTCAGTCACATCCTTTTTAGGGAAGGAAACTGCTGTTGTGGGAAAGGATTCACTCAGTCATCCCAGCTGCATCCTTTACCTGGTCTGGCCTACACGTGACTGAGACCTACAGCAGTGTAGTTGACTCCACCTGTTTCCCCCCACTTCTTTCCCTCCCGGCAGATGGGCAGGGAGTAACTTACTTGGAGACAGGGTATGGGTTGAAATTGCTGAGTGAGGCAATACTTCTTCTGGGTTAAGGCTGTACAAAGGATCCAGTTACAAAGGGACAAGTCAGTGGTGACCAATAGGAAAGAAAGTGGTGTTGGGGGGGTGGTGGCGGAGGGGTGCTTTGACCTTGAACAGTTAAAAATCAGCTACGTTTTCAACACCTTTTTGCTGAGGTGATCTGGAGCTGTAACAAAGTTGGGTCGCAATAAAGGTAACCTGAACTTACTGCTGGGCTCAGACTTTGAAAGCTTTGAGCTCCAACAGGTTTTTGTTTTAAAGCTGCTCATTTCTTTCAGCCTCCTGTACTAAGTTTCCAATGCCATGTATCAGATGGAGCAGTGAATGAGTAGCTGGTATCATTAGAAATTGTAAAGTTTTCAGGAGTGTAGAGTGCGTTGTTTCATTGGCATTGTAAAGTTTACTGGCAGCACCGGGAGATGTGGTCTGTGTTCACGAGATATGATGTGGAGATGCCAGCATTGGACTGGGGTGGATAAAGTTAAAAATCACACAACACCAGGTTATAGTCCAACTGGTTTCTTTGGAAGCACTAACTTTCAGACCGCTGCTCCTTCATCAGGTAGCTGTGGAGCAGGATCATAAGACACATATTTTATAGCAAAAATCACAGTGTCATGCAACTAATAGGATATATTGAACAAACCTAGAGTGCTGTTAAGCCATTCATCTTTTAGAATGGGTTGCAGGTTTTAGTTCGTTAATACGTAAATCCCAGAACTACTTTTAAGTCATGGTCTTGAGATGACTTAAGGTTTTTTTTTAAAAAAGTGATATCTTAGCTCAGACAATGCATTACAGGTGTGAACTTCGAGTCTATCAGTATCCCAATCTTGAATCAGACTGGTTCTATTTCCAAAGTAGGAATTTATAAAATATTACATGGATTGACTGGCTGCAGATTGTGTTTTTTTGAGCAAAATTGAATGTATCTGCAAATATAATTCTGCCAATACAAATTCACCCCATAGAGTTGTGCGTGCATGAGAGAGTGTGATTGTGTGCATGTCAGTTTGTGCATGCGAGTGTGTGTAAGACTGTGTGAACATTTGGTAAAGTGTGAGTGTGATGGAGTATAAGCCAGTGAGTGTGTTCGGGCAGGGGGATGGGGGGGTGTGTACATGTATATGTCTGAGAGAGAGAGAGCGTGTGTATGAGAGAGGTATGAATAAAAGCGAGTGGTTGCGTTTTGCTAAGACAAGGGCAGGACTTGTACAGTTAATGGTAGGGCCCTGGGTCATGTTGTAAAACAGAGACATGGGGGGAGTTAAGGTACATAGTTCTTTGAAAGTTGCATCACTGCTAGACAGGATGGTTAAGAAGGCACTGAGCAGCATTGCCTCCATTGTTCACACCATTGAGTTGGGACATCTTGTTGAGGTTGTACAGAATGTTGGTAAGACCACTTTCCCGGTACTGAGTACAGCTCTGGGTGACCCTGTAAGAGGAAGAATACTATTAGAGAGGGTTTGGTAAAGATTTACCAGGACTGGAGGGTTTCAGTTGCAAGGAGAGGCTGGGACTTTTTTCACTAGAACACAGGAGGTTGAGGGGTGCGCTCATTGAGACTTATAAAATCATGGAGTGGAGATAAGGTGAATAGAAAGGGTCTTCTTAGTGTAGGGGAGCTCAAACTTGGGAGACATTTTTTTTAAGGTGTAAAGAGAGATGTAAAAGGAACCTGAGGAGCAACGTTTTGACAGGGTGGTTTACATGAGGAATGAACTTGCTGAGGAAGTGGTAGATGCAGGGACAGTTACAACGTTTAAATGACATTTGGATGGGTACATGAAACGAAAGGTTTAGAGGGATATGGGCCAAGTACAGGCAAGTGGGACGAGTTCAGTTTGTGAATCAGTGGATGATTTGGACCAAAGGGTCTGTTTCTGTGCTGTATATCTCTCTGAACCAGAAGTGATCTTATTGAAATCAGTAGAATTCTGAAAGGGGCTTGACAGGATAGATGCAGATAAAATGTACCTTTGTTGGGGAGGGTCACAGAATCCTGACAATGTGAAAGCAGGCTATTCGGCCCATCTATTCCACATTGGCCCTCCATATTGCTACCCATCCATACACACCCCCTTACTCCATATTTTCCATGGCTAATCCACCCTAACCTGCACATCTCTGGGCACTGTGGGTAATTTAGCACTGCCAATCCACCCTAATCTATAATTTACCTTCTCAAGAATGTAATTTAAGTACAAAGCTTTTCTAAGAAAAATGTCAGTCTGACTGGACATTGGGACACAAATAGAATTCACACCTCTGTTCAAAAAGCTCTGCATTTCAATGGCATTTTTGAGAAGGTAATTAAAACCAAATTCTGGGATTAACAAACCAAAGAGAAGCAACCCATTCTAAAAAATGAAAAATTTAATCTAAAATTGTTTAATGTATCACATTTCCATAATACTTGACTCCTTTGACTATAAATTCCGTGATCATGATCTCATTCTCCACAACCATCTGATGAAGGAGCGGTGCTCCAAAAGCTAGTGCTTCCAAATAAACGTGTTGGATTATAACCTGGTGTTGTGTGATTTTTAACTTTGTCCATGGAAACTCATGAGTTGTGGGACTTGTAACAGTTGTCATTTTGTGATGTGTTCCAAGTGAAATTTATCCTCTGCTCAGGCACAGGTGAACAGTGTGTTCTTTGACTTTGTGGATGACCAGGCTAGCAGTTATTAAATGCTTCTGTTAACCAGCAGAAGCAAACTGTAGATCAGCAATCGTTACTCAATAGTCCTGGTAATCCTGTTGGGTCAACAGAGAGAGAGAGAGAGAGAGGGCGAGGATGTCACATCTAAAGTACATACAGAAAAGTTGTTTTGCTTGTTCAGTCAGTTGAGTTGGTTCTGCACTCAGATGAGAGTAGATACTGCTTTTAATGGATCATAATTAAACACTATGATGGAACACCTTAATTTCAAGGAATGCTGAAAGGGCAAATTGAACTGTAACCTTGAAGAGAGGTGTTCTTCCATTTCTAACCTTGGATAACCCAACTGAGATATTTTTACTGATCGCTCCAGAATCATTTTACTGCTGGATCTTTTCAGGGCAAATAATTTATGGGAGAAAATTTCTATATTGGGAAGGCAGGGAAATTTAAAGAAAAGGCTGTTAAAAGCATTTTAACTGGCCCTACGAGCTCTCATGGGACAGTGCATTTGCCATAAACATTTCAGAGAAATTCTGTCTAACTGTTGGACTGAAAACAGTTTCCCCATTGAATGTTAAACAGCTATTGAGAACATTGCACATTATAAAGTGTGTTCTTGAGGAACGGAGGAGGATTGAATTTGCCAATGTGAAGCACATTTTACAGAGAGAGGAAATTTCTCAGGATTGAGAGGTTGATAGAAGTCAACAATTGTCAAATTATTTCATGAAAAGTACAGCTGGTATGGGGAGATGACTAGGGATCACAGAAGAGGAGTATCTGTAATGAGCACATAGAAACAAACCCTTCAGTCCAGGCCAACCAGATATCCTAAAGTAATCTAGTGATCTATTTGCCAGCATTTGGCCCGTATCCCTCTGATTCCTTCCTTATTCATATCCCCATCCAGATGCATTTTTTTCTTCTTCGGAGAATACTTGGGTGAGAGCCAAGATATTGCTATTGCTCATCCTTTCCACACTGTGCCCAACCTTCCCTTTGTGCTAATTGTAGCTGGAGAAGCCTGAAATCTGAAAAGGATTTCCTGAAAAAAAACACTGATTCGAGGTTGGGCTCAGTGATGGATTTTCTAAAGCTTTGCTGTTGTAGTTTTCAATTTGACAAAAAAAATTTCAGTCATTAATGTCCAAGACAGAGTAGATATTCATTTAAGATATAATTGAGATATATATGTTCTTTACAATGTTTTTCCTTCATTACCAGTGATTGTCTGTCATTTGGTACATTGAGCATCATCTTTTTGTGATTCAACAGATATGATTTGAATTGAATTCTGTAAGATGGTTTTGTATTTTATTTAACTTTGTGTTAAAGGTTTCCTTTTCATGACTTTATTAAAATATCTTAATGTATTATAATGAAGCAGCTAATTTATTCTGAAATTATTTCAATTAGTTGGTCAATTGCCGAATAATAGCTGCATAACTGTTGTAAATATTGACACCCAGGAAAGCTATTTTGTTTAATATATCTTATCAAAACAATAAAATTGTTTTTCATAGGAAATAAAATTTGCAGTCTTTTATTAAATGGTTAAAAGTAACTTTGCACTTAATTGCTCCGTTTGGGATTAAACATTGTGACTTTGATAAAAATACTCTTTCAGAGATTACGGTGAGTGTATTAACAAACAAATGTTGCCATTTGCTCTTGAATTACCTCAAGCTCAATTTGAAATTCTTGAATGAGTTGAATAAGGGGTACACAGTGAATATTTATTGCACTTTGGCAGTGCAGAGAATTTCAGCAATGTATTTGGTTAAACAAGATATGTATCTCTCCTGATAACTTTGTAATTCTTTGATATTTTATTTGTCAGTGCTCGTGCCCAAACATCCTAAAAAAAAATGTTTTGGCATTTGGTGAAGTTGTGAATTTTCAATCTGTTTCACAATTAAATGACACAACCAATCTAAAGATTAAATACATATCACCATCTCTTTGCCGTTGTTATAATAGAAAGTCAACATGTAGAATTGCCAATGAAACATAAACCGTGGCTGCTCTTAATGTGGAAAGACTGAATATCAATTGAAATGATCAGAATTAGTAGACATGATGGCATTGTGCACAAACTGTGAGTAGCGTGAGTTCAGAATTTTTCTGATCACTTAATTCTGACACATGCAGTGATGGCAGCATCATAATCTGTTTTATTTGTTCATGGAATGAGAGGATCACTGGTAAAACCAGTATTTTTCATCATCCCTTAATTTCCCTTGAATATTGGGTGAGGATAAGATGAGGTTGAATTGCAAGGCCTACTGGCTTACACTGTCCCCTGACAAAACAGAGACTTTGGGAGGAGAACAAAAATTGGAAGTTTAAAATATTGATGCTCCCATTTATCTCTCTCAAAAGGCAGTTGTTTGGTCCATCAAATTTGTAATGGCTCTTTTTATAGAGTCATAGAGATATACAGCACAGTATTCTTCCAATAACAGAGTGACCAGACCTGTACTCCGTACTCTAGAAGTGGCCTCACCAACATCCTGTACAACCTCAACATGATGTCCCAACTCCTATACGCAGTGGTGTGAACAATAAAGGCAATGGTGCTAAATACCTTCTTAACCATCCTGTCCACCAATGATGCAACTTTCAAGGAACGATGTATCTGAATGCCCCTCCACACCAACATATCTCTGTTTCACAACATGATCCAGGGCCCGACCATTAACTGTACAAGTCCTGCCTTTCCTTGTTTTAGGAAAATGCAAGCCCTCCCCTTTATTCATACCTCTCACAGCTAACCGATGAAGCAGCAGTGTTCCGAAAGCAAGTGCTTCCAAATAAACCTGTTGGATTATAACCTGGTGTTGTGTGAATTTTAACTTTGTACACCCCAGTCCAACACCAGTTCCTCCATATCGTTTCTAGTGAATACAGCCCACCCCTCCTGGTGCTGCCAGTAAGCTTTACAACGCTGATGTAACAACACAGTACCTGCACTCCTGAAAAGTTTACAATTTCTAACAATACTAGCTCCTCATTCACTGCTCCATCTGATACACGACATTGGAAACTTAGTGCAGGAGCCTGAAAGAAATGAGGAGCTTTAAAACAAAAACCTCCTGGAGCTCAAAGCTTTTAATGAGAGCTTGAGCCTGGCGGTAAGTTCAGGTAACCTTTATTGTGACACAACTTTGTTACAGCTTCCGATTCCCCAGTAAAAAGGCATGGAAAACGTTGCTGCTTTTTAAACAACTCTGGGTCAAAGTGTGCATACACCACCCCACCTCACTTCCTTTACTACTGGTAACCACCAAGTTGTCCCTTTGTAATTGGAACCTTGGTACAACCTTAATCCAGAGGAAGTATTGCCTCACTCAGCAATTTCAACCCAGACCCTGTCTCCATGTAAGATTCTCCCAGCCCATCTGCTGGGGGAGGGTGGTTGGAGATTTGGGGCAAAGTAGAGTCAACAAGACTGCTGTGGGTCTGGAGTCACCTGTCGGTGAGACCGGGTAAAGGATACAGCTAGGGTGACTGAGTGAATCCTTTCCTGAAAAGGATGCGAGTGAATGAGATGGGATTTCCCCCGCCCCCCCAACCATGAAAATGGTTTCATTTATAGATTCTGAACTCAAGATTTCCGACAGAACTCCAATTCCACCAACTGCCACAGCAGAATTCATACCTGGGAGTCCCCGGAACTGGGTTGATAGTACAGTCAATAATGGCACTCGGCCATCACTCCTTCCCGAGTGCGGGAAGGGCTTTACTCGGGCCTCCACCCTGCTGACCCACCAGCGGGTCCTCACTGGGGAGAGGCCCTTCAGCCGCTCAGAGTGTGGGAAGGGTTTCACCCACTCCTGCCACCTGTGGAGGCACCAGCGTGTTCACGTGCCATTGCAGGGGGTGTCAAAAATAGTTATGGGAGAAGGCAAGAAATATTTTTTTTAAAATATTTTTATTCGGAACTATTTCAAATCTCTCACAACACCTCTGTATACAAAAGAGAACAATACCAAAATACAGAAAAATAGCAGTACGACAATATCATACTGTGATACTATTAATAATAAGCTACCTATTATTTTACTGGAACAAACTTAGCTTAAACTAAACTACAATCAAATTGAATAAAAATAAAATGAAAAATAATTTAAGTTAATTTGAATTCTATCACATTACTTTATTCTATTTTGCTCACCACATCTCTATTAAGGCTCCCATCCATTGGAGCACCAGTTATTGTACCCGTATTCTTTTCACCCAGCCTTGCCCCATGAGCGCCCACACTGATTCCCACAGCTATACCATGGCTCTAATTAATACTGCTGGTCAGTCTGCATCAATATAATTTAGAAAGGGCTGCCACGTCTTGTAAAACTACTGTTTTGTGGTGCACCATATTTGTGAGGTCATCTTGGGGGGGGATGCTCCATCACTAGCATATGCCACCACATAAGCCCTGGGGTTTTTTCCAATATCCAATTCATTAAAATGTTCTTCCTTGCACAGTGCGTAAGAATGTTACACAATCTGTTCCTGTGTTCTCTGACAGAAGGCAAATTTGGCAACCCCAGAAGAAGAAATACCGGATTCACTTTAACTTCAATCCCCCAGGATGTCCTTCAGCTCCCTTACTATAGCACTCCAGCATCTCTGGATCTTACAACATGACCAATAGCAGTGTATGAGTGCCTATACTAATTTTACATTTGGGACACCCTGGTGATGCGCCTCTCTTGAACTTAGCTAGCTTCTCTGGCTCCACGTAAGCCCTGTGTAAAATCTTCAATTGCATGCCCTGTGCTTTGTTACATATTGAAATTTTCCTTACATTTTCCCCTATATCTTGCCATACTTCTAATGAAATATCCTATCCTAGCTCCCGATTCCACATCCCCTAAGGTACGTCCCTTCTGTAAATGATACAACGTACTAACTGAAAGAGCGCCTGTACACCAGAGTACTCTTTACTCCACATTTGACCTGTAATGCTGAGCCAGGAGTGTGATCTTCCTCTGTATTTAATCCATTAGCTGCAAGTATTGGAAAACGTCCCTATTAGACAATGCATATTTCTGACTTAGCTGGCTAAATGACATCAAGACCTAACCCTCGAATAAATCTTCCCTACAGGAAATTCCCTTATTCTCCCATGACTTAATGCCGGAGTCCATTGCCCCAGGTTTAAATCCTTGGGCTGCCACCAGTGGGGTAATCAGCGAGGTCTTCAGCCAAATGCCCTTGTCTTGCCTCATTATCCTCCAGGCTTTCACTGTATTTAAAATGATTGTACTCTTACGCTGCTCAGTCTCGGATTTCATCTTATCAATGAATATTAGATTAACGAGGGGACATCTCGACTGCAATGCTTCAACGTCAAGAAAAATCGACCCCGAGTCCCCCCGTGCACAGTCACCCACATATGCTAAGAAAGCGCTTATTTGATATCTCTTCAAGTCCAAAAGGTCCACTCCTCCTCACCCTGTAAGAGCTGCAATTTGGTAAACTTAATTAGGGGGCACCTGTGACACCAAATAAAAGAAGCGAGTCAACCATTGAGCCTCAGTAAGACTCATCTGGGGAGCAACAACAGGAGCATTCTCATGGGGTACAACAGGCGAGGAAGAACATTCATTTTAATCAGAGCTATTCGGCCTAACCATGATAACGGTAATCCGTCCCATCGCTGCAAATCCCGCTTTATCCTCTCCAGTAATTGTACATAGTTAGCTTTATACAGCTGGTGGAAGGCAGGGGTAATAAAAATTCCCAAATACAAAAACCCTTTTGACGACCATCTAAACAGGAACTACATTCCATCCTTCAGATCAGGCACCTCCACTAATTCTTACCTCCCCACCCCATCGGCATGGCTTCTGATTTTGTAAAGTTGATCTTGCAGCCCGAAAAACTGCCAAATAAATTAATTGTTTGAATCAATCGAGGAACGGACTCCTCCAAATTGGCCAAGAACAAAAGGACATCATCAACATACAGGGTAATCTTATGTTCCCCCATTCCCACTCCTGGCCCCACTATTTCAGGGTCCTTCCTGATAGCCTCAGCTAACGGCTCAATTGCCAAGGTAAATAGCAGCGGTGAAAGAGGACACCCCTGTCGACTACCTCTCCCAGGATTAAAGTTATCTGACTTAGTGCCGTTTGTGATGACTGCTGCCTTAGGATCATTATACAACACCACCACCCATCTTAGCAAAGGTTGTCCCCAGACCAAAGTGCTTGAGGACCCCAAACAGGTATAGCCATTCTATCTGGTCAAATGCCTTTTCTGCATCTAGGCAGGCCACTGAACCCAGGATCAATCTTTGCTGGCATACCTGCACCATGTTCAGTACCCTCCTGATATTGTTGGAGGAGCTACGGCCTTAAAAAAGCCCATCTGATCTTCTTTCACAATACAGAACAACACCTTTTCCAACCTCAGGGCCAGCGTCTTGGGTAGAATTTTAAAATCTACATTCAACAGTGAAATGGGTCTGTATGAAGCACATTCTTCGGGCTCTTTCCCCTTCTTTAAAATGAGGGAGATATTAGCCTCCCTAAGAGAGGGCGGAAGATAATCCTGTGCATATGAATAGCTATATATCCCCAGAGGTAGCTCCACCAACACATTTATGAATTCCTCATAGAATTCACTTGGGAATCCATGTGACCCCAGTGCTTGCCACCTTGGAGATGCTCTATTGCTTCCTACACCCCCTGTATTGTCATAGGCCCATTCAACGGAAACCTGTTACGCGTTTATGCTAGGGAGGTGCAGGATCTCAAAAAAGGCCTGCATTCTCGCTGTACTGTGTTCATCACCCTCTGACTGATATAACTCTGCAAAGTATTCCCTCAATCTAACATTAATCTTCTTTAACTCACGAGTAACTGTGCCAGCCTTCTCTCTAACAGACATAATAGATTGAGAAGCATTTTTCTTTCTAGTGAGATATCTACGTGGCTTATCTCCAAATTCAAACAATCTTTGTTGCGCAAAGCAGACCTTTTTTTCCCCAGTGTGTGCAATGAGTTGGGAGCAGCCCAGAGAGCTGCAGCTTGACCAGTGAAGTCCTATTATAATATACTTCCTCAGCTTTCTGCAGACGGGTCTCCAACACTGTTGTTGCTCCTTCCTCTGCGTCCTTCTAGTCATTGAATAAAAAATAATCACGCCTCATAAATATGGCTTAGTGGCCTTCTACAGTATTTCCGAATTACTGGCCGTACCCGAGTTGATATCCCAGAAGGCTCTGAACTCCTGTGATTTACTCAACAAATTTGCTATCCCGTAACAGGAATGGGTCCATGCACCAATGCTGTGCATCCATTCCACCACTCTTGATTTTACCTTCAAAATACACTGGCACATGCTCCGACAGCTATATTGCCAATTTCACAAGCCAATGTTCTGTCCAAGTAATCCAATGGCATTAAAAAGTGTCAGTTCCCATGTGGTACTTGTGTGGTTTGGAAGAGAAAGTAAAGTCTCTTCCATTAGGGTGGAGATGTCTCCACACATCCACTAATCCCAACTCCTCACACATGTCCACCAACTGCTGAGATTGCGCGGGTGTACCTGCCTGGCCCCTTGGCACCCTGTCTACCTCGGGATCTATTAGGCGATTAAAATCCCCTCCAATGACCATGCCGCATACCCCAAGACTCATTAATTTTGCAACTGCATCAATTATAAATTTAAGAGGGTGCACCGGGGGGACAATACACATTCAAGATGCCATACTCTTCTCCATGTATTAGAGCTTTAAGAATGACGGACAGTCCATGTTTGTTCCTTAATTTGCTCAATTACCTGGAAAGGGAGGTTCTTCCTTCTTACCAGTATAGCCACTCCTCTACACTTGGAACTAAAGGAGGAGAAGAATACCCTATCATAACCTCCTTGCTGCAGTTTCAGATGTTCCTTATCAGTTAAATGTGTCCACCCTTTCCCTCCTGAGGCTTGACAGCACCTCCTTTCTTTTTAATGGGGGAATGGCTCCCTTTTACATTCCAGGTGCACCACCTGAACGACTCAGTAGCCATGGTCATCCAGGGCAGCCCATGGTTTCCCAAGAGGAGGAAGCTTATCTGAGGTGCAGTGAGCAACAAAGACATTAACTCTATAAAGTCTAAAAACTGCTCCTATTAAAAACTACGATAAATAAAAATCTAACTACCACATATAACTTAAGCAAACGCTCAAATAACCCCCAATTATGTAGAGATCTCTTCCCCCCCACCTCCCCAAACCCCACCATTGCCACCATCCTGGCTCCTTTCCACTGAGGCTGTGCCCCAAACACCAGGCAGTTCACAGATTGAAAAAAAAAAGTTATTTACATTCTGAGAGTTAACATGGCTACCCATCTCCCCACACCCCTTCTCCATACATCTTAAGTACAGGTATAGCCACCCACAATCCAAAAACAAAAGGATAGCAGTAAAAAAAAGGCCCCAGACAATACGTAACTGACCGATATACTAAATAATTCCAGTTTTTTGTCAGGGCAGTACGTATAAAGCCGAGAACCACAAAAAGGGGCAAAAAAGTAGCATTGTCTGTAATGATGTCCCTCCCGCCTTCACCCTGACTCGATTTCTTTAATTCAGAGAATTCGCAAAGTCCATCGCCTTTTCTGCTGAATCAAAATTATATACCGTCCCTCCATGAGTGAAACGCAATCAGGTCAGGGACCTCAAGGAATATTATATGTTCAGATCCCTTAATTTTCTCTTCACTTCATCAAATGCCCTTTTCTTAATCCAGGCTCCTGAGAAGTCCTGAAAATATATTATTCTTGACCCTTTGTGCATTAAAGTCTGTGGACCTCTTCCCAGTCTTCTTGCAGTTTCAATCACTAACTGTTTGAACTTTGTAATGCAGGAGGCGCACTAGGACCACGCGGGGCTGCGGGTCCGACCTGGACCTGAGCATTTCCATCCGTTGGGCCTGCTCCACACTCAACAGGCCCGACTTCAACTTCAACCCCAGGAATCCAATAAGGTCTTTGCCTTCATCGCATTCCGGAAGAACCATGAGCTGGAAGATTTTTCTTCTATTTTAGTTTTCCAGGTCGTCCACATGCTCCTGAAGGACCCGAACCTGGTCTTCCAGCGTTCAGATCCTTCCTCCTGAGACCTCCGCCACGGTCTCCGATGCCACGGTCCTCTCCTCTGCTGCCTATGCTCTTCGGGCCAACATTTGAATTTCCTGTTTATGCTTTTTCAGCGTGGCAGGTAGTGGTTCCACCGCCGCTTCAATCTTTTCTCAGAGTTTGGCAAACTCCGAGAGTAACTGCTGCTGCCCCATTAAATCCAAAGGGACTGCCCTGGGAGTTTGAGTAATGGCTCCAGGCTCCCCTGATGCAGTAGGGGAGGGCCCTGCCTGCTGCACCCCTGTCGGCCCCTTTCCTTCATTTGCTTTCATTCTGGTCCTAAAGCTGTCAAACCACAATTGTAGCAGCTCCAGACGTTCAGTAAGTTCATGTTAGCAATTCTTTTCTCCTACAGATGGTTAATGAGGTGGGGGGGAGGGGTAAAAGTCCACCATGCCGGGGGTATGGCACAGAGCCCACCACAGCAGACCACTTAAACCACCGCCATCTTGGATTTCCAAGAAAATGGTTTTAAGACCAGTACAGAACAGCTACAGGGTCATACAGCACAGAAACAGACCCTTCGGTCCAACTAGTCTATGCTGACTAATTTCTCAAACCCAACCAGTCCCATCTGCCAGTAATTTGCCTATATACCTCTGAAACTTTCCTATTCATGTACTTTTCCAAATGTCTTTTAAACATTGTCACTGTACATGCATCCACTTTCCTCTGGACACCCATTCCACACACAAACCACTCTCTGTGAGAAAAACATGGAGCTCTTCATGTCTTTTTAAAATCTTTCTCCTCTCCCCTTCAAACTTTGCTCCCTAATCTTGAAAGCCCAACCCCAGGGGAAGGACACCTGCCTTTCACCTCATCTGTAACCCTCATGATATTATAATCCTCTATAAGGTCACCTCTCAATCTCCTCTGCTCCAGTGAAAGAAATCCTAATCTATCCACCTGGCTGTAGGTATATTCATATCCACTTATGATCTGTTCAATGCTGGTGCAGGCTCAAATGGCCAAGTCCTGCTCCCAATTCTCTCACTCTGTATCCAGGACAGCATTGGGAGATTGGGAAAGGGGAGGGATAGATATCTTGTTTGTTTTTATTTTTAAAATGCACTTGATTCCCACAAATAAAATCAACAGGTACAAGTACAGCACATGCAGTATTCCTCATTGCAGCTTCAAGGTTTTGTGTCCTCTCCTTCTGCATTGGCTGCAGCACATTCGGCTTCTTCCCCCCCCCACCCCCCCACCACCCCATCCCCGCCCTGAGCCGTTGATGCTTTCATTGTTTATAAAATCAAGAGAGGGATGGATGGGGTAAATAGACAAGGTCTTTTCTCTGGGAGTGTAGAACTATAGAGTAATAGGTTAAGGGTGAGGTGGCCTGGGGAGGGGGCGAGGGATTTAAAAGGAACCTAAGGGGCAATTCATGCAGAAGATGGTGCGTGTAAGGAAAGAGCTGCCAGAGGAAATAGTAGATGCTGGTATAATTATGACACATTTAAAGGGCATCTGGATAGGTTTATGAATAGGAAGGGTTTAGAGGGATATGGGCCAAATGCTGGGAAATGAGACCAGATTCGGTGAGCATATCTGGTCAGCATAGACCAGTTGGACCAAAGGACCTGTTTCTGTGCTGTATATCTGGATGACTCTGGTTTGCCACGCCAGTCTGTTCAATTTCTCTCTGGTGTCGTTGCCTTGATGTCTCATTCCAAAACTCCCCCACCCCCGTGGGGGCACATTAACCATTTTGTGTCTGATTGGTTGTCAAGCTGCATTGCAGGTTCATCCTGAATTTACACATTATATTTTTGCTTCCAAAAATCAGACCTACTCACTCTCAACAGTATCCCAATGTCGTGGAAGATATTAATTTTCAGGTGGAGGTATCCAAAATTCAGAGAGATGTCAGTTGTGACTGTTTTGCTCTTCTGTCCCTGTCAGATCCTGAATCAGCACTTTGAGGAGAATTAGAATGGAGTGAGAACAGAGGGAGAGAGAGAGATGGTGCTTTCAGTTTTGTGGAATAACGAAAGAAAAGAATATTCTGCAGAAAGTAGAATTGCTTGTTCTGAATTTCTACCCTGGACTGACAGTGATGACTTTTGTAATCTCTTTTCAGAGTATTTGATCTGAAGATGAAGTATCAAAATCAACAGATGAAAGGCTTATGCCTGAACCATTGACTCTCCTGCTCCTCAGATGCTGCCTGACCCGCAGTTTTCGACTCTGATTCTCCAGCATTTGTGAGTCACTCAGTCCATCGGGACTGCAACACTTTTCAACTGTGATCCAATTGGTTCCTGTTTCAGTACGTTTTCAGCATCAGTGGGACTGCAAGAGAGACCCTACTGTTACAGCAACGCACGAGTGTGGAGCCTGAAACAGTTAGCTGACCTGGAAAGAGGAATTCAAGGCAGCGAGGGGACATTCACGCATTTGTTTGGAACTGTAGCTTCGGCCATGGAGAATCCTTGGAAGTGTGGCGACTGCAGGAAAGGCTTCCGTGTCCCGTCTGCCCTGGAGACACATCGGCGCAGTCACACCAGGGAGAAGCCATTCTCCTGTCCTGAATGCGGGAAGGCCTTCAGTGATTCCTCTGCCCTTCTGAGGCACCGACAGGTGCACACTGGGGAGAGGCCCTTCAGCTGCCTCAAGTGTGAGAAGGCCTTCAGTGATTCCTCTGCCCTGATGAGGCACCAGCGGGTGCACACAGGGGAGAGGCCCTTCAGCTGCCCCGATTGTGGGAAAGTGTTCACTCGCTCCTCCCACCTCGTGATTCACCGGCGGGTCCACACCGGTGAGAAGCCCTTCCCCTGCCCCAAATGTGGGAAGGCCTTCAGCGATTCCTCTGACCTGCTGGCCCACCGGCGGGTCCACACTGGTGAGAGGCCATTCACCTGCTCTGTCTGCGGGAAGTGCTTTACACGCTCTTCCGACCTGCTGAAGCACCAGCGGGTCCACACTGGGGAAAGGCCCTTCAGCTGCTCTGAGTGCGGGAAGGGCTTTACCCAGGCCTCCCACCTGCTGACACACCGGTGGGTCCACACTGGGGAGAGGCTGTTCACCTGCCTCGAGTGCGGGAAGGGCTTTGCTGTCTCCTCCACTCTACTGACGCACCAGTGGGTCCACACTGGAGAGAGGCCGTTTGCCTGCAACGAGTGTGGGCAGAGGTTCACAATGTCCTGCAGCTTGAACAAGCACCAGCGGAGGCACCAATGCTCCCAACAATCAGTCACCCCCAGGACTGAACCTCCTGCCCTTTCTGACAGTGGGGGTAGTGGGAGAGTTGGTAGGCTTTTTTGTTTTCTACTGGGGGAGTGGAGGGGGAAGGGGGGTGGTGGCTCAGTGGTTAGCACTGCTGCCTCATAGCGCCAGGGACCCAGATTTGATTCCATCCTCAGGGTGACTGTCTGTGTGGAGTTTGCATTTCAGGTATCATCCCTCAGGACTGAAGAAGGGTTCTACCCGAAACGTTGACATCTCCATCAGAAATGATTTATCAGGATGTTGTTAGAACTAGAGGGCATGGGTTTAGAGTGAGAGGGGAAAGATTTAAAACGGACCTAAAGGGAAAACTTTTCATGCAGAGTGTGGTGCGTGTATGGAATAAGCTGCCAGAGGAAGTGGAGGAGGCTGGTAGAATTACAGAATTTAAAAGACATTTGGTTGGGGACATGAAGAGAAAGGGTTAGAGGGATTTGGGCCAAGTGCTGGCAAATGGGACTAGATTAATTTAGAATATCTGGTCAGCGTGGACGAGTTGGACTGAAGGATCTGTTTCCGCGCTGTACCTCTCTATGACTACCGGTCCTGATGTAAGTTTAGAATTGAGTAACTTTGAATATTTCAATCTTGTTGAATTCAACTCCTGAAAGGTTTCAAATGAACCCCTCCAAGCGATATGATTTAACTACTCCGAGTTGGATAAAATATCCCATCAATTTCAACATGAATGCGCAGTTGAAGAAGTCAGAAGTCACACAACCCCAGGTTACAGTCCAACAGGTTTATTTGAAATCCCAAGCTTTGGGAGCATTGCTCCTTCATCAGTGCTGCTCCTTCATCACTTCACCTGATGAAGGAACAGAGCTTCGAAAGCTCATGAGTTCAAATCAATCTATTGGGATTCTCACCTGGTGTTGTGTGACTTCTGACCTGTCCACCCCCAGCACCTCCACTTCAGAGTTGACAAATGAGATCAGATTTTATTCAGCATGATTTCGTGAGATATTCATCTGGATGTCCTTATGCCTGAAACATCGATCCTCCTGCTCCTCGGGTGCTGCCTGACCTGCTGCTTTTCCAGCACCACACTCTCAACTCTGATCTCCAGCATTTGCAGTCCTCACTTTTTCCTGGTTCATGTGAAAACTCAACACTGTCAGAGTTACAAAGAGACGCCAGTCATAGAATACTATAGCACAGATACAGGCCTTTCAGCCCAAACCTGTCCATGCTGACCAAAATGTTTGTCAACACTAACCTCATTTCCCTGCACTTGGCCCATATCCTTCTAAAGCTTTCCTATCCATGTATTTGTTGAAACACCTTTTCAATGTTGTTAATGTACCTGCTTCAACCACTTCCACTGGCAGCTGTTTCCTCAGGTGAACTACACTCTGTAAATATTTTGCCCCACATCTTTTCTTCCATTTTTCTCCTCTCACCATAAAAACACGTCCTTGGTCTTGAAATCCTCCCCCTAGGGAAGAGACAGCTACCATTAACCCAACTCTACCCCTCATAGTTTGAAAATATTGCCTCTCAACTTCCTCTGCTCCAGTGGAAAAACATCCCAGCCTAAATTCTGATTAGATAATAATGGCAGTGATGATTTTGGCTGTGTGTGTGTGTGTGTCAAGGATCTCTCATTTCTAAGTCAATGCTGTGCCTCTTAAGTTCACCTGATCTTAAAACGAATGGCACCCCATTCATTTAAAATGTCCATGTTTTCTGTGTAAAGTCGGTCCTGGTCAGGAAATAGGCATTGGTGTCTTATATTCCCGTAGACTTCTTGTGACTGGGTTCATATGCTCTGTTTTGAGATGTATGAGTAAATCTTCAGAACAAAAGATTAATGCAGCCTTTATTCATGTCTCATTATTAAAAACACTTTCTCCATTTACAGATGTGATTGAGAAGCTTCTCCCAATGAATCTTTGACTGATAACAGCATTTGTCAGGCTTTTGAAAGTCACTGCAGCTCTGTCACAGCACAGGGGAGGATTCTTTCAGACAGAACGCGTCATTTAGAAAATTCTCCCACATTAGTCGAGCAAAGTTGACGTCTTTTTAAGACATTGTGAAACTTGAAAGGGTTCAGAAAAGGTTTGGAAGGATGTTGCCAGGGCTGCAAGGTTTGAGCTACAGGGAGAGGCTGAATACGCTGGTACTATTTTCCCTGAAGCTTCAGAGTCAGTCAGAAACATCTGTTGAATCAGGAAACATCTCTTCCTGCAGCAGCTTCAGACAGACTGCTTGCTAAAACCCAAACCAGGGGGAAAGAATGGGACAACTGCCCTTTCATTGTAGAAGTGTTTTAGAAAACAAAATGTCAAACCCTTTTCCCTGATTGTTGCCTTAGCCAGTATCTGTTAACCATTAGCGAAATCCTTAATCCTAGACGAATGGGAAGCTCTGCCTTTTACAACCCCTCCTGAAAATAAACCAACAACGTAATCTTCTTAAAGGAGCAGCATCATCACAACAGAAAGCACTTGAACTGAAACATTTGTAACAAAAGGCTGTACAGTTAGCAGGCCAAGACAACAGGTTTTCAATTTCACCAATCAATTTAAATCAGCCCCATTGGCTACCAAAAACTTATTAAATTTAAATCCTAAAGTTTTGACAACAGGACCAATCCTATCGTAAAGAATTGGCGCTCTGTCATCTGTGTATTAGAGAAAGCATCATTTAGAAAAACAGAGAAGGACATTCCTGACAGAGGAATCGGAGGAGGCATCCCGACAGAAGATGGCACAGAATATTCCGGAAGACACATAACCTGGTTGTAATCTGAGAGATTAAATTCTATTTTGTGTTATCTGAATGGGATGTATTGATTGGAACAGCATACCAGAAGAATCTTGATTTATTCCAGAATACTCAGTAGTTAGGACGGATTTATTCAGTTTATTAGTAGTTTTGTTCACCGTGAGAGTTGGTTAAATAAATTGCTGATTGTTGATTTTAAAGTGTCAGGGATTTACTTTTAACACTACAGCAGGTTACACCACTTATCACACCGACTTTACAGATTAAAGGGCAATGTGCCACTCTTTGGACATTTCGGTTTGAGACCTTGGAGAGTGAATGGGGGGGGGTTGGGGGTGGGTTCAGCCTTCGCTTTATAACAGTATTGAAGACATTCTCTTGAATGCAATGGAGTCAATATTAATCCCAGCCTCATGGTGTGGTTGTGGGTGAATCACCTTAATTTGGCTCCTGACTCAGAAACCGCACAGAGAATCAACTGCTGAAACAATGATTTGCACTTTATTGCACGTCGCAACCACAAATAAAACCTCTCAAGTTCATTCAGCTTCACCCCCCCCAAACTTGGCTATCACCCAATTGATGGCTGAATTTAACTGGGTTTCCACCGACAGTACCCGTCTCTGGAAGTGTCCAGGGGTTTGATGCAGTATTATTCTTCTAAGGACTGCTGCTGCTGTATCGTTCTGGAGTTGAATTTTGGTGGCGTTTCCTCAATTTCAAATCTGTGGTGTGACTTTTTTTTAAGACTCTAACATCACCTCACATTGCTGGAGACCTCAGGTCTGTAGTTTACCTTCTTATCCTTGAGGGTTAGCTGTCTGTTTGAAACAGCCTGCCCTGCAATTAACCCCTCTATGTCAGGGCTTTCCTTCTACAGGCAGAATTAATTGTCCTTTTGTCACACCATTATTAAACAACATCATCTTGCCTGTGCCAAGAAATAACTTATTGTGTTGCCTCCTTCTTCCCAGGCCATTTATCGAATTGAATCTGCTCTGCCATTCAATCATGGCTGATATGTTTCTTAACCCCATTCTCCCTGTAACCTTTCAGCCCCTTGATACTCAAGAATGAGTGAATGGTGGAGCAGACTTAATGGGCTGAATGGCCTAATTTCAGTTCCTGTGGTGTCACAGTTTGTCGTTGGCACTTTCGTTTCTTGGTCCAGAAAGAGTTATTGTTGACTTGTGAAGTTGGGGAAGTTCTGGAGTTTACAGGTGCACACCACGCTCCTCTCTGCCTCCTCCCGGAATAACAATTCTTCCTGAGATACTGGCAGTTCTTGAGATCCCTGGATACAAATTCAGTGTGTCTGGAAGTCTCTGCTGCTACCCTGGAACAGAAGGATTATGGGGAGAAAATTCAGAAATCCGAAGAGCAAAGAAACTTGGGACTTCTAGCTCAGGATTCTCTCAAGATAAACTTACAGGCTGAGTCAGTAGTTAGGAAGGCAAATGCAACAATGGCATTTATTTTGACAGGACTTGAAAATAAAAGCAAGGATGTACTTCTGAGGGTCTATAAGGTTTTGGTCAGGCCACAATTTGAGTACTGTACGCAGTTTTGGGCCCCATATCTCAGGAAGGATGTACTGGTCCTGGAACACGTTCAGAGGAGGTTGATGAGAAAAGTCCCAGGATTGAAAAGCTTAACGTATGAAGAACATTTGAGGACTCTGGGTCTATATTCAATGGAGATTAGAAGATGACAAGGGAACTAATTGAAACCTACACAATACTGAACAGCTGAGAAAGAGTGGATGTTGGGAAAATGTTTCCATTGGTAGGAGAAACGAGGAGCCGAGGGCTCAGCCTTCAAGAAAAGGAAACGGAGATAAGGAGAACTTTTTCAGACAGAGAGTGGTGTATCTATGGAATTCACTGCCCCAGAAGGCTGTGAAGGCTAGATCATTGAATACATTTAACATGGGGATAACTAGGTTCTTGAGTATCAAGAGGATCAAAGGTTACAGGGAGAATGGGGTTGAGAAACTTATCAGCCATGATTGAATGGTGGAGCAGACTCAATGGGCTGAATGGCATAAGATTATAGGAGCAGAAATTATGATATGCTGATGTGTGGAGGAGTGAGGATAGGGGAAAACAGGTAAAGAGGGGAACACAATTAAGGTGAAGCTGGATTCAGATGAATAGGAAATACAAGAATTGTACAATAAATTTCAGACCACATAGAAGCACTGGCACACACAGGGATCTGGGCATATAGATCTCCAAAAGTGGCAATACAGGTGGGTAACGTGATCAAGAAGGCACACAGCACGTTTGCCTTGAGTGTAAGAGTTGGCGAGTTATGTTACAGCTATTTATTCCAGTCACATTCAGAATATTGCATGCAGTTCTGGTCGCCACACTACCGGAAGGACATGGATGCTCTGGGGATAGCGTATAGAGAAGGTTCACTTGGACATTGCCTGGTCTGGAGGTCTCATTATGAGAAGAGATGGGATAAACCTGGATTATTTTCACTGTAAAGATAGAGGTGGAGGGATGACCTCAACAAAATGATGAGATACCCAGATTGGCTGGACGGGGGCGGCATAGTGGATCAATCATTAGCACTGATGCCTCACAGCACCAGGGAAACTGGTTCGATTTCAGTCTCAGGTGACTGTCTGTGTGGAGCTTGCACATTCTCCCCGTGTCGATATGGCTTTCCTCCAATTTCATCTCACAATCCAAATGTGTAGGTTAGGGTGGAGTGGCTATGCTAAATTACCCACTGCCCAGGGATTAGCAGGTTAAGTTGGATTGTCTGTGCTTAAATTGCCCCACAGTGTTCAGGAATGTGAAAGTTAGGTACATTAGTCAAGGGTAAATGTCGAGTAATAGGGATAGGGAAATGGGTCTGTGTGTATTATTCTTTGGATGTTTGGTGTTGGGTCAGATAGTCTGTTAGATAGTCAGAGGCATTCCCACCCCGGGTGGAAAAGTTAACTACAAGAAGGTACAGGTTCAAGGTGAGAGGGGGACAGTCTGGGGGAGAATTGAAAGGGAAGATTTTTCACACAGTTGGATGGTGGATGCCTGGAATACACTGCCAGTGGATGTAGTGGAAAGAGGCACCTTAGCAACACTGTAGGTGTGTCTGGATAGACACATGAATGGGAGGTGAATACAGGGACAGAAACCACGCATCGGCAATAAATAGAAGGTCTAAGTTAGGATTAAGAATTGGCACAGGCTTGGACGGGGTGGGGGTAGGGGGTAAAGTGAACTTTCAAAAAGCAGGGGATACCTGTTTGCTGATGAAGGGGTGGGTGGAGGCTCAGGTGGAGCATAAACACTGACAGAGGCCAATTGGATCGAATGTTCTGGAGACTCAATGGGACAGAGAGAAATGTATCTATTTCAGATCTACCTGCACTTCAGCCGCTTCTGTGGACTATTTCCATAGGGAAGGTGCAATCCCAGGCTCAGAGAGGGTCAGGCCCCACTGGAAGTAAAGTGAGTGAGAGCGCGGCCAGTCAGCATAAAGGAACCCCTTACCCCTCCCACTTCACCCACTAAACAGCGTTCAAGATGTGACTCTCAGCAATGGTAACAGCAGAATCCAACCCGAAACCCTGCGCCATCTCACTTGTGAAGTTGCTGGTGTCTCCACAAGTTGCACGACTGGGTGAAGCCCTTCCCACACACTGGACAGGTGAACGGCCGCTCCTTGGTGTGGATGCGCTGGTGTTTGCGCAGGGTGGAGGAATCGCACAAGTCATTGCTCCACATGGGACAGGTGAACGGCTTCTCCCCAGTGTGGACGCGGAAG
Source organism: Chiloscyllium punctatum (assembly GCF_047496795.1). Lineage (NCBI taxonomy): Eukaryota > Metazoa > Chordata > Chondrichthyes > Orectolobiformes > Hemiscylliidae > Chiloscyllium > Chiloscyllium punctatum. The sequence continues at coordinate 59,622,049 of NC_092774.1, read as the reverse complement.
GTGAGCAGCAGGTGATACGATCGGGTGTAGCCCTTCCTGTACACGGAGCAGGAAAACGGTTTCTCCCCGGTGTGGATCCGCTGGTGCGGCAGCAGGTGGTGTGACTGAGTGAAGCCCTGCCCACACACGGGGCAGATGAACGGGTTCTTGCTGGTGTGGACACACTGGTGGGCCAGGAGGTGGTGTAACTGAGTGAAGCCATTCCTGCACTGACTGCAGGTGAACAGCCGCTGCCACGTGTGCAAACGCCGATGAAGCTCCAGCGCAGATGGCGAAGGGAAACTATTCCCACATTTCCATGGTTTCTCCATGGTGCAGGTGCCCTCGTCTGTCTCAGACCTTAATAATCAGTTGAAAACTCGTTCACACTTACAGCATGTGTGTGGTGTTACTGGTGAACCCTCTGATAATTGGAACACTCTCATTCAGTCTGTAAAGCATGTTCCAGTCACTACTCTGGTGTGTGGGTATGTGAGACTCTGAGTTTCCAGTCACACTGACGTTTAAAACCTAACTAAGCAGACAGACCTTCTCCCCTTTGTTTTCAAGGCCATCAATATCCACGTCCTCGTGAATCAAGTGACTGTCAGACTTTGATGTGATGTTTGGTCTGAGATTTCTGCCGCCAAATTCTTCTATTGTAATATTCCTGTGAAGTGATTGCAAAGGTCATCACAGTCAGTCCATGATAGAAAATCTGAACGTAATTCTAGTTACTGTGGAACATTCTTTCCTCTTAATCCCAAAGATCTTTGTGTAGATCTATATGTAACTGTAAACCAACAGGGTTATGGGGCAGACTACATACCTCCACGAAGAGTTCACATGGACTCAAGTTGCTGAATGGAACTCTGTAGTGCAGTATTGACACTCTCTTACTGAAGATCTACAATATGCTGCAGTACGATATTACAAGCCCAGAAACAACTGCAAATCAGACAAGGTCTGTTCAGAAGTTGAACCATGAACTTCTGAAACTACTGCTGCTGCTCTTCCTCTCTCTCTCTCTGAATGAAGATTGATCTTCACCCAGACTGCAATTTCCTGGCTCTGTCCAAATATTTGTGAACACAGCCCTTTTTTTGAAGGATGGCATGTTTCCTGATCATCACAATTAAAGGGGTGTCTTCCCCCTGATCTGGACTGTCAGTCAGGGGAGGGCAGGGTCACGTCTTGTTGTTATTGTGTGGAATCTGTGACAGTTGCAACAATTCATCCCAACTCCTGTACTCAGTGCTCTGACTGATGAAAGCAAGCCTGCCGAAAGTCTTCTTCACCGCCCTGTCTACCCATGACTCCGCTTTCTAGGAGCTATGAACCTGCACCCTTACATCTCTTAGTTTGAAATACTGCATATGAAACAGATTTGGTGGTTGTTGGTATGTGTGCTTATCTCAACTCTAATTTGGTATTTTATACTGAGTGCCATGACTGATGAAGGCCAGTGTGCCAAAAAATTTCTACCTGTGACTCCACTTTCAGAGAACTGTGAACCTGTACTCCAAGATCCCTCTGTTCCACTACACTCCTTAAGGTCCTGCCATTCACCATGAAATTCCTACCTTGATTTGACTATACAAAATGTAAGACCTCACACTTATCTATGTTAAACTCCATTTGCCATTAACCTTAAACCTATGCCCTCTAATTTTGGACTCGCCTACCCCAAGAGAAAAGACCTTGCCTATTTACGCTACCCATGCCCCTCATGATTTTATAAATGTCTTTAAAGTCACCCCTCAGCCTTCAAAGCTCCAGGAAAAATAGCCCCAGTCTATTCAGCCTCTTCCTGTAGCTCAAACCCTCCAACACTGGCAGCATCCTTGTAAACGTTTTCTGAACCCTTTCAAGTTTCACAACACCCTTCCTGTAGCAGAAAGCACAGAATTGCATGCAGACTGCAATCTCTTATTTGGAGGTAACTTCCTCTGGTCCCAGACTCACCCACTTTTCCACGTCTAGCCTGTCAAGTCTCCTCAGAATCTTGTACGTGACAATAAGGTTACCTCTAATTCTTCTAACTTCTAATAAGCACAGGTCCAACCAATTCAATTCTCCTCATAAGACATTCTTTCCATCCCTGGTATCATTACGGTCAACCTTCTCTGGACTGCCTCCAATGCCAATATATCTTTCCTCAGGTAAAGGGCCCTAAACTGTTCACAGTATTCAGTTGTGGCCTGACTAAGGCCTTAAATAGGTTCACTATAACCTTCCTACATTTATATTCTATTGAAAAGGCCAGCCTCCCTATTACTCACTGAAATTGGATGAAGAGATTCGTGGACGTGATTCCAAATCACTCTATTCTAAACTTTTCTCCATTTAATATTCAGTTCTTCACCTCCTGACAAACTGCATTACCACATTTTCCCATCTGCCAAGCTTTCGTTCATTTGCTTAACCTGTCTATATCCCTCTCCAGATATGTAATGTCATCCTAACCACCTGCTTTCACATCAACTGTCTCTTCTGCAAACTTAGCAATAGTACATTCACTTTACTTATCCAAGTAATTCATATATATTGTAAATAATGTTGGCCCCAGCTCTGATCCCTGTGGTACACCACTAGTTACAAGCTGCCATCCTGAACATGCCCCTTACCACAACTGCGGTAGTTAGCCAATCCTCTATCCATGCTAACATACAGCCTCCCAACACCGTGGGCTCTTTGCTTACTATTTCATGAGATGTGACTATCATTGGCTGTGCCAACAACTCTTCCCAAACTGACCTTGAAAAGGTGCCTCTTATATTGCTTCACAAATATGATGTGGACTGCAACAATGTTCAGGAGTGAGTTCCAGCATTTTGGTCAATAACAAAGAAACAATGCGATATATCTTGCAGTCGGAATCCTGTGCTCACACTTGTCTGTTCTTGGTGGTTGAGGTCAGGGTTTGGAAGGTGCTTTTGAAGAACCACCACTCATGCAATCAAGCCAGACTGATAGATTGTGGCCCCAGACTCTGCCATTTTGACTTCCCTCATCAATCTCCATTCTTTCCAGCCATGTTTCAGTCTCAAACTGCCACGCAATGCCTTCTGTTATGGCTTAAGGTAAGAATACACAAGATAATCAATCGTATTTTGGGTTGTATAAATCTTAGCCTACCAGAATTATTTTCTTAGACTTTAATTAAACTTTAATTAGACTTTAATTGGCTGCATGAAGTGGTTTGTTGGTCAGACTTGCATCATCATGCTCAAAGGAGACAATGCCAATAATATCATTAAACTCCTCTTTTTGTTAAAAAGCACAAGTTCATGATTTATTTTCACAACTTACTGGTATTCACACCTGCACATTCAATGTCAAATTCAGACATCACAAATGAAAATAAATCATTAATTTTGTTTTACAATAATCCAACAGATTAATTAATAACACACAGTCAATACCAAGTATCATTAATATGAAATTAAATTTGACCAAATAAAATGTAAAATCAAGATGTGAGATAACAAATGGGGGAAGGGCAGAAGGTAAGAAATGCAGCATCATAGAAGGTGCTCCTCCAGGGAGTGTATTTTACCAACTACAACTGCTCAATATAAACAAACACTCTGACATGATCCTCCGGTTTTAATGTAAACCATAGCCCCATACAGTAGGTACCATTTAAATAAGTTAATAGATACAAGCCTTGAGCAAATCCAGCCTCCAGCCGGACCCCCCGCTTCTTGGAGCTCGGACCTTCCTCCAGCTCCGGGGGGTTGTTGAGCTCCTGGGCTCCGGCCGCCGCCGAAGAAGCCACGGGCGCCGGCTCTCTCTCCTCCACCGCCGACATTTTTAATTTGTTTTCTCGTTCACCCGGTAACCGTCACCTCCCCCTTCCCGGGCCCCGGAAATTATACAAAAATAAACAATAAACCCCACACCACCGGGGACTGTCTCCTTTTCTTCACAACTTTTGTTTGAAAAGTTCCGACTTTAATTTGAAATGTATTTTAAAGGTATTTTCTGAGGTAAACGATGCCTGTCTGCCCCCCTCCCTCCGTCAGAAACCGCCCGCTGAGTCGATGAGAAAACCGCAGCCTCGCGCCGCCATCTTTGTTTTTCTTCTTCTTTCGTCTCCTCCTTCACTGTAGCGCGTCATCCACGCCCCCTCCAATCAGAGCGCACCTTACTCCACCTGACCAATGGCGGGCGGCTTTGCAGTTAAAAAGGAAGCCACAACTCGGAATGTCGCTCTCCGATTCGTCCGCACCGACCGCAGCCTTTGGGATTGGTGGAGAGGTTCACAGGCCCTTCACTGTCCCCGCCCCTTTACTACAATGGGCTCGAGGGGTTCAGGAGGAAGGTGTTCTCACTCATTCATTCAACAGGAGATGGGCTCAATTTACTGTAATGGGCTGTGGGGTTACAGTGGTCATGTCTCATGTTGAGGAGGAAGGTGTTTCCTCTCATTCAACAGAAGAGGACCTATTTACTACAGAGGTTTGTTTTGTGATGCAGCTGTAGTCTCCCATAGAGCCCTGAGGCTCAGGTTTAAATCCCACTGCTCCAGAATGTGTAATAACATACTCAATTTTTTTCAGTCATAAGTTACACAACTATAGTCCAACACGTCTATTTGAAATCGCACGGGCTTGGAGCGTAGCCTCTTCATCAGGTGAAGTCATTGGAAAGAAATGTGCAGGAAAGAGAATTCAGATAAATGACCAGCCATGGATGGTGATGAAAGACAGAGCATCTCAACAGTCAATTACCTATTCCCATTCCTATTTCTGATCTTCTTCATACATGACAAGTTGTATATTTTCCAAACATAAATTTTATTTCCATGGTTTAAAAATGAATATTTAAGAATGGTCAGTTTATTCTTTCTCACTTGAGCACATTGTGACCCACAACGATTTAGATCCCACTGTTAATATCATAGCCCCTCTAATGAGATATCAGAGGAATAGTTCATAAACAAAATTTGACACTGTGTCACTCGAGTCGACGCTTGAACAGAGAAAGCGCCCGACAGATATTGGGAAGCTAAAGGTTATTGAAGTGAAATGTTAAGAAGAGCAGGTGAACACCCCCAATAAGGGAACTCACCTGACTGACCTAATTATAATCACCACAGTATCCAGTGCTACTCTTCACCGAACACGGATTACTTTCCTTTTCAGTTTAATGATCCAACTATCTTTTGAATGCCATAATTGAATCTGACTCCAACACACTCTCTCACAAACCATTCCAAAGATCGAAGATTTTCAATCATTAATGAAATATGTTCTGGATCTCTCCCAAAACACAATTCATATGGATCTTGCTTCAAATCATTTGCAGTAAGTTCTTCACATGGACAAATTTGCAGCTTAGAGCATTTGTTTAAATTTTATATCATATTGAGGTGGCAGAGTGCTTGCCATTGCGACCTCACAGCACTAGGGACCCAGGTTCAATTCCAGCCTCAGGTGAGTGTCTGTGTGGGGTTTGCATGTTCTCTCTGTCTGCATGGGTTTCCTTCCACAGTCCAAAGATGTGCAGGTTAGGTAGATTGACCATGCGAAATTGCTCTGTGATGTGTAGGTTATGTGGATTAGTCATACTAAATGCAGGAGAACAGGATGATCCTGGGTGGGATGGTCTTTGGTGTGTCAGTGCAGGCTCAATGGGACAAATGGCCTCTTTCTGCACTGTCGGGATTTTATGTATCTCTGTCTGATTTCTTGCACATGCTACTTTCGGAAAGGGACATTTTACTGTCATGTTCAGTACTGCAGTCTCTATATTTTCATACATACCTCTAAATTAGGTTGGAATGAAATCCCCCCATTTCACTGTATTTTCGCTACCATTCCCCCCCACCCCTTCCATTCCTTATTCATTTTCCCATTACCTGTCTTATGATCCGCCCCCCCCCTCTTTATATATATTATTGTAGACAGGCTAAATCTAGTTACCATGTCTCTAAAAGATGAGATGAAATATGATTGCATACTTTGAGTCCATTATTACAGCTTGTTAAGGTCTCTTGCCAAAGAGTACTCTCAATCCTGCATCCTTCGGTAGGATTATATTAGGATATCTGGTCAGCATGGATGAGTTGGATTAAATGGTTTGTTTCCGTCCTGTGCATCTCTTTCACTATGACTATCGAATAAGGGCCAGGAGCAGGCAGGTGGGACTAGTTTAGTTGGGGATCACGTACTGAACAGTCTGTTTCCAGGCTGTATGACTTCACAGCCTCAAATGAATGGGGACCAATCCCAAAGGGATATTAAAGGTCTCAAGCACCACCTTAGGCACATGTGTGGACCCCTTCCAGATAACTGAGAGCAGTGGGGCACTGTGAAGTTCAGTACATCAGTTAGCCAGCAAGTTCTCTTCGGGAGACTTGTCTCGAGAAAGGAAGCGGTTTCCTGTGCCATCAACTGGACTGTGGATCAGTTTGGAGCAGGTCCTATATCTCTGACAACATCAGTGGACAGAGTCGAGAGTGTGGTGCTGGAAAAGCACAGCAGGTCAGGTAGCATCCAAGGAGCAGGATAATTGACGTTTAGGGCATAAACCCTTCATCAGCAATGAGGCTTGTGGGCCGGGAGGGCTGAGAGATAAATGGAAGGGGGGGGGGTGGTGTTGGGGAGAAGGTAGCTGAGAATGCGATAAGCAGATGAAGATGATTGGTCGGAGAGGAGGGTGGGGCGGATAGATGGGAAAGGTGATGGACAGGTCAGGAGGGCGAGTGGAGGCTTGGGGCTGTGATAAGGTGGGGGAGGGGGGGGGGAAGAGGAGGAGGAGGAGGAGGAGGATACATGAGGAAACTTTTGAATTCCACATTGATCCCATGTGGTTACAGGGTCCCAAGGTGGAATAAGAGGTGTTCTTCCTCCAGGCGTCAGGTGGTCAGGGTTTGGCGATGGAGACAGCCCAGGACCTCAATGATCTTGATGGAATGGGAGGGGGAGTTGAAGTGTTCAGCCACAGGGCGGTGGGGTTTGTGGGTGTCCCAGAGTGGTTCTCTGAAACAATCCACAAGTTGGCGTCCTGTCTCTCCGACGTAGAGAAGACCACATTGGATGCAATGGATACAGTGGATGACACTGGTGGAGGTAGAGGTAAATTTCTGTCAGATGTGGAAGGATCCTTTGGGGCCTTGGATGGAGGTGAGAGGAGTGGTATGGACACATGGTTTACACTTCCTGTGGTGGTGGGGAAGGGGCCGGGAGTGGGGTGTGGGCTGGTTGTGGGCGCATGGACCTGGCGAGGGAGTCGCAGAGGAAATAGCCTCTCTGGAATGCTGGTAGGGGTGGGGAGAGGAAAATATACCTGGTGGTGGGGTCCGTTTGTAGGGAGCAGAGGCTGATGTGATGTATCCGGAGGTTGGTGGGGTGGAAGGTGAGGACGGTTGGGGGTGGGTCCTGTCCTTGTTCCATTGGGAGGGATGGGGTTCAAGGGCAGTGTTGCAGGATGTGGAGGAGATGTGCTGGAGGGCATTGTCAACCACGTGGGAAGGGAAATTGCGAACTTGGAAGGAGGAGGAGGCCCTCTGGGATTTTCTACGATGGGATTGGTCATCCTGGGAACAGATGCGGCAGAGGAATTGGGAATAAGGGATTGAGTTTTTACAGGAGGTGGGGTGGGAGGAGGCGTAATCTAGCTAGCTGTGGGAGTCGGTGGGCTTGTAGTAGATGTCCACGGTTAGTCGGTTGCCAGAGATGGAGAGGTCCTGGAAAGGGAGATGGTCCAGGTCAATTTGAGGTCGGAGTGAAAGGTGTTGATAAAGATAACGAACTGTTCAAACTCCTGGGAGAGCATGAAGTGGTACTAATATGGTCATCGATGTACTGGAGGAACAGGTGTAGCTGAGGAAAATGGACTGTTCCACGTACACGACAAAGAGGCAGGCATAGCTGGGTCCCATGTGGGTGCCCATGGCTACCCCTTTAGTTTGGTACATTGGTTTGGATGCCATCTGAGGTTTGTGCGAATCACTTCAGTGGGAACGTGCAGTCCCGGGCTCAGTGAGCAGCACTGCAAGCAAAGCTCACAGAATCCTACAGGGAAACAGGCCCTTTAACCCAACAAGTCCACACCGACCCTCTGAAGAGTAACCCACCCAGATCCATTCCCCTACCCTATTAGTCTACATTACCCCCTAAACAATACACTGCACCTACACATCCCTGAACACACTGGGACAATTCAGCTTGGCTAATTCACTTGCTCATGTTTGGATTGTGGGAGCACCCAGAGGAAACCCTTGCAGACATGGGGGGAGAATGCGCAAACTTCACAAAGACAGTCACCTGAGGGTGGAATCGAACCCTGGTCCCTGGCGATGTGACACAGTGGCACTAATTACTGAGCTACTGTGCTGCCCGTGAGCCAACCTGGGGTTGGGGGAAGATGGGAGGGATGTGGGGGTGCTGTCTCGCAGAAAACAAAGAGAGCTCGCTGATGGTCCCACTGCACCCACTGTCAGAACAGGCAGGAGGTTCAGTCCTGGGGGTGACCCACATCAGCGTCACCAGCGGAATCTGCTGGTGCCCCCCCGGTGTCTCTGCAAGTTACTGGACGACGTGAACCGCCGCCTGCACTTGGGGCAGGCAAACGGCCTCTCCCCGGTGTGGACCCACTGGTGCCTCAGCAGGTTGGAGGCCTGGGTAAAGCCCTTCCTGCACTCAGGACAGCTGAACGGTCTCTCCCCCGTGTGGACCCGCTGGTGGTCCAGCAAGTGAGAGGAGCGTTTAAAGCTCTTCCCACATTCAGGGCAGATGAAGGGCCTCTCCCCGGTGTAGCCCCGCCGGTGGGTCAGCAGGTGGGAGGATTTGCTGAAGGTCTTCCCGCATTCAGGGCAGGGGAATGATCTCACCCCAGTGTGGACCTGCTGGTGGGCCACGAGGGTAGAGGAATGGGCAAAGCTCTTCTCACACGCGGGGCAAGAGAATGGACTCTCCGCAGTATGGATCCACTGGTGGGCCAGCAGGTTGGAGGAGCTGGTAAAGCCCTTCCTGCACTCTGGGCAGGGGAATGGTTTCGGAATGGCAGCCGGTGACGAGCAGTGTCCCGCAGGGTTCAGTGTTGGGGTCACAGCTGTTTGCATTATATCTTAATGATCTGGATGAAGGGACTGGGGGAACTCTAGCGAAGTTTGCAGATGATACGAAGTTAGGTGGACAGGCAGGTAGTACTGAGGAAGTGGGGAGGCAACAGAAGGATCCAGACAGTTTGGGAGAGTGGTCCAGGAAATGGCTGATGGAATTCAACGTGAACAAATGCGAGGTCTTGCATTTTAGCAAAAAGAATAAAAGTATAGACTACTTTCTGAACGGTGAGAAAATCCGTAAAGCCAAAGTACAAAGGGATCTGGGAATGCTAGTCGAGGATTCTCTAAAGGTCAACATGCAGGTTGAGTCCGTGATTAAGAAAGTGAATGCAATGTGGTCACTTATCTCAAGAGGGTTGGAATATAAAACCACCGTTGTGCTACTGAGACTTTATAAAGGCCCTATTTGGAGTACTGTGTCCAGTACTTCTGGTCCCCACACCTCAGGAAGGACATACTGGCACTGGAACGTGTCCAGCGGAGATTTACACGGATGATCCCTGGAATGGTTGGTCTAACATATGAGGAATGGCTGAGGATCCTGGGATTGTATTCATTGGAGTTTAGAAGATTAAGGGGAGACTTAATAGAGACGTACAAAATAATACATGGCTTGGAAAGGGTGGACACTAGGAAATTGTTTCCGTTAGGTGAGGAGACTAGGACCCGTGGACACAGCCTTAAAATTAGAGGGTGTCAATTCAGAACAGAAATGCGGAGACATTTCTTCAGCCAGAGAGTGGTGGGCCTGTGGAATTCATTGCCGCAGAGTGCAGTGGAGGCCGGGACGCTAAATGTCTTCAAGGCCGAGATTGATAGATTCTTGTTGTGTTGAGGAATTAAGGGCTACGGGGAGAATGTGGGTAAGTGGAGTTGAAATGCCCAGCTATGATTGAATGGCGGAGTGGACTCGATGGGCCGAATGGCCTTACTTCCACTCCTATGTCTTATGGTCTTATGGTCTCTCCCCGGTGTGACTGCGCCGATGAGTCTCCAGGGCAGACGGGAAACTGAAGCATTTCCCACAGTCGCCACACTTCCACGGTTTCTCCATGAGGCAGGATTCCTCGGGTTTCTCCATGGCTGAAGCTTCAGCCGCACACAAATGTGTGTACAGCCCCTCCCCGGTGTGAATTCCTCTTTCCAGGCCGTATAACTGTTTCTGGCTCCACACTCAGTGCACTGCAACAGTAGGGTCTCTCATCCAGTCCCACTGATGCTGAAAACGTTATGAAACAGGAACCAAAAAGCATTGCTCCATCTCACAGAATCATAGTTGAAAGTCTTTGCTGTCCCGATGGATTGAGTGACTGTCAGACATTGATGTGAAAATGATGACTGCAGACGCTGGAGTTCAGAGTCGAAAAGTGTAGTGCTGGAAAAACACAGCAGGTCAGGCAGCATCCGAGGAACAGGAAAGTCAAGCATCAGCTGTTAATTTTGAAACTTCCGTCTTCAGATAGTCTGTAAAAAGAGATTACAAAAGTCAGCATTGTCAATCCGGGGGGAGGTGGGGTCGGAATGAGACAACAAGGTATTGACACCGACACCAGAAAGAAATTGAACATAGAGACGTGGCAAACGTTAGTGGCAAGCCAGAGTCAGAGAGAGACACAGCACAGAAACATACCCTTTGGTCCAACTCATCCACTTCGACCAGAAATGGGGACAGCCACAGAAGACTCCTGCACTACCTGCCTACCCCTCCTACCTTTCCTGGGGTTAACCCATCTCCCTGACTGTAGCTGCGGCTTTTTTCCCTTCCTATCATTGCCAAACCATCATACCCCCAGGTCTTGTAAATTCCGCATTACCTCGAACTGTCGCAGCAATTTATCCACGAGATCCAATAGGATTTGCAAGCAAACACACTAACTGCAGACATAATCATCAGTAACATGGATACTCTTCCCTAATCTCCCACGTCTGACAGGAAGAACATATCACTCTCATAAAGGCCTTCACAATCTACAGACCCAGAAAATAGCACCGTCTTTTTGCTCTAAAAAAGTGCTCTGGGCTAACACTGTACTTGTGGTTTATATTTTTAAAATTTAATCAAGAGACAGATGTCAGTAAAACATATAATCATGAAAGAATCCACTCCATTCACGACTGCAGACTTACAGCTGGGTTACACGTTAAAGACTATACACTTCTCTGTTCCTGTTCTGTGAGCTCCCCCACACAGGTTCCTCCATGGTCAGCTGTGAATTTTGCTGTTCATTAACCTTTCCCAGATGCACTGCAATGTCCAGTAACTGTGCAGATTCACTGCAATGTAAATTTCTTTTTCTCTCTCCCTCATTTTGGCCTCCTATCCATGCCCCTATAAACCTGTAAAAGGTAATCTCTCAGCCTCCTACGCTCCAGGGAAAACAGCCGCAGTCTTTTCAGCCTCTCCCTATAACTCAAACCCTCCAACTCTGGCAACAGCCTTGTAAATAATTTCCAAACTCTTTTAAAGTTTCACAACATCTTTCTAACATAGGAGACCAGAACTGAATGCAGTATTCCAAAAGTGGCCTAACTAATGTGATGTACAGCCATAACATGACTCCCAACTCCTGTACTCAATGCTCTGCTCAATAAACACAAGCGCCACCAAACGCTTTCTTCACTACCATGTCTACCTGTGACTCCACTTTCACAGAACTACAAATCTGCACTCCATGGTCTCTTGATGCAGGAACACTCTCTACGGCCTTACCATTAAGTGTGTAAATCCTGCCCTGATGTGCCTTTCCAAAATGCAACACCTCACATTTATCTAAATGAAACTTTATCTGTCACTCCTCGGCCCATCAGCCCATCTGTTCAATTCTAATTTAGATTGAACTTTCTTTCCTCTCTTATTTCCTAAACGCTGAAAATCTCCATCCCACACATTCTCCCTCCATTCTCACTTTGCTGAATCTAATCCATGCTGTACCTCATCCTGAAGGGTCCAGTTTACGCTGATTTACAGCCCACGCTGGGGGGATCTAATTGAAACATACAGAATACTGATTGGCCTGGACAGGGTGGATGTTGGGGAGATGTCTCCATTGGTAGGAGAGACTAGGTCCCAAGGGCACAGCCTTAGAGTAAAGGGAAGACCTTTTAGAACGCAGATAAATGGGAAACCTTTGTAGCCAGAGATTGTGAAACCTATGGAATTCATTGCCACAGAGACTGTGTTGGGCAAGTATGAATATATTCAAGACAGAGATAAATAGGTTCTTGTGTATCAAGGATATTGAGTGTTGCGGGGAGAAAGCAAGAGAATGGGGTTGAGAAACTTGTCAGCCATGATTGAATGGTGGAGCAGACCTGATTGACTGAATGGCCTAATTTCTGCTCCTAGGTCTTATGGTCTCTTGCTGTCCTGGACATAGTTAGAGAGAACTGGGAGCAGGAGTAGGCCATTTGGTCTTTCAAGCCTGCACCAACATTGAACTGGATATGAATATACCTACATCTTGGTGGATAGGCTGGAACCTTTTTCACTGGAGCATAGGAGGTTGAGAGGTGATCTTATCAAGCTTTATAAAGTCATGAGGGGTATAGATGAGGTGAATGATGGGTTCCCTTTCCTTAGAGTGGGGGTTTCAAGGTTAGGGAGCAAATTTTGAAGGTGAGTGGAGAAAGATTTTAAAAAGACAGGAGGGACACCTTAGTTTTCCCATAGAGAATGGTTCGTATGTGGAATGAATGTCCAGAGGAAGCGGGGATGCAGGTACAGTTACAACGTTTAAAAGACATTTGGATAAGGACATGAATGGGAAAGGTTTGGACGTGTTATGGACTAGGCCAGACCACTCAAAACATTCTGAAGCAGGCAGCACAGACCGTAACTTTGCTGTTTATTTCAGTAAGTGCACAGTGAAAATTACCCAAGGTTAGCTAGGTTGACTACCAGGATTTAAAACAGATAAATGTATTCACAAGAATACAGAATGAAACACAAAGAACAGAATATAGAATACTCACAGAACTCAGTCTGTCTAAACTAGACTTAATTATGCTGTTCCAAATGTACACAACTGTCCCAATAAACAAACCCCTTAAACATACAGTAAAACTGAAACAGAGGCTGACAGGTCAAAGTTAGAAGGGCAGAAGGAGAGAGAGTTTAACAACCTTTCTCCACACAGTCCACTGCTGAACTCACTGAAACAAGGCCTCAGCTTTCACAACAGATCACTTGTCTTTCATTATGCAGGTCACTTCGAAAACATAAAAGCTTGGGCCTAAAGTCTCAACTGTTGACGTGTAAACAAAAAAGCCGACCAATACCCTTTTCATTTCTGTACTAAACCATCCATTTTGGAGCCCAGGGCCATTTTACCACCACTCTGAAAAAAACCAAGGACACAGTATCCTTGAGAAGAAGGACCAGCTTTGTGACAGGGGGATATGGGCCAAACACTGCCAGATGGGATTAGTTTAGCATGCGAACATAGCATGGACTAGTTGAACTGAAGTGTCTATTTCTGTGCTGTATGATTCTGTAATGGTCTCAAAACCATTTTCTTGCCTTCCCCTATAACCATCCACTTCTTTGTTGTTCAAAAGTCAGATGACCTCAGTCTTGAATATATTCAATGACCACCCTAATTACAGGAAGTCATCCCCATTTTCAACTCAATTCCTATTGCCTTGCTGACTGCTTGCTGCACCTGACAACTGGTGTAGAAGGACGGTGAGGTCCCTTTGTTCATCCACACATCATTCCTGATGAAGGGCTCGTGCCCAAAACATCGACTCTCCTGCTCCTCGGATGCTGCCTGATCTGCTGTGTTTTTCAAGCACCACACTTGACTCTGATCTCCAGCATCTGCAGTCCTCACTTTCTCCACATACCAATATATTATTCATTTAAACCATGCACCTACTTTCTGCCTTTTTTAAAATAGGCTTTAACTTTACATTGTGGTACTGCATTTGCTGTGCGTTTGCCAATTGAGACACAGACGTGGACCAACTTTTCCAAGGTCTGTCCCCTCCCTGGATTCACTCCCTTTCCCTTCAGTTCGTGCAAGTCAGTAACTGAATCCCAGAATGAAAAAGAAATGAAAAAGTGGGTGAGAAAAGAGAGTGCCGTACCCACAGATGTTGGACAGAGTTGCAGTCTGGGGGTGAAGCTCAATCTTCATTCAAAGAGAGAGAGAAACAACCGCATCTTGAGAAACTCTGAACAACTTCCGCGTTCAGACAAAAATGCTGTTCTGAATGGCCGGAGGACCAGGCTCCTTCTGGTCCTCCGGGTCTCACCATTGGTCCTTCAGGAGGAAGTCAAGCACCGTTTCCGCGGACAGCAAAGAGCATGCTCAGTATTTTTGCTGACACCGCAGTACATGCGCAGTTGTTGCTGACACCGCAGTACATGCGCAGTTGTTGCTGACACCGCAGTACATGCGCAGTTGTCGCTGACACCGAGAAGCATGCGCAGTATGCTCTGTGGTGGTGCTGGCTTTACTGACAGATTTTAAGCGTCCAAATGTCAATAGCAGAAAAAAAGCTGCAGCCACAATTTTATTTTTCCCTGTGGCTCGACATTTTATTCCTTTTGAATTTCGTCCGGCTTTGTATGTCTTTTCCCCATGTTAGAGGAAGTCCAAAACTAGACGGCATAAGTTAAGGGTGAGAGGGGAAAGATTTAAAACGGTCCTAAGGGGTAACTTTCATGTAGAGTGTGGTGTGTGTATGGAATGAGCTGCCCAGAGGAAGTGGTGGAGGCTGGTACAATTACAACATTTGAAAGGCATCAGGGTCAGGATGGGTATCTGAATAGGAAGGTGTGAGAGAGATATGGGCGAAATGCTGTCAAATGGGTCACTAGATCAATTTAGGAGATCTGGAGGGGATGGGCGAGTTGGACTGAAGGATCTGTTTCTGTGCTGTATGACTCTATGCGTCTATTTTAATGCAAGTTTCAGAAACATGACTGCAGCTTTTTAAAAAAAATAAATTAATATGCTTTTAGATGTTAACAATGTTTCTGATTATATCATTTTAGCTGTTCTTAATTTTAAAGATCAGCCATTTCTTGCGCACCCCTGTCTTCCAGGTAGAGTCATCGCTATTGTTAGCACGGCCGATCTACCCTGACCTGCACCCAGAGTTATCTCATGCAGGCAGAAGGGTGAGAACGTGTTAAAGTCCACACAGACAGCTGCTCAAGAGTGGGGCCGAACCCAGGTCCCTGGCATTGTGAGTCAGTGGTATGAACCACTGAGCCACTGTGCTGCTCAGAGCTTTGATGTTCTGCTTTGTCCTAGTAGTTTCTAACTTTTCATGTGCCCTTAGCAGAGGCTCTCTCCTCCTGACATTGTTGGACCACACCCACTGCAACCTTCTCCAGCCCTGAGCACATCGGTTCCTAAATCCTGGCATCAAACAGACACCAATGCGATCTGTGCTCCTGCTGACAACTGCAGAGAATGGAGACCATCCCTGTCACTTCTGTACCTTACCACCACCTCCCCCTCCCCAGTGTTGTTTTTACTCCCACTGCCCAACCAGTCAGCTCCTACCACCTGCAGCCCTCTATCAGATCCCCTTTACCTGCCAGACCTGCACTTACATCCTCCTGATCCTGTCCACTGATGCAAACAAAAGGGTCTCTCCAGAAGGGAATGACCATCTCCCAGAATAAAGTGCCTGGTTAACTTTCCCACTTTACCCTCAACATGTCTGCAGCCTGGCTTCCCGCTCCATCCCTCTGAACGAATGTCCTCCAGGATGTGTTTGCCCTGGATCACAGCATCCAGAGCTTCCCACCTTCTGCAAATTGAAAGACAAGCCCCACCCTGCCCTCTCCAATGTGTGTTGTATAACTGATAGCCACGTACGGAACCCATGAGGATGGCCTCAACACGGACCTTGGTTTCATGTCACACTACAAGTGACCGCACTCACACAGACTTGTACCCCATTATTCACACACGTTACCAAGCATGGTCGAATGCAAACACATGCTCTTATGCACAAACACACACGCTCGCATGCATGCACACACATGAGTTTATGGGCTGAAATTGCAATTGCAGAATTTTATTTGCAGATATATTATATTTTGCTCAAAAAGCACACAATCGTCAGGTAGTCAATCCATGTGTCATGTGATAAATCCCTACTTTGGAAACAGAACCAATCTGACTCAAGATTGGGTTGCAGACAGACTCTAACATGAGTGAATCAGAGGGTTTTCTTTCCCCAGAAATGATTTCATCATTAGATTCTGAACTCCAGATTTCTGACTGAATTCCAATTCCGCCATCTGCTGTGGTCGGATTCAAACCCAGGAGTTCCGAGGACTCCCCAGAACTGGGTTGATAGTCCAGTCGATAATGGCACTCGGCCCTTGTTCCTTCAATCACCCTGTGATGGCACATGAACTCACTGGTGCCTCCGCAGGTGGGAGGAGGGAGTGATGCCCTTCCCGCACTGAGAGCAGGTGAGCATGCTGTGCCTGGTGTGGACCCGCTAGTGTGTCTGCAGGCTGGAAGCATTGATGAATCCCTTCCTGTGCCTGGAGCAGGTGATCAGCCATTCCCTGTTGTGGACTCGCTGGTGAACTTCTAAAATCTCAAAACATATCATCAAGAAAGAACCCACTCTATTCACTACTGCAGACTTACGGCAAGGTTACATGTTAAAAACTCTGCACTAATCTGTTCCTGTGCTGTGAGCTCTCCTACACATGTTCCTCCACGATCAGCTGTGAATTTTGCTGTTTGTTAATTTTTCCAAGATGTTCAGAGATATATGATTTCAAACAGCAAAGGCAGTAACTATGCAGATTCACTGCTGTATCCGTTAGTAGTATAAGTTTCTCTCTCTCTCTCTCTCTCTCCCTTACAGACCATGTGCTTGCAGCCTTTGGCTGTCTTTCTCCATTTTGAAATTGCTGTTGTCTTGATTTTTTTACTCTAAAGTTCCAAAACAATGCATCAGCATATAAAACATTAATTGCTGCTCCTGGAATTCAAGGAAATTGCCTCCAACACTGAAAATACCTCAAAAAAGGAGCAGCTCTTACAGCCACAAATTTTCCAGTCCTCCATCTTGGATTAGTTCTTGGTGAACCTTCCCATATCCTCGGTTACAGTTATTCAAATAATTTGCTTTTCTATTTTTGCTAGAAAAGTGGATAACCTCACGTTTATCCACGCTAACTACATCTGACATACATTTGCCCACTCACTCAGACTGTCAAATAACATTGTATCCTCCTCACAGCTCACCCTTCCACCCAGCTTCGTGTCATCTGCAATTTGTGATATATTCCATTTAGTTTCCTCATCTAAATCATTGAGACATACTGTGAATGCCTGGGGTCCTAGTCCCAATCCCTGCAGTTATAAAACATCGATCTGACTGACCATACAAAATAGCAGATGCTAGCTTGACGTTCACAACTGACGAAGACCTGATAAGCAATTATGAACCACTGAATTACTAAATCACAGAAGCAGGCCATTCAGCCCATCGTGTCCATGCAGCTCTCTAAATGAGCTTTCTGATGTTGTGCCATTTTCCTGACGCTTCCTTGGAAACTGGTACATTGCTTGTCATCAAATAATTTTCCAATGCTCTTAACTGAATCTGCTTCAACCACTGTTCCATGCAATGTCTTCCAGATCTATTTACTCACTGTGTGAAATTTCTTTCTCACATCACATTTTCTTCCTTGTAATGGATTTGAAATCTGCATTCTTATTCTCAATGCTTTTACCATGGTGAACAGTTTTTCAATGTCTTTTCTGGGTATGATTTTTCTCATAATTTTCAAACCTTCTTTTGAATCTGACTTCAGAGATCAGTCCATGAGGCCAAGCCTCATCAACAACACAGAAACAACTGAGCATCTAAAGGGACGGCCCCTCAGTCATCACTGTGAGCCCCATAGCAACCATTGTTACCTGGGCGGCCATGCATTCCAAACCTGGTCTCTCAACATCACTAGTATTGCCCCACAGTTTGGAAAACTGTGATTCTCACTACGACTATAAAAATGGATTTTTTAAAAAACGGTTGTTGCTGAGAAGTTTAATCCTTTCTGTCCAGTAGGAAGTCAATGATGTGTTTGAGTTTTAATGACTCAGTGAATCCCTTCCCACATGTGGAGCAAGTGGATCACCAGTCCCTCTGTGCCTGTGGGGAATACATTCCAGGTCAAACTGGGAATTGGATCTCTTCCTACAGCCTGAACATACCTCTGGTAACACTCCAGGGGGACTGTGATTGTGTGGCAGAGGTCAGGCCAGTGGCTGGCTTAGTCGTGCTCCTCGGATGCTGCTGGCCTGCTGTGCCTTTCCAACACCACTCTAATCTAGATTCTGGTTTCCAGCATCTGCAGTCCTTGTTTTTACACAGTACATAAGGATGCCATTCACACTTTAATGTGTATAATAGTTCCTGAAACACCCACCTATTCTCCAACCCTATCCCCATCATCTTGCTACTGTCCAGCATCCTCGGTAGTGTAGTGGTTAGTATCCCCATCTGTGACTCAGGAGACTGGGGGTGCAATTCCCCGATGGGAAGGATTTGATATTTTTCTGGATGTCTTGTTACACAGAGGTAGTGACCCTAACCCTGGATCGGGTTCAAGTCCTGCCTGCTCCAGAGTTCAAAAATTCACAAATTTCGGAGCAGAATTAGGCCATTCAGCCCATCAAGTCTGCTGCTTCATTCGATCAAGACTGCTCATCACCCCCATTTTCCTACCTGATCCCTTGAAAGGGTTCAGAAAAGACTTACACTGATGTTTCCAGAGTTGGAGCATTTGGGAGAGGCTTAATAGGCAGGAGCTGTTTTCCCTGGAGGTTCAGAGGGTGAGGGGTGACCTTATGGAGGTGAAGAAAAACAATGACGGGCATGGATAGGATAAACAGACAAGGTCTTTTCGATGGGGTGGGGGAGTCCAGAACTAGTCGGCATAGATTTAGGGTGAGAGGGGAAAGACGTAAAAGGGACCTAAGGGCCAACTTTTTCATGTAGAGGGTGTGCTTGTATGAAATGAGCTGCCAGAGGAATTGGTGGAGGCTGGTACAATTACAGCATTTAACGGGCATCTGGATGGGTAGATGAATAGGAAGGGTTTAGAGGGATATGAGTCAAGTGCTGGCAAATGGGACTAGATTAGGTTAGGATATCTTTTGACTTGGTCAAGTTGGACTAAAGATCTGTTTCCATGCTGCACATCTCTATGACTCTATAACAAACGTTCAACGAACTGGTCTGCAATTTACCACATATGGCCTCCCTCCCATTCTGAATACAGGTGTTACATTAGCATTTTTCCAATCCCATGGAACCGTAAGGTCATACGACACAGGAGCAGAAATTAGGCCATTCAGTCCATCGAGTCTGCTCCACCATTCAATCATGGCTGAGATGTTTTTCAACTCCATTCTCCAGCTTTCTTCCCATAACCTTTGATCCCCTTGACAATCAGGAACATATATATATATATCAGTCTTAAATAAACGCACTGAATCTTTCCCATGTTAAGAGATTTTTGGAATATTGTAATTCATGAGTTCACTATCTCCGCTGCCACTTCCTTCAGGACCCAGGGTATAGGCCATCAGCATCAGTGGACTTGTCTGTCCTCAATCCAAATAGTTTCCTGTGTACCTTTACCCTCACAATGTTGATTGTTTAAGTTCTACCCTTTCTCTAGCCCCTGACTTGCCAATTCTAATAGGAATAGTTCTGTTGTCTGCCAACATAAAAACTGAGATCATCTCTGCCACTTCAATGTTCCCCCATGAACTAACAGTTTTCATCTTCCAAGGTACCACACTTAGCTCAGCGACTCTGTTCCCCTTAGCAAACCAACAGGTCTCTTTTGTAAGTTAACTTACCTATATTTATTTATATTTTTTAATATCCCTTTGTTTATGTTTGAAACTTTCCTAATGTTTGACCCTTCCAGAGGTCCAGAATAACATTTCACAACAGGCTGAAAAGTTAAAAAAAGACTAAGTTTAAACTTTTTGAAATCGCCCCTTTCTGGAGGCTGGGGGCCGGCAAAACGATCGCCCCGCCCCCATTGTCACCGATTGTATGGTGTCCTCCCCAACCACGCCCCCTCAACCCAGGAGACGTCACAATCCTGGGCCCCACCCCTTGTGAGCTGGCGCATGTGCAGTGCAGGTCCTGCAGCAGGACTGAGGCGGTGTTACTGAGTGTGGGAGCAGAATGGTGCCGGTGGCTGAAGTAATAAGAACCGCTGGAAAAGCTGAGCAGGTCCGGCAGCTCGTGCCGAGAGAAATCATTTGGGGTCCCGGTGATCCTCCTTCAGAACAGGACCAGGTTTCAGAAACATCCCGGGGAGGTCGCCAGGCCCGAGCGCCAAGACCTGGCTCCTGCCCCCGGAGAGAGGAGACAGTGAGACAGGGTAGGATTGGAAACCGCGGGAGGAGGGAGACTGGGGAGTTTATAAACTCCTAGGGGAGGCCTGAGGCCTCCAATAAAATCACCACAGACCCAGTGTTTACTTCACCGGCGAAGGCGCTCTCGGGTTGCCCGGGCAACCGGCCGCCATCTTTGTAAGGGTCAGGCGCATGTTGTCTTGGGGCGGGGAGCGCGGGCGGCCATCTTGGTGAGGGCACCATCAACTGTCATTTCTGGGAGAGAATTCCAACCTCGTGGTAACCTCGGCCTTTGCCGAGCTTCATTCCCCAGACTGTCCAGCGATGTGCAGGTTAGGGGGGGGTTCAGCCATGCTAAATTACTGATAATGCCCAAGGATGTTCTTGTTAGTGTATGTTGACCATGCTAATTTACCCCCAGTGTCCAGAGATGTTCAGGTTAGAGTGGATTGGCCGAGGTAAGTTTATCCATAGTGTTCGGGGTTCTGCAGGTTAGGGTGAAGGTCTGGACCCCCTCAATCGGCTCTCTCGATCCGAGATCGGTCAAAAGAATCAGTAGGAGTATGGTCTATTTAAAGCAAGGTGATCAGCTTAATGACATAAGGCAGCCTTGCACAAATTTGTCCAGCAACACAGATTAAAAGCTTCTGTGTTCCGTGGCAAAATTACACAATTACATTTGAAAATTACGCATTATTTATTTTTGCGACAGCGCAGCCTGAATTACAATAAAAGACCAATAAAATGTAACAAGGTGACATGATTGACAGCAGGTTAGTCCAATGATATTTCCTGGGAAACAGATTGTTTTACGCGCAAAATCATCCCATGCTTGTTAGTTCAAGATTAGTTCGAATACCAAATTACTTATGATTCATATTATGCAAACTCCATTGTTCTCTTTTATTTCTAAATCCAACCAACTCAGCAAAGCAGCAATTCAAGTTCAATGTCAAATCATAACCTGAAGCCATTTTGTTATATTTATTTAAAAATATTATTTAAAATTGAATTTTGTGGTTAATGAAAACCTCCATACACCTGTTGCTCCTAACAGCCTAAATTCAAATTTTAAATCCTCATCTCAATAAAGCAGCAGTTGTCTCATTATCCAAAAGGTGGAGACCACAAACGATATAAGTACGGTTTTGATGACTAATAACTCCTGAAAATGCTCCGACAGAAAAAAGTACAGAGAGCTGCATATCCCAAAGAGTGATATTACTGTTTTGTATTTGGATTCTTCCATTCTATGCAAAACTCAGGGGAGACTATGTTCCTACAGTTACAGCACGAGGAGTACTTACCTTATTCAAAATAATAACCAGGTTTAGTGTAGGTAAGGGAGGGACCTTGCCAATAAGAGGCATGCCTGTCTTTGTGACTTCCTTGAGGCTGTTCAATAGATAGGTCTTTCGGTAAGAGATGCGGTTATTGTCCCAGAACAGTTCCACCCATCCCATAACTGGGAAGACATTGGTGTCAGTCGGGTTCAGAGTCTTTTGCTGAAGTCAGCACATAACAGACCACTTCATCCCTGCCAAATATACTATTGTGACTTTGAAGAAACAAATTGTAATCGAAAGATAACATTTCCCTATCTTCTCTTTTGCGGTGTGACCTATTTGGATGGGGCAAGGCTTACCAGGGTAGCTCATAGCACAACTGGTATAAAACTGGCACACAACACCTTGACAGGGTAAAGACCATTTAGACTTGTTCTGTAAATGAACTGTTCAATCTCTGACCACTGCAGTAGTCATTCTTGGTAATGCTCAGTCCCTCAGCAGACGAGGACATCTTCCTGGCATAGTTGGCACACAGTCTCTGGTTGCTCAGGATCGCACAGGTAAACTGTCCCTTGTGCACCAATGCTGGCAATGGCAAGTCCACACAGCAGGGCAAGTTCGATCTTTATCATCTTCCCCCTTGCAAGGGGCTTGTCTGATGAGCTTGCAATGATGGCGATGAACACAGGGGAAGATGAGAATTTAAAATTTGAATTTAGGCTGTTGTTAGGAGCAACAGGTGTATGTAGATTTTTATAAACCACAAAATGACTTTTCAATTTAAAATGGCTTCAGGTTATGATTTGATCCTGTGAACTTGAATTGCTGCTTTGCTGAGTTGGTTAGCTTTGGGGAAAAGAAAACAATGGAGTTTAATAATATGAATCATATGAATTTGGTATTCAAACTAACCTTGAACTCGCAAGCACGGGATGATTTTGAGAGTAAAACAATCTGTTTCCTAGAAAATATTGGACTACCCTGCTGTCAATCATGTCACCTTATTACATTTGATTGGTCTTTTAAGGCTGTGCTTTCTCTTAAATTACACATCATTTACATGTTTTTTTCGAAAGTAATTCTGCAATTTCGCCACGGAGCTCAGAAGCTTTAACTTCTGTGTTGCTGGACAGAATTGCGTCAGACTGCCTTGCTTTATTAAACTAATAACTTTGCTTTTTACAGTCCGCATCCCGTTTGTTCTTTGACCGATCTCGAGACGGAGGGGTCCTGCCTGGGATCCAGATCTTCAAGGGTGGATTGGCCATGCTAAATTCCGTCCATAGTGTCCAGGGATGTGTAAGTTCGGTGTATGACTCTGGGATAAATGTCGGGCAATAAGGGGAGGGATATGGGTGAATTACCATTCAGAACGTTGGTTTGGACTTGTTGGGCCGAGTGGCCTGCTTCCACACTGTGAGGATTCTTTGAAGGGAAGGGATTTTTGCAAACTGCTCTCCTTCCATCTGCTGCAGAGTTCTCCTGTCGGCCTGTCCCCGCTCCCTGCCCCATTTTTGACATCACAACGCAGAAGTGGCCGTATCAGTTTCAATGTGAAACACCCTCCTCTGGGCAACTCCTCATCCTGGGACGGAGAGAGGGAGGTGGTAATCTGTTCACTTGTAGCAACTGGAGTGAATCCAAGGAGGGAATCTACTCTGCCAATTCAGGTATGTGTCTTAATTACCCGGGTGAGGAGGGACGGATGATAGCAATTGGGGAGGGGGAGATACTTTATTTTTATTTTTAAAATGCATCTGATTCCCACAAATAAATGCATCAGGTTCAAGTACAGCACGTGCAATGATCCACGTTGCAGCTTCAAGCTGGCTGCAACAGTTTTACATCCTCTGTTCTTGCTCCGTGTTGGCTGCGGCACATTTGGTTTCGTTCCCTCATCTTTCTGCACCCCCCCCCACCCCCCGAAGTGTTGATGCTTCCAAACTTACCCTCAAAAGTTCAGGTTATACTTCCATTCTTTCCCAGTTTTCAAAACCCACAAAATACAACTTTCCCAATCCTCTGGGTATCGAAGTTGGGAGGTTATGTTGTGGCTGTACAGGACATTGGTTAGGCCACTTTTGCTCTCGCTTCTATCAAAAGGACATTGTGAAACTTGAAAGGGTTCAGAAAAGATTTACAAGGATGCTGCCAGTGTTGGAGGGTTTGCGCTGAATTGTTTTGGGCTGTTTTCCCCGAGTGTGGCAAAGGCCTTTGTATACACTTATAAAATCATGAAAGGCATGGATTGGGTAAAGAGACGAGATATTGTCCCCTGGGTTTGGGGGTGTCCAGAACTAAAGTGTAATAGCTTTAGGGTGAGGTGGATGAGCAAAGACTTAAAAGAAACCTAAGGGCAACTTTTTAACTCAGGGTAGTGAGCGTAAAGAATGAGCTGCCAGAGGAAATGGTGGAGGCTGCTACAATTACAGTATGTGAATGGCATCTGGATGGTTTCTGAATAGGAAGGGTTCAGAGGGGTATGGGCCATGTGCTGGCATTTGGGACTAGATTAATTTAGAACTAGATTAATTTAGAATATCTAGTCAACATCAATGAATTCAGACCATAAGACACAGAAGTGGAAGGAAGGCCATTCAGCCCATTGAGTCCATTCTGTCATTTAATCATGGCTGATGGACATTTCAGCTCCACTTACCCACACTCTCCCCGTAGCCCTTAATTCCATAATCAAGAATTTATCAATCTCTGCCTTGAAGACATTTAACGTCCTGGCCTCCATTGCGCTCCCTGGCAATGAATTCCACAGGCCCACACTCTCTGGCTGAAGAAATGTCTCCTCATTTCTGTTCTAAATTAACCCCCTCTAATTATCAGGCTGTGTCCCTGGATCCTAGTCTCCTCCGCCGAATGGAAACAACTTCCCAATATTCACCCTTTCTAAGCCAAGCATAATCTTGTAAGTTTCTATTAGATCTCTCCTCAACCTACCGAACGCTAATGAATACAATCCCAGGATCATCAGCCATTCATCGTATGTTAGGCGTACCATTCCAGGGATCGACCGTGTGAATCTGCTGGACACACTCTAGTGCCAGTATATTCTGCTGTTACTGCCGCTGAGTCACTCCTTGAACCCTGTTTAGTGGGTGAAGTGGGAGGTGCAAGAGGATCCTTTCTGTCGGACTTGCTGATCTCGCACCCACTTTATTTCCAGTGATGTCTGACAGCACCTTCCCTACGGAATTGATCTGCAGGAGCAAATGGAGGACATTTTTACCCTTGATGGAGCGTAATGTTTGTCCAACCCCTGCAGGTTGTGTCTGAAATAGATACATTTGTCTCTGTCCCATTGAGTCTCCAGCACAGGGCCAGGCTGGTTGGCTCAATTGGCCTCTATCAGTGTTTTCGCTCTGCCTGAGCCTCCACCCACCCCTCTTCATTGCCCCTTCCCATCCCTCATCAGCAAACTGGTATCCCCCACTTATCACACGTTTGCTTTATGCTTTGCTTTTACAAAAGACCCACATTAGTACCTGTTTTCGCTTATCAAAAGAAATCCAAAGAGGATTTTTGCTTTCATGAGAGGCAACGTCCTCGTGAACCTTCTCTGCACCCTCTCCCAGAGCATCCACGTCCTTCCGGTAGCATGCTGGCCAGAACTGCACGCAATGTTATGAATGTGGCCGGAATAAATAGCTGTAACATATCTCGCTAACTCTTCCACTCTAGGCAAGCGTGCTGTATGCCTTCTTGACCACGTGCCTGCCTGCTTTGCCACTTTCAGGGATCTATTTGCCCAGATCCCTCTGTATGCCAGATCTCCTATGCGTTCTCTAATTTAATGTACGCTTCTTGTATTTCCTTCTCTTCCTTTCTCCCTCATCTGTATCCAGCTTCCCCTTAATTGTATTCCTCTCTTCATCTCTTTCCCCCCCCGTTCCTCACCCCTCCACACATCAGAGTATCATAAGACCATAGGAGCTGAAATTAGGCCATTCAGCCCATTGTGACTGCTCTGCGATTCAGTCAGGGCTGATAAGTTTCTCAACCCCATTCTCCCAGTAACCTTTGATCCCTTTCATACTCAAGAAACTATCTTTCACAGCTTAAGTGTACTCAATGACCTGGCCTCCACAGTCTTCGGTGGCAGTGAGTTCCATATATTCACCACTCTAGCTGAAGAAGTTTCTCTTTACCTCCATTCTAAAGGGTCTTCCCTTTGGTCTAAGGCTGTGCCCTCGGCTCCTAGCCTTTCCTACCAAAGGAAACATCTTCCCAACATCCAGTCTGTTCAGAATTCTGTCGGCTTCAATTAGATCCCCCGTCATCGTTCTAAATTCCATTAAATATAGACCCAGAGTCCTCAAACATTCCTTATTTGTTCAGATGTTCATTCCTGGGACCATTCTCGTGAATCTCCTCTGAACACACGCCTAGGCCAGTACATCCTTACTGAGATTTGGGCCTAAAACTGCGCACAATAATCCAAATATGGCCTGACCAGGGTGTTACAAAGCCTCAAGTACATCCCTACTTTTACATTCAAGTCCTGTCAAATTAAATGTCATCATTGTATTTGCCTTCCTAACTACTGTCTCAACCTGTAAGTTTACCTTGAGACAATCCTGGACTAGAACACCCAAGTCTCTTTGCACCTTAGATTTCTGCATTTTCTTCAGTTCCAAGGGTGACTGTTGGTGTTGGGGCAGCACCAGAGATTTCCTGACATGCGGATTGTATTCGGGGGTACCAAGTAATCTGAGGAACTGGCAGTATCTCAGGAGAAATAGTTATTCCTGGAGGAGGTAGAGAGGAATGTGGTGTGATTCTGTAAACTCGAGGTCTCCAGAAGTGTGCAGAGGTGGTGTGAGAATTTATCACCATAAATTTGAAAGCGAGGAAACTCCACCAGAATTCAATTATCAGACATGACAGGCCAATGGTGTCTATCTGTGATGTTAGAATTCTATGATGCTTGGAACTGAAACTTAACTTTAAACCCCATGTATTTAATCTCCTTTGTAATAGAGGCCTCTATTTGTATTTTTCAATTGATTTTTGTACCTGTCTGCTACTTTTGACGATTTGTGTACTTGGTCTCCAAAGTCTTTTTTCCCCTTTTATAGTGCTTAGTTTCTAATAATTTAGCAGTTCTCCAATCAGTGTTTCTTGGGTGAAAAGTAAATGGTTCTGATGTTGTCGTATTGGGTGACATTAAACATTTTTTCCACTCATTCCTTTAACCCATGAATGCTGTTTAGCTTCTTCCTGCTCCTTTCTGCACAAGTTGATGCCCCTCTGCCCCTGGATAGTTGATAGTTGACCAAGAACTGGATAGGTGTCCCCTTGTTCCAACCTCTCGAGCAATAAGCTCTCAGTAACCAAGGACAAAGGTCTTGGACTCCAATTGTTAGTCGTAAACCTCCACTAGGGACAGATTCTTTGGACATGATCTTTGATTTTGGCACAGAGGCAGGAAACATCTCACCTGTTTCAGATAAATCAAATTACTGACTGTCAACTCCTTTGATACTGACACTGTCATGACACTGTCAACTCCTTTGATGCTGAGCAGCGTGAATTGAGAATTTACTGGCCCAACAAGAATGGATTTCCCAAACTGCCACAGTGTTGGTGACAGTCATACATACCAGACCAGCTGCTACAAGGGATCAGCCTTCTCTCTGAATCAGGAGGTCACAGGTTTAAATCACAGGATGTTGCTGGTAAGAGGTTCAGTGATGGAAATGTCATTCAGTGGAAAATACTAATAGCTCCCAGAAATTATGGCGAATGTCGGGGCTAGTATAAATGAAGAACTGACGGATGTTCATATGTATGAAACAAAAATGCATCAGTGAATTGAATAGGATTTAAAGTAGCTAAATTCCCTGGGCTTGGGGGTTAACACTAGTTCACTGGAAAGTGGCACATGTCATCTCACTGTTTTAGAAAGAAGGAAGAGAGCACAGGGAATCTATAATGAAAGGTACAACAACAACAGGACAGTTAAAAATTAATGATAGGACTGAGCAGAATCAACATGGGCTTATTGGAAATATATGCTAGTCAAACTCAGGTCATTATAGCTAGCAGAATATATGAATGTCCAAATTAGGAGCTGAAGTAAGCCATTCGGCTCTTTAAGCTGCTCCACTCCAAGAAGATAATGGCTGATTACTTTGTGTTATACATTGCACATTCGTATCCATCCCCATAACCTTGGATTCTTCTTAAGCTAAGGAATTAATCTACTTCTGCCTTAGAAATATTCAAAGTCCTGCCTCCGCTATCTTCTGTCGCAAAGTATTCCAAAGCTGCACAACCTTCCAAAAAATTTCCCTCCTTCTTTGTCACAAATGATTGCATTTTTTGTCATCTATGTTTTGTCATCTACCAAAATGATTTTGATTCAAGCATAAGAGGTACAGTTAGTAAGTTTGCAGATGACACCAAAATTGGAGGTGTAGTGATTAGCGAAGAGAGTGACCTCAGATTACAACAGGATCTTGACCAGATGGGCCAATGGGCTGAGAAGTGACAGATGGTGTTTAATTCAGATGAATGCGAGGTGCTGCATTTTGGGAAAGCCAATCTGAGCAGGACTTATGCACTTATTGGTAAGGTCCTCGGGAGTGTTGCTGAACAAAGAGACCTTGGAGTGAAGGTTCATAGCTCCTTGAAAGTGGAGTCGCAGGTAGATAGGATAGTGAAGAAGGCATTTGGTTTGCTTTCCTTTATTGGTCAGAGTATTGAGTACATGAGTTGAGCGGACATGTTGCGGCTGTATTGGACATTGATTAGCCCACTGTTGGAATATTACGTGCAATTCTGGTCTCCTTCCTGTTGGAAAGATATTGTGAAACTTGAAAGGGTTCAGAAACTATTTACAAGAATGTTGCCAGGGGTTGGAGGATTTGAGCTGCTGGAGCATCGGAGGCTGAGGGGTGACCTTATAGAGGTTTACAAAATTATGAGGGCATGGATAGGATAAATAGGCAAAGTCTTTTCCCTGGGGTTGGGGAGTCAAGAACAAGAGGGCATAGGTTTAGGGTGAGAGGGGAAAGACATAAAAGAGACCTGAAGGGCAACTTTTTCACGCAGAGGTTGGTATGTGTATGGAATGAGCTGCCAGAGGAAGTGGTAGAGGCTGGTACAACTGCAACATTTAAGAGGCATTTGGATGGGTATATGAATAGGAAGGGTTTGGAGGGATATGGGCCCGGTACTGGCAGGTGGGACGAGATTGGGTTGGGATATCTGGTCAGCATGGACAGCTTGGACCGCAGGGTCTGTTTCTATGTTGTACATCTCTATGACTCTATAAATGGGTGATCTAATTGTTCGTTCACATTTAGGGCATAAACCCTTAATCAGCAATGAGGCTTGTGGGCCGGGAGGGCTGAGAGATAAATGAAAGGGGGGGGGTGGTGTTGGGGAGAAGGTAGCTGAGAATGTGATAAACAGATGAAGATGATTGGTCGGAGAGGAGGGTGGGGCGGATAGATGGGAAAGGTGATGGACAGGTCAGGAGAGCGAGTGGAGGCTTGGGGCTGTGATAAGGTGGGGGGGGGGGGGGGAAGAGGAGGATACATGAGGAAACTTTTGAATTCCACATTGATCCCATGTGGTTGCAGGGTCCCAAGGTGGAATAAGAGGTGTTCTTCCTCCAGGTGTCAGGTGGTCAGGGTTTGGCGATGGAGACAGCCCAGGACCTCCATGATCTTGATGGAATGGGAGGGGGAGTTGAAATGTTCAGCCCCAGGGCGGTGGGGTTTGTGGGTGTCCCAGAGTGGTTCTCTGAAACAATCCACAAGTTGACGTCCTGTCTCTCCGACGTAGAGAAGACCACATTGGATGCAATGGATACAGTGGATGACACTGGTGGAGGTCGAGGGAAATTTCTGTCAGATGTGGAAGGATCCTTTGGGGCCTTGGATGGAGGTGAGAGGAGTGGGATGGACACATGTTTTACACTTCCTGTGGTGGCAGGGAAGGGGCCGGGAGTGGGGTGTGGGCTGGTTGTGGGCGCATGGACCTGACGAGGGAGTCGCAAAGGAAATGGCCTCTCTAGAATGCTGGTAGGGGTGGGGAGAGAAAAATATACCTGGTGGTGGGGTCCGTTTGTAGGGAGCAGAGGCTGATGTGATGTATCCGGAGGTTGGTGGGGTGGAAGGTGAGGACGGTTGGGGGTGGGTCCTGTCCTTGTTCCATTGGGAGGGGTGGGGTTCAAGGGCGGTGTTGCAGGATGTGGAGGAGATGTGCTGGAGGGCATTGTCGACCACGTGGGAAGAGAAATTGCGAACTTGGAAGGAGGAGGCCCTCTGGGATTTTCTACGGTGGAATTGGTCATCCTGGGAACAGATGCGGCGGAGGAATTTGGAATAAGGGATTGCGTTTTTACTGGAGGTGGGGTGGGAGGAGGCGTAATCTAGGTAGCTCTGGGAGTCGGTGGGCTTGTAGTAGATGTCCACGGTTAGTCGGTAGCCAGAGATGGAGAGGTCCTGGAAAGGGAGATGGTCCAGGTGAATTTGAGGTCGGGGTGAAAGGTGTTGATAAAGATGACGAACTGTTCAAACTCCTTGTGAGAGCATGGAGTGGCACCAATATGGTCATCGATGTACTGGAGGAACAGGTGTAAGCTGAGGAAAATGGACTGTTCCACGTACCCGACAAAGAGGCAGGCATAGCTCGGTCCCACGCGGGTACTCATGGCTACCCCTTTGGTTTGGATGCCATCTGAGGTTTGTGCGGATCACTTCAGTGAGAACATGCAGTCCTGGGCTCAGTGAGCAGCACTGCAAGCAAAGCTCACAGAATCCCGACAGGGAAACAGGCCCTTCAACCCAACAAGTCCACACCGACCCTCTGAAGAGTAACCCACCCAGACCCATTCCCCTACCCCATTAGTCTACATTACCCCCTAGACACTACACTGCACCTACACATCCCTGAACACTCTGGGACAATTTAGCTTGGCTAATTCACTTGCTCATGTTTGGATTGTGGGAGCACCCAGAGGAAACCCTTGCAGACATGGGGGGAGAATGTGCAAACTCCACAAAGACAGTCACCCTGAGGGTGGAATCGAACCCCGGTCCCTGGCGATATGACACAGTGGCACTAATCACTGAGCTACTGTGCCGCCCGTGAGTCAACCTGGGGTTGGGGGAAGATGGGAGGGGTGTGGAGGTGCTGTCTAGCAGAAAACCAAGAGAGCTCGCTGACGTTCCCACTGCACCCACTGTCAGAACGGGCAGGAGGTTCAGTCCTGGGGGTGACCCACATCAGTGTCACTAGCGGAATCTGCTGGTGCCCCCTCTGGTGTCTCTGCAAGTTACTGGACGACGTGAACCTCCACCTGCACTTGGGGCAGGCAAACGGCCTCTCCCCGGTGTGGACCCGCTGGTGCCTCAGCAGGTTGGAGGCCTGGGTAAAGCCCTTCCCGCACTCGACACATCTGAACGGCCTCTCCCCTGTGTGGACCCGCTGGTGGTCCAGCAGGTCAGAGGAGCGTTTAAAGCCCTTCCCACACTCAGGGCAGGGGAACGGCCTCTCCCCGATGTGGACATGGTGGTGCCTCAGCAGGGCAGAGGAATTACTGAAGGCCTTCCTGTACTCTGAAGGGCCTCTCCCCAGTGTGGACCCGCCGGTGGACCAGCAGTTTGGAGGATTTGCTGAAGGTCTTCCCGCACTCAGGGCAGGGGAAGGATCTCACCCCAGTGTGGACCTGCTGGTGGGCCACGAGGGTAGAGGCCTGGGCAAAACTCTTCTCACACTCGGGGCAGGAGAATGGACTCTCTGCAGTATGGATCCACTGGTGGGCCAGCAGGTTGGAGGAGCTGGTAAAGCCCTTCCCGCACTCTGGGCAGGGGAATGGTTTCGGAATGGCAGCCGGTGACGAGCAGTGTCCCGCAGGGTTCAGTGTTGGGGCCGCAGCTGTTCGCATTATATATTAATGATCAGGATGAAGGGACTGGGGGCATTCTAGCGAAGTTTGCAGATGATACGAAGTTAGGTAGACAGGCAGGTAGTACTGAGGAAGTGGGGAGGCTACAGAAGGATCTAGACAGTTTGGGCGAGTGGTCCAGGAAATGGCTGATGGAATTCAACGTGAACAAATGCGAGGTCTTGCACTTTGGCAAAAAGAATAAAAGCACAGACTACTTTCTAAACGGTGAGAAAATCCGTAAAGCCAAAGTACAAAGGGATCTGGGAATGCTAGTCGAGGATTCTCTAAAGGTCAACATGCAGGTTGAGTCCATGATTAAGAAAGCGAATGCAATGTTGTCACTTATCTCAAGAGGGTTGGAATATAAAAGCACCGTTGTGCTACTGAGACTTTATAAAGCTCTGGTTAGGCCCTATGTGGAGTACTGTGTCCAGTTTTGGTCCCCATACCTCAGGAAGGACATACTGGCACTGGAACGTGTCCAGCGGAGATTCACACGGATGATCCCTGGAATGGTTGGTCTAACATATGAGGAATGGCTGAGGATCCTGGGATTGTATTCATTGGAGTTTCGAAGATTAAGGGGAGACTTAATAGAGACGTACAAGATAATACATGGCTTGGAAAGGGTGGACGCTAGGAAATGGTTTCCGTTCGGTGAGGAGACTCGGACCCGTGGACACAACCTTAAAATTAGAGGGGGTCAATTCAGAACAGAAATGCGGAGACATTTCTTCAGCCAGAGATTGGTGGGCTTGTGGAATTCATTGCCGCAGAGTGAAGTGGAGGCCGGGACGCTAAATGTCTTCAAGGCAGAGATTGATAATTCCTCGAGACAACAAGAATCTAAGGGCTACAGGGAGAATGCAGGTAAGTGGAGTTGAAATGCCCATCAGCCATGATTGAATGGCAGAGTGGACTCAATGGGCCAAATGGCCTTACTTCCACTCCTATGTCTTATGGTCTCTCCCCAGTGTGACTGCGCCGATGAGTCTCCAGGGCAGACACGAAACTGAAGCATTTCCCACAGTCGCCACACTTCCACAGTTTCTCCATGGGGCAGGATTCCTCCGGGTTCTCCATGGCTGAAGCTTCAGCCGCTCACAAACGTGTGTACAGCCCCTCCCCGGTGTGAATTCCTCTTTCCAGGCCGTATAACTGTTTATGGCTCCACACTCAGTGCACTGTAACAGTAGGGTCTCTCATCCAGTCCCACTGATGCTGAAAACGTTATGAAACAGGAACCAAAAAGCATTGCTCCATCTCACAGAATCAGAGTTGAAAATCTTTGCTGTCCCGATGGATTGAGTGACTGTCAGACAATGATGACTGCAGATGCTGGAGATCAAAGTCAAAAAGTGTAGTGTTGGAAAAACACAGCAGGTCAGGCAGCATCCGAGGAGCAGGAGAGTCAAGCATAAGCTGTTGATTTTGAAACTTCAGTCTTCAGATAGTCTGTGAAAAGAGATTACAAAAGTCATCATTGTCAATCCGGTGGGAGGTGGGGTCGGAATGAGACAACAAGGTATTGACACCGACACCAGAAAGAAACTGAACATAGAGACGTGGCAAACGTTAGTGGCAAGCCAGAGTCAGAGAGAGACACAGCACAGAAACATACCCTTTGGTCCAACTCATCCATGTCGACCAGATATACAAAATTAAACTAGCTCCATTTGGCAGCATTTGGCCAATAACCCTCTAAACCCCTCCTATTCATATACCTATCCAGATGCCTTTTAAATGTCATAATTGTACCAGCACCCACCACTTCCTCCAGCAGCTTTGTACACACACCACCTTCTGCATGAAAAACTTGCCCCTTAGGTCCGTTTCTAACAAATTGCTCTCCATCTAAACCCGTAGCACTATGGCAATCCCAGTCTATGTTTGAAAAGTTAAAATCCCTAACAATAACCATCCCATTACTCTTACAGGTAACTCAAATCTCCATACAAATTTGTTTCTCAATTTCCCACTGACCATGAGGGTGTCTACAACATAATCCCAATAAGGTGATCATCCCTTCCTTATTTCTCAGTTCCAACCAAATAACCTTCCGGGATGTATTCCTAGGAATATCCTCCTTAAGTCCAACAGGAATACTATCCCTTATCAAAAACACCACTCCCTCTCATCTCTTGCCTCCCTTTCTATCCTTCCTGTAGCATTTGTATCCTGAAACATTAAGCTGCCAGTCCTGCCCATCCCTGAGCCACGTTTCTGTAATTGCTATGATATCATATCCCATCTTCCTAATTAAGCCTGGAGTTCAACTGCCTTCCCTGTTAGGCCTCTTGCAATGAAGTAAATGCAGTTTAATTTGTTAGTCCTACCTTGCTCTCTGCTTTGTCCCTTCCTGACCTGACTGTTTGACTCACTCCCTTTCCCAACTGTACCAGTCTCAGATTGATCTCTTTCCTCACTATTTCCCTGGGTACCTCCCCACGCACTCACCTTGCTAGTTTAATTCCTCCCGAGCAGCTCTTGCAAATTTCCCTGCCAGTATATTAGCACTCTTCCAATATTCAG
Source organism: Chiloscyllium punctatum (assembly GCF_047496795.1). Classification (NCBI taxonomy): domain Eukaryota; kingdom Metazoa; phylum Chordata; class Chondrichthyes; order Orectolobiformes; family Hemiscylliidae; genus Chiloscyllium; species Chiloscyllium punctatum. The sequence goes on along the minus strand of NC_092774.1, from coordinate 59,587,888 downwards.
GTGCAATCTATCCTTCTTGTACAGGTCACATCTACTCCAGAAGAGATTCCAATGATCCAAATATGTGAACCCTTCTCCCATTCACCAGCTCCTCAGCCATGCATTCATCTGCTCTATCCTCTCTATTCCAACCCTCACTAGCTCATAGCACTGGCAGTAATCCAGATTTTTCTTGACTCTAGGACCTCTTTTTTAAAATTTGTGCCTGACTTTCTACACTTTCCCTTCAGAATCGCATCCTTTTCCCTTCCTATGTCATTGGTTCCAATGTGTACAATGATCTCCAACTGGTCCCTCTCCCTTTTGAGAACATTCTGCACCCTCTCGGAGACATCCTTGATCCTGGCACCAGGGAGGCGACACACCATTCTGATTATTCGCTGCTAACCACAGAAGCGTCAGTTTGTACCTCTGACTAGAGAGCCCCTTATCACAATTGATCACTTGGAACCCAACGTACCCCTCATTGCATGAGAGCATGTCTCGAGACCAGAAACTTGGCTGTTTGTGCTACATTCCCTGAGAGACCGTCACCCCCTACATTTTCCAAAACAGCAGACTTGTTTGAAATGGGGACAGCCACAGAAGACTCCTGCACTACCTGCCTACCCCTCCTACCTTTCCTGGAGTTAACCCATCTCCCTTACTGTAGCTGTGGCTTTTCTCCCTTCCGATCATTGCCAAACCATCATAGACCCAGGTCTTGTAAATTACTCATTTGCAGCGACAGTTCGAGGTACTTATCCACGCAATCCAATAGGATTTGTAAGCAAACACACTTACTGCAGACATAATCATCAGTAACATGATACTCTCCCTAATCTCCCACATCTGACAGGAAGAGCATATCACTCTCATAAAGGCTCCTTTGCTCCTTCACAATTTACAGACCCAGAAAATAGCACCGTCTTTTTGCTCTAAAAAAGTGCTCCGGGCTAACACAGTACTTGTGGTTTATATTTTTAAAATTTAATCAAGAGACAGATGTCAGTAAAACATATAATCAAGCAAGAATCCACTCCATTCACAACTGCAGACTTACAGCTAAGTTACACGTTAAAGACTATACACTTCTCTGTTCCTGTTCTGTGAGCTCCCCCACACAGGTTCCTCCATGGTCAGCTGTGAAGTTTGCTGTTCATTAACCTTTCCCAGATGCACTGCAATGTCCAGTAACTGCAGATTCACTGCAATGTAAATTTCTTTTTCTCTCTCCCTCACTTTAGACTTCTATCCATGCCCCTTATAAACCTCTATAAAGGTAATCTCTCAGCCTCCTACGCTCCAGGGAAAACAGCCGCAGTCTTTTCAGCCTCTCCCTATAACTCAAACCCTCCAACTCTGGCAACAGCCTTGTAAATCATTTCCAAACTCTTTTAAAGTTTCACAACATCTTTCTAACATAGGAGGCCAGAACTGAATGCAGTATTCCAAAAGTGCCCTAACTAATGTCATGTACAGCCATAACATGACTCCCAACTCCCGTACTCAATGCTCTGCTCAATAAAGGCAAGCGCCACCAAATGCTTTCTTCACTACCGTGTCTACCTGTGACTCCACTTTCACAGAACTACAAATCTGCACTCCATGGTCTCTTGATGCAGGAACACTCTCCACAGCCTTACCATTAAGTGTGTAAATCCTGCCTTGATGTGCCTTTCCAAGATGCAACACCTCACATTTATCTAAATGAAACTTTATCTGCCACTCCTCGACCCATCAGCCCATCCATTCAATTCTAATTTAGATTGAACTTTCTTTCCTCTCTTATTTCATTAATGATGAAAATCTCCATCCCCACATTCTCCCTCCATTCTCACTTTGCTGAACCTAATCCATGCTGTACCTCATCCTGAAGGGTCTGGTTTACGCTGATTTACAGCCCACGCTTGGGGGATCTAATTGAAACATACAGAATACTGATTGGCCTGGACAGGGTGGATGCTGGGGAGATGTCTCCATTGGTAGGAGAGACTCGGTCCCAAGGGCACAGCCTTAGAGTAAAGGGAAGACCTTTTAGAACGCAGATAAAGGGGAAACCTTTGTAGCCAGAGATTGTGAAACCTATGGAATTCATTGCCACCGAGACTGTGTTGGGCAAGTCACTGAGTATATTCAAGACACAGATAAATAGGTTCTTGTGTATCAAGGATATTGAGGGTTGCGGGGAGAAAGCAAGAGAATTTGGTTGAGAAACATGTCAGCCATGATTGAATGGTGGAGCAGACCTGATTGGCTGAATGGCCTAATTTCTGCTCCTAGGTCTTATGGTCTCTTGCTGTCCTGGACATAGTGAGAGAGAACTGGGAGCAGGAGTAGGCCATTTGGTCTTTCAAGCCTGCACCAACATTGAACTGGATATGAATATACCTACATCTTGGTGGATAGGCTGGGACCTTTTTCACTGGAGCATAGGAGGTTGAGAGGTGATCTTATCAAGCTTTATAAAGTCATGAGGGGTATAGATGAGGTGAATGATGGGTTTCCTTTCCTTAGAGTGGGGGTTTCAAGGTTAGGGAGCAAATTTTGAAGGTGAGTGGAGAAAGATTTTAAAAAGACAGGAGGGACACCTTTGTTTTCCCATGGAGAATGGTTCGTATATGGAATGAATGTCCAGAGGAAGCGGGGATGCAGGTACAGTTACAACGTTTAAAAGACATTTGGATAAGGACATGAATGGGAAAGGTTTGGAGGAGTTATGGACTAGGCCAGACCACTCAAAAACATTCTTAAGCAGGCACCGCAGACCATAACTTTGCTATTTGTTTCAGTAAGTGCACAGTGAAAATTACCCAAAGTTAGCTAGGTTGACTACCAGGATTTAAAACAGATAAATGTATTCATAAGAATACAGAATGAAACACAAAGAACAGAATATAAATACTCACAGAACTCAGTCTATCTAAACTAGACTTAATTATGCTGTTCCTTTCTCCACACAGTCCACTACTGAACTCACTCAAACAAGGCCTCAGCTTTCACTACAGATCACTTGTCTTTCATTATGCAGGTCACTTTGAAAACATAAAAGCTTGGGCCAAAAGTCTCATCGGTTGACATGTAAACAAAAAAGCCAATGAATACTCTTTCCATTTCTGTAAAAAACCATCCATTTTGGAGTCCGGGGCCATTTTACCACCACTCTGAAAAAAACGCCAGGACACAGTATCCTGGAGAAGAAGGACCAGCTTTTTAGAAAAAGGACCAGCTTTGTGACAGAGGGATATGGGCCAAACACTGGCAGATAGGATTAGTTTAGTTTGCAAACATAGCATGGACTAGTTGGACTGAAGGGTCTATTTCTGTGCTGTATGATTCTGTAATGGTCTCAAAACCATTTTCTTTACTTCCCCTATAACCATCCACTTCTTTGTTGTTCAAAAGTCAGATGACCTCAGCCTTGAATATATTCAATGACCAACCCCCCTCCACCCCAACTGCAGGAAGTCAACCCCATTTTTGAACTCAATTCCTATTGCCTTGCTGACTGCTTGCTGCATCTGCCTGACAACTGGTGCAGAAGGACGCTGAGGACCCTTTTTACATCGACACATCATTCCTGATGAAGGGCTCGTGCCCAAAGCATCGACTCTCCTGCTCCTTGGATGCTGCCTGAACTGCTGTGTTTTTCAAGCACCACACTTGACTCTGATCTCCAGCATCTGCAGTCCTCACTTTCTCCACATACCAATATATTATCATTTAAACCATGCACATCCTTTCTGCCTTTTTTTAAAGCAAGAGGCTTTAACTTTACATTGCGGTACTGCATTTGTTGTGCGTTTGCCAACTGAGACACAGACGTGGACCAACTTTTCCAAAGTCTGTCCCCCTCCTGGATTCACTCCCTTTCCCTTCAGTTCGTGCAAGTCAGTAACTGAATCCCAGAACGAAAAAGAAATGAAAAACTGGGTGAGAAAAAAAAAGAGTGCCGTACCCACAGATGTTGGACAGAGTTGCAGTCTGGCGTGAAGCTCAATCTTCATTCAAAGAGAGAGAGGGCAACCACATCTTGAGAAACTCACAGCCCAACTTCTGCATTCAAACAAAGAGGCGGCTCTGAATGGCAGGAGGACCAGGCTCCTTCCGGTCCTCCGGGTCTCACCATTGGTCCTTCAGAAGGAAGTCAAGCGCTGTTTCCGTGGACAGTTGCTTGCATGCTCAGTGCTTTTGCTGACACCGCAGTACATGCGCAGTTGTTGCTGACACCGCAGTACATGCGCAGTTGTTGCTGACACCGCAGTACATGCGCAGTTGTCGCTGACACCGAGAAGCATGCACAGTACGCTCTGTGGGGGTGGTGGCGTGACTGACAGATTTTAAGCGTCCAAATGTCAATAGCAGAAAAAAAGCTGCAGCCACAATTTTATTTTTCCCTGTGGCTCGACATTTTAATCCTTTTGAATTTCGTCCGGCTTTGTATGTCTTTTCCCCAGGGTAGAGGAAGTCCAAAACTAGCGGCATAGGTTAAGGGTGAGAGGGGAAAGATTTAAAACGGTCTTAAGGGGTAACTTTCATGTAGAGTGTGGTGTGTGTATGGAATGAGCTGCCCAGAGGAAGTGGTGGAGGCTGGTACAATTACAACATTTGAAAGGCATCAGGGCCAGGATGGGTATCTGAATAGGAAGGTGTGAGAGAGATATGGGCGAAATGCTGTCAAATGGGTCACTAGATCAATTTAGGAGATCTGGAGGGGATGGGCGAGTTGGTCTGAAGGATCTGTTTCTGTGCTGTATGACTCTATGCGTCTATTTCAATGCAAGTTTCAGAAACATTACTGCAGCTTTTTAAAAAATAAATTAATATGCTTTTAGATGTTAACAACGTTTCTGAATGTATCATTTTAGCTGTTCTTAATTTTAAAGATCAGCCATTTCTTGCGCACCCCTGTCTTCCAGGTAGAGTCATCACTCTCGATTCTCTCTCTTTCCTGAGAAAGAGGTACAGCAATCAAAGAGGGCACGAGAAAGCATGGAATGGTAGAAGGGAGGGAGAATGGACAGGGGAGTGGGGGTAGAGAGAGAGAGAGAAGATGACAGGGGACAGAGGGTGGGGTGCAGAAAATGAGGGGAAGAGAGAGAGGGCGGCTGAGCACAGAGAATTGGGAGGTGCAGAGTGTGAGGAGAGAGAGTGGACGGGGACCAAATGTTTGGGGTACTGACAGCACAAATCCCACCTTCCTCAGGACTGGTGTCAGTGTCTCATGAATTGGAACCCACTCCACCCACAGCAGACCTGAGGCAATTGTATCTCAATAGATGCTTGGCTAATGCAGTAGAATCATATAATCCTGACAGGCCATTTGGCCCATAAAATTCAGACTGACCTTCCAAACAGTATCCCATCCAGACCCACCCATTTTTTCCTGCAGTTCCCCATGGTTAACCAACCCTCGGTTGCACATATGTGGACACTTTAGCACGGCCGATCCACCCTGAACTGCACCCAGAGTTAACTCACGCAGACAGAAGGGTGAGAACGTGTTAAAGTCCACACAAACAGCTGCTCAAGAGTGGGACCGAACCAAGGTCCCTGACATTGTGAGTCAGTGGTACGAACCACTGAGCCACCGTGCTGCTCAGAGCTTTGATGTTCTGCTTTGTCCTAGTCGTTTCTAACTTCTCATGTGCCCTCAGCAGAGGCTCTCTCCTCCTGACATTGTTGGACCACACCCACTGCAACCTTCTCCAGCCCTGACCACATCGGTTCCTGAATCCTGGCACCAAACAGACACCAATGCCATCTGTGCTCCTGCTGACAACTGCAGAGAATGGAGACCATCCCTGTCACTGTTCTGTCCCTGACCACCACCTCCCCCTCCCCAATGTTATTTTTACTCCCACTGCCCAACCAGTTAGCTCCTCCCACCTGCAGCCCTCTCTCAGTTCCCCTTTACCTGCCAGACCTGCACTTACACCCTCCTGGCCCTGTCCACTGATGCAAACAAAAGGCTCTCTCCAGAAGGGAATGACAATTTCCCAGAATAAAGTGCCTGGTTAACTTTCCCACTTTACCCTCAACATGTCTGCAGCCTTGCTTCCAGCTCCATCTCTCTGAGCCGAATGTCCTCCAGGATGTGTTTGCCCTGGATCACAGCATCCAGCGCCTCCCACCTTCTGCAAATTGAAAGACAAGCCCCACCCTGCCTTCTCCAATGTGTGTTGTATAACTGATAGCCAAGTATGGAACCCATGAGGATAGCCTCAACAGGGACCTTGGTTTCATGTCACACTATAAGTGACCGCACTCACACAGGCTTGTACCCCATTACTCACACACGTTACCAAGCATGGTCGAATGCAAACACATGCTTTTATGCACAAACACACACGCTCTCATGCATGCACACACATCAGTTTATGGGGTGAAATTGTAATTGCAGAATTTTATTTGCAGATATATTATATTTTGCTCAAAAAGCACACAATCTTCAGGCAGTCAATCCATGTGTAATGTTATAAATCCCTACTTTGGAAACAGAACCAATCTGACTCAAGATTGGGTTGCAGACAAACTCGAACATGAGTGAATCAGAGGGTTTTCTTTCCCCAGAAAATGATGTCATCATTAGATTCTGAACTCCAGATTTCTGACTGAATTCCAATTCCGCCATCTGCTGTGGCGGGATTCAAACCCAGGAGTCCCGAGGAGTCCCCAGAACTGGGTTGATAGTCCAGTTGATAATGGCACTCGGCCCTTGTTCCTTTAATCATCCTGTGATGGCACATGAACTCACTGGTGCCTCCGCAGGTGGGAGGAGGGGGTGATGCCCTTCCCGCACTGAGAGCAGGTGAGCATGCTGTGCCTGGTGTGGACCCGCTAGTGCGTCTGCAGGCTGGAAGAATTGATGAATCCCTTCCTGTGCCTGGAGCAGGTGATTAGCCATTCCCTGTTGTGGACTCGCTGGTGAACTTCTAAAATCTCATAACATATCATCAAGAAAGAACCCACTCTATTCACTGCTGCAGACTTACGGCAAGGTTACACGTTAAAAACTATACAGTAATCTGTTCCTGTGCTGTGAGCTCTCCTACACATGTTCCTCCAAGATCAGCTGTGAATTTTGCTGTTTGTTAATTTTTCCAAGATGTTCAGAGATATATGATTTCAAACAGCAAAGGCAGTAACAATGCAGATTCACTGCTGTATCCGTTAGTAGTATACGTTTCTTTCTCTCTCTCTCTCTCCCTTACAGACCATGTGCTTGCTGCCTTTGGCTGTCTTTCTCCATTTTGAAATTGCTGTTGTCTTGATTTTTTTACTCTAAAGTTCCAAAACAATGCATCAGCATATAAAACATTAATTGCTGCTCCTGGAATTCAAGGAAATCGCCTCCAACACTGAAAACACCTCAAAAAAGGAGCAGCTCTTACAGCCACAAATTTTCCAGTCCTCCATTTTGGATTAGTTCTTGGTGAACCTTCCCATCTCCCAGGTTACAGTTATTCAAATAATTTGCTTTTCTATTTTTGCTAGAAAAGTGGATAACCTCATGTTTATCCACACTAACTGCATCTGACATATATTTGCCCACTGACTCAGACTGTCCAAATAACATTGTATCCTCCTCACAGCTCACACTTCCACCCAGCTTCGTGTCATCTGCAATTTGTGATTTTTTCCATTTAGTTCCCTCATCTAAATCATTGACACATACTGTGAATACCTGGGGTCCTCGTCCCAATCCCTGCAGTTATAAAACATCGATCTGACTGACTATACAAAATAGCAGATGTTAGCTTGACGTTCACAACTGACGAAGACCTGATAAGCAATTATGAACCACTGAATTACTAAATCACAGAAGCAGGCCATTCAGCCCATCGTGTCCATGCAGCTCTCTAAATGAGCTTTCTGATATTGTGCCATTTTCCTGACGTTTCCTTGGAAACTGGTACATTGCTTGTCATCAAATAATTTTACAATGCTCTTAACTGAATCTGCTTCAACCACTGTTCCATGCGATGTCTTCCAGATCTATTTACTCACTTTGTGAAATTTCTTTCTCACATCACATTTTCTTCCTTGTAATGGATTTGAAATCTGCATTCTTATTCTCAATGCTTTTCCCGTGGTGAACAGTTTTTCACTGTCTTTTCTGGGTATGATTTTTCTCATAATTTTCAAAACTTATTTTGAATCTGACTTCAGAGAGCAGTCCATGAGGCCAAGCCTCATCAACAACACAGAAACAACTTAAGGCCCCTCAGTCATCGCTGTGAGTCCCATAGCAACCATTATTACCTGGGCGGCCATGCATTCAAAATATGGTCTCTCAACATCACTAGTATTGGCCCACAGTTTGGAAAACTATGATTCTCGCTACGAGTATAAAAATGAAACTTTTTTTAAAGCGGTTGTTGCTGAGAAGTTTAATCCTTTCTGTCCAGTAGGAAGTCAATGATGTGTTTAGGTTTGAATGACTCAGTGAATCCCTTCCCGCATGTGGAGCAAGTGGATCACCGCTCCCTGTGTGCCTGTGGGGATTACATTCCAGGTCAAACCGGGAATTGGATCTCTTCCTACAGCCTGAACATACCTCTGGTAACACTCCAGGGGGACTGTGCTTGTGTGGCACAGGTCAGGTCCTGCTGGCTTAGTCCTGCTCCTCGGATGCTGCTGGCCTGCTGTGCTTTTCCAACACCACTCTAATCTAGATTCTGGTTTCCAGCATCTGCAGTCCTTGTTTTTACCTACTACATAAGGAGGCCATTCACACTTTAATGTGTATAATAGTTCCTGAAACACCCACCTATTCTCCACCCCTATCTCCATCATCTTGCAACTGTCCAGCATCCTCGGTAGTGTAGTGGTTAGTATCCCCATCTGTGACTCAGGAGACTGGGGGTGCAATTCCCCGATGGGGAGGACTTGATATTTTTCTGGATGTCTTGTCGCACAGAGGTAACGACCCTAACCCTGGATCGGGTTCAAGTCCTGCCTGCTCCAGAGTTCAAAAGTTCACAAATATAGGAGCAGAATTAGGCCATTCAGCCCATCAAGTCTGTTGTGCCATTCGATCAAGACTGCTCATCACCCCCATTTTCCTGCCTGATCCCTTGAAAGGTTCAGAAAAGACTTACACTGATGTTTCCAGAGTTGGAGCATTTGGGAGAGGCTTAATAGGCAGGGGCTGTTTTCCCTGGAGGTTCGGAGGGTGAGGGGTGACCTTATGGAGGTTTATAAAACAATGACGGGCATGGATAGGATAAACAGACAAGGTCTTTTCGATGGGGTGGGGGAGTCCAGAACTAGTCGGCATAGATTTAGGGTGAGAGGGGAAGGATGTAAAAGGGACCTGAGGGGCAACTTTATCATGTAGAGGGTGTGCTTGTATGGAATGAGCTGCCAGAGGAAGTGGTGGAGGCTGGTACAATTACAGCATTTAACAGGCATCTGGATGGGTAGATGAATAGGAAGGGTTTAGATGGATATGAGTCAAGTGAAGGCAAATGGGACTAGATTAGGTTAGGATATCTTTTGACATGGTCAAGTTGGACTGAAGAGTCTGTTTCCATGCTGCACATGTCTATGACGCTATAACAAATGTTCAACGAACTGGTCTGCAATTTCCCACATATGGCCTCCCTCCCATTCTGAATACAGACGTTACATTAACATTTTTCCAATCTAATGGAACCATAAGATCATACGACACAGGAGCAGAAATTAGACCATTCAGTCCATCGAGTCTGCTCCACCATTCAATCGTGGCTGAGATGTTTCTCAACTCCATTCTCCAGCTTTCTTCCCATAACCTTTGATCCCCTTGACAATCAGGAACATATATATATCTCAGTCTTAAATAAACGCAATGAATCTTTCCCATGTTAAGAGATTTTTGGAATATTGTAACTAATGAGTTCATTATCTCCGCTGCCACTTCCTTCAGGACCCAGGGTGTAGGCCATCAGCATCAGTGGGCTTGTCTGTCCTCAATCCAAATAGTTTCCTGTGTACCTTTACCCTCACAATGTTGATTGTTTAAGATCTACCTTTCTATAGCCCCTGACTTGCCAATTCTAATAGGAATAGTTCTGTTGTCTGCCAACATAAAAACTGAGATCATCTCTGCCACTTCAATGTTCCCCCATGAACTAACAGTTTTCATCTTCCAAGGTACCACACTTAGCTCAGCGACTCTGTTCCCCTTAGCAAACCAACAGGTCTCTTTTGTAAGTTAACTTACCTATATTTATTTATATTTTTTAATATCCCTTTGTTTATGTTTGAAACTTTCCTAATGTTTGACCCTTCCAGAGGTCCAGAATAACATTTCACAACAGGCTGAAAAGTTAAAAAAAGACTAAGTTTAAACTTTTTGAAATCGCCCCTTTCTGGAGGCTGGGGGCCGGCAAAACGATCGCCCCGCCCCCATTGTCACCGATTGTTTGGTTGCCTCCCCAACCACGCCCCCTCAACCTAGGAGACGTCACAAACCTGGGCCACGCCCCTTGTGAGCTGGCGCATGTGCAGTGCAGGTCCTGCAGTGGGACAGAGGCGGTGTTCCTGAGTGTGGGAGCAGAATGGTGCCGGTGGCTGAAGTAATAAGAACCGCTGGAAAAGCTGAGCAGGTCCGGCAGCTCGTGCCGAGAGAAATCATTTCGGGTCCCGGTGATCCTCCTTCAGAACAGGACCAGGTTTCAGAAACATCCCGGGGAGGTCGCCAGGCCCGAGCGCCAAGACCTGGCTCCTGCCCCCGGGGAGAGGAGACAGTGAGACAGGGTAGGATTGGGAACCGCGGGAGGAGGGAGACTGGGGAGTTTATAAACTCCTTGGGGGAGGCCTGAGGCCTCCAATAAAATCACCACAGGCCCAGTGTTTACTTCACCGGCGAAGGCGCTCTCGGGTTGCCCAGGCAACCGGCCGCCATCTTTGTGAGGGTCAGGCGCATGTTGTCTTGGGGCGGGGAGCGCGGGCGGCCATCTTGGTGAGGGCACCATCAACTGTCATTTCTGGGAGAGAATTCCAACCTCGTGGTAACCTCGGCCTTGGCCGAGCTTAATTCCCCAGACTGTCCAGCGATGTGCAGGTTAGGGGGGGGGTTCAGCCATGCTAAATTACTGATAATGCCCAAGGATGTACTTGTTAGTGTATGTTGACCATGCTAATTTACCCCCAGTGTCCAGAGATGTGCAGGTTAGAGTGGATTGGCCGAGGTAAGTTTATCCATAGTGTTCGGGGTTCTGCAGGTTAGGGTGAAGGTCTGGACCCCCTCAATCGGCTCTCTCGATCCGAGATCGGTCAAAAGAATCACCAGGAGTACAGTCTATTTAAAGCAAGGTGATCAGCTTAATGACATAAGGCAGCCTTGCACAAATTTGTCCAGCAACACAGGTTAAAAGCTTCTGTGTTCCGTGGCAAAATTACACAATTACATTTGAAAATTACGCATTATTTATTTTTGCGACAGCACAGCCTGAATTACAAGACCAATAAAATGTAACAAGGTGACATGATTGACAGCAGGTTAGTCCAATGATATTTCCTGGGAAACAGATTGTTTTACGCGCAAAATCATCCCATGCTTGTTAGTTCAAGATTAGTTCGAATACCAAATTACTTATGATTCATATTATGCAAACTCCATTGTTCTCTTTTATTTCTAACTCCAACCAACTCAGCAAAGCAGCAATTCAAGTTCAATGTCAAATCATAACCTGAAGCCATTTTGTTATATTTATTTAAAAATATTATTTAAAATTGAATTTTGTGGTTAATGAAAACCTCCATACACCTGTTGCTCCTAACAGCCTAAATTCAAATTTTAAATCCTCATCTCAATAAAGCAGCAGTTGTCTCATTATCCAAAAGGTGGAGACCACAAACGATATAAGTACGGTTTTGATGACTAATAACTCCTGAAAATGCTCCTACAGAAAAAAGTCACTGAGAGCTGCATATCCCAAAGAGTGATATTACTGTTTTGTATTTGGATTCTTCCATTCTATGCAAAACTCAGGGGAGACTATGTTCCTACAGTTACAGCACGAGGAGTACTTACCTTATTCAAAATAATAACCAGGTTTAGTGTCGGTAAGGGAGGGACCTTGCCAATAAGAGGCATGCCTGTCTTTGTGACTTCCTTGAGGCTGTTCAATAGATAGGTCTTTCGGTAAGAGATGCGGTTATTGTCCCAGAACAGTTCCACCCATCCCATAACTGGGAAGACATTGGTGTCGGTCGGGTTCAGAGTCTTTTGCTGAAGTCAGCACATAACAGACCACTTCATCCCTGCCAAATATACTATTGTGACTTTGAAGAAACAAATTGTAATCGAAAGATAACATTTCCCTATCTTCTCTTTTGCGGTGTGACCTATTTGGATGGGGCAAGGCTTACCAGAGTAGCTCATAGCACAACTGGTATAAAACTGGCACACAACACCTTGACAGGGTAAAGACCATTTAGACTTGTTCTGTAAATGAACTGTTCAATCTCTGACCACTGCAGTAGTCATTCTTGGTAATGCTCAGTCCCTCAGCAGACGAGGACATCTTCCTGGCATAGTTGGCACACAGTCTCTGGTTGCTCAGGATCGCACAGGTAAACTGTTCCTTCTTGTGCACCAATGCTGGCAATGGCAAGTCCACACAGCAGGGCAAGTTTGATCTTTATCATCTTCCCCCTTGCAAGGGGCTTGTCTGATGAGCTTGCAATGATGGAGATGAACACAGGGGAAGATGAGAATTTAAAATTTGAATTTAGGCTGTTGTTAGGAGCAACAGGTGTATGTAGATTTTTATTAACCACAAAATGACTTTTCAATTTAAAATGGCTTCAGGTTATGATTTGATCCTGTGAACTTGAATTGCTGCTTTGCTGAGTTGGTTAGCTTTGGGGAAAAGAAAACAATGGAGTTTAATAATATGAATCATATGAATTTGGTATTCAAACTAACCTTGAACTCGCAAGCACGGGATGATTTTGAGAGTAAAACAATCTGTTTCCTAGAAAATATTGGACTACCCTGCTGTCAATCATGTCACCTTATTACATTTGATTGGTCTTTTAAGGCTGTGCTTTCTCTTAAATTACACATCATTTACATGTTTTTTTCGAAAGTAATTCTGCAATTTCGCCACGGAGCTCAGAAGCTTTAACTTCTGTGTTGCTGTACAGAATTGCGTCAGACTGCCTTGCTTTATTAAACTAATAACTTTGCTTTTTACAGTCCGCATCCCGTTTGTTCTTTGACCGATCTCGAGACGGAGGGGTCCTGCCTGGGATCCAGATCTTCAAGGGTGGATTGGCCATGCTAAATTCCGTCCATAGTGTCCAGGGATGTGTAAGTTCGGTGTATGACTCTGGGATAAATGTCGGGCAATAAGGGGAGGGATATGGGTGAATTACCATTCAGAACGTTGGTTTGGACTTGTTGGGCCGAGTGGCCTGCTTCCACACTGTGAGGATTCTTTGAAGGGAAGGGATTTTTGCAAACTGCTCTCCTTCCATCTGCTGCAGAGTTCTGCTGTCGGCCTGTCCCCGCTCCCTGCCCCATTTTTGACATCACAACGCAGAAGTGGCCGTATCAGTTTCAATGTGAAACACCCTCCTCTGGGCAACTCCTCATCCTGGGACGGAGAGAGGGAGGTGGTAATCTGTTCACTTGTAGCAACTGGAGTGAATCCAAGGAGGGAATCTACTCTGCCAACTCAGGTATGTGTCTTAATTACCCGGGTGAGGAGGGACGGATGATAGCAATTGGGGAGGGGGAGATACTTTATTTTTATTTTTAAAATGCATCTGATTCCCCCAAATAAATGCATCAGGTTCAAGTACAGCACGTGCAATGATCCACATTGCAGCTTCAAGCTGGCTGCAACAGTTTTACATCCTCTGTTCTTGCTCCGTGTTGGCTGCGGCACATTTGGTTTCGTTCCCTCATCTTTCTGCACCCCCCCCCACCCCCCGAAGTGTTGATGCTTCCAAACTGACCCTCAAAAGTTCAGGTTATACTTCTATTCTTTCCCAGTTTTCAAAACCCACAAAATACAACTTTCCCAATCCTCTGAGTATCGGAGTTGGGAGGTTATGTTGTGGCTGTACAGGACATTGGTTAGGCCACTTTTGCTCTCGCTTCTATCAAAAGGACATTGTGAAACTTGAAAGGGTTCAGAAAAGATTTACAAGGATGCTGCCAGTGTTGGAGGGTTTGCGCTGAATTGTTTTGGGCTGTTTTCCCCGAGTGTGGCAAAGGCCTTTGTATACACTTATAAAATCATGAAAGGCATGGATTGGGTAAATAGACGAGATATTGTCCCCTGGGTTTGGGGGTGTCCAGAACTAAAGTGTAATAGCTTTAGGGTGAGGTGGATGAGCAAAGACTTAAAAGAAACCTAAGGGCAACTTTTTAACTCAGGGTAGTGAGCGTAAAGAATGAGCTGCCAGAGGAAATGGTGGAGGCTGGTACAATTACAGTATGTGAATGGCATCTGGATGGTTTCTGAATAGGAAGGGTTCAGAGGGGTATGGGCCATGTGCTGGCATTTGGGACTAGATTAATTTAGAACTAGATTAATTTAGAATATCTAGTCAACATCAATGAATTCAGACCATAAGACACAGAAGTGGAAGGAAGGCCATTCAGCCCATTGAGTCCATTCTGTCATTTAATCATGGCTGATGGACATTTCAGCTCCACTTACCCACACTCTCCCCGTAGCCCTTAATTCCATAATCAAGAATTTATCAATCTCTGCCTTGAAGACATTTAACGTCCTGGCCTCCATTGCGCTCCCTGGCAATGAATTCCACAGGCCCACACACTCTGGCTGAAGAAATGTCTCCTCATTTCTGTTCTAAATTAACCCCCTCTAATTATCAGGCTGTGTCCCTGGATCCTAGTCTCCTCCGCCGAATGGAAACAACTTCCCAATATTCACCCTTTCTAAGCCAAGCATAATCTTGTAAGTTTCTATTAGATCTCTCCTCAACCTACCGAACGCTAATGAATACAATCCCAGGATCATCAGCCATTCATCGTATGTTAGGCGTACCATTCCAGGGATCGACCGTGTGAATCTCTGCTGGACACACTCTAGTGCCAGTATATTCTGC
Organism: Chiloscyllium punctatum; assembly: GCF_047496795.1. Classification (NCBI taxonomy): domain Eukaryota; kingdom Metazoa; phylum Chordata; class Chondrichthyes; order Orectolobiformes; family Hemiscylliidae; genus Chiloscyllium; species Chiloscyllium punctatum. The sequence goes on along the minus strand of NC_092774.1, from coordinate 59,572,828 downwards.
TGTTACTGCCGCTGAGTCACTCCTTGAACCCTGTTTAGTGGGTGAAGTGGGAGGTGCAAGAGGATCCTTTCTGTCGGACTTGCTGATCTCGCACCCACTTTATTTCCAGTGATGTCTGACAGCACCTTCCCTACGGAATTGATCTGCAGGAGCAAATGGAGGACATTTTTACCCTTGATGGAGCGTAATGTTTGTCCAACCCCTGCAGGTTGTGTCTGAAATAGATTCATTTGTCTCTGTCCCATTGAGTCTCCAGCACAGGGCCAGGCTGGTTGGCTCAATTGGCCTCTATCAGTGTTTTCGCTCTGCCTGAGCCTCCACCCACCCCTCTTCTTTGCCCCTTCCCATCCCTCATCAGCAAACTGGTATCCCCCACTTATCACACGTTTGCTTTATGCTTTGCTTTTACAAAAGACCCACATTAGTACCTGTTTTCGCTTATCAAAAGAAATCCAAAGAGGATTTTTGCTTTCATGAGAGGCAACGTCCTCGTGAACCTTCTCTGCACCCTCTCCCAGAGCATCCACGTCCTTCCGGTAGCATGCTGGCCAGAACTGCACGCAATGTTATGAATGTGGCCGGAATAAATAGCTGTAACATATCTCGCTAACTCTTCCACTCTAGGCAAGCGTGCTGTATGCCTTCTTGACCACGTGCCTGCCTGCTTTGCCACTTTCAGGGATCTATATGCCCAGATCCCTCTGTATGCCAGATCTCCTATGCGTTCTCTAATTTAATGTACGCTTCTTGTATTTCCTTCTCTTCCTTTCTCCCTCATCTGTATCCAGCTTCCCCTTAATTGTATTCCTCTCTTCATCTCTTTCCCCCCCCGTTCCTCACCCCTCCACACATCAGAGTATCATAAGACCATAGGAGCTGAAATTAGGCCATTCAGCCCATTGTGACTGCTCTGCGATTCAGTCAGGGCTGATAAGTTTCTCAACCCCATTCTCCCAGTAACCTTTGATCCCTTTCATACTCAAGAAACTATCTTTCACAGCTTAAGTGTACTCAATGACCTGGCCTCCACAGTCTTCGGTGGCAGTGAGTTCCATATATTCACCACTCTAGCTGAAGAAGTTTCTCTTTACCTCCATTCTAAAAGGTCTTCCCTTTGGTCTAAGGCTGTGCCCTCGGCTCCTAGCCTTTCCTACCAAAGGAAACATCTTCCCAACATCCAGTCTGTTCAGAATTCTGTCGGCTTCAATTAGATCCCCCGTCATCATTCTAAATTCCATTAAATATAGACCCAGAGTCCTCAAACATTCCTTATTTGTTCAGATGTTCATTCCTGGGACCATTCTCGTGAATCTCCTCTGAACACACGCCTCGGCCAGTACATCCTTACTGAGATTTGGGCCTAAAACTGCGCACAATAATCCAAATATGGCCTGTCCAGAGTGTTACAAAGCCTCAAGTACAACCCTACTTTTACATTCAAGTCCTGTCAAATTAAATGTCATCATTGCATTTGCCTTCCTAACTACTGTCTCAACCTGTAAGTTTACCTTGAGAGAATCCCGGACTAGAACACCCAAGTCTCTTTGCACCTTAGATTTCTGCATTTTCTTCAGTTCCAAGGGTGACTGTTGGTGTCGGGGCAGCACCAGAGATTTCCTGACATGCGGATTGTATTCGGGGGTACCAAGTAATCTGAGGAACTGGCAGTATCTCAGGAGAAATAGTTATTCCTGGAGGAGGTAGAGAGGAATGTGGTGTGATTCTGTAAACTCGAGGTCTCCAGAAGTGTGCAGAGGTGGTGTGAGAATTTATCACCATAAATTTGAAAGCGAGGAAACTCCACCAGAATTCAATTATCAGACATGACAGGCCAATGGTGTCTATCTGTGATGTTAGAATTCTATGATGCTTGGAACTGAAACTTAACTTTAAACCCCATGTATTTCATCTCCTTTGTAATAGAGGCCTCTATTTGTATTTTTCAATTGATTTTTGTACCTGTCTGCTACTTTTGATGATTTGTGTACTTGGTCTCCAAAGTCTTTTTTTCCCCTTTTATAGTGCTTAGTTTCTACTAATTTAGCGGTTCTCCAATCAGTCTTTCTTGGGTGAAAAGTAAATGGTTCTGATTTTGTCGTATTGGGTGACATTAAACATTTTTTCCACTCATTCCTTTAACCCATGAATGCTGTTTAGCTTCTTCCTGCTCCTTACTGCACAAGTTGATGCCCCTCTGCCCCTGGATAGTTGATAGTTGACCAAGAACTGGATAGGTGTCCCCTTGTTCCAACCTCTCGAGCAATAAGCTCTCAGTAACCAAGGACAAAGGTCTTGGACTCCAATTGTTCGTCGTAAACCTCCACTAGGGACAGATTCTTTGGACATGATCTTTGCTTTTGGCACAGAGGCAGGAAACATCTCACCTGTTTCAGATAAATCAAATTACTGACTGTCAACTCCTTTGATACTGACACTGTCATGACACTGTCAACTCCTTTGATGCTGAGCAGCGTGAATTGAGAATTTACTGGCCCAACAAGAATGGATTTCCCAAACTGCCACAGTGTTGGTGACAGTCATACATACCAGACCAGCTGCTACAAGGGATCAGCCTTCTCTCTGAATCAGGAGGTCACAGGTTTAAATCACAGGATGTTGCTGGTAAGAGGTTCAGTGATGGAAATGTCATTCAGTGGAAAATACTAATAGCTCCCAGAAATTATGGCGAATGTCGGGGCTAGTATAAATGAAGAACTGACGGATGTTCATATGTATGAAACAAAAATGCATCAGTGAATTGAATAGGATTTAAAGTAGCTAAATTCCCTGGGCTTGGGGGTTAACACTAGTTCACTGGAAAGTGGCACATGTCATCTCACTGTTTTAGAAAGAAGGAAGAGAGCACAGGGAATCTATAATGAAAGGTACTACAACAACAGGACAGTTAAAAATTAATGATAGGACTGAGCAGAATCAACATGGGCTTATTGGAAATATATGCTAGTCAAACTCAGGTCATTATAGCTAGCAGAATATATGAATGTCCAAATTAGGAGCTGAAGTAAGCCATTCGGCTCTTTAAGCTGCTCCACTCCAAGAAGATAATGGCTGATTACTTTGTGTTATACATTGCACATTCGCATCCATCCCCATAACCTTGGATTCTTCTTAAGCTAAGGAATTAATCTACTTCTGCCTTAGAAATATTCAAAGTCCTGCCTCCGCTATCTTCTGTCGCAAAGTATTCCAAAGCTGCACAACCTTCCAAAAAATTTCCCTCCTTCTTTGTCACAAATGATTGCATTTTTTGTCATCTATGTTTTGTCATCTACCAAAATGATTTTGATTCAAGCATAAGAGGTACAGTTAGTAAGTTTGCAGATGACACCAAAATTGGAGGTGTAGTGATTAGCGATCACTACACTCAGATTACAACAGGATCTTGACCAGATGGGCCAATGGGCTGAGAAGTGACAGATGGTGTTTAATTCAGATGAATGCGAGGTGCTGCATTTTGGGAAAGCCAATCTGAGCAGGACTTATGCACTTATTGGTAAGGTCCTCGGGAGTGTTGCTGAACAAAGACCTTGGAGTGAAGGTTCATAGCTCCTTGAAAGTGGAGTCGCAGGTAGATAGGATAGTGAAGAAGGCATTTGGTTTGCTTTCCTTTATTGGTCAGAGTATTGAGTACATGAGTTGAGCGGACATGTTGCGGCTGTATTGGACATTGATTAGCCCACTGTTGGAATATTACGTGCAATTCTGGTCTCCTTCCTGTTGGAAAGATATTGTGAAACTTGAAAGGGTTCAGAAACTATTTACAAGAATGTTGCCAGGGGTTGGAGGATTTGAGCTGCTGGAGCATCGGAGGCTGAGGGGTGACCTTATCGAGGTTTACAAAATTATGAGGGCATGGATAGGATAAATAGGCAAAGTCTTTTCCCTGGGGTTGGGGAGTCAAGAACAAGAGGGCATAGGTTTAGGGTGAGAGGGGAAAGACATAAAAGAGACCTGAAGGGCAACTTTTTCACGCAGAGGTTGGTATGTGTATGGAATGAGCTGCCAGAGGAAGTGGTAGAGGCTGGTACAACTGCAACATTTAAGAGGCATTTGGATGGGTATATGAATAGGAAGGGTTTGGAGGGATATGGGCCCGGTACTGGCAGGTGGGACGAGATTGGGTTGGGATATCTGGTCAGCATGGACAGCTTGGACCGCAGGGTCTGTTTCTATGTTGTACATCTCTATGACTCTATAAATGGGTGATCTAATTGTTCGTTCACATTTAGGGCATAAACCCTTCATCAGCAATGAGGCTTGTGGGCCGGGAGGGCTGAGAGATAAATGGAAGGGGGGGGGGGGGGGGTGGTGTTGGGGAGAAGGTAGCTGAGAATGTGATAAACAGATGAAGATGATTGGTCGGAGAGGAGGGTGGGGCGGATAGATGGGAAAGGTGATGGACAGGTCAGGAGGGCGAGTGGAGGCTTGGGGCTGTGATAAGGTGGGGGGGGGGGGGGGAAAAGAGGAGGATACATGAGGAAACTTTTGAATTCCACATTGATCCCATGTGGTTGCAGGGTCCCAAGGTGGAATAAGAGGTGTTCTTCCTCCAGGTGTCAGGTGGTCAGGGTTTGGCGATGGAGACAGCCCAGGACCTCCATGATCTTGATGGAATGGGAGGGGGAGTTGAAGTGTTCAGCCACAGGGCGGTGGGGTTTGTGGGTGTCCCAGAGTGGTTCTCTGAAACAATCCACAAGTTGGCGTCCTGTCTCTCCGACGTAGAGAAGACCACATTGGATGCAATGGATACAGTGGATGACACTGGTGGAGGTCGAGGTAAATTTCTGTCAGATGTGGAAGGATCCTTTGGGGCCTTGGATGGAGGTGAGAGGAGTGGTATGGACACATGTTTTACACTTCCTGTGGTGGCAGGGAAGAGGCCGGGAGTGGGGTGTGGGCTGGTTGTGGGCGCATGGACCTGACTAGGGAGTCGCAAAGGAAATGGCCTCTCTGGAATGCTGGTAGGGGTGGGGAGAGAAAAATATACCTGGTGGTGAGGTCCGTTTGTAGGTAGCAGAGGCTGATGTGATGTATCCGGAGGTTGGTGGGGTGGAAGGTGAGGACGGTTGGGGGTGGGTTCTGTCCTTGTTCCGGTGGGAGGGGTGGGGTTCATAGGCGGTGTTGCAGGATGTGGAGGAGATGTGCTGGAGGGCATTGTCGACCACGTGGGAAGAGAAATTGCGAACTTGGAAGGAGGAGGCCCTCTGGGATTTTCTACGGTGGAATTGGTCATCCTGGGAACAGATGCGGCAGAGGAATTTGGAATAAGGGATTGCGTTTTTACTGGAGGTGGGGTGGGAGGAGGCGTAATCTAGGTAGCTCTGGGAGTCGGTGGGCTTGTAGTAGATGTCCACGGTTAGTCGGTACCCAGAGATGCAGAGGGCCTGGAAAGGGAGATGGTCCAGGTGAATTTGAGGTCGGGGTGAAAGGTGTTGATAAAGATGACGAACTGTTCAAACTCCTTGTGAGAGCATGAAGTGGCACCAATATGGTCATCGATGTACTGGAGGAACAGGTGTAGCTGAGGAAAATGGACTGTTCCACATACCCAGCAAAGAGGCAGGCATAGCTGGGTCCCATGTGGGTGCCCATGGCTACCCCTTTAGTTTGGTACATTGGTTTGGATGCCATCTGAGGTTTGTGCGGATCACTTCAGTGAGAACATGCAGTCCTGGGCTCAGTGAGCAGCACTGCAAGCAAAGCTCACAGAATCCCTCCAGGGAAACAGGCCCTTCAACCCAACAAGTCCACACCGACCCTCTGAAGAGTAACCCACCCAGACCCATTCCCCTACCCCATTAGTCTACATTACCCCCTAGACACTACACTGCACCTACACATCCCTGAACACTCTGGGACAATTTAGCTTGGCTAATTCACTTGCTCATGTTTGGATTGTGGGAGCACCCAGAGGAAACCCTTGCAGACATGGGGGGAGAATGTGCAAACTCCACAAAGACAGTCACCCTGAGGGTGGAATCGAACCCCGGTCCCTGGCGATATGACACAGTGGCACTAATCACTGAGCTACTGTGCCGCCCGTGAGTCAACCTGGGGTTGGGGGAAGATGGGAGGGGTGTGGAGGTGCTGTCTAGCAGAAAACCAAGAGAGCTCGCTGACGTTCCCACTGCACCCACTGTCAGAACGGGCAGGAGGTTCAGTCCTGGGGGTGACCCACATCAGTGTCACTAGCGGAATCTGCTGGTGCCCCCTCTGGTGTCTCTGCAAGTTACTGGACGACGTGAACCTCCACCTGCACTTGGGGCAGGCAAACGGCCTCTCCCCGGTGTGGACCCGCTGGTGCCTCAGCAGGTTGGAGGCCTGGGTAAAGCCCTTCCCGCACTCGACACATCTGAACGGCCTCTCCCCTGTGTGGACCCGCTGGTGGTCCAGCAGGTCAGAGGAGCGTTTAAAGCCCTTCCCACACTCAGGGCAGGGGAACGGCCTCTCCCCGATGTGGACATGGTGGTGCCTCAGCAGGGCAGAGGAATTACTGAAGGCCTTCCTGTACTCTGAAGGGCCTCTCCCCAGTGTGGACCCGCCGGTGGACCAGCAGTTTGGAGGATTTGCTGAAGGTCTTCCCGCACTCAGGGCAGGGGAAGGATCTCACCCCAGTGTGGACCTGCTGGTGGGCCACGAGGGTAGAGGCCTGGGCAAAACTCTTCTCACACTCGGGGCAGGAGAATGGACTCTCTGCAGTATGGATCCACTGGTGGGCCAGCAGGTTGGAGGAGCTGGTAAAGCCCTTCCCGCACTCTGGGCAGGGGAATGGTTTCGGAATGGCAGCCGGTGACGAGCAGTGTCCCGCAGGGTTCAGTGTTGGGGCCGCAGCTGTTCGCATTATATATTAATGATCAGGATGAAGGGACTGGGGGCATTCTAGCGAAGTTTGCAGATGATACGAAGTTAGGTAGACAGGCAGGTAGTACTGAGGAAGTGGGGAGGCTACAGAAGGATCTAGACAGTTTGGGCGAGTGGTCCAGGAAATGGCTGATGGAATTCAACGTGAACAAATGCGAGGTCTTGCACTTTGGCAAAAAGAATAAAAGCACAGACTACTTTCTAAACGGTGAGAAAATCCGTAAAGCCAAAGTACAAAGGGATCTGGGAATGCTAGTCGAGGATTCTCTAAAGGTCAACATGCAGGTTGAGTCCATGATTAAGAAAGCGAATGCAATGTTGTCACTTATCTCAAGAGGGTTGGAATATAAAAGCACCGTTGTGCTACTGAGACTTTATAAAGCTCTGGTTAGGCCCTATGTGGAGTACTGTGTCCAGTTTTGGTCCCCATACCTCAGGAAGGACATACTGGCACTGGAACGTGTCCAGCGGAGATTCACACGGATGATCCCTGGAATGGTTGGTCTAACATATGAGGAATGGCTGAGGATCCTGGGATTGTATTCATTGGAGTTTCGAAGATTAAGGGGAGACTTAATAGAGACGTACAAGATAATACATGGCTTGGAAAGGGTGGACGCTAGGAAATGGTTTCCGTTCGGTGAGGAGACTCGGACCCGTGGACACAACCTTAAAATTAGAGGGGGTCAATTCAGAACAGAAATGCGGAGACATTTCTTCAGCCAGAGATTGGTGGGCTTGTGGAATTCATTGCCGCAGAGTGAAGTGGAGGCCGGGACGCTAAATGTCTTCAAGGCAGAGATTGATAATTCCTCGAGACAACAAGAATCTAAGGGCTACAGGGAGAATGCAGGTAAGTGGAGTTGAAATGCCCATCAGCCATGATTGAATGGCAGAGTGGACTCAATGGGCCAAATGGCCTTACTTCCACTCCTATGTCTTATGGTCTCTCCCCAGTGTGACTGCGCCGATGAGTCTCCAGGGCAGACACGAAACTGAAGCATTTCCCACAGTCGCCACACTTCCACAGTTTCTCCATGGGGCAGGATTCCTCCGGGTTCTCCATGGCTGAAGCTTCAGCCGCTCACAAACGTGTGTACAGCCCCTCCCCGGTGTGAATTCCTCTTTCCAGGCCGTATAACTGTTTATGGCTCCACACTCAGTGCACTGTAACAGTAGGGTCTCTCATCCAGTCCCACTGATGCTGAAAACGTTATGAAACAGGAACCAAAAAGCATTGCTCCATCTCACAGAATCAGAGTTGAAAATCTTTGCTGTCCCGATGGATTGAGTGACTGTCAGACAATGATGACTGCAGATGCTGGAGATCAAAGTCAAAAAGTGTAGTGTTGGAAAAACACAGCAGGTCAGGCAGCATCCGAGGAGCAGGAGAGTCAAGCATAAGCTGTTGATTTTGAAACTTCAGTCTTCAGATAGTCTGTGAAAAGAGATTACAAAAGTCATCATTGTCAATCCGGTGGGAGGTGGGGTCGGAATGAGACAACAAGGTATTGACACCGACACCAGAAAGAAACTGAACATAGAGACGTGGCAAACGTTAGTGGCAAGCCAGAGTCAGAGAGAGACACAGCACAGAAACATACCCTTTGGTCCAACTCATCCATGTCGACCAGATATACAAAATTAAACTAGCTCCATTTGGCAGCATTTGGCCAATAACCCTCTAAACCCCTCCTATTCATATACCTATCCAGATGCCTTTTAAATGTCATAATTGTACCAGCACCCACCACTTCCTCCAGCAGCTTTGTACACACACCACCTTCTGCATGAAAAACTTGCCCCTTAGGTCCGTTTCTAACAAATTGCTCTCCATCTAAACCCGTAGCACTATGGCAATCCCAGTCTATGTTTGAAAAGTTAAAATCCCTAACAATAACCATCCCATTACTCTTACAGGTAACTCAAATCTCCATACAAATTTGTTTCTCAATTTCCCACTGACCATGAGGGTGTCTACAACATAATCCCAATAAGGTGATCATCCCTTCCTTATTTCTCAGTTCCAACCAAATAACCTTCCGGGATGTATTCCTAGGAATATCCTCCTTAAGTCCAACAGGAATACTATCCCTTATCAAAAACACCACTCCCTCTCATCTCTTGCCTCCCTTTCTATCCTTCCTGTAGCATTTGTATCCTGAAACATTAAGCTGCCAGTCCTGCCCATCCCTGAGCCACGTTTCTGTAATTGCTATGATATCATATCCCATCTTCCTAATTAAGCCTGGAGTTCAACTGCCTTCCCTGTTAGGCCTCTTGCAATGAAGTAAATGCAGTTTAATTTGTTAGTCCTACCTTGCTCTCTGCTTTGTCCCTTCCTGACCTGACTGTTTGACTCACTCCCTTTCCCAACTGTACCAGTCTCAGATTGATCTCTTTCCTCACTATTTCCCTGGGTACCTCCCCACGCACTCACCTTGCTAGTTTAATTCCTCCCGAGCAGCTCTTGCAAATTTCCCTGCCAGTATATTAGCACTCTTCCAATATTCAGGTGCAATCTATCCTTCTTGTACAGGTCACATCTACTCCAGAAGAGATTCCAATGATCCAAATATGTGAACCCTTCTCCCATTCACCAGCTCCTCAGCCATGCATTCATCTGCTCTATCCTCTCTATTCCAACCCTCACTAGCTCATAGCACTGGCAGTAATCCAGATTTTTCTTGACTCTAGGACCTCTTTTTTAAAATTTGTGCCTGACTTTCTACACTTTCCCTTCAGAATCGCATCCTTTTCCCTTCCTATGTCATTGGTTCCAATGTGTACAATGATCTCCAACTGGTCCCTCTCCCTTTTGAGAACATTCTGCACCCTCTCGGAGACATCCTTGATCCTGGCACCAGGGAGGCGACACACCATTCTGATTATTCGCTGCTAACCACAGAAGCGTCAGTTTGTACCTCTGACTAGAGAGCCCCTTATCACAATTGATCACTTGGAACCCAACGTACCCCTCATTGCATGAGAGCATGTCTCGAGACCAGAAACTTGGCTGTTTGTGCTACATTCCCTGAGAGACCGTCACCCCCTACATTTTCCAAAACAGCAGACTTGTTTGAAATGGGGACAGCCACAGAAGACTCCTGCACTACCTGCCTACCCCTCCTACCTTTCCTGGAGTTAACCCATCTCCCTTACTGTAGCTGTGGCTTTTCTCCCTTCCGATCATTGCCAAACCATCATAGACCCAGGTCTTGTAAATTACTCATTTGCAGCGACAGTTCGAGGTACTTATCCACGCAATCCAATAGGATTTGTAAGCAAACACACTTACTGCAGACATAATCATCAGTAACATGATACTCTCCCTAATCTCCCACATCTGACAGGAAGAGCATATCACTCTCATAAAGGCTCCTTTGCTCCTTCACAATTTACAGACCCAGAAAATAGCACCGTCTTTTTGCTCTAAAAAAGTGCTCCGGGCTAACACAGTACTTGTGGTTTATATTTTTAAAATTTAATCAAGAGACAGATGTCAGTAAAACATATAATCAAGCAAGAATCCACTCCATTCACAACTGCAGACTTACAGCTAAGTTACACGTTAAAGACTATACACTTCTCTGTTCCTGTTCTGTGAGCTCCCCCACACAGGTTCCTCCATGGTCAGCTGTGAAGTTTGCTGTTCATTAACCTTTCCCAGATGCACTGCAATGTCCAGTAACTGCAGATTCACTGCAATGTAAATTTCTTTTTCTCTCTCCCTCACTTTAGACTTCTATCCATGCCCCTTATAAACCTCTATAAAGGTAATCTCTCAGCCTCCTACGCTCCAGGGAAAACAGCCGCAGTCTTTTCAGCCTCTCCCTATAACTCAAACCCTCCAACTCTGGCAACAGCCTTGTAAATCATTTCCAAACTCTTTTAAAGTTTCACAACATCTTTCTAACATAGGAGACCAGAACTTAATGCAGTATTCCAAAAGTGCCCTAACTAATGTCATGTACAGCCATAACATGACTCCCAACTCCCGTACTCAATGCTCTGCTCAATAAAGGCAAGCGCCACCAAATGCTTTCTTCACTACCGTGTCTACCTGTGACTCCACTTTCACAGAACTACAAATCTGCACTCCATGGTCTCTTGATGCAGGAACACTCCACACGGCCTTACCATTAAGTGTGTAAATCCTGCCTTGATGTGCCTTTCCAAGATGCAACACCTCACATTTATCTAAATGAAACTTTATCTGCCACTCCTCGGCCCATCAGCCCATCCATTCAATTCTAATTTAGATTGAACTTTCTTTCCTCTCTTATTTCATTAATGATGAAAATCTCCATCCCCACATTCTCCCTCCATTCTCACTTTGCTGAACCTAATCCATGCTGTACCTCATCCTGAAGGGTCTGGTTTACGCTGATTTACAGCCCACGCTTGGGGGATCTAATTGAAACATACAGAATACTGATTGGCCTGGACAGGGTGGATGTTGGGGAGATGTTTCCATTGGTCGGAGAGACTAGGTCCCAAGGGCACAGCCTTAGAGTAAAGGGAAGACCTTTTAGAACACAGATAAAGGGGAAACCTTTGTAGCCAGAGAGTGCGAAACCTATGGAATTCATTGCCACCGAGACTGTGTTGGACAAGTCACTGAGTATATTCAAGACACAGATAAATAGGTTCTTGTGTATCAAGGATATTGAGTGTTGCGGGGAGAAAGCAAGAGAATTTGGTTGAGAAACTTGTCAGCCATGATTGAATGGTGGGAGCAGACCTGATTGGCTGAATGGCCTAATTTCTGCTCCTAGGTCTTATGGTCTCTTGCTGTCCTGGACATAGTGAGAGAGAACTGGGAGCAGGAGTAGGCCATTTGGTCTTTCAAGCCTGCACCAACATTGAACTGGATATGAATATACCTACATCTTGGTGGATAGGCTGGGACCTTTTTCACTGGAGCATAGGAGGTTGAGAGGTGATCTTATCAAGCTTTATAAAGTCATGAGGGGTATTGATGAGGTGAATGATGGGTTTCCTTTCCTTAGAGTGGGGGTTTCAAGGTTAGGGAGCAAATTTTGAAGGTGAGTGGAGAAAGATTTTAAAAAGACAGGAGGGACACCTTTGTTTTCCCATGGAGAATGGTTCGTATGTGGAATGAATGTCCAGAGGAAGCGGGGATGCAGGTACAGTTACAACGTTTAAAAGACATTTGGATAAGGACATGAATGGGAAAGGTTTGGAGGAGTTATGGACTAGGCCAGACCACTCAAAAACATTCTTAAGCAGGCACCGCAGACCATAACTTTGCTATTTGTTTCAGTAAGTGCACAGTGAAAATTACCCAAAGTTAGCTAGGTTGACTACCAGGATTTAAAACAGATAAATGTATTCACAAGAATACAGAATGAAACACAAAGAACAGAATATAAATACTCACAGAACTCAGTCTATCTAAACTAGACTTAATTATGCTGTTCCTTTCTCCACACAGTCCACTACTGAACTCACTCAAACAAGGCCTCAGCTTTCACAACAGATCACTTGTCTTTCATTATGCAGGTCACTTTGAAAACATAAAAGCTTGGGCCAAAAGTCTCATCGGTTGACATGTAAACAAAAAAGCCAATGAATACTCTTTCCATTTCTGTAAAAAACCATCCATTTTGGAGTCCGGGGCCATTTTACCACCACTCTGAAAAAACCGCCAGGACACAGTATCCTGGAGAAGAAGGACCAGCTTTTCAGAAAAAGGACCAGCTTTGTGACAGAGGGATATGGGCCAAACACTGGCAGATAGGATTAGTTTAGTTTGCAAACATAGCATAGACTAGTTGGACTGAAGGGTCTATTTCTGTGCTGTATGATTCTGTAATGGTCTCAAAACCATTTTCTTTACTTCCCCTATAACCATCCACTTCTTTGTTGTTCAAAAGTCAGATGACCTCAGCCTTGAATATATTCAATGACCAACCCCCCTCCACCCCAACTGCAGGAAGTCAACCCCATTTTTGAACTCAATTCCTATTGCCTTGCTGACTGCTTGCTGCATCTGCCTGACAACTGGTGCAGAAGGACGCTGAGGACCCTTTGTACATCGACACATCATTCCTGATGAAGGGCTCGTGCCCAAAGCATCGACTCTCCTGCTCCTTGGATGCTGCCTGAACTGCTGTGTTTTTCAAGCACCACACTTGACTCTGATCTCCAGCATCTGCAGTCCTCACTTTCTCCACATACCAATATATTATCATTTAAACCATGCACATCCTTTCTGCCTTTTTTTAAAGCAAGAGGCTTTAACTTTACATTGCGGTACTGCATTTGTTGTGCGTTTGCCAACTGAGACACAGACGTGGACCAACTTTTCCAAAGTCTGTCCCCCTCCTGGATTCACTCCCTTTCCCTTCAGTTCGTGCAAGTCAGTAACTGAATCCCAGAACGAAAAAGAAATGAAAAACTGGGTGAGAAAAAAAAAAGAGTGCCGTACCCACAGATGTTGGACAGAGTTGCAGTCTGGCGTGAAGCTCAATCTTCATTCAAAGAGAGAGAGGAACAACCACATCTTGAGGAACTCACAGCCCAACTTCTGCATTCAGACAAAGAGGCGGCTCTGAATGGCAGGAGGACCAGGCTCCTTCCGGTCCTCCGGGTCTCACCATTGGTCCTTCAGAAGGAAGTCAAGCGCTGTTTCCGTGGACAGTTGCTTGCATGCTCAGTGCTTTTGCTGACACCGCAGTACATGCGCAGTTGTTGCTGACACCGCAGTACATGCGCAGTTGTCGCTGACACCGAGAAGCATGCACAGTACGCTCTGTGGGGGTGGTGGCGTGACTGACAGATTTTAAGCGTCCAAATGTCAATAGCAGAAAAAAAGCTGCAGCCACAATTTTATTTTTCCCTGTGGCTCGACATTTTAATCCTTTTGAATTTCGTCCGGCTTTGTATGTCTTTTCCCCAGGATAGAGGAAGTCCAAAACTAGCGGCATAGGTTAAGGGTGAGAGGGGAAAGATTTAAAACGGTCTTAAGGGGTAACTTTCATGTAGAGTGTGGTGAGTGTATGGAATGAGCTGCCCAGAGGAAGTGGTGGAGGCTGGTACAATTACAACATTTGAAAGGCATCAGGGCCAGGATGGGTATCTGAATAGGAAGGTGTGAGAGAGATATGGGCGAAATGCTGTCAAATGGGTCACTAGATCAATTTAGGAGATCTGGAGGGGATGGGCGAGTTGGACTGAAGGATCTGTTTCTGTGCTGTATGACTCTATGCGTCTATTTCAATGCAAGTTTCAGAAACATTACTGCAGCTTTCTAAAAAATAAATTAATATGCTTTTAGATGTTAACAACGTTTCTGAATGTATCATTTTAGCTGTTCTTAATTTTAAAGATCAGCCATTTCTTGCGCACCCCTGTCTTCCAGGTAGAGTCATCACTATCGATTCTCTCTCTTTCCTGAGAAAGAGGTACAGCAATCAAAGAGGGCACGAGAAAGCATGGAATGGTAGAAGGGAGGGAGAATGGACAGGGGAGTGGGGGTAGAGAGAGAGAGAGAAGATGACAGGGGACAGAGGGTGGGGTGCAGAAAATGAGGGGAAGAGAGAGAAGAAGGCTGAGCACAGAGAATTGGTAGGTGCAGGGTGTGAGGAGAGAGAGTGGACGGTGACCAAAAGTTTGGGGGACTGACAGCACAAATCTCACCTTCCTCAGGACTGGTGTCAGTGTCTCATGAATTGGAACCCACTCCACCCACAGCAGACCTGAGGCAATTGTTTCTCAATAGATGCTTGGCTAATGCAGTAGAATCGTATAATCCTGACAGGCCATTTGGCCCATAAAATTCAGACTGACCTTCCAAACAGTATCCCATCCAGACCCACACGTTTTTCCTGCAGTTCCCCATGGTTAACCGACCCTCAGTTGCACATATGTGGACACTTTAGCAAGGCCGATCCACCCTGAACTGCACCGAGTTAACTCACGCAGACAGAAGGGTGAGAACGTGTTAAAGTCCAGACAGACAGCTGCTCAAGTGTCCCAGGTCCCTGACATTGTGAGTCAGTGGTATGAACCACTGAGCCACCGTGCTGCCCAGAGCTTTCATGTTCTGCTTTGTCCTAGTAGATTCTAACTTCTCATGTGCCCTCAGCAGAGGCTCTCTCCTCCTGACATTCTTGGACCACACCCACTGCAACCTTCTCCAGCCCTGAGCACATCGGTTCCTGAATCCTGGCACCAAACAGACACCAATGCCATCTGTGCTCCTGCTGATAACTGCAGAGAACGGAGACCATCCCTGTCACTGTTCTGTCCCTTACCACCACCTCCCCCTCCCCAATGTTGTTTTTACTCTCACTGCCCAACCAGTTTGCTCCTACCACCTGCAGCCCTCTCTCAGATCCCCTTTACCTGCCAGACCTGCACTTACACCCTCCTGACACTGTCCACTGATGCAAACAAAAGGCTCTCTCCAGAAGGGAATGACCGTCTCCCAGAATAAAGTGCCTGGCTAACTTTCCCACTTTATCCTCAACATGTCTGCAGCCTGGCTTCCAGCTCCATCTCTGTGAACGAATGTCCTCCAGGATGTGTTTGCCCTGGATCACAGCATCCAGAGCCTCCCACCTTCTGCAAATTGAAAGACAAGCCCCAGCCTGCCCTCTCCAATGTGTGTTGTATAACTGATAGCCAAGTACGGAACCCATGAGGATGGCCTCAACATGGACCTTGGTTTCATGTCACACTATAAGTGACCCCACTTACACAGGCTTGTACCCCATTACTTACACACGTTACCAAGCATGGTCGAATGCAAACACATGCTTTTATGCACAAACACACACGCTCTCATGCATGCACACACATCACTTTATGGGGTGAAATTGTAATTGCAGAATTTTATTTGCAGGTACATTATATTTTGCTCAAAAAGCACACAATCTTCAGGCAGTCAATCCATGTGACATGTTATAAATCCTTACTTTGGAAACAGAACCAATCTGACTCAAGATTGGGTTGCAGACAGACTCGAACATGAGTGAATCAGAGGGTTTTCTTTCCCCAGAAAATGATTTCATCATTAGATTCTGAACTCCAGATTTCTGACTGAATTCCAATTCCGCCATCTGCTGTGGTGGAATTCAAACCCAGGAGTCCTGAGAAGTCCCCAGAACTGGGTTGATAGTCCAGTCAATAATGGCACTCGGCCCTTGTTCCTTCAATCACCCTGTGATGGCACATGAACTCACTGGTGCCTCCGCAGGTGGGAGGAGGGGGTGATGCCCTTTCCGCACTGAGAGCAGGTGAGCATGCTGTGCCTGGTGTGGACCCGCTCGTGTGTCTGCAGGCTGGAAGAATTGATGAATCCCTTCCTGTGCTTGGAGCAGGTGATTAGCCATTCTCTGTTGTGGACTCGCTGGTGAACTTCTAAAATCTCAAAACATATAATCAAGAAAGAACCCACTCTATTCACTACTGCAGACTTACGGCAAGGTTACACGTTAAAAACTCTGCAGTAATCTGTTCCTGTGCTGTGAGCTCTCCTACACATGTTCCTCCAAGATCAGCTGTGAATTTTGCTGTTTGTTAATTTTTCCAAGATGTTCAGAGATACATGATTTCAAACAGCAAAGGCAGTAACTATGCAGATTCACTGCTGTATCCGTTAGTAGTATATGTTTCTTTCTCTCTCTCTCTCTCTCTCTCTCTCCCTTACAGACCACGTGCTTGCTGCCTTTGGCTGTCTTTCTCCATTTTGAAATTGCTGTTGTCTTGATTTTTTTTACTCTAAAGTTCCAAAACAATGCATCAGCATATAAAACATTAATTGCTGCTCCTGGAATTCAAGGAAATCGCCTCCAACACTGAAAATACCTCAAAAAAGGAGCAGCTCTTACAGCCACAAATTTTCCAGTCCTCCATCTTGGATTAGTTCTTGGTGAACCTTCCCATCTCCTAGGTTACAGTTATTCAAATAATTTGCTTTTCTATTTTTGCTAGAAAAGTGGATAACCTCACGTTTATCCACACTAACTGCATCTGACATACATTTGCCCACTCACTCAGACTGTCCAAATAACATTGTATCCTCCTCACAGATCACCCTTCCACCCAGCTTCGTGTCATCTGCAATTTGTGACATATTCCAATTTGTTCCCTCATCTAAATCATTGACACATACTGTGAATACCTGGGGTCCTAGTCCCAATCCCTGCAGTTATAAAACATCGATCTGACTGACCATACAAAATAGCAGATGTTAGCTTGACGTTCACAACTGACGAAGACCTGATAACCAATTATGAACCACTGAATTACTAAATCACAGAATCAGGCCATTCAGCCCATCGTGTCCATGCAGCTCTCGAAATGAGCTTTCTGACGTTGTGCAATTTTCCTGACGTTTCCTTGGAAACTGGTACATTGCTTGTCATCAAATAATTTTCCAATGCTCTTACCTGAATCTGCTTCAACCACTGTTCCATGCGATGTCTTCCAGATCTATTTACTCACTGTGTGAAATTTCTTTATCACATCACATTTTCTTCCTTGTAATCGATTTGAAATCTGCATTCTTATTCTCAATGCTTTTACCATGGTGAACAGTTTTTCACTGTCTTTTCTGGGTATGATTTTTCTCATAATTTTCAAAACTTATTTTGAATCTGACTTCAGAGATCAGTCCATGAGGCCAAGCCTCGTCAACAACACAGAAACAACCGAGCATCTAAAGGGACGGCCCCTCAGTCATCGCTGTGAGCCCCATAGCAACCATTGTTACCTGGGCGGCCATGCATTCCAAACCTGGTCTCTCAACATCACTAGTATTGTCCCACAGTTTGAGAAACTGTGATTCTCGTTATGACTATAAAAATGAAACTTTTTAAAAGCGGTTGTTGCTGAGAAGTTTAATCCTTTCTGTCCAGTAGGAAGTCAATGATGTGTTTGAGTTTGAATGATTCAGTGAATCCCTTCCCACATGTGGAGCAAGTGGATCACCACTCCCCCTGTGTGCCTGTGGGGATTACATTCCAGGTCAAACTGGGAATTCGATCTCTTCCTACAGCCTGAACATACTCCTGGTAACTCTCCAGAGGGACTGTGCTTGTGTGGCACAGGTCAGATAATTGGCTGGCTTAGTCCTGCTCCTCGAATGCTGCTGGCCTGCTGTGCTTTTCCAGCACCACTCTAATCTAGATTCTGGTTTCCAGCATCGGCACTCCTTGTTTTTACACAGTACATAAGGATGCCATTCACACTTTCATGTCTGTAATAGTTCCTGAAGCACCCACCTATTCTCCACCCCTATCTCCATCATCTTGCAACTGTCCAGCATCCTCGGTAGTGTAGTGGTTAGTATCCCCATCTGTGACTCAGGACACTGGGGGTGCAATTCCCCGATGGGGAGGATTTGATATTTTTCTGGATGTCATGTCACACAGAGGGAGTGACCCTAACCCTGGATCGGGTTCAAGTCCTGCCTGCTCCAGAGTTCAAAAGTTCACAAATATAGGAGCAGAATTAGGCCATTCAGCCTATCAAGTCTGCTGCATCATTCGATCAAGACTGCTCATCACACCATCTTCCTGCCTGCTCCCTTGAAAGGGTTCAGAAAAGATTTACACTGATGTTTCCAGAGTTGGAGCATTTGGGAGAGGCTTAATAGGCAGGGGCTGTTTTCCCTAGAGGTTCGGAGGGTGAGGGGTGACCTTATGGACGTTTATGAAACAATGAGAGGCATGGATAGGATAAACAGACAAGGTCTTTTCGATGGGGTGGGGGAGTCCAGAACTAGTCGGCATACATTTAGGGTGAGAGGGGAAAGATGTAAAAGGGACCTAAGGGTCATGTAGAGGGTGTGCTTGTATGGAATGAGCTGCCAGAGGAAGTGGTGGAGGCTGGTAAATTACAGCATTTAACGGGCATCTGGATGAGTAGATGAATAGGAAGGGTTTAGAGGGATATGAGTCAAGTGCTGGCAAATGGGACTAGATTAGGTTAGGATATATTTTGACATGGTCAAGTTGGACTGAAGAGTGTTTCCGTGCTGCACATCTCTATGACTCTATAACAATTGTTCAATGAACTGGTCTGCAATTTCCCACATATGGCCTCCCTCCCATTCTGAATACAGGTGTTACATTAGCATTTTTCCAATCCAATGGAACCATAAGACCATACGACACAGGAGCAGAAATTAGGCCATTCAGTCCATCGAGTCTGCTCCACCATTCAATCATGGCTGAGATGTTTCTCAACTCCATTCTCCAGCCTTTCTTCCCATAACCTTTGATCCCCTTGACAATCAGGAACATATATATATATCAGTCTTAAATAAACACAATGAATCTTTCCCATGTTAAGAATTTTTGGAATATTGTAACTAATGAGTTCACGATCTCCGCTGCCACTTCCTTCAGGAGCCAGGGTGTAGGCCATCAGCATCAGTGGACTTGTCTGTCCTCAAACCAAATAGGTTCCTGTGTACCTTTACCCTCTCAACGTTGATTGTTTAAGTTCTACCCTTTCTATAGCCTCTGACTTGCCAATTCTAATAGGAATAGTTCTGTTGTCTGCCAACATAAAAACTGAGATCATCCCTGCCACTTCAATGTTCCCCCATTAACTCAGTTTTCATCTTCCAAGGTACCACACTTAGCTCAGCGACTCTGTTCCCATTCGCATATCAACAGAAGCTTTTGCTGTCCTTTTTGATATTTAGTGGAGGTCTCTTTTGTAAGTTAACATACCTATTTTTATTTATATTTTTTAATATCCCTTTATTTATGTTTGAAACTTTCCTAATGTTTGACCCTTCCAGAGGTCCTGAATAACATTTCACAACGGGCTGAAAAGTTAAAAAAACACTACGTTTAAACTTTTTTAAATCGCACCTTTCTGGAGGCTGGGGGCCGGCCAAACGATCGCCCCGCCCCCATCGTCACCGATTGTTTGGTGGCCTCCCCAACCACGCCCCCTCAACCCAGGAGACGTCACATACCTGGGCCCCGCCCCTTGCGAGCTGGCGCATGTGCAGTGCAGGTCCTGCAGCGGGACTGAGGCGGTGTTACTGAGTGTGGGAGGAGAATGGTGCCGGTGGCTGAAGTAATAAGAACTGCTGGAAAAGCTGAGCAGGTCCGGCAGCTCGTGCCGAGAGAAATCATTTCGTGTCCCGGTGACCCTCCTTCAGAACAGGACCAGGTTTCAGAAACATCCCGGGGAGGTCGCCAGGCCCGAGCGCCAAGACCTGGCTCCTGCCCCCGGAGAGAGGAGACAGTGAGACAGGGTAGGATTGGGAACCGCGGGAGGAGGGAGAATGGGGAGTTTATAAACTCCTAGGGGAGGCCTGAGGCCTCCAATAAAATCACCACAGGCCCAGTGTTTACTTCACCGGCGAAGGCGCTCTCGGGTTGCCCGGGCAACCGGCCGCCATCTTTGTAAGGGTCAGGCGCATGTTGTCTTGGGGCGGGGAGCGCGGGCGGCCATCTTGGTGAGGGCACCATCAACTGTCATTTCTGGGAGAGAATTCCAACCTCGTGGTAACCTCGGCCTTGGCCGAGCTTAATTCCCCAGACTGTCCAGCGATGTGCAGGTTAGGGGGGGTTCAGCCATGCTCAATTACTGATAATGCCCAAGGATGTTCGAGTTAGTGTATGTTGACCATGCTAATTTACCCCCAGTGTCCAGAGATGTTCAGGTTAGCGTGGATTGGCCGAGGTAAGTTTATCCATAGTGTTCGGGGTTCTGCAGGTTAGGGTGAAGGTCTGGACCCCCTCAATCGGCTCTCTCGATCCGAGATCGGTCAAAAGAATCAGTAGGAGTACGGTCTATTTAAAGCAAGGTTATCAGCTTAATGAGATAAGGCAGCCTAGCACAGATTTGTCCAGCAACACAGGTTAAAAGCTTCTATGTTCCGTGGCAAAATTACATAATTACACTTGAAAATTACGCATTATTTATTTTTGTGACAGCACAGCCTGAATTACAAGAAAAGACCAATAAAATGTAATAAGGTGACATGATTGACAGCAGATTAGTCCAATGATATTTCATGGGAAACCGATTGTTTTACGTGCAAAATCATCCCACGCTTGCTTGTTCAAGATTAGTTCGAATACCAAATTACTTATGATTCATATTATGCAAACTCCATTGTTCTCATTTATTTCTAAATCCAACCAACTCAGTAAAGCAGCAATTCAAGTTCAATGTCAAATCATAACCTGAAGCCATTTTGTTATATTTATTTTAAAATATTATTTACAATTGAAATGCCATTTTGTGGTTAATACAAACCTACATACACCTGTTGCTCCTAACAACAGCCTAAATTCAAATTTTAAATCCTGATCTCAATAAATCAGCAGTTATCTCATTACCCAAAAGGTTGAGACCACAAACGATATAAGTACGGTTTTGATGGCTCATAACTCCTGAAAATCTTCCTACAGAAAAAAGTCACCGAGAGCTGCATATCCCAAAGAGTGATATTACTGTTTTGTAGAGCTTTTGGATTCTTCCATTCGATGCAAAACTCAGGGGAGACTACATTCCTACAGTTACAGCACGAGAAGTACTTACTTTATTCAAAATAAATACCAGGTTTAGTATAGCTCAGGGAGGGACCTTGCCAGTAAGAGGCATGCCTGTCTTTGTGACTTCCTTGAGGCTGTTCAATAGATAGGTCTTTTGGTAAGAGATGCAGTTATTGTCCCAGAACAGTTCCACCCATCCCATATTTGGGAAGACATTGGTGCCAGTAGGGGTCAAAGATTCTTTTGCTGAAGTCAGCACATAACAGACCACTTCATCTCTGCCAAATATTCTATTGTGACTTTGAAGAAACAAATTGTAATCGAAAGATAATATTTCCCTGTCTTCTCTTTTGTGGTGTGACCTATTTGGATGGGGCAAGGCTTACCAGGGTAGCTCATAGCACAACTGGTATCAAACTGGCACACAACACCTTTCCAGGGTAAAGACCATTTAGACTTGTTCTGGAAATGAACTGTTCAATCTCTGACCACTGCAATAGTCATTCTTGGTAATGTTCAGTCCCTCAGCAGACGAGGACATCTTCCTGGCATAGTTGGTACACAGTCTCTGGTTGCTCAGGATCGCACAGGTAAACTTCCTTCTTGTGCACCAATGCTGGCAATGGCAAGTCCACACAGCAGGGCAAGTTCGATCTTTATCATCCACCCCCCTTCCCTTGCTTGCAAGGGGCTCGTCTGATGAGCT
Source organism: Chiloscyllium punctatum (assembly GCF_047496795.1). Lineage (NCBI taxonomy): Eukaryota > Metazoa > Chordata > Chondrichthyes > Orectolobiformes > Hemiscylliidae > Chiloscyllium > Chiloscyllium punctatum. Next base: position 59,550,742 of record NC_092774.1, on the reverse strand, counting down.
TGCAATGATGGAGATGAGCCCAGGGGGAGGTGAGAATTTAAAATTTGATTTTAGGCTCTTGTTAGGAGCAACAGGTGTATGTAGGTTTTCATTAACCACAAAATGGCTTTTCAATTTAAAATAGCTTCAGGTTATGATTTGATCCTGTGAACTTGAATTGCTGCTTTGCTGAGTTGGTTAGCTTTGGGGAAAAGAAAACAATGGAGTTTAATAATATGATTCATATGAATTTGGTATTCAAACTAACCTTGAACTCGCAAGCACGGGATGATTTTGAGAGTAAAACCATCTGTTTCCTAGGAAATATTGGACTGGCCTGCTGTCAATCATGTCACCTTATTACATTTGATTGGTCTTTTAAGGCTGTGCTCTCTTAAAAAACATGTAAATGATGCGTAATTTTCGAACGTAATTCTGCAATTTCGCCACGGAGCTCAGAAGCTTTAACTTCTGTGTTGCTGTACAGAATTGCGTCAGACTGCCTTGCTTTATTAAACTGAAAACTTTGCTTTGTACAGTCCGCATTCCGTTTGTTCTTTGACCGATCTCGAGACGGAGGGGTCCCGCCTGGGATCCAGATCTTCAAGGGTGGATTGGCCATGCTAAATTCCGTCCATAGTGTCCCGGGATGTGTAAGTTCGGTGTATTACTCTGGGATAAATGTAGGGCAATAAGGGGAGTGATATGGGTGAATTACCATTCAGAACGTTGGTTTGGACTTGTTGGGCCGAGTGGCCTGCTTCCACACTGTGAGGATTCTTTGAAGGGAAGGGATTTTTGCAAACTGCTCTCCTTCCATCTGCTGCAGAGTTCTGCTGTCGGCCTGTCCCCGCTCCCTGCCCCATTTTTGACATTACATCGTGAAAGTGGCCAGATTAGTTTCAACGTGAAATACCCTCCTCTGGGCAACTCCTCATCCTGGGAGGGAGAGAGGGAGGGGGTAATCTGTTCACTTGTAGCAACTGGAGTGAATCCAAGGAGGGAATCTACTCTGACAACTCAGGTATGTGTCTTAATTACCGAGGTGAGGAGGGACGGATGATAGCAATTGGGGAGAGGAAGATACTTTATTTTTATTTTTAAAATGCATCTGATTCCCACAAATAAATGCATCAGGTTCAAGTACAGCACGTGCAATGATCCACATTGCAGCTTCAAGCTGGCTGCAACAGTTTTACATCCTCTGTTCTTGCTCCGTGTTGGCTGCAGCACATTTGGTTTCCTTCCCTCATCTCTTCTTTCTGCTCCCCCCACCCCCGAAGTGTTGATGCTTCCAAATTGACCCTCAAAAGTTCAGGTTATACTTCCATTCTTTCCCAGTTTTCAAAACCCACAAAATACAACTTTCCCAATCCTCTGAGTATCGGAGTTGGGAGGTTATGTTGTGGCTGTGCAGGACATTGGTTAGGCCACTTTTGCTCTCACTCCTATCAAAAGGATGTTGTGAAACTTGAAAGGGTTCAGAAAAATTTACAAGGATGCTGCCAGTGTTGGAGGGTTTGAGCTGAATTGTTTTGGGCTGTTTTCCCGAGTGTGGCAAAGGTGTTTGTATACATTTATAAAATCATGAAAGGCATGGATTGGGTAAACAGACAAAATATTGTCCCCTGGGTTTGGGGGTGTCCAGAACTAAAGTGTAATAGCTTTAGGGTGAAGTGGATGAGCAAACATTTAAAAGAAACCTAAGGGCAACTTTTTAACTCAGACGGTGGTGAGCGTAAAGAATGAGCTGCCAGAGGAAATGGTGGAGGCTGGTACAATTACAATATGTGAATGGCATCTGGATGGTTTCTGAATAGGAAGGGTTTAGAGGAGTATGGGCCATGTGCTGGCATACGGGACTAGATTAATTTAGAATATCTAGTCAACATCAATGAATTAAGACCATAAGACACAGAAGTGGAAGTAAGGCCATTCAGCCCATTGAGTCCATTCTGTCATTTAATCATGGCTGATGGACATTTCAGCTCCATTTACCCACACTCTCCCCGTAGCCCTTAATTCCTTAATTAAGAATTTATCAATCTCTGCCTTGAAGACATTTAATGTCCTGGCCTCCACTGCACTCCCTGGCAATGAATTCCACAGGCCCACACTCTCTGGCTGAAGAAATGTCTCCTCATTTCTGTTCTAAATTGACCCCCTCTAATTATCAGGCTGTGTCCCTGGATCCTAGTCTCCTCCGCCTAATGGAAACAACTTCCCAGTATCCACCCTTTCTAAGCCAAGCATAATCTTGTAAGTTTCTATTAGATCTCTCCTCAACCTACCGAACGCTAATAAATATAAACCCAGGATTATCAGCCATTCATCGTATGTTAGGCGTACCATTCCAGGGATCAATCGTGTGAATCTCTGCTGGACACACTCTAGTGCCAGTATATTCTGCTGTTACTGCCGCTGAGTCACACCTTGAACCCTGTTTAGTGGGTGAAGTGGGAGGGGCAAGAGGATCCTTTCTTTCGGACTTGCTGCTCTCGCACCCACTTTACTTCTAGTGCTGTCTGACAGCACCTGCCCTACGGAATTGATCTGCAGGAGCAGGTGGAGGACATTTTTACCCTGGATGGAGCATAATGTTTGTCCAACCCCTGCAGGTTGGTATGAAATAGATACATTTGTCTCTGTCCCATTGAGGCTCCAGCACAGGGCTAGGCTGGTCGGCTCAATTGGCCTCTATCAGTGTTTTTGCTCTGCCTGAGCCTCCACCCACCCCTCTTCATCGCCCCTTCCCATCCCACATCAGCAAACTGGTATCCCCCACTATCGCACGTTTGCTTTATGCTGCTTTGCTTTTACAAAAGACCCACATTAGTACCTGTTTTCGCTAATCAAAAGAAATCCAAAGAGGATTTTTGCTTTCTTGAGAGGCAACGTCCTAGTGAACCTTCTCTGCACCCTCTCCCAGAGCATCCACGTCCTTCCGGTAGCATGCTGGCCAGAACTGCACGCAATGTTATGAACGTGGCCGGAATAAATAGCTGTAACATAACTTGCTAACTCTTACACTCTAGGCAAGTGTGCTGTATGCCTTCTTGACCATGTGCCTGCCTGCTTTGCCACTTTCAGGAATCTATATGCCCAGATCCCTCTGTATGCCAGATCTCCTATGCGTTCTCTAATTTAATGCACACTTCTTGTATTTCCTTCTCTTCCTTTCTCCCTCATCTGGATCCAGCTTCCCCTTAATTGTATTCCTCTCTTCATCTCTTTTCCCCCCCTGTTCCTCACCCCTCCACACATCAGTGTATCATAAGACCATAGGAGCTGAAATTAGGCCATTCAGCCCATTGTGACTGCTCTGCGATTCAGTCATGGCTGATCAGTTTCTTAACCCCAATCTCCCAGTAACCTTTGATCCCTTTCATACTCAAGAAACTATCTTTCACAGCTTAAATGTACTCAATGACCTGGCCTCCACAGTCTTTGGTGGCAGTGAATTCCATTTATTCACCACTCTAGCTGAAGAAGTTTCTCTTTACCTCCACTCTAAAGGGTCTTCCCTTTGGTCTAAGGCTGTGCCCTCGGCTCCTAGCCTTTCCTACCAAAGTAAACATCTTCCCAACATCCAGTCTGTTCAGAATTCTGTCGGTTTCAATTAGATCCCCCGTCATCGTTCTAAATTCCATTAACTATAGACCCAGAGTCCTCAAACATTCATTATTTGTTCAAATGTTCATTCCTGGGACCATTCTCGCGAACCTCCTCTGAACACACGCCTAGGCCAGTACAGCCTTCCTGAGATTTGGGCCCAAAACTGCGCACAATACTCCAAATATGGCCTGACCAGAGTGTTACAAAGCCTCAACTACATCCCTACTTTTACATTCAAGTCCTGTCAAATTAAATGTCATCATTGCATTTGCCTTCCTAACTACTGTCTCAACCCGTAAGTTTACCTTGAGAGAATCCTGGACTAGAACACCCAAGTCGCTTTGCACCTTAGATTTCTGCACTTTCTTCAGTTCCAAGGGTGACTGTTGGTGTCGGGGCAGCACCAGAGATTTCCTGACATGCGGATTGTATTCGGGGGTACCAAGTAATCTGAGGAACTGGCAGTATTTCGGGAGAAATTGTTATTCCTGGAGAAGGTAGAGAGGAATGTGGTGTGATTCTGTAAACTCGAGGTCTCCAGAAGTGTGCAGAGGTGGTGTTACAATTTAACAACAAAAATTTGAAAGCGAGGAAACTCCACCAGAATTCAATTATCAGACATGACAGGCCAATGGTGTCTATCTGTGATGTTCGAATTCTATGATGCTTGGAACTGAAACATAACTTTTAACCCCATGTATTTAATCTCCTTTGTAATAGAGGTCTCTATTTGTATTTTTCAATTGGTTTTTGTACCTGTCTGCTACTTTTGATGATTTGTGTACTTGGTCTCCAAAGTCTTTTTCTCCCCCTTTTATAGTGCTTAGTTGCTAATAATTTAGCAGTTCTCCAATCAGTCTTTCTTGGGTGAAAAGTAAATGGTTCTGATGTTGTCGTATTGGGTGACATTAAACATTTTTTCCACTCATTCGTTTAACCCATGAATGCTGTTTAGCTTCTTCCTGCTCCTTTCTGCACAAGTTGATGCCCCTCTGCCCCTGGATAGTTGATAGTTGACCAAGAACTGGATAGGTGTCCCCTTCATCCAACCTCTCGAGCAATAAGCTATCAGTAACCAAGGACAAAGGTCTTGGACTCCAATTGTTAGTAGTAAACCTCCACTAGGGACAGATTCTTTGGACATGATCTTTGATTTTGGCACAGAGGCAGGAAACATCTCACCTGTATCAGATAAATCAAATTACTGACTGTCAACTGCTTTGATACTGAGCAGCGTGAATTGAGTATTTACTGGCCCAACAAGAATGGATTTCCCAAACTGCCACAGTGTTTGTGACAATCATACACCCAAACCAGCTGCGAGTCGGGATCAACCTTCTCTCTGAATCAGGAGGTCACAGGTTTAAATCACAGGATGTTGCTGGTAAGAGGTTCAGTGATGGAACTGTCATTCAGCGGAAAATACTAATAGCTCCCAGAAATTATGGCGAATGTCAGGGCTAGTATAAATGAAGAACTGAAGGATATTAATAAGTATGAAACAAAAATGCATCAGAGAATTGAATAGGATTTAAAGTAGCTAAATTCCCTGGGCTTGGTGGTTAACGCTAGTTCACTGGAAAGTGGTAATTGGAAAGTGGCACATGTCATCCCACTGTTTTATAAAGAAGGAAGAGAGCACAGGGAATCTATAATGAAAGGTACAACAACAGGACAGTTAAATATTAATGATAGGACTGAGTAGAATCAACATGGGCTTATTGGAAATATATAGTGGTCAAACTCAGGTCATTATAGCTAGCAGAATATATGAATGTCCAAATTAGGAGCTGAAGTAAGCCATTCGGCTCATTAAGCTGCTCCACTCCAAGAAGATAATGGCTGATTACTTTGTGTTATACATTGCACATTCGCATCCATCCCCATAACCTTAGATTCTTCTTAAGCAAAGGAATTAATTTACTTCTGCCTTAGAAATATTCAATGGTCCTGCCTCCACTATCTTCTGTCGCAAAGTATTCCAAAGCTGCACAACCTTCCAAAAAATTTCCCTCCTTTGTCACAAATGATTGTGTTTTTTGAAGAAGTAACAGAGAGGATTGAGGGCAGAGCAGTAGATGTGATCTATATGGACTTCAGTAAGGCGTTCGACAAGGTTCCTCATGGGAGATTGATTAGCAAGGTTAGATCTCACGGAATACAGGAGAACTAGCCACTTGGATATAGAACTGGCTCAAAGGTAGAAGACAGAGGGTGGTGATGGAGGGTTGTGTTTCAGACTGGAGGCCTGTGACCAGTGGAGTGCCACAAGGATCGGTGCTGCACCCTCTACTTTTTGTCATCTACCAAAATGATTTTGATGCGAGCATAAGAGGTACAATTAGTAAGTTTGCAGATGACACCAAAATTGGAGGTGCAGTGGACATTGAAGAGAGTTACCTCAGATTACAACAGGATCTTGACCAGATGGGCCAATGGGCTGAGAAGTGGCAGATGGAGTTTAATTTAGATAAATGCGAGGTGCTGCATTTTGTGAAAGCAAATCTTAGCAGGACTTATGCACTTATTGGTAAGGTCCTCGGGCTTGTTGCTGAACGAAGAGACCTTGGAGTGCAGGTTCATAGCTCCTTGAAAGTGGAGTCGCAGGTAGATAGGATAGTGAAGAAGGCATTTGGTATGCTTTCCTTTATTGGTCAGAGTATTGAGTACATGAGTTGAGAGGACATGTTGTGACTGTATTGGACATTGGTTAGCCAACTGTTGGAATATTACGTGCAATTCTGGTCTCCTTCCTGTTGGAAAGATGTTGTGAAACTTTAAAGGATTCCGAAACTATTTACAAGAATGTTGCCAGGGTTGGAGGATTTGAGCTGCTGGAGCATCGGAGGCTGAGGGGTGACCTTATAGAGGTTTACAAAATTATAAGGGCATGGATCGGATAAATAGGCAAAGACTTTTCCCTGGTGTCGGAGAGTCAAGAACTACAGGGCAGAGGTTTAGGGTGAGAGGGAAAAGATATAAAAGAGACTTAAAGGGCAACTTTTTCATGTATGGAATGAGCTGCCAGAGGAAGTGGTGGAGGCTGGTACAATTGCAACATTTAAGAGGCATTTGGATGGGTAGATGAATAGGAAGGGTTTGGAGGGATATGGGCCGGGTGCTGGCAGGTGGGACTAGATTGGGTTGGGATATCTGGTCAGCATGGACGGGTTGGACCGAAGGGTCTGTTTCTATGTTGTACATCTCTATGACTCTATAAATGGGTGATCTAATTGTTCGTTCACAACAGTAAGTAAACATCCCTCAACATCCATTTTTTGAAGACCATTCAGGCTCAAAGAAACTTCAATCAAATCACCCCTTGCTATTCCAAACTCTGGTTGAAAGTCAGACCTGCCTGTCTAATGATTTTCCATTAGACAGTCTGTTCATTCTGGGTGTCAATCTAGTTTACCTTCTGTGAATTGCCTTTAATGCATTTTCATTCTTCCTTCGGTAAGGATATCAAAACTGAGCACCGTGTTCAAGATGTCGTCCCACCATTTCTCTGTAACTGAGGCATAATCGCCTTACATTTATGTCATTGGCCTTTCTAATCACTTGCTGTGCTTGCATTCTAACTTATGACTTATTTGCAAGGCCCACGGATCCCTCTGCATCTCAGAATTATGCAGTTGTTCTCCAAGTATGTAACAAATTGCATTTTACCATTTTGTACACCACTTGCAAGAGTTTTGCTTATTTATTTAACCAATCTAACAATCTGCATCCTTGATATGTCATCCCCACAATGTACATCTCCATCTATCTTTGTGTTGCCTGCAAATGTTACCACATACCTTTGATCCCCTCCTGTAAGTCATTGTGGAAAGTTGAGGAGCCAGCAGAGGTGCCTGTTGGAACCCCACCATACATTGTCATTTACAACCAATTTGACAAAAGAACCATTTTTGCATATTCTGTTTTCTGCCAGTCGGTTGATGTTCTATAACTATACTTTACACCATGAGCTCCTCTGTGCAATATGCTTTTCGTGAAAACATGTCAAACAGCTTTAGGATATTCAAGTTCAGTATATCCACAGGCTTCAATTTACATACTCTTTCAAATAATTCCTTTCGGACAGCATGGTGGCACAGTGGCTCCCTCTCATGGCCAGAGACACCTACTTGATTTCAGCCTTGAGTCGACGATCTGGAGTTTGCCTGTTCTGTCTATGTCTTTGTGAGTTTCCACTGGGGGCTCCACAGTCCAAAGATGTGTAGGTTGGGTGGAGTAGCCATGCTGGATTGCGTAATGTCCTTGGATGTACAAGCTAGGTGAGTTAGCCATGCTAAATGCAGGGTTACGGAAGTAGAGTGGCGGTCTGGATCTGGGTGGGATGCACTTGAGGGTTGGTGCAGGACTTGATCGGCCAAATAGTCTCTTTCCACACTCTTGGAATTGTATGAATAAATTGGTGAAACAACATTTCGTTTTCATATTAGCATGCTGATTCTTTTCAATTACCACGAGCTTTTTGACATGGTGGTTATAATCTCCTTAATTGATTCAAAAACAAATGTTTAATTGCCATAGACTCAAGGGACCACATCTTTCCCTTCGAGAACAGAAATATTAAATATGTTACTCTCCAGTCTGAGGAAAACTTGCCTGAATCTAATAAATCTTGGAAAATTAACATTAATGCAAATATGAACTCATTAGCCACCTTTTAAAATTCTATGATGAAGTCCACCTGCACCCAGAGATTTGCCAGCCCATAGCACCATCAGTTCGCTCAATAGCATTTATCTAATGATTCTCATTTCACCAAACTCCTCTGTTTGTTCAACCTATGGGGTTAAAGGCAGGATTCTTGACCATGTGGTGGAACAGCGGGATCTTGGAGTCCAAGTCCATAGCTCGCTCAAAGTTGCCACCCAGGTTGATAAGGTTGTTACGAAGGTGTACAGTGTATTGGCTTTCATGAGCAGCGAGTTTGAGCTTAAGAGCTGCAAGGTTATGCTGCAGCTGTATGGAGTACTGGTTAGATCACACTTGGAATATTGTGTTCACTTTTATTCACCTAATTTTAGGGAAGATGTGTAGGGAAAATGCCAGAGGAAACATCACAGAAGCGCTTCACAGGAGGCTGCCAAGCACTGAGGATGTTACCTAGACAGGGGACGAAATGTCTGCAACACAAATTCCCAGCTCGGCGAACAGAACCACAACAGGAAGCTGTGTAAGCTGAGAGAGGGTACAGAGGAGATTTACCTCGATGCTGCCTGGAATTGAGGGCATGTCTTAGGTTGGGGGAGCTAGGGCCTTTCTCATTGGAGCGAAGAACGATGAGAGGTGACTTTGTAGAGGTGTACTATATGTTGAGAGGCATAGATAGAACAAATAGCTAGAGACTTTTTCCCCAGGTCAGAAATGACAGGGCATAATTTTAAGGTAATTGGAAGAAGGTTTCGGGGAGATGTCAGAGGTAGGTTTTTTACTCCGATGGTGAGTGCATGGAATGCACTTCCAGGGTTGGAATGAGAGTCAGATACATTTAAGGACATTTAAGCGCCTGCTGAACAAGCACATGGACGGCAGTAAATTGAGGGGTGTGCAGGCTAGTCTCATCTTCAAGTTGGATAAAAGGCTGGTACAACATCGAGGGCTGAAGGGTCTGAACTGTGCTGTATTGTTCTATGTTCTCGCTCCAGAACGATGCAGCAGCAGTATTGGATGAACAATATTGCGTCAAACCCCTTGACCCTTCCAGAGATGGGCACTGTCAATGGAAACTCGGTGAAATTCTGCCAGCGATCAGGTGATAGCCGGGTGGGGGGAGGGTGGCAGCCGTGAGACTGAACTTGCTTACTTGAGGGTTTTTAGTTTTAGTTGCTACGTGCAATGAAGTGTGAATCATTGTTTCAGCAGTTGGTTCTGTGTGTTGTTTCTGAGTCAGTCGCCAAATTAAGGCGATTCACCCACAACCAGAGCAAGAGGCTGGGATTAATATTGACTCCTCTGCATTCAGCATGACATCACGTCAATACTGTTAGAAAGGGAAAGCTGACACCAACTCCCACCCCACCAGAGATCTCAAACCGAAACACCCAAAGACAAGCGCATCACCCTATAATCTGTAAAATTAATGTGAAAAGTGGTGTAACCTGCTCTAATGTTTAAAAATAAATCCCTAACACTCAACAAAAATCCATTTATTTATCCAACAGTAACGGTGAACAGATGAACTAAACTATTAAAAAACTGAATAACTCCCTTCTAACGACTGACTGTTCCGGAATAAAACAAGATTCTCGTGATATGCAGATCCAATAAATATGATTCCCTCTCGTAACAAAAAATGAAATTTAGTCTCTCAGATTACAGCCAGGTTACGTGTCTGTTGGAATATTCTGTGCCGCCTTCTGTTGAATCTTCTGTCAGGAATGCCCTTCTCAGTTTTTTTTTAAATGATGCATTCTCTAATACAGAGATGACTGACATCCAATTTCCCCCTCTCAATAAAACTGAGGATTCTTGGTTCTCACGAGGGGGAGTTAGAGATCTGGGCGTTCAGTCGATTGTACCCTGAAGGTGCATATCTTTTATATCTTTCCCTTCTCACGCTAAACCATAAAGCCCTCTAGTTCTTGACTCCCCGACCCCAGGGAAAAAGACTTTGCCTATTTATAAAGAGACCGAAGGGGCAACTTTTTCATGTCGGGGTGGTGCCGATCCTTTAAGGCGTGGGAACATTTTGACGACATTACTTTCTCTGTCTAGACTTCGCATGACTTGAAAAGCTTCAATCGGGCCAGATTTCAAACTTCCGGACTCCGAAGAGAGCTGTCCCAAATTTCCAATCGACCCTCATCGCTGACATCCCTCAAACACTGCACCACTCACGTCAACTTATTCAACGCTATCTCCAATCATTTCACTTCGCTGCTTTCTGTCCCATTGGTCCTTCAGGGAGCCCAACCTCGTTTTACGAAGGTGCTTTTTGAGAAAATTAAACAAGCACTTTCGCGCGAGTCATGAAACTCGGGCTCGTCCGGGATTTGAACCCGGGATCTCTCGCACGTCTGCGTCGACGAAGACCCAAAGCGAGAATCATACCCCTAGACCAACGAGCCCCACGGTTGGTGCGCTGGCGTCCCTGCCCCCGCCCTACCTCTTGAACCAGCTGAGTCTTGCTCAGAGTAAAGTTCCAGTTGACATTGGACAGGCTGGGGCTGTTTTCTCTGGAACGTCGGAGGTTGAAGGGTGACTTTATGGAGGCTTACAAAATTATGAGGGGCATGGATAGGATAATTAGGCAAAGTATTTTCCCTGGGGTCGGGGAGTCAAGAACTAGAGGGTTTTAGGGTTTAGGGTGAGAGGGGAAAGATATAAAAGAGACCTAAGGGGCAACTTTTTCAAGCAGCGGGTGGTGCGTGTATGGAATGAGCTGCCAGACAACATGGTGGAGACTGGTACAATTGCAACATTTAAGAGGCGTTTGGATGAATATATGAATAGGAAGGGTTTGGAGGTATATGGGCCGGGTGCTGGCAGGTGGGACTAGATTGGGGTGGGATATCTGGTCGGCATGGACGGGTTGTACCGAAGGGTCTGTTTCCATGCTGTACATCTCTATGACTGTATGAACAGCTGCTTCTCATTCTGTCTCTCTGCTGCCGTTTGCCCGTCCCCAGGAACCGGGCCCTCTCTACTGGCAGAAAATTAAACCGTTTTCTTTCTCAACTTTTCTCTGACACCGGAGTGACCGGTGACAAGTATTGCCCTCCTCAACATAGGGGAGAGAGAACAGGAGAAGACCCCGCAGACCTCCACGAGTGTGTCATCTCAACTCTACATACTGGGCCTGTGTATCAATGTGAAATATTTACGTCGAAGTTTTTTGGGAAGTAGATGAGAAGGCGAGGTGCACAACAGTGCGCCGTTATACGGGAAAGCTGCTAAACTCGACATTGAGTGAAGAGGGAAGATGGTTTCCCTTCTGGGTTATGCTCCCATCACGCACCGGCAGACATATCGCCGACGAGCAAATATTAACTCTGTCTAAATTGCCACATTCTGTTTTTACGAACCGTGATTTCACTCAGAAGCACAATTTACCTGCTCCCTCCTGAATATCCTTCCAGGTGAAGCAGCACTTTACCTGCACGTTTGCCGCAACCTAGTCTACTGCATTCGCTGCTCACAGTGTCGTTTCCCCAACGGAGCACGAAGTATAAAGTGGATGACTGCTTCGCAGAACATCTCGGCTCTGCCCGCAAAAAAAGGCCCTGAGCTTCTGCTTTCCTACCACTTTAACACGCCACCATGTTCCCTGGCCAACATCTGTGTCTCAGGCTTGCAGCAGTGTTCCAGCAAAGCTCAGCTCCAGATGGAAGAACAACGCCTCATATTCCACTTCAAAACCCTACAGCCCTCCGGTCTTCCAGATCGAGTTCCATGAGTTTAGGGCCTGAAATCCCCCATGTCCTTGACCCCTACCACACACATACGAGCCCTTGTTATCACATAGTCTGCTACGACACACTACTTATTGTTAGTCACTAACGGTCTCCATTAACAGTTATTCACCCTCCCACACGGTTCGTTATTTACTCCTTTGTCTCTCCTATTGTTCTCTCTCTGAGCTGGCAGGAAAGAGAGCAATGTACACTGGAGACTCTGAGCCTGCTGAAACTTGCTCAGTGTGAAATACATTCCACTTTGCTCCAAGAATTGCAAGCAGCAAAGAGTTTGCAGAACATCTGCTTGTCATTCTGTCCACGGGATGCGGTTTCCGACATGCGGATCGTCTTGTCATTCACGTCGGAACGGACTTGGCGAACTACTGCAGGGAAGGCACGCGTTTCAATTTTATCAGTTCATTGGCATCTCAGAGAAGTGGTTTTGCGATTCAGTTCATAGGAAACCGACGAAGAACAGGAGAAGACCACTCAGACCTCCAAAAGCACGTCACTTGAACGGTTTGAAAGGCAAGGTGCGAAACAGAGTACCATCGCAAAGGCAAGTCGCTCATGGAGGCACTGAACAATAGCAGAGGATGGTTTCGATCCATCGACCTCAGGGTTATGGGCCCAGCACGCTCCCGCTGATTTACTGACCCCAACCACTCCCTGTCCGAAAGCATTCTTCCGAATGTCACTTTTGGTTCTTTTCCTCATGCCTTTAAAACTCTGCCGAATCGTTGCCGATCCTTTCAGGCGTGGGAACATTTTGACTACATTACTTTCTCTGTCTCGACTTCGCATGACTTGAAAAGCTTCAATCGGGCCAGATTTCAAACTTCCGGACTCCGAAGAGAGCTGTCCCAAATTTCCAATCGACCCTCATCGCTGACATCCCTCAAACACTGCACCACTCACGTCAACTTATTCAACGCTATCTCCAATCATTTCACTTCGCTGCTTTCTGTCCCATTGGTCCTCCAGGGAGCCCAACCTCGTTTTTCGAAGGTGCTTTTTGAGAAAATTAAACAAGCACTTTCGCACGATTCATGAAACGCGGGCTCATGCGGGATTTGAACCCAGGAACTCTCGCACGTCGGCGTCGACGATGACCCAAAGCGAGAATCATACCCCTAGACCAACGAGCCACACGATTGGTTGGCCAGCGACCCTGCCCCCGCACTACCTCTTGAACCAGCTGAGTCTTGCTCAGAGTAAAGTCCAGTTGACATTGAACAGGCTGGGGCTGTTTTCTCTGGAACGTCGGAGGTTGAAGGGTGACTTTATGGAGGTTTACAAAATTATGAGGGGCATGGATAGGATAAATAGGCAAAGTCTTTTCCCTGGGGTCGGGGAGTCAAGAACTAGAGGGCATACGTTAAGGGTGAGAGGGGAAAGATATAAAAAAGATCTAAGGGGCAACTTTTTCACGCAGGAGGTGGTGCGTGTATGGAATGAGCTGCCAGAGAAAGTGGCGGAGACTGGTACAATTGCAACATTTAAGAGGCGTTTGGATGGATATATGAATAGGAAGGGTTTGGAGGTATATGGGCCGGGTGCTGGCAGGTGGGACTAGATTGGGCTGGGATATCTGGTCGGCATGGACGGGTTGGACCGAAGGGTCTGTTTCCATGCTGTACATCTCTATGACTGTATGAACAGCTGCTTCTCATTCTGTCTCTCTGCTGCCGTTTGCCCGTCCCCAGGAACCGGGTCCTCTCTACTGGCAGAAGATTAACCCGTTTTCTTTCTAAACTTTTCTCTGACACCGGAGTGACCAGTGACAAGTATTGCCCTCCTCAACATAGGGTACAGAGAACAGGAGAAGACCCCGCAGACCTCCACGGGTGTGTCATCTCAACTCTGCACACTGGGCCTGTGTATCAATGTGAAATATTTACGTCGACGTTTTTTGGGAAGCAGATGAGAAGGCGAGGTGCACAACAGTGCGCCGTTATACGGGAAAGCTGCTAACCTCGACATTGAGTGAAGAGGGAAGATGGTTTCCCTTCTGGGTTATGCTCCCATCACGCACCGGCAGACATATCGCCGACGAGCAAACATTAACTCTGTCTAAATTGCCACATTCTATTTTTACGAAACGTGATTTCACTCAGAAGCACAATTTACCTGCTCCCTCCTGGATATCCTTCCAGGCTCGAACATACCTTCCAGGTGAAGCAGCACTTTACCTGCACATTTGCCGCAACCTAGTCTACTGCATTCGCTGCTCACAGCGTCGTTTTCCCAACGGAGCATGAAGTATAAACTGGGTGTCTGCTTCGCAGAACATCTCGGTTCTACCCGCGAAAAAAGGCCCTGAGCTTCTGCTTTCCTACCACTTTAACACGCAACCATGTTCCCTGGCCAACATCTCTCTCTCAGGCTTGCAGCAGTGTTCCAGCAAAGCTCAGCTCCAGATGGAAGAACAACGCCTCATAATCCACTTCAAAACCCTACAGCCCTCTGATCTTCAAGATCGAGTTCCATGACTTTAGGGCCTGAAATCCCCCATGTCTTTGACCCCTACCACACACATACGAGCCCTTGTTATCACATAGTCTGCTGCGACACACGACTTGTTGTTAGCCACTAACGGTCTCCATTAACAGTTATTCACCCTCCCACAAGGATCGTTATTCACTCCTTTGTCCCTCCTATTGTTCTCTCTCTGAGCTGGCGGGAAAGAGAGCAATGTACACTGGAGACTCTGAGCCTGCTGAAACTTGCTCAGTGTGAAATACATTCCACTTTGATCCAAGAATTGCAAGCAGCAAAGAGTTTGCAGAACATCTGCTTGTCATTCTGCCCCCGGGATGCGGTTTCCGACATACGGATCGTCTTGTCATTCACGTCGGAACGGACTTGGCGAACTCCTGCAGGGAAGGCACGAAACCACAAGGTATGCGTTTCAATGTTATCAGTTCATTGGCATCTCAGAGAAGTGGTTTTGCGATTCAGTTCATAGGAAACCGACGAAGAACAGGAGAAGGCCACTCAGACCTCCAAAAGCAGCTTACTTGAACGGTTTGAAAGGCAAGGTGCTAAACAAACAGAGTACCATCGCAAAGGTAAGTCGCTCAAGGGGGCACTGAACAAGAGCAGAGGATGGTTTCGATCCATCGACCTCTGGGTTACGGGCCCAGCACGCTCCCGCTGCCCCACTCTGCTCCTATGCACAACAGGCCGCTCCACAGGTCCCTTCAGCCTTTCGTCTGGCGCGTGGCATGCACGTTCGAGACTGATGTCAAAGATCTTCACTGCTGTCGTCTTATATGGTGTTGCGCAGACGTATGGAGGCTGTGTAAATATCAACTTTTTCTAACTTCCCACATTCTCTTATGATTTCACTCTGAATAGACGCCATGCGGCCCACCTTCGCTCTGCTGGGTCGACACAGTCAGTAAACGTGGGTCTCTATTCGTATCATTCTCTTGCCTTCTCCATGTAATTCTGCACATTGTTACTTTAAACATGACCACCGAATTCCCGTTTGCGTCTAATGCATCTGCCTCTTTGTCAGTGTCAGTTAGGGATTTACTGACCCCTCAGGTTGTCACCTCAACTGTGCACATTGGGCCAGTATATCATTGTGAAATATTTATGTCGAAGCTTTTTTTGGGAAGCGGATGTGAAGGCAAGGTACAGAACAGAGCGCCGTTATACGGGAAAGCTGCTAAAGACGACGTTGAATGAATAGGAGAGAATGGTCTCTCTTTTGCGTTATGGTCCCAACACGCACCCGTTGTGCCATTCTCCTGCATTGTTCGGCAGTTTTTCCAGAGAAGTATTCAGCTTTTCATCTGGCGTGTGGCAGGCACGTTTGAGAATGACGTCAGAAGATCTTCTCTGCTGTCGTGTCATATGTTGTTGTGCAGACATATCGTCGATGTGCAAAAATAAACTCTGTCTAAATTCCCACATTCTGTTTTTCGAACTGTGATTTCGCTCAGAATCACTAATTTTCAAAACTCGCAATATTCAAACTTTAACAAAGTGCTCATAGAAATGATTAGTGAACACCTGGAAGAAATTCTTCCAAACTTACCTGGGGAATTTCGCTTTGAGCGGTCTTGAACTTTAAGTGGAAAGAAGGGAAGTTTGCCTCGAGGCTGTTTAATGTGGAGATGTGTTCTCCATGTAAACTGGTCGTAGTTGATCATCCCAGTGCTTCCCGATACAGGGCTGCCTGACCCCTAGGGAGGTTTACTTGTAGTAACTGGAGTGAATCCAGAGAGGGAGCAGATTCTGCAAAGGTGCTCAAGTACTTTCTCTCTCTCTTTTAGGTCTTTTCCTTGTGTATTCCCTCAGTTTGGCACGTATGCAGCAGTTTGCACCCTGGAAAATGATTGCTTTTTTCCTCATGTTCACAATTAAAAGTGTAGTTTCTCATGGAACTGAGCCGCATTGAAAGGATTGGCATATTGATATATATATGTACACGTATTTAGCTTAAGATTCGATTAGATTTGAATGAAGTTTTCCTCTAAACACACCTGAGCCTATCTGGCTGCATGAGGGATTTCAGGTTTCTATGTGCTGGGTATTATGTGATCAGCAGGCATCTGGCAAACTACAGTAACTGCCATCTATGTTCTGTTCGTTTAAGTGTACTGCCAATGATCGCTTATTTTGTGAATTTTTTTTGCAGGAAGACATGCCGCAAGAAATCTGAAAACAAATGATACGTCAACTTCTGACAGAGCCACTTGATTCATTAGGACTTGAATATCAGCAGCCATTCCAATCAAGAAGACATGGTTGCTGTTGTTTGCTTGAGAGATTTTGGACACTGGTGCGGCAGGAAGAATACTGAGACACCGAGTGAGGGAGATTCAGTGCGCTGACTGTGAAAAGTGCTTCACACCATTTACTCAGCTTGGGGGAATGAAAGTCTCATCCCTGACGGTGGGGATAGACTATGTCGCCGTTCTGATTGTAATTTCAAACCCAGACCAACACAAGGAAAGCTCCCCCAATGGGGAAACTGTGGAAATATGGGGACTAAGGGAAAGGATTCCCTTCCCCATCCGTGTTGGAAACCCACAGACGTATTCACAGCGGGGAGAGGCCATTCACCTGCTCGGTGTGCAGGAAGGGCTTCAGTCGGATCAGCCATGTGGAGACGCACCAGTGGGTCCACAAGTGAGAGAAGCCATTCACGTGCCCCATGTACGGAAGGGGGTTCACTCAGTCAACTGCACTGCTGACCCACCAGTGGGTCCACACCGGAGAGAGGCCGTTCACCTACTGTCAGTGCCGGAAGGGCTTCAACTGCTCCTCCCACCTGCGGAGGCACCAGCGCGTTCACGTGCCATTGCAGGGGGTATGGAAGGAGCGATGGCCGAGCGCCGCTAACAACCCAGCTTTGGGGACTCTCAGGTTCGAATCCCGTCGCGGCAGATGGCAAAATTGGGATTCGGTCAGTAATCTGGACTTCAGAATCTAAGGATGAAACCATTTTCAGAGGGCAAAAATCCATCTGATTCACTCATGTCCTTTTCAGTGATGGAAACTGCCGTTGCGGGAAAGGATTCACTCAGTCATCCCAGCTGCATGCTTTACCCGGCTGTACAAAGGATCCAGTTACAAAAGGACAACTCAACTAACCAATAATAAAGAAGTGTGGTGGGAGGAGTGGGGGTGAGGGTGTGCACTTTGAGCTTGAGGTGCTTTTTTTAAAAGAAAAGCTACTTTTTGTACTCCTTGTGATGTGGAGATCTGAAGCTGCAACAAAGTTGGGTCGCAGTAAAGGTTACCTGAACTTACCGTCAGGCTTAAACTCTCATTGAAAGCTGGGAGATCCTACAGCTTCTCATTTCTTTCAGCCACCAGCACCGAGTTTCCAATGTCGTGTCTCAGAAGGAACAGTGAATGAGTAGATGGTATTGTTCGAAATTGTAAATTTTTTAGGACTGCAGGTTTATTGTTTCATTGGCATTGCAAAGTTTACTGGCAACAGTGGGAGGTGCGGGCTGTATTCACGAGAAACAAAGTTTTGAAATGACACAAACACCAGGGTATAGTCCAACAGGTTTATTTGGAAGCACGAGGTTTTGGAGCGCTGTTCCTTCATCAGGTAGCTGTTGAGTAGAATGGTAAGACAAAGAATATATAGCAAAAGATTATAGTGTCATGCAACATAAATGATATATTGAAGAAACCTGTTCAGTCTTTCATCTTTTAAAATGGGTTGCAGATTTCGGTTCATTCATCTGTAAATCCCAGAACTTCTTTTTAGTAACATTCTCCAGGTAACTTAATGTTTTATAAAGGGAGGTGACACCAGAATTCAGATAACGCATGAGAGCTGTGAGGTTAGAGTCGTTCTGTATCCCAGTCTTGAGTTCGACGTTTTCTATTTCCAAACATATAATCCTACAAATGCAATTCACCCCAAAGACTTCTATGTGTGAGTGCATTCATGAGACAGAGCGTCTGTGTGTGTGTGTGTGCATGATGGGTAAAGTGTGCGTGTGATGGAGTATAACTGTGTGAGAAGGTGAGTGCATGGGTGAGAGTGTGAGGGGTATATCAATGTGTGTCTGAGAGAGAGCCCTGTCTATCAGAGAGGGTCTGCACGACCGTGTGAGTACTTGTGTGTGTGTGTGTGAGAGACAGAGAGAGAGAGAGACAGAGAGAGACAGAGAGAGAGAGATAGGGTTTGTATGTGTCGTGTAGCTGGGTCTCCTGTAGTGAGACATGAATCCAAGGTTTCAGCTGAGGTCATTCTCGTGTGTTGCAAACTTGTTATCAGCCTCTGCTCGGCCACTAGAAATTATTAAGCAGTTAAGCAGTTTCACAACACACACTGGAGAGGGCAAGGTGAAGGGCTTATGTCTGAAATGTTGATTCTCCTGCTCCTTGGATGCTGCCTGACCTGCTGTGCTTTTTCAACATCACACTCTCGACTCTGATCTCCAGCACCTGCAGTTCTCACTTTCTCCTCATGGGCGAGGTGGGATTTGTCTTTTATTCGCTCATTCACTCATACAGCCTATCCTTGGTTGTGGCCCAACTGTGCATCCTGAAGAAGGGCTTATGCCCGAAACGTCGATTCTCCTGTTCCTTGGATGCTTCCTGAACTGCTGCGCTTTTCCAGCAACACATTTTCAGCTCTGATCTCCAGCATTTGCAGTCCTCACTTTCTTCTCAGAGAATAGGGCCCCTCAAAGATCAGAAAGGCGGCCTTTGTGTGGAGCCACAGAAAATGGGGGAGATACTAAATGAATATTTTGCATCAGTATTTACTGTGGAAAAGGATATCGAAGATATAGACTGAAGGGAAATAGATGGTGACACCTTGCAAAATGTTCAGATTACAGAGGAAGAAGTGCTGGATGTCTTGAAACGGTTAAAGATGGATAAATCCCCAGGACCTGATCAGGTGTAACCAAGAACTCTGTGGGAAGCTAGAGAAGTGATTGCTGGGCCTCTTGCTGAGTTATTTGTATCATCGATAGTCACAGGTGAGGTGCCGGAAGACTGGAGGTTGGCAAATGTGGTGCCACTGTTTAAGAAGGGCGGTAAAGACAAGCCAGGGAACTATAGACCGGTGAGCCTGACCACGATGGTGGCCAAGTTGTTGGAGGGAATCCTGAGGCGCTGGATGCACATGTATTTGGAAAGGCAAGGACTGATTCGGGATCGTCAACATGGCTTTGTGCATAGGAATTCATGTCTCAGAAACTTGAATGAGTTTTTTGAAGAAGCAACAAAGAAGATTGATAAGGGCAGAGCAGTAGATGTGATCTATATGGACTTCAGTAAGGCGTTCAACAAGGTACCCCATGTGAGATTGATTAGCAAGGTTAGATCTCAGGGAGAACTAGCCATTTGGATACAGAACTGGCTCAAAGGTAGAAGGCAGAGGGTGGTGGTGGAGGGCTGTTTTTCCGGCTGGAGGCCTGTGACCAGTGGAGTACAACAAGGATCAGTGCTGGGCCCTCTACTTTTTGTCATTTACATAAATGTTTTGGATGCGAGCATAAAAGGTACTGTTAGTAAGTTTTCAGATGACACCAAAATTGGAGTTGTAGTGGACAGCAAAGAGGGTTACCTCAGATTACAACAGGATCTGGACCAGATGGGCCAAGGAGCTGAGAAGTGGCAGATGGAGTTTAATTCAGATAAATGTGAGGTGCTGCATTTTGGGAAAGCAAATCTTCGCAGGACTTATATAATTAATAGTAAGGTCCTAGGGAGTGTTGCTGAATAAAGAGACCTTGGAGTGCAGGTTCATAGCTCCTTAAAATTGTAGTCGCAGGTAGATAGGATAGTGAAGAAGGCGTTTGGTATGCTTTCCTTTATTGGTCAGTTTATTGAGTACAGCATTTGGGAGGTCATGTTGCGGCTGTACAGGACATTGGTTAGGCCACTGTTGGAATATTGCGTGCAATTCTGGTCTCCTTCCTATCGGAAAGATGTTGTGAAACTTGAAAGGGTTCAGAAAAGATTTACAAGGATGTTGCCAGGGTTGGAGGATCTGAGCTAGAGGGAGAGGCTAAACAGACTGAGGCTGTTTTCCCTGGCGCATCAGAGGCTGACGGGTGACCTTATAGACGTTTACAAAATTATGAGGGGCATTGGTAGAATAAATAGGCAAAGGCTTTCCTCTGGGATCGGGGAGTTCAGAACGAGAGGGCATAGGTTTAGGGTGAGAGGGGAAAGATAGAAATGAGACCAAAGGAGCAACTGAATCACGCAGAGGGTGGTACGTGTATGGAATGAGCTGCCAGAGGAAACGGTGGAGGCTGGTACAATTGCCACATTTAAAAGGCTTTTGGATGGGTATATGAATAGGAATGGTTTGGAAGGATATGGGCTGGGTGCTGGCATGTGGGACTAGATTGGGTTGTCATAGCTGGTCGGCATGGATGGGTTGGACTAAAGGGTCTGTTTCATGCTGTACATCTCTATGACTCTATGATTTTGTCTGGCAGCTCAACTTTTGTCTATCTATTCCCCAGGGTGGAGGAAGTCCAAAACTAGAGGTGTTTAGGCTGAGAGGGAAAAGGTTTAAAAGGGACCGAACGGGGTAACTCTTTCGCACAGAGCGTGGTATGCATTTGGAATAAGCTGCCAGAGGCAGTGGTCGAGGCTGGTAGAATTACAACATTTAAAAGGCTTCTGGATGGAGGTATGAATAGGAAGGGCTGAGAGAGACATGGGCCAAATGCTGGCAAATAGATCACTAGGTTAATTTAGGAAATGTTGTCGGCGTGGACCGAAAGGTTTGTTTCTGTTCTCTGCAACTCTATGACTGTATTTCTACATATTCTGAACCAATTTCACAAGACTAGGGATAGGCCATTCCAAGCTTACCGGCTGTCCTCAATTGTGGCCTAACTCTGCAGATTTCAATGCAGGTTTCAGAAAGATGTCTGCAGCTTTTTTTAAACATTTGAATGTGCTTTCAGACATTACTGATGTTTCTGAATACATCATTTTAGCTATTCTCAATGTTAAAGGTCAGCCATTTCTCACGCTTCCCTTCCCCACCCCCACCCCAGGTCGCCATCACCATCCATTCTCTCTCTATCATTAGAAGGGGTTGATACAGCGATCAAAGAGGGCTCGAGGAACGAGAAAGGACGGGGGAGGGTACTCAGAGTGAGATTTGACCGGGGGCGCAGAGTCTGGGGGAAGAGAAAGAGAGAATATGGGTAGGAGAGCAGACCATCGAGGGTAGAGAATGCATGGGGGTACACAGGGTGGGGGCAGACAGAGAGAATGTGGTGAAGAGGATTGGGGAGCAGACAGAGAGAATGTGGTGAAGAGGATTGGGGAAGAGAGAGAGAATGCGGAGTTGCAAAGTGTGATGTGAAAGAAATTGGTTCCAGAGTGTGGGGAGAGAGAATGGACGGGGCAGTGGGTGGGGAGAGAATGAACGGGGGCAATGGGTGGGGAGAGAATTCATGGGGCAGTGGATGGGGAGAGATTGGACGGGGAGCAGTGGATCAGGACAGAATGGACACGGGGCAGTCGGTGGGAAGAGAATGGACAGAGGTCAATGATTGGGGAGATAATGGACGGGGATAGTGGGTGGGGAGAGAATGGACGGGGCAGTGGGTGGGGAGAGAATGGACGGGGCAAAGGTTGAGCTGAGAATGGACGGGGTAGAGGGTGGAGAAAGAGAGCAACAAGGAATGGCAGGAGAAGGTGGGGGAGAGAAGGTGGGAGGTGAGAGAAAATGAGTGTAAGGGAAGGGACTGGATTGGGGAAGGCAGAGGGTGGAGCGATAAAGGGAATGGATGGGGACAGAGGGTGGATGAGGGACTGGACAGAGGGCAGAGGGTGCAGAGATAGAATGGACGGGGTGGGGAGAGTGGCATGCGTAGGAGAGAGAGAGAAGGGATTGGTAGGTTAGGGTAGAGAGAGAGAATGGACAGGGGATGCGATGGGTGGCGGTGAGGGAATGGACAGGGGACGCTATGGGGATGATTGGATGGGGAGGTGAGAATGCATCCCACCCACTCCCAGCATCCCCTTCTCTGCACATGTGCAGTGCAGACTTTTCTGAATGACACGAGAGACGAGTCTGGAACACTGTGTGAGTGCAGTCACCCTCACATCCTGGCATCAGCAAACCACTGCCTTTCTGATTTAAAAACTAAATAACGATGTGGGCTATACACTAAGGATGGCGAGATGTGGCTGAGAAACTGAACAGAGGGTCAGCACTTTCAGGAGAGGGGAGCTGGGCAAAGGCAGGAGGATGGAAGGATGAATTTGGGTTGGAATACATTGAAAGGTTTAGGAATTGAGAGACAGAGATTTCGGTTAGAAGAAAGAGAAGGCTGTTCTGTGCAAAACAAAATTTTCTCATCCTATTTTCTATCTTGCACTGACAGCAGTGATCTGTTTTCTCAAGTTATTAGCAGAGGAGGATTTGCTTTTCAGGCATGGACAAGAAATTTAGTCAGGGCCTGAATATCAGCAGTGTTTGAATCCAGGAGGGGAAATGTTTGTCTGCAGGAAATGATTTCAAATATCAACATGCATTGAGAATCCCCGTGAATACACGCAGCCTGCGTGGGAGTACTCAAAGATTCTAATTGCGGAGAGAACTTTAATTTTTCAGCGAAATGTGGACCATTGTTCTCGCTATAGACGAGCCCTTCATTGGATCGTTGAATCTGCCGCCTAACAACGACCCCTGCCCCGTGGAAACTCTATGGAAGCAAATTGAATTCCTCAAACTGATTGGAGTGTCACCAGGATTGGGGAGAAGCCAATTGATTGCCGAGAGCTGGAGAGGGGATTCCTCGCAGCGCCAGGGACCTGGGTTCAATCCCACGCTCACAGTGACTGTGTGGATTTTGCACTTTCCTACCCCTCCCCCACCCTCTGTCCGCGTCGGTTTCCTCTGGGTGCTCGGGATTTCTCCCATGTTCCAAAGTTGTGCAGGCTAGAGTGGATTGGGCGTTCTAAATTCAGGGATTAGCTGTGGGGTTATCGGGTGGGTCGGGGGGTGGGGGTATGTTCTTCGGAGGGTCAGTGTGGACTTGGTGGGCCAAACAGCCTGTTTCTATAGTGAATCCCCCAACGTGTCTGCAGCCTGGCTTCCAGCTCCATCTCTCTGTGCCGAAGGTCCTCCAGTATGTGTATTCCTTCGTTTCCAGCACCCAGAACGTCCCACCTTCTGCAAATCGAAAGACAAGTCCCACCCTGCCCTCTCCAATGTGTGTTGTGTAACTGCTTAATCATTTTTAGTGGCCCAGCAAAGGCTGATAGCCAAGTTCGGAAACCAGGATGATGGCCTCAATCGCGACCATGGGTTCATGTCACATGACAGGTAACCCCACTTTACTGTTACGCTCTCTCTCTCTCTCTCTCTCACACACACACACACTTACATACTCACACGTTCGTGCAGAGCCTTTCCGATAGACATGCTCTCTCTCAGACACACACTAATACGCCCCCCACTCACACCCACGCATACATCTTCGCACATGATTACACTCCATCACACACACACTTTACCCAGCCTGCACGCGCACATACACACTGTCTCTCTCATTCATGCACTCACACATTTGGGGTGAATTTGCATTTGCAGGATTATATATTTGGAAATAGAACCAGTCTGACTCAATATTGGGATACAGACAGGCTCTCACCTCACAGCTTTCATGATTTGTTTGATGTGAGGTGTTACCTCCTTTTAGAAAACATCAAGTTTCCTGGAGAACGTGACTTAAAAGAAGTTCTGGAATGTACATATTAGTGAACCGAAATCTGCAGCCCATTTTAAAAGATGAAAGATTTAACAGTAATCTCGGTTTCTTCAATCCGTCACTTATGTTACATGACACTCTAATGTTTTTGCAATATATTCTGTGTCTTGTGATTCTACACCACAGCTACCTGAAGGAGCAGCACTTCGAAACCTCGTGCTTCCAAATAAACCTGTTAGAATATACCCTGGTGTTTGTGAGATTTTAAAACTTTGTTTCCAGTGAATACAGCCCACACCTCCCACTGTTGCCAGTAAACTTTGCAATTCCAATGAAACAATGAACCAGAAGTCCTGAAAAAATATACAATTTGTAACAATATTAGCTACTCATTCACTGGTCCTTCTGAGACATGACATTAGTGCTGGAGGCTGAAAGAAATGAGCAGCTTTAAAACAAAAACCTGTTGGACCTCACAGAGTCTAAGCCGGGCGGTAAGTTCAGGTAACCTTTACTACGACCCTATTTTGTTACAGCTTCAGATTTCCCCAGGAAAAAAGGCATACAAAAAGTAGTTTTTAAAGAAAACACCTCCAGGTCAAAGTGCACCCAGTCCCCCCACCCCACTTTCTTTGTTGGTCAGCTGAGTTGTCCGTTTGTAACTGGATCCCTGGTACAGCCGGGTAAAACATGCAGCTGGGATGACTGAGTGAACCCTTTCCCGCAACGGCAGTTTCCTTCACGAAAAAGGACATGAGTGAATCAGGTGGTGTTTTTTTCCCCCTAAAAGTGGCCTCATCCTTAGATTCTGAAGTCCAGATTACTGACCGAACTCCAATTCTGCAATCTACCGCAGTGGGATTCGAACCTGGGACGCCCCAGTGCTGGGTTGATTGGAGCACTTGGTCATCGCTCCTTCAATCCCCTTGTGCTGGCACGTGAACCCGATGACACCTCCGAACGTGGGAGAAGCAGGTGAAGCCCTTTTGGAACTTACACCAGGTGAATGGCCTCTCTCCAGTGTGGGCCCACTGGTGGGAGGGCAGTGCAGCTGACTGAGTGAACTCTCCCCTGCACATGGGGCACGTGAATGGCTTCTCTCTGACTGAACCCCTTCCTGCACACTGAGCAGGTGAACGTCCTCACCCCATTCTGAATCCGTCTGTGGGTTTCCAGCACTAATGGGGAAGGGAATCCTTTCCCACAGTCCCCACATTTCCACGGTTTCCCCATTGGGTGGAGCTTTCCTTGTGTTGCTCTGGGTTTGAAATTACAAACAGAGCGGGGACATCGGCTTTTCCACCGCGAGGGGTGTGATTTTAATTCCCCAATCTGAGTAAATGGTTTGAAGCACTTTTCACAGTCAGCGCACTGAATCTGCCTCACTCGGTATCTCAGTATTCTCCCTGCCACACCAGTGTCCAAAATCTCTCAAGCAGACAAAAGCAAACATTTCTTCAGGGCCATGGGGGCAATGGATGACGTATCTGACTCCACCTACTTGTTTCCACTGCAGCTCACAGCTTCTTCACACATCCCAATTAATCTTTCTCATTGTCATGAAACCGGCGTATGGGTGCAATTCCTAATCTGCAGGAATGAGAAACTTTTCACTGTCTCGCGTCAGGAAATGTCCCTGAGAACATCAGAGTCAAGTCACAGCGCTGTCAGAGGAGGGGAAGCTGAAAGAGACCCACATGCTGCTCATGGGCACATTTCACTTTCCCCAACTCACCGCCCCAACCACTGCGGCTCTTGGGAGTGGAAACGGAATAAACACCAAAACCCGGTCTCAGCATTGTAAATCTTCAGGAAATAAGAAAACTGTACATCCCTTCGGATCTTCCATCGTGGGTTGACAGCGTTGATTTTAAATGGCTGTCCAGTCAGTGTCGATTTGTTTTGGCTGAAAAAATCTTCCTTATCTCATCCCAGCATTTCTTGCCACAGGGAACTGTGCAGCAGAGTTCATGTATATATTTCCTTGTATGGTATTTTGTAAATTACATTCGTTTTCTGGTTGTTTGTATCGGGTATTTCAGGTTCATTTGCCGCTGTTTAAGTGTGTTGGTAAATGTGTGGGCGACAATGATGCTGAGAGGGTTGAGTTGTCCGGACATCATTTCCCAGATGTCTTTGTTGTAAAGGAATGTGCTCGGGTTTCTGCAGACGTTGTGTCTACTTGTGTCAGTTTGTTGATGTGCAATTGGCACACTGAGTTTATTGGGTCGGCCAAAATGAGGACTGCAGATGCTGGAAACCAGAGCTTAGATCAGAGTGGTGCTAGAAAAGCACAGCAGGTCAGAAAGCTTCCGAGGAGCAGGAAAATCGACGTTTCGGGCAAAAGCCCTTCATCAGGAATAGAGGCAGGACCCCTCCAGGGTGGAGAGATAAATTGGGGGGTGGGGTGTTGCTGGGCCGAAGGTAGCAAAAAGTACAATAGGTGAATGGGGGTGGGGATGGAGGTGACAGATCAGAGAGGAGGGTGGAGCGGATAGGTGGGGAGGGAGATTGGCAGGTAGGACAGGTCCTGAGGACAGCGCTGAGCTGGAAGCTTTGGAATTGAGGTAAGGTGGGGGAGGGGAAAATGAGGAATCTGATGAAGTCCACATTGATGGCCTGGGGTTGAATTTACCCCAAGCGGGAGATGAGACGTTCATCCTCCAGGCATCGGGTGGGAAGGGAGCGGCGATGGAGGAGGCCCAGGACCTGCATGTCCTCGGCAGAGTGGGAGGGGGTTTGAAATGTTGGGCCATAGGGCGATGGGGTTGATTGGTGCGGGTGTCCTGGAGATGTTCCCTCAAGCGCTGTGACTTGACTCTGCGAGGTGTCTCCAGTCTCCCCAATGTAGAGGAGACTGCATCAGGTGCAATGGATACAAGAAATGACATTGTTGGATACACAGGTGAAAGCCTTCGAACGACCACGGCCCGGATTCGATTTCCGGGCAGGGAAGTAATTTTCCGTAGAGCTATCAGCCCGTCCTTGCATCTTCCTGGTGGTCTAGTGGTTTGGATTCGGCGCTCTCACCGACGCGGCCCGGGTTCGATTCCCGGTCAGGGTATCTGTTTTCAGGGGGTTTAAAGGCTCCCCGTTCTTCGTAAAGGTTCTGTTCAGTTATTTATTGATCTTCGAAGTTCCTGGGTGCTGCAGTGTGTCGTGGCTCGTTGAAATTGTGTCCTGATTCAGATATGTTTGGATGTGTAGGGGTGATTGCTTCTGTAGTTAAGTTCTTGGTTCGCGTGCATTGTTTTCCTGTAGACGCTGTTTTGAATTTACCATTGACTGTTCGCTCCACTGAAACATCGAGAAATGGCACTTTGTTGTTGTTCTCCTCTTTTGTGAATTTTATGCCAGTAAGGATATTGTTGATGGTGTTGTAGGTTTCCTCTAATTTGTTTCAGTTTTTGATGACAAAAGTGTCATCGCTGTAGCGGACCCAAAGTTTGGGTTGGATCGTTGGAAGGGCTGTTTGTTCGAGTCTCTGCATTATTGCTTCTGCTAGGAATCCTGATGCTGGAGGTTTCGTGCGTATTTCGTTGATTTGTTTGTAGGGCTTGTTATTGAATATGAAGTGGGTGGTAAGGCACAGTTCCACGAGCTTGACAGTGCTATCTTTGCTGATGAAGTTGATGCTGTGTTTGTGTCTTTGGTTCTTCGAGTAGTGTCTTCAGTTTTCTTTGGCCACGTTGATGTTAATGGATGTGAACAGGGCTGTTATGTCAAAGGACAACATTAATCCATCCTGTTCTATCTCAGTGTCTTTGGTGTTCAGGAATTCTTGGATGGAGTAAATGGAGTGGAGTGAATCTTCGACTTGGTGTTTTAGTCTTCAGTAGAAGCCTTTGACCAGTGTGTATATTGGTGTTCCAAGTTGTGAGACTATGGTCTAAGGGGGGCTCCTGGTTTGACGGGGAGGAGAACAACAACAAAGTGCCATTCCTTGATATCACAGTAGAGCGAACAGTCAATGCGGAACTTCAAACTGGCATCTACAGAAAAACAACAGACGCAAACCAAGTACTTAACTGCAGAAGCAATCATCCCAACACCCACAAACGAAGCTGCATCAGGACATTATTTCAACGAGCCACTACACACTGCAGCACAGAGAAACTACGAAGAGCACAAGAGAATTACGTAGATAGTGTATTTAAGGAGAACGGGTCCCCAATAAACCCTCTCTGCCGATTTCTCATTGATACTTTCAAGTTGACTCTCAAAAATTCGTTTGACCCTCCATTCTTTCCTATTTGTTTTGTGTGGGTTTTGAAAGCTTTCGCAATCCTCTGACTGAGTATTGGAGTTGGAAGGTTGTGTTGTGGTTGTACAGGACGCTTTTTAGACCACTTTTGAAATATTGTGTACAATTCTAGTCTCCCTCCGATCAGACGGATATTGTGAAATTTGAAAGGGTTCTGAAGCACCCAAGGGTCCACAGAGATGAAGAGGCCCTTCTGCTGCCCTGAGTGTGGGAAGGCCTTCAGTGATTCCCCTGCCCTGCTGACGCACCAGTTGGTCCACACCGGGGAAGGCTGTTCTCCGGCCCCAAGTGCGAGATGGCCTTCAGCAGTTCTTCCCACCTGCTGAGACACCAGTGGGTCCACACAGAGGTGAGGCCGTTCTTCTGCCCCGAGTGCAGGAAGGGCTTTGCACTTTCCTCCGACCTGCTGCCCCATTGGTGGGTCCACATGGGGGAGAGGCCGTTCAGTTGCCGAAGTGCAGGAAGGCCTTCATTAATTCCTCAGCCCTGCTGATGCACCAGTCCGTCCACACCGGGGAGATGCCATTCTCCTGGCCGAGTGTGGGAAAGGCTTACCTCGCTCCTCCACACTGCTGAATCACCAGCTGGTCCACACGGGGGGATGGGGGGTGGAGAGGGGAGGCCTTTCTGCTGCCCTGAGTGCGGGAAGTCCTTCAGCAATTCCTCCACCCTGCTGAAGCACCAGTGTGTCCACACGGGGGAGAGGCCCTTCAGCTGGCCCGAGTGTGGGAAGAGGTTCATGTTTTCCTGCAACTTGCGGAAGCACCAGCGGGGGCACCAGCGCTCCCAGCAATCAGATCCCACCGGTGACGCTGCCTTTCGTCACCCCCCAAGGACTGAACCTCCTGCCAGTTCTGACAGTGGGTGCAGTGGGAGAGTAGGTGGGCTGTTTTAGTCTTCTGCTGGACTGCAATTGCCTGCCCCACCCCCCACAACTACAACCCCATGGTGGCTCAGGGTTAGCACTGCTGCCTCATGGCACCAGGAACCCAGGAATACTTCCACCCTTGGGGGTCTGTGTGCAAATTACGGAGAGTAGGAAAATGGATCTGAGTGGGTTAGTCTTCGGAGAATCAGTGCAGATGTGTTGGGCTGAAGGACCTGTTTCCACTGTAGGAGTTCGACCATCATATGAGCTTTGCTTTCATTGGAAACTGCTGCTCATTGAGCCAGGGACTGCACATTGCCAAATGAAATTATCCAGAGAAACGTAAGACCGTAAGACCATCGGAGCAGAAGTTAGGCCATTCGGACCATCGAGTCTACTCAGCAAACCGTTAGTGACAAAAGTAGTGCAGATGAGATTAGCTACAGTGTGGAAACAGGCCATTTGTCCCAACAAGTCCACATCGACCCTCCGAAGTGTAACCCATCCAGACCCATTTCTCTCTGACTAATGTACCTAACTCTATGGGCAGTTAAGCATGGCCAATCCACATGACTTGAACATCTTTGGACTATGGAAGAAAACAGGACCACCCAGAGAAAACCCACGCAGACACTGGGAGAAGATGAAAACTCCTCACAGACAGCCACCCAAGGCTGGAATCAAACCTGGGTCCCCGGCACGGTGAGCCTGCAGTGGTAAACACTGAGCCACTACATATTGCAACCCGAAGTAGGCAAGTAGGAGGTTGGGAGAATGGAGCAAGCCGGCAGCACCAGGATGTGGAGTAGTCAGCGGTTTGGGTATTAAGCCTTCTTCATGATTGAAACGTTGACTTCTCTGTGAGAAACGATTTACGGGAATGTTGCTGGGGGTTGGAGGGTTTGAGCGACAGGGAGAGGCTGAATAGCCTGGGACTGTTTTCACTGGACCATCAGAGGCAGAGGAGTGACCTAATAGAGGTTACAAAATCATGAGGGGCATGGACAGGTTAATAGACAAGGTATTTTCCCTGGGATGGGGGAGTCCAGTACTAGAGGGCATGGGTGTAGGGTGAGAGGCGAAATATATTAAAGGGACAACTTCTTCATGCAGAGGGTGGTACTTATAGGAAATGAGCTGCCACAGGATTTGGGTCAGGTGTTGTCAAATGGGACTAGATTAGATTAGATTACTTACAGTGTGGAAACAGGCCCTTCGGCCCAACAAGTCCACACCGCCCCGCCGAAGCGCAACCCACCCATACCCCTACATCTACCCCTTACCTAACACTACGGGCAATTTAGCATGGCCAATTCACCTGACCTGCACATCTTTGGAGTGTGGGAGGAAACCGGAGCACCCGGAGGAAACCCACGCAGACACGGGGAGAATGTGCAAACTCCACACAGAGAGTCGCCTGAGGCGGGAATTGAACCCGGGTCTCTGGCGCTGTGAGGCAGTTTAGGATATCAGGTCAGCATGGGCAAGTTGGACCAAAGGGTCTGTTTCCATGCTGTACGTATCTCTGACTACTCATCCTGATGTCAGTTTAAAATAGAGTCCAAGTAACTTTGAATAGTTCAATCTTGTTGAGCTCACCTCCTGAAAAGTTTCAGATGAATCCCTCTGAGAGATACTGTTTAAACATGCTGAGTTGGACAAAGTATCCCATCAAGTTCAACACAAACCCAGAGTTGAAGAAGTCAGAAGTCAGAACACCAACGGGACCAAAACTGATCATAATATTCCAGGTGCAGCATCATCAACGTCCTGTATAACTACAACATAACTATATCTATACTCATTTCCCGAACTGAAGAAGGTTAGTGTGCCTAAACCTTTCTTCACTGCCTTGTGTATCGATGTAATCAGAGATATAGGACCTACTTTAAACTGAACCACAATCCTGCTTTTGGGAGCACAGTGACTAATAGGGAAGGCAAAAGGGAGATTGACCTTTAAATGGAGTATAATAGTAGGGAGGTGAAAGTGGAGGTTTTGATTGAAAGTGGAGTGAAGATTCAACCAGCTGACAGTGGAGCTGAATCACATGTAGATCAGACCAGGTTCGGACAGCAGGAAACCAGATACGTTTTTACAACAAACCACAACGAGGTCATCATTTTACTCTTAATTCCGGATTTATATTGAATTCAGATTCCACCATCTGCTGTAGCAGGTTTTGAACACAAGTCCCTAGAACATTACCTGGGTGAATAGTCTGGTGACAATAAAGTCGGCCATCGCCTCCCCTGAACACATTGGCTTATTGTGTTCAGAGGTAATAAAGGAAGAAGAGGTTTTAGCAACTGTTAAGTTGTTGATATTACACAAGGGAACATCAGCACTCTCAGTAATGGCACATACTGAAGTCAGTGTCCTGTATCAGAGGTAAGGGCTCGGGAACCATAAGAAATAGGAACAGGAATATGCCATTCAGCCCGTTGAGCCTGCTTCTCCATTCAGTAGGATTCTGGGTGATCTGGCATTCCCCACAGTCACTTTCCTCCCCTTTTCCTGCAACTGTTCATCCCCCGACTCTTCACGAATCTATCGATCCTCGTTTTAAAGTGACATGAAGGCTGTCAACAGAGTTACTGGGGTGGGGACGGGGGGGGGGGGGGATACGGGGGCTCAGGTCGAACTTGGGGACTAAAACAATGGCTTCACACTTCACAACATTTAACTAAGGGAATGTTTATGGTTATGCAATGCTGGAAATTGGGCAGGCGTTCAGATAAAATTATTGGTAAATTATGAATGACAGAGGAGTCGGGAGAGAAGTGGTGTTCAGGTACACTTGGATATCATTAGTATAGATGCCAACACCAGCAGCTACGGTTAAACAAATCAGAACGGAAGACGCTAAAATCATACCCTCCCAGAGGATAGAGTGAGGCTGGAGAGGGTCAGGACTGTCATTAACCCTGATCAAGGCTGTCCGCAGGTCGACGAGGGAATGTTCATCCCTGTCACCGTGACAAAAGATGTCAAATATCACCTTGATAAGAACTGTTTCAGGGGTAGAAACCAGACTCGAGGGCTTTAAACACAGAATTCTGGAAAAGATGGGAATGGCTAATTCAACAATGTTACATCCAAACCAACACTTCTTTTCCTGCGATAATAATAGAAGTGTTTTGGTTTTTATTTCGAAGATTCTCAGCAACACTGAGTAAGAAGCAACAAAATTAACACTAGAAATACTGCAATTGCTACAATGTGCCTGCTCCCAATAGGTGGCCATCGGTGTGAAATTAACTGTCTACAAGGGGCAATATTGGAAAGGAATTACCCAGTTCATAGCTATAAGAGGGGAGACACAGACTGCTTGATACAAACATATAATGGGCGGGAGTAGGCCACTCGGCACTTCGAGCCTGCTGCAGCATTCAATAAGATCATGGCTGATCTGAATTCAACCTCAACTCTACATTCCAACACGTCCCCGACAATCTTTCATCCACTTGGTTATCAAGAACCTATCTACCTCTGCCTTAAAGATTTTGAATCCACTGCCTTTTGAAGAAGACACACAACCCTCAGAAAGAAAAGAAATCCTCCCCATTTTTGTCTTCTACATTTAAAATATGACCCTGTACTTTCAGATATTAAGATAGGGACACATGCTGCATTCAAATAATACCTGTGGTACAGTTAACTATCTCAAAGTGCTTCACATGAACATTATGAGAATTCCTTTAAAAATCACAAGACCGGAGCACAGATGAGACAGGCGACCAAATACTTGGTCAAAGGGACAAGTTTAGGGCAATCTTTTAAACAGGTTCAATTTCCCAAACATCAGAGGACAAAGACGTGAACAACAAACACAAAATATCAACGAATGGGAAACAACAGTGTAGTCATAACGTCACAGGATGAGTAATCCAGGGAACATGAGTTCAAATCCCACCACAGCAAGAGGTGAGATGAGAATAATTCAAATCATAAATGGGGAACACAAAATAAGTCTCAATATGGTATCGATGGCACTGACGTCAATTGTCCTAAAAACCCATTTTCACCAATGTCCTTTCAAGAGGGAAACTGCCATCCCTGCATGGTCTGACTTACATGTGACTCCAGACCGACAGCATTGTGGTTGACTCTTAAACTGCCCTCTGAATTGGCAAAAGCAGGACACCTTGCACTTAGGGATGGATAACAAATATCAGCCTTGTGAAAGTGTCATAACAGAAATTGCTGGAGAAACTCAGCCAGTCTGGCAACACTGGTGGAGAGAGAGAGAAAGAAACAAAGACAATATCCTGGCTTGAGTCCAGAACAGTTGTGAGGAAGGGTCACAGCACTTGAAATGCTAACTCTGCTTCTCTCTCCACATGTGCTGCCAGTCCTATTGAGTTTCTCCAGCATTTGATGCATTTTTGTGTTTCAGAACTCCATCATCTGCAGTTCTTCATTACACTGACTTAGGGAAGCTCAAATCCCATAAAAGGGTAGAGCAGAAGCGCTGGAATTACTCAGCAAGTCTGGCACCAGTTATGGAGATAAAAACAGTTCGTACTTCAGGTCATTGAATGATCTTACATCAGGGACAAACTTTTGGGAAAGCTGCAAGAGTAAAAGGCACTTGTGTAACTTCAAAATCTGGGAGAACTCTCTCAGCCTTGGGGGTCAGGCTGACTCAGCATTCTGGTCCTGTTCATTACCTGTTAAATTCTCAGTTTGTTGTTCTTGCTATATTTCTACATGGTTGACACATTCCTATGTTTTAAAATGAAATTACAAACAGACAAGAATTTTCCATGTAAGTAATCATACATTAGAGGGTTTGGAACGTGAATGTAAACTTTTAAACAGAAAGTATTTTTTCATGCATGGGGTGTGGGCATCGCTGGCAATGCCAGCATTTATACCCATCCTTAACCACCCTGTGGTTGGTTGGAAAAGTGCATGAAGGTGTCTGAGATTGTCTTGATCAGGACAGCAATCTCAAAGATGGGCGTGCTCAGGTAGAAGTACCCTCCACTCCCACAGCCAAGTCTGCATTCACTTCAATTATAGATGTCATCTAAACTTCCCAGGACAAGGAC
This sequence comes from Chiloscyllium punctatum, assembly GCF_047496795.1. Classification (NCBI taxonomy): domain Eukaryota; kingdom Metazoa; phylum Chordata; class Chondrichthyes; order Orectolobiformes; family Hemiscylliidae; genus Chiloscyllium; species Chiloscyllium punctatum. The sequence continues at coordinate 59,516,366 of NC_092774.1, read as the reverse complement.
AGCATGGGATGACAATCAGAATAAAGCTTCCTCTACTCTTCAATTGCAAGTGAAGCTACCTCAACACTGTCCCCAACAAACACTGCCAAGACAGAGACTGCATTGGGTTAGATACAGAGTAAAAACTTCCTCTACACTTCCCCATTCATGCAGTCCCAGGGGAATGACAGCAAAGGGTTAAAGAAACATTCGCGCTTCTTCCATTCTGACTGACACTTAGTCCGCTCTACACCAATCCTCAAGGAAAATTCAGAACTGAGAGTATTATCTGGTCATGAATTCACACATCCTCATGCGAATGACAGCAACAGAAAATCATGTCGTGACACACAGATAAAACACACACAATGTACAACAAAACTAGACTGTTATTGGGATCAAAGACATTTAAATGACAGGAGACATAGTCCCTGCAGTGATCCAAATGTGAGCTGAACAAATTTCACACTTGAACAATATTCTATGAGAATGCAATGTCCACCTCACTGCTGTCTATTCAGTTCCTCTGCTCTCGTTCAGGGCTGAGTTGCGGCTGACCACATTGTGGCGTGGGGGTCAAGAGGTTGGACAGTTAAGGTCAACTTGGATTGAGGGCATCCTTTGTCATGCCAGTGAGGTCGAGGGTCGCTCATTTACTCAACTTATAATCGGGGACAAGGGGATGTCAGGCTGGGCTTGTATCAGTTTGAGTTTAGAAGAAACAGATGATCCGATGGAGCTGTATAACATCTGGAGAGGACTTAATGTAAATGCAATTTCAACTCAATTCTAGCCAGAGACTAGTCTCTCATTTAAGATAGGAAAGTTTTGTTTTTCTCACAAGTGTTCTCGAGTCTTTGAAATTCACTTCTTTAGAGAGCAGCACGTGGTGGTGGGTAACCAACATGGTCTGGGTGGGACGGTCAGTCAATGTTGACTCGATGGGCTGAATGGCCTACTTGCACGCAATTGGCCTATATCAATCAATAGTATGCACTTGCTTTATGGTTACCGACATCAAATTACATGAGTGGTTTTGGTTATTTCATCTCTTATTATCGTATTCAACCAACTACAGCATCTAGAAACTAGCTCAATTACAATATCCAATATCTGCTGAGTACTTTTTCTTTTTGTCACGACCAATATCTTGAACTCTGACGTGTGACCTTTTCATTACTGTCAAAGTTCCTGATTTATCCGGACATTGTCATGGTTTTACTTTGTCGAATGTCTTCCTGGCTTTTGCAGTTAAGACCCTATATTCTGCCCTTGTCAACATTTGCCCTTACAATTCTCTACTAAGGATTTCATGAAAAAGCTCAGAGTGTGGTGAGACTGCGGAACTGACTACCATAGTGAATAGTTGGGGTGGAAGACACTACAACTAAGGGTAAGCAACCCAATACAAATGAATGTCACTGTCACCAGATTCACAACACAGTGAAATTAAAACATGCAATGTCCCTCAATTTCTCAACTGTCCCGAACCAGACTTGATGAAGAACAGATCTTGCACATCAACATTATAATTTAAACAACAACCAAATTATAAATATGGCAAATTTTCTCGGGCAAAGTTAAAGAAGATAATCTAATTAATAGCAATGATTTAAACCCTTTGATCAAGCCCCCCACCATCTCAGAGACAGAGACTTAAGCGGCAAATTAAGAAAGAATTCATTTTTAAACTTACCAATTCAAGCAAACAGTTTCCAACAATGGATTGCCAAGCCTTTGTGCAATCTTTGGACTATGACTGTTTCACAGACACGTAATTGTAAATCTAATTTAAAAGTCACTTCCGAAGGTGAATAGACACCCCAGTATTCAGCCATTTCTTACAGGCTGGGAGTCATTCCCAGAAAGAGCCAACAATTCTTTAACTGGACAGCTCCTGGTCTCAACGAGCAGCAGTGCCCAATGGAAGCAAAGTTGCAGGGGTGGGGGAGCATGACGGCATAAAACAAAAAAAAAACCGACCGACTCTCCCACGATGAGCACTGTCAGAATGTGCAGGGGTTCAGTCCTTTCAGTGACCCACAGCAGCTTCACCAGCAGAATCAGATTGTTGGGAGCACTGGTGTGCCTGCTGGTGCTTCTGCAAGGTGCAGAATGATGAGAACCTCCGCTTCCACTCGGAGCACCTGTGCCTCAGCAGGTGGGAGGAATTGCTGAAGGCCTTACCGCACTCTGGGCAGGGGAAGGGCCTCTCCCCCGTATGGACCCGAAGGTGGGATGCCTGGGTAAAGCCCTTCCCACACTTGAGGCAGGAGAACGGGCTCTCCCCGGTGTGGACCCGCTGGTGCCTCAGTAGGGCAGAGGTATCATTGAAGGCCTTCCCGTACTTGGAGCAGCTGAAGGGCTTCTCTAATATGTGGACCCCGAGGTGGATCAGTCGGACGGAGGAATAGCTGAAGGCCTTCCCGCATTCGGGGCAGGAGAATGGCCTCTCGCCTGTGTGGACACCCTGGTGCCTCTGCAGTACAGAGAAATTGCTGAAGGTCTTCCCACACTCAGGGCAGGAGAACAGTCTGACCCCGGTGTTACTGCGCCCATGAGTCTCCAGGTCAGATTGGAAACGGAAGCCTTTCCCATAGTCGCCACATTTTCATGGTTTCTCCACGGGACGGGATTCCTTGGGTTTCTCCATGACCGAAGCTTCAGCTGCACACAAACGAGTGTACAGCACCTCCCTGCCGTGAATTCCTTTTCCCAGTCTGTATAACGTTTACTGGCTCCAGAATCAGAGTGCTGCAATAGTCGGGTCTCTCATCCAGTCTCACTGATGCTGAAAACGTACTGAAAGAGGAACCAAAAAGCTTGGTTCCTTCTCACAGAATCATAGTCGAAAATTGTTATAGTCCCGATGGATTCAGTGACTGCCAGACATTGACGTGAAATTGAGGACTGCAAATCCTGTAGAATCAGAGTCAAAGCACAGCCGATCAGGCAGCATCTGAGGAGCAGCAGAGTCAATGTTTCAGGCAAAGCTCTTCATCTATTGATATTGAAACGTCCATCTTCAGATCTACAAATAATCTGTAAAAAGAGATTACAAAAGTCATTAATGTCAGTCCAGGTTAGAAATTCAAAACAAGCAATTCTACTTTCTGCAAAACATTCTTTTCTTTTTCCACAAAATTGAAAGCACCATCCCACCCCCTCTCACCCCTCTATTCTCACTCCGCTCAAACTAATCCTCCCGACGGAACTGATTCAGGATCTTACAGAGACCGAAAAGTGAAAACATCAAGACAGACACCTCTGAATTCTGGATACCTCCACCTGAAAGTTAGTATCTTTCACGACATCTAGGAGTGAGTAAGTCTGATTTTGGGAAGAAAAAAAAGTGTTAATTCAGGAAGAACCTTCAATGCAGCTTCTTGAGAAACAACCAGACACGAAATGGTTAACATCTGGGGAGGTGGAAGTGGGGAGATGGAGGAAATGAGATATCAAGACATTGACACCGACACCAGACAGAAACTGAACACACAGACATGGCAAACTTTACGGGCAAGCCAGAGTCATAGAGATACACAGCACAGAAACAGGTCCTTCGGTCCAACTCATCCGTGCCGACCAGACAGCCTAAATTAATCTCGTCTCATTTAGCAGCACTTGGCCATATCCCTCTGAACTCTTCCTATTCATATACCCGTCCAGATGCCTTTTAAATGTTATAATTGGACCTACATCCATCACTTCCTCCGGCAGATAATTCCTTACACTTGCCTCCCTCACCTCAAACATATTATCCTCCTGTTCTGGAGTTCTCCCATCCCAGGGAAATGACCTTGTCTATTTACCCTGTCTATGCCTCTCATGATTCTATAAACGTCTGTAAGATTACCCCTTAGCCTCTGGTCCACCGGGGAAAACAGCTGAAGCAATGCACTGCGTTTCCTTTTAGCTTCACACTCACAGAACCTTACTCCCGTGTAAAACATTGTTTCCCTCCCCCACACTGTCCATGGGAAAAGCCAAGACTGCTGAGACTCTGGAGTTGGGGGAATGCCACGTAGAATTCCTGCAATGTGGAAACACGCCATTCAGCCCAACAAGTCCACACCGACCATCCAAAGCGTAACTCATATGGACACATTCCCCTATCCCATTCCACTACACTTCCTGCACACTATGGGCCCATTTAGTATGTCCACTTCTCCCGAAACTGCACACCTTTAGATGTTGGAGGAAACCAGAGCACCCGGAGGAAACCCAGCAGACACGGCAGGAAGAATGTGCAAACTCCACACAGAGAGTCGCCCCAAGGCTGGAATCGAAAGTAGATCCCTGGCGCTGTAAGGCAGCAGTGCGAACCACTGATCCATCGTGCTGCCCATGTGTGCAGAAAGAGGTGGGGGCTGGGAACTTTGTTAATTGTACCACACAGTGGATTGTTGTGTAAGGTTAAATCTCACGGCATCCAGGGAGAGCTAACCAACTGAGCACAAAATTTAGAAGCGCGTTGTTGGAGATGCTGGAATCCTTCCTGAAAACAACAAATGCCGGAGATCACAGTGGGTCAGGCAGCGCTGTGCTACTCTATGACTGGACAGTGTGGATGTGGAGATGATGTTTCCACTAGGAGAAGAGTTGAGGATGCCAAGTCATTGAGGGCATTTAAGACAGAGATAGGTTCTTGATTAATAAGGGGTCAAGGGTTATGAGGAGAGGGCAGCAGAATGGGATAGAGAAACATATCAGCCATGATCGACTGGTGGAGCAGACTCGATGGGCCAAATGGCCTCATCCTGCTCCTGTGTATTGTGGTCTTAAAGCTGGGCAGATGACTTAAGGGGTTCTCACAAACTATTTCAGAATCCCGAAGAGGAGTTGTTGGACTCGAAACTTTAACTCTGCTTTCTCTCCACAGATGCTTCCAGTCCTGCTGAGTTTTTCCAGTGTTCTCAGTTTTTGTTTCAGATTTCCAGCATCCACAGTTCTTTGTCTTCTTCATCAAATTCATTTCTTGCCCTTCCCAAGTGTCTGGAACTTCATCTCCCTGATCTACAAACTGTTCACTTACCCTAGAAATGACCACTACCTCCTTCTCAAAGTAGATCCCTTTGTTGCAAAATGATTCTTCAATTCTGTGACCAAAATTATTGCATTCGTAATTACTTACACCAGGGACTCACAATATCTCAGGCCAGAACACAGCTAGATTGTTTCAGACAGTACATTTATGTGATTTCATACAATTCCCTATTCCCAACTTTACCAGCGTGTTGCAGGGAATGGAGGGTTTGAGTTAAGAAGAAGTTGGGACATTTTTCCAATGGAGCCGAGGAGGTTGACAGTTAACCTTATAGAGATTTTTAAAATCAGAAGGGGTATAGATAAGGTGTCATTCCCAGGAGGCTCAGAATATTTTATTGCTCCAGAAGGTGTAAAAGGGGGTCAAAGCTTCAACAGAAATCGAGCAGAGCTGAGAACAGATAATATTTAACCCTGTGGGAACAGGGAGATTAGAGGACAGAGAAATCAGGACCTGAAATCCGAGCTGACACCAGACTACCATGTTATCAGTGCTTTGATTCGTGCCCACCCTCTACCTTTACTGAGCCTCTCACTCGACTTGAATGCCACGTATCCCCTCGATATTCCGGATCCAATCCTTGTCATTCTGAAGCCATATCTCTGTAAGGAGTCTCTGATCATAATTATTCTCTACAATGTGTGCAGTCAATTAATTCGCTTTTGTTACAATGGAGCACACATTCACATACTGAGCTTTTAGTCTTATTTTTTGTGATGGTTAGAATCCAGTTTTGATTGCTCGTACATTTATTCTTCTTGTCCCTTTCTATCATTCTCTGGTGTTTGGTTTCCACATCACTGCATTGCTCACTGGCCTTGATTTGGATTGGCCGTGCTAAATTGCCCAGTGTCCAGGGATGTGTAGGTTAGGTGGGTTGGCCATGGGAAACGCAGGGTTATCGTTTCAAAGTAATAGAAGGAGTAGGCCATTTGGCCCATCGACCCTGCTCCGCCATTCATTAAAATCATGGCGGATCGATCAATCGTCTCAGCTCCTCTTAATTGCATTATCCCAACTTCCCTGAATTCCCTTACCACGCAAAAAACCCATCCAACAGTGTCTTAATGAAGCTGCCTCTACTGCTTCCTTGAGCACAGAATTCCATTAATTGACCATTAACCACATAGGTCCTGCCCTGAGTTGCCTCATCAAAATGCAACAGCTCATATTTGTCTAAATTAAACTCCATCCACTACTCCTTGGCTCATCGGCTCATCTGATCAATTATAATTTATATTAAACTTTCTTTCCTACCTTATTCCCTAAAAGATGAAAATCTCCATCCCAAACTCTCGCCCTCCATTCTCACTTTGTTGAATCTCATCACGGATGTCCTCATCCTGAAGGGTTTGGTTCATGCTGATTCACAGGCCCACATTCAAGGGGGATCTAACTGAAACGTACAGAACATTGAACGGCCTGGACAGAGTGGATATTGGGAAGATGTTTTCATTGGGAGGAGAGACTAATACCCATGGGCATAGCCTTAGCATAAAGGGAGAATGGAGATTAGGAGCAATCTCTTTTGCCAGAGAGTCGTGAATCTATGGAATTCATTGTCACAGAAAACTGTGGAGGCCAAGTCACTGAGTATGTTGAACATTGAGATAGAGAGGTACAGCACAGAAACAGACTGTTTGGTCCAACTTGTCCATGCCGACCAACTATCCCAACCCAATCTAGTCCCACCTGACAGCACACGGCCCCATATCCCTCCAAACCATTCCTATTCATACACCTACCCAAATGCCTTTTAAATGTTGCAATCGAACTAGCCTTCAACACTTCCTCTGGCAGATCATTCAATAAACGTACCATCCTCTGCGTGAAAAAGTTGCCCCTTAGGTCTCTTTTGTATCTTTCCCCTCTAACACGAAACCCATGCCCTCTCGGTCTGGACTCACCCACCCCAGGAAAAGACTTTGTCTATTAATCCTATCCATGCCCCTCATGATTTTATACACGTACAGTTACAACGTTTAAAAGACATTTGGATAAGTACATGAATACGAAAGTTTCGAAGGTTTATGGGCCAAACACTGGTAGGTGGGCCGAGTTTAGTTTGAGAATACAGTCAGCATGGACTAGTTGGATGAAGGGTCTGTTCAGTGCTGTCAGACTCTGTGAATGACCTGTATTGGTCTTAAAACCATTTTCTTACCTCCCCCGATAAGCATCCACTTCTTTGTTGTTCAAAACTCAGATGAACTTAGCCTTGAATATGTTCAATGACCCCACTTCTGAACTCAATTCCTCTTCGTAATTTACCACTTGCCTCGCTCATTGCCTGCTGCATCTGCCCGACAACTGGTATTGACTGGTGTGGAGGGACTCTGAGACCCCTCTATACATCCATACATCATTCCTGATGAAGGGCCTGTGCCCGAAACGTTCCCTGTCCTGTTCCTCAGATGCTGCCTGACCTGTTGTGCTTTTCCAGTGCCACTTTTTTCGACTTTCACCTCTAGTCCTCACTTTCTCCACATTCCAATATGTCACCATTTCAACAATGCACTGCTTTTTTTTTTAAACAGCAAAGGCTATAACTTCACATTGCAGCACTGCACTTGCCATGTGTTTGTCAATTGAGACACAGACCTGGACCAACTTCGGGAAGAGGCAAATGACTGAGTTCTGAACAAAAACCGTAGCACACTCAAAACGTCGGCTCTGTTTACCTTTCCACTGATGCTACTCGACCCGTTGGCTTTCTGCAGTATTCGCTGTGTTTGTTCTACACAAATGCTGCTTTCCATTAAAGAACTGCAATCCCTGTCCTCTGGTAACTGACCCTAGTCAGTGGCAATAGGTTCTTCTGATCATTAAGGTAAAAACAATGACTGCAGATGCTGAAAACCAAATACTGGATTAGTGGTGCTGGAAGAGCACAGCAGTTCAGGCAGCATCCAACGAGCAGCGATATCGACATTTCGGGCAAAAGCCCTTCATCAGGAATAAAGGCAGTGAGCCTGAAGCATGGGGAGATAAGCTAGTGGAGGGTGGGGGTGGGGAGAGAGTAGCATAGAGTACAATGGGTGAGTGGGGGAGGATATGAAGGTGATAGGTCAAGGAGGAGAGGGTGGAGTGGATAGGTGGAAAAGAAGATAGGCAGGTCGGACAAGTCAAGGAGACAGTAACTGAGCTGGAAGTTTGAAACTAGGCAAATGTGGCTGTGGTACCGAGTTTGTTTCATAACATGGTTGAAGAGCTTCAGAGCAGAGGAAATGACCTGGGAGTTGCAGTGGGAGAGGGACTCACTGAGATTCTTGTAGAGAGAGGAGGAAAACTTCTTCAAGGCAGGCATCCTTGCAAGAGGATTCGCAGTAGGGTTAAAATCAACAAGGTAAAAACAATGACTGCAGATGCTGAAAACCAAATACTGGATTAGTGGTGCTGGAAGAGCACAGCAGTTCAGGCAGCATCCAACGAGCAGCGAAAACACCACGTCTTCTCCCATCATTGACAAAAACCCCTGGAAATCTCCAGTTAACCATCTTTGCTCCAAAGAGAGCATTCCCAAACTTGGGAATGTCTCCACAAAATGGAAATTGCTCATCCCTGAACATGATGCATGTGTTACAATGGGGAAGAGGTTTTGGCAAAATATTGTCAGTTAGCAGGTGGAAAAATGTTCAGGAAGTAAAACACAAATCCCAGTCTCCAGCTTTGTGAATCTTTAGAAACTCTTTGGGAAGTGGAATTAGAGGAGAATGAAAGATGAACTGACGGACTGAGCAGAGACAGTCCAGACACCGTCCCTTTGTTTAAGAGGCTGATTGACTCTGATATTCTCGGGAGATGAACTGACCCGAGACATTGAAAAAATTCTCTGCACATCAGGAATTCAAACCCATTCTCGGCTCGGGGCCAATGAGAAAATTCGGGAAGAGGCAAAACACTGAAAGGCTCGAAGGGCGATGGCCCCGGTGTAGGAGAGCTCGTTCCTCGTGACATGGATGTGCCTGCAGATGGTGGGATCAGGCTGTCCCCATGTCTCCATAATGAATGTCCAAGGCTTTATTATGGAAAAGTAAAACTGATAGAAGACAATGGTAATTTTGGGCGGGGCGGGTTGAATTATGAATTGAATAGTAGGTTTCGCAAAGACACTGTGGGCCTGGCGCTCGGGTTTGTCTCTGTGGTGCAATTGGTCAGCGCGTTCGGCTGTTAAGCGAAAGGTTGGTGGTTCGAGACCACCCAGGGAGAGAGTGTTTCTTGTTCTCGCTCCTACCGCTTTCTTCGCTGCGAACGTGCACGTTTTTAATGGTTTCAGGAAAATGTTTCCCAAACGGAAATCTTCTCCACTGAGGCAGCACAAAGGGGTTTCTGAATTTATTGAATTTCTAACGTAAAGGACTGCGGATGCTGAGAATCCGAGACAGAAAGCGAAACTGCTGGAAAAACTCAGCAGGTTTGGCTGTACCTGGATGAGGAAAAAAACGAGTTCTGAAATATTGTCTCTGATTCTCTTTCCACAGATGCTGCCTGACCTGCTGAGTTGCTCCTGCAATTTCTGTTTTTGACTGAACTTCCATTTCATCTTTCGGGATGAAACACCCAGACTCGCCATTTGCAGATATTTAACCCTTTCGAAACCTGTGAAGTGATTGGATTCAAACAAACTCTGCAATGATTTACTCTTTCGCAGCTCCACAGGCAGACAGACCTGGGAAATGAAGCTGTCAGTGTGGTTCTGTGTTGATGGGCCAAGTGGTGAATGCGATGGACATGAAACCCATTGCGGTTCCCCCACGCAGGTGTGATCCCTGCCGACTACAGTTGAGAAACGACATCAAAAGAAAAGGGAGATTGCTCCACGGTTTGTTTTTAAATGCAATCAGTGGACGGGTTGAAATATTTCAATCACATTGGGACTGGTCGGGAATCTGCAACCCACTGCCTGTCAGGGTGGAACAAGCAGATACCCACAGAGCTGCTTTTGAGGCGATGAGCCACGAGTTTGGAAATGAGACTAGAACAGTGAGGGGCGTGAAGTCGTGATCGAAGTTAAGCAGGCACCTGAGGACAAAGGTGTTTTATTTGCCAGTGAAAGATACTGCTTCACAAAGTTGGGACTATGGAAGGGAATCAGTGACGGTGATTATCTTTGGTTGTTCACCTTGTGAATGTTCCCATTGCTGCGCATGTCCGTGTTAACGTCAGAACTCTGCAGCATGGCGGCGTCAGTGACGCACAGGGCCGGGGCGCAATGGATGACGCATCTGACTCCACCTACCTGTTTGAAATGCAGCTCACAGCTTCTTCACACACCCCAAATAATCTTTCTCATTGTTCTGAAGCCGGCATACGGTTTGAATTCCTGATCTGCGGGAATGAGAATCCTTTCACTGTGTCACGTCAGTAAGTGTCGCTGAGAACATCAGAGTCAAGTCACAGCGCTGTCAGAGGAGGGGAAGCTGAAATAGCCCCTCACGCTGCTCACCGGCACATTTCACTTTCCCCAACTCACCGCCTGGCTATTGGCAACCACTGTGGCTCCTGGGAGTGGAAACGGAACAAACACCAAAACCCAGTCTCACCTTTGTAAATCTTCAGGAAATAAGAAAACTGTTCATCCCTTCGGGTCTTCCATCCTGGACAGACAGCGTTGATTTTAAATGACTGTCCAGTCAGTGCCGATTCGTTTTGGCTCAAAAAATCTTCCTTATCTCATCCCAGCATTTATTGCCACAGAGAACTGTGCGGCAGAGTTCATGTATATATTTCTTTGTATGGTATTTTGTAAATAACATTCGTTTTCTGGTTGTTTGTAAAGGGTATTTCAGGTTCATTAGCCGCTGTTTAAGTGTGTTGGGCGGTTTGTGGGCTACCATGATGCTGAGAGGGTTGAGTTGTCCCGACATCATTTCCCAGATGTCTTTGATGTAAAGTAATGTGGCTAGGGTTTCTGTAGACGTTGTGTCTGCTTGTGTAAGTTTGTTGATGTGAAATCGGCTCACTGGAATTATTGGGTAGGCAAAGGTGAGGACTGCAGATGCTGGAAACCAGAGTTTAGATCAGAGTGGTGCTGGAAAATTACAGCAGGTAGACAGCTTCCGAAGATCAGGAAAATCGACGTTTCGGGCAAAAGCTCTTAATCAGGAAAAGAGGCAGGACGCTTCCAGGGGTGGCGAGATAAATTGGGGGGTGCTGGGCCGAAGGTAGCAAAGAGTACAATAGGTGAATGGGGGTGGGGATGGAGGTGACAGGTCAGAGAGGAGGGTGGAGCGGATAGGTGGGAAGGGAGATTGGCAGGTAAGACAGGTCCTGAGGACAGCGCTCAGCTGGAAGGTTGGAATTGAGGTAAGGTGGGGGGAGGGGAAATGAGGAAACTGATGCAGTCCACATTGATGTCCTGGGGTTGAATGTATCCGAGGCTGAAGTTGGGGCGTTCTTCCTCCAGGCATCGGGTGGGGAGGGAGCGACGATGGAGGATGCCCAGGTCCTGCATGTCCCTGTGAGAGTGGGAGGGGAGGTTGAAATGTTGGGCCACAGGGCGATGGGGTTGATTGTTGCGGGTGTCCTGGAGATGTTCCCTCAAGCGCTGTGACTTGACTCTGTGACGGGGCTCCAGTCTCCCCAACATAGAGGAGATCATATCGGGAGCAATGGATACAAGAAATGACATTGGTGTTAGCCTTCTCACTCCCGTGACCCGGGTTCGATTTCCGGGCAGGGAAGCAATTTTCAGTACAGCTGTCAAACTTTGTCCATATGTTCCTGGTGGTCCAGTGGTTAGGATTCGGCGCTTTCACCGCTGCGGCCCGGATTCAATTCCCGTTCAGAGAAGCAATTTCCAGTGCGTGTTTTGGCTACCCCTTCTCCTTAACTGCGGTGTACAGTTACTTATTGGTCTTCGTCGTCACTGGGTGCTGCAGTGTGTCGTGGTTCGTTGAAATAGTGTCCTCATTCAGATTTGTTTGCATGTGTAGGGATGATTACTTCTGCAGCTAAGTATTTGGTTCGCGTGTGGTGTTTTCCTGTAGATGCTGTTTTGATTTTACCATTGACTGTTCGCTCTACTGTGACATCCAGAAATGGCACTTTGTTGTTGTTCTTCTCTTTTGTGAATTTTATGCCAGTAAGGAGATTGTTGATGGTGTTGTAGGTTTCCTCTAACTTGTTTCATTTTTTGATGACAGAAGTGTTTCATGGGTGTTTCGTTGATTTGTTTGTCGGGCTTGTTACTGAATATGAAGTGGGTGATAAGGCACACTTCCACGAGGTTGACAGTGTTATCTTTGCTGATGAAGTTGTTGCTGTGTTTGTGTCTTTGGTTCTTCGAGTAGTGTCTTCAGTTTTCTTTGGTCACGTTGATGTTAATGGATGTGAACAGGGCTGTTATGTCAAAGGACAGCATTATTCCACCCTCTTCTATCTTAGTGTCTTTGGTGTTCAGGAATTGTTGGATGGAGTAAATGGAGTGGAGTGAATCTTCGACTAGGTGTTTTCGTCTTCAGTGGAGGCCTTTGACTAGTCTGTATATTGGTGTTCCAAGTCGTGAGACTATGGCCTGAGTGGGGGGAGGGGGTTTCCTGGTTTGAAAAAGAGGAGAACAACAATAAACTGCCATTCCTAGATGTCACAGTAGAGCGAACAGTCAATGCGGAACTTCAAACTAGCATCTACAGAAAAACAACACACACAAACCAAATACTTAACCACAGAAGCAATCATCCCAACACCCACAAACGAAGCTGCATCAGGACATTATTTCAACGAGCCACTACACACTGCAGCACAGAGAAACTATGAAGAGCACAAGAGAAATACGTATATAGTAAATTTAAGGAGAACGCGTCCCCAATAAACCCATTCCGCCGATTTCTCATTGATGCTTCCAAACTGACTCTCAAAAATTCGGTTTGACACTCCATTCTTTCCTGCTTGTTTTTTGAAGGGTTTTGAAAGCTTTCCCAATCCTCTGACTGAGTATTGGAGTTGGGAAGTTATGTTTTGGCTGTTCAGGACATTGGTTAGACCACGTTTGGAATATTGTGTGCAATTCTGGTCTCCCTCCTATCAGAAGGATATTGTGAAATTTGAAAGGGTTCTGAAGCACCAATGGGCCCACAGCGGGGAAGAGGGCCCTTCTGCTGCCCTGAGTGTGGGAATGCCTTCAGTGATTCCTCTGCCTTGCTGACGCACCAGTTGGTCCACACCGGGGAAGGCTGTTCTCCGGCCCCAAGTGCGAGATGGCCTTCAGCAGTTCTTCCCACCTGCTGAGACACCAGTGGGTCCACACTGAGAGGCCGTTCATCTGCCCCGATTGCAGGAAGGGCATTGCTCTTTCCTCCAACCTGCTGGCCTATAGGTGTGTCCACATGTTGGAGAGGTCGTTCAGTTGCCCGATGTGCAGGAAGGCCTTCAGCAATTCCGATGCCCTGTTGAGGAACCAGTCCATCCACACCGGGGAGAAGCCGTTCTCCTGCCCCGAATGTGGGAAGGTCTTCACCTGCTCCTCCACACTGCTGAATCACCAGCTGGACCACACGGGGGTGTTGGGGGTGTCAGTGGTGGATGGGGGCGAGGCCATTCAGCTGCCCTAAGTGCGGGAAGGCCGTCAGCAATTCCTCTGCCCTACTGAAGCACCAATGTGCCCACACCGGGGAGATGCCCTCCATCTGGCCCGAGTGTGGAAAGAGGTTCATGTTTTCCTGCAACTTGCGGAAGCACCAGCGGGGGCACCAGCGCTCCCAGCAATCAGATCCCACCAGTGACGCTGCCTTCAGTCACCCCCCAGGACTGAACCTCCTGCCAGTTCTGACAGTGGGTGCAGTGGGAGAGTAGGTGGGCTGTTTTTGTTTTCTGCTGGACTACAATTGCCTCCCCCACCCCCCACAACCACAACTCCATGGTGGCTCAGGGTTAGCACTGCTGCCTCATGGCACCAGGAACCCAGGAATACTTCCACCCTTGGGGAACTGTGTGCAAGTTATGGAGGGTAGGAAAATGGATCTGAGTGGGTTAGTCTTCGGAAGACCAGTGCAGATGTGTTCGGCTGAAGGACCTGTTTTTCCACATTGTAGGAGTGCTACGATCCTATGAGCTTTGCTTTCAGTGGACACTGCTGCTCATTGAGGCAGGGACTGCACATTGCCAATGAAATGATTCAGAGAAACCTAGGACCGCAAGACCATCGGAGCAGAACTTAGACCATTCGGCCTTCTCTGCCATCCTTTAGTAACAAAAGTATTGGATGAGATTAGCTACAGTGTGGAAACAGGCCATTCGTCCAAACAAGTCCACACCGACCCCCCGAAGAGTAACCCATCCAGACCCATTTCCCTCTGACTAATGTACCTAACTCTATGGGCAATTAAGCATGGCCAATCCACATGACCTGCACATCTTTGGTTTATGTAAGAAAACAGGACCACCCAGAGAAAACCCACGCAGACATTGGGGGAAAGTGCAAATTCCTCACAGACAGCCACCCAAGGCTGGAATCAAACCTGGGTCCCTGGCGCTGTGAGGCTGAGCCACTACATATTGCAACCCGAAGTTGGTAAGCAGGAGGTTGGGAGAATACAGCAAGCCAGGCAGCACCAGGATGTGGAGTAGTCAGCGTTTTGGGTATTAACCATTCTTCAGGACTGAAACGTTGACTTCTCCATGAGAAACAATTTACGGGAATGTTGCTGGGGGTTGGAGGGTTTGAGTTACAGGGAGAGGCTGAATAGGCTGGGGCTGTTTTCACTGGAGCATCGGAGGCAGAGAAGTGACCTAATAGCGGTTATAAAATCATGAGGGGCATGGACAGTGTAATAGACAATGTCCTTTCCTTGGGGTGGGGGAGTCCAGAACTAGAGGGCATAAGTTTAGGGTAAGAGGCGAAACATATTAAAGGGACAACTTCTTCATGCAGAGGGTGGTACATATATGAAATGAGCTGCCAGAGTATATGGGTCAGGTGCTGTCAAATGGGACTAGATTAATTTAGGATATCAGGTCAGCATGGACAAGTTGGACCGAAGGGTCTGTTTCCATGCTGTACGTGTCTCTGACTACTGGTCCTGATGTAAGTTTAAAATAGAGTCCAAGTAACTTTGAATAGTTCAATCTTGTTGAGCTCACCTCCTGAAAAGTTTCAGATGAATCCCTCTGAGAGATACTGTTTAAACATGCTGAGTTGGACAAAGTATCCCATCAAGTTCAACACAAACCCAGAGTTGAAGAAGTCAGAAGTCAGAACACCAAGGGGACCAAAACTGATCACAATATTCCAGGTGCGGCCTCATCAACGTCCTGTATAACTACAACATAACTTGCCAACATCTATACTCAGTTCCCTAACTGATGAAGTTCAGTGTGCTGAAACCTTTCTTCACTGCCTTGTGTACCGATGTAATCAGAGATATAGGGCCTACTTTAAACTGATCCACGATCCAGCTGCTGGGAGCACAGAAGTAGAGTAGTGCTGCATGAGTGTGCTGGGTAGATAACCCAGAGGACGATGGGTACATACCATGTCATGCTATTGCTCAATGTCTCTGTAAGCTG
Organism: Chiloscyllium punctatum; assembly: GCF_047496795.1. NCBI lineage: Eukaryota > Metazoa > Chordata > Chondrichthyes > Orectolobiformes > Hemiscylliidae > Chiloscyllium > Chiloscyllium punctatum. The sequence continues at coordinate 59,500,834 of NC_092774.1, read as the reverse complement.
CTTTCATATACAAAGGTTCTCTGTTCTGTATCTTGCCTTTGCATCTGGTTCCCAAAGCTTCTTCAGTGGAGGAGCGGCCGCTGGAGCCTAGGAGTTCAACAACCCCCCGGAACTGGAGGAAGGTCCAAGCTCCAAGAAGCGGGGGGGGGGTAAGGCTGGAAGCTGGATTTGCTCAAGGCTTGTATTTTTAATTCATTTAAATGGCACCTACTGAATGGGGCAATGGTTTATATTAAAACCGGAGGATCATATCAGAGTGCTAATATTTAGCAGTGGTAGTTGGTAAAATGCACTCTCTGGAGGAGCACTTTCTATGATGCTGCATTTCTTGCCTTCTGCCCTTCCCCCATTTCTTATCTCCCATCTTGATTTTATATTTTTTTGGTCAAATTTCATTTCAGATTAATCAGACTTGCGATTCACTGTGTGCTATTAATTTGTTTGTTCGAATATTGTAAGTCAAAATTAATACTGTAATTTAAGTTCTGATGTCAGAGTTTGACATTGAATGTGCAGGTGTGAATACCAGGAAGTTGTGAAAATAAATCAAGAATTTGTGGTTTTTAACAAAAAGAGCAGTTCACTGATATTCATGGCATTGTCTCATTTGCGTGTGATGATTCAAATCTGACCAACAAACCGTTTCATGCAGTCATCCAATTGAATAAAAATTTTCTTTAATTTAATTAAAGAAAATAACTCTGGCAGGCTAAGATTTATGCAATCTATTTGTAAGATGATGTCCATTGCTCGCAATATGGTCTCATCCACATTGGGGAAAGTGGACGCCAACGAGCGGAACATTTCAGTGAACAACTCTGGGACTCTAAATCTAACTGACACACCGCCCTGTGGTGGAACACTTTAACTCCCCCTCCCATTCCACCAAGGACATGCAAGTCCTGGGCCTCCTCCACTGCCAAATTCTTGCTACTCGACACTTGTAGGAAAACACCTCAACTTCTGCTTTAGGACCCTCCAACCACATGGTATCAATGCAGATTTCATCAGTTTCCTTATTTCCTCTCCCCCACCTTGTCCCAGATCCAACCTTCCAATTTGACACCAACCTCTTGACCTGTCATACCTGTCCACCTTGCTTCTCCCCTATTTGCTTCACCCTCATCTCTGACCTATCACCATCAATCCCTACCTCCATCTACCTATTGCACTCCCAGCTGCCTTCCCTCCAGCCCCACTTCCTTCCCATTTATCTCTCAGCCCCCTTGGGTCACACTTTATTCCTGATGAAGAGCTTATGCTCTCAACCAAGACTGTGATGAAGCAACATCCTCAACAAGTAGGAAATAGCTCCCAAGTCAGATTTCATCCCCTCTTCTGTTTCCCAGTTCTTTCAGAAATAAGGAATGTCTTTTTCTTCCACTAGAAAGTGGTCTTCCCCTTTGCGCTGTCTGAAGTATTATGCCACACCACTCCTTCAGACACCTTTTAAGAATCCTTTCAACCTGTTTTTCTAACAATTGTGGAGGTGACCAAAAGCAAACATTTCACTTCTCCTCAATGTCCCATTTCTCCTCCTATGAGCCATTTTGTCATGTTGTCTATGTTACAAGCAGCCGAGTGCACTTGGTTCCTGAATTGAAATTTGGCCATTGAAGTGAACAGGATTAATATTTATCGATGGCTAGCTGTGTTTGCACTAACTGTAATTTTCCATCAATATGATGTCTTTTGTTCCACCAAAACTGGAAACAATGATCTGTGTTTATATTGCAGTCGGATGTAGAAAATCATCCCAGCGATCTTCACGTTATTATAGTTTACTGAGGCCATAACATCATTGCGTGGCAGTTTGATGTGACTAAAACCTGGATGGAAATCTCTAGATTATGTTGTAAAAAAATCGGTATAATGTTATTCACACCCCGCGGTCACCAACTGAACGAAGCGGCTGTGTGTTTTAATCCCGTGATGAACAGTTTGTGTTCGACTTCGCACATTGCGGGGAGCTGAGCATTGACCCAAACAATGGGCACACCATCTCCCCGACAGTGTTCACAAATCAAACTGACAGCAAAGATTCACATGTGATCGAAAGTTTCCGCAAGTAACTTTCGATACAACGTACTCCTTTCTTCATCTGAAATGTTAGACGTTGATCGTAGTGAGCCTGACGTGATTCGAACACGCAACCTTCTGATCTGGAGTCAGACGCGCTACCGTTGCGCCACAAGCTCACGGATGGCCCACGGGCGCTCTATTCATGCTTAAGGGAAGTGATCGCACTACAATGATTTTACGTTCATGTCTGTTCTGTTTCCCCCCCTTCTCCTTCTGTCTCTCGAAACAATTTCCAACTCTCTCTCAATAAAAAGCTGAAAGAACTGCGGATGCTGTATATCAGGAACAAAAAACAGGAGTTGCCGGTGACCCTTCCACAGAACAGATGGTGATTGGGAAAATGTCGGTTTATGTTTAGGAGATATTGTGGGAGGAAGGCGGAGATCAGGACAGAGCCCAAAGCGAAGGAAGAACTGTTGGACAGAAAAAGGAGTTGATAACGATCTGCGTGAGGCGGGGGGGGGGGGGTGAATAACTGTTAATGGACACTGTTCGTGGTTAAGTAGTGTGGAATGACAGACTATGTGATAACAGGGCTTGGCGTGTGCGGCAGGGACGAGGATACCATGGAGTTCAGGCCTTAGAATTATTGAATTCGATATTGGGACCGGAGGGATGTATGGTCCCCAAGTGTAATATTCGGTGCTCTTCGTTCTGCCGGTGCTGAGCTTCGCTGGAACACAACAGCAAACCTGAGACAGAGATGTTGGACAGGGAACAGGGTGGGGTGTGGAATTGGCAGGCAACTGGAAGCTCAGGGTCTTTTTTTGCAGGCAGAACGTGGATGTTCTGTGCAGCAGTCACCCAGTTTACGGTTCGTTTTCCCCAATGTAGATGAGGCCACATTGTGAGCAGCAAATGCAGTAGACTGGGTTGTGGGTAGTGCAGGTAAAGTGCCACTTCAACTGGAAGGTAAGTTTGGGCCCTTGGATAGCGAGGAGGGAATAGGTAAATGGGCTGGTGTCACACATTCGGCACTTGCAGGGGAAAGTGCAACTCAACCTGTAAGTTTACTTTGAGAAAATCCTGGACTTGAACTCCCAAGTCTCTTTGCATTTCGGATTTCTGCATTTTCTCCCCATAATCTTCTGTTCCAACAGTGACTATCTATGTCAGGGCAGCACCAGTGATTTCCTGACATATGGATTGTATTTGGGGATATCAAGGAACGTCAGGAACTGTGAGTATCTCAGGAGCAATCGTTATTCCTGGGGGAGGCAGAGAGGAATGTGGTGTGATCCTGTAAACTCCAGAACTTTGATAACTTCATGAGTCAGCAATAACTCTTTCTGGACCAAGAAACGAAAGGGCCAATGAGAAACTGCTACAAGGGAGTTAACAAATAACATACATTAACTATCGCTGGGCAGGAGGAGGCAAAACAATGAGCTGTTCCTTTGGACAGATGAGATTATGGTGTTTAATAACTGTGTGACAGAAGGACAATTAATTCTGCCTGTAGAAGGAACGCCTTGGCGTAAAGGGGTTAATTGCAGGACAGGCTGTTTCAAACAGGTGGAAAACCCTCAAGGATAAGAAGGCAAGCTACAGACCTGAGGTCTCCAGAAGTGTGGGGAGGTGGTGTCAAAATCTAAAGCCCAGCACACTCACGCAGCATTACTCTGTTTCTGGGCTCTCAGCAGCTGGATTATGTATCAGTTTAAAGTAGGTCCCATATCTCTGACAACATCGGTACACAAGGCAGTGAAGAGAGGTTTCAGAACACTGGCCTTCATCAGTTAGGGAATTGAGTACAGATGTTGGCAAGTTATGTTGGCATGGAAACACACCCTTCGGTCCAACTTGTCCATGCTGACCTGATATCCTAAATTAATCTCGTCCCATTTGACAACACCTGACCCATATACTCTGGCAGCTCATTTCATATATGTACCACCCTCTGCATGAAGAAGTTGTCCCTTTTTATATATTTCGCCTCTTACCCTAAACCTATGCCCTCGAGTTCTGGACTACCCCAGCCCAGGGAAAAGACCTTGTCTATTACCCTGTCCATGCCCCTCATGATTTTGTAACCTCAATTAGATCACTCCACTGCCTCCGATGCTCCAGTGAAAACAGCCCCATCCTATTCAGCCTATCCCTGTAGCTCAAATCCTCCAACCCCCAGCAACATTTCTGTAAATCGTTTCTCACAGAGAAGTCAACGTTTCAGTCCTGAAGAAGGGTTAATACCCAAAACGCTGACTACTCCACACACTGGTGCTGCCTGGCTTGCTGGCTCCCAACCTCCTGCTTGCCTACCTCGGGTTGCAACATGTAGTGGCTCAGTGGTTACACCTGCAGCCTCACAGTGCCAGAGAACCAGGTTTGATTCCAGCCTTGGGTGGTTGTCTGTGAGGAGTTTGCACATTCTCCCAGTGTCTGCGTGGGTTTTCTCTGGATGATCCAGTTTTCTTCCATAAACCAAAGATGTGCAGGTCATGTGGATGGGCTATGCTTAATTGCCCATAGAGTTAGGTACATTAGTCAGAGGGAAATGGGTCTGGATGGGTTACTCTTCGGAGGGTCGATGTGGACTTGTTGGGATGAATGGCCTGTTTCCACACTGTAGCTAATCTCATCTGCACTACTTTTGTCTCTAACTAATGGCAGAGTAGACTCGTCTGGCCAATTGGCCTAACATCTGCTCTGATGGTCTTGCAGTCTTAGGTTTCTCTGGATCATTTCATTGGCAATGTGCAGTCCCTGGCTCAATGAGCAGCAGTGTCCACTGAAAGCAAAGCTCATAGGATCGTAGAACTCCTACAATGTGGAAACAGGTCCTCCAGCCCAACACATCTGCACTGATCTTCCGAAGACTAACCAACTCAGATCCATTTTCCTACCCTTCATAAATTGCACACAGACCCCCAAGGGTGGAATTATTCCTGAGTTCCTGGTGCCATGAGGCAGCAGTGCTAACCCTGAGCTACCATGGGGTTGGGTTTGTGGGGTGTGGGGGGGGGGGCAATTGCAGTCCAGCAGAAAACAATAACAGCCCACCTACTCTCCCACTGCACCCACTGTCAGAACTGGCAGGAGGTTCAGTCCTTTGGGGTGACTGAAGGCAGCGTTACCGGTGGGATCTGATTGCTGGGAGCGCTGGTGCCCCCGCTGGTGCTTCCGCAAGTTGCAGGAAAACATGAACCTCTTCCCACACTCGGGCCAGCTGAAGGGTCTCTCCCCAGTGTGGACACACTGGTGCTTCAGCAGGGTGGAGGAATTGCTGAAGGCCTTCCCGCACTCAGGGCAGCAGAATGGCCTCCCCCTCCCCCTCCCCCACCCCCACCCGTGTGGACCAGCTGGTACTTCAGCAATGTGGAGGAGCGGGTAAAGCACTTCCCACACTCGGGCAGGAGAACGTCTTCTCCCCGGTGTGAACGGACTGGTACCTCAGCAAGGCTGAGGAATTGCTGAAGGCCTTCCAGCACTTCGGGCAACTGAACGACATCTCCCCCATGTGGACCAACCAATGGTAGATTCACTTAGATATAACTGCGTCAATTTACATATTAAGATACCCTTTGAACGTGCCCACATCCCTTTGAAATGTAATCTCGTCCATTTAAACCTCTTTATTTGCAGAAATACCCGTTAAAATGTCCACGTCCGTTTAAAATGCAGATTTCCCCCTTTAGATATGACGAGGTATCGTTATGTATCGGGATATCTGTTTAAGTTGAGCCGTGAGCTTTCCCAATGTAGACAGGGCTCCTCGAAACGTGGCAGTGTCCCCCCTGCAGCTGCAGAGCGAGACAGGAGAGTTTGTTTTTGTGAATGAGCAGTTGTAGCGCGAGGTGCCTGTTACTTGGTGACGGTGAGGCTCCCCGGCCCCGCCCATCCCCCTGAGCTGACGTCACGCGGGGGTGAAGGCGGTTGGGAGGAGAAGTCGCTCGAGCGGGGAAGGGGCGGCCGTTAGGAAAATGGCGCCGTGCGGCCCGGGGCAGACACCCGTCACTGGGCACCGCCGCCTTCCTGGTGCAGCTGCTGTGTCACGGCCACACCGCCCGGCTGTACAGCAGGTAGGAGCCGGTGACCATTCTGGAGGCGGATGGGGTTAAGGGCCTGTTTGGGAACCCGTCGGCCGCCTGGGTGGTGGAGTTCTACTGGTCGTGGGGCGGCCCCTGTGTCAACTCTGGGGCCACCTGGAAGGTACTGGGCCCGGGAGGTGAAAGGTGAGGCAGGTTGTGGGGGGGGGGGACGGAGGGGAAGGAATGTGGGGCCTGTCCTGTCATAGTCACATTTTACACTCACTTTACATCTGATTTTACTGGGGCTTGTGCTGTTTACCCCTCACTGTTTGTTTAATCCTTGTGCTGTTTACTCTTTGCTGTTACTTGTGCAATTCCCTAGGGTAGTGTGTAAATACTAGTGAAGGAGATTATGTACTAGCATGTCTATGTTCCTCAGTCATTGAAGGGGCAGGACCTGTTGAGAATGGTTGGTCAAGTGTGTGGTGTACTAAACCTTGTTAATATGGATATAGTTATGATTTGGAGATGCCGGTGTTGGACTGGGGTGTACAAAGTTAAAAATCACACAACACCAGTTTATAGTCCAACAGGTTTAATCACCTGATGAAGGAGTGTCGCTCTGAAAGCTAGTGTGCTTCCAATTAAACCTGTTGGACTATAAACTGGTGTTGTGTGATTTTTAACTGGGTATAGTTTGTTATTTGGTAAAATATACTTTTTATTATTTAGAGTCATAGAGATGTACAGCACGGAAACAGGCCCATTCGGTCCAACATGTCCATGCCAACCAGATATCCTAAATTAATCTTGTCGCATTTGTCAGTACTTGGCTCATATCCCTCTAAACCTTTCCTATTCATATACCCATCCAGATGCCTTTTAAATGCTGTAATTATACCGGCTTCCACTACTTCCTCTGGCAGCTCATTCCATACATGCACCACCCTCTGCATGGAAATGTTGCCCCTTAGGTACCTTTTATATCTTTCTGCTCTTACCCTAAACCTATGCCCTCTAGTTGTGAATCTCACCCCCAACACTGCGAAAAAGACATAAAAACATTGAGCAGCCACACAAATGCAAAAGCAATAAAATATCAAGCCACATGGGGAAAATAATTATGGCTCTACCCTTTTTGTTCTCCGATAGACATTTAAGATCTGTCAATAACACCAGGATCGCCACAGAGCATATTGTGTAAACTCCTCAATGTCAACAAGCAGGGCACCAGTGTCACCAAAACATTGGGCATGTTCCTCATTGTCGGCAGAAAAGGGGCAAAACCTACTTTTGTTGGACAAATAAGGAGCACTGGAGGACCAGAAGGAGACTTGTCCTCCTGCCATTCAGAGCTCCCCTATTGGTGAATGCGGACGTTGGGCCATGAGGTTCTGAAGCTCCTGCTCCTCCTCTCTCTCAATGAAGATTGAGCTTCACCTCAGACTGCAACTTCCTTCCTCTGTCCAACATCTGTGAGTACGGCACTCTTTTCTCACCCCCTTTTCCATTTACGTTTCATTCTAGGGAACAATTGTTGACTTGGAGCAACTGAAAGGAATAGGAGTGAATCCAGCGATGGGACAGACTTGGAAAAGTTAGTCTAGGCCTTTGTCTCAATTGGCAAAATAGATAGGCAGGAGATTGGAAGAACGCAGCAAGCCAGGCAGTATCAGGAGGTGGAGAAGTCGAGGTATCTGGTGCACCCCTTGTTCAGGACTGGGGGTGGGTATAGGGAGAGCTGTGGAACAAGGGTGTGCTGGGTGCAGGGTGATGAAGTGGGGATAGGTGGAGACAGGTAGAGGGTACGACCTGGTTGGTGAATGGGAGGAAGGAATCTAGTTGGTGTCAGGGAGGAGTTAGAAAGGAGGGGGAGGGCCTGGGAAGGGAGTTTGTGATGGAAAGGGGGGTTATTTGAAACTGAACAACTCAGTGTTGAGTTCTCCGGGCTGTGGACTGCTCGGACGGAAGATGAGGTTTTGTTTCTCCAATTTGTGGTTTGGTTTGTTGTGGTAATGGAGGAAGCCAAAGATGGTTATGTCAGAAAGGGAGTGGGAAAGGGCTTTAAAATGGGTTGAGACTGGGAAGTCCACTTGGCCTTTTATGGATGTTTATGGGGAAGGCAAGAAAATGGTTATAAGACTAGTATAGGACCGAGTTACAGAGCCATACAGCACAAGCACAGAAACAGACCCTTCAGTCCAACTAGTCCATACTGACTATATTCACAAACTAAACTAGTCCCACCTGCCTGTGTTTGGCCCATATTCCTCTGAACCTTTCCTATTCATGTACTTATCCAAATGTCTTTTAAACGTTGTTACTGTACCTGCATCCACCACTTCTTCTAGACATTCAGTCCACACGTGAACCACTCTGTCTAAAAAAATTGTGCCCATCGACCTTTTTTTTGAAAATCTCTTTCTCCTCTCTCACCGTCAAAAATTTGTTCCCTAATCTTGAAACCCCCACCCTAGGGGAAGGACACCCACTGTTCTCCTCATCTCTCCCCTTGTGATTTTATAAACCTCGATAAGGTTACCTCTCCACTTCCTATGGTCCAGTGAAAAAGTCCCAGCATATCTGCCCAGATGAAGGTAGATCCATATCCAGTCATGATCTGTTCAATGCTAGTCCCAATTCTCAGTGTCCAGGACAGCAACAGACCACACAAGACGTAGGAGCAGAAATTAGGCCATTCAGCCCATCAGGTTTGCTCATTCCATTCAATCGTGGCTGCTCAGTTTCTCAATCCCGTTCTTCCGCTTTCAGTAAAGTGAAAACAGAGGGAGAGAGTGTGGGATGGAGGTTTTCAGCTTCCAGGGAATAAGAGAGGAAATAGTTCACTATAAATTAGAATTTATGGGATCGACTGATGAGCCAAAGAGAGTCAATTGGAGTTTAATTTAGAGAAATCAGAGGTTTACATTTTGGTCAAGCAATTCATGCAGGACTGACACAGTTAAGGGAAGTGTTGCAGAATAGAGAGACCTTGGAGTGCAGGTTCATAGTTCCTTGAAAGTGGAGTCTCAGGTGGACACAATAGTGAAGAAGGCGTTTAGTTTGCTTTCCTTGATTGCTCAGAGCATTGAGTTCAGGAGTTGGGAGGTCATGTTATAGTGTGTTACCTAACTGCTTCATTGTTTTTAGTGAATATAGCCCACACCTCCCGCTGCTGCCATAACGTGGTTTGTTTGGAAGCACTAGCTTTCAGAGTGATTAGATTTATTTTAGATTTTATTACTTAGTGTGGAACAGGACCTTCAGCCCAACAAGTCCACACCGACCCTCCCAGCAATCCACCCAGACCCATTCCCCTACATTTACCCTTGCACCTAACACTACGGGCAATTTAGCATGGTCAGTTCACCTAACCTGCACATCTTTGGACAGTGGGAGGAAACCGGAGCACTCGGAGGAAACCCACACAGACACGGGGAGAATGTGCAAAACACACATTGACAGTTGCCCGAGGCGGGAATTGAATCTGGGTCTCTTCACTGTGAGACAGCAGTGCTGCCGAGTGCTGCTCCTTAATCAGGTGGTTGTGGAGAATAAGATCATGATTAGACTAAAGGAGTCCAGTGTTATGGAGATGTGATACATTAAACAATTTAAATTAAATCTTCCAACTTTTAGAATTGGGTTCTGTTCTTTGGTATGTTAATCCCAGAACCTGTTTCAAGTAACTTTCTCAAGAACGTAATTTAAATGCAGAGCTTTTCTATCAAAAATGTCAGGCTGACTTGACATTGGGACCCAGACAGAATTCACACCTATTGAAGGGTAGGCTGGGACTTTTTTCACTGGAGCACAGGAGGTTGAAAGGTGAAGGTGTCGGGTGCCTCATTAACAAGTTTGCAGATGACACTCAGATTGATGGACGATCAGATAGTGAAGGGGACTGTCAGACGATACAGCAGAATATAGATTGGAGAGTTGGGAAGAGGAGGAGGTTTGGGGGGGAGGGGGTACTTGATTGAGGCCTATAAAACCATGAGGGTTGTAAATAGGGGTGGATAGGAAGAATTTTTTTCCCCCAGAGGGGAAGACTTAATTACTAGGGGTCACGAGTTCAAAGTAAGAGGGGAAAGGTTTGAGGGAGATATACGTGGAAAATTCTTCACACAGAGGGTGGTGGGCGCCTCGAATGCATCGCCAGCGGAGGCAGTAGGGGTGGGATCGATAGCGCATTTAAGATGTATCTAGACAGATACATGAATGGGCAAGGAGCAGAGGGATACAGATCCTTAGAAAATAGGCAGCAGGTTTACTTAGAGGATCTCGATCAGCATAGCCTTGGAGGGCTGAAGGGCCTGTTCCTGTGCTGTAAGGTGAGAGGAGAAAGATTTAAAAACACATGAGGAACACCTTTTTTTTGAGTGGTTTGTGTGTGGAATGAATGTCCAGAGGAAATGGTGGATGCAGGTTGAGTAACAACGTTTAAAAGACATTTGGATAAGTACATGAATAGGAAAGGTTCAGAGGAATATGGGCCAAACACAGGCAGGTGGGACTAGTTTAGTTTGTGAATATAGTCAGCATGGGCTAGTTGGGTTGAAGGGTCTGTTTCTGTGCTGTATGACTCAATAACTGTTCTGTACTGGTCTTAAAATCATTTTACTTGCCTTCCCCCAGAAACATCCACTTCTTTGTTGTTCTAAAATCAGATGAACTCAGCCTTGAATATATTCAATGATCCCCTAACTGCAGGGTGACTTCTGAACTCAATTCCTCTCACTAATACACCTCTTGCCTTGCTGATTACTTGCTGTATCTGTCTGACAACTGGCGGTGACTGGTGTGGAAGGATGCTGAGGCCACTTTTTACATCCACACATCATTCCTGATACAGGGCTCATGCCTGAAACGTCGATTCTCCTGCTCCTTGGATGCTGTCTGACCTCCTGTGTTTTTCCAGTGCCACACTTTTCAACTCTGATCTCCAGGATCTGCAGTCCTCACTTTCTCCACATCCCAATATATCACCATTTAAACAACACACCTCCTTTCGGCAGTTACTTTTTCATAACCGAGACTATAACTTCACACTGTGGGACTGCGTTTGCCAATTGAGACACAGACCTGGACCAACGTTTCCCGACTCTGTCCCCTCCCTGGATTCACTTGCTTTCTTTTCATTTGCTGCAAGTCAACAATTTAACCCTAGAATGAAAAAAATGAAACGGAAAAGAGGGTGAGAAAAGAGAGTGCTGTACTCTCAGATGGTGGATAGAGGAAGGAAGTTGCAGTCTGAGGTCAAGCTTGATCTTCATTCGGAGAGGAGGAGGAGGAGGAGGAGCAGCAGCAGCTTCAGAAGCTCATGGTCCACCTTCTGCATTCAGAAAATAGTGAGGGCTCTGATTGGCAGGAGGATCAGGCTCCTTGTCTGACTTCTTATTGGTCCATTTGAAGAAGGGTTCACGCTGTTTCTGCAGACAGCGAAGAGCATGTTCGGCTTTTGCTGAACCAGCATAGAGTAATAGAGATGTATGGCATGGAAACCGACCCTTCGGTCCAACTTTTCCATGCTGACCAGATATCCCAACCCAATCTAGTCCCACCCCTCAACACCGGGCCCATATCCCTCCAAACCTTTCCTATTCATATACCCATCCAAATGCCTCTTAAATGTTGCAATTGTACCAGCCTTCACCACTTCATCTGGCAGCTCGTTCCATACACGTACCACCTCTGTGTGAAAACCTTGCCCCATAGGTCTATTTTATGTCTTTCCCCTCTCATCCTATATCTATGCCCTCTCGTTCTGGACTCCCAACCCAAGGGAAAAGACTTTGTCTATTTATCTTATCCATGCCCCTCATAATTTTGTAAACCTCTATAATGTCACCCCTCAGCCTCTGACACTCCAGGGAAAACAGCCCAGCCTGTTCAGCCTCTCCCTCTACTGCAAATCCTCTAACCCTGGCAACATCCTTGTAAATTTTTCTGAATGCTTTCAAGTTTCACAACAGGTTTCCAATAGAAAGGAGACCAGAATTGCACGCAATATTCCAACAGTGGCCTAACCAATGACCTGTACAGCTGCCACATGACCTCCCAACTCCTGTACTCAATATTCTGACCAATAAAAGAAAGCATACCAAATGCCGCCTTCACTATCTTATCTACCTGTGACTCCACTTCCAAGGAGCTATGAACCTGCACTCCAAGGTGTCTTTGTTCAGCAACACTCCCTAGGACCTTATCATTATGTGTATAAGATCCTGCTAAGATTTGCTTTCCCAAAACACAGCACCTCCTATTTTTTTTAATTAAACTGCATTTGCCACTTCTCTGCTCATTGGCCCATCTGGTCAAGATCCTGTTGTAATCTGAGGTAACCCCCTTCGCTGTCCACTACACCTCCAATTTTGGTGTCATTTGCAAACCTACTAACTGTACCTCTTATACTCGCATCCAAATCATTTATGTAAATGACAAAAAGTAGAGGACCCAGCACCGATCCTTCTGGCACTCCACTGGTCCACAGTGGAGATCCTCCAGTCTGAAAAACAATCCTCCACCACCACCCTCTGTCTTCTACCTTTTCAGCCAGTTCTGTATCCAAATGGCTAGTTCTCCCTGTATTCCGTGAGATCTAACCTTGCTAATTAGTCTCCCATGTGGAACCTTGTTGAACGCCTTACTGAAGTCCGTATAGATCACATCTACTGCTCTGCCTTCCTCAAAAAACTCAATCAAGTTTGTGAGACATGATTTCCCACGCACAAAGCCACATTAACTATCCCTAATCAGTCCTTACCGTTTCAAATACATGTCCATCCTGTCCCTCAGGATTCCCTCCAACAATGTGCCCACCATCGACATCAGGCTCACTGGTCTATAGTTCCCTGGCTTGTCCTTAATACCCTTCTTAAACAGTGGCACTACGTTAGCCAACCTCCAGTCTTCTGGCACCTCACCTGACATGCGCACTATGCTGTATGGAGATGCTGTTCCTGACGGATTTAAAGTGTCCAATTGCCACGATTTCTCCCTTCGTCACTTGGCATAACCGCGCACGCTCCTCGTTATTTTTGATGTGCATCTTCCCTATAACCCTCATTTTATAAATCTCAAATGAGGTCACCCCTCAACCTCCTGTGCTCCAGTGAAAAGAGTCTCAGCCTCTCCTTATAACTCAAACCCTCCAGTCTTGGTAATATCCTGGTAAATCTTTACTGAACCCTCTGTAATAGTATTCTTCCTATTACAGGGCCACCAGAAGCGTTCTCAATACTCTACAAGTGGCCTCACCAACATCCTGTACAACTTCAACGTGATGTCCTAGCTCCTTTATTCAATGGGGTGTGAACAAATGGTAAGTGTGCTGAATGCCTTCTGAAGCACCCTTCCAACCAGTGCTGCAACTTTCAATGAAGTATGTACCTGAACCCCACCCCATATCCCTCTGTACAAGCCCTACCCTTCCTTATTTTAGGAAAATGCAACCCCTCACTTTTATCTATACCCCTTTCATACACACACCCCCTCTCCACGCCCCCCCCCCCCCCCACCCCCACCAACACACTTACCCTCTCTCAGGCTTCTCCTCCATCACACATGCACTCTCTCTCATACACACATACATATAACGATGGGGTGAATTTGAATTTGCAGATATATTCAATTTTGCAGAAGAAGCGCACAACATGCAGGTAGTCAATCCATGTAATATTTTATAAATTCCTAGTTTGGAAAAAGAACCAGTCTGATTTAAGATTGTGATACTGACACACCTTTCATGCATTGTCTGGGCTGAGATGTCACCAGTTTAAAAAAAAACCTTAAATGATCTCTAGAATATGACTTAATAGTAGCTCTGGGATGTACGCATTAATGAACTAAAACCTGCAACCCATTCTAAAAGATGAAAGACTTAACAGCAATGTACATTTGATAAATATATCAAATCAGTTGCATGACACTGTGACCTTTTAGTGTAAACTGTGTCTTCTGATCCTGCACCACATCTACCCGATGAAGTAGTGATTCCAAATTAACCTGTTGAATTATAACCCAGTGTTGTGATTTTTAAACTTTGTCCAACTTAGTCCAACACCAGCACCTCCACCACCTCGTTTCTAGTGAACACATCCCACACCTCGCCGTCCTCCAATAATCTGCCGATAAAACGATGCAGTGCCTGCACTCCTGAAAAATTTACAATTTCTAACAATATTAGCTAGTAATTCACTGCTTCATCTGATACACGACATTGGAAACTCAATGCAGGAGGCTGCAAGAAATGAGCAGCTTTAAAACAAAAACCGCTTGGAGCGCAAAGCTTTCGATGAGAGCCTGAGCCTGGCAGTATGTTCAAGTAACCTTTATTGTGACCCAAGTTTGTTACAGCTTCAGATCCCCACCAGCAAAAAGGCAGAGAAAGAGTAGTTGATTTTGTTTTTAAACAGCTCAAGATCAAAGCGCATACACTCCTGCCCCATCCCACCTGCCATCTCACTTCCTTAACTATTGGTCAGTACAGAGTTGTCCCTTTGTAATTGGAGGAGAAAGTGAGGACTGCAGATGCTGGAGATCAGAGCTGAAAATGTGTTGCTGGAAAAGCGCAGCAGGAATCCTTTGGAATTGGATCCTTGGTACAACCATAACCCATAGGAAATACTGCCTCACTCAGCAATTTGAACCCATATCATGTCTCCAAGTAAGCTTCTCTCCGTGCATTTGCCTGTTCTGGGGCAGTGTAGAGTCAACCACACTGCTGCGTGTCTGGAGTCACACGTAGGCCAGACTGGGTAAAGGATGCAGTTGGGATGACTGAGTGATTCTTTTTCCCCCAATGGCAGTTTCCTTCACTAAAAAGGATGTTAGTGAATCGGATAGGGGTTTTCTCCCACCACCACACCTCCCTCCATCCCCTGAAAATGGTTTCAACGATAGATTCCGAACTCCAGATTTCTGACCATATTCCAATTCCGCCATCTGCCACAGTGGGATTCAAACCCGGGAGTCCCCTAAACTGGGTTGACAGTCCAGTTGATTATGGCACTGAGCCGTCGCTCCTTCAATCCCCCTGCAGTGGCAAGTGAACTCGCTGGTGCTTCCGCAGGTGGGAGGACTGGGTAAAGCCCTTCCCGCACTCTGGGCAGCTGAAGGGCCTCTTCCCCCGTGTGGACCTGCTGGTGGGGCCAGCAGAGGGGATGAAGTGCTGAAGGTCTTCCTGCACCTGAGGTAGGAGAATGGCCTCTCCCTGGTGTGACTGCGCCAATGAGTCTCCAGGGCAGATGGGACACGGAAGCCTTTCCCATAAGACCATAAGACATAGGAGGAAGTAAGGCCATTCGGCCCATCAAGTCCACTCCGCCATTCAATCATGGCTGATGCGCATTTCAGCTCCACTTGCCAGCGTTCTCCCCGTAGCCCTTAATTCCTCTAGACAACAAGAACCTATCAATCTCGGCCTTGAAGACATTTAGCGTCCTGGCTTCCACTGCACTCCGTGGCAATGAATTCCACAGGCCCACCACTCTCTGGCTGAAGAAATGTCTCCGCATTTCCGTTCTGAAATGACCCCCTCTAATTCTAAGGCTGTGTCCACGGGCCCTAGTCTCCTCGCCTAACAGAAACAATTTTCTAGCATCCACCTTTTCAAAGCCGTGTATTATTTTGTACGTCTCTATTAGATCTCCCCTTAATCTTCTAAACTCCAACGAATACAATCCCAGTATCCTCAGCCGTTCCTCATATGCTAGACCTGTCATTCCAGGGATCATCCGTGTGAATCTCCGCTGGACACGTTCCAGTGCCAGAATGTCCTTCCTGAGGTGTGGGGACCAAAACTGGACACAGTACTCCAAATGGGGCCTAACCAGAGCTTTATAAAGTCTTAGTAGTACATCTCTGCTTTTATATTCCAACCCTCTTGAGATAAGAGACAGCATTGCATTCGCTTTCTTAATCACAGACTCAACCTGCATGTTTACCTTTCGAGAATCCTCGACTAGCACTCCCAGATCCCTTTGTGCTTTGGCTTTATTAAGTTTCTCACCATTTCCCGCAGTCGACATACTTCCATCTTTTCTCCACGGGGTGGGATTCCTCTGGTTTTTCCATGGCTGAAGCTTCTGCTGCACACGAACACGTATAGAGCCCCTCCACGCCGTGAATTCCTCTGTCCAGGCCGTATAACTGTTTCAGGCTCCACACACAGTGCACTGCAACAGTAGGGTCTTCATTTAGTCCCACTGATGCTGAAAACAGTCAGACTGGAACCAAAAAGTTTTGCTACTTTTCACAGAATCATAGCCCAAAATCCTTGCTGTCCCAATGGATTGAGTGACAGTCAGACGTCAAAGTGAGGACTGCAGACATTGGAGAGTCAGTGTTGAAATGTGCAACGCTGAAAAAACACAGCAGGTCAGGCAGCATCCGAGGAGCAGGAGAGTCGACATTTCAGTCCTCAGCCCTTCATCTGTTAATCTTGAAACTTCTGTCTTCAGATCTTCAAATACTCTGTAAAAAGAGATTACAAAAGTCAACACTTTCAGACCAGGGTAGAAAAGAAAAGACAAAGTAAGAACAGAAAAGAGATCTACTCCACCTCCTTTATCCTTCCATCCCTCCTCAGCCGAGTAATTAAGACACATATCTGAGTTTTCAGAGTCTGCTCCCTCCCTGAATTCACTCCAGTTGCATCAAGTGAACAGACATCGCCCCACCCTTCCCCCTCTCTCTCCCTCCCAGGATGAAGAGTTGCCCAGAGGGAGCAACCTTCACTCCGAAATTCACAGGGCCATTGTGACGCCAACAAGGGGTGGGCAAGAGGGGGAAGGAGCAAGAGGCGGGGCAAGGCCAGCAGCAAGCCCTCGCAACATGCCTGCTTTGCCTTGCACAGTTTGCAAAAGTCCGTTCCTCTTCAGAGAATCCCCACAGTATGGAAGCAGGCCACTCGGCCCAAAAACTCCACACCGACCGAACCAATGTCCAGTAAACCGCAACCTGACCTCCTAACTCCTGTACTCAATACTCTGACCAATAAAGGAAAGCTTTTCCAAATGCTTCCTATTGACCTGTGACTGCATTTTCAAGGAGCTATGAACCTGCACTCCAAGATCTCTTTGTTCAGCAACACTCCCTGCGACCTTACATTTAAGTGTACAAGTCCTGCTAAGATTTGCTTTCCCAAAATGCAGCACCTCACATTTATCTAAATTAAACTCCATTTGCCACTTCTCAGCCCATTGGCCCATCTGATCAAGATCCCATTGTAATCTGAGGTAACCTCCTTCGCTGTCCACTACATCTCCAATTTTGGTGTCATCAGCAAACTTACTAACTATACCACTTATGCTCACATCCAAATCATTTATATAAATGACAAAAAGTAGTGGGCCCATTATCTATTGTAAAAGTGGAATTTTCAAAATATTACATGTATTGACTGCCTGCAGATTGTGCAGTCTTTGAGCAAAGTAGAATGTATTTGCAAACGTCATGCTGCAAATACAAACTCACCCCCGTGGATGATCTATCTCATGTGTGCATGAGATGGAGAAAAAGTCTATTTCTGTGCTCTATGCCTATTTGATAACAGATGCTTTATTTCTGTTGGTGTAAATGTTATTGTAAATCATAGCTGGGTACTAATAGATGTAAGGGTGACAGAATTCCTCAAGTAGGGCACTGTAAGATTCCTGGGAGACCCCTGTTTCTGGTTTACTTCTTTAAGAGCTGAGAACAGATCAACATCTTAGTCTGTGGGAACAGGGCGATCAACAGAGGACAGAGAAATCAGGGCCTGAAACCCAAGCTGACACTCGACCACCCTGTGATCAGTGCTTTGATTAGCAGTGCCAACCCTCTACCTTTAACTTTACCTTGCTTCCCATTTAACTAATGTCTCTATGTTCAGGATCTAATCCTTGTCATTCTGAAGCCATGCCACTGTAAGGAGTCTCGGATCATAATCTCTTCAATGTGTGCAGTCAATTTTGTTACAATGCAGCACACATTCAGACACACAATTTTTAGTTTTAATTTTTGTGATCTTTAGAATCTAGTTTTGATTGCTGGTATATTTACTCTCCTTGTCCCTTTCTATTGTTCTCTGATGTTCATTTTCCACATCATTACATTACTCACCGGCCTTGATTTAACCTTGCTAATTAGTCTCCCATGTGGAACCTTGTTGAACGCCTTACTGAAGTCCGTATAGATCACATCTACTGCTCTGCCTTCCTCAAAAAACTCAATCAAGTTTGTGAGACATGATTTCCCACGCACAAAGCCACATTAACTATCCCTAATCAGTCCTTACCGTTTCAAATACATGTCCATCCTGTCCCTCAGGATTCCCTCCAACAACGTGCCCACCATCGACATCAGGCTCACTGGTCTATAGTTCCCTGGCTTGTCCTTACCACCCTTCTTAAACAGTGGCACTACGTTAGCCAACCTCCAGTCTTCTGGCACCTCACCTGACATGCGCACTATGCTGTATGGAGATGCTGTTCCTGACGGATTTAAAGTGTCCAATTGCCACGATTTCTCCCTTCGTCACTTGGCATAACCGCGCACGCTCCTCGTTATTTTTGATGTTCATCTTCCCTATAACCCTCATTTTATAAATCTCAAATGAGGTCACCCCTCAACCTCCTGTGCTCCAGTGAAAAGAGTCTCAGCCTCTCCTTATAACTCAAACCCTCCAGTCTTGGTAATATCCTGGTAAATCTTTACTGAACCCTCTGTAATAGTATTCTTCCTATTACAGGGCCACCAGAAGCGTTCTCAATACTCTACAAGTGGCCTCACCAACATCCTGTACAACTTCAACGTGATGTCCTAGCTCCTTTATTCAATGGGGTGTGAACAAATGGTAAGTGTGCTGAATGCCTTCTGAAGCACCCTTCCAACCAGTGCTGCAACTTTCAATGAAGTATGTACCTGAACCCCACCCCCATATCCCTCTGTACAAGCCCTACCCTTCCTTATTTTAGGAAAATGCAACCCCTCACTTTTATCTATACCCCTTTCATACACACACCCCCTCTCCACGCCCCCCCCCCCCCCCCCCACCCCCACCAACACACTTACCCTCTCTCAGGCTTCTCCTCCATCACACATGCACTCTCTCTCATACACACACACATATAACGATGGGGTGAATTTGAATTTGCAGATATATTCAATTTTGCAGAAGAAGCGCACAACATGCAGGTAGTCAATCCATGTAATATTTTATAAATTCCTAGTTTGGAAAAAGAACCAGTCTGATTTAAGATTGTGATACTGACACACCTTTCATGCATTGTCTGGGCTGAGATGTCACCAGTTTAAAAAAAAACCTTAAATGATCTCTAGAATATGACTTAATAGTAGCTCTGGGATGTACGCATTAATGAACTAAAACCTGCAACCCATTCTAAAAGATGAAAGACTTAACAGCAATGTACATTTGATAAATATATCAAATCAGTTGCATGACACTGTGACCTTTTAGTGTAAACTGTGTCTTCTGATCCTGCACCACATCTACCCGATGAAGTAGTGATTCCAAATTAACCTGTTGAATTATAACCCAGTGTTGTGATTTTTAAACTTTGTCCAACTTAGTCCAACACCAGCACCTCCACCACCTCGTTTCTAGTGAACACATCCCACACCTCGCCGTCCTCCAATAATCTGCCGATAAAACGATGCAGTGCCTGCACTCCTGAAAAATTTACAATTTCTAACAATATTAGCTAGTAATTCACTGCTTCATCTGATACACGACATTGGAAACTCAATGCAGGAGGCTGCAAGAAATGAGCAGCTTTAAAACAAAAACCGCTTGGAGCGCAAAGCTTTCGATGAGAGCCTGAGCCTGGCAGTATGTTCAAGTAACCTTTATTGTGACCCAAGTTTGTTACAGCTTCAGATCCCCACCAGCAAAAAGGCAGAGAAAGAGTAGTTGATTTTGTTTTTAAACAGCTCAAGATCAAAGCGCATACACTCCTGCCCCATCCCACCTGCCATCTCACTTCCTTAACTATTGGTCAGTACAGAGTTGTCCCTTTGTAATTGGAGGAGAAAGTGAGGACTGCAGATGCTGGAGATCAGAGCTGAAAATGTGTTGCTGGAAAAGCGCAGCAGGAATCCTTTGGAATTGGATCCTTGGTACAACCATAACCCATAGGAAATACTGCCTCACTCAGCAATTTGAACCCATATCATGTCTCCAAGTAAGCTTCTCTCCGTGCATTTGCCTGTTCTGGGGCAGTGTAGAGTCAACCACACTGCTGCGTGTCTGGAGTCACACGTAGGCCAGACTGGGTAAAGGATGCAGTTGGGATGACTGAGTGATTCTTTTTCCCCCAATGGCAGTTTCCTTCACTAAAAAGGATGTTAGTGAATCGGATAGGGGTTTTCTCCCACCACCACACCTCCCTCCATCCCCTGAAAATGGTTTCAACGATAGATTCCGAACTCCAGATTTCTGACCATATTCCAATTCCGCCATCTGCCACAGTGGGATTCAAACCCGGGAGTCCCCTAAACTGGGTTGACAGTCCAGTTGATTATGGCACTGAGCCGTCGCTCCTTCAATCCCCCTGCAGTGGCAAGTGAACTCGCTGGTGCTTCCGCAGGTGGGAGGACTGGGTAAAGCCCTTCCCGCACTCTGGGCAGCTGAAGGGCCTCTTCCCCCGTGTGGACCTGCTGGTGGGGCCAGCAGAGGGGATGAAGTGCTGAAGGTCTTCCTGCACCTGAGGTAGGAGAATGGCCTCTCCCTGGTGTGACTGCGCCAATGAGTCTCCAGGGCAGATGGGACACGGAAGCCTTTCCCATAAGACCATAAGACATAGGAGGAAGTAAGGCCATTCGGCCCATCAAGTCCACTCCGCCATTCAATCATGGCTGATGCGCATTTCAGCTCCACTTGCCAGCGTTCTCCCCGTAGCCCTTAATTCCTCTAGACAACAAGAACCTATCAATCTCGGCCTTGAAGACATTTAGCGTCCTGGCTTCCACTGCACTCCGTGGCAATGAATTCCACAGGCCCACCACTCTCTGGCTGAAGAAATGTCTCCGCATTTCCGTTCTGAAATGACCCCCTCTAATTCTAAGGCTGTGTCCACGGGCCCTAGTCTCCTCGCCTAACAGAAACAATTTTCTAGCATCCACCTTTTCAAAGCCGTGTATTATTTTGTACGTCTCTATTAGATCTCCCCTTAATCTTCTAAACTCCAACGAATACAATCCCAGTATCCTCAGCCGTTCCTCATATGCTAGACCTGTCATTCCAGGGATCATCCGTGTGAATCTCCGCTGGACACGTTCCAGTGCCAGAATGTCCTTCCTGAGGTGTGGGGACCAAAACTGGACACAGTACTCCAAATGGGGCCTAACCAGAGCTTTATAAAGTCTTAGTAGTACATCTCTGCTTTTATATTCCAACCCTCTTGAGATAAGAGACAGCATTGCATTCGCTTTCTTAATCACAGACTCAACCTGCATGTTTACCTTTCGAGAATCCTCGACTAGCACTCCCAGATCCCTTTGTGCTTTGGCTTTATTAAGTTTCTCACCATTTCCCGCAGTCGACATACTTCCATCTTTTCTCCACGGGGTGGGATTCCTCTGGTTTTTCCATGGCTGAAGCTTCTGCTGCACACGAACACGTATAGAGCCCCTCCACGCCGTGAATTCCTCTGTCCAGGCCGTATAACTGTTTCAGGCTCCACACACAGTGCACTGCAACAGTAGGGTCTTCATTCAGTCCCACTGATGCTGAAAACAGTCAGACTGGAACCAAAAAGCTTTGCTACTTTTCACAGAATCATAGCCCAAAATCCTTGCTGTCCCAATGGATTGAGTGACAGTCAGACGTCAAAGTGAGGACTGCAGACATTGGAGAGTCAGTGTTGAAATGTGCAACGCTGAAAAAACACAGCAGGTCAGGCAGCATCCGAGGAGCAGGAGAGTCGACATTTCAGTCCTCAGCCCTTCATCTGTTAATCTTGAAACTTCTGTCTTCAGATCTTCAAATTCTCTGTAAAAAGAGATTACAAAAGTCAACACTTTCAGACCAGGGTAGAAAAGAAAAGACAAAGTAAGAACAGAAAAGAGATCTACTCCACCTCCTTTATCCTTCCATCCCTCCTCAGCCGAGTAATTAAGACACATATCTGAGTTTTCAGAGTCTGCTCCCTCCCTGAATTCACTCCAGTTGCATCAAGTGAACAGACATCGCCCCACCCTTCCCCCTCTCTCTCCCTCCCAGGATGAAGAGTTGCCCAGAGGGAGCAACCTTCACTCCGAAATTCACAGGGCCATTGTGACGCCAACAAGGGGTGGGCAAGAGGGGGAAGGAGCAAGAGGCGGGGCAAGGCCAGCAGCAAGCCCTCGCAACATGCCTGCTTTGCCTTGCACAGTTTGCAAAAGTCCGTTCCTCTTCAGAGAATCCCCACAGTATGGAAGCAGGCCACTCGGCCCAAAAACTCCACACCGACCGAACCAATGTCCAGTAAACCGCAACCTGACCTCCTAACTCCTGTACTCAATACTCTGACCAATAAAGGAAAGCTTTTCCAAATGCTTCCTATTGACCTGTGACTGCATTTTCAAGGAGCTATGAACCTGCACTCCAAGATCTCTTTGTTCAGCAACACTCCCTGCGACCTTACCATTAAGTGTATAAGTCCTGCTAAGATTTGCTTTCCCAAAATGCAGCACCTCACATTTATCTAAATTAAACTCCATTTGCCACTTCTCAGCCCATTGGCCCATCTGATCAAGATCCCATTGTAATCTGAGGTAACCTCCTTCGCTGTCCACTACATCTCCAATTTTGGTGTCATCAGCAAACTTACTAACTATACCACTTATGCTCACATCCAAATCATTTATATAAATGACAAAAAGTAGTGGGCCCATTATCTATTGTAAAAGTGGAATTTTCAAAATATTACATGTATTGACTGCCTGCAGATTGTGCAGTCTTTGAGCAAAGTAGAATGTATTTGCAAACGTCATGCTGCAAATACAAACTCACCCCCGTGGATGATCTATCTCATGTGTGCATGAGATGGAGAAAAAGTCTATTTCTGTGCTCTATGCCTATTTGATAACAGATGCTTTATTTCTGTTGGTGTAAATGTTATTGTAAATCATAGCTGGGTACTAATAGATGTAAGGGTGACAGAATTCCTCAAGTAGGGCACTGTAAGATTCCTGGGAGACCCCTGTTTCTGGTTTACTTCTTTAAGAGCTGAGAACAGATCAACATCTTAGTCTGTGGGAACAGGGTGATCAACAGAGGACAGAGAAATCAGGGCCTGAAACCCAAGCTGACACTCGACCACCCTGTGATCAGTGCTTTGATTAGCAGTGCCAACCCTCTACCTTTAACTTTACCTTGCTTCCCATTTAACTAATGTCTCTATGTTCAGGATCTAATCCTTGTCATTCTGAAGCCATGCCACTGTAAGGAGTCTCGGATCATAATCTCTTCAATGTGTGCAGTCAATTTTGTTACAATGCAGCACACATTCAGACACACAATTTTTAGTTTTAATTTTTGTGATCTTTAGAATCTAGTTTTGATTGCTGGTATATTTACTCTCCTTGTCCCTTTCTATTGTTCTCTGATGTTCATTTTCCACATCATTACATTACTCACCGGCCTTGATTTAACCTTGCTAATTAGTCTCCCATGTGGAACCTTGTTGAACGCCTTACTGAAGTCCGTATAGATCACATCTACTGCTCTGCCTTCCTCAAAAAACTCAATCAAGTTTGTGAGACATGATTTCCCACGCACAAAGCCACATTAACTATCCCTAATCAGTCCTTACCGTTTCAAATACATGTACATCCTGTCCCTCAGGATTCGCTCCAACAACGTGCCCACCATCGACATCAGGCTCACTGGTCTATAGTTCCCTGGCTTGTCCTTACCACCCTTCTTAAACAGTGGCACTACGTTAGCCAACCTCCAGTCTTCTGGCACCTCACCTGACATGCGCACTATGCTGTATGGAGATGCTGTTCCTGACGGATTTAAAGTGTCCAATTGCCACGATTTCTCCCTTCGTCACTTGGCATAACCGCGCACGCTCCTCGTTATTTTTGATGTGCATCTTCCCTATAACCCTCATTTTATAAATCTCAAATGAGGTCACCCCTCAACCTCCTGTGCTCCAGTGAAAAGAGTCTCAGCCTCTCCTTATAACTCAAACCCTCCAGTCTTGGTAATATCCTGGTAAATCTTTACTGAACCCTCTGTAATAGTATTCTTCCTATTACAGGGCCACCAGAAGCGTTCTCAATACTCTACAAGTGGCCTCACCAACATCCTGTACAACTTCAACGTGATGTCCTAGCTCCTTTATTCAATGGGGTGTGAACAAATGGTAAGTGTGCTGAATGCCTTCTGAAGCACCCTTCCAACCAGTGCTGCAACTTTCAATGAAGTATGTACCTGAACCCCACCCCATATCCCTCTGTACAAGCCCTACCCTTCCTTATTTTAGGAAAATGCAACCCCTCACTTTTATCTATACCCCTTTCATACACACACCCCCTCTCCACGCCCCCCCCCCCCCCACCCCCACCAACACACTTACCCTCTCTCAGGCTTCTCCTCCATCACACATGCACTCTCTCTCATACACACATACATATAACGATGGGGTGAATTTGAATTTGCAGATATATTCAATTTTGCAGAAGAAGCGCACAACATGCAGGTAGTCAATCCATGTAATATTTTATAAATTCCTAGTTTGGAAAAAGAACCAGTCTGATTTAAGATTGTGATACTGACACACCTTTCATGCATTGTCTGGGCTGAGATGTCACCAGTTTAAAAAAAAACCTTAAATGATCTCTAGAATATGACTTAATAGTAGCTCTGGGATGTACGCATTAATGAACTAAAACCTGCAACCCATTCTAAAAGATGAAAGACTTAACAGCAATGTACATTTGATAAATATATCAAATCAGTTGCATGACACTGTGACCTTTTAGTGTAAACTGTGTCTTCTGATCCTGCACCACATCTACCCGATGAAGTAGTGATTCCAAATTAACCTGTTGAATTATAACCCAGTGTTGTGATTTTTAAACTTTGTCCAACTTAGTCCAACACCAGCACCTCCACCACCTCGTTTCTAGTGAACACATCCCACACCTCGCCGTCCTCCAATAATCTGCCGATAAAACGATGCAGTGCCTGCACTCCTGAAAAATTTACAATTTCTAACAATATTAGCTAGTAATTCACTGCTTCATCTGATACACGACATTGGAAACTCAATGCAGGAGGCTGCAAGAAATGAGCAGCTTTAAAACAAAAACCGCTTGGAGCGCAAAGCTTTCGATGAGAGCCTGAGCCTGGCAGTATGTTCAAGTAACCTTTATTGTGACCCAAGTTTGTTACAGCTTCAGATCCCCACCAGCAAAAAGGCAGAGAAAGAGTAGTTGATTTTGTTTTTAAACAGCTCAAGATCAAAGCGCATACACTCCTGCCCCATCCCACCTGCCATCTCACTTCCTTAACTATTGGTCAGTACAGAGTTGTCCCTTTGTAATTGGAGGAGAAAGTGAGGACTGCAGATGCTGGAGATCAGAGCTGAAAATGTGTTGCTGGAAAAGCGCAGCAGGAATCCTTTGGAATTGGATCCTTGGTACAACCATAACCCATAGGAAATACTGCCTCACTCAGCAATTTGAACCCATATCATGTCTCCAAGTAAGCTTCTCTCCGTGCATTTGCCTGTTCTGGGGCAGTGTAGAGTCAACCACACTGCTGCGTGTCTGGAGTCACACGTAGGCCAGACTGGGTAAAGGATGCAGTTGGGATGACTGAGTGATTCTTTTTCCCCCAATGGCAGTTTCCTTCACTAAAAAGGATGTTAGTGAATCGGATAGGGGTTTTCTCCCACCACCACACCTCCCTCCATCCCCTGAAAATGGTTTCAACGATAGATTCCGAACTCCAGATTTCTGACCATATTCCAATTCCGCCATCTGCCACAGTGGGATTCAAACCCGGGAGTCCCCTAAACTGGGTTGACAGTCCAGTTGATTATGGCACTGAGCCGTCGCTCCTTCAATCCCCCTGCAGTGGCAAGTGAACTCGCTGGTGCTTCCGCAGGTGGGAGGACTGGGTAAAGCCCTTCCCGCACTCTGGGCAGCTGAAGGGCCTCTTCCCCCGTGTGGACCTGCTGGTGGGGCCAGCAGAGGGGATGAAGTGCTGAAGGTCTTCCTGCACCTGAGGTAGGAGAATGGCCTCTCCCTGGTGTGACTGCGCCAATGAGTCTCCAGGGCAGATGGGACACGGAAGCCTTTCCCATAAGACCATAAGACATAGGAGGAAGTAAGGCCATTCGGCCCATCAAGTCCACTCCGCCATTCAATCATGGCTGATGCGCATTTCAGCTCCACTTGCCAGCGTTCTCCCCGTAGCCCTTAATTCCTCTAGACAACAAGAACCTATCAATCTCGGCCTTGAAGACATTTAGCGTCCTGGCTTCCACTGCACTCCGTGGCAATGAATTCCACAGGCCCACCACTCTCTGGCTGAAGAAATGTCTCCGCATTTCCGTTCTGAAATGACCCCCTCTAATTCTAAGGCTGTGTCCACGGGCCCTAGTCTCCTCGCCTAACAGAAACAATTTTCTAGCATCCACCTTTTCAAAGCCGTGTATTATTTTGTACGTCTCTATTAGATCTCCCCTTAATCTTCTAAACTCCAACGAATACAATCCCAGTATCCTCAGCCGTTCCTCATATGCTAGACCTGTCATTCCAGGGATCATCCGTGTGAATCTCCGCTGGACACGTTCCAGTGCCAGAATGTCCTTCCTGAGGTGTGGGGACCAAAACTGGACACAGTACTCCAAATGGGGCCTAACCAGAGCTTTATAAAGTCTTAGTAGTACATCTCTGCTTTTATATTCCAACCCTCTTGAGATAAGAGACAGCATTGCATTCGCTTTCTTAATCACAGACTCAACCTGCATGTTTACCTTTCGAGAATCCTCGACTAGCACTCCCAGATCCCTTTGTGCTTTGGCTTTATTAAGTTTCTCACCATTTCCCGCAGTCGACATACTTCCATCTTTTCTCCACGGGGTGGGATTCCTCTGGTTTTTCCATGGCTGAAGCTTCTGCTGCACACGAACACGTATAGAGCCCCTCCACGCCGTGAATTCCTCTGTCCAGGCCGTATAACTGTTTCAGGCTCCACACACAGTGCACTGCAACAGTAGGGTCTTCATTCAGTCCCACTGATGCTGAAAACAGTCAAACTGGAACCAAAAAGCTTTGCTACTTTTCACAGAATCATAGCCCAAAATCCTTGCTGTCCCGATGGATTGAGTGACAGTCAGACGTCAAAGTGAGGACTGCAGACATTGGAGAGTCGGTGTTGAAATGTGCAACGCTGAAAAAACACAGCAGGTCAGGCAGCATCCGAGGAGCAGGAGAGTCGACATTTCAGTCCTCAGCCCTTCATCTGTTAATCTTGAAACTTCTGTCTTCAGATCTTCAAATACTCTGTAAAAAGAGATTACAAAAGTCAACACTTTCAGACCAGGGTAGAAAAGAAAAGACAAAGTAAAAACAGAAAAGAGATCTACTCCACCTCCTTTATCCTTCCATCCCTCCTCAGCCGAGTAATTAAGACACATATCTGAGTTTTCAGAGTCTGCTCCCTCCCTGAATTCACTCCAGTTGCATCAAGTGAACAGACATCGCCCCACCCTTCCCCCTCTCTCTCCCTCCCAGGATGAAGAGTTGCCCAGAGGGAGCAACCTTCACTCCGAAATTCACAGGGCCATTGTGACGCCAACAAGGGGTGGGCAAGAGGGGGAAGGAGCAAGAGGCGGGGCAAGGCCAGCAGCAAGCCCTCGCAACATGCCTGCTTTGCCTTGCATAGTTTGCAAAAGTCCGTTCCTCTTCAGAGAATCCCCACAGTATGGAAGCAGGCCACTCGGCCCAAAAACTCCACACCGACCGAACCAATGTCCAGTAAACCGCAACCTGACCTCCTAACTCCTGTACTCAATACTCTGACCAATAAAGGAAAGCTTTTCCAAATGCTTCCTATTGACCTGTGACTGCATTTTCAAGGAGCTATGAACCTGCACTCCAAGATCTCTTTGTTCAGCAACACTCCCTGCGACCTTACCATTAAGTGTACAAGTCCTGCTAAGATTTGCTTTCCCAAAATGCAGCACCTCACATTTATCTAAATTAAACTCCATTTGCCACTTCTCAGCCCATTGGCCCATCTGATCAAGATCCCATTGTAATCTGAGGTAACCTCCTTCGCTGTCCACTACATCTCCAATTTTGGTGTCATCAGCAAACTTACTAACTATACCACTTATGCTCACATCCAAATCATTTATATAAATGACAAAAAGTAGTGGGCCCATTATCTATTGTCAAAGTGGAATTTACAAAATATTACATGTATTGACTGCCTGCAGATTGTGCAGTCTTTGAGCAAAGTAGAATGTATTTGCAAACGTCATGCTGCAAATACAAACTCACCCCCGTGGATGATCTATCTCATGTGTGCATGAGATGGAGAAAAAGTCTATTTCTGTGCTCTATGCCTATTTGATAACAGATGCTTTATTTCTGTTGGTGTAAATGTTATTGTAAATCATAGCTGGGTACTAATAGATGTAAGGGTGACAGAATTCCTCAAGTAGGGCAGTGTAAGATTCCTGGGAGACCCCTGTTTCTGGTTTACTTCTTTCAGAGCTGAGAACAGATCGACATCTTAGTCTGTGGGAACAGGGCGATCAACAGAGGACAGAGAAATCAGGGCCTGAAACCCAAGCTGACACCAGACCACCCTGTGATCAGTGCTTTGATTAGCAGTGCCAACCCTCTACCTTTAACTTTACCTTGCTTCCCATTTAACTAATGTCTCTATGTTCAGGATCTAATCCTTGTCATCCTGAAGTCATGCCTCTGTCAGGAGTCTCAGATCATAATTATTCTCTTCAATGTGTGCAGTCAATTTTGTTACAATGCAGCACACATTCAGGCACACAATTTTTAGTTTTAATTTTTGTGATCTTTAGAATCTAGTTTTGATTGCTGGTATATTTACTCTCCTTGTCCCTTTCTATGTTCTCTGATGTTCATTTTCCACATCACTACATTACTCACCGGCCTTGATTTGGATTGGCCATGCTAAATTGCCCACAGTGTCCAGGGATGTGTGGGTTAGGTGGGTAAAATTCCGTAGATTGACTACTCTCTGGGAAAAACAGTTCTTCCTCATCACTGTCCTAAACTTACTCCCCCTCACCTTGAGGCCTTGTCTCATTCACTAGCAGAAATGATTGGATAGGGTATGGCTTCATCCCCACAGTGCAATGAATTTCCACTGTGCACCAAAATCTCAGATGTACTCCCTTACTCAGTTGCTGTCTCATAAATGAAAGACTTCATTATAACCTCTTTTGCTCCCAGTAAGGGCAAAACATCTTGGAAAGCTGCTCTGAAAGTCCAACCATGCTTCTGCATTCACTGAAGTTGATTTGAGTATTACAGCACAGAAAAAGACCCTTCAGCCCAGCTCGTCAGTGTCGACCAGATATCCTAAACTAATCTTGTCTCAATTGTCTACACATGGCCCATATCCCTCCATACTTTTCCTATTCATTTACACATCAAGATGGGTTTTAAACGTTGCACTTGTTCCAGCCTCCACCACTTCTTCTGACAGTTCTATAAATGTACCACTCTGTGTGAAAAGGTTGCCCCTCATGTCCCTTTCCCCACTCACCTAAAAGCTATGCATTTTAGTTCTGGAAACTCCTCTCCTGGTGAAAAAACCTTGGGTATTGACTCACTGACCCTTATAAAGGTTAACCCTCAGCATCCGATGTACAGAAAGTGAGACCTGCAGATGCTGGAATCAGAGTCTAAGAGTGTGGTGCTCGAAAAGCACGGCAGGACAGGCAGCATCTGAGGAGCGGGAGAGTTGACATTTCAGGCATGAGCCCTTCATCAGGAATGATGTGTGGATGGACAAAGGGGCCTCAGCGTCCTTCTACACCAGTCACTGCCAGTTGTCAGACAGGTGCAGCAAGCAATCAGCAAGGCAAGTGATATATTAGAAGTGGGGATGTCCTCCTGCAGTTAGGGGGGTCATTGAATATATTCAAGGCTGAGTTCATCTGATTTTTGAATATTAAAGTGTAGATTTTTATGTTGTGTACATGAGGTGGCTTTGTTTGAGTGGTTTATGTGTTGGACGCAAGTATAGTAACAACGTTTAAAGTAAAGGCAAGAAAATGATTTTCAGACCACAACAGAACAGTTACAGTCAGACAGCACTGAAACTGACCCTTCAGTCGAAGTATTCCGTGCTATGTTCTCAACCTAAACTAGTGCCACTTGCTGGTGTTTGCCCCATATCCCTCCGCACCTTCCCTATTCATGTACTTATCCAAATGTCTTTTAAAGGTTGCATCTATACGTGCATCGACGACTTCCTCTGGACATTCATTCCATACATGAACCACTTCCTGTTTATGAAAACCTTTTCCTGATTCTGTCTACTCCGTGGATTAATTTCCTTTTCCGTTCGGTTGCTGCAAGTCAAAAATTGAAGCCCAGCATGAAAAAAAATGAAAAAGGAGTTGATAAAGAGAGTAGCGTACCGACGGAGTAAGGAGGTTGCAGCCTGGAGCAAACTCGATCTTCATTCAGGGAGAGCAGCAGCAGCTTCCGAAGCTAGTGTTCCAACTTCTGCATTCAGACAACAGGAAGGCTCTGATTGGCAGGAGGACCAGTCCGCTTCCGGTCCTCCAGGGCTTCTGAGTGGCCCACCAAAAGGAAGTCGCGAAGCGTGTGTTGTGTGCAGCGAGGAGCATGAGCATTATTCTCTCTGGCGACGCTGCTGTCACTGATGGTATTTGGACATTTTAGAATTTAAGTAAAAAAGGGCAGATTCACCATTTCCCCCCTGTGATATTTACCTTTCCTGCACCACCCATGATTTTATAAATCGAAATAAAGTAACCTGTCAACCTGTGGTCGTTAATAGGGCGACCAAAAGTGTACTCAGCACTCTAAAAGTGGTCTCACCAATATCCTGTACAACCTCAACATGATGTCCCAACTCCTACACTGAACGGTGCGAACAATGAAGGCAAGTGTGCTGAACGTCACTTTCACCACCCTGTCTCCCAATTATGCAACTTTCAAAGAACTATGTACCCGGTTTGGCGTTGCCGGTGTTGGACTGGGGTGTGCAAAGTTAAAATTCACACAACACCAGGTGATACTCCAACAGGCTCATTTGCAAGCATTAGCTTTCGGAGCGCTGCTCCTTCATCGGGTGGTTCTATCTGATGATCCTGTTCCACAAACATGCCAAGCAGCGCTCCGAAAGCTCGTGCTTCCAAATAAACCAGTTGGACTATAACCTGGTGTTCTGAGATTTTTAACTTTATCCACCCCAGTCCAACACCGGCAGCTCCACATCGTTTCCAGTGGACACAGCCCACACCTCCCAGTGCTACCAGGAAACTGTATAATGACAATGGGATGATGCAGTACCTGCACTCCTGAAAAATTTACAATTTCTAACAATACTGGCTACTCAGTGACTGCTGGAACCAATACACAACATTGGAAACATCGTCCAGGAAGCTGTCAGAAATGAGCGCAGCAGGTCAGGCAGCATCCAAGGAGCAGGAAAATCAACCTTGCCCGAAATGTCGATTTTCCTGCTCCTCGGACGCTGCCTGACCTGCTGTGCTTTACCAGCGCCACTCTCATCTTGATTCTGATCTCCAGCATCAGCAGTTGTCACTTTCACCTGAAAGAAATGAGCAGTTTTAAAACAAAAACCTGTTGCAGTTCAAAGCTCTCAATGAGAGTCTGAGCTCAGCGTGAAGTTCAGATAATCTTTATTATGACCCAACTTTGTTACAGCTTCAGAATCTCCCAGCAGAAAGGCATAGAAAAAGTAGCATTTTTTTAAAAAACAGCTCAAGGTCAAAGTGCACACATCCCCTGCAACTCCTCACTTTCTTCATTATTGGTCACCACCAAGTTGTCCCTTTGTAATTGTTTCCTTGGTACAGCCTTAACCCGGGGGAAGTATTGCCTCACTCAGCAATTTCAACCCGTATCCTGTATCCAAGTTCGTTGGATGGGCAGTGTAGAGTCAACCACACTGCTGTGGGTCTGGAGTCACGTGTAGGCCAGATCGGGTAAAGGATGCAGCTGGGACGACTGAGTGACTCTTCTCCCACGATGACAGTTTCCTTCCCTAAAAAAAGAACTGAGTGAATCAGATGGAAGTTTTCTTCCACCCCCATCCCACCAAAAATAGTTTCATTGTTAGATTCTGAACTCCAGATTTATGACCAAATTCTGATTGCACCATCTGTCGCGGTGGGAATCGAACCCAGAATCCCCAGAAGTGGGTTGATAGTCCAGTCGATAATGGCACTTGGCTGTCATTCCTTCAATCCCCCTGCGAAGACACGTGAACCCGCTGGTGGCTCTGCAGGTGGGAGGAGCGGGTGAAGGCCTTCCCGCAATCGGTGCAGCTGAAGGGCCTCTCCCCTGTGTGGATCCGCCGGTGCCTCAGCAGGTCAGAGGAATTGCTGAAGGCCTTCCCGCACTCGTGGCATCGGAATGGCCTCTCCCCCGTGTGGAGCTGCCGGTGCCTCAGCAGGCTAGTGTAATTCCTGAAGGCCTTCCCGCACTCGGTGCAGCTGAAGGGCCTCTCCCCGGTGTGGACACGCTGGTGGCTCCGCAGGTGGGAGGAGCAAGTGAAGCCCTTCCCGCACTGAGAGCAGGTGAACGGCCTCTCTCCCGTGTGGACCCGCTGGTGCCTCAGCATGTGGTAGGAGCAGATGAAGCCCTTCCCGCACTGAGAGCAGGTGAACGGCCTCTCCCCCGTGTGGACCCGCTGGTGCCTCACCAAGTGGGAGGAATTGCTGAAGGCCTTCCCGCACTCAGGGCAGCTGAAGGGCCTCTCCCCCGTGTGGACGCGCTGGTGGATCTGGAGGTTAGTGGAATCGCTGAAGCCCTTCCCGCAGACAGGGCAGGGGAACGGCCACTCCCCAGTGTGGCTGAGCCGATGAATCTCCAGGGCAGACGGGAAACGGAAGCCTTTTCCGCAGTCGCCACATTTCCATGGTTTCTCCTCGGGGCGGGATACCTCTGGTTTCTCCATGGCCGAAGCTTCAGCTGCACACTAACATGTGCGGAGGCTCTCCCCACCGTGAATTCCTCTTCCCAGACCGTATAACTGCTTCAGGCTACACACTCAGTGCACTGCAATGGTAGGGTCTCTCATCCAGTCCCACTGATGCTGAAAACGTACTGACACAGGAACCAAAAAACTTTGCTCCTTCTCATAGAATCATACTTGAAAATTGTTGTGGTCCCGATGGACTGAGTGACTGTCAGACATTGACGTCAAAGTGAGGACTGCAGACGCTGGTGAGTGAGATTCGAAAAGTGTGGCGCTGGAAAAGTACAGCAGGTCAAGCAGCATCTGAGGAGCAGGAGAGTTTCAGGCATAAGCCCTTCATCTGTTCATTTTGAAACTTCCGTCATCAGATCTTCAAATACTCTGTAAAAAGAGATTACAAAAGCCATCACTGTCAGTGCAGGGTAGAAATTCTGAACAAGGAATTCTACTTTCTGTGGAATATTCTTTTCTTTTGTTATTCCACAAAATTGAAAGCACAATCCCACTCTCTTTCCACCCCACCCCCCTCCCCCCCACCTGTTCTCACTCCGCTCTAACTAATTCCCCTGAAGGTGCTGATTCTTACAGGGGCAGTAAAGCAAAAACGTCAAGACTGACATCTCTCTGCATTTTGGATAACTCCACAACACTGGGATACAGTTGACAGTGAGCAGGTCTGATTCTGGGAAGCAAATACAAGTGTGTCAATTCATGGGATAACCTGCAAAGCAGCTATTTGTGGAACAAAATGGTAAATGTCCCCAGGAAGGTGGGAGCAAATTGAGACATCAAGGCATTAACACCGACACACCTCAGTGAAACTCTTCTGTTCCCAGTCAGAGCAAAACATCTTTGAAAGTTGCTCTGAAAGTCCAGTCTTCACAACCACACTTCTGCTTTCACCGAAGACAATCAGTCATACAGCACAGAAACAGGCCTTTTGGCCCAACTTGTCTGAGCTGACCAAGTATCGTAAATTAATCTAGTCATATTTGCCAAGACTTGGCCCCAATATGGACTGGCACCTGGACTAAATTGGGTTGGCTATCTGTTCGGCAAGAACAAGTTAGACTGAAGGGTCTGTTTCATGCTGTACATCTCTATGACTCCAGTCGCATGTACCGCCACTTGGCCCCGATCCACTGAACCCTTCGTATTCATACGCCTATCCACATGCTTTTTAACTGTTGAAATTGTACTAGACCCCACCACCTCCTCTGGCAGCTCATTCCATAGCTGCGCCACCCTCTCCATAAAAAGAAATTTGCCCCTGAAATCTCTTTTACATCCCCCCATGCCTCCCCCCACTCCACCGCCCTCACCTGAAACCTATTACCCTCTCATTCTGGACTTCCCCCATCCAAAGGAAAAGACCTTGAGTATTGACCCTATCCATACCCCTCAGGATTCTATAAAAAGTCCGTAATGTCACCCTTCAGACTCTGGGGAAAACAGCCCCACCCCATCCTTCCGTCTCTCCTGGCCCAAGTAATTAAGAGTTTGCAGAGTCTGCTCCCTCACTGGATTCACTCCAGCTGCTACAAGTGAACAGATTCCCCCCCCCCATCCTCTCCTTCCCAAGATGAACAGTTGTCCAGAGGGAGGGAGTTTCACTCTGAAACTGACAGGGCCACTTCCGCATTGTGATGCCCTGCAGTTTGCAGGAATTCCTTCCCTTCAGAGAATCCCAAGTGTGGAAGCAGGCCACTCGGCCCAACGAGTCCACACCCACCCTCCAAAGGGTAACTCACCCTCAACCATTGCTCAATATTAATCCTCCTGACTAATACACCTAACCTACACATCCCTGGGCACTATGGGTAATTTAGAACTGCCAGTCCACCCTAACCTGCACATCCCTATGCACTATAGATAATTTAGTATAGGAAATCACCCCTAAAATGGATAAAGTTAACAATCACACAACACCAGTTTGTAGACCAACAGGTTTGTTTGGAAGCACTAGCATTTGGAGCGCTGCTCCTTCATTAGGTGGTTGTGGAGAATAAGGTCATAAGACATAGAATTTATGAAAAAACACAACAGTGTCCTGCCACTGAAATGACCTGTTAAACAAACCTGGATTGTGAAGTCTTTCATCTTTTCGAATGGGTTGCAGGTATCATTAACATGCAAATCCCAGAACTACCTGTAAGGCACCTTCTCAAGAGAACTTAAAGTTTTATAACAAAAAGTGACATTTTAGCCCAGCTCTGCAAATATAATTCTGCAAACATACACAAACAAGTCCACGGGAGTGAATGTGTGTGTGTGCACGCACATGAGAGAGAGAAAATGTCTATTTCCATCCTGTATGTCTCTGTCTATTTGAGACTATATGCCTTCTGTTGGGGTAAGTATTGTTGTAAATCCTAGCTGGGTACTAATAGTTAGATATAAGGGGAAAGAGAATTCCTCAAGTAGGGCAGTATAAGAATCCTGGGAGATCCCCATTTCTGGTTTACTTCCTAATGAACAAACATTAAACACAAGCACCTATTTATTTCAAATTTGGTTTCATTTTTCTTGTTTGATTCCCTGCTGTGACTACACTGTGCCTGGATGGTTGACAGGCTGGGAGATTGTGGGTTGGGGCTTGATTGACTGAATGTTTTATTGTTCCAGAAGGTGTAGAAGAGAAAAGAGGGCAGAGAAATCAGGACCTGAAATCTGAGCTGACACCAGACTACCCTGTAATCAGTGCTTTGATTAGCAGTGCCAACCCTCCACCTTTACCTAGCTTCCAATTTGAGGACACCCTCAATATTCAGGATCCAATCCTTGTCATCCTCAAGCCAAGTCTCTGTAGGGAGTGTCAGATCGCAATTATTCTCTTCAATGTGTGTCGTCAATTCATTCACTTTTGTCACAATGCAGCACACATTCAGACACACCATTTTTAGTTTCAATTTAGAATCCAGTTTTGATTGCTGGTATATTTACTCTCCTTGTCCCTTTCAATTGTTCTCTGATGTTCATTTTCCACATCACTACATTACTCACCAGTCTTGATTTGGATTGGCCATAATGTCCAGGGAGGTGCACGTTAGGTGGGTTAGCCATGGGAAATGCAGGGTTAGAGTTTCAGAGTAATAGAAGCAGGAGTAGGCCATTTGGCCCGCCCAGCCGCTCCGCCATTAATTAAGATTACAGCTGATCTATCCATTGTCTCTG
The DNA here is from genome assembly GCF_047496795.1 of Chiloscyllium punctatum. Classification (NCBI taxonomy): domain Eukaryota; kingdom Metazoa; phylum Chordata; class Chondrichthyes; order Orectolobiformes; family Hemiscylliidae; genus Chiloscyllium; species Chiloscyllium punctatum. The sequence continues at coordinate 59,464,411 of NC_092774.1, read as the reverse complement.
GTCCTCCCCTCCCTGCATTGTCCCAACTAGCCTTAATTCCTTGGACAGAGAATTCCAAAGATTCACTACTCTCCAGGAAAAGCAGTTCCTCCTCATCTGTCTTAAATTTACTCCTCCTAATCTTGAGCCTGGTTTCAGTCACCAGCAGAAATGACTGGATAGGGTAAAGTTTCATCCCCACAGTGCAATGATATTCCACTTTCCACCAAAACCTCAGATGTACCCACTCACTCGGTTGCTGTCTCACAAATGCAAAATTTCATCGTAACGTCTTCTGCTCCCATTAAGGGCAAAACATCTTTGAAAGCTGTTCTGAAACTCTAGCCTTCACAATCACACTTCTGCTTTCACCAAAGAAGATTAGAGTCATGCAGCATGGAAACAGACCCTTTGGTCCAAATTGTCCAGCCAAACAAATATCCTAAATCAACCTAATCCAATTTGCCTGCATGTGGCTGATACCCCTCAAAACCATTCCTTTTCATGTACCCATCCAAATGCCTTTTAAAATTCCCCCTCACCTCAAACATATACTTTCTAGTCTTGGACTTTTCTACTTTGGCGAAAGTAACTTGGGTATTCACCCTATCCATTCCCCTTTCGAAAGTCTATAAGGTCACCCCTCAGCCTCCAATGCTCTAGGGAAAATATCCCCAGCCATTTCAGCTTCTCCCTGTTACTCGAACCCTCCAACTCTGACAGCAGCCTTTTAAATCTTTTCAGACCCCTTTCAAAGTTTCACAACATCTTTCCTATAACAGGGAGACCAGAAATAAATGTAGTCTTCCAAACGTGGACTAACCAATGTCCTACACAGCTCCAACATGACCTCCAAATTCCTGTACTCTCTGCTCTGACCAATAAAGGAAAGCCTACCAAATGCCTCCTTCACTATCCTGTCTACCAGTGATTCAAGGAACTATGAACCTGCACTCCAAGGTCTCTTTGTTCTGCAACATCCCCCTTAACTGTGTCAGTCCTGCCTGGATTGCTTGACCAAAATGCAAACCACACATTTCTCTAAACTAAACTGCCACACCTTGGCCCATCAGCCCACCTGATCAACTCTCATTCATAGTGAACTCTCTTTCCTCTCTTATTCCCTTGAAGTTGAAAATCTCCACCCCAGACATTCTCAGTTTGCTCAAGGTAATCCCTGCTGTACCTCATCCGAAAGGGTCTGGGCCATGCTGATTAACAGGCCCACACTCGGGGGCATTCTAATTGAAACAAAGAATACTGAACAGCCTGGACAGTGTGGAAGTTGGGAAGGTGTTTCCATTGGTTGGAGGGACTAGAACCAGTGGGCACAGCCTTAGAGTAAAGGAAAGACCTTTCAGAATGGAGGTAAGGAGAAACATCTTCAGCCAGAGAGTGGTGAATCTATGGAACTCACTGCCACAGATGGCCATGGAGGCCAGGTCACTGAGGATATTTAAGACTGAGATAGAGACGTTCTTGAGTATCAAGACAATGGAGGGTTACAGAGACAAAGTGGGCAAATGTAGCTGAGGAACCTATCAGCCATGATTGAACGGCAGAGCAGACCTTGAATGGTCCAATTTCTGCTCCGATGTCTTATGTTCTCTTGCTGTCCTGGACACAGTGAGAGAGAATTGGAAGCAGGAATAGACCATTTGGTCTTTCAAGCCTGCACCAACATTCAACAGATTATCAGCAGATTCACAACCATCGAGATGAATAGGTTGGGACTTGTTCACTGGATCACAGGAGGTTTAGAGGTGACCTGACAGAGGTGTATAAAATCACAAGGGGCAGAGATGAGGTGACCGCTGGGTATACTTTCCCTAAGGTGGGGGTATAAAGATTAGTCAGCAAATTTGAAGGTGAGAGGAGAAAGAATTTAAAAAGGCAGGAGGGGCACCTTTTTGTTTTAAACACTGCGAGTGGTTTGTGTGTGGAATGAATGTCCAGACACGGTGGTGGATGCAGGTACAGTAACAACGTTTAAAAGGCATTTGGATAAGTACATGAATAGGAAAGGTTCAGAGGGATATGGGCCAAACACAGGCAGGTGGGACTAGTTTAGTTTGTGAATATATTCAGCATGGATTAGTTGGACTGAAGGGTCTGTTTTTATGCTGTATAACTTTACAACAGTTCTGTATTGGTCTTAAAACCATTTTCTTGCCTTCCCCCAGAAACATCCACTTCTTTGTTGTTCAAAATTCACATGAACTCAGCCTTGAATATTTTCAATGACCCCCTAACTGCAGGAAGATATCCCCACTTCTGAACACAACTGGCAGTGATTGGTGTAGAAGGATGCTGAGGCCCCTTTGCACATCCACACATCATTCCTGATGAAGAAGTGCTCGAGACCGAAATGTCGAGTCTCCTGGTCCTTGTATACTGCCTTTTTCCAGCACCACACTTTGACTCTAATCTCCAGCATCTGTAGTTCTCACTTTCTCCACATCCCAATATATCACCATTTAAACAATACATCTCCTTTCTGCTTTTTGTTTCACAGCAATGGCTATAACTTCACATTGAGATACTGCATTTGCCACGTGTTTGTAAATTGTGGTCTTCTCTACATCGGGGAGACCGAGCGTAAACTTTGGAAACAGTTCACCGAGCATCACAGCCAGGTCTGCAGAGGCTGTCCGGACCTCCCGTTTTAATTCCCCTTCCCAGTCCCTTCCTGACAAGAACATCTTAGGCTTCCTCTATTACCACAACGAACCAAACTGCAAATTGGGGGAACAACATCCCATCTTCCCCCCCCCCCCCCCCCCCCCCGGGCAGCCTACAGCCTACAGGACTCAACATTGAGTTCTCCAATTTCTAATAACCTGCCTTTACACCCCCGACTCCCTTCTCAGACCCATGCCCCTCATTTCCACTCCTTCCTGCCACCAACCTGATTTGTTCCCCCAATTGACTAATCAGGCCGTACCCTCTCCCTCTCTTCACCTATCCCCACTTTAGCCCCAGCCCCAGCACCCACCCCCAGTCCTGAAGAAGGCTTGCACCTGAAACATCGACTTTTCCACTTCCTGATGCTGCCTTGTTTGCTGTGCCCTTCCAGCCTCCTGTCTGTCTATGTTGCCAATTGAGACACAGACCTGGACCACGTTTCCATAGTCCGTCCCCTCCCTGGGATCACTCCCTTCCTTTCAGTTGATGCAAGTCAACAATTGAACTCCGGAAAGAAATAGAAATGCCAAAGGGGGCGAGAAAAGAGAGTGCCGTACTCACAGATCTTACACAGAGGAAGGAATTTGCAGTCTGGGTGAAGCTCAATGTTGATTCAGAAAGTTAGGTGCAGGATTAGCAGCTTCAGAAACTCGTGGTCCAACTTCCGCATTCATACAATGCAGTGGCTCTGATTGGCAGGAGGACCAATTTCGTTCTGGTCCTCCAGGGTTCCCCATTGGGCCATCAAAGGAAGGTCGCGCGCCATTTTTTGCGGAAAGCGATGAGCGTGCCCTGAACTTTGCTGACAATGGTGGGCATGCGCACTGTGGTGCTGACACTGGAAAACATGCGTATTATGTTCACTGGGGATGCTGGTGTTCCTGTCAGATTTTAAGAGTCCAAATGCCAATAGGAAAAAAGGGGTATAGGCACAATTTATTTTTCGCTGTGATTCGACATTGTATTGCTTTTGCATTCTGTCTGGCTACTCAACATTTGTATGTCTTTTCCCCAGGTTGGGGGGCGAGACCAGAACTGGAGTACATGGGTTTCGGGTGAGAGGGGAAAGATTTCTGAGGGGCAACCTGTTTGCACAGAGGGTGGTGCGTGTATGGAATGAGCTGTCAGAGGAAGTGGTGGAGGCTGGTATAATGATAATATTTAAAATGCATCTGGATGGAGATATGAATAGGACAGATTCAGAGGGATAAGGGGCAAAATACTGGAAAATTGGTCATTAGATTAATTTAGGATATCTGGTTGGTATAGACCGAAGGGTATGTTTCTGTGCTCTGTGACGCTATTTCTAGATAGTTGGAACCAACTTCACAACACTAGGACTAGGCCATCCGCCCCTTCAAGCCTGTCCTGAGCTGTGGCCTGACTGTGCTTATTTCAGTGAAAGTTTCAGAAAGATTTCAGCAGCTCTTTTAAAAACTTGAACATGCTTTCTGACTTTAACAATGTTTCTGAATATATCATTTTAGGTATTCTCAATTTTGAAGATCAGCCATTTCTCACCCCTCCCGACTCCCAAGCAGAGTCATCACCATCTATTTTTTCTCTCTCTGTCCTTTGAAGGGCTTGATACAGCGGTCAAACCTGGTTCGAGGCTCAAGAAAGGACGGGTGTGGTGGGGGCTGGGGAGAAAAGAGACCGAATGGATGGGGGACAGAGAGAGAGAAAATGGACGGGGGCAGAGGGTGGGGGTAGAGAGACTAGGGGGTACAGAGAGAGAGAATAAGTGGGGTTGATAGACTGGGCGGGGGCAAGAAAGTGGGCGTGGTGAAGAAGTGGGAGATGGCACAGGACAGGGTGACACGATGCACACGGATACACAAGTTGGCCACTGAGCAATCAGTTGGCCAACTTGACACACGAGATGGCCGCTGGATCACAATACGGAGAGAAACCGCAGAGCTGATACAGACACTGCCTGGGGCCACCAGAATACCAGCACAATGGACTCAGAACCCAGTTAATTAGTTTAAGGCGGGTGGGGGAGACAATACTCATGAGTAATTAACACTGCCCGCCGAAGTGTCTGGGTCCAGCCAACACCTCTTATAGAAGTGCTAACAGCTTGATACAGACTCAATACCAAATGCTAATAGCCAGGGCTGCAGGAATCCCCCTTCTCAGGAAGAGCAATTAGCGCCTATTACTACAACAATGGATTTCCATGCAGACATTGAAATGGACAATGTCTGCACTGAAACTGACAACGACTGTGCGGAAATTAACAAAGGCTGTGCTGGAACTGACAAAGACTGTATCGACACTATCAACAATTCTACAATGATTACCATAACCAAATCATGTTACAAAGACAATAATCTCATTCCTGACCGATTGTATCACAAGATGTATAAAAGTTTCTTGACGTGTGCTCCGGGTCGAGAGAAGACTCACAGCTGACACTGTGCTGTTGGGGTCTTTCTCTCCCCGGAGCCCCGGTATTTCCTTGTGCAATAAACTCTGTCATTGAACCTCAATTCTGACTCCGAGCCTGGTGTTTTTCCCCACAACAGGGGAGAGAGAATGATGCGGGGAGTGGCAGATGGTTGGAGGAGGGAGAGAGAGAGAATGGATAGAGAGGAGATGGTGGAGGCCTGGAAGAATAGAAATGGGACAGAGGGTGTGGTAAGAGAATAGATGGGGGCAGACGGACAGGACAGCAACAGGGTGAGGAATGAAATGACAGGGGTGCAGAGGGTTGCATGAGAGAGAATGGACAGGTTGTTTGAAGTATAGAGGGAGAATGGACAAGAAGCTGGGGATGGAGAGAGAATGGTCAAGGGGTGCTGTTGTTGGCGGGGGGAATGGACAGTGGGAGCTGTGGGTGGTGGGGAGAATGGATGGGGGCACTGCGTGTGGCCAAGATCAACAAGGTTAATGAAAGTCAACACTTATCAAATTGTTTCTGGAACAGAAAAACTTGCACTGGAGACTCCCAGAAGAGAGGTGTCTCATATGTATTCCTTCAATTAGTTTTGAAATATTGTTGTGTATCTGAATTGTTCAGGGATACCTGGCACATAGAGAGATGGCTGTGGTTGTTGGAGGTCAGTCATCACAGTTCCAGAACGTCTCTTCAGGAATTCATAGGGTAGTGTCTTAGGCTCAACCATCTTCATCAATGACCATCCTCCATCATAAGGTCAGAGGTGGAAATATTTGCCAATAATTGCACAATGTTCAGCACGATTCACAACTCCTCATAAACTGAAGCAGTTCAGTTTGAAATGCAACAAGATCTTAACAATATCCAATGGGCTGATGAGTGACAAGTAACATGTATGCCATGCCAATGCCAAACAATGACTCATCCCCAAAAGAGATCATCTGCCACTGCCCCATGATATTCAACAGTGTTACTGTCACTAAATACCCCACTGTCCATTGACCAGAAACTCACTGAGGACGAACGATCAGTCCTCAGCAAAGGACTCACCTTCATCCCCCTCCGTCCACGCATCAATGAATTTAATACATGCTGTGATGTCGAATACTTCTTCCGCCGCCTCTGCCTCCGAGCTTATTTTCACAATCAGGACTCCCTTCCACCTTCTGAGGACCCCTTCGCCCACCTCGAACACACATGCATCTACCTGGACACCTCGCAAACGCCTATTACCCGCTTTCGACCTCTTCATTTCCAACTGCCGCCGGGACATTAACCGCCTTAACCTGTCTACCCCCCTCCCCTCCTCCAACCTCTCACCCTCACAACACGCAGCCCTCCAATCCCTCTGCTCCAATCCTGACCTCACCATCAAGCCAGCAGATAAAGGGGGTGCAGTGGTATTGTGGCGCACTGACCTCTACACCGCTGAAGCCAAACGCCAACTCGAGGACACCTCTTCCTACCACCCCCTCGACCATGACCCCACCCCCTCGACCATGACCCCACCCCCATCACCAAACCATCATCTCCCAGACGACACAGAACCTCATCACCTCAGGAAATCTCCCACCCACAGCTTCCAACCTTATAGTCTGGCAACCCTGCACTGCCTGGTTCTACCTCCTTCCCAAGATCCACAAGCCTGACCACCCTGGCCGACCCATCGTCTCAGCATGCTCCTGCCCCACTGAACTCATTTCTACCTACCTCAACACTGTCCTATCCCCCATTCCAGGAATTCCCCACATATGTTTGAGACACCACCCACACCCTCCACCTCCTCCAAGACTTCTGTTTCACCGGCCCCCAATGCCTCATCTTCACCATGGGTATCCAATCCCTCTACACCTTCATCCGCTATGATCAGGGGCTCCAAGCCCTCCGTTTCTTCTTCTCCAAATGTCCCCAACAGTACCCTTCCACCGACACTCTCATTCGTTCGGCTGAACTGGTCCTCACCCTTAACAATTTCTCCTTCGAATCCTCCCACTTCCTCCAGACCAAAGGGGTAGCCATGGGCACCCATATGGGCCCCAGCTATGCCTGTCTCTTTGTGGCCATGGAGAACAGTCGATTTTCCATAATTACACCGGCACCACTCCCCACCTCTTCCTCCGCTACATTGATGACTGCATTGGCGCCACCTCGTGCTCTCGTGAGGAGGTTGAGCAATTTATCAACTTCACCAACACAGTCCACCCTGACCTTAAATTTACCTGGACCATCTCTGACACTCCCTCCCCTTCCTAAACCTCTCCATCTCCATTATTGACGACCGACTTAATACCAACATTATTTACAAACCCACCGACTCCCACAGCTACCTGGACTACACCTCTTCCCATCTTACATCCTGCAAAAATGCCATCCTGTATTCCCAACTCCTCCGCCTCTGCCGTATCTGCTCCCCGGAGGACCAGATCTACCACAGAACACACCAGATGGCCTCCTTCTTTAGAGACCGTAATTTCCCTTCCCACGTGGTTAAAGATGCCCTCCAACGCATCTCATCCACATCCTGCACCTCCGCCCTCAGACCCCACCCCTCCAACTGTAACAAGGACAGAATGCCCCTGGTGATCAGCTTCCACCCTACCAACCTTCGCATTAACCAAATCATCCGCTGACATTTCCGCCACCTCCAAACAGACCCCACCATCAGGGATATATTTCCCTCCCCACCCCTTTCCACCTTCCGCAAAGACCGTTCCCTCCATGACTACCTGGTCAGGTCCATGCCCTCCTTCAACCCACACTCCCATCCTGGCACCTTCCCCTGCCACCGCAGGAATTGCAAAACCTGTGCCCACACCTCCTCCCCCACCTCCATCCAAGGCCCTAAAGGAGCCTTCCACATTCATCAAAGTTTTACCTGCACATCCACCAATATCATTTATTGTATCCATTGCTCCCGATGCGGTCTCCTCTACATTGGGGAGACTGGACACCTCCTAGCAGAGCACTTTAGGGAACATCTCCAGGACACCCACACCAATCAACCACACCGCTCTGTGGCCCAACATTTCAACTCCCCCTCCCACTCTGCTGAGGACATGGAGGTTCTGGGCCTCCTTCACCACCGCTCCTTCACCACCAGACGCCTGGAGGAAGAATGCCTCATCTTCCGCCTCGGAACACTTCAACCTCAGGGCATCAATGTGGACTTCAACAGTTTCCTCATTTCCCCTTCCCCCACCTCACCCCAGTTCCAAACTTCCAGCTCAGCACTGTCCCCATGACTTGTCCTACCTGTCTATCTTCTTTTCCACCTATCCACTCCCGACCTATCACCTTCATCCCCTCCCCCACTCACCTATTGTACTCTATGCTACTTTCTCCCCACCCGCATCCTCCTCGCACTTATCTGTCCACCCTTCAGACTCTCTGCCTGTATTCCTGATGAAGGGCTTTTGCCCAAAACATCGATTTTACTGCTCCTCAGATGCTACCTGAACTGCTGTGCTCTTCCAGCACCACTAATCCAGAATCTGGTTTTCAGCATCTGCAGTCATTGTTTTTACCCAGAAACTCAACTAGCCTAATCACAGACACAATGGCAACAAGAGAAGGCAACAGGTCAGGAATACAGTGACTCCCCAAACCCTGTCCATCTTCTACAAGACAAAGTCAGCAGTGTAATGGAATCCTCTCCCACCAGCTTGGATGGGTGCAGCTTCAACAACATTCAAAAAGCTTGATACCATCCAGGACAAAGTCGCCTGCTTGTTTGGCACCATCTCCACATACATTCACTTCCTCTGCCCCACTGTTCAGAAGCAGTAGTGTGTATGATCTACAAGACCCAACACAGAAATTCACCAAAGATCCTTAGAAAATGCCTTCCAAACCAACAACCACTTCTAACTAGAAGGACCAGAGCAACAGATACTTGGGAACACAACCTCTTGCAAGTACCCCTCCAAGCCACTCACCATCTTAACTTGGAAATATATTGTTGTTCCCTCAGTGTCCCTGGGTCTAAATCCTGGAATTTACTCCCTAAGGACATTGTGGGTCACCGTACCATTATGGATCACAGCAGTTGAAGAAGGCGGGTCACCATCACCTTCTCAAGGGGAACTAAATGCTGGTTATCCAGCAATGCCCATTCACCATGAGTAACTTTTAATAAATGGTTGAAACGGAGGGATGGAACCTGCAAATTGAAAAAAAGTCAACGTTCAGGAGGAACAGATGTCGGGCTTTGATTTGATCCTTATGTGAGGACAGATAAAGAGCATTATACTGGAAAAAGAGAGTTAAACATCTGTGGTCTTTCACTCAGTGTATCAATCGAAAATCGATTAAAGATTAGCTATTGACGCATTCGTCACCAACACATGAAAAAGGACGGTTAAAACGGCATAAAGGACCCTTGATTTCATCTTTTTAATGGCTGCTATACTTCCCACAATCCCTTGCGAACCAGATATCGCTCTATTTACCGTGAACAGTGTTCATGTTGCGCATGTGTGAGATCGAAATGGGGCCCCGCACCCCGTCGTTCTGATGGATGGGGAAACCAATTTTATGGAAACCCTGGAGGACTGGAAGGGGCCTGGTCCTCCTGCCAATCAGAACACCCCCCTCCCCACCCCCACCAAATATCTTCTGAGCATGAGATATCGTCGACCATGAGCTTCTGAAGCTGCTGTTGCTCCTCTCTCTCTCTGAATGAAGATTGAGCTTCAGTCCAGACTGCAACTTCCTTCCTCTGTTTAACATCTGGGAGTACCGCACTCTCTTTTCTCATCCTTGGGTTCAGCTGTTAGTTTGTAGGAGCTGAGGGAAAAAGAAAGTCAATCGAGGTGAAGGGACAGACTCTGGAAAAGGTTGGTTTAGATCTGTGCCTGTTAATGTTTGACAGGCTTTGTTTCCTGAGCTTGGTACATTCACTTGTCTGGCAAAAAAGGATGGCCTCTTGATCCATGTTGGGGATGGAAGTGGATTATGCTGTGGGTGACTTGCTCGTCGTAGTCCAATAAGTATTGGACACGTAATCATGACTCACAAACCTTGAGTTATTGACTGTTTATTCGGGAGCTCACGGGGAGAGCCAAGTCGACCTAATAGTCACAAGTCACTCCGACGAGAAACAGAGAGTTGTGTGATTATATAGGTTACAGTCATTTAACAATTAGTAAACTGTTAATTGCAGGAATTTGAGCAAACTAAGTCACTTTGCCCAGCGACGCAGTGTCTGGACAATGTTGGTTAGTAGCTGATAAGTATACAATAGGTCCTTGCAAAGAGAAGAATATTCCCATGCAAGTAAATAATTAGGTAATAATTAGGAAATTATCAGGTAACTGTACAGTTGCAAGGCCGAGTGTCTCTGTTGAGTCTGGGAATTAAGGGTAATTGGGACAATGCAGGGAGGAGGAGCTCAGACAATGGATAGATCAGCCATGATCTTAATGAATGGCAGAGCAGACTGGATGGGCAAAATGGTCTACCCCTGCTTCTATTACTGTGAAACTATAACCCTGCATTTCCCATGGCTCACCCACCTAACCTGCACGTCCCTGGACATGATGGCCAATCCAAATCAAGGCCGGTGAGTAATGTAGTGATGTGGAAAATGAACATCAGAGAACAAAGAAAGGGACAAGGAGAGTAAATATACCAGCAATCAAAACTGGATTATAAAGATCACAAAACCTGAAACAATACATGGTGAGTCTGAATGTGTGCCGCATTGTAACAAAAGTGATTGAAGTAAGTGCACACATTGAAATGAATAATTATGGTCTGAGACTCCTGACAGAGACATGGCTTCAGGATGGCAAGGATTGGATCCTGAATATTGAGGGGGGAGTCAGATGGGAAGCTCGGTAAAGACAGAGGGTTGGCACTGCTAATCAAAGCACAGATCACACGGTAGTCTGGTGTCTGCTCGGATTTCAGGGCCTGATTTCTCTGTCCTCTGATCTCCCTGTTCCCACAGAGTAAGATGTCGGTCTGTCCTCAACCTTTCTGGATTTCTGCAGAAGCTTTCACACCTGTTTTACAGCTTCCAGAACAAGAAAACATTCAGTTAATCGAAAGCCAACCCACAATCTCAGCCTGTCACCCATCCAGACAAGAGTGTAGTCACAGCAGGGAATCAAACAAGAAAAATGAAACAAAATCAGAAATAAATAAATGCTTAATGTTTGTTCATTAGGAAGTAAACCAGAAATAGGGGTCTCCCAGGATTCTGAGAGTGCCCTACTTGAGGAATTCTCTCTCCCTTCGATGTAAGTATTAGTACTGTTGGGGAAAAGTAACTTGTGTGTCAAATCGTTTAAAGCAAAGTCGTCAGGAGAGAAGACCTTGAGCAATTAACTAGCTTTATTTGTTGCCATGGGGAGTTCCTCTTAGTTCAAAACAAAGTCTAATGTATTCTAATGTAATACAGAATGTTACAAGTCTTATGGTAAATCACAAGCCCCACTTTCCATTAATTATACAACTGAGGGGCAGTCGTAAGTTTCGCATACATTGTCCAGACCTACGTTTCTTAATGTCTACAAACCTGAATGTTATCTTATACTGCAGGTCCAGCTAGGCTCGAATTACCGATAAGGGACATAGAGAACCAATCCATCATTCTATGAAGCAGCACAGTCTAATGGCCTGAGGAGCAGAGACAGCCCGCAGCTACAAGGTCAGGCTATCAAAACAGAATTCCTTAGCCAGGGCTCAGACAGCATTATGTTAACAAGCTACATTTTTCTGCAAACATTACTCTGTGACAAAATGGCTTCCATGCAGTTTTATGAATTTTGTTCAAATTCTCCCACAATGCCTCCTTTTTATTAAAAATCAGAGATTATGGGCATCAGCAAAAGAGGAATTATACCCAGAGCCAGGGGGTGGTGGTTGGATATCAGACATATAGTCCTTGGGTTCAGTAAGGACAGGGGCAGAAGACTCCAGCAATTGGGAATCATCATCAGGGGTTTCATCAGGAATGGGAAATCTCAGCATCTGAGAGATCACTGGAGAGGAGGGCCACAACAGTGAACTGAGCCGAGCGCAGGATTGTCTGTGGGGTGACTTTGATTTCCAGTTAAGCAGTTCCAAAGGCAGGGGGAAAGAAAGCTGCAAGTTGCTCAAACTCCATAAGGTCTCGCTTGGTACGGGTTCGGGATGGATGGGGATAATGGGCACATACTCAGCAGGTAGAGTGGTTGACCTACTGTGTATACAGAAAAGCATTAAAGTGTAATTCCCGTTTACTAGAGGTTATCAGGCCCAATCAAACAGAGTTAGTGAAAGAAAGGTAAGAAAGAGTGTAGTGAAAGACAGAAAGATCAAATTAAAATTTACAAGTTAAACACACTTCAGCTCTTTTCCTCGCTGCTTTCTGAAAATCCAGGTGCCACCAAGTTTGTAACAGAGTATTAACCATTCCCTCCCTGCCCAAGTGTGTACAATAATGCACATAATCAACTAAAATAGGCAGCAGCAAAGAAGGAACACAAACCAGTCCAGCAGGGGTCACCCAGATTTTGGTTTGGGTGTGGAGGGAGTACCCTATTTGAGACCATAGTTTGTGTTCTTCAGCAGGGGCTTCCCCTGTGATTTCAGTGTCAGACCCAGGCGAATGTGCATTCAAACCAGATTACAAAGTGTTAACCTTTCTGCAAGCTGCAGGGTGTTGGCACTGAGGCAGTCTCTCCCTGTCAGTCTGTCTCTCTGCCTCCCTGCATGTGTGTGTCTCTCTTTCTCTCTCTCTGCCTGCCTGCGCACCCCCTTCTCTCTCTCTCTCTCTCTCTCGCTGCCTGCCTGCATCCCCCCTCTCTCTCTCTGCCTGCCTGCATCCCCCCTCTCTCTCTCTGCCTGCCTGTGCCCGTCTCTCTGTCTGCCTGCCTGAGTCCCCCTCTCTCTCTGCCTGCCTGCACCCCTTTCTCTCTACCTGCCTCCCTCTCTCTCTGCCTGCCTGCGCCTCTCTCTTTCTCTCTCTCTCTGCCTGCACCCCTCTCTCTCTCTCTCTCTCTCTCTGCCTGCCTGCACCCCTCTCTCTCTCTCTCTGCCTGCACCCCTCTCTCTCTCTCTCTCTGCTTGCCTGCCATCCACCGCTCACTGCCTGCCTGAGCCCCTCTCTCTCTGCCTGCCTGCTCCTCTCTCTGCCTGCATCTCTCTCTCTCTCCCTTTCTTTCTCTCTCTCTCTCTCTGCCTGCGTCTCTCTCTCTCTGCCTGCGTCTCTCTCTCTCTCTCTCTCTGCCTGCGCCCCTGTCTCTCTCTCCCTGCCTGCCTGCGCCTCTCTCTCTCTGCCTGCATGCGCCCCTCCTTCTCTCTCTCTCTGCCTGCCTGCACCCCTTTCTCTCTCTGCCTGCCTGCGTCCCTCTCTCTGCCTGCCTGCACCCCTCTCTCTCTACCTGCCTCCCTCTCCATCTACCGGCCTGCGTCCCTCTCTCTGCCTGCCTGTGTCCCTCTCTCTCTACCTGCCTCCCTCTCTCTCTACCTGCCTGCGTCCCTCTGTCTGCCTGCCTGCACCCTTCTCTCTCTACCTGCCTCCCTCTCTCTCTGCCTGCCTGCGCCTCTCTCTCTCTGCTTGCCTGCATGTGTCCCCCTCGTTCTCTGTCTGCTTCCACCCCTCTCTCTGCCTGCCTGCTCCTCTCTCTTTCTCTCTCTCTGCCTGCATCTCTCTCTCTCTGCCTGCGTCTCTCTCTCTCTCTCTCTGCCTGTGTCTCTCTCTCTCTGCCTGCGTCTCTCTCTCCCTGCGTCTCTCTCTCTCTGCCTGCACCCCCCTCTCTCTCTCTCTCTGCCTGCCTGCACCCCTCTCTCTCTCTCTCTCTCTGCTTGCCTGCCATCCCCCGCTCACTGCCTGCCTGAGCCCCTCTCTCTCTCTCTGCCTGCCTGCACCCTCTCTCTCTGCCTGCCTGCGCCTCTCTCTCTCTCCCTGCCTGCCTGTCTGTGCCCCCTCTCTCAACCTGCCTGCGCCCCTTCTCTCTCTCTCTCTGCCTGCCTGAGTCCCCCTCTCTCTCTGCCTGCCTGAGTCCCCCTCTCTCTCTGCCTGCCTGCACCACTCTCTCTCCCTGCCTGCCGGCACCACTCTCTCTCTCTGCCTACCTGCGCCTCTCTCTCTCTCTCAGCCTGCCTTCCTGCGCCCCTCTCCCTCCCTCTGCCTGCCTGCGCCCCTCTCCCTCTCTCTGCCTGCCTGCCTGCCAGCGCCCTCTCTCTCTCTCTGCCTGCGCCCCTCTCTCTCTTTCTGCCTGCCTGAGCCCCTCCTTCTTTCTCTCTCTGCTTGCCTGCACCCCCTCCTCGCTCGCTGCCTGCCTGCACCCCTCTCTCTCTCTCTCTCTGCTTGCCTGCACCCCCTCCTCGCTCGCTGCCTGCCTGCACCCCTCTCTCTCTCTCTCTCTCTCTCTGCTTGCCTGCCATCCACCGCTCACTGCCTGCCTGAGCCCCTCTCCCTCTGCCTGCCTGCACCCCTGTCTCTCTGCCTGCCTGCTCCTCTCTCTCTCTCTGCCTGCATCTCTCTCTCTTTCTTTCTCTCTCTCTCTCTCTGCCTGCGTGTCTCTCTCTCTCTGCCTGCGTCTCTCTCTCTCTCTCTCTGCCTGCGTCTCTCTCTCTCTCTCTCTCTCTCTCTCTGCCTGCGTCTCTCTCTCTCTCTCTCTCTCTGCCTGCGTCTCTCTCTCTCTCTCTCTCTCTCTCTGCCTGCACCCCTCTCTCTCTCTCTCTCTCTGCCTGCCTGCACCCCTCTCTCTCTCTCTCTCTGCTTGCCTGCCATCCCCCGCTCACTGCCTGCCTGAGCCCCCCTCTCTCTCTCTCTCTCTCTCTCTGCCTGCCTGCACCCCTCTCTCTCTGCCTGCCTGCACCTCTCTCTCTCTCTCTCTCTCTGCCTGCACCCCTCTCTCTCTCCCTGCCTGCCTGTCTGTGCCCCTCTCTCTCAACCTGCCTGAGCCCCTCTCTCTCTCTCTCTGCCTGCCTGCACCCCTCTCTCTCTGCCTGCCTGCGCCTCTCTCTCTCTCCCTGCCTGCCTGTTTGTGCCCCTCTCTCTCAACCTGCCTGAGCCCCTCTCTCTCTCTATCTGCCTGCCTGCACCACTCTCTTTCCCTGCCTGCCTGCGCTCCTCTCTCTCTCTCAGCTTGCCTACACCCCCCTCTCTCTCTCTGCCTGCCTTCCTGCGCCCCCTCTCTCTCTCTGCCTGCCTGCACCCCCTCTCTTTCTACTCCCTTTGCCTGCCTGCGCCCCTCTCCCTCTCTCTGCCTTCCTGCCTGTCTGCGCCCCTCTCTCTCTCTCTGCCTGTCAGCGCCCTCTCTCTCTCTCTCTCTCTCTTTCTCTGCCTGCCTGCGCCTGCCTCTCTTTCTCTCTCTCTCTCTCTCGCTCTCTCTTTTTCTCTCTCTCTCACTCTCTCTCTCTCTCTCTCTCTGCCTGAGCCCCTATATCTCTCTGCCTGCCTGTGCCCCTCTCTCTTTCTCTCTCTCTGCCTGCCTGTGCCCCTATCTCTCTCTGCCTGCCTGCGCAACTCTCTCTGCCTGACTGCGCCCTCTCTCTTTCTCTCTCTCTCTCTCCCTGCCTGCCTGCGCCCCTCTCTCTCTCTCTCAGCTTGCCTACGCCCCCCTCTCTCTCTCTCCCTGCCTGCCTGCGCTCCTCTCTCTCTCTCAGCTTGCCTACGCCCCCCCCTCTCTCTGCCTGCCTTCCTGCGCCCCCTCTCTCTCTCTCTGCCTGCCTGCACCCCCCTCTCTTTCTACTCCCTCTGCCTGCCTGCGCCCCTCTCCCTCTCTCTGCCTTCCTGCCTGCCTGCGCCCCTCTCTCTCTCTCTGCCTGTCAGCGCCCTCTCTCTCTCTCTCTCTCTCTCTCTGCCTGCCTGCGCCTGCCTCTCTTTTTCTCTCTCTCTCTCTCTCGCTCTCTCTTTTTCTCTCTCTCTCACTCTCTCTCTCTCTCTCTCTCTGTGCCTGAGCCCCTATATCTCTCTGCCTGCCTGTGCCCCTCTCTCTTTCCCAATCTCTCTGCCTGCCTGTGCCCCTATCTCTCTCTGCCTGCCTGCGCAACTCTCTCTGCCTGACTGCGCCCTCTCTCTTTCTCTCTCTCTCCCTGCCTGCCTGCGCCCCTCTCTCTCTCTGCCTGCCTGCGTCCCTCTCTCTCTGCCTGCATCTCTCTCTCTCTCTCTTTCTCTCTCTCTGCCTGCGTCTCTCTCTCTCTCTCCCCCTTCTGCCTGCCTGCACCCCTCTCTCTCTGCCTGCCTGCGCCTCTCTCTCTCCCTGCCTGCCTGTCTGTGCCCCTCTCTCTCAACTTGCCTGCGCCCCTTCTCTCTCTCTGCCTGCCTGCGCCCCTTCTCTCTCTCTGCCTGCGCCCCTCTCTCTCTCTCTCTCTGCCTGCCTTCGTCCCCCTCTCTCTCTCTCTCTCTGCCTGCCTGCACCCCTCTCACTCTCCCCCTGCCTGCCCACGCCCCTCTCACTCTCCCCCTGCTTGCCTGCGCCCCTCTCACTCTCTCTCTGCCTGCACCCCTCTCTCTCTCTCTCTCTCTCTCTCTCTCTGCCTGCCTGCACCACTCTCTCTCTCTCTCTGCCTGCACCCCTCTCTCTCTCTCTCTCTCTGGTTGCCTGCCATCCACCGCTCACTGCCTGCCTGAGCCCCTCTCTCTCTGCCTGCCTGCTCCTCTCTCTGCCTGCATCTCTCTCTCTCTCTCTCTCTTTCTTTCTCTCTCTCTCTCTCTCTCTCTGCCTGCGTCTCTCTCTCTCTGCCTGCGCCCCTCTCTCTCTCTCCCTGCCTGCCTGCGCCTCTCTCTCTCTGCCTGCATGCGCCCCTCCTTCTCTCTCTCTCTGCCTGCCTGCACCCCTTTCTCTCTCTGCCTGCCTGCGTCCCTCTCTCTGCCTGCCTGCACCCCTCTCTCTCTACCTGCCTCCCTCTCCATCTACCGGCCTGCGTCCCTCTCTCTGCCTGCCTGTGTCCCTCTCTCTCTACCTGCCTCCCTCTCTCTCTACCTGCCTGCGTCCCTCTGTCTGCCTGCCTGCACCCTTCTCTCTCTACCTGCCTCCCTCTCTCTCTGCCTGCCTGCGCCTCTCTCTCTCTGCTTGCCTGCATGTGTCCCCCTCGCTCTCTGTCTGCTTCCACCCCTCTCTCTGCCTGCCTGCTCCTCTCTCTTTCTCTCTCTCTGCCTGTGTCTCTCTCTCTCTGCCTGCGTCTCTCTCTCTCCCTGCGTCTCTCTCTCTCTCTGCCTGCACCCCCCTCTCTCTCTCTCTCTGCCTGCCTGCACCCCTCTCTCTCTCTCTCTCTCTCTCTGCTTGCCTGCCATCCCCCGCTCACTGCCTGCCTGAGCCCCTCTCTCTCTGCCTGCCTGCGCCTCTCTCTCTCTCCCTGCCTGCCTGTCTGTGCCCCCTCTCTCAACCTGCCTGCGCCCCTTCTCTCTCTCTCTCTGCCTGCCTGAGTCCCCCTCTCTCTCTGCCTGCCTGCACCACTCTCTCTCCCTGCCTGCCTGCACCCCTCTCTCTCTCTGCCTACCTGCGCCTCTCTCTCTCTCTCTCTCAGCCTGCCTTCCTGCGCCCCCTCTCTCTCTCTGCCTGCCTGCACCCCCCTCTCTTTCTACTCCCTCTGCCTGCCTGCACCCCTCTCCCTCTCTCTGCCTGTCTGCGCCCCTCTCTCTCTCTGCCTACCTGCGCCTCTCTCTCTCTCTCTCTCAGCCTGCCTTCCTGCGCCCCCTCTCTTTCTCTGCCTGCCTGCACCCCCCTCTCTTTCTACTCCCTCTGCCTGCCTGCACCCCTCTCCCTCTCTCTGCCTGCCTGCCTGAGTCCCCCTCTCTCTCTGCCTGCCTGCACCACTCTCTCTCCCTGCCTGCCGGCACCACTCTCTCTCTCTGCCTACCTGCGCCTCTCTCTCTCTCTCAGCCTGCCTTCCTGCGCCCCTCTCCCTCCCTCTGCCTGCCTGCGCCCCTCTCCCTCTCTCTGCCTGCCTGCCTGCCAGCGCCCTCTCTCTCTCTGCCTGTGCCCCTCTCTCTCTTTCTGCCTGCCTGAGCCCCTCCTTCTTTCTCTCTCTGCTTGCCTGCACCCCCTCCTCGCTCGCTGCCTGCTTGCACCCCTCTCTCTCTCTCTCTCTCTGCTTGCCTGCACCTCCTCCTCGCTCGCTGCCTGCCTGCACCTCTCTCTCTCTCTCTCTCTCTCTGCTTGCCTGCCATCCACCGCTCACTGCCTGCCTGAGCCCCTCTCCCTCTGCCTGCCTGCACCCCTGTCTCTCTGCCTGCCTGCTCCTCTCTCTCTCTGCCTGCATCTCTCTCTCTCTTTCTTTCTCTCTCTCTCTCTCTCTGCCTGCGTGTCTCTCTCTCTCTGCCTGCGTCTCTCTCTCTCTCTCTGCCTGCGTCTCTCTCTCTCGCTCTCTCTCTCTCTCTCTGCCTGCGTCTCTCTCTCTCTCTCTCTCTCTGCCTGCACCCCTCTCTCTCTCTCTCTCTGCCTGCCTGCACCCCTCTCTCTCTCTCTCTCTCTGCTTGCCTGCCATTCCCCGCTCACTGCCTGCCTGAGCCCCCCTCTCTCTCTCCCTCTCTCTCTGCCTGCCTGCACCCCTCTCTCTCTGCCTGCCTGCACCTCTCTCTCTCTCTCTCTCTGCCTGCACCCCTCTCTCTCTCCCTGCCTGCCTGTCTGTGCCCCTCTCTCTCAACCTGCCTGAGCCCCTCTCTCTCTCTCTCTGCCTGCCTGCACCCCTCTCTCTCTGCCTGCCTGCGCCTCTCTCTCTCTCCCTGCCTGCCTGTTTGTGCCCCTCTCTCTCAACCTGCCTGAGCCCCTCTCTCTCTCTATCTGCCTGCCTGCACCACTCTCTTTCCCTGCCTGCCTGCGCTCCTCTCTCTCTCTCAGCTTGCCTACACCCCCCTCTCTCTCTCTGCCTGCCTTCCTGCGCCCCCTCTCTCTCTCTGCCTGCCTGCACCCCCTCTCTTTCTACTCCCTCTGCCTGCCTGCGCCCCTCTCCCTCTCTCTGCCTTCCTGCCTGTCTGCGCCCCTCTCTCTCTCTCTGCCTGTCAGCACCCTCTCTCTCTCTCTTTCTCTGCCTGCCTGCGCCTGCCTCTCTTTCTCTCTCTCTCTCGCTCTCTCTTTTTCTCTCTCTCTCACTCTCTCTCTCTCTCTCTGCCTGAGCCCCTATATCTCTCTGCCTGCCTGTGCCCCTCTCTCTTTCCCACTCTCTCTGCCTGCCTGTGCCCCTATCTCTCTCTGCCTGCCTGCGCAACTCTCTCTGCCTGACTGCGCCCTCTCTCTTTCTCTCTCTCTCCCTGCCTGCCTGCGCCCCTCTCTCTCTCTGCCTGCCTGCGTCCCTCTCTCTCTGCCTGCATCTCTCTCTCTCTCTCTTTCTCTCTCTCTGCCTGCGTCTCTCTCTCTCTCTCCCCCTTCTGCCTGCCTGCACCCCTCTCTCTCTGCCTGCCTGCGCCTCTCTCTCTCCCTGCCTGCCTGTCTGTGCCCCTCTCTCTCAACTTGCCTGCGCCCCTTCTCTCTCTCTGCCTGCCTGCGCCCCTTCTCTCTCTCTGCCTGCGCCCCTCTCTCTCTCTCTCTGCCTGCCTTCGTCCCCCTCTCTCTCTCTCTCTCTGCCTGCCTGCACCCCTCTCACTCTCCCCCTGCCTGCCCACGCCCCTCTCACTCTCCCCCTGCTTGCCTGCGCCCCTCTCACTCTCTCTCTGCCTGCGCCCCTCTCTCTCTCTCTCTCTGCCTGCGCCCCCCTCTCTCTCTCTCTCTCTGCCTGCCTGCGCCCCTCTCTCTCTCTCTGCCTGCACCTCTCTCTCACTCTGCCTGCACCCCCTCTCTCTCTCTCTCTCTCTGCCTCCCTGCGCCCCTCTCACTCTCCCCCTACCTGCCTGCGCCTCTCTATCTCACTCTGCCTGCGCCTCTCTCTCTCTCTCTGCCTGCCTGCACCCCCCTCTCGCTGCCTGCCTGCACCTCTCTCTCTCTTTTTCTCTTTCTCTCTCTCTCTCTCTGCCTGCGCCCCATCTCTCTCTGCCTGACTGCGCCCTCTCTCTTTCTCTCTCTCTGCCTACCTGCGCCACCCCTCTCAGTCTGCATATGCCCTTCTTTCTTTTTCTCTCTCTGCCTACCTGCCTGCGCCCCCTCTCTCTCTGCCTGCCTGCGCCCCCCTCTCTCTCTGCCTGCCTGTGCCCTCTCTCTCTCTCTCTGCCTGCCTGCACTCCCCCTCTCTCTGCCTGCCCCCCCCCTCGCTGCCTGCCTGCGCCCCCTCTCTCTCTCTACCTGCCTGCACACCTCTCTTTCTCTCTGCCTGCCTGTGTCCCTCTCTCTCTCTCTGCCTGCCTGCACCCCCCTCTCTCTCTCTGCCTGCCTGCGCCCCCCTCTCTCTCTCTGCCTGCCTGCGCCCCCCCTCTCTCTCTCTGCCCGTCTATGCCCCCCTCTGCCTGCGCCCCTCTCTCTCTGCCTGCACCTCTCTCTCTCTGCCTGCCTGCGCCTCTCTCTGCCTGCCTGTGCACCCCCTCTCTCTGCCCGTCTATGCCCCCCCTGCCTGCGCTCCTCTCTCTCTCTCTCTGCCTGCCTGCGCCCCTCTCTCTCTCTCTGCCTGCCTGCGCCACTCCCCCTCTCTCTGCCTTCCTGCGTCCCTCTCTCTCTGCCTGTTTATGCCCCCCTCTGCCTGCGCGCCTCTCTCTCTCTCTCTCTCTGCCTGCCTGCGCGCCTTTCTCTCTGTAACACTCTTCAACTTTCTACATGTCTCAGTTCATAGTTGCCCAATGTGTCCTGTATGCCAAATTCATTCAAGTCTGGACGTCCTGAAGCGAGCAATTATACTTCAGATTTCTACTCACCAATTAAAACTAATGTTGTGCACTCAAACAGATCGGGGGCATCTTGAAGCATGTCACGGACCTCAGTGTGGGTCCAGGGCTTATCAAATAAGGTTTCACCTCTCAAAACCCTGGGGCAAGCAAATTCATTATTACTAACTTTGTAAAGCACAAGTGCTCTCTGTCTCTCTCTCTCTCTGCCTGCGCCCCTATATCTCTCTGCCTGCCTGTGCCCCTCTCTTTCTCTCTCTCTCTCTGCCTGCCTGTGCCCCTATCTCTCTCAGCCTGCCTGCGCAACTCTCTCTGCCTGACTGCGCCCTCTCTCTTTCTCTCTCTCTCCCTGCCTGCCTGCGCCCCTCTCTCTCTCTCTCTCTTTCTCTCTCTCTCTCTGCCTGCATCTCTCTCTCTCTCTCTCTTTCTCTCTCTGCCTGCCTGCACCCCTCTCTCTCTGCCTGCCTGCGCCTCCAGACGCTAGGACCCTGTTGAATTCTCTCACTAGTATCTTATGGCTGAGTAGGGAGAATTGTATCAACATTTCTAACAGCATTTTTGTCCCTGGCCAGCTTTCCTCTTTATTTTGGACACTCATCTCTCAAAGGATATCGACCGGTGACCTGAGAGGACCAGGGTATCTCCTGCCTGACTCGCCAACTGTGGGGGATGGAAATAAAGCCCCATGTCAGGAAAGAATTTGTTTATCAGGAAGCAGTACAGCTGCAAGGCCAACCGTCTCCGCTGAGCCTGGGAAACATAAGCTTTAGCAAGCAGGCACTAAGCTGAGATTCAAAATGGTTTCCAGGCTCTAATATGTGACAAAATGGCTGACCCAAATCTAACAATTCTCCCACATCATCGCAGGGAATAAAACAAGAAAAATGAAACCAAATGAGAAATAAATAGGGGATCGTGCTTAATGTTTGTTCATTACGAAGTAAACAAGAAATAGGGGTCTCCCAGGATTCTTATGGTGCCCTACTTGAGGAATTCTGTCCAACAAGTTTAAGTGGAAGCACTAGCTTTCCGAGTGCAGCTCCTTCATCAGTGGATTGTGGAATATAAAATTGTAAGACACAGAATTTATAGCAACAGTTTATAGTGTGATGTAACTAAAATTATATACTGAAGAAGACCTGGATTGTTTGTTAAGTCTCTCATCTGTTCGAATGACCATGATAGTTTCAGTTCTTTCAAATGTAAATCACAAAACCTTTTAAAATAGTTAAATCCTCAAGTGAACTTTACCAATTACTGTCGCGTCAGCCCAGATAATGTATTGAAAGTGTGAGCTCCCCTGTGTGAGACTGTCTGTGCCACAATGGTTAAACTGATTTACAGAATCTTGCATGGATTCATGCAGTTTTTGAGCAAAGACATAATTCTGCAAGTACGAATTCACCCAACTGGTGCGTGTGTGTGTGCATGTGTGTGCGTGTGTGTGTGTGTGTGGTGGGGGTGGGATGTATATTTGCAAATACATTCTATGTGCATTTTTTAAAGCAAAAATCTGCAGGCAGTCAATACATGTAATAGTTTGTAAATTTGACTTTGGAAATAGAACCAGTCTGACTCAAATTGGGATACAGGCAGACTCTGACCTCACGCCTTTAATGCATTGTCTGGGTTGAGATGTGAGCTTTTGCTATAAAACCTTGTTATCTTGAGAAGGTGACAACAAGAAATTCTGGGATTTACATTGTAATGAGACCTGCAACCTATTTGAAAAGGTGGAAGACTTAACAATCCAGGTTTGTTCAATATACCAGTTCAGTGGCAGGACGCTGGAATGTTTTGCTCTAAATTGTGTCTTAGGATCTTATCCTCCACAACCACCCGATGAAAAGGTAGCACTCCAAAAGTTACTGTTTCCAAAGAAGTCTGTTGGACTACAGCCTGGAGTTGTGGGATTCTAGAATCTGGTTTCCATCATCTGCAGTCCTTGTTTTTACCTCATTGATTTTAACCCTACTATGAATCCTCTTGCAAGGATACCTGCCTTGAAGAAGTTTTCCTCCTCTCTCTATAAGAATCTCAGGCAGTCCCTCTCCCACTGCAACTCCCAGGTCATTTCCTCTGCCCTGAAGCTCTTCAACCATGTCCTGAAACAGACTCGCTACCACAGCCACATTTGCTTCGTCAGTGCCTGCCTCCGTAACCAACTCATCCCACACAGACTCCGGACCACCTTTAAACCAGCAGAGTTCGGATCCGAACAGGCCATTCCACCCTCCTGTCTGACCTATCACCTTCATTCCCACCTCCATACTCTTTGCTACCTTCCCTCACACTCCTCCCTGACCTATCCCCTCCATCCCCACCCCCATTCACCTATTGTACTCTATGCTACTTTCTCCCCACCCCCACCCTCCTCTCATTTATCTCTCCACCCTGCAGGCTCTATTTCTCATGAAGGGCTTTTGCCCGAAACGTCGATTTTCCTGCTTCTCGGATGCTGCCTGAACTGCATGCTTTTCCAGCATCACTCTAATCAAAAGTGGATTGGCCATGTTGAATTACCCATAGTGCCCAGGGATGTGAATGTTAGGGTGGATTGGCCATGCTAAATTACCCATAGTGCTGTGAGAAACGAACCCCACTTAATCAATAATTTTCAGTCTGAGTCAAAGAGTTCTGAAGCAGCACATTTATTCCAACATGTTGCAAGATGGGTGTCTGTATGAAGAGAGACATATCCGACAGTAAAATACAGAGCTTTTTATACTTTTCTGAGGGCTCTCTCGACACCCCTACACTGACCAATAAACCTATTATAAATGTCTATTTCATTCTATCCCTTTATTTGGTTATTATTTGCGCCCGTTATTCCTTCATTTTGTAATTCCCTGCACCCAAGCCTTTCATACTTATTAATTACTTCACTTGTTTTTCTTTAAATCTGCCTTATTTGGCTGTCCTTGTTCAGTACAGCCTTCCTGTTATTTTGTCCAGTTCCTCTTATCTTATCTAACCGTCTGACCTTTGAGATCATCCTTTACTATCTTGATTGTCCAAAAAGCGGACCTACAAACTATGAGCTTATTTAGAGTGCCCCGCTGCCCTTTTTTTGTGGTCAGCTACAAGTAATTTCTTAGCTTAAAACTATTTCTTAAAAGACCCTTAATATTCTTTAAAATCAACATACACCTGACAACCTGAAATTTATCTCTCTCAATCCCCACCCCCACCCCCACCCCCACCCCCACCCCGCCCCCCTCTCATTTATCTCACCACCCTGCAGGCACTCTGCCTCTATTCATGATGAAGGGCTTTTGTGCGAAACGTCGATTTTCCTGCTCCTCGGATGCTGCCTGAACTGCTGTGCTTTTCCAGTACCACTCTAATCTAAAGTGGATTGGCTATGCTGAAATACCCATCGTGCCCAGGAAAGTGCAGGTTAGGGTGGATTGGCTCTGCTAAATTAGGCATAATGTGCAGGTTAGGTGCATTACTCAGGGTTAAATGTAGAGCAATGGGTGTGGGTAGGTAACCCTTGGGAGGTTCGGTGAGGCCGAGTGGCCTGCTTCCACACTGTGGGGATTCTCTTAAGGGAGGGGTGTTTTTGAAAAGTGTGTTCTCGTCCTCGTCTGCTGCAGGCGCAGCGCATGCGCAGTGCGGTTTCCCTTTGTCGGTCATGCCCCGCCCCCCAACCGTCACTTTTCCTCGCCCCGCCCCTAGTTCCTTTGTGACGTCACAACGCGGAAGTAGCCATGTCAGTTTCAACGTGAATCTCTCGCCCTCTAGACGACTCTTCATCCTGGGAGGGGAAAATTGGTCACTTGTAGCAACTGGAGTGAATGTAGGGAGGGAACAGACTCCGCAAACTCAGGTATGTGTCTTAATTATCCGGGTGAGGAGGGACTGAAGAATAGAGATTGGGAACGGGGAGGGCTGGATATCTTTTCTGTTTTGATGTTTAAAATGCACCCGATTCCCACAAGTAAATGCAACAGGTACAAGTACAGCATATGCAATGTTCCTCATTGTAGCTTCAAGCCGGTTTTGCATCCTCTGTTCTTCCTCCACCTTGCTCCAGCACAGTCAGCTTCTTTCCCTCATTCACATTCCCCCCTTCCCCTCCCCCTCCCCCCGCCCTGATGTTCCAAGCTGACCCTCAAAAGATCGCTTTGTCCCTCCATTCTTTCCTGGTGGCGCCCATTACTCTTGTCTATTTCTTGCCTTACCCGGCCTTGTGCGTGAACAAAGTGTTAGCGTCTATCCTCTTTCACTGCCAGCTGCTTCCTTGTTTGCGAAAGCAACATTTCCTCCCATTTTTCGCCGACACTGAGCTTTCTGACCTCCTTGATTTTTTTTTGTTTTGCAGAAGCAGGAAACAGATGCTTATAACTGTTTGAACGAGCATTAGCTAGCTTAACCTACACCCCCTCCCCTCACAGCATCTTATCTCTTTGTCTGTAACATCTACCATTGTTTGCAGGCACATTTCATTCTTGTACGCACATTTTATCTAATACAAAAGAAATTATATATTTCCTTCACATAGCTTTCATTCTTGTTAACTCCACTCTTGGCTGAAACAATTATACACTGGCGTTAGTTCATTTACCTTGCAGAAGCAATTATGGTTGCAGAAGTAACACTGCTTTACCTATATCCTACAGGGGTGACCCTACAACCTTGTATAAAATAATGTGGGGCATGGCGAGGGTAAATAGACAAGATCTTTGATCTGGGATTGCTCATAGGTTTATGGTGAGGGTGAGATTTAAAAGAAACCTAAGGGGCAACTCCTATACACAGAGGGTGGTGTGTGTAAAGAATGAGCTGCCAGAGGAAGTGGTGACTGCTGGTACAATTACAACCTTTAAAAGGTATCTGGATTGGTATATGTTGGGAAGCATTTAGAGGGACGTGGGCCACGTGCTGGCAAATGGGACTAGATTGATTTAGGATATCTGGTCAGCATGGATGAATTGGACTGAAGGGACTCTTTCTGTGCTGTACATCTGTGATTCTGGCTTGCCACATCTGTATGTTCAGGTTCTCCCTGGTGTTGTTGTTAATGCCTTGATGTCTTATTTTGCTCCCCACATTCTGGGGGACATTAACCATTTCCTATCTGGTTGTTCTGATCTGGACTGCTGTCCGGATCTTCGGATTTCTGGGATTGGTCAATAAACACACCTGGAAGTGACTCTTTTTCGTCAATCACACAAGCAATAGTTTATTCTTTGATACGGCTGGGTCAGTAGATTCTGATCAGCCCAGAAGGATTAGATTAGACTAGATTCCCAACAGTGTGGAAACAGGCCCTTCGGGCCAACCTGTCCACACTGACACTCCAAAGACTAACACACCCAGAACCATTTTCCCTCTGACTAATGCACCTAACACTATGGGCAATTTAGCACGGCCAATTCACCTAACATGCACATCTTTGGACTGTGGGAGGAAACCAGAGCACCCGGAGGAAACCCACGCAGGCACGTGGAGAATGTGCAAACTCCACACAGACGGTCACCCAAGGCTGGAATCGAACCTGGGATCCTGGTGCTGTGAGGCAGCAGTACTAACCACTGAGCCACCCTAGGCTAAGTCAAAAATGCACGAGGACCTTGCGGGATCTGATTGGTTGTTACTATGTGATCATGCTCAATGTCTGACTCTAAACAATGTACATAAGTTCTATCCAAACTCTGTAAAAGTCGGCAGATTCTTCTGGCACTCTAGGTGTACTCATCAGTGGCCCAGTGGTTAGCACTGCTGCCTCACAGCCCCAGGTTCGATTCCAGCCTTGGGTGGCTGTCTGTATGGAGTTTGCACATTCTCCCCGTGTCTGTGTGGGTTTCCTCCCACAATCCAAAGATGTACAGGTTTGGTGAATTGGCCATGCTAAACTGCCCATAATGTTAGGTGCAATAGTTATAGGGAGATGGGTCTGAGTGGACTACTCTTCAGAGGGTCGTTGTGGACTGGTTGGGCTGAAGGGCCCGTTTCCACACTGTTTTTTCACCGGATTTACATCAGTCTGTGGTTTCTTGTTTGTTCTGAGTCGTGAGTATATGCCTGACTCAGCTCTGACTGAGTTAGCCAAGCAGAAGCCATTTTGTCCTACCTCCCATGTTAAAGTGGAGATTTGAGGTGGCCCAGGGAATCCTTTGAGAACTCAGACCTGTAAAGCCTCTCTCTTGGTTTGTCCTGGAGATCACACTCTTTAGAAGCCTGGAATAAAAATCTCTCAAAGTCCCAAAATGCAATTCAATTCAATCCATAGCAGAGAAGCACTAAGAGTTAATTTTCTATGGGATTCAACAGCCTCAGCACTAAAATGGTCTCACAAGGGAACGGCTGTGAATGTTATCACTTGGTGTCCTGTTCACACAGATTCATTGATGCTGAGGCAAACGTTTGTAATTGTCTTACAGCATCCTGTTATCACTTGGTGAGCTCAGGTGTCCCTAACTTTAAGTTCTCTCCTCTTTCTGAGCCTTCCTGTCTGTTTATTTTCTAGTGCAGTAAATGTATTCAATAATTCAGCATTACATTTTAGTCTGAATGTTTAAAGACCAGTTTTAAGGCTCTAGACTTTATCACCCAGATGCCCACACCCTCATTCCTCCCTTTGATTACACCACGATCACTGAAAGAGAAGGCTAGTCCAAACGAATCCCTTCAAGGTGGTCCAGCCATCAACATCCTGCAGAGCGGTACCACCATCTTCGCAGCTCATCTGGTCATATTTATCATCGCCATCGACCCGTGTGGGTGAGCCATCAGATCGCAAAAGCAGCATCTTCTGGGGCAAATCTATATCACTAAGGGACCTCATAAGCCTAGCAATTAAATACCTAAGAATACCAATACCGATAAACAGACATAGCTAAATTGATAAGCCAATTGTACCTTCAGCCCGATCTGCAGTTCCTCCAACTTGTCCCTTCAGTCATTCTGTCAAGGAATACCTGGATCTCTTCTTGTATCTCAGTAATATTGCCAGTGAGATCAGGAATGCCCATCGTTCATTTATCTTGGACAATGGTGCAGACCTCACCCTCCCGGGCGAGTATACAGTCTAAGGCATACCGAATCTGCATAGAGTAAAGACAAGGGTCTGATAATCCCAGTTTACTCTGTTCCAGAGCCTCTTTAGTCTTATTTCCTCGAATGGTCAGGCCCCAAAAGAGGGAATTGCGGTTCTGTTGACTTGTCACTCCTGCTGATCCTTCCAACCTCAGGGTACTCTGGATTCCCCAGCCTATCGGGTGTCCTGTATTGTCATCCAGTCCCTTGGGATCCTTCCAGTTGGAGCAAGGTTGGCTGAGACCGATCGCTGCATCCTCCTCAGATGGAGGTTCCATCGACTTGTCCACTGGCCAGGACAAGGTACTGTTGTGGGAACAAGGGCTCCGATAGTGACCTTATGAGGGACATCTTTACCATCAAGGAAAAGGAAATTGGTAGCTTTACCTTAGCTGAAGAAATAATAGTCTGGTTTGGTGTATATTAGGGAGAGTTTGTCAAAATAGGTTACTGAAATGTTACAGCAGGGGGTCTGGTCAGGTCTACAGGAGTAAAGGGTCGACGTTTTGCAAGAGGAGTTGCTTGAGCGCTGTAAAAAATGGGCCAAGTGACTCGAGCACTCGCACTGTATGGGAGACAATGGTCCTCAGAATGCTGTTCCCATTGGGAGCTCCCTTAGCTCGATTGTACATGGTCTTGGTGACAGTATCAGATTCTGAAAAGAGAAAAGGCCTATAAATGCATAAGGGAAGGGTTCCATTCCAGGTCCATGTGCCGCATTAGGCCTGCTGTACCCCAGCCAGTGTTACACCAGCTGTTTGTATACACAGACCAGAGGTATTGGAAAGTGATATTTCTCTTCGCAGGGTCGGCAGTAGGAATTCTGATGAATAGATTGGAATCCGGACTGGGGACGGGGCAAGTAAGTCATCTTCCGAGAGGGGTAACATACTACTGCCTCTGGGGTGAAGAGCGTTCTGTGGGCCTGTATAAATAAGTTGTTTGTGGATTGAGGAGTTTCCTCTATCAGGCTTCCCTTTTCTTGAGTCGGCCTGCCCTGCAAAAAGGAATGGAGTTCCTGGCCGCCCTTAAAATATTTACCATACTAACAGGGTTGAAAGCTTTTATCCTCACTAGGCTTGCGGTTGCAGGTAAAATCAAAAAGACATGTTCGGTAACGACATGGTAACTCCCACTGATTTCTACTGTCCAGATGGACCATCTGGTCTTTCTGATGTAAGAGTCCATTGCAATAATCAATCTTCATCATGTTCCATACATCAAAGGCGTCTGGTCCTGTGCACTGGACGACATCTCCTCAGCATGGGTGGTGGATAATCTCTGATTATTCCTGGTCCCATCCATTACTTAGTGGCTTTCCCCATCAGGATGTTGTACGTGATCAGAAAGGTGAGGAGGTAAGCGATTCCCCCACATGTCCCTCCTCTTACTTCAAGTATCTGTAATAAGATTAACATTAGAACAACAGCAAAATTCAAAAACCCAACTGGACAGGGTCCACTCCTTTTGTTGGGATTCCAGTATTCTCTCCACCTCTTCCCCCCTTTTGATTGGTGCGGTCAATCAATTTACAATGGTACAGTTGGACCCAAGCTGAGCACCCAGCGACTTTGACCGCTGTAGGGGTGGGAAGTAAAACCTGGAAGGGGCCATCCCAACGAGGTTGGAGTCCAGTTCTTGACAAGCACCAACGAACCAGGCTCTACCTGTGATGAGGCTGAAAGGGAGGGAACATTGCTGTAGGCCGCACGCTCCTGGGAGTAAAAGGCACGCATAACACTAGTTAGAGCCAGAACATAACCAATGATTGCTTTGGTCACGTGGTGGAAGTGGACTGAGAAGAGAGCCAAATCATTCCAAGGGGTACGGAGAGGGTGACCAGAGAGACTCTCAGCTGGAGACAGTAGTGTCTTGCCCGCAGACACGGATCGTATCTGGAATAAGGCCACAGGGATTAGCATAACCAGGAGAGGCCAGACTCTGCCATTAATTTGACAAGTTTAGTCTTGAGTCTGGTTAAAACATTCAACAAGGCCGGCCGCCTGAGGATGATAAGCACCATGCAGTTGCCAACAAATACAAAGCTGGGAACAGAGTTCTCCGTTAACATTACCTACAAAGTGTGGTCCATTGTCCGAGCTAATGCACGCAGATATACTGAAGTGGGGAATTATTTCCTTAAACAAAATCTTCACCACAGTCTCAGCAGTAGCGTTAGGAGGAGGGTAGGCTTCAATCCACTTAGAAAAGACATCAACAATAAGCAAAACATATTTATAGCACTGACATTTCTACAACTCAATGAAGTCCAGTTGAAGTGTCTCCAAGGGACCCTCCAGCAAGGGAATTCTCGTAGAGATACTTGAACTAAGAGGTGGGGGATTGCCTACCCACTGACCTTCTTGATCACGTACAACATCCTGATCGGGAAAGCCACTGACTGAGTATCGATGCGATCTGGAACGATCTGAGATTATCCTGATGTCATCTGATGCACCAGACCAGACGCTTTCAATGTGGTGTCGCTTGAGTGATGGCATGAGCTGCCAGAGGGAGTGGTGGGTGCTGGTACGATGACAAATTAATAGGCTCCTGGATGGGCATCTGAATAGGAAGGGTTCAGATGGGTCGAGGCCAAGTGATGGTAAACTGGAGTCGTACAGATGTACAGCACAGAAACAAACCCTTCGGTCCAACTCGTCCTTGCTGACAAGATAGCCAACCCAATTTAGTCCCAGCTGCCAGCACCTGGCCCATATAGGGGCCAAGTGATGGCAAATGTGACTAGATTAATTTAGGATATCTGGGCAGGTTGTGCTCAAGGGTCTGTTTCCGTGCTGTGTGACTCTAATTGTCTTCAGTGAAAGCAGAAGTGTGGCTGTGATAACTGGACTTTCAGAGGATGTTTTGCCCTGACTGGAAGCAGAAGAGTTTGACTGAAGTGTATCGGTATTAATGCCTTGACGTCTCATTTTGCTCCCACCTTCCTGGGGTCATTAACCATTTTGTGTCTGGTTCTTCCTCAAGAAGCTGAATTGCAGGTTCACCCTGAATTGACACACTTTTTTTTTGCTTCACAAAATCAGACCTGCTCACTCTCAGCAGTATCCCAATGTTGTGAAAGATATTAACTTTCAGGTGGAGGTATCTAAAATTCAGAGAGAAGTCAGTCTTGACGTTTTTGCTTTTCTGCCCCTGTAAGATCCTGAATCAGCACCTGCAGGGGAATTAGTTAGAGCGGAGTGAGAACAGAGGGGAAGGGAGAGTGGGATGGTAGAATTGCTTGTTCTGAATTTCTACCCTGCACTGATAGTGATGACTTTTGTAATCTGTTTTTAACAGTGTATTTGAAGATCTGAAGACTGAAGCTTCAAAATCAACAGAGGAAGGGCTTATGCCCGAAACATTGACTCTCCTGCTCCTCAGATGCTGCCTGACCTGTTGTGCTTTTTCAGCGCCACGTTTTTCGATACTGACTCTCCAGTGTCTGCAGTCCTCACTTTGACGTCAATGTCTGATAGTCACTCAATCCATCGGGACCGCAACGGTTTTCAACTATGATTCTGTGAGAAGGGGCAAAGCGTTTTGGTTCCTGTTTGAGTACGTTTTCAGCATCAGTGGGACTGGATGAGAGACCCTACTGTTACAGCGCACTGAGTGTGGAGCCTGAAACAGTATACGGCCTGGGAAGAGGAATTCACGGTGGGGAGGGGCTCCACACGCATTTGTGTGTAACTGAAGCTTCGGCCATGGAGAAACCCGAGGAATCCAGCCCCGTGGAGAAACGGTGGAAGTGTGGCAACTTCGGGAAAAGCTTCCATGTCCCATATGTCCTGGAGGTGCAGTCACACTGGGGAGAGCCCGTTCCCGTCCCGTCTGCGGGAAGGGCTTCAGCACTTCCTCCACCCTGCTAACCCACCAGCAGATCCACACTGGGGAGACGCCCTTCAGCTATTCCTCCACCCTGCTGAGACACCAGCGGGTCCACATGGGGGAAGAGGCCCTTTATGTGTCCTGAGTGCGGGAAGAGATTTACCCAGGCCTCCAACCTGCTGACCCACCAGCAGATCCACACAGGAGAAAGGCCCTTCAGCTGCCCCCTGTACGGGAAGGGCTTCACCAGCTCTACCAATCTCCGGAGGCACCAGTGAGTTCATGTACCATCGCAGCGGGATTGAAGGCGCGATGGCTGAGTGGCAGTATCAAGTGGACTATCAACCCAGTTCCGGGGGCTCCCAGGTTTGAATCCCAGTGCTGATGGTCCGATACAGGGTATGGGTTGAAATTGCTGAGTGAGGCAACACTTCCTCCGGATTAAGGCTGTACCAAGGATCCAATTACAAAGAGACAACTTGGTGGTGACCAATAGTAAAGAAGTGAGGTGAGTTGGGGGGTGGTGGGGTAGCGTCTGCGCTTTGACCTTGAGCTGTTTAAAAAGCTGCTCCTTTTTCTCTGCCTTTTTGCTGAGGGGGTTTGAAGCTGGTAACAAAGTTGGATCTCAATAAAAGTTACCTGAATTTACCCCCTGGCTCAGACTCTCATTGAAAGCTTTGAGCTCCAACAGGTTTTTGTTTTAAAGCTGCTCATTTCTTTCAGCCTCCTGCACTAAGTTTCCAATGTCGCGTATCAGATGGAGCAGTGAATGAGCAGCCAGTTTCATTAGAAATTGTCAATTTTTCAGGAGTGCAGAGTGTGTCATTTCATCGGCATTGTTAAGTTTCCTGGCAGCATCGGGAGGTGTGGGCTGTGTTCACCAGAAACGATGTGGAGGAGCTGATGGTGAACTCGCCTGGATGGAAGTTAAAAATCACACAACACAGGTTATAGTCCAACAGGTTTATTTGGAAGTATGAAGTTTTGGAGTGCTGCTCCTTCAGCGGGTAACTGTGGAGCAGGATCATAAGACACAGATTTTATAGCAAAAGATCACAGTGTCATGCAACTGATAGGATATATTGAATGAACCAAGATTGTTGTTAAGTCTTTCACCTTTTAGAATGCGTTGCAGGTTTCAGTTCATTAATCTGTAAATCCCAGAACATCTTTTGATTCACGTTCTCAAGATGACTTAAGTTTTTTTTTAAAAATAGTGACAACTCAGCCGAGACATTAAAGGTGTGAGGTTCGAGTCTGTCAATGTCTCAATTTTGAATGAGACTGGTTCTATTTCCAAAGTAGGAATTTCTAAAATATTACATGGATTGACTGCCTGCAGACTGTGCACTTTTCGAGCAAAATTGAATGTATCTGCAAACATAATTCTGCCAATACAAATTTGCCCAAAAAGTGATATGTGAGTGCGTGCATGTGAGTTTATGCATGAGTGCACATAAGAGTGTGATGGACTATATGCCTGTGAGTGTGTTGGGGGTGTATGTGTGCATGTCTGAGAGAGCACGTGTGTATGAGTGAGGTATGAATAAAAGTAAGGGCTTGCGTTTTGCTAAAGCAAGGACAGTCAGGACTTGTACAGTTAATGGTAGGGCCCTGTGTCATGCTGTAAAAGAGAGACATGGCGGAGTTCAGGTACACACTTCTTTGAAAGTTGCATCGCTGCTAGACAGGGTGGTCAAGGCGGCATTTAGCATACTTGCCTTCATTGTTCCCCCCACTGAGTATAGGTGTTGGGACATCATGTTGAGGTTGTACAGGATGTTGGTGAGGCCACTTTCAGAGTACTGAGTATGGTTCTCGTGTTCCTGTAATAGAAAGAATACTATTAGAGAGGGTTTGGTAAAGATTTGCCAGGATTGGAAGGGTTTGAGTTATAAGGAGAGGCTGGGACTTTATTCACTGGAGCACAGGGGGTTGGGAGTTGACATCATTGAGATTGATAAAATCATGAGGACTGGAGGTAAGGTGAACACCAAAGGGCTCTTCCTTCGCGTAGGGGAGCTCAAGACTAGGGGGCATATTTCTTTAAAGTGAGAGGAGAGAGATTTAAAAGGAACCTGAGGGACAACTTTTTGATAGAGGGTGGTTTACACGCGGAATGAACTTGCTGAGGATGTGGTCAATGCAGGTACGTTTACAAAGTCTAAACGACATTTGGATGGGTACATGAATAGAAAGGTTTAGAGGGATATGGGCCAAACGCAGGCAAGTGGGACCAGTTTAGTTTGGGAACCCTGGTCGCCATGGATGAGTTGGACCTAAAGGTCTATTTCTGTGCTGTCTATCTCTCTGAACCAGAAGTGATCTTATTGAAACCAGTAGAATTCTGAAAGGGGCTTGACAGGATAAATGCAGATAAAATGCTCCTTTGTGGTGGGAGTCATAGAATCCCAACAATGTGGAAACAGGCCATTCAGCCCATCTATTCCACACTGGCCCTCTGAAGAGCATCCAACACATACCAACCTCCTTACTCCATATTTCCCATGGCCAATCCACCCTAAGTTTCACATCCCTGGTCACTAAGGGTAATTTAGCACAGCCTATCCAACCTAACCTCTACAGACTAATCTATAAATTACCTTCTCAAAAATGTAATTTAAAAGTAGAGTTTTTCTCTAAGAAAAATGTTAGTCTGACTCAACATTCGGGCGCAGACAGGATTCACCCCTATTGTTAGAAAAGCTCTGCATTTGAATGACATTCTTGAGAAGGTAACAAAAAACAAGTTCTGGGATTGACAAATCAAAGAGCAGAAACCTATTCTAAAAGATGAAGGATTTAATCTAAAATTGTTTGATGTGTCACACTTCCATGACACTAGACTCCTTTGGATATAAATTGTGATCATGATCTCATTCTCCACAACCACCTGATGAAGGAGCGGCGCTCCGAAAGCTAGTGCTTCCAAACAAACCTGTTGGATTATAACCTGGTGTTGTGTGATTTTTAACTTTGTCCGTGGGAAACACATGAGTTGTGGGACTGGTAACAGTTCTTATTTTGTGATTTATTCCAAGTGAAATTTCTCCTCTTGTATGCACAGGTGAACAGTTTAGCTTTTGTGCTTTGTGTGAGATCAGGCGAGCAGCTTTTAAATCCTTATGTTAAGCAACAGAAGTAAACTGTTGATCAGCAATTGTATTCCGAGAGTGGTACTTCCAGCTCTGGTAATCCTGTTGCATCAACAGAGAGAGGGTGAGGATGTCACATCTAAAGAGCAGACAGAAAAGTTATTTCACTTGTTGAGTCGGTTCCTCACTCAGATGAGACTGGATAGTGCTTTTAATGGATCATAATTAAATGCTTCAATGGAACACCTTAAATTCAAAGAATTTTGAAAGGGCAAACAAACAGTAACTTTGAATAGAGATGTTCTTCCATTTCTAACCTTGGTTGACCCATATGAAGCATTTTTACTGATAGCTCCATAATCATGTTCCTGCTGGATTTTTTTCAGGGCAAACAATTTCTGGTGGGAGAAACTTTGCATCCTGGGAAGGCGGGTAAATTAGAAAAAAAGCTGTTAAAAGCATTTGAACTGTGGGCCCACGAGTTCTTGTGGGAGCAGTGCATTTGCCAAAAACTTTTCTGAGGAATTCTGTTTAACTGTTGGACCAAAAATAGTTTCCCCACTGAATGTTAAACAGGTATTGAGAACGTTGCGCATTATAGAGTGTGTTCCTGAGGACCGGAGGAGGATTGAATTTGCCAACGTGAACCACACTTTGCAGAGAGACGATATTTCTCCAGATGGAATAGGTTGATGGAAGTCAACAATTGTCAGATTATTTCATGAAAATAACAGCTGGTATGGGGATCCCAGAAGAGGGGCGTCTGTAATGAGCACACAGAAACAAACCCTGCAGTCCAGGCTAACCAGATATCCTAAATTAATCCAGTGACCCATTTGTCAGCATTTGGCCCATATCCCTCTGAATTCTTCCTATTCATGTCCCCATCCAGATGCATTTTTTTCCTTCGGAGAATACTTGGGTGAAAGCCAAGATATGCAATATCTCAATGTATAATAATGAAGCAGCTCATTTATTCTGAAATTATTTCAATTAGTTGGTCAATTGCCAAATAATAGCTGCATAACTGTTGTCAATATTGATACCCAGGAAAGCTATTTGAACTGTGGGCCCACGAGTATATTTGAGTATATTTCCTTTGTAAAGATCTTATCCAAATTATAAAATGAATGTATTTTCATATGAAATAAAACTTGCAGTGTTTTATTAAATGGTTGAAAGTAACTTTGCACTTAATTGCTCCGTTTGGGATTAAACATTATGACTTAGATAAAAGTGATCTTTCATAATTTATGGTGAGTCTATTAACAAGCAAATGTTGCCATTTGCTCTCAAGTTAGCTCAGATTCAATTTGAAATTCTTGAATGAGTTGAATAAGGGGTAAAAAGTAAATATTTATTGCAC
Organism: Chiloscyllium punctatum; assembly: GCF_047496795.1. Lineage (NCBI taxonomy): Eukaryota > Metazoa > Chordata > Chondrichthyes > Orectolobiformes > Hemiscylliidae > Chiloscyllium > Chiloscyllium punctatum. The sequence goes on along the minus strand of NC_092774.1, from coordinate 59,428,319 downwards.
TTTTCTGAAATTCTCTGCACTGCCATTGTATTTGGTTAAACAAAATATGTATCTCTCTTCGTAACTTTGATATCACCACAAATCCTAGGAACCCCACCCAGGACAAACATATAAATAGAAAGTAGGAGACAACAGCTTCGCTTCACTTGGAGGTCACCATTGATGTTACCTAGCCAGGTGATGAAACGTCTGGATATCAAACCTACTCTCAGCAAGCAAACCTATACCCTAAACATTCTACTTTGCTGAAAGACTGCACAATCTGCAGGGAGTCATTAGATGTAATATATTGTAAATTCCACTTTGAAAATAGATAATAGGTCACTACTTTTTGGATGTGAGCATAAGTGGTATAGTAAGCAAGTTTGCTGATGACACCAAAATTGGAGGTGTAGTGGACAGCGAAGGAGGTTACCTTCGATTACAATGGGATCTTGATCAGATGGGCAAATGGAATTTAATTTAGATAAATGTGAGGTGCTGCATTTTGGGAAAGCAAATGTTAGCAGTACTTGTACACTTAATGGTAAGGTCCTAGGGGGTGTTGCTGAACAAAGAGACCTTGGAGTGCAAGTTCATAGCTCCTTGAAAGTGGAGTTGCAGGTTGATAGAATAGTGAAGATGGTGTTTTGTATGCTTTCCTTTATTGGTCAGAATATTGAATACAGGAGTTGGGAGGTCATGTTACTGCTGTACAGTTGGAATATTGCATGCAATTCTGGTTTCCTTCCTATCAGAAAGATGTTGCGAAACTCAAGGGTTCAGAAAAGATTTACAAGGATGTTGCCAAGACTGGAAGATTTGAGCTATAGGGAGAGTCAGAACAGGCTGGGGCTGTTTTCCCTGGAGCGTCAGAGGCTGAGGGGTGACCTTATAGAGGTTTATAAAACCATGAGGGGCATGGATAGGATAGATAGAAAAAGTCTTTTCCCTGGGGTGGGAGAGTTCAGAACTAGAGGGCATAGGTTTACAGTGAGAGGGGAAAGATATGAAAGAGACCTAAGGGGCAACCTTTTCATTTAGAGGGTGGTACGTGTATGGAATGAGCTGCCAGAGGAAGTGGTGGAGGCTGGTACAATTACAACATTTAAAAGGCAACTGGAGGGATATGGACCCCATGCTGGCAGATGGGACGAGATTGGGTTGGGATATCGTGCACAGGGATGTGCAGGTTAGGTGCATTAGTCAGGGGTAAATGTTGAGCAATAGGGGTAAGGGAGTTGTGTGGGTGGGTAGTCTTTGGGCTGAGTGGCCTGCTCCCACACGGTGGGGAGTCTCTGAAGGGGAAGGAATTTTTGTAAATTGTGCAAGGCAACGCAGGCATAGTGCGGGGGCCTGCTGTTGGCCTTGCTCCGCCCCTTGCTCCTCCCCCTGTTGTTGAGCTGTCTAACAAACAGCTACACTTTCTCTGCCTTTTTGCTGGGGGCATCTGAAGCTGTAACAATGTTGGGGCACAATAAAGGTTACCTGAACGTTCTGCCAGACTCAGGCTCTCATTGAAAGCTTAGAGCTCCAAGCGGTTTTTGTTTTAAAGCTGGTCATTTCTTACAGCCTCCTGCACTAAGTTTCCAATGTTGTGTATCAGATGGAGCAGTGAATGAGTAGCTGGTTTCGTTAGAAGTTATAAATTTTTCAGGAGTGCAGGCACTGCATTGTTTCAGCGGCAGTTTACTAGCAGCACTGGGAAGTATGGGCTGTGTTCATTAGAAAGGAAGTGGAGGTGGTGCTGTTGGACTAGGTGGGACAAGGTTTAAAAATCACAACACCGGGTTATAGTCCAACAGGTTTATTTGGAAGCACTAGCTTTCGGACCGCTGCTCCTTCATTGGGTAGCTGTGGAGCAGGATCATAAGACACAGAGTTAAGAGCAAAAGATCAGTGTCATTCAACTGACATGGTATATTGACAAATGTAGATTGCTGTTAAGTCTTTCATCCTTTAGAATGGGTTGTTGGTTTATTTCATTAATGTGTACATCACAGTACTATTATTAAGTCATATTCTCAAGATCACTTAAGGTTTTTAAAACAGGTGACAGCTCAGCCCAGACAATGCATGAAATGTGTGACAGTATCACAATCTTAAATCGAACTGGTTCTATTTTCAAAGTAGGAATTTATGAAATATTACATGGATTGACTACCTGCATGTTGTGCGCTTTTTGTGCAAAATTGAATATATCTGTAAATATAATTCTGCAAATGCACCCCATCGTTGTGTGTGTGTGTGTGTGTGTGTGTGTGTGTGCGCGCGCACGCGCGAGAGAGAGAATATGTGTGCACATGCTTTGTAAAGGGAGTGTGATGGAGGAGAAGCCTGTGAGAGGGTGTGTGTACATCTGAGAGAAATTGTGCCATTTGGATACTTTAAATCCATCAGGAACTGCATCTTCATTGAGCATACTGTGCATGTCAGGTGAGGTGCCAGAAGACTGGAGGTTGGCTAACGTGGTGCCACTGTTTAAGAAGGGTGGTAAGGACAAGCCAGGGAACTACAGACCAGTGAGCCTAACGTCAGTGGTGGGCACATTGTTGGAGGGAATCCTGAGGGAGAGGATGTACATGTATTTGGAAAGGCAAGGACTGATTACGGATAGTCAACATGGGTTTGTGTGTGGTAAATCATGTCTCTCAAACTTGATTGAGTTTTTTGAGGAAGTAACAAAGAGGATTCAGGAAGGCAGAGCAGTAATGTGATCTATATGGACATCAGTATGGCGTTTGACAAGGTTCCCCATGGGAGACTGATTAGCAAGGTTAGATCTCACGGAATACAGAGAGAACTAGCCATTTGGATACAGAACTGGTTCAAAGGTAGAAGACAGAGGGTAGTGGTGGACGGTTGTTTTTCAGACTGGAGGCCTGTGACCAGTGAAGTGCCACAAGGATCGGTGCTGGATCCACTACTTTTTGTCATTTACATAAATGATTTGGATGCGAGCATAGTTAGAGGGAGAGGCTGAACAGGCTGGGGCTCTTTTCCCTAGAGTGTCAGAGGCTGAGAGGTGACCTTATAAAGGTTTACAAAATTATGAGGGGCATGGACAAGATAAATAGACAAAGTTTTTTCCCTTGGGTTGGGGAGTCCAGAACTAGAGGGCATAGGTTTAGGGTGAGAGGGGAAAGATATAAAAGAGACCTACGGGGCAATGTTTTCACACAGAGCGTGGTACGTGTATGCAATGAGCTGCCAGAGGAAGTGGTGGAGGCTGGTACGAATGCAACATTTAAGAAGCATTTGAATGGGTATATGAATAGGAAAGGTTTGGAGGGATGTGGGGCAGGTGTTGAGGGGCGGGATTAGATTCGGTTGGGATATCTGGTCGGCATTGACTGGTTGGACCGAAGGGTCTGCTTCCATGCTGTACACTTCTGACTCTATGCTGGTTCAGCAAAAGCCGCGCATGCTCTGTCTGCAGAAAGTGCAAACCCTTCTTCAAATGGACCAATGAGAAGCCAGACAAGGAGCCTGGTCCTCCTGCCAATCAGAGCTCCCCAATTGTCTGAATGTGGAAGATGGACCATCAGGTTCTGAAGCTGCTGCTCCTCTCCAAATGAAGATCAAGCTTCACCTCAGACTGCAACTTCCTTCCTCTATCCGCCATCTGAGAGTACGGCACTGTCTTTACCATTTCATTTATTCATTCTGGGGTTAATTTGTTGACTTGCAGCAACTGAAAAGAAAACGAGTGAATCAAGGGAGGGGACAGAATCGGGAAACGTTGGTCCAGGTCTGTGTCTCAACTGGCAAACACATGGCAAATGCAGTCCCACAGTGTGAAGTTATAACCTCTGTTATGAAAAAATAACTGCCGAAAGGAGGTGCCTTGTTTAAATGGTGATATATTGGGATGTGGAGAAAGTGAGGACTGCAGATCCTGGAGATCAGAGTCGAAAAGTGTGGTACTGGAAAAGCACAGGAGGTCAGACAGCATCCGAGGAGCAGGAGAATCGACATTCCTCAGCAATGATGTGTGGATGTAAAAAGTGGTATCAGCATCCTTCCACACCAGTCACCGCCAGTTGTCAGACGGATGCAGCAAGCAATCAGCAAGGCAAGAGGTGTATTAGTGAGAGGAATTGAGTTCAGAAGTAGGGATGTCTTCTTGCAATTAGGGGGTCATTGAATATATTCAAGGCCAAGTTCATTTGATTTTAGAACAACCATGAAGTGGATGTTTCTGGGGGAAGGCAAGTAAAATGATTTTAAGACCAGTACAGAGCAGTTAGTCATACAGCACAGAACACACCCTTCAACCCAACTAGGCCATGCTGACTATATTCACAAACTAAACTAGTCCCACCTGCCTGTGTTTGGCCCATATTCCTCTGAACCTTTCCTATTCATGTACTTATCCAAATGTCTTTTAAACGTTGTTACTCAACCTGCATCCACCATTTCCTCTGGACATTCATTCCACACAAACCACTGTTTTAAAAAAAAAGGTGCTCCTCATGTGTTTTTAAATCTTTCTCCTCTCACCTTAATTTGCAGCCTAATCTTCAAACGACACATGCCATTCACCTTATCTATGCCCCTTGTGGTTTTGTAAACCTCGAAAAGAGAACAAAGAACCCTACAGCACAGGAACAGGCCCTTCAGCCCTCCAAGGCTATGCTGATCGAGATACCCTATCTAAACCTGCCGCCTATTTTCTAAGGATCTGTATCCCTCTGCTCCTTGCCCATTCATGTATCTGTCTAGATACATCTTAAATGACGCTATCGATCCCACCCCTACTGCCTCCGCTGGCGATGCATTCGAGGCGCCTACCACCCTCTGTGTGAAGAACTTTCCATGTATATCTCCCTCAAACCTTTACCCCCTCACTTTGAACTCGTAACCCTGAGTAATTAAGTCTTCCCCTCTGTGAAAATAATTCTTCCTATCCACCCGTTTACACCCCTCATGGTTTTTCGGCCTCAATCAGGACCCCCCCCCTCAACCTCCTTATTTCCAAAGAAAATGATCCTAATCTACTCAACCTCAACTCATAGCTAGCGCTCTCCATAACAGGCAACATCCTGGTGAACCTCCTCTGCACTCTCTCCAAAAGTATCCACATCCTTTTGGAAATCTGGCGACTGGAATTGTACTCAGTATTCCAAATGCGGCCGAACCAAAATCTTATATAACTTTAACATGACCTGCCAGCTCTGTTACTCAATCTGTCTGATGATGGAACGCGTGTTGTATGCTGCCTTGACCACTCTACTGACATGCGTTGCCATCTTCAGAGAACAGTAGACCTGAACACCCAGACCTCTGTACATCAATTTCCCCCAGGACCTTTCCATTTACTGTATAGTTTGCTCTTGAATTGCATCTTCCAAAATGCACCAACTCGCATTTGTTTGGATTGAACTCCATCTGCCATTTCTCTTCCCACCTCTCCAATCTATATTCTGCTGTATCTTCTGACAGTCCCCTTCACTATTTGATATTCTATCAATCTGAATGTCATCTGCAAACTTGCTAATGAGGCACCCAATACCTTCATCTTTCAACCTCCTGTGCTCCAATGAAAAATGTCACAGCCTACCCACCAATAGGTGAGACTTCTGTCTGGGTTCCAATGTCGAGTCAGCCTGACATTTTTGATAGAAAAGCTCTGCATTTAAATTACGTTCTTGAGAAAGTTACTGAAAACAGGTTCTGGGATTAACATACCAAAGAACAGAACTCCATTCTAAAAGATGGAAGATTTAATCTAAATTGTTTAATGTATCACATCTCCATGAACTGGACTCCGTTGGCTATAAATGGTCTAACCATGATCTTATTCTCCACAACCACCTGAAGCAGCAGCAGCACTTCAGAGCGCCAGAGATCCGGGTTCAATTCCCACCTCGGGCAACTGTCAGTGTGGAGTTTGCACATTCTCCTCGTGTCTGCGTGGGTTTCCTCCCACAGTCCAAAGATGTGCAGGTTAGGTGAAGTGGCCACGCTAATTTGCCTGTCGAGTTAGGTGAAGGGGTAAATGTTGGGGAATGGGTCTGGGTGAGTTGCTCTTCAAAGGGTCGGTTTGGGCTGAATGGTCTGTTTCCACACTAAGTAATAAAATCTAAAATAAATCTAATCACTCCGAAAGCTAGGGCTTCCAAACAAACCACGTGAAGGCAGCAGCGGGAGATGTGGACTATATTCACTAAAAACAGTTAAGCAGTTAGATAACACGTTCGAGTGGGAAGTGTATATAACATGATCTCACAACTCCTATACTCAATGCTATGAGCAATGAAGGAAAGCAAACCAAACACTGCCTTCACTACTCTGTCCACCTGAGACTCCAGCACTCCAAGGTCTCTTTATTCTGCAACATTCCCTTAACTATGTCAGTCCTGCCTGGATTGCTTGACCAAAATGCAAACCTCTGATTTCTCTAAATTAAACTCCAACTGACACTCCTCGGCTCTTCAGCCGATCCCATAAATTCTAATTTATAGTGAACTCTTTCCTCTCTTATTCCCTGGAAGCTGAAAATCTCCATCCCACACTCACTCCCTCCATTTTCACTTTGCTTATAGCGGAAGAATGTAACTGAGAAACTTATCAGCCATGATTGAATGGAATGAGCAGACCTGGTGGCCTAATTTCTGCTCCTATGTCTTGTGGTCTCTTGCTGTCATGGACACCGAGAGAGAGAATTGGGACCAGCATTGAACCGATCATGACTGGATATGGATCTACCTGCATCTAGGTGGATGGGCTGAGACTTTTTCACTGGCGCATAGGAGGTGGAGAGGTGACGTTATCAAGGTTTACAAAATCATGAGGGGAGAGATGAGGTGAATGACGGGTGTCCTTCCCCTTGGGTTGGGGTTTCAAGATTAGGGAGTAAATTTTGATGGTGACAGGAGAAAGAGATTTTAAAAAGACTTGAAGGCCACAAATTTTTTTTATACAGAGTGGTTCACATGCAGACTAAATGTCTAGAGGAAATGGTGGATGCAGGTACAGTAACAACATTTAAAAGATATTTGGATAAGTTCATGAATAGGAAAGGTTTGGAGGGATATGGGCCAAAATACTGGCAGGTGGGACTGGTTTAGTTTGAGAACATAGTCAGCATGGACTAGTTGGACTTAAGGGTCTGTTTCTGTGCTGTATGGCTCTGTAACTCGGTTCTATAGTAGTCTTAAAACCATTTTCTTGCCTTCCCCATAAACATTCACATAAAAATCAGATGAACTCAGCCTTGAATATATTCAATGACCCCCTAACTGCAGGAAGACATCCCCACTTCTGAACTTAATTCCTCTTGCTAATACACCACTTGCCTTGCTCATTGCCTGCTGCACCTGTCTGACAACTGGCACAGAAGGACACTGATGCCCCTCTGAACATCCACGCATCATTCCTGATGAAGGGCTCATGCCCAAAACTTCGACTGTCCAACTGCTCGGATACTACTTGACCTGCTGTGCTTTGCCAATTGTGGTCTTCTCTACATCGGGGAAACCGAGTGTAAACTCGGGGAACGGTTTGCTGAGCATCACAGCCGGATCCACAGAGGCTGAGCGGACATCCCAGTCTCCACCCATTTTAATGCCCCTTCCCACTCCCCTTCTGACATGACTATCTTTGGCTTCCTCCATTACCACAACAAACCAAACCACAAATTGGAGGAACAAAACCTCATCTTCTGTCTGAGCAGTCAACAGCCCGGAGGACTCAACACTGAGTTCTCCAATTTCAAATAATCTCCCAACTCACTTCCCAGCCCCTTCACTCTTCCCTGCCAACTAGATTCCTTCCTCCCATTCACCAACCAGGTCGTACCAGGTTATGGGGATAAGGCAGGAACACGATACTGATTGAGGATGATCAGCCATTATCACAATGAATGGTGGTGCTGGCTCGAAGGGCAGAATAGCCTACTCCTGCACCTATTGTCTATTGTACCCTCTACCTGTCTCCACCTATCCCCACTTCAATACCCTGCCCCCACCACACCCTTGTTCCACAGCTCTCCCTATACCCACCCACAGTCCTGAACAAGAGTTACACCAGATACATCGACTTCTCCACCTCCTAATACTGCCTGGCTTGCTGCATTCTTTCAGTCTCCTGCCTGTCTATTTTGCCAATTGAAAACAAAGGCCTGGACTAACTTTTCCAGAGTCTGTCCCCTCGCTGGATTCACTCCCATTCCTTTCAATTGCTCCAAGTCAACAACTGAACCTCAGAATGAAGTGTAAATGGAAATGGGGGTGAGAAAAGAGAGTGCTGTACTCTCAGATGTTGGACAGAGGAAAGAAGTTGCAGTCTGAGGTGAAGCTCAATCTTCATTCAGAGAGAGGAAGAGCAGGAGCTTCAGAACCTCATGGTCCATCTTCCACATTCACCAATAGGGGAGGTCCGAATGGCAGGAGGACAATTCTCCCTCCGGTCCTCCAGTGCTCCTTATTTGTCCAGCAAACGTAGGTCTCGCCCCTTTTATGTCGACAGTGAGGAACACGCCCAATGATTTGGTGACACCGGCAAACATGTGCTGCTTGTTGACACTGAGGAGTGTACACAATATGCACTGTAGCAATGCTGGTGTTATTGACAGATTTTAAGTGTCCAAATTCCTATGGGAGAACAAAAAGGGTAGAGCCATATTATTTTTCCATGTGGCTCAATATTTGATTGCTTTTACATTTGTCTGGCTGCTCAATGTTTTTATGTCTTTTCCTCAATATGCTCTGTAGCAATGCTGGTGTTATTGACAGATTTTAAGTTTCCAAATGCCTATCGGCTAACAAAAAGGGTACAAACATAATTTTTTTCTCCTCCATGTGGCTCGATATTTGATTGCTTTTGCATTTGTGTGGCTGCTCAATGTTTAAGTCTTTTCCTCAGTGTTGGGGTGAGATTCACAACTAGAAGGCATAGGTTTAGGGTGAGACCACAAAGATATCTGAGGGGCAATGTTTCCATAAGGAGGGTGGTGCGTGTATGGAATGAGCTGCCAGAGGAAGTATTGGAAGCTGGTATTTAAAAGGTATCTGGCTGGGTATATGAATAGGAAGGGTTTAAAGGGATATGAGCCAAGTGCTGGCAAAGGGCACTAGATTAATTTAGGATATATGGTAGACCTGGACAGGTTGGACCGAATGGGTCTGTTTCCGTGCTGTACATCTTTATGACTCTAAATAATAAAAAGTCTACTTTTCCAAATAACAAACTATATCCATGTTAACAAGGCTTAGTGCACCACATACTTTATTAACCATTCTCAACAGGTCCTGCCCCTTCAATGACTGAGGAACATATACATGCTGGGGCATAATCTCCTTCACTAGTATTTACACACTACCCTCAGCAATTGCACAAGTAACAGCAAAGAGTAAACAGCACAAGGATTAAACAAACAGTGAGGGGGTAACACAGCACAAGGATTAAACAAACAGTGAGGGGGTAAACAGCACAAAGATTAAACAAACAGTGAGGGGGTAAACAGCACAAGGATTAAACAAACAGTGAGGGGGTAAACAGCACAAGCCCCAGTAAAAGCAGATGTAAAGTGAGTGTAAAATGTCACTATGACAGGACAGGCCCCACATTCCTACCCCTCCGTCCCCCCCCCCAACCTGCCTCACCTTTCACCTCCCGGGCCCAGTACCTTCCAGGTGGCCCCAGAGTTGACACAGGGGCCGCCCCACGACCAGTAGAACTCCACCACCCAGGCGGCCGACGGGTTCCCAAACAGGCCCTTAACCCCATCCGCCTCCAGAACGGTCACCGGCTCCTACCTGCTGTACAGCCGGGCGGTGTGGCCGTGACACAGCAGCTGCACCAGGAAGGCGGCGGTGCCCAGTGACGGGTGTCTGCCCCGGGCCGCACGGCGCCATTTTCCTAACGGCCGCCCCTTCCCCGCTCGAGCGACTTCTCCTCCCAACCGCCTTCACCCCCGCGTGACGTCAGCTCAGGGGGATGGGCGGGGCCGGGGGAGCCTCACCGTCACCAAGTAACAGCCACCTCGCGCTACAACTGCTCATTCACAAAAACAAACTCTCCTGTCTCGCTCTGCAGCTGCAGGGGGGACACTGCCACGTTTCGAGGAGCCCTGTCGACATTGGGAAAGCTCACGGCTCAATTTAAACAGATATCCCGACATATAACGGAACGTCGTCATACCTAAAGGGGGCAACCTGTATTTTAAAGTGACGTGGACATTTTAACGGCCTATTTTTGCAAATAAACAGATTTAAATAGACAAGATTATATTTCAAAAGGGATGTGGGCACATTCAAAGGGATATCTTAATATGTAAAGTGACGCAGTTATATCTAAGTGAATCTACATTTCGAAGAAACGTTGCCCTACTTTTAAGCAGAAGTACCCCTTTAAGAGACATACTGATATCTAAAGGGGTAAATATACATTATCGAGGAGCACGATTGCGCTGAGAGGAACATAACACATTTAAACGGTGAGCTACATGTAAAGGGGCATTTTTATATTTAAAAAGATACATTGAAATCTGAAGAGATTTGTTCATAAGTAGAAGTACATGGTAACATTAAGGAAGCATGACCGTATTGGAAATAGTGCAGCCATTTTTAAAAAGGGGGCTGTAGTGGCCGTGAGATGGTTTAATTTTTAAGAAAATAAGCAAGTTATTACGATTTGGAATGGTCTTGAATGGGTGATGGAACCAGTAACCATGGAGAAAGTTAAAATTCACACAACACCAGGTTATAATCCAACAGGTTTATTTGGAAGCACTAGCTTTCGAAGCGCCGCTCCTTCATCTGGTGGTTGTGGAGAATGAGATCACGATCACGGAGTTTATAGCCAATGGAGTCCAGTGGCATGGAGATGTGATACATCCAAACAATTTTAGATTAAATCTTTCACCTTTTGAATGGGTTTCGAAAGGTATGTTAATCCCAGAATTTGATTTTAATTACCTTCTCACGAATATCATTCAAATGCAGAGCTTTTCTAACAATAGGTGTGAATCCTGTCTGCGTCCGAATGTTGAGTCAGACTGAGATTTTTCTTCGAGAAAAATTTTGCATTTAGACTTCATTTTTGAGGAAGTAATTTACAGATTAGGGTGTAGAGGTTAGGGTGGATTGGCTGTGCTGAATTACCTATAGCGACCAGGGATGTGCAATTTAGGATAGATTGTCCATGGGAAATACGGAGAAAGGGGATGGATATGGATGAGATACTCTTCAGAGGGCCAGAGTAAAATAGATGGGCTGAATGGCCTGCTTCCACATTGTTGGGATTCTATGACTTCCCCCGACAAAGGAGCATTTTATCTGCATCTATCCTGTCAAGCCCCTTTCAGAATTCTAATGGTTTCAATGAGCAGCTTTAAAACAAAAACCCCTTGGCGCTCAAAGCTTTCAATGAGAGTCTGAGCCCGGCAGTAAGTTCAGGTAACCTTTATTGCACCCAACTTTGTTACAACTTCAGATCTCCTCAGCAAAAAGGCAGAGATAAAGTTGCTTTTTGAACAGCTCAAAATCAAAGCGCACACATTTCGCCCCACCACTTTCTTTACTATTGATCAGCACTGAGATGTCCCTTTCTAATTGGGTCCTTGGTACAGCCTTAACCCGGAGGAAGTGTTGCCTCACTCAGCAATTTCAACCTGTACTCTGTATAGCGCCATCTGCTGCAGCGGAATTCAAACCCGGGAGCACCAAGAACAGGGTCGATAGTCCAGTCGATAATGGCACTCAGCCGTTGCTCCTTCAAACACCCTGCGATGGTTTGTGAATGCGCTGGTGCCTCTGGAGGTGGGAGGAGCGGGTGAAGTCCTTCCTGCACTCGGGGCAGCTGAACGGCCTCTCCCCCGTGTGGACCCTCCAGTGGGTCAGCAGGGCGGAGGAATTGCTGAAAGCCTTCCTGCACTCAGGGCAGCTGAAGGGCCTCTCCCCCGTGTGAATCCGCTGGTGCTTCAGTAGGTTTGAGGAATTGCTGAAGGTCTTCCTGCACTCGGGACAGCTGAAAGGCCTCTCCCCAGTGTGGACCCGCCGGTGCCTCAGCAGGTTGGGGGAATTGCTGAAGGCCTTCCCACATTCGGGGCAGCTGAAGGGCCTCTCCCCAGTGTGGATCCGCTGGTGGGTCAGCAGAGAAGAGGAATTGTTGAAGGTCTTCCCGCACTCGGGGCAGCTGAAGGGCCTCTCCCCACTGTGGATCCGCTGGTGGGTCAATAGGGAAGAGGAATCGCTGAAAGCCTTCCCACAATCTGGGCAGCTGAAGGGCCTCTCCCCAGTGTGGACCTGCTGGTGCCTCAGCAGGTTGGGGGAATTACTGAAGGCCTTCCCACACTCGGGGCAGCTGAAGGGTCTCTCCCCTGTGTGGGACCGCCGGTGGGTCAGCAGGTTGGAGGCCTGGGTAAATCTCTTCCCACACTCAGGGCAGGAGAACGGCCTCTCCCCTGCGTGGACCCGGAGGTGCCTCAGCAGGTGGGAGGCCTGGGTAAATCTCCTTCCGCAGTTGGGGCAGCTGAAGGGCCTTTCCCCCGAGTGGGACCGCTGGTGCCTCAGCAGGTCGGAACAATTACTGAAGGCCTTCCCGCACTCTGGGCAGGGGAATGGCCTCTCCCCGGTGTGGGTCCGCTGGTGCCTCAGCAGGGCGGAGGTCTGGGCAAAGCCCATCCCACATTCAGGGCAGGAGAATGGCCTGTCCCCTGTGTGGATGTGCTGATGAATCTGCAGGGCAGACGGGAAATGGAAGCTATTCCCGCCATCACTGCACTTCCACCGTTTCTCCACGGGGCGGGATTCCTCGGGTTTCTCCATGGCCGAAGCTTCAGCTGCACACAAATATGTTTCCAGCCCCTCCCTGCTGTCAATTCCTGCTGCTACATGCCCCACACTCAATGCGCTGCAACAATAGGGTCTGTCATCCAGTCCCACTGATGCTGAAAACGTACTCAAACAGGAACCAAAACGCTTTGCTCCTTCTCACAGACTCATAGTTGAAAATTCTTTCCGGTCCCGATGGATTGAGTCATTGACGTCAATGTGAGGACTGCAGACGCTGGAGAATCAGTGTTGAAATGTGTGGTACTGGAAATGGCCAACAGGTCAGGCAGCATCCGAATAGCAGGAGAGTCAACGTTTCGGACATAAGAACTTCATGCGTTGATTTTGAAACTTCTATCTTCAAATCTTCAAATACACTGTTTAAAAAGAGATCGCAAAAGTCATCACTGTCAGTGCAGGGTAGAATTCAGAACAAGCAATTCTACCTTCTGTGGAATATTCTTGTTTCTCCACAAAATTGAAAGCACCATCCCACTCTCTCTCCCCCTCTGTTCTCACTCCAATCTAACTAATTCTCCTGAAGGTGCTGATTCAGGATCTTACAGGGGCAGATGAGCAAAAAACATCAAGACTGACATCTCTCTGAATTTTGGATAATTCCACCTGAAAGTTAATATCTTTCACAACACTGGGATATTGCTAAGAGTGAGCAGGTCTGCTTTTGGGAAGCAAAAAAAAGTGTCAATTCAGGGTGAACCTGCAATGCAGCTTTTTGAGGAAGAACCAGACACAAAATGGTTAACGACCCCAGGAAGGTGGAAGCAAAATGAGACGTCAAGGCATTAATACCGATACACTTCAGTCAAACTCTTCTGCTTCCAGTCAGGGCAAAACATCCTCTGAAAGTCCAGTCATCACAGCCACACTTCTGCTTTCACTGAAGACGATTAGAGTCACAGCACAGAAACAGACCCTTGGGTCCAACCTGTCCGAGCTGACCAGATTTCTTAAATTAATCTAGTCACATTTGTTTTCACGTGGCCCCTATACCGGCTGGGTGCTGGGACTAAATTGGGTTGGCTATCTGGTCGGCAAGGACGAGTTAGATCGAAGGGTCTGTTTCCGTGCTGTACATCTCTATGATTTGCCACCACTTGGCCCCTCTCCATGTAAGGCACCTTCTCAAGAGAACTTAAAGTTTTATAACAAAAAGTGACATTTTAGCCCAGCTCTGCAAATATAATTCTGCAAACATACACAAACAAGTCCACGGGAGTGAATGTGTGTGTGTGCACGCACATGAGAGAGAGAAAATGTCTATTTCCATCCTGTATATCTCTGTCTATTTCTGTTGGTGTAAATATTGTTGTAAATCATAGCTGGGTTCTCATAGATAGATGTAAGAGAGAGAGAATTCCTCAAAAATGACAGTCTCAGAATCCTGGGAGACCCCCATTTCTGGTTTACTTCCGAATGAACAAACATTAAACACGAGCAACTATTTGTTTCAAATTTGGTTTCATTTTTCTTGTGTGATTCCCTGCTATGATTACACTGTGTGTCTGGACGGTTGACAGGCTGGGAGATTGTGGGTTGGGGCTTGATTGGCTGAATGCTTTATTGTTCCGGAAGGTGACAAAAAAAAGTGGGGGGGGGGGGTGCAAAGCTTCAGCAGAAATCCAGCAGAGCTGACAACAGACCGACATCTTACTCTGTAGGAACAGGGAGATCAACAGAGGACAGAGAAATCAGGACCTGAAATCCGAGCTGACACCAGACTACCCTGTGATCAGTGCTTTGATTAGCAGCACCAACCTTATACCTTTACCTCGCTTCCCATATGACCAAACCCTCGATATTTAGGATTCAATCCTTGTCATCCTGAAGCCATGTCTCTGTAAGGAGTCTCAGATCATAATTATTCTCTTCAATGTGTGCAGTCAACTCATTCACTTCTGTTACAATGCAGCACACATTCAGATACCATTTCTGGTTTCAGTTTTTGTGATCTTTAGAATCCAGTTTTGATTGCTGGTATATTTACTCTCCTTGTCCCTTTCTATCATTCTCTGAAGTTCATTTCCCACTTCACGACGTTGCTCATTGGCCTTGGTTTGGATTGTTCATGCTAAATTGCCCAGAAAGTCGAAGTTAGGTGGGTTAGCCATGGGAGATGCAGGTTTGTAGTTTCATAGTAATAGAAGCAGGAGTAGGCCATTTGGCCCATCTAGCCTGCTGCACCATTCATTAAGATCATGGCTGATCTATCCATTGTCTCAGCTCCTCCTCCCTGCATTGTCCCAACTACCCTTAATTCCCCTACCATGCAAAAACCACCTCCAACTGTGTCTTGAATATACTTAATGAAGCTGCCTCTACTGATTCCTTGGGCAGAGAACTCCACAGATTCACTATTCTCCAGGAAAAACAGTTCTTCTTCATCTCTGTCCTGAATCTACTCCTCCTAATCTTGAGGCCTGGTTTCATTCACCAGCAGAAATGACTCAATAGGTAGAGCTTCATCCCCACAGTGCAATGAATTCCCACTTTCCACCAAAATCCCGGATGTACTCACTCACTCAGTTGCTGTCTCACAAATGCAGGATTTCATTGTTACTTCTTCTGCTCCCATTAAGGGCAAAACATCTTTGAAAGCTGCTCTGAAACTCCAGCCTCCATAATCACACTTCTGCTTTCACCGAAGGAGATTAGAGTCATACAGCACGGAAACAGACCCCTTGGTCCAACTCGTCTGGCCAAACAGATATCCTAAATTAATCTAGTCCAATTTGCCTGCATGTGGCCCACATCTCTCTAAACCCTTCCTATTCATGTACCCATTCAGATGCCTTTAAAAATTCCGACTCATCTCAAACGTATGCCTTCTAGTTTTGGACTCTCCTACCTTGGGGAAAAGACCTTGGATATTCACCCTATCCATGCCCCTTATGAACGTCTATAAGGTCACCCCTCAGCCTCCAATGCTCTCGGGAAAATATCCCCAGCCATTTGAGTCTCTACCTGTCACTCAAACAGCAGACTTGTAAATCTTTTCCGACCCCTTTCAAAGTTTCACAATGTCTTTCCTATAAAAAGGGAGACCAGAAATGAATACAGTCTTCCAAACGTGGACTAACCAATGTCCTACACAGCCACAACACGACCTCCCAACTCCTATATTCAATGCACTGACCAATAAAGGAAAGCATACCAAATGCCTTCTTCACTATCCTTTCTACCGGTGACTCTGCTTTCAAGGAACTATGAACCTGCACTCGAAGGTCTCTTTGTTCTGCAATATCCCCCTTTACCATGTCAATCCTGCCTGGATTGCTTAACCAAAATGCAAACCACACACTTCTCGGATTTAAACTCCATCTACCACACTTTGGCCAATCAGCCCACCTGATCAGTTCTAATTTATAGTGAACTCTCTTTCCTTGCTTATTCCTTAGAAGTTGAAAATCTCTATCCCACACACTCTCCCTCCATTCTCAGTTTGCTGAACCTAATCCCTGCTGTAACTCATCCTGAAGGATGCAGTTGACGCTGGTTAATAGGCCGACAAGCAGGGGTGTCCGAACTGAAACGTAATGAATACCGAATGGCCTGGAAAGAGTGGAAGTTGGGAAGATGTCTCCATTGACTGGAGAGAGTAGGACTAGTGGGCACAGCCTCAGTGTAAAGGGAAGACCTTTTAGAATTGAGGTAAGGAGAAACTTCTTCAGCTAGAAAGCGGTGAATCTATGGGATTCACTGCCACAGAAGGCTGTGGTGGAGGCCAGGTCACTGAGGATATTTAAGACTGACATGAAGACGTTCTTGAGCATCAAGCTGATGGAGGGTTATGGAGACAAAATGGGAGAATGTGGTTGAGAAACCTATCAGCCATGATCGAATGGCAGAGCTGACCTTGAATGGCCAATTTCTGCTCCGATGAATTATGTTCTCCTGCCGTCCTGGACAGAGTGGGCGAGAATTGGAAGCAGGAGTAGGCCATCTGTTTGTTCAAGCCTGCACCAGCATTCAACGAATCATAACTGGATATGAATCTACCGACATCTCGGTCCAACCTAGAGGGCATCGGTTTTGGGTGATACGGAAAAGATATATTTCAGACTGAAGAGACAACCCATTCACACGGAGGGTGGTGTGTATATGGAATGGGCTGCTGGAGGAAGTGGTGGAGGCTGGTACAATTACAACATTTAAAAGGCATCTGGATGGGGATATGATTAAGGAGGATTTTGAAGGATGTGGATCAAATACTGGCGAATGGGTCATTAGATTAAGTCCGGATATCTGAACAGCCTGGACTGAAGGGTTTGGTTCCGTGCTCTGCAACTCCGTGACTCTATTACTACGTAGTCGGAACCAATTTCACAACACCCGAAATAATCTATTCACCCCTTATAGCCTGTCCTGAGCTGTGGCCTAACTACACATATTTCAGTGCAAGTTTCAGAAAGATTCCATCAGCTCTTTTAAAAACTTGAACATGCTTTCAGACTTTAACAATGTTTGTGAATATATCATTTTTGCTATTCTTAAAAGATCAGCTATTTCTCTCCCCTTCCCCCCACACTGCAACCTCCTCCATCCCCCCACCAGTCTCCCACGTAGAGTTAGCACCATCCATCTCCCTCATCTTCAAAAGGGCTTGAAACAGTGAGCAAAGAGGGCTTGAGGCACAAGAAAGGATGGAGGCTTTGGCAGTGAGAAGTGAGAGAGAGAATGGACAGGGTGGCAGAGGGTGAGGGCAGGGAATACAGGGGAGAATACAGAGAATGGGGGAGGGAGCAGAGGGTTGGGGGGAGAGTTATTCAGCACAGGAACAGACCCTTCAGTCCAACTAGCCCATGCTGACTATGTTCTCAAACTAAACTAGCCCCACCTGCCAGTGTTTGGCCCATATCCCTCCAAACCTTTCCTAGTCACGTACTTATCCAAATGTCTTTTAAACAGTGTAACTGTACCTGCATCCACCACTTCCTCTAGACATTCATTCCACACACAAACCACTCTGTGTAAAAAGAAAAATAGAGTCCCTCATGTCTCTTTTGAATCTTTCTCCTCTCACCTTCAAAGGTCGCACCCTAATCTTGAAACCGCCACCGAGGGAAATGACACCCACCATTAACGTCATCCATATCCTTCATGATTTTATCAACCTCAATAAGGTCCCCTCTCAACCTCCCATGGTCAAGTGAAAAAGTCCCAGTCTCTCCACCTAGATGTAGGCAGATTCATATCCTGTTATGATGTGTTCAATACTGGTGCAGGCTCAAAAGACCAAATAGCCTACCCCTGCTCCCATTTTTCTCTGTGTCCAGGACAGCAAGCGACTGAAGACAGAGGAGCAGTAATTATGCCATTCAGCCCATCAGGTCTGTTCATACCATTCAATCGTGTTTAATAAGTTTCTCAACCCCATTCTCCCACTTTCTTCCCGTAGCCCTCGATCCCCTTGATACTCAAGGACCTATCTGTCTCAGTCTTAAATATCCTCAGTGACCTGGCCTCTGCAGCCTTCTGCGGCATTAAATTCCATAGATTCACCGCTCTCTGGCTGAAGTACTTTCTCCTTATCTCTGTTCTAAAAGGCTTTCCCTTTACCCTTAGGCTGTGTCCTCAGGTCCTATTCCCTCCTATCAATGGAAACAGCTTTCCAATATCCACTGTGTCCAATTGGATGTCACTTGAGTGTGAGCCTGTTAATCAGCATGAACCAGACCAGACCATTCAGGATGAGGTACAGCAAAGTGAAAATAGTGAAAATGGCGGCAGAGTGTTTGGAACTGAGGTGAGGTGGAGGAAAGGGAAATGAGGAGACTGTTGAAGTCCACATTGATGCCCTGGGGTTGAAGTGTTCTGAGGCGGAAGATGAGCCATTTTTCCTCCAAGCGTCCGGGGGTGGGAGGGGGGAGTTGAAACGTTGGGCCACAGGGCGGTGTAGTTGATGGGTGCAGGTGTCCCAGAGATGTCCCCAAAAGCACTCTGCTAGGAGGCATCCAGTCTCCCCAATGTAGAGAAGACTGCATCGGGAGCAACGGATACAATAAATGATATTGGTGGATATGCAGGTAAAACTTTGATGGATGTGGAAGGCTCCTTTAGGGCCTTGGATGAAGGTGAGGGTGCAGGTTTTTCAATTCCTGCAGTGACAGGGGAAGGTGCCAGGATGGGAGGGTGGGTTGTAGGGGGGCGTGGACCTGACCAGGTAGTCACAGAGAGAACGGTCTTTGTCCTTGTTACGGTTAGAGGTGTGGGGTCTGAGGGCAGAGGTGCAGGATGTGGACGAGATGCATTGGAGGGCATCTTTAACCATGTGGGAAGGGAAATTGTGGTTTCTAAGAACGAGGCCATCTGGTGTGTTCTGTGGTGGAAATAGTCCTTCTGGGAGCAGATACGGCAGAGGAATTGGGAATACAGGATGGCATTTTTGCAGGAGGTAGAGTGGGAAGAGGTGTAATCCAGGTAGCTGTGGGAGTCGGTGGGTTTGTAAAAAATGTCGGTGTCAAGTCAGTCGTCATTAATGGAGATGGAGAGGTCCAGGAAGGGGAGGAAGGTGTCAGAGATCATCCAGGTAAATTTAAGGTCAGGGTGGAATGTTCATGAAGTTGATGAATTGCTCAACTTCCTCGCGGGAGCACGAGGTGGCGCCAATGCAGTCAATGTAATCCTGATGCCTTTTAAATGTTGTAATTGTACCAGCCATCACCACTTCCTCTGGCAGCTCATTCTTTGCACGCACCCTCACCCTAAAACTATGACCCATCCAGGGAAAAGACCTGGTCTATTTACCCTATCATGCCCCTCCTGATTTTATAAAAGTTGGTAGGGTCACCCCTCAGCCTCTGGCGCTCGAGAGAAAACAGCCCCAGCCTATTCAGCTCAAACCCTGACAACATCCTTGTCAATCTTTTCCGAACCCTTTCAAGTTTCACAACATCCTTCCTCTAGCAGAGAGACCAGAACTGCACACAACATTCCAAAAGTGGCCTAACCAATGTCTGGTGCAGCTACAACATAACTTCCCAAGTCTTATAATTAGAGGATTGGGAAAGTTTTCAAAACCCACAAAAAAGAATGGAGAGACAAATACATCTTTTGAGGGTCAGCTTGGAACATCAGGGCGGGGGGATGGGAATGAGGGAAGGAAGCTGACTGTGCTGGAGCCAAGGCGTAGGAAGAACAGAGCATGCAAAACCGGCTTGAAGCTGCAATGAGGAAAATTGCATGTGCTGTACTTACACCTGTTGCAGTTAGTGGTGGGAATCGGGTTCATTTTAAAGATCAAAACAGAAAACTATCTACCCCTCCGCCTTCCCAACATCGATTCTTCAGTTCCTCCTCACCCGGATAATTAAGACACATACCGGAGTTTGCGGAGTCTACTCCCTCCCTGGATTCACTCCGGTTGCTACAAGTGAACAATTTCCCCTCCTTCCATCTCTGTCTCCCTCCCAGGATGAAGAGTTGTCCAGAGAGGGGGAGATTCACTTTGACAGGTCAATTTCCGCGTTGTGACGTCAATAAAGGAACCAGGGGCGGGGCGAGGAAAAGTGACGGCAAAGGGGGCAGGGCAAGACCGACAGCGGGCCCCCGCGCTGCGGCTGGAGTGGCGGAGAACACACTTTCCAAAGCCCCCTCTCTCCAGTGTGGAAGCAGGCCACTCGTACTCACCGACCCTCTCACGGTCACCCACCCACATCCATTGCTATACATTTAACCCTGAGTAATCCACCCTAACCTGCACATCCCTGGGCACTATGGGTAATTTAGCATAGCCAATCCACTTTAACCTGGACAAAGTTTAAAATCACACAACTCCAGGTTGTAGAACAACAGGCTTCTTTGGAAAATGTAAGTTTGAGTGATTTGCGTTCAATTCCCGCTTCGAGCAATTGTCTGTGTGGTGTTTGCACATTCTCCCGGTGTCTGAACGGGTTTCCACCGGGTGTTCCGGTTTCCTCCCACAGTCCAAAGATGTGCAGGTTAGGTGAATTGGCCATGCTAAATTGCCCCGTAGTAGGTGCATTCGTCAGGGGTGAATGTAGGGGAATGAGTCTGGGTGGGTTGCTCTTCGGAGCGTTGGTGTGGACTTTTTGGGCTGAAGGGCCCGTTTCCACACTGTCTGGAATAATTATATAAAATGCCCCCAATCCATTCGAGTTCCCGACATTAGTTTTAATTGGGTAGTAGAAATCTGCAATAAGTATAATTGCTCGCTTCAGGACATCCAGACTTGAATTAATTTAGCAAACAAGTCACATTGGGCAACTATTAAAGACTGTTGGATTTCCCCTGGGTTGTGGACTCATGCAGAGACATAAACAACTTGCTTTGTAAACAGTGTTCGATTTGCAAATGGAACAGCTGACAGATATTGAGAGTTTGCACAGTTGGTTAAGCAGCTATGTGTCATAGCCAGGATTTGTGAGGCTCAACTCCCTAATTTGGACTGTTCTGGAAAGTGTGTGCTTCGCTAGCCTTGGAAGGAAGGAAGGAATTAACAAAAGCTGACAAACTGAGATATGAAGCAAGTTGGAAAATGTTACAGAGACACACACACACAGGTAGAAGTTTGCAGAAAAGTTAACACTTCATAATCTGGTTTCATAGAACATAGAACAATACAGCACAGAACAGGCCCTTCGGCCCACGATGTTGTGCCGAACTTCTAACCGAGATTAAGCACCCATCCATGTACCTATCCAAATGCCGCTTAAAGGTCGCCAATGAATCTGACTCTACCACTCCCACGGGCAGCGCATTCCATGCCCCCACCACTCTCTGGGTAAAGAACCCACGCCTGACATCTCCCCTATACCTTCCACCCTTCACCTTAAATTTATGTCCCCTTGTAACACTCTGTTGTACCTGGGGGAAAAGTTTCTGACTGTCTACTCTATCTATTCCTCTGATCATCTTATAAACCTTTATCAAGTCACCCCTCATCCTTTGCCGTTCCAACGAGAAAAGGCCGAGAACTCTCAACCTATCCTCATATGACCTATTCTCCATTCCAGGCAACATCCTGGTAAATCTTCTCTGCACCCTCTCCAAAGCTTCCACATCTTTCCTAAAGTGAGGCGACCAGAACTGCACACAGTACTCCAACTGTGGCCTAACCAAAGTCCTGTACAGCTGCAACATCACTTCACATGCACATTAGCCTGGGTATGGGACTGATATCACAGGGGCCTCAAAAAGGGTAATCCCTCAATACTCAAACCAAAATGTGGGTGATTCCCCGCTGGACTGGTTTGTGTTCATTCTTTGCTGCTGCCTATTTCAGTTGATTATGTACATTATTGTTAACACTCACAAACCTGGTGGCACCCAGATTTTTGGAAAGCAGCTAGGAAAAGATCTGAAGCGTGTTTAATTTGTAAACAAACAAGATGCATACTCTAAGAGAGATGCCCTGGGTTTGTTAGCCACCTCCTTGCCTGGTCGGCCTTTTTAAATTGTCTACAACTTGCTTATATAGAATCACCTCGTATACATTGTCATGAATATTGTCGAATAAGAGTAGATGAATCAAAACCATCCCAATGATGAAACAGCTGACACTGTATGTTGGACAAGTGGGAAATATTTGCATCAGTTAACCAAAGTACTTCAAAGTTTACAGTCACTGGTATATCAAGTCAAAGACTTAGGACCAGGGCATTTTGGAGCCTGCTTCCTTGGGCAGAGAATTCCGCAGATAAACTACTCTCTGGGAAAAGCAGCAGCCCTCACTTCCTCCTCCTCATCTCTGTCCTAAACCTACTCCCCCAAAGCTCAAGGCCTAGTCTCAGCCACCAGCAGAAATGACTGGATAAGGTAGGGCTTCATCCTTGAAGTGCAACGAATTCCCACTTTCCCCCAAAATCCCAGATGTACTCACTTAGTTGCTTGCTGTCTCACAAACAAAAGATTTCATTGTAACTTCTTCCGGTCCCAGTAAGGACAAAACATCTTTGAAAGCTGCTCTGAAAGTCCAGTCTTCACAACCACACTTCTGCATTCACCGAATACAGTAAGAGTCATACACCACACAAACAGATCCTTCCATCCACCTCGTCGATGCCAACCATATATCCAAAATCAATCTATTCCATTTGCCAGCATGTGGCCCATATTCCTCAAAACCCTTCCTATTCATGGACCCATCCAGATGCCTCTTAAATGTTGTAATTGTACCAGCCTCCACCACTTCCTGTCAGCTCATTCCATACATGCAAAACCCTGAGAGAAAAAGTGGCCCCTCAGGTCCCTTTTAAATCTTTGCCCTCTCAGCTCAAACCTCTGCCTTCTAGTTTTGGACTCCCCTACCCGGAGGAAAAGACCTTGGCTATTCAACCTATTCATGCCCCTTATAAACTTCTATAATGTCACCCCTCAGCCTCTGACACTACAGGGAAAACAGCCCCAACCTATTCAGCCTCTCCCTCTCGCTCAAACCCTCCAACTCTGACACCAGCCTTATAAACCTTTTCCAAAAACTTTCAAGTTTCACAACATCCTTCCATAGGATGGAGACCAGAATTACACACAATATTCCAAAAGTGGCCTAACCAATGTCCTGCGCAGCCACAATATGACCTCCCAACTCCTTCACTCAATGCTCTGACCAATAGAGAAAAGCATACCAAACATTATCTTCACTATCCTGTCTGCCTGCAACTCCACTTACAAGGAACTATGAACCTGCACTCCAAGCTCTCTTTCTTCTGCAACACCTCCCCTGTGTAAGTCCTGCCTGCATTGCTTGACCAAAATGCAACACATCACATTTCTCCAAGTTTAACTCTCTCTGCCCCTCCTCGGCCCATCAGCACATCCAATCAATTCTAAGTTATAGTGAACTTTCTTTCCTCTCTTATGCCTTTGAGGCTGAAGATCTCCATCCCACACAATCTCCCTCCATTTTCAATTTGCTGAACCTAATCCCTGCTGTACCTCATCCTGAAGGGTCTGATTCATGCTGATTAACAGGGCCATACTCAGGGGAGATCTAACTGAAACATACAGAAGACTGAACAGCCTGGACAGAGTGGATGTTGGGTAGATGTTGGGTAGATGTTTCCATTAGTATGAGAAACTAAGACCCGAGGGCACAGCTTTAGAGTAAAGGGAAGACTTTTTAGAATGGAGATAAGGAGAAACTTCTTCAGTCAGAGTGGCGAATCTATGGAATTCATTGGCACAGAAGACTGCAGAGGCCAGGTCACTGAGGATATTTAGACTGAGATAGCTAGGTTCTTGAGTATCGAGGGGGACAGGGAGAAAGCAGCAGAATGGTACTCAGAAATTGATCAACTACGATTGAATGGTAAGAGCAGACCCGATGGGCTGAATAGCCCACTTTCTGCTCTTATTTCTGTGGTCTCTTGCTGTCCAGGACAAAGCATGAGAATTGGGAGCAGGAGTCGGCCATTTGGTCTTTCAAGCCTGCACCAGCATTGAACAGATCACAAATGGATATGGATCTCCCTACATCTAGGTGCAGAGGCTGGGACTTTTTTCACTGGAGCATTGGAGGTTGAGAGGTGTCCTTCGAGAGGTTTAAAAAATCATGAGGAATATAGGTGAGGTGAACAGCAGGTGTCATTTCAAGATGAGGGCGCAAACTTTTAAAGTGAGAGTAGAACGATTCTAAAGACATGAGGAGCACTTTTTTTCTTAAAATAAAAAGAGAGTGGTTTGTGTGTGGAATGAATGTCTAGAGGAAGTGGTGGATGCAGATACAGTTACAATGTTTAAAATATATTTTGATAAGTACGTAAATAAGAATGGTTCAGAGGGAAATGGGCCAAACACAGGCAGGTGGGATGAGTTTAGTCAGTCAGCATGGACTAGTTGGACTGAAGGGTGTGTTTCTATGTTGTACAACTGTTACTGCTCTGTACTTAAAACTATTTTCTTGCCTTCCCCAATAACCATCCACTTCTTTGTTGTTCAAACATCATGTGAACTCAGCCTTGAATATATTCAATGACCCCCTAACTGCAGGGAGACATCCCCACTTCTAAATTCAATTCCTCTTGCTAATATAACACTTGCCTTGCTGATTGCTTGCTGCACCTGTCTGACTGGCGTCGGAGGACGCTGAGGCCCCTTTGTACGTCCACACATCATTCCTAATGAAGGGCTCGTGCTCAAAACGTCAACTAACCTGCTGCTTGGCTGCTGCCTGACCTGCTGAGTTTTTTGGTGCCACACATTGCAACTCTGATCTCCAGCATTTGCAGTCCTCACTTTCTCCACTTCCCAATATACCACCATTTAAACAATACACCTCATTTCTGCTTTTATTTCCCCACAGTAAAGACTATAACTTCACCCTGTGGTACTGCATTTGCCATATGTTTGAGGCACAGACCGGGACCAGCTTTTCCAGAGTCTGTCCTCTTTCTGGATTCACTCTCTTTTTCAGTTGCTGCAAGTCAACAATTGGATCCCAGCATGAAAATAAAAGAAATAGAAAAGGGAGTGAGAGAAGAGTGTGCTGTTGGACAGAGGAAGGAAATTACAGTCTTGGATGAATCTCAGTCTTCATTCAGAGAAAGAGGAGCAGCAGCAGCTTCAGAAGTTCATGGGTCAAGATTAGAAAAGCACAGCAGGTCAGGCAGCATCCAAGGAGCAGGAAAATCGACGTCTCCGATTCAGACAATAGGGCTGTTCTGAATGGTAGGAGGACCAGGCTCCTCCTTCCGGTGTTCCAGTGCTCCTCATTGGGCTGGCAAATGAAATTCATGCACCATTTTTACAGACAGAGCATGTGCAGTTTTTTTTGCAGACACCGGCGAACATGCGTAGCGCTTGCTGACACCGAGGGGCACGTGCAGTAGACTTTGTAGATATGCTGGTGTAACTGACAGATTCAACTGGCCAAATGCCAATAGGAGGAAAAAAAGGTAGAGCCACAATTTTGTTTCACCTCCCCACCCCGGCTCTACATAACCGCACATGCTCCTCGCTATTCTCCTTACCCTCACCCCTCATGATTTTTCAAATCTCAATAAGGTCATCCCTCAACCTCCTCCACTCCAGTGATAAAGTCCCAGCCACTCCCTCTAACTCAAACCCTCCAGTCCTGGCAATGTCCAAGTAAATCTATACCGAACCATCTCTAATAGTATTCCTCCTATGACAGGGCGACCAGAACTGTACCCAGTACTCCAAAAAAAATAGATTCACCAACATCCTGTACAACCTCAACATAGAACAAACAAAATTTACAACCCAGGAACAGGCCCTTCAGCCCTTCAAGCCTAAGCCGATCCAAATCCCGTCTAAACCTATCGCGCAATTCCTGAATCTATATCCCTCTGCTCTCCACCTACTCATGCATCTGTCCAGATGCACTTTTTTTTTAAAAAGATATTTTTATTGAAAATTTAACATGTTTTTACAAGTTTACAAATAAAAAAAACACAAGTACAAACATTAATATACAATTAAATCTTAAATAATAGCCAAAACCTGTCAAAGAAAAAGAAAAAGACAAAACTCAACTAACTACTAATCTAACCCATAACTAACCAGAGTGTATGATCAAATAAATTACATCATTCAAGAGAAAAAAAGGATAATATAGTAATTAAGTAGTGAAGTACATGCTTGGAATGAGTGAACATCAAGTCATAATAAAACCCGTATTCATGCGGGATTCCTCTCCCAAGGGGCCCCGGACCAGCCGGAACCGTTACCTCAACTAGATGAAAGTCCTTGATAGAATGGCCAAAATATCTGTATCTATGAAATTCAAAAGGGGCTGCTATATGTTATAGAATAATTCAGTTTTTTGTTGCACCATATTTGTAAGGAAGTCAAGGGGAATATATTCCATGATTAATCTATGCCAATTTGGAAGTCCTGGAAGGCCCTCAGCCACCCAGTTTATTAAGATATTTTTCCTTGCACAGAAGGAGAAAATGGAAAATAATTTGCTCCCATGCACATCCACAGAAGGTAAGCTCGAGAAGCCCAGAAGAGGAGATACTGGATCTACTGTAATTTACGTTGCCAAGATGTCTGTCAGGGCGTTTACTACTTTGGTCCAGTATTTGAGGATCTTATGGCATGTCCACAAGGGGTGTGTAAGAGTGCCCACTTCTGTTTTACATTTGGGACACATTGCAGATTCTCCTGCCCTAAAGTTTGCCAATCGTTCTGGTACCATATGGGCCCTATGAAGTATCTTTACCTGAATGGCCTGGGTTCTGTTACAAATGGAGATTTTTTTTGGCATTTTCCCAGATGTCATTCCACTGTTCTGTAGAAATTTCCAGCCTCAAATTCTGATCCCATGTTCTAAGCAGACGGTCCATATCTTCCGACATTTCATCACGTAATAAATGATAAAGAGTGCTGACCGAGGGTACACCCATTGGCCACAACACTCTACGTTCTCTATCTGATTTATAGAGACTATCTAATAGCGTAGCCTTCTTCTGTATGACGTCTCGAATTTGGAAGTATCGAAAGAGGTCTCCATTAGGTAATCCAAATTTCTGATGCAGCTATTCAAAAGACATCAGGACCCCTCCTCAAACCAGATCCCCTAAACAGGAGATACCCCTGGATCTCCAGGATTTGAATATGGCATCTGTAAGCTCCGGTTGAAAACCCCATGCCCCCACTATAGGAGTATAGGGGGATGTTTTATGTGAATTACCCTCGTTTTGCCACAGTATATTCCAAGCTTTAATTGTGTTTCGTACTGTAGGGTTTCTACAGTGGTTCGTGATGATTTTCATCTTATCTAAAAATAAGAGGTTAATAAGAGGGCACTGTACTTGAGAAGCATCGACGTCCATCTAGATTGATTGCAGATCAGACGAGACCCAATTGGCTATGTAGCTGAACAAGGAACTTAACTGAGACTTCCTAAAGTCTGGAAAATCCAGCCCTCTCCCCTTGCCTGTGGAAGCTGTAGCTTCCTTAACTTTATGAGGGGCCGTCTAGGATTCCAGTTGAAAAAACCCAGCTAATGATACAGTTTGCGTAGTGCCATACTCAGCAGCATCACCGGAAGCATTCTCATAGGGTATAAGAGGGAGCAAGACATTCATTTTAATTAGGGCTATTCTACCTAGCCAGGAAATTGGAAGGCCTCCCCAGCGTTGAAGGTCCTGCCTTACCCTTTCCAATAGACGTACAAATTGGCTTTATACAGTTGGCCAAACACTGGGGTGATAAAAATGCCTAAGTGTAAGAAACCCCCCAGAGACCACCGAAAGGGGAAGTGGGATCCGTCCAATAAGTGGGACATATTAGTGAGGCCACCCATCGGCATGGCCTCCGAATTTGAAAACTTAATTTTGTAGCCTGAAAATGAACTAAATGTATTAATAACTTGGATGAAGAGGGGCATGGACATCAGAGGATTATTAAGAAAAAGGAGATCATAATCTGCGTATAGGGTAATTTTATGTTTACCTGCACCAACCCTCGGGGCCGTTATATTAGAGTAAGCCCATATCGCTTCCCGCCAGTGGCTCAATTATTAGCGTGATTAGCAATGGTGAGAGAGGACATCCCTGACGGCAGCCCCTACCCACACTGAAGCTATCCAAACCTAATCCATTGGTGATCACAACTGCTTTGGGATCATTATACAGTGTTGAGAGCCATTTGGCAAATACGTTTCCAACGCTAAACCTTTCCAATGTTTCGAACAGGTATGACCATTCAACCCTGTCGAATGCCTTCTCTGCGTCCAATGAGACTACTATTCCCGGTATTCTTTCCTGATGACAGACTTTATTCACATTCAAGACCCTTCTAATATTATTAGATGATCCACGGCCCTTAATAAATCCAGTCTGGTCCTCTTATGATATATGGCAGTACCCTCTCCAGCCTCAATGCTAATGTTTTAGAGAGAATTTAACAATCTACAGTTAGCAAGGATATTGGTCTGTATTGTGCACAATCTTCTGGATCCTTTCCTTTTTTGAGAATAAG
This sequence comes from Chiloscyllium punctatum, assembly GCF_047496795.1. Classification (NCBI taxonomy): domain Eukaryota; kingdom Metazoa; phylum Chordata; class Chondrichthyes; order Orectolobiformes; family Hemiscylliidae; genus Chiloscyllium; species Chiloscyllium punctatum. Next base: position 59,399,634 of record NC_092774.1, on the reverse strand, counting down.
GGAGATATTCACCTCTTTCAGTAAAGGCAGGAGGCAGCCCTGACTATTTGTGTAGTTATATCTGTCCATAAGTGGGCCAGCTAATACTCCTGTGAACTCTTTGTAAAATTCAACCTGAAAGCCCTCTGGGCCAGGTGCCTTACCGCTCTGAAGTTACCTGATTGCACCAAGTATTTCCTGGGTTGTTAGGGGAGCATTCAGGACCGATACCTATTCCGGGATTAAGTCCGGAAAGGCCAGGCTTTTAAAAAAGGACTGCATCCTCCTGGCTCTATCTTCACAATCCTGTGATCAGAATAAAACTTTCTGAAGATTGTGTTGATCCCTTTATGATGTGAATCAGAGTACCAGCACTTTCCCTGATAGCTGTGATAGTTTGAGGGGCCCTTTTGTTTTCCTTGCAAGAAATGCTAAGCATCTACCAGGTTTATCGTTAAATTCATATAATCTTTGTTTTGCAAATAATATTTCCCTCTTTGCCGTTTGAGTGAAGGCGGTATTCAGAGCTGTCCTAAGGGTCATAATACTTTGTAATTTGGCAATAGAAGGTCTGTCAGCGTATGCTGTTTCAGCTGCTTTTAAGCGAGCCTCAAGTAGACGCTGTTGTTTTCCTTTTAATTTTTTCTGGGTCACTGAGTATGAAATGATCACAACTCTCGCATAAGCTTCAATAGTCTCCCACATCATTGATGGGTTACTAGCTGTACCTGAATTAATTTCCAAGAAAGCTTTAAATTCTTGAGAAAAATAGTTTGCAAATTTACTATCCTTCATTAAGAAGGAATCCATACGCCAATGTCAGGGGGATGCCTCATTGTTCCTAGCCTTGATTTCCATGTACACAGCAGCGTGATCAGAAATGATCATATCACCTATTTTACAGGACGATATGGAATTTTAAAAAGTCGAGGGGATAAAAAGCATGTCAATTCTCGTGTGACATTTATGTGGATTAGAGTAAAAAGAGAAATCTCTGCCTTGCGGGTGGAGAAACCTCCACACATCTATTAATTCTAATTCTTGATTCAAATTCGCCAATTGTCTAAATCTGGGGGATACATCTGCAGTACTCTTGGGTATCCTGTCTATTTCCGGCTCCATAATGCAATTAAAGTCTCCCCCTATAATTGTATGACGAGCACAGAGAGCCATCAGTTTGGAGAAGGCTTCCGTTATAAATTTGAAAGGATGCGCCGGGTGACAATACTGGTTTAAAATCCCGTATTCCTCTCCATTTATAAGAGCTTTAATTAGTATATATCGTCCAGATTCATCTTTTACCTGATTTAGGATTTTGAAAGGGAGATTCTTCCAAATAAGAATGACTACTCCCCTACATTTTGAGCTGAAGGAAGAAAAGAAGGCCTGATAAAATCCATCCTGTTGTAATTTCAAATCCCCTTTATCCAATAAATGGGTCTCCTGTAGAAGAGCTATATGAACCCTTTCTTTTTTGAGGTTTGATAATATTTTCTTCCTTTTGATTGGGGAATTACTCCCCTTGGCATTCCAGGTGCACTATTTAAGCGAATGACTCACCATCATCATCCAGGCAAGTCCAAGACCCCCTGGGAGGAGAAACACCATCCAAAACGCACCTGGGCAGTCTGGTGGCACAGTGGTTAGCACTGTTGCCTCACAGCGCTAGAGACCCAGGTCAATTCCCGCCTCAGGCGACTGATTGTGTGGAGTTTGCACGTTCTCCGTGTCTGCGTGGGTTTCCTGCGGGTGCTCCGGTTTCCTCCCACAGTCCAAAGATGTGCAGGTCAGGTGAATTGGCCATGCTAAATTGCCCGTGTTAGGCAAGGGGTAAATGTAGGGGTATGGGTGGGTTGCGCTTCGGTGGGTCAGTGTGGACTTGTTGGGCCGAAGGGCCTGTTTCCACACTGTAATGTAATCTAATCTAAAAGATTAGACCATAGAAAATTCACAAAAATTGAGATTCTTTATTACACTCACACCAATAAAATAAAAAAAACTATTTCTAAATAAAACAACATAACATATTTAAATGGAGATTTTTCCCATTTCCGGGGGAATCACTTCCTTTCCGAAAACCAATCATATCCTCTCCCGACCAGTGCCCCACCCTCGACCAAGGTACCCCATAATAAAGTGAAGAAAATTCAAGTGTACGACCAAGCTAAAGTTAACAATGAGTACCCTCCCCTCCTCCCCCTCCCCACCCACACATCAACACCTAGATATATTTGGTGATGTTAATACCACATATAAACATATAAAACTATAAAATTACAATCTCAGCAGATAATAATTAATTATGGTAATACAAAATAACAGGGGGAAATAACCCCGTTTTAAGAGAAAAAATAAGACAAAACAGAGACCCCTCCTCACCTAAATCTACTAGACCACCCGGCCTATATATATTTACAAAAAAAAAAGGAGAAAATCGCAGAGCGGAGAACAAATAAGCCCCCCACTCCCTACTCCCCGGAGATAATATTAAGCAATAAAGTAATAGAAGAGAAAGAAAAAGGTGAACCAGAGAAGGGGGAGGGCAGAACAACATCATTCACCACACGGGTTAACTCTTACAATTTATCTAAGAGACTCCAAAAATTCTTTGGCCTTCTCCGGTGACCCGAAGTTATACATGGACCCTTCATGGCTAAAACGAAGCGTCGCTGGGTAGCACAGGGAGTACTGAATGTTTAAATCCCTTAAACGCCCTCCTCTTTTGGACCAGAGCCAGGGAAAAGTCTTCAAACAGCATAATCTTGGATCCTTTGTAAATCATGGCTTGGGGATCTTTCCCAAGATTTCTGGAAGCTTCCAGGAGCATCTGCTTCTCCTAAAAGCACTGCAGCCGGAACAGGACCGGGTGGGGGCGCTGGTCCAAGCCGGTGGGCCCATTCTACCCTGACCTGGCCTGATCCACCCTCCAGATTCAATAACTGTGGAAGCCACTGCTCCAGAAACGTTGTAAGCTGACCTTCCTTTTCCCATTTGGGAAGGCCCAGCAAACGAATATTTTCTCGACCACCTCGATTTTCGAGGTATTTGATGTGATCTTCCAAGGCCCAGACTCACTGTTCGAAAATCCAGACCCGACCCACGGCTGATTCTGCAGCAGCCTGGGAGGTCGCGGCCTTTAGCTCCGCCCCTCCAACTCGATGTTCGATTCTTTCAATATCTTGGTCGTGCTTCTGCAGCGCGACCGAGAGCGACTCCCACCTGCTCTTCAAGCTGAGAAATCACTGCAACAAGGCTCGCCACCATAGTTAAGTCCCCTGGGGCAGCTGCAGACGCCTCTACTGTAGCTGGGGAAGGGTTCCTATGTGGTACAAGCTGCGGGCATTCTTTCCTTTAGTCATTTTAACAGGGCACTACCTGCTCAAGTTTGGTGCAAAATAACTAGTGTATTTAAATAAAAGCTATTAAAATGATTTGGCAGGTGTGGTGGAGGCAGGCAGCCCACTTTGCCTGAGTCTTGGACAGAGCACTACAGACTCAGACTTGCTGGGTCGCCACCATCTCCCCCACCCAGATGCACTTTAAATGAATCTACCATCCCTGCCTCTACTTTTCCTGACAATGCATTCCAGATATCTATCACCCTCTGAGTAAAGTACTTTCTGTGTGCATCTCCAACATGATGTCCCAACTCCTGTACTCAGCATGTGAACAATGAAGGCAAGTGTGCGAAACACCTTCTTCACCCCTGTCTACCAGTGATGTAACTTTCAAGATCAATAAACCTGAACACCTCCGGGTCTCTGTTCTACAACACGACCCAGGGCCCTACCATTACCTGTTCAAGTCTTGCCCGTCTTTATTTTAGCAAAATGTAACCCCTCACTTCTATCCATACCTCTGTCATACATGTGGTCTCTCAGACATACACATACACCACGCCCTCAACACACTCACCCTCTCACAGGCTCATACTCCATCACAATCACAATTTATCAAGCATGCACACATGCAAATACACTCACCAACGCGTAGTCTTATACACAAACTCACATGCACACACACACACTTTCCTGATGAAGGGCTTTTCCCTGAAACGCCGATTTTTCTGCTCCTCGGATGCTGCCTGAGTTGCTGTGCTTTTCCAGAACCACTCTAATCTAGACTATTCCATAGATTCACGACCCTCTGGGAAAAGCAGTTCCTCCTCATCTCTGTCTGAAAGCTACTCCCTCTAACCTTGAGGCCTAGTCTCACCCAGCAGCAGAAATGACCAGATAGGGTAGGGCTTCATCCCCACAGTGCAATGACATTGGGAAGATGTTTCCATTGGTAGCAGAGACTAGGACCAGAGGGCACAACTTTAAGAATAAAGGGAAGACCTTTAGGAACAGAGATAAGCGAAGTCGCCTTTTCTGCCGACAGCGAGGAGCATGTGTTGGTGACACCAGCGAGCAGGCGTGCTGTTGTTCACACCATGGAACAGACATTATGTCGTGAAGCTGGTGTTATTGACAGATTTTAAGTGTTCAAATGCCAATAGGAAAAATAAAGGGTAGAGCCACAGTTCTTTTTCCCCATGTGGCTCAACATTTTATAGCTTTTGCATTTTGTCTGGCTGCTCAACTTTTTTAATGTCCTTTCCTCAGTGTCGGGGTGAGGTTCACAACAAGAGGGCATAGGTTTAGGGTGAGAGCAGAAAGATATTAAAGGTACCTAAGGGGCATCTTTTGCATGTAGAGGGTGGTGCATGTATGGAATGAACTGCCAGAGGAAGTAGTGGAGGTCAGTATAATTACAGCATTTAAAACACATCTGAATGGATAGATGAATAGGAAGGGATTAGTGGGATATGAGCAAAGTGCTGGCAAATGGGACTAGATTAATGTAGGGTATCTGGTTGGCATGGAGAGGTTGGACCGAATGGGTCTGTTTCCATGCTGTACATCTCTATGACTCTAAATAATAAAAAGTATATTTTGACAAATAACAAGCTATATCCATGTCAACAAGGTTTAGTGCACCACATACTTTACTAACCATTCTCAACAGGTCCTGCCCCTTCAATGACTGAGAAACATATACATGCTGGGGCATAATCTCCTTCAATAGTATTTACACACTCCCCTAGGGAATTGCACAAGTAACAGCAAAGAGTAAACAGCACAAGGATTAAACAAACAGTGAGGGGTAAACAGCACAAGGATGAAACAAACAGTGAGGGGGGTAAACAGCACAAGGATTAAACAAACAGTGAGGGGTAAACAGCACAAGGATTAAATAAACAGTGAGGGGGTAAACAGCACAAGCCCCAGTAAAATCAGATGGAAAGTGAGTGTAAAATGTGACTATGACAGGACAGGCCCCACATTCCTTCCCCTCCGTCCCCCCCCCCAACCTGCCTCACCTTTCACCTCCCGGGCCCAGTACCTTCCAGGTGGCCCCAGAGTTGACACAGGGGCCGCCCCACGACCAGTAGAACTCCACCACCCAGGCGGCCGACGGGTTCCCAAACAGGCCCTTAACCCCATCCGCCTCCAGAATGGTCACCGGCTCCTACCTGCTGTACAGCCGGGCGGTGTGGCCGTGACACAGCAGCTGCACCAGGAAGGCGGCGGTGCCCAGTGACGGGTGTCTGCCCCGGGGCCGCACGGCGCCATTTTCCTAACGGCCGCCCCTTCCCCGCTCGAGCGACTTCTCCTCCCAACCGCCTTCACCCCCGCGTGACGTCAGCTCAGGGGGGGATGGGCGGGGCCGGGGGAGCCTCACCGTCACCAAGTAACAGCCACCTCGCGCTACAACTACTCATTCACAAAAACAAACTCTCCTGTCTCGCTCTGCAGCTGCAGGGGGGACACTGCCACGTTTCGAGGAGCCCTGACTACATTGGGAAAGCTCACGGCTCAATTTAAACAGATATCCCGACATATAACGGAACGGCGTCATATCTAAAGGGGGCAATCTGCATTTTAAACGGACGTGGACATTTTAATGGGTATTTCTGCAAATAAAGAGGTTTAAATGGACGAGATTACATTTCAAAGGGATGTGGGCACATTCAAAGGGATATCTTAATATGTAAAGTGACGCAGTTATATCTAAATGAATCTACCATTGGTGGGTCCACATGGGGGAGATATCGTTCAGTTGCCCGAAGTGCTGGAAGGCCTTCAGCAATTCCTCAGCCATGCTGAGGTACCAGTCCGTTCACACCGGGGAGAAGACGTTCTCCTGCCCGAGTTTGGGAAGTGCTTTACCCGCCCCTCCACATTGCTGAAGCAACACCTAGTCCACACGGGTGGGGGAGGGGGAGGCCATTCTGATGCCCTGAGTGCGGGAAGGCCTTCAGCAATTCCTCCACCCTGCTGAAGCACCAGTGTGTCCACACTGGGGAGAGACCCTTCAGCTGGTCCGAGTGTGGGAAGAGGTTCATGTTTTCCTGCAACTTGCGGAACCACCAGCGGGGGCACCAGCGCTCCCAGCAATCAGATCCCACCAGTGACGTTGCCTTCGGTCACCCCCCAGGACTGAATCTGCTGCCAGTTCTGACAGTGGGTGCAGTGGGAGAGTAGTTGGGCTGTTATTGTTTTCTGCTGGAATGCAATTGCCCCCCCTACACCCCTCAAAACCAACCCCATGGTTGCTCAGGGTTAGCACTGCTGCCTCATGGCATCAGGAACTCAGGAATAATTCCACCCTTGGGGGTCTGTGTGCAATTTATGAAGGGTAGGAAAATGGATCTGAGTGGGTTAGTCTTCGGAAGATCAGTGCAGATGTGTTCTGCTGAAGGACCTGTTTTTCCACATTGTAGGAGTTCTACGATCCTATGAGCTTTGCTTTCAGGGGACACTGCTGCTCATTGAGCCAGGGACTGCACATTGCCAATGAAATGATCTAGAGAAACCTAAGACCGCAAGAACATCAGAGCAGATGTTAGACCAATGGGCCAGACGAGTCTACTCTGCCATTAGTTAGAGACAAAAGTAGTGCAGATGAGATTAGCTACAGTGTGGAAACAGGCCATTCATCCCAACAAGTCCACATCGAACCCTCCGAAGAGTAACCCATCCAGACCCATTTCCCTCTGACTAATGTACCTAACTCTATGGGCAATTAAGCATGGCCCATCCACATGACCTGCACATCTTTGGTTTATGGAAGAAAACAGGATCATCCAGAGAAAACCCACGCAGACACTGGGAGAATGTGCAAACTCCTCACAGACAACCACCCAAGGCTGGAATCAAACCTGGTTCCCTGGCGCTGTGAGGCTGAGCCACTACATGTTGCAACCCGAAGTTGGTAAGCAGGAGGTTGGGAGAACACAGCAAGCCAGGCAGCACCAAGATGTGGAGTAGTCAGCGTTTTGGGTATTAACCCTTCTTCAGGACTGAAACGTTGACTTCTCTGTGAGAAACGATTTACGGAAATGTTGTTGGGGGTTGGAGGATTTGAGCTACAGGGAGAGGCTGAATAGGCTGGGGCTGTTTTCACTGGAGCATCGGAGGCAGCGGAGTGATCTAATTGAGGTTACAAAATCATGAGGGGCATGTACAGGGTAATAGACAAGGTCTTTTCCCTGGGCTGGGGGAGTCCAGAACTCGAGGGCATAGGTTTAGGTTAAGAGGCGAAATGTATAAAAAGGGACAACTTCTTCATGCAGAGGGTGGTACTTGTATGAAATGAGCTGCCACAGGATATGGGTCAGGTATTGTCAAATGGGACTAGATTAATTTAGGATATCAGGTCAGCATGGACAAGTTGGACCGAAGGGTCTGTTTCCATGCTGTACGTGTCTCTTACTACTGGTCCTGATGTAAGTTTAAAATAGAGTCCAAGTAACTTTGAATAGTTCAATCTTGTTGAGCTCACCTCCTGAAAAGTTTCAGATGAATCCCTCTGAGAGATACTGTTTAAACATGCTGAGTTGGACAAAGTATCCCATCAAGTTCAACACAAACCCAGAGTTGAAGAAGTCAGAAGTCGGAACACCAAGGGGACCAAAACTGATCACAATATTCCAGGTACGGCCTCAACAACGTCCTGTATAACTACAACATAACATGCCAACATCTGTACTCAATTCCCTAACCAATGAAGGTCAGTGTGCTGAAACCTCTCTTCACTGCCTTGTGTACCGATGTTGTCAGAGATATAGGACCTACATTAAACTGATGGACAATCCAGCTGCTGAGAGCCCAGAAGCAGAGTAGTGCTGCGTGAGTGTGCTAGGCTTTAGATTTTGACACCACCTCCCCACACTTCTGGAGACCTCAGGTCTGTAGCTTGCCTTCTTATCCTTGACGGTTTTCCACCTGTTTGAAACAGCCTGTCCTGCAATTAACCCCTTTACGCCAAGGCGTTCCTTCTACAGGCAGAATTAATTGTCCTTCTGTCACACAGTTATTAAACACCATTATCTCATCTGTCCAAAGGAACACCTCATTGTTTTGCCTCCTCCTGCCCAGCGATAGTTAATGTATGTTATTTGTTAACTCCCTTGTAGCAGTTTCTCATTGGCCCTTTCGTTTCTTGGTCCAGAAGGAGTTATTGCTGACTCATGAAGTTATCAAAGTTCTGGAGTTTACAGGATCACACCACATTCCTCTCTGCCTCCCTCAGGAATAGCGATTGCTCCTGAGATACTCACAGTTCCTGACGTTCCTTGATATCCCCAAATACAATCCATATGTCAGGAAATCACTGGTGCTGCCCTGACATACATAGTCATTGTTGGAACAGAAGATTATGGGGAGAAAATGCAGAAATCCGAAATGCAAAGAGACTTGGGAGTTCAAGTCCAGGATTTTCTCAAAGTAAACTTGCAGGTTGAATTGCACTTTCCCCTGCAAGTGCCGAATGTGTGACGCCAGCCCATTTACCTATTCCGTCCTCGCTATCCAAGGGGCCAAACTTACCTTCCAGGTGAAGCAGCACTTTACCTGCACTACCCACAATCCAGTCTACTGCATTTGCTGCTCACAATATGGCCTCATCTACATTGGGGCAAACGAACCGTAAACTGGATGACTGCTGCACAGAACATCTACGTTCTGCCTGCAAAAAAGACCCTGAGCTTCCAGTTGCCTGCCAATTCCACACCCCACCCTGTTCCCTGTCCAACATCTCTGTCTCAGGTTTGCTGTTGTGTTCCAGCGAAGCTCAGCACCAGCAGAACGAAGAGCACCGAATATTACACTTGGGGACATTGCATCCCTCCGGTCCCAATATCGAATTCAATAATTCTAAGGCCTGAACTCCATGGTATCCTCGTCCCTGCCGCACACGCCAAGCCCTGTTATCACACAGTCTGTCATTCCACACTACTTAACCACGAACAGTGTCCATTAACAGTTAATCACCCCTCCCCCCCCCCCGCCTCCCCTCCCCCCCCCCCCCCCCCCCCACTCCACGCAGATCGTTATCAACTCCTTTTTCTGTCCAACAGATCTTCCTTCTCTTTGGGCTCTGTCCTGATCTCCGCCTTCCTCCCACAATATCTCCTGCATATAAACCGACATGTTCCCAATCACCATCTGTTCTGTGGAAGGGTCACCGACAACTCCTGTTTTTTGTTCCTGATATACAGCATCCGCAGTTCTTTCAGATTTTTATTGAGAGAGAGTTGGAAATTGTTTCGAGAGACAGAAGGAGAAGGGGTAGAAACAGAACAGACATGAACGTAAAATCATTGTAGTGCGATCACTTCCCTTAAGCATGAATAGAGCGCCCGGACCAGCTGTGAGCTTGTGGCGCAACGGTAGCGCGTTTGACTCCAGATCAGAAGGTTGCGTGTTCAAATCACGTCAGGCTCACTACAATCAACGTCTAACATTTCAAATGAAGAAAGGAGTATGTTCACTCCGTATGTTGGTTGTATCGAAAGTTCTTTGCGGAAACCTTCGATCACACGTGATTTGTACACACTGTCTCAGGGAGGTGGTGTGCCCATTGTTTGGGTAAATGCTCAGCTCCCCGCAATGTGAGAAGTCGAACACAACTGTTCATCACGGGATTTAAACACACAGCCGCTTCGTTCAGTTGGTGACATTATACCGATGTTTTTACAACATAATCTAGAGATTTCCATCCAGGTTTTAGTCACATCAAACTGCCACGTAATGATGTTATGGCCTCAGTAAACTATAATAACGTGAAGATCGCTGGGATGATTTTCTACATCCGACTGCAATATAAACACAGATCATTGTTTCCAGTTTTGGTGGAACAAAAGACATCGTATTGGTGGATAATTACAGTTAGTGCAAACACAGCTAGCCATCGATAAATATTAATCCTGTTCACTTCAATGGCCAAATTTCAATTCAGAAACCAAGTGCACTCGGCTGCTTGTAACATAGACAACATGACAAAATGGCTCATAGGAGGAGAAATGGGGCATTGAGGAGGAGTGGAATGTTTGCTTTTGGTCACCTCCACAATTGTTACAAAAACAGGTTGAAAGGATTCTTAAAAGGTGTCTGAAGGAGTGGTGAGGGATAACACTTCAGACAGCGCAAAGTGGAAGACCACTTTCTAGTGGAAGAAAAAGACATTCCTTATTTCTGAAAGAACTGGGAAACAGAAGAGGGGATGAAATCTGACTTGGGAACTATTTCCTATTTGTTGAGGATGTTGCTTCATCACAGTCTTGGTTTAGAGCATAAGCTCTTCATCAGGAATAAAGGGTGGCCCAAGGGGGCTGAGAGATAAATGGGAAGGAAGTGGGGCTGGAGGGAAGGCAGCTGGGAGTGCAATAGTTAGATGGAGGTAGGGATTGATGGTGATAGGTCAGATATGAGGGTGGAGCAAATAGGTGAGAAGCAAGGTGGACAGGTATGACAGGTCAAGAAGTTGGTGTCGAATTGGAAGGTTGGATCTGGGACAAGGTGGGGGAGAGGAAATAAGGAAACTGATGAAATCTGCATTGATCCCATGTGGTTGGAGGGTCCGAAAGCCGAAGCTGAGGTGTTTTTCTACAAGTGTTGGGTAGCAAGAATTTGGCAGTGGAGGAGGCCCAGGACTTGCATGTCCTTGGTGGAATGGGAGGGGGAGTTAAAGTGTTCCGCCACAGGGCGGTGTGTCGTTTAGATTTAGAGTCCCAGAGTTGTTCCCTGAAATGTTCCCCTAGTTGGAGTCCAGTTTCCCCAATGTGGATGAGACCATATTGCGAGCAATGGACATAATCTTATAAATAGATTGCATAAATCTTAGCCTGCCAGAGTTTTTTTCTTTAATTGAATTAAAGAATTTTTTTATTTAATTGGATGACTGCATGAAACGGTTTGTCGGTCAGATTTGAATCATCACACCCAAATGAGACGATGCCATGAATATCATTGAACTGTTCTTTTTGTTAAAAACCACAAGTTCTTGATTTATTTTCACAACTTACTGGTATTCACACCTGCACATTCAATGTCAAACTCTGACATCAGAAATTAAATTACAGCATTAATTTTGACTTACAATATTCGAACAAACAAATTAATAGCACACAGTGAATAAATACCAAGTCTGATTAATATGAAATTAAATTTGACCAAAAAAATATAAACTCAAGATGGGAGATAAGATATGGGGGAAGGGCAGAGGGCAAGAAATGCAGCATCATAGAAAGTGCTCCTCCAGAGATGGAATTTTACCAACCACCACTGCTAAATATAAACACTCTGATATGATCCTCCGGTTTTAATGTAAACCATAGCCCCATACAGTAGGTACCATTTAAATGAGTTAAAAATACAAGCCTTGAGCAAATCCAGCTTTCAGCCTTATCCACCCGCTTATTGGAGCTTGGACCTTCCTCCAGCTCCGGGGGGTTGTTGAACTCCTGGGCTCCAGTGGCCACGCTATTCAGCCTCTCCCTGTAGCTCAAACCCTCCAACCCCCAGCAACATTCCTGTAAATCGTTTCTCATGGAGAAGTGAACGTTTCAGTCCTGAGGAAGGGTGCTGCCTGGCTTGCTGTATTCTCCCAACCTCCTGCTTGCCAACTTCGGGTTGCAATATGTAGTGGCTCAGTGATTACCACTGCAGCCTCACAGCGCCAGTGACCCAGGTTTGATTCCAGCCTTGGGTGGCTGTCTGTGAGGAATTTGCACTTTCTCCCAATATCTGAGTGAGTTTTCTCTGGGTGGTCCTGTTTTCTTCCATAAACCAAATTTGTGCAGGTCATGTGGATTGGCCATGCTTAATTGCCCATAGAGTTAGGTACATTAGTCAGAGGGAAATGGGTCTGGATGGGTTACTCTTCGGGGGGTTGGTGTGGACTTATTGGGACGAATGGCCTGTTTCCGCACTGTAGCTAATCTCATCCAATACTTTTGTTACTAACGAATGGCAGAGTAGGCCAAAAGGACTAACTTCTGCTCCGATGGTCTTGTGGTCTTAGGTTTCTCTGGATCATTTCATTGGCAATGTTCAGTCCCGAGCTCAATGAGCAGCAGTGTCCACTGAAGGCAAAGCTCATAGAATCATAGAACTCCCACAATGTGGAAACAAGTCCTTCAGCTGAATACATCTGCACTGATCTTCCGAAGACTAACCCAATCAGATCCATTTTCCTATCCTCCATAAATTGCACACAGAGCCCCAAGGGTGGAATTATTCCTGGGTTCCTGGTGCCATGAGGCAGCAGTGCTAACCGTGAGCCACCATGGGGTTGTAGTTGTTGGGGGGTGGGAGAGGCAATTGCAGTCCAGCAGAAACAAAAACAGCTTACCTACTCTCCCACTGCACCCACAGTCAGAACTGGCAGGAGGTTCAGTCCTGGGAGGTGACTGAAGGCATCATCAATGGTAGGATCTGATTGCTGGGAGCGCTGGTGCCCCCGCTGGTGCTTCCGCAAGTTTTAGGAAAACATGAACCTCTTCCCACAATCGGGCCAGTGGGAGGGCATCTCCCCGTAGTTTTTCTGTGCTGCAGTGTGTAGTGGCTCGTTGAAATAATGTTGTGATGCAGCTTCGTTTGTGGGTGTTGGGATGATTGCTTCTGTGGTTAAGTATTTGGTTTGTGTGTGTTGTTTTTCTGTAGATGCTAGTTTGAAGTTCCCCATTGACTGTTCGCTCTACTGTGACATCTAAGAATGGCAGTTTATTGTTGTTCTCCACCTTTTCAAACCAGGAGCCCCCCTCAGACCATAGTCTCAATACTTGGAACACCAATATACAGACGAGTCAAAGGCCTACACTGAGGACTAAAACACCAAGTCGAAGATTCATTCCACTCCATTTACTCCATCCAAGAATTCCTGAACCCCAAAGGCACTAAGATAGAAGAGAATGGAATAATGTTGTCCTTTGACATAACAGCCCGGTTCACATCCATTAACATCAACATGGCCAAAGAAAACTTAAGACACTACTTGAAGAACCAAAGACACAAACACAGAACCAACTTCAGCAGCAAAGATAACACTGTCAACCTCGTGGTTACCACCCACTTTATATTCAGTAACAAGCCCTACAAACAAATCAACGAAATACCCATGAAACACTTCTGTCATCAGAAAACGAAACAAATTAGAGGAAACCTACAACACCATCAACAATCTCCTTACTGGCATAAAATTCACAAAAGAGGAGAACAACAACAAAGTGCCATTTCTGGATGTCACAGTAGAGCGAACAGTCAATGGTAAATTCAAAACAGCCTCTGCAGGAAAACACCACACGCAAACTAAGTACTTAGCTACAGAAGTAATCATCCCTACACATACAAACAAATCTGAACGAGGACACTATTTCAACGAGCCACTACACACTGCAGCAGCCTGGAACTACGAAGAGCAATAAGTAACTGTACAGCGCATTTAAGGAGAATGGGTAGCCAAAAAGCATACTGAAAATTGCTTTCCTGACCGGGAATTGAACCATGGTCGCAGCGGTGGAAGCACTGAATCCTAACCACTAGACCACGAGCGAGGAATGCCTGGTATATGACAACTCTACTGAAAATTGCTTCCCTGCCCGGAAATCGAACACGGGTCACGGGAGTGAGAAGGCTTCCACCATTGTCATTTCTTGTATCCATTGCTCCTGATGCGGTCTCCTCTACATTGGGGAGACTGGAGCCTCCTCGCAGAGTCAAGTCACAGCGCTGGAGGGAACATCTCCAGGACACCCGCAACAATCAACCCCATCGCCCTGTGGCCCAACATTTCAACCTCCCCTCCCACTCTGCCAGGGACATGCAGGACCTGGGCCTCCTCCATCGCCGCTCCCTCCCCACCCGATGCCTGGAGGAAGAACACCCCAACTTCTGCCTCGGATACATTCAACCCCAGGACATCAATGTGGACTGCACCAGTTCCCTCATTTCCCCTCCCCCCACCTTACCTCAGTTCCAACCTTCCAGCTGAGCGCTGTCCTCAGGACCTGTCCTCCCTGCCAATCTCCCTTCCCACCTATCCGCTCCACCCTCCTCTCTGACCTTTCACCTCTGTCCCCATCCCCATTCACCTATTGTACTCTTTGCTACTTTCGGCCCAGCACCCCCCAATTTATCTCGCCACCCCGGAAGCGTCCTGCCTCTATTCCTGATGAAGGAATTTTCCCCGAAACTTCGATTTTCCCGCTCCTCGGAAGCTGTCTGCCCTGCTGTGCTTTTCCAGCACCGCTCTGATCTAAACTCTGGTTTCCAGCATCTACAGTCCTCACTTTTGCCTACCCAATAAACCCAGTGTGATGATTTCACATCCACAAACTGACACAAGTAGACTCAACGTTTACAGAAACCCTAGCCACATTACTTTACATTAAAGACATCTGGGAAATGATGTCCAGACAACTCAACCCTCTCAGCATCATGGTAGCCCACAAACCGCCCAACACACTTAAACAGCGGCTAATGAACCTTAAATACCCGATACAAACAACCAGCAAACGAATGTTATTGACAAAATACCATACAAGGAAATATATACATGAACTCTGCCGCACAGTTTTCTGTGGCAAGAAATGCTGGGATGAGATAAGGAAGATTAATTTTAGCCAAAACGAATCGGCATTGACTGGACAGCCATTTAAAATCAACGCTGTCTGCCCAGGATGGAAGACCCGAAGGGATGAACAGTTTTCTTATTTCCTGAAGATTTACAAAGCTGAGACTGGGTTGTAGTGTTTGTTCCCTTTCCATTCCCAGGAGCCGCAGTGGTTGGAGCGGTTAGTTGGGGGAAGTGAAATGTGCCGGTGAGCAGCGTGTGGGTCTATTTCAGCTTCCCCTCCTCCGACAGCGCTGTGACTTGACTCTGGTGTTCTCAGGGACACTTACTGACGCGAGACAGTGAAAGAGTCTCGTTCCTGCAGATCGGGAATTCAAACCGTATGCCGGCTTCAGGACAATGAGAATGATTAATTGGGGTGTGTGAAGAAGCTGTGAGCTGCACTTCAAACAGGTAGGTGGAGTCAGATGCGTCATCCACTGCGCCCCTGGCCCTGTGCTTCCCTGACGCCGCCATGCTGCAGGGTTCTGACGTTAACATGGACATGCCCAGCAATGGGAACATTCACAAGAGGAACAGCCAAAGATAATCACCGTCACTGCTTCCCTTCCATAGTCACAAATTTGTGAAAAAGTATCTTTCACTGGCAAATAAAACACCTTTGTCCTCAGGTGCCTGCTTTATTTCGATCACGACTTCACGCCCCTCACTGTTCTAGTCTCATTTCCAAACTCTTGGCTCATCGCCTCAATAGCAGCTCTGTGGGTATCTGCTTGTTCCACCCTGACAGGCAGTGGGCTACGGATTCCCGACCAGTCCCAATGTGATTGAAATATTTCAACCCCTCCACCGATTTGCATTTTAAAAAAACCGTGGAGCAATCTCCCTTTTCTTTTGACGTCGTTTCTCAACTGTAGTCGGCAGGGTTCACACCTGCGTGGGGAAACCGCAATGGATTTCATGTCCATCGCATTAACCACTCGGCCCACCAATACAGAACCACACTGACAGCTTCATTTCCCAGGTCTCTCTGCCTGTGGAGCTGCGAAAGAGTAAATCATTGCTGAGTTTGTTTGAATCCAATCACTTCACAGGTTTCGAAAGGGTTAAATATCTGCAAATGGCGAGTCTGGGTGTTTCATCCCAAAAGATGAAATGGACGTTCAGTTAAAAACAAGAACAGAAATTGCAGGAGCAACTCAGCAGGTCAGGCAGCATCTGTGGAAAGAGAATCAGAGACAACATTTCAGAATTCGTTTTTTTCCTCATCCAGGTACAGTCAAACCTGCTGAGTTTCTCCAGCAGTTTCGTTTTCTCTCTCGGAGTCTCAGCATCCGCAGTCCTTTACGTTAGAAATTCAATCAATTCAGAAACCCCTTTGTACTGCCTCAGTGGAAAAGATTTCCGTTTGGGAAACATTTTCCTGAAACCATTAAAAACGTGCACATTCGCAGCCAAGAAAGCGGTAGGAGCGAGAACAAGAAACACTCCGTCCCTGGGTGGTGTCGAACCACCAACCTTTTGCTTAACACGTGGATACGCTGACCAATTGCGCCACAGAGACAGGTCAAAGCGTGGTTTGCATAGTGTCTTTGATGAACCTACTATTCAATTCATAATTCAACCCGCCCCGCCCAAAATTACCATTGTCTTCTATCAGTTTTACTTTTCCATAATAAAGCCTTGGACATTCATTATGGAGACATGGGGACAGCCTGATCCCACCATCTGCAGGCACATCCATGTCACGAGGAACGAGCTCTCCTACACCGGGACCATCGCCCTCCGAGCCTTTCAGTGTTTTGCCTCTTCCTGAATTTTCTCATTGGCCCCGAGACGAGAATGGGTTTGAATTCCTGATGTGCAGAGAATTCTTTCAATGTCTCGGGTCAGTTCATGTCCGGAGAATATCAGAGTCAATCTGCCTCTTAAACAAGTGGACGGTGTCTGGACTGTCTCTGCTCAGTCCGTCAGTTCATCCTTCATTCTCCTCTAATTCCACTTCCCAAAGTGTTTCTAAAGATTCACAAAGCTGGAGACTGGGATTTGTGTTTTACTTCCTGAACATTTTTCCACCTGCTAACTGACAATATTTTGCCAAAACCTCTTTCCCATTGTAACACTTGCATCATGTCCAGGGATGAGCAATATTCATTTTGTGGAGACATTCCCAAGTTTGGGAATGTTCTCTTTGGATCAAAGAAGGTTAAGTGGAGATTTCCAGGGGCTGTTGGCAATGATGGGAGAAGACGTGGTGTGAATGGGCAGGTTAATGATCAGAAGAACCTATTACCACTGACTAGGGTCAGTTCCCAGAGGACAGGGATTGAAGTTCTTTAATGGAAAGCAGCATTTGTGTCGAACAAACACAGCGAATACTGCAGAAAGCCAACGGGTATAGCAGCATCTGTGGAAAGGGAAACAGAACCAAAGTTTTGAGTTGCTACGGTTTTTGTTCAGAACTCAGTCTTTTGCCTCTTCCCGAAGTTGGTCCAGGTCTGTGTCTCAATTGGCAAACAGATGGCAAGTGCAGTACCGCAATGTGAAGTTATAGCCTTTGTTGTTTTAAAAAAAGCAGTGCATTGTTTAAATGATGATATATTGGAATGTGGAGAAAGTGAGTACTAGAGGTGAAAGTCGAAAAATGTGGCACTGGAAAAGCACAATAGGTCAGGCAGCATCTGAGGAGCAGGACACGGAACGTTTCGGGCACCAGCCCTTCATCAGGAATGATGTATGGATGTCCAAAGGGGTCTCAGAGTCCCTCCACACCAGTCAATGCCAGTTGTCGGGCAGATGCAGCAGGCAATGAGCAAGGCAAGTGATATATTACGAAGACGAATTGAGTTCAGAAGTGAGGTCATTGAACATATTTAAGGCTAAGTTCATCTGCGTTTTGAACAACAAAGAAGTGGATGGTTATGGGGGGAGTGAAGAAAATGGTTTTAAGACCAGTACAGGTCAGTCACAGAGTCAGACAGCACTGAACAGACCCTTCATCCAACTAGTCCATGCTGAGTATGTTCTCAAACTAAACTCCTCGCACATACCAGTGTTTGGCCCATAAACCTTCGAAACTTTCGTATTCATGTACTTACGCAAATGTCTTTTAAACGTCGTAACTGTACGTGTATAAAATCATGAGGGGCATGGATAGGATAAATCACAAAGTCTTTTCCCTGGAGTGGGTGAGTCCAGACCGAGAGGGCATGGGTTTCGCGTTAGAGGGGAAAGATGCAAAAGAGATCTAAGGGGCAACTTTTTCACGCAGAGGATGGTACGTTTATTGAATGATCTGCCAGAGGAAGTGGTGAAGGCTAGTACGATTACAATATTTAAAAGACGTTTGGGTAGGTATATGAATAGGAAGGGTTTGGAGGGATATGGGGCCGTGTGCTCTCAGGTGGGACCTGATTGGGTTGGGATAGTTGGTCGGCATGGACAAGTTGGACCAAACAGTTTGTTTCTGTGCTGTACATCTCTATCTCAATGTTAAACATACTCAGTGACCTGACCTCCACAGGTTTCTGTGACAATGAATTCCATAGATTCACCAATCTCTGGCTAAAAAAATTTCTCCTAATCTCCATTCTCCCTTTGTGCTGAGGCTATGCACATAGGTATTAGTCTCTCCTGCCAATGAAAACATCTTCCCAATGTCCACTCTGTCCAGGCCGTTCAATGTTCTGTACGTTTCAGTTAGATCTCCCTTGAATGTGGGCCTGTTAATCAGCATGAACCAAACCCTACAGGATGAGGACAACAGTGATTAGATTCAACAAAGTGAGAATGGAGGGTGAGAGTGTGGGATGGAGATTTTCAGCTTTTAGGGAGTAAGGTAGGAAAGAAAGTTTAATATAAATTATAATTGATCAGATGAGCCGATGGGCCAAGGAGTAGTGGATGGAGTTTAATTTAGACAAATATGAGCTGTTGCATTTTGATGAGGAAACTCAGGGCAGGACCTATGTGGTTAATGGTCAATTAATGGAATATTGTGCTCAAGGAAGCAGTAGAGGCAGCTTCATTAAGACACTGTTGGATGGACTTTTTGCGTGGTAAGGGAATTCAGGGAAGTTGGGACAATACAATTAGGAGGAGTTGAGACGATTGATCGATCCACCATGATTTTAATGAATGGCGGAGCAGGGTCGATGAGCCAAATGGCCTACTCCTTCTATTACTTTGAAACGATAACCCTACGTTTCCCATGGCCAACCCACCTAACCTGCACATCCCTGGACACTGGGCAATTTAGCATAGTCAATCCAAATCAAGGCCAGTGAGCAACGTAGTGATGTGGAAACCAAACACCAGAGAATGATAGAAAGGAACAAGGAGAATAAATGTACTAGCAATCAAAACTGGATACTCACCATCACAAAAAATAAGACTAAAAGCTCAGTATGTGAATGTGTGCTGCAGTGTAACAAAAGCGAATTAATTGACTGCACACATTGAAGAGAATAATCATGATCTGAGACGCCTTACAGAGATATGGCTTCAGAATGACAAGGATTGGAACCGGAATATCGAGGGGATACATAGCATTTAAGTCGAGTGAGAGGCTCAGTAAAGGTAGAGGGTTGGCACTGCTAATCAAAGCTCTGATAACATGGTAGTCTGGTGTCAGCTAGGATTTCAGGTCCTGATTTCTCTGTCCTCTGATCTCCCTGTTCCCACAGAGTTAAATGTTGTCTGTTCTCAGCTCTGCTCGATTTCTGTTGAAGCTTTGACCCCCTTTTACATTTTCTGGACCAATAAAATATTCTGAGCCTTCTGGAAATGACACCTCATCTATTCCCCTCCTGAATTTAAAAATCTCTAAAGTTATCTGTCAACTTGCTCGGCTCCGTTGGAAAAATGTCCCAGCTTCTTCTTAATTCAAACCCTCCATTCCCAGCAACACGCTGGTAAAGTCAGGAATAGGGAATTGCATCAAATCACATAAATGTACCGTCTGAAACAATCTAGCTGTGTTCTGGCCTGAGATATTGAGAGTCCCTGGTGTAAGTAATTACGAATGCAATAATTTTGGTCACAGAATTGAACAATCATTTTGCAACAAAGGGGTCTACTTTGATAAGGAGATAGTGGTCATTTCTAGGGTAAGTGAACAGTTTGTAGATCAGGGAGATGAAGTTCCAAACACTTGGGAAGGGCAAGAAATGAATTTGATAAATAAGACAAAGAACTGTGGATGCTGGAAATCTGAAACAAAAACTGAGAACACTGGAAAAGCTCAGCAGGACTGGAAGCATCTGTGGAGAGAAAGCAGAATTAAAGTTTCGAGTCCAACAACTCCTCTTCAGGATTCTGAAATAGTTTGTGAGAACCCCTTAAATCATCTGCCCAGCTTTAAGACCATAATATACAGGAGCAGGATGAGGCCATTTGGCCCATCGAGTCTCCTCCACCAGTCGATCATGGATGATATGTTTCTCTATCCCATTCTGCTGCCTTCTCCTCATAACCCTTGACCCCTTCCTAATCAAGAACCTATCTCTGTCTTAAATGCCCTCAATGACTTGGCATACTGAACCCTTCTCCTAGTGGAAACATCATCTCCACGTCCACACTATCCAGTCACAGAGTAGCACAGCGCTGCCTGACCCACTGTGATCTCCAGCATTTGTTGTTTTCAGGAAGGATTCCAGCATCTCCAACAACGCGCTTCGAAATTTTGTACCCAGTTGGTTAGCTCTCCCTGGATCCCGTGTGATTTAACCTTACTCAACAATCCACTGTGCGGTACAATTAACAAAGTTCCGAGCCCCCACCTCTTTCTGCACACATGGGCAGCACGATGGATCAGTGGTTCGCACTGCTGCCTTGCAGCGCCAGGGATCAGCTTTCGATTCCAGCCTTGGGGCGACTGTCTGTATGGAGTTTGCACATTCTCCCTGCCGTGTCTGCTGGGTTTCACCCGGGTGCTCTGGTTTCCTCCCAAAATCTAATGATGTGCAGTTTCGGGAGAAGTGGCCATACTAGATGGGCCCATAGTGTGCAGTAAGTGTCGTGGAATGGGATAGGGGAATGTGTCTGCATGGGTTACACTTTGGATGGTCGGTGTGGACTTGTTGGGCTGAATGGCGTGTTTCCACATTGCAGGAATTCTCCGTGGCATTCCCCAACTCCAGAGTCTCAGCACTCTTGGCTTTTCCCATGGATAGTGTGGGGGAGAGAAACAATGTTTTACACGGGAGTAAGGTTCAGTGAGTACGAAGATAAAAGTAAACGCAGTGCATTGCTTGAGCTGTTTTCCCCGGTATACCAGGGGCTGACGGCGGATCTTACAGACGTTTATAGAATCATGAGAGGCATGGATAGGGTAAATAGACTAGGTCATTTCCCTGGGATGGGAGAAGTCCAGAACAGGAGGATAATATGTTTGGGGTGAGGGAGGCAAGTGTCAGGAATGATCTGCCGGAGAAAGTGGTGGATGTAGGTCCAATTATAACATTTAAAAGGCATCTGGATAGGAAGAGTTCAGAGGGATATGGGCCAAGTGCTGGTAAATGAGACGAGATTAATTTAGGCTATCTGGTAGGCATGGATGAGTTGGACTGAAGGACCTGTTTCTGTGCTGTGTATCTGTGTGACTCTGACTTGCCCGTAATGTTTGCCATGTCTGGATGTTCAGTTTCTGTCCGGTGTCGGTGTCAATGCCTTGATATCTCATTTCCTCCATCACCCCACTTCCATCTCCCCAGATGTTAACCATTTCGTGTCTGGTTGTTTCTCAAGAAGCTGCATTGAAGGTGCATCCTGAATTGAGAGTTCTTTTTCTTCCCAAAATCAGACTTACTCACTCCGAGATGTCGTGAAAGATACTAACTTTCAGGTGGAGGTATCCAAAATTCAGAGGTGTCTGTCTTGATGTTTTCACTTTTGGGTCTCTGTAAGATCCTGAATCAGTACCGTCGGGAGGATTAGTTTGAGTGGAGTGAGAATAAAGTGGTGAGAGGGGTTGGGATGGTGCTTTCAATTTTGTTGATAAAGAAAACAATATTCTGCAGAAATTAGAATTGCTGGTTTGGAATTTCTAACCTGGACTGACAGTGATGATTTTTGTAATCTCTTTTTACAGATTATTTGAAGATCTGAAGACGGACGTTTCAATATCAACAGATGAAGAGCTTTGCCTGAAACATTAACTCTGCTGCTCCTCAGATGCTGCCTGATCTGCTGTGCTTTGACTCTGACTCTCCAGCATTTGCAGTCCTCAATTTCACGTCAATGTCTGGCAGTCACTGAATCCATCGGGACTATAACAAGTTTCGACTATGGTTCTGTGAGAACGAACCAAGCTTTTTGGTTCCTCTTTCAGTACGTTTTCATCATCAGTGAGACTGGAAGAGAGACCCGACTGTTGCAGCACTCTGATTGTGGAGCCAGTAAATGTTTTACAGACTGGGAATTGGAATTCACGGCAGGGAGGCGCTGTACACGCGTTTGTGTGCAACTGAAGCTTCCAAGAAACCCAAGGAATCCCGTCCCGTGGAGAAACCATGAAAATGTGGCGACTGTGGGAAAGGCTTCCGTTTCCCATCTGACCTGGAGACTCATGGGCGCAGTCACACCGAGGTTAGACTGTTCTCCTGCTCTGAGTGCGGGAATACCTTCAGCAATTCCTCTGTACTGCAGAGGCACCAGGGGGTCCACACAGGCGAGAGGCCATTCTCCTACCCCGAATGCGGGAAGGCCTTCAGCTATTCCTCCGTCCTACTGACCCACCGCCGGGTCCACATATTGGAGAAGCCCTTCAGCTGCTCCAAGTACGGGAAGGCCTTCAATGATACCTCTGCCCTGCTGAGGCACCAGCGGGTCCAAACCGGGCAGAGCCCGTTCTCCTGCCTCAAGTGCGGGAAGGGCTTTAGCCAGGCATCCCACCTTCGGGTCCATACGGGGGAGAGGCCCTTCCCCTGCCCAGAGTGGGGGAATGCCTTCAGCAATTCCTCCCACCTGCTGAGGCACAGGTGGGGCCATACCGGGGAGAGGCCGTTCACCTGCCCCGAGTGGAAGCGGAGGTTCTCATCATTCTGCACCTTGCAGAAGCGCCAGCGGGCGCACCAGTGCTCCCAACAATCTGATTCTGCTGGTGAAACTGCTGTGGGCCACTGCGAGGACTGGGCCCTTGCACATTCTGACAGTACTTATCATGGGAGAGTCGGTCGGATTTTTTTGTTTCATGCCGTCGTGCTCCCCCATCCCTGCAACGTTGCTTCCATTGGGCACTGCTGCTCGTTGATACCAGCAGCTGTTCTCTTTAGTTTTTCTTGTCCAGTTAAATAATTATTGACTCTGTCTGGGAACGAGCTCCAGTCTGTAAGAAATAGCTGAATACTTCAGGGTGTCCATTCGCATTCAGCAGTGACTTTGAAATTAAATTTACAGTTCTGTGCCTGTGAACAAATCATCATCGAAGGGTTGCCCATCGGCTGGGCAATCGATTGTTGCAAACTGTTTGCTTGAATTGATAATTTTAAAAATTCTCTTCCTTAATTTACCCCTTAAGTTTCTGTCTATGAGATGGTGGAGGACTTGATCAAAGGGATTAAATCATTGCTATAAACTGGATTATCTTGTTTAGCTTTGCCCGAGTAAATTTGCGGTATTCATAATTGTTTGTTTTTGTTTAAATTATAATTCTGGTGTGTAAGATCTGTTCATCAAGTGTGGGTCTGTTGATGAAACTGCTGTGAGTCACTCCCAGTACTGAGCCCCTGTGTATTCTGACAGTGTGTGTGCAGTGGGAGAGGCAGTGGGCTTTATTGCTTCCAGTGGGCGTTGCTGCTTGCTGAGCCCAGGAGCTGTTCTCTCTAGATTCTACTGTCCAGTTAAAGAATTGTTGGCTCTTTCTGGGAATGAGTCCCAGCCTGTAAGAAATGGCTGAATACTTTGGGGTGTCTATTCACATTCAGCAGTGACTTTTAAATTAGATTTACAGTTACGTGTCTGTAAAACAGTCATAGTCCGAGGATTGCACAAAGGCTTGGCAATCCATTGTTGGAAACTGTTTGCTTGAATTGGCAAGTTTAAAAAAAATTCTTTCTTAATTTGCCGCTTAAGTTTCAGTCTCTGAGATGGTGGGGGACTTGATCAAAGGCTTTAAATAATTGCTATTAATTAGATTATCTTCTTTAACTTTGCCCTAGAAAACTTGCCATATTTATAATTGTTGGTTTTTGTTTAAATTATAATGTTGATGTGCAAGATCTGTTCTTCATCAAGTCTGGTTAGGAACAGTTGAGAAATTGAGGGACATTGCATGTTTTAATTTCACTGTGTTGTGAATCTGGTGACAGTGACATTCATTTGTATTGGGTTTTTTAACCTTAGTTGTAGTGTCTTCCACCCCAACTATTCACTATGATAGTGAGTTCCGCAGTCTCACCACACTCTGAGGTTTTTCATGAAATCCTTAGTATAGAATTGTAAGGGGAAATGTTGACAAGGGCAGAATATAGGGTCGTAACTGCAAAAGCCAGGAAGACTTTCGACAAAGTAAAAACATGACAATGTCGGGATAATAAGGAACTTTGACAGCAATGAAGAGATCACACGTCAGAGTTCAAGATAATGGTCGTGACAAAAAGAAAAAGTACTCTGCAGGTATTGGATATTGTAATTAAGCAAGTTTCTAGATGCTGTAGTTGGTTGAATACGATAACGTAAGAGATGAAATAACCAAAACCACTCATGTAATTTGATGGCGGTAACCATAAAGCAAGTGCATACTATTGATTGATAAAGGGCAATTGCGTGCAAGTAGGTCATTCAAGCCATCGAGTCAACATTGACTGACCGTCCCACCCAGACCCAGTTCGTTACACTATCCCTGTAACCCTGCATCTCCTATGGCCAATCCACCCTCACCTGCACATCCTTTGGACTGTGGGAGGAGGCCAGAGCACCAGAGGAAACACACGCAGACACAAGGGGAGAATGTGCAAACTCCACACAGACAGTCGGCACGAAGGTGTTATCAAACCCAGGTAACTGATGCCGTGAGGCAGCAGTGCTAACCACCGTGCCACCACCACATGCTGCTGTCTTAAAAAATGAATTTCAAAGACTCGAGAACACTTGACAGAAAAACAAAACTCTCCTATCTTAAATGAGAGACTAGTCTCTGGCTAGAATTGAGTTGACATAACATTTACATTAAGTCCTCTCCAGATGTTATACAGCTCCATCGGATCATCTGTTTCTTCTAAACTCAAATTGATACAAGCCCAGCCTGACATCACCTTGTCCCCGATTATAAGTTGAGTAAATGAGCGACCCTCGACCTCACTGGCATGACAAAGCATGCCCTCAATCCAAGGTCACCTTAACTGTCTAACCTCTTGACCCCCATGCCACAATGGGCTCAGCCGCAACTCAGCCCTTAACGAGAGCAGAGGAACTGACCAGACAGCAGTGAGGTGGACATTGCATTCCCAGAGAATAGTATTCACATGAGAATGTTGTTCAGCTCACATTCGGATCACTGCAGGGACTATGCCTCCTGTCATTTACATGTTTTTGATCCCAATAACAGTCTAATTTTGTTGGACATTGTGTGTGTTTTATCTGTGTTTCACGACATGATTTTCTGTTGCTGTCATTCCCATTAGGATGTGTGAATTCAGTACCAGATAATACTTCAGTTCTGAATTTTCCTTGAGGATTGGTGTAGGACGTACTAAGTGTCAGTCAGAATGGAAGAAGCTCTACTGTTTATTTAACCCTCTGCTGTCCTTCTCCTGGGACTTTATGAATGGGGAAGTGTAGAGGAAGTTTTTCTCTGTATCTAACCCAATGCTGTTTCTATCTTGGCAGTGTTTGTTGGGGACAGTGTTGAGGTAGCTTCACTTGAAACTTAAGAGTAGAGGAAGCTTTATTCTGATTGTCATCCCATGTTGTCCTTGTCCTGGGAGGTTTAGATGGCATCTATAATTGAAGTGAATGCAGACTTGGCTGTTGGAGTGGAGGGTACTTCTACCTGGGCACACCCATCTTTGAGATTGCTGTGCTGATCAAGACAATCTCAGACACCTTCATGCACTTTTCCAACCAACCAAGGATGGGTATAAATGCTGGCATTGCCAGCGATGCCCACACCCCATGCATGAAAAAATACTTATTGTTTAAAAGTTACATTCACGTTCCAAACCCTCTAATGTATGATTGCTTACATGGAAAATTCCTGTCTGCTGGAATTTCATTTTAAAACATAGGAATGTGTCAACCATGTAGAAATATAACAAGAAAAACAAATGGAGAAATTAACAGGTAATGAGCAGGACCAGAATGCTGAGTCAGCCTGACCCCCAAGGCTGAGAGAGTTCTCCCAGATGTTGAAGTTACACCAGTGCCTTTTACTCTTGCAGCTTCCGCAAAAGTTTGTCCCTGATGTAAGATCATTCAATGACCCGAAGTCCGAAATGTTTTTATCTCCACAGCTGGTGCCAGACTTGCTGAGTAATTCTAGCCCTTCTGCTCTACCCTTTTATGGGATTTGAGCTTCCCTAAGTCAGTGTAATGAAGAACTGCAGATGATGGAGATCTGAAACACAAAAATGCATCAAATGCTGGAGAAACCCAATAGGACTGGCAGCACATGTGGAGAGAGAAGCAGAGTTAGCATTTCAAGTGCTGTGACCCTTCTTCACAACTGTTCTGGACTCAGGCCAGGATATTGTCTCTGTTTCTTTCTCTCTCTCTCCACCGGTGTTGCCAGACTGGCTGAGTTTCTCCAGCAATTTCTGTTTTGACACTTTCATAAGGTTGATGTTTGTTATCCATTCCTAAGTGCAAGGTGTCTTGCTTGTGGCAATTCAGAGGGCAGTTTAAGAGTCAACCACATTGCTGTGGGTCTGGAGTCACATGTAAGACTGACCATGCAAGGATGGCAGTTTCCCTCCTGAAAGGACATTGGTGAACATGGGTTTTTATGACAATTGACATCAGTGCCATCGATACCATACTGAGACTAACTTTGTGTTCCCCATTTATAATTTGAATTATTCACATCTCCCCTCTTGATGTGGTGGGATTTGAACTCATGTTCCCTGGATTACTCATCCTGTAACATTATGACTGCACTGTTGTTTCCCAATCTTTGCTATTTTCTGTTCGTTGTTCACACCTTTGTCCTCTGATGTTTGGGAAATTGAACCTGTTTAAAAGATTGCCCTAAACCTGTCCCTTTGACCAAGTCTTTGGTCACCTGTCGTAATCTGTGCTCCGGTCTTGTGATTTTTAAAGGAATTCTCATTATGTTCATGTGAAGCACTTTGACATAGTAAACTGTACCACAGGTATTACTTGAATACAGGTTGTGTCCCTATCTTAATATCTGAAAGTACAGGGTCATATTTTAAATATAGAAGACAAAAATGAGGATGATTTCTTTTCTTTCTGAGGGTTGTGTGACTTCTTCAAAAGGCAGTGGATTCAAAATCTTTAAGGCAGAGGTAGATCGGTTCTTGATAACCAAGGGGATGAAAGATTGTCGGGGATCTGTTGGAATGTAGAGTTGAGGTTGAATTCAGATCAGCCATGATCTTATTGAATGTTGCAGCAGGCTCGAAGTGCCGAGTGGCTACTCCCGCCCATTATATGTTTGTATAAAGCAGTCTGTGTCTCCCCTCTTATAGCATTGAACTGGGTAATTCCTTTCCAATATTGCCCCTTGTAGACAGTTGATTGAACACCAGATGGCCCCTTTTAGGTGCAGGCACATTGTAGCAATTGCAGTATTTCTTGTGTTAATTTTGTTGCTTCTTACTCAGTGTTGCTGAGAATCTTCGAAATAAAAACTAAAACACTTCTATTATTATCGCACCAATGGAAGTGTTGGTCTGGATGTAATATTGTTGAATTAGTCATTCCCAGCTCTTCCAGAATTCTGTGTTTAAAGCCCTCGAGTCTGGTTTCTACCCCTGAAACAGTTCTTATCAAGGTCATATTTGACATCCTTTGTAACGGTGAAAAGGCTAAACATTCCCTCGTCGACCTGCAGACAGCCTTGATCAGGCTTAATGACAGTACTGACCCTCCCCAACATCACTCTATCCTCTGGGAGGGTCTGCTTTTAGCGTCTTCCGTTCTTATTTGTTTTACCGTAGCTGCTGGTGTTGGCATCTATACTGATGATATCCAACTGTGCCTGAACACCACTTCTCTCCCATCTCCTTAGTCATTCATAATTTATCAATAATTTCATCTGAATGCCTGCCCAATTTCCAGCATTGGTTAACCATAAACATTCCCTCAGTTAAATATTGTGAAGTGTGAAGCTATTGTTTTCGCCCCAAAGTTAAACGTGAGCCCCGTTCCCCACCCTCCCCCACACCCCCACTCCAGTAACTCTGTTGACAGCCTTCATGTCACATTTAAAAGTCGGATCAATAGATTCGTGAAGAGTTGGGGGATGAAAAGTTACAGGAAAAGGGCAGGAAAGTGAATGTGGGGAATGCCAGATCACCCAGAATCCTACTGAATGGAGAAGCAGGCTCAACGGGCTGAATGGCATATTCCTGTTCCTATTTCTTATGGTTTCCGAGCCCTGACCTCTGATACAGGACACTGACTTCAGTGTGTGCCATGACTGAGAGTGCTGATGTTCCCTTGTGTAATATGAACAACTTAGCAGCTGCTAAAACCTCTTGCTCCTTTATTACCTCCAAACACAATAAGCCAATGTGTTCAGGGGAGGCGATGGCCGACTTTATTGTCACTAGACTATTCACCCAGGTAATGTTCCGGGTACTTGGATTCACAACCTGCCACGGCAGATGGTGGAATCTGAATTCAATATAAATCTGGAATTAAGAGTCTCATAATGAAATCGTTGTGGTTTGTTGTAAAAACATATCTGGTTTCCTGCTGTCCGAACCTGGTCTGATCTACATGTGATTCAGATCCACTGTCAGCTGGTTGAATATTCACTGCACTTTCAATCAAAACCTCCACTATAACCTCCCTACTTTTATACTCCATTTAAAGGCCAATCTCCCTTTTGCCTTCCCTATTAGTCACTGTGCTCCCAGAAGCAGGATTGTGGATCAGTTTAAAGTAGGTCCTATATCTCTGATTACATCGGTACACAAGGCAGTGAAGAAAGGTTTCAGCACACTGGCCTTCATCAGTTCGGGAATTGAGTATAGATGTTGGCAAGTTATGTTGTAGTTATACAGGACGTTGATGAGGCGGCACCTGGAATATTGTGATCAGTTTTGGTCCCCTTGGTGTTCTGACTTCTGACTTCTTCATCTCTGGGTTTGTGTCGAACTTGATGGGATACTTTGTCCAACTCAGCATGTTTAAACAGTATCTCTCAGAGGGATTCATCTGAAACTTTTCAGGAGGTGAGCTCAACAAGATTGAACTATTCAAAGTTACTTGGACTCTATTTTAAACTTACATCAGGACTAGTAGTCAGAGACACATACAGCATGGAAACAGACCCTTTGGTCCAACTTGTCCATGCTGACCTGATATCCTAAATTAATCTACTCCCATTTGACAACACCTGACCCATATCCTGTGGCTGCTCATTTCATATAAGTACCACCCTCTGCATGAAGAAGTTGTCCCTTTAATATATTTCGCCTCTCACACTAAACCTCTGCCCTCTCGTTCTGGACTTCCCCATCCCAGGGAAAAGACCTTGTCTATTAACCTGTCAATGCCCCTCATGATTTTGTAACCGCTAGTAGATCGCTCCTCTGCCTCTGATGGTCCAGTGAAAACAGCTCCAGCCTATTCAGCCTCTCCCTATAGCACAAACCCTCCAACCCCCAGCAACATTCCCGGAACTCGTTTCTCACAGAGAAGTCAACGTTTCAGTCCTGAAGAAGGGTTAATACCCAAAACGCTGACTACTCCACATCCTGGTGCTGCCTGGCTTGCTGTATTCTCCCAACCTCGTACTTGCCTACAACGGGTTGCAACATGCACTGGCTCAGTGTTTACCACTGCAGGCTCACCGTGCCGGGGAGCCGGGTTTGATTCCAGCCTTGGCTGACTGTCTGTGAGGAGTTTTCATATTCTCCCAGTGTCTGCGTGGGTTTTCTCTGGGTGGTCCTGTTTTCTTCCATAGTCCAAAGACGTTCAGGTCATGTGGATTGGCCATGCTTAATTGCCCATAGAGTTAGGTTCATTAGTTAGAGGGAAATGGGTCTGGATGGGTTACTCTTCGAAGGGTCGATATGGACTTGTTGGGACAAATGGCCTGTTTCCACACTGTAGCTAATCTCATCTGCACTACTTTTGTCACTAACGAATGGCTGAGTAGACTCGATGGGCCGAATGGTCAAATCTCTGCTCCGATGGTCTTGCGGTCTTACGTTTCTCTGGATCATTTCATTTGGCAATGTGCAGTCCCTGGCTCAATGAGCAGCAGTTTCCAATGAAAGCAAAGCTCATATGATGGTTGAACTCCTCCAGTGTGGAAACAGTTCCTTCAGCCCAACACATCTGCACTGATTCTCCGAAGAGTAACAAACTCAGATCCATTTTCCTACCCTCCATAAATTGCACACAGACCCCCAAGGGTGGAAGCATTCCTGGGTTCCTGGTGCCGTGAGGCAGCAGTGCTAACCGTGAGCCACATGAGGTTGTAGTTGTGGGTGGTGGGGGAGGCAATTGCAGTCCAGCAGAAAACAAAAACAGCCCACCTACTCTCCCACTGCACCCACTGTCAGAACTGGCAGGAGGTTCAGTCCTTGAGGGGGAATAAAGGCAGCGTCACCGGTGGGATCTGATTGCTGGGAGCGCTGTTGCCCCCGCTGGTGCTTCCGCAAGTTGTAGGAAAACATGAACCTCTTCCCACACTCGGGCCAGCAGAAGGGCCTCTCCCCGGTGTGGACACACTGGTGCTTCAGCAGGGCGGAGGAATTGCTGAAGGACTTCCCACATTCAGGGCAGCAGAAAGGCCTCCCCCCTCCGCCCCCCATCCCCCCGTGTGGACCAGCTGGTGCTTTAGCAGTGTGGAGGAGCGGGTAAAACCCTTCCCACATTCGGGCAGGAGAATGGCATCTCCCTGGTGTGGACGGACTGGTGCATCAGCAGGGCTGAGGCATTGATGAAGGACTTCCTGCACTTAGTCAACTGAACGACCTCTCCCCCATGTGGACCCACCAATGGGCCAGCAGGTCGGAAGAAAGAACAAAGCCCTTCCTGAAATTGGGGCAGAAGAACGGTTTCTCCTCAATGTGGACCCACTGGTGTCTCAGCAGGTGGGAAGAACTGCTGAAGGCCATCTCGCACTTGGGGCTGGAGAACAGGCTTCCCCGGTGTGGACCAACTGGTGCGTCAGCAGGGCAGAGGAATCACTGAAGGCCTTCCCACACTCAGGGCAGCAGAAGGGCCTCTTCCTCTCTGTGGACCCATTGGTGCTTCAGAACCCTCTGAAATTTCACAATATCCTTCTGATAGGAGGGAGACCAGAATTGTACACAATATTCCAAAAGTGGTCTAAAAATAACCTGTACAGCCACAGCATAACTTCGCAACTCCAATACTCAGTCAGAGGATTGCGAAAGCTTTCAAAACCCACAAAAAACAAACAGGAAAGAAACATGGAGGGTCAAACCGAATTTTTGAGAGTCACCTTGAAAGCATCAATGAGAAATCGGTGGAGGGGGTTTATTGGGGACCCGTTCTCCTTAAATACACTATATACGTATTCCTCTTGTGCTGTTCGTAGTTCGTCTGCTGCGGCAGTGTGTAGTGGCTCGTTGAAATAATGTCCTGATGCAGCTTCGTTTGTGGGTGTTGGGATGATTGCTTCTGCAGTTAAGTATTTGGTTTGTGTGTGTTGTTTTTCTGTAGATGCCAGTTTGAAGTTCCCCATTGACTGTTCGCTCTACTGTGACATCTAAGAATGCCACGTTGTTGTTGTTCTCCTCCCCTTCAAACCAGGAGCCCCCCCCCCTTAGACCATAATCTCACTACTTGGAACACCAATATACAGACTAATCAAAGGCCTCCATTGTAGGCTAAAACACCTAGTCGAAGATTCACTCCACTCCATTTACTCCATCCAAGAATTCCTGAACACCAAAGACACTGAGATAGAAGAGGATGAAATAATGTTGTCCTTTGACATAACAGCCTTGTTCACATCCATTAACATGAACGTGACCAAAGAAAACTGAAGGCACTACTCGAAGAACCAAAGACACAAACACAGCACCAACTTCATCAGCAACGATAGCATAGTCAAGCTCGTGGAACTGTGCCTTACCACCCACTTCATATTCAGTAACAAGCCCTACAAACAAATCAACGAAATACGCATGAAACCACCAGCATCAGGATTCCTTGGAGAAAGAATAATGCAGAGACTCGAACAAACAGCCCTTCCAACGATCCACCCCAAATTTGAGTCCCCTACAGCGATGACACTTTTGTCATCAAAAAATGAAACAAATTAGAGGAAACCTGTAACACCATCAACAATATCCTTACTGGCATAAAATTCACAAAAGAGGAGAACAACAACAAAGTGCCATTTCTCGATGTCACAGTACAGCGAACAGTCAATGGTAAATTCAAAACAGCGTCTACCGGAAAACAATGCACGTGAACTAAGATCTTAACTACCGAAGCAATCATCCCTACATATACAAACAAATCTGAATCAGGACACGATTTCAACGATCCACGACACACTGCAGCATCCAGGAACTACGAAGATCAATAAAAAACTGTACAGAGCATTTAAGAAGAACGGGTAGCTTATAAATGACCTGAAAACCGCTTCCCTGGCTGGGAATCGAACCCGAGCCGCGGCGGTGAAAGCGCCGAATCCCAACCACGAGACCACCAGGCAGATGCAGGGGCATCCTGATAGCTCTACTGAAAATTTCTTTCCTTCCCGGTAATCGAATCCGGGCCGTGGTCGGTCGAAGGCTTTCACCTCTGCATCCAACAATGTCATTTCTTATATCCATTGCTCCTGATGCGGTCTCCTCTGCATTGGGGAGACTGGAGACTCCTCGCAGAGTCAACTCACAGCGCTTGAGGGAACATCTACAGGACACCCGCACCAATCAACCCCATCGCCCTATGGCCCAACATTTCAAACCCCCTCCCACCCTGCCGAGGACATGCAGGTCCTGGGCCTCCTCCATCGCCGCTCCCTCCCCACTCGATGCCTGGAGGATGAACGTCTCATCTCCCGCTTGGGGTAAATTCAACCCCAGGCCATCAATGTGGACTTCATCAGATTCCTCATTTCCCCTCCCACCACCTGACCTCAATTCCAACCTTCCAGCTCAGCGCTGTCCTCATGACCTGTCCTACCTGCCAATCTCCCTCCCCACCTATCCGCTCCATCCTCCTCTCTGATCTGTCACCTTCATCCCCACCCCCATTCACCTATTGTACTTTTTGCTACTTTCGGCCCAGCACACCCCACCCCCAATTTATCTCTGCACCATGGAGGGGTCCTGCCTCTATTCCTGATGAAGGGCTTTTGCCCGAAACATCGATTTTCCTGCTCCTCGGAAGCTGTCTGACCTGCTGTGCTTTTCTAGCACCATTCTGATCTAAACTCTGGTTTCCAGCATCTGCAGTCCTCACTTTTGCCTACCCAATAAACCCAGTGTGCCGATTTCACATCAACAAACTGAACAAGGAGACACAACGTCTACACAGACCCTAGCCACGTTACTTTACATTAACGACATCTGGGAAATTATCTCCAGACAAATCAAACCTCTCAGCATCATGGTAGCCCACAAACCTACCAACACACTTAAACAACGGCTAATGAACCTGAAATACCCGATACAAACAACCAGCAAACGAATGTTATTTACAAAATACCAAACAAGGAAATATATACATGAACTCTGCCGCACAGTTCTCTGTGGCAAGAAATGCCGGGATAAGATAAGGAAGATTTTTTTAGCCAAAACGAATCGGCACTGACTGGACAGCCATTTAAAATCAACGCTGTCTGCCCAGGATGGAAGATCCGAAGGGATGAACAGTTTTCTTATTTCCTGAAGATTTACAAAGCTGAGACTGGGTTTTGGTGTTTGTTCCCTTTCCACTCCCAAAGAAGAAGCTGTGAGCTGCATTTCAAACAGGTAGGCGGAGTCAGATGCATCATCCATTGCGCCCCTGTCAATGTGCGGATCTGACGCCGCCATGCAGCAGAGTTCTGACGTTAACACGGACATGCGCAGAAATGGGAACATTCACAAGAGGAACAACCAAAGATTATCACCGTCACTGCTTCCCTTCCATAATCCCAACTTTGTGAAGCAGTATCTTTCACTGGCAAATAAAACACCTTTGTCCTCAGGTGCCTGCTTAACTTCGATCACGACTTCACACCCCTCACTGTTCTCGTCTCATTTCCAAACTCTTGGCTCATCGCCTCAATAGCTTCAACCCCTCCACTGATTTGCATCTTTAAAAAAAACCGTGGAGCAATCTCCCTTTCTTTTTGACGACAGTTCTCAACTGTAGTCGGCAGGGTTCACACCTGCGTGGGGAAACCGCAATGGATTTCATGTCCATCGCATTCACCAGTCGGCCCACCAGGACAGAACCACACTGACAGCTTCATTTCCCAGGTCTGTCTGCCTGTGGAGCTGAGAAAAAGTGAATCCTTGCAAAGCTTGTTTGAATCCAATCACTTCTCAGGTTTCGAAAGGGTTAAATATCTGCAAATGGCGAGTCTGGGTGTTTCATCCCGGTAGACGTTCAGTTAAAAACAAAAACAGAAATTGCAGGAGCAATTCAGCAGGTCAGGCAGCATCTGTGGAAAGAGAATCAGAGACAACATTTCAGAACTCGTTTTTTTCCTCATTCAGGTATAGCCAAATCTGCTGAGTTTCTCCAGCAGTTTCGCTTTCTGTCTCGGATTCTCAGCATCCGCAGTCCTTTACGTTAGAAATTCAATCAATTCAGAAACCCCTTTGTGCTTCCTCAGTGGAAAAGATTTCCGTTTGGGAAACATTTTCCTGAAACCATTAAAAACGTGCACTTTCGCAGCCAAGAAAGCGGTAGGAGCGAGAACAAGAAACACTCCGTCCCTGGGTGGTCTCGAACCACCAACCTTTCAGTTAACAGCCGAACGCGCTGACCAATTGCGCCACAGAGACAGGTCCCAGTGCCGCTTGCACAGTGTCTTTGAGGAACCTACTAATCAATTCATAATTCAACCTGCCCCGCCCAAAATTACCATTGTCCTATATCAGTTTTACTTTTCCATAATAAAGCCTTGGACATTCATTATGGAGACATGGGGACAGCCTGATCCCACCATCTACAGGCACATCCATGTCACGAGGAACGAGCTCTCCTACACCGGGGCCATCGCCCTCCGAGCCTTTCAGTGTTTTGCCTCTTCCCGAATTTTCTCATTGGCCCCGAGCCGAGAAGGGGTTTGAATTCCTGATGTGCAGAGAATTCCTTCAATGTCTCGGGTCAGTTCATGTCCCGAGAATATCAGAGTCAATCAGCCTCTGAAACAAGGGGTCGGTGTCTGGATTGTCTCTGCTCAGTCGGACAGTTCATCCTTCATTCTCCTCTAATTCCACTTCCCAAAGAGTTTCGAAAGATTCACAAAGCTGGAGACTGGGATTTCTGCTTTACTTCCTGAACATTTTTCCATCTGCTCACTGACAATATTTTGCCAAAACCTCTTCCCCATTGTAACACTTGCATCATGTCCAGGGATGAGGAATTTACATTATGTGGAGACATTTCCCAAGTTTGGGAATGTTCTCTTTGGATCAAAGAAGGTTAACTGGAGATTTCCAGAGGCTGTTGTCAATGATGGGAGAAGACGTGGTGGAAATGGGCAGATTAATGATCAGAAGAACCAATTGCCACTGACTAGGATCAGTTTCCAGAGGAAAGGGATTGAAGTTCTTTAATGGAACTTTTTAACGGACACGCGCAGCAATGGGAATATGCACAAGAGGAACAGCCAAAGCTAATCACCGTCACTGCTTCCCTTCCATAGACCCAACTTTGTGAAGCAGTGTCTTTCACTGGCAAATAAAACACATTAATCCTCAGGTGCCTGCTTCATTTCGATCACGACTTCACGCCCCTCACTGTTCTAGTCTCACTTCCAACTCTTCGCTCATAGCCTCAAAAGCAACTCTGTGGATATCTGCTTGTTCTACCCTGACAGGCAGTGGGTTGCAGATTCCCGACCAGTCCCAAAGTGATTGAAATATTTCAACCCCTCCACTGATTTGCATCTTAAGAAAACTGTGGAGCAATCTCCTTTTCTTTCTGACGACAGTTCTCAACTGCGGTCGGCAGGGTTCACACCTGCGTGGGGAAACCGCAATGGATTTCATGCCCATCGCATTCACCACTCGGTCCACCAAAACACAACCACACTGACAGCTTCATTTCCCAGGTCTCTCTGCCTGTGGAGCTGAGAAAGAATGAATCATTCTAGAGTTTGTTTGAATCCAATCACTTCACAGGTTTCGAAAGGGTTAAATATCTGCAAATGGCAAGTCTGAGTGTTTCATCCCGAAAGTTAAAATGGACGTTCAGTTAAAAACAAAACCAGAAATTGCAGGAGCAACTCAGCAGGTCAGGCAGCATCTGTGGAAAGAGAATCTGAGACGACATTTCAGAACTCTTTTTTTCTCATCCAGCGACAGCCAAACCTGCTGAGTTTCTCCAGCAGTTTCTCTTTCTGTCTCGGATTCTCAGAATCCGTAGTCCTTTACGTTAGACATTCAATCAATTCAGAAACCTGTTTGTACTTCCTCAGTGGAGAAGATTTCCTTTTGGGAAACATGTTCCTGACACCATTAAAAACGCGCACCTTCGCAGCCAAGAAAGTGGTAGGAGCGAGAACAACAAACCCGTCCCAGGGGGGTCTGGAACCACCAACTTTGCAGATAACGTCCGAACGGGCTAATTAATGGCGATGCAGAGACAAGCAAACACGCAGCTTGCACAGTCTCTTAGAAGAGGATATTAATCAATTCATAACTAAGCCTCCCGTGCCCAGAATTATCATTGTCCCCTGTAGTTTTACTTTTGTCTCATAAAGCCTGGGCCATTCATTGTGGAGACATGGGGACAGTCTGATCCCACCATCTGCAGGGATATCCATGTCAAGAGGAACGAGCTCTCCTGCACCGGGGCCATCACCCTCTAAGCCTTTCAGTGTTTTGCCTCTTCCCGAATTTTCTCATTGGCCCCGAGCCGAGAAGGGGTTTGAATTCCTGATGTGCAGAGAATTCTTTCAATGTCTCAGATCAGTTCATGTCCCGAGAATATCAGTCAATCTCCCGGCCTCTAAAACATGGGGGCAATGTCTGGACTGTATCTGCTCAGTCGGACAGTTCATCCTTCATTCTCCTCTAATTCCATTTCCCAAAGAGTTTCGAAAGATTCACAAAGCTGGAGACTGGGATTTCTGTTTTACTTCCTGAACATTTTTCCACCTGCTAACTGACAATATTTTCCCAAAACCTCTTCCCCATTGTAACACTTGCATCATGTCCAGGGATGAGGAATTTCCATTTTGTGGAGACATTCCCAAGTTTGGGATTGTTCGCTTTGGAGCAAAGAAGGTTAAGTGGAGATTTTCAGGGGCTGTTGGCAATGATGGGAGAAGACGTGGTGTGAATGGGCAGGTTAATGATCAGAAGAACCTATTGCCACTGACTCGGGTCAGTTACCAGAGGACAGGGATTGAAGTTCTTTAATGGAAGGCAGCATTTGTGCAGAACAAACACAGCGAATACTGCAGAAAGCCAACGGGTCGAGCAGCAACTGTGGAAAGGTAAACAGAGCTGACGTTTTCAGTGTGTTACGGTTTTGGTTCAGAACTCGAGTTTCCTGCATGGCAATAAATTCTCAGACCTGAGAAAATGTGGCTTTATTGAAAAGGGTTTTGTGAAGCTTGAGCGATATTGCAACCAACAGGTAGTTATTTAAAATCGCCAGCGAAGAAAGCACATTCAGCAGGATTCCAACCTGGGCGGGGGAATCCCAAAGAGTGTCTAAGGTGGCAACATAAATGTTCGGCCACAACTAGAGGCCCCAAGTTGTGGTCTAAATTTCTCATGGAATGGGTCCAACAGGAAAGGTGAGTATTGGGCTTGTCATAACCCCAATGCTTCCTGTTCTCCTGGATTTGATCAGAACAGAGGAGGCTGATGGGGAATTTACCTGAACTGCACACATTGATGAGAGATTGAGCGGGTGGAAAAGATCAATTTCCATGTTAAGAGAGATTAATAATCAGAGCCAAAAATAAGGAGCCACTTCAAGAAATTTGGGGTTCATTCAGGAAAGCTAAAGTAGAATTGTTCACAGAAAATTGTGATGAAAGTCTCTCGAATTATTTTGATGAGAAGTGTTGATGATGCTAATACAATCGATAGGATGAACGTAGATTGGTAAATGTATTTGGTAACAGTTCTGTTCTAGCCCTGTGAGCGAAACCTGGATCTGAAGGAGTATAAGGGATATTAACAACATCGATCTGAAATTGGTTCCGTGACAAGAAACAGAGCCATCATTAACAGTTGGCTTTTGAACTGTAGGAGGTTTCCAGTGAAATTAGCTTGAGGCTTGAGATATGCAAGATCAAGCTAATTTAGGTAAAACACGGAAATGCTGTTCTCATTAGCAGAGAGTGAAAGGATTACGAGACACAAATTAAACATCTTCAGTAAGTGATACAGGGGACTGGGAAGATAAGTATAATAAACTGTGAAAAACAAAGTTCTGGAGTACAATACATACATTCAAAGATCGAAAACCTCCAGGTCCTGATTAATCAAGTGTCACTCTCAGATTGTATTGTGGGGCTTTTCTGCAAAACATCCACTTGCAAAGTTCTCCTAAAAGAGTGACAATCCTCATTCCTGTCAGCCCAGGATAGAAAATCCGAAGTAATGAACACATTTCTTATTTTCTGAAGATTCACAAAGCTGAGACTGGATTTTGGTGTTTGTTTCCTTTCCACTCCCAGGAGCCGCAGTGGTTGGGGTGGTGAGTTGGAGAAAGTGAAATGTGTCCATGAGCAGCCTATGGGGCTATTTCAGCTTACCCTCCTCTGACAGCGGTGTGACTTTACTCTGATATTCTCAGGGACATTTACTAACGCGAAAGAGTGAAAAGAGTCTCGTTCCTGCAGATCAGGAATTCAAACCGTATGCCGGCTTCAGGACAATGAGAAAGATTAATTGGGGTGTGTGAAGAAGCTGTGAGCTGCATTTCAAACAGGTAGGTGGAGTCAGATGCTTCATCCATTGCGCCCCGGCCCTGTGCGTACCTGACGCCACCATGCTGCAGAGTTCTGACGTGAACACGGACATGGGCAGCAAAGGGAACATTAACAATGTGAACAACCAAAGATAATCACCGTCACTGCTTCCCTTCCATAGTCCCAACTTTGTGAAGCAGTGTCTTTCACTGGCAAATGAAACACATTAATCCTCAGGTGCCTGCTTCATTTCGATCACATTTCAAGCCCCTCACTGTTCTAGTCTCATTTCCAAACTCTTGGCTCATCGCCTCAAAGGTAGCTCTGTGGGTATCTGTTCCACTCTGACAGGCAGTGGGTTGCAGATCCCTACCAGTCCCAATGTGAGTGAAATATTTCAACCCCCTCCACTGATTTGAATCTTAAAGAAGAAACCGAGGAACAGTCTCCCTTTCTTTTTGACCACATTTCTCATTTTGTACTCGGAAGGGTTCACACCTGCGTGGGGAAACCGCAATGGATTTCATGTCCATCGCATTAACCACTCGACCCACCAATACAGAACCACACTGACAACTTCATTTCTCAGGTCTCTCTGCCTGTGAAGCTGAGAAAGAGTGAATTATTACTGGGTTTGTTTGAATCCAATCACTTCGCAGGTTTCGAAAGGGTTAAATATCTGCAAATGGCGAGTCTGCGTGTTTCATCCCGAAAGATGAAATGAACTTTCAGTTAAAAACAAAACCAGAAATTGCAGGAGCAACTCAGCAGGTCAGGCACTATCGGTGGAAAGAGAATCAGAGACAATATTTCAGAACTCTGTTTTCTCCCACAGGTACTGCCACACCTGCTGAGTTTCTCCAGCAGTTCCTCTTTCTGTCTCAGATTCTCAGCATCAGCAGTCCTTCACATTACAAATTCAGCCTCATGTGCAGGAATAAGAATCCTTTCAATTTCCCAAAAAAATGGCAGAGATTTCAAGGCATTTGGAAAAAAAGTAAAAGTGACATTAGGAAGAACATGTTCGCACAGGGAGTGGTTCCGATACGTAAATCCCTGTCTGACCGTGACAAAGAGGCAGATTCACGAACACAAAAGGGAATCCGGTTGTCATGTCTAAAGTAACAATGTGGAGATTTACAGGGAGAAGGTAAGAGAATGATACAAATAGAGACTCTCATTTACTTGCTGTGTAAAACCAGCAGAGCTAAGGTGGGCCTCCAAATGCGCTGTGACACGTGTTGTGATTCAGAGTCAACTCACAGTTCGACCAACGGAAGGTGGGAATTTAGAAAAAGTTTATATTTACACAATCTCCTCACGTCAGCGCAACAGCAAAATAGTTTAATTATCCGCCAGTGGAGAGAGCCCTGTTCCTGGAGATGGGACAAACAGCTGGCTCAGGGATATCAGTCCACATTGCTCTCTTTGCCGCCACTTCAGAGGGAGAACATTGGAGGGCCAAAGGAGTGTAGGACGGCGACTAACTTAATGGAGACTGTTCCTGGTTCACAATAAGTGGTGTGTAACAGCAGACTATGTGATAACAAGGTCTCGTGTGGGTGTGGTAGGGGTCAAAGGCATGTGGGAGTTCGGATCCAAACAATATTGAACTCGATGCTGAAGACTGGATGGTTATAGGATCTCCAAGTTTAAAATGAGGCGTTGGTCTTCCATCTGGAGCTTAGCTTTCATGGAACACTGTTGCGTGCCTGACACAGAGATGTTAGCCGGGGAACAGGGTGGCGTGTTAAAGTGACAGGCAACCAGATGCTCAAGGCCTTTTTTTGCAGAACCAAAATGTTCTGCGAAGCAGTCACCCAGTTTATGCTTCATGCTACTTTGGGGAAACCACACTGTGAGCAACGAATGCAGTAGACTAGGTTGTTGCAAATGTGCAGGTAAATGGGCAGGTGTTACACATTCGGCGGTTGCAGCGGATAGTGCCTTGGGACAATGGGAGGTGGGTGTGGGGTGTTGCGAGTGAAGGAAGAGTGGACCCGAGGTGTAAGCCCTGCCGACTTACCTCCTCTCATATATAAATCCGTGAAGTTAGAAGAACATTCCAAAGAATGATTCAGTACCACGTGACTCACGAACTAATTTGTATTCAT
This sequence comes from Chiloscyllium punctatum, assembly GCF_047496795.1. Classification (NCBI taxonomy): domain Eukaryota; kingdom Metazoa; phylum Chordata; class Chondrichthyes; order Orectolobiformes; family Hemiscylliidae; genus Chiloscyllium; species Chiloscyllium punctatum. The sequence goes on along the minus strand of NC_092774.1, from coordinate 59,358,429 downwards.
GTTCCGGGGCGAGCATCATTATTGTGTCACAGCAGCTGCAGGCCATCAGTGGGGGCTCTCCCTATGATGTCACAGTAAGGCTGGAAGCCCCCGGGACAGTTTATCAAAGAAACCTCCCTGTGGTTCAGGGCAACCCTGCATCGGGAAGCATTGGGATGGTCAACCACTACCAGTTAACATGGGGAACACATCTCCACATTACGCAGCCTCGAGGCAAACTTCCCTTCCTTCTACTAAAAGTTCAAAAGCCCTCAGACCGAAATTCCCCAGGTCAGTTTGGAAGAATTTCTTCCAGGTGTTCGCTAAGTATATCTATGAGCACTTTGTAAAGTTTGAACATTGCGAGTGTTGAAATTTTGTGCTTTTGAGCGAAATCACAATTCGAAAAAATAGAATGTGGGAATTTAGACAGAGTTTATATTTGCACGACGGCGATATGTCTGCGGGTGCATGATGGGAGCATCACCCAGAAGGGAAACCATCTCTCCTATTCAGTCAATGGGGTCTTTAGCAGCTTTCCCGTATAACAGCGCTCTGTTCTGCACCTCGCCTTCTCATCTCTTTCCCAAAAAAACTTCGACATAAATATTTCACATTGATACACAGGCCCAGTGTGCACAATTGAGATGACACCCTCGTGGAGGTCTGAGTGGTCTTCTGTTGTTCTCTGTACCCTATGTTGAGGAGGGCAATGCTTGTCACGGGTCACTCCGGTGTCAGAGAAAGGTTTATAAACAAAACAGTTTAATTTTCTGCTAGTAGAGAGGGCCCGGTTCCTGGGTCCGGTACAAACGGCAGCAGGGAGACAGAATGAGAAGCAATTGTTCTGGAAACTCTTCGCCACTTGCAATTCTCAGAGCAATGTCAAGTGTATTTCACACTGAGCAAGACTCAGCTGGTTAAAGAGGTGGAGCGGGGCTGCTTGTGTGATCTCGGTGTGACTCGTTGGTCTCGGGGTATGATTCTCGCGTTGGGTCTTCTACTACGAAGACTTGCGCGAAATCCCGGACGAGCCCAGATTTTCTGGCTTGTGCAAGAGTGCCCGGTTAACTTTCTCAAAAACCACCTTCGCTAAAGTCGGGGCTTTTGCCCGAAACGTTAATTTTACTACTCCTTGGATGCTGCCTGAACTGCTATTTTTTTCCAGCACCACTAATCCAGAATCTGGTTTCCAGCATCTGCAGTCATTGACTTTACCTGCTTAGAGTACGAATTGGGCAGAAAGCAAGGAAGTGAAATGATGGAATATTGCGTTGACGTGAGTGGTGCCGTGTTTAAGGAATGTCAGCAATGAAGCAATATTGGAAAATTAGGACACCTCTCCTCGGAGAACAGAAGTTTGAATTCTGGCCTGATTGAAGTTTTCCAAGTCATGCGAAGTCTTGACAGAGAAAGTAATGTAGTCAAAATGCTCCCACGCCTGAAAGGGTTGGCAGAGTATTAAAATCATGAGGAAAATAACCAAAAGTGACATTAGGAAGAATGCTTTCGTACAGGGAGTAGTTGGTGTCAGTAAATCCCGAACTGACACTGACAAAGAGGCAGATTCATTGGAGGCAAACGGGAATTCGGTGGTCATGTTTAAAGTAACAATATGTAGAATTACATGGAGAAGGCAAGAGACACATGTTTACTTACTGTGTCGAACCAGCAGAGCGAGGTGGCCCGCATGGCCTCAGTCTGCGCTGTGTAACATGTTGTGATTCAGAATGAAATCACAGTTCAACCAACAGAATGTGGGAGTTTAGAAAACAAGTTTATATTCACACAGCCTCCATACGTCTGCGCAACAGCATATGATACGACAGCGGTGGAGATCTTCGACATCAGTCTCGAAGGGACCTGTGGATAGCACTCGGCGCGTGGGTGCAGAGAGGCGCAGCAGTAGTGTGCTGGGGTAGCCATGGGCACACGTATGGGCCCAAGCTATGCCTGTCTCTTTGTTAGCTACGTAGAACAGTTGATCTTCCATAATTCCACCGACACCACTGTCCACCTCTTCCTCCCCTACATTGATGACTACATTGGCGCCACCTCCTGCTCCCGTGAGGAGGTTGAGCAATTCAACAACTTCATGAACACATTCCACACTGTCCTTAAATTTACCTGGACCATCTCTGACACCTCCCTCCCCTTCCTGGACCTCTCCATCTCCATTAATGACGACCGACTTGACACTGACATTATTTACAAACCCACTGACTCCCACAGCTACCAGGATTACACCTCTTCCCACCCTACCTCTTGCAAAAATGCCAGCCCGTACTCCCAATTCCTCCGCCTCCACCGGATCAGCTCCCAGGAGGACCAGTTCCACCACAGAACACACCAGATGGCCTCCTTCTTTAGAGACCGCAATTTCCCTTCCCACGTGGTTACAGGTGCCCTGCAACGCATCTCGTCCACCTCCCGCACCTCCGCCCTCAGACCCCCACCCCTCCAAACGTAACAAGGACAGAACGCCCCTGGTGCTCACCTACCACCCTACCAACCTTCGCATAAACCAACTCATCCACCGACATTTCCGCCACCTCCAGACCCCACCACCAGGGATATATTTCGCTCCCCACCCCTTTCTGCCTTCGGCAAAGACCTTTCCCTCCGTGACCACGACCCCCTACAACCCACCCTCCCATCCTGGCACTTTCCCCTGCCACCGCAGGAACTGTAAAACCTGCGCCCACACCTCCTCCCTCACCTCTATCCAAGGCCCTAAAGGAGCCTTCCACATCCATCAACATTTTACCTGCACATCCACTATTATCATTTATTGCATCCGTTGCTCCCGATGCAGTCTCCTCTACATTGGGGAGACTGGGCGCCTCCTAGCAGAGCACTTTAGGAAACATCTCCGGGACACCTGCACCAATCAACCACACTGCCCCGTGGCCCAACATTTCAATTCCCCCTCCCACTCTGCCGAGGACATGGAGGTCCTGGGCCTCCTTCACCGCCGCTCCCTCACCACCAGACGCCTGGAGGAAGAACGCCTCATCTTCCGCCTCAGAACACTTCAACCCCGGGGCACCAATGTAGATTTCACCAGTTTCCTCATTTCGCCTTCCCCACCTCACCCGAGTTCTAAACTTCCAGCTCAGCACTGTTTCCATGACTTGTCCGGAATGGTCCTACCTGCCTATCTCCTTTTCCACCTATCTACTCCACACTCTCCTCCCTGACCTATCACCTTCATCTCCTCCCCACTCACCCATTGTACTCGATGCTACTTTCTCCCCACCCCACCCTCCTCTAGCTTATCTCTCCACGCTTCAGGCTCACTGCCTTTATTCCTGATGAAGGGCTTTTGCCCGAAACGTCGATTTCGAAGCTCCTTGGATGCTGCCTGAACTGCTGTGCTCTTCCAGCACCACTAATCCAGAATCCGAGGACCATTGTTATAAGACATGACAGCCCTACTTGAGTTATTTGGATATAGATTTGTCAGTTATCTTAACTAGGGTATTTGTTGAACCAAGATGGTGAGGTTTGTCACCCTGGGCCCTGGAGGAGGTCTCCTGAGTTAATACGGCTATATATACATTGGTCCCGTTCCTTTATTTGGGAGCATTGCGCCGAGCATAGCTGTTCTGTATTCTTGTGTTTTTTTAGCTCTATTATTTATATATATATTTATTGGTGTTGCTTTGCACAGTGTTCGGGTTTGTTTTGTATTATAGGGTAGGTTAGTAGTTAATGGACAGTAGTTGTATTGTGATTTGTGTTTTTATCTTTTTATTATACTGATATTAATAAATATATTTACAACATAAAGAGGTACAGGCAAGGTCGTAAAGCTTTAGGGATCAGACTCCCGTGAGCGGCCTCTCTCACCCACCAATACAATATCTTGTTGAATGCAGTTGGACATCTCTGACTGTTACTTTGGTTTAGACCTTTATCCCGCCCGGATCCAATACCATGACCATCTTCTCGGACCTTCCTCCAGCTCCAGGGAGTTGTTGAGCTCCTGGGCTCCGGCCGCCGCCGAAGAAGCCGCCGCCGCTGGCTCTCTCTCCACCACCGCCGACATTTTAAATTTGTTTTCTCGTTCACCCGGAAACCGTCACCTCCCCCTTCCCGGGCCCCGGAAATTATACAAAAATAAACAATAAACCCCACCGGGGACTGTCTCCTTTTCTTCACAACTTTTGTTTGAAAAGTTCCGGCTTTAATTTGAAATGTATTTTAAAGGTATTTCCTGAGGTAAACGATGCCTGTCTGCCCCCTCCCACCGTCAGAAACCGCCCGCTGAGTCGATGAGAAAACTGCAGCATCGCGTCGCCATCTTTGTTTTTCTTCTTCTTTTCGTCTCCTCCTTCTGTGACGCGCGTCATCCGCGCCCCGTCCAATCAGAGCGCACCTTATTCCACCTGACCAATGGCGGCCGGGTGTGCGGACAGTACTGGTCCTATCCCCGGAATGTCGCGCTCCGATTAGTCCGCACGGACCTCAGGCTTTGGGATTGGTGGAGAGGTTCGCAGGCCCTTCACTGTCCCCGCCCCTTTACTGCAAAGGGCTCGAGGAGCACAGAATGAGCGTCCCATGTTCAGGAGGAAGGTGTTCTCACTCATTCATTCAACAGGAGATGGGCTCAATTTAATATAATGGACTCGGAGGGAACAATGGTCGTGTCCTATGTTGAGGAGGAAGGTGTTTCCATTCATTTACCAGACAGGCTTTTTTATGGTGCAGTGGTAGTGTCCCTACCTCTGAGCCCTGAGTCCCAGGTTGAAATCCCATTGCTCCAGTATGTTTAATAACATCTACAATCAATTTTTTTTTTGTCATAAGTCACACAACGCCAAATTATAGTTCAACAGGTTTATTTAAAACTCACAAGCTCTAGGAGCGTAGCCCATTCATCAAGTGAAGTCGTGGAAAAGTATGGAGAGAGAATTCTGCCATGGATGGTGAAGAAAGACAGAGCATCTCCACAGTCAACCGCCTACTCCCATTCCTATTTCTGATCTTAATACATGCAAGTTGTGTGTTTTCCAAACATTAATTTATGTCCATTGTTTAAAAACAAATATTTAAGGATGGTCAGTTCTTTCTCAATTGGGCACATTGTGACCCAGAACAATTTATATGGCACTGTTAATATCATAAACCCTCTCAAGAGATATCACAGGAGCAATTCATAAAAAAAGTCACTGGATCACTCAAGTAGAGAAAGAACCCTGCAGATATTGGGAATCTAAACGTTATCGATGTGAAATGTTAACAATGGTAGGGGAACACCCCAATAAGGGAACTCAGCTGACTGACATAATTACAATCACGACAACATCCAGTACTACTCTTCAACCTGCGGCGTGACATCGAACAATTCTTCCGCCACCTTTGCCTCCGCGCCTTCTTCTTCAACCAGGATTCCCGCCCACCCTCTGACTATCCCTTCTCCCGCTTCCAATGCCTCCAACCCACCCTATCCACCTGGACACCCCGTGCTGGCCTCTTACCTGCCCTCGATCACTTCATCGCCAATTGCCGCCGCGACATTAACCGCCTCAACTTCTCCACCCCTCTCACCCACTCCAACCTCTCACCCTCGGAACGTGCAGCCCTCCACCCCGACCTCAAATTCACCTGGACCGTCTCAGACTCCTCCCTCCCCTTCCTAGACCTTTCCATTTCTACCCACCTAACCTGCATATCTTTGGACTGTGGGAGGAAACCCATGCAGACAGGGAGAACATGCAAACTCCACACAGACATTCACCTGTGGTTGGAATTGAACCGAGGTCCCTAATGCAGTCAGGTAGCAATGCCAAGCACTGTGCCAACCCAATATGATATTAAATTTGAACAAATGCTCTAAGCTGCAAATTTGTCCATGTGAAGAACTTACTACAAATGATTCGAAGGAAGATCCATATGAATTGTGCTTTGGGAGAGATCCAGAACTTATTTCGTTTATGATTGAAAATCTTTGACCTTTGGAATGTTCTGCAAGAGAGAGTGTTGGAGTAAGATTAATGGCATTCATTGTGGCATTCAAAAGAGACTTTGATAATGAAACTGAAATGGAAAGTAATCAGTGTTCGGTGAAGAGTATCGGGCGACTGAATCAACACGGACATTTACTATAATCTGACCAACTCCCACAGCTACCTAGACTACACCTCCTCCCACCCTGCCCCCTATAAAAACGCCATCCCATATTCCCAATTCCTTCGTCTCCGCCGCATCTGCTCCCAGGAGGACCAGTTCCAAAACCGTACCACCCAGATGGCCTCCTTCTTCAAAGACCGCAATTTCCCCCCAGACGAGATTTACGATGCCCTCCACCGCATCTCCTCCACTTCATGCTCCTCTGCCCTTGAGCCCCGCCCCTTAAACCGCCATCAGGACAGAACCCCACTGGTCCTCACCTACACCTCACCATTCTCCATATACAGCGTATCATCCGCCGTCATTTCCGCCACCTCCAAATGACCCCACCACCAGGGATATATTTCCCTCCCCTCCCCTATCAGCGTTCCGAAAAGACTACTCCCTCCGTGACTCCCTCGTCAGATCCACACCTCCCACCAACCCAACCTCCACTCCCGGCATCTTCCCCTGCAACCACAAAAAATGCAAAACTTGCGCCCACACCTCCTCCATTACTTCCCTCCAAGGTCCCAAGGGATCCTTCCATATCCGCCACAAGTTCACCTGCACCTCCGCACACATCATTTATTGCATCCGCTGCACCCGATGTGGCCTCCTCTATATTGGGGAGACAGGCTGCCTACTTGCGGAACGTTTCAGAGAACACCTCTGGGATACCCGGACCAACCAACCCAACCACCCCGTGGCTCAACACTTCAACTCCCCCTCCCACTCCACCAAGGATATTCAGGTCCTTGGACTCCTCCATCGCCAGACCATAGCAACACGACGGTTGGAGGAAGGACGCCTCACCTTCCGCCTAGGAACCCTCCAACCACAAGGGATGAACTCCAATTTCTCCAGTTTCCTCATTTCCCCTCCCCCCACCTTGTCTCAGTCAAATCCCTCGAACTCAGCACCGCCTTCCTAACCTGCAATCTTCTTCCTGACATCTCCGCCCCCACCCCCACTCCGTCCTATCACCCTCACCTTGACCTCCTTCCAGCTATCGCATTTCCAACGGCCCTCCCCCACGTCCCTTCTCCCTACATTTTATCTTATCCTCATTCCTGAAGAAGGGCTCATGCCCGAAACGTCGATTCTCCTGCTCCTGGGATGCTGCCTGACCTGCTGCGCTTTTCCAGCAACACATTTTTCAGCTGATAAACTTATCAGTCATGATTAAATTGTATGAGCAGACCCATGGGCTGAATGGCCTGATTTCTACTCCTATCTCTTATGGTGTCTTGCTGTCCTGGACACAATGTGAGAGAATTGGGTGTAGGATTAGGCTATTCGGTCTTTCGAGCCTGCACCAACATTGAACAGATCATAACTGGATACGAATATACCTACATCTAGATGGATAGGCTGGAATCTTTTTCACCGGAGCATAGGAGGTTGAGGGGTGACCTGAAATTGAAAAAATCATGGGGGCTATAGATGAAGTGAATGATGGGTGTCCTTTCCTTAGAGCGGGAATTTCAAGCTTAGGAAGCAAACTATGGAGGTGAATGGAGAAAGATTTTAAAAGTCATGAGGCACACGATTCTTTTTTCTCCACAAATAGTTGTTTGTGTGTAGAATGAATGTCCAGAGGAAGCGTGGGATGCTGGCACAGTAACAATGTTTAAATTTGGATAAGGACATAAATGGGAAAGGTTCTGAGGTGTTATGGTCTAGGTTAGCCCACTCAAAACATTCTTAAGCAGGTAGCCCAGACCGTAAGTTTGCTATTTGTTTCGGTAAGTGTACAGTGAAAATTACCCAGAGTAACTTAGGTAGTTGACTGCCAGGTTTTAAAACAGAAGTGTATTCACAAGATTGTGGAAGAAAACACAAAGAACAGAAGAGAGAATACCAACAGAACTCAGTCTATCGAAACGAGACTTAAATATGCTGTTCCAAATATACACAACAGTCCCAATAAACAAACCTCTTAAACAGAGAGTAAAACTGAAACAGAAGCTTACAGGTCAGAGTTAGGAAGATGGAAGGAGAGATGGTTTAACAGCTTTTCTCCACACAGTCCACTGCTGAACTCACTCAAACAAGATTTCAGCTCTCACAACTGACCCCTCCCCTTTTATTATGCACGTCACTTCAAAAACATAAAAGCTTTGATATAAAGTCTTATCTGTTTACATAAAAACAAAAAGGCCTCCCGATATACTTTTAATCTCTCTACTAAACCAGTCATTTTGGAGCCCAGGACTGTTTTACATCCTCTCTAAATGAAGCCAAGGACATAGTATCCTTGTTGAAGAAGGTCCAGCTTTTAGAAAATAGGACCAGCTTTGTGACAGAGGGATATGAGCCAAACGCTGGCAAGTGGGATTGGTTAAGTATGAGAACATAGCATTGGGCTAGTTGGGCTGAAGTGTTTATTTCTGTACTGAATGACTCTGTAACTGTTCTATACTGGTCTCAAAACCATTTTTTTGCTTTCCCCCATAACCATCCACTTCTTTATTGTTCAAAATTCAGATTAACTCAGGCTTGAATATATTCAATGACCACCCCCCACCGCCCAAAACTGCAGGAAGACATCCCCATTTTTGAACTCCTCTTGCTCATGTACCGCCTTGCTCATTGCTTGCTGGACCTGTCTGACAACTGGCATTGACTGGTCTAGAAGGACACTGAGGTCCACTTGTACATCCACACATCATTCCTGATGAAAAGTTCGTGCCAAAAACGTTGACTTTCCTGCTTCTCGGATGCTGCCTGACCTGTTGTGTTTTCCAGCAACACACTTGACGCTGATCTCCAGAATCTGCAGTCCTCACTTCCTCCACATCCCAGTATATGAACATTTAAACCATGCACTTCCTTCCTGCTTATTTTTTTCCAAAGCAAAGTCTATAACTTTACATTGTGGTACTGCATTTGCCATGCGTTTGCCAATTGAAACACAGCCCTGGAACAACTTTTCCAGATTCTGTATCCTCCCTGGATTCACTCCCTTTCCCTTCAGTTCATGCAAGACAGCAACTGAAACCCAGAATGAAAAATGAATGGAAAAGTGGGTGAGAAAAGAGTGTGCCGTACCCACAGATGTTGGACAGAGTAAAGATGTTGCAGTGTGGGACTAAGTTCAATCTTCTTTCGAGAGAGAGGAGCAACACCAGGTTCAGAAGCTCATGGCCTACCTTCCGCATTCAGACGAAGGGGTCTCTCTGATTGGCAGGAGGACCGGGCTTCTGCCAGTCCTCCAGGTCTCACCATTGGTCCTCCACAAGAAAGTCAGGGGTCGTTTCCATGGACAGTGACGAGCATGCTCAGTGCTTTTGCTGACACCGCAGCACATGCGCATGCTAGCTGATTCCACGAAGCATGTGCAATACGCTCTGGGAGAGGCTGGTGTTACTGACAGGTTTTAATCATCCAAATGTCAATAGGAGAAAAAAGCTGGAGCCATAATTTTATTTTTCCCTGTGGCTCGACATTTTATTCCTGTTGAAATTTGTCTGGCTGCTCAACTTTATGTGTCTATTTCCCAGGGTAGAGGAAGTCCAAAGCTAGAGACGAAGGAAATGTAAGAATTGTGTGATAAATGGCAGAACTCATAGCAGCACTGGCATACAGAAGGATTTGGGCATATTGATCCGTGGAAGTGGTAAAGCAGGTCGGTACGGTGGTCAAGAAGAAACACAGCACGATTCCTTGAGTGTAAGAGTTGGCGAGTTATGTTACAGCTATTTATTCTGGCCACAATCGGAATACTATGTTCAGTTCTGGTCGCCACACTACCGGAAGGATGTGGGTGCTCTGGCAGAGGGTACAAACAAGGTTCACCAGGACATTGCCTGGTCTGAAGGGCTCTAGTTATGAGGAGAAGTGGCATAAACCTGATTTTCTTTTCTCTGGGAAGACAGAGGCTGAGGGGAGACCTCGAAAAAATGATGAGACAAAGATTGGCTGGACTGGGGTGGCAGGGTAGCTCAGTGGTTTGCACTGATGCCACACAGTGCCAGACACCCGAGTTCGATTTCAGTCTCGGGTGACTGTGTGGAGTTTGCACATTCTTCCTGCACGCCACCTCTCGTGTCTGCAAGGGTTTCCTCCTACATTCCAAAAATGTGTAGGTTCGAGTGGATTAGCCATGCTAAATTACCCATCGTGTCCAGGGATAGGCAGGTTAAGTTGGATTGTCTGTGTATAAATTGCCCCAGTGTTGAGGGATGTGTACGTAGGTGCATTAGTTAGGGATAAATATAGAGTAATAGGGGTAGGGGAATGAGTCCCTGTGGGTTAGTCCTTGGAGGGTCGTTGTTGACTTGTTGGACTGAATCGTCTGTTTCCACCCTGGAGGGATTCTATGATCGTCAGAGGTTTTTTTTTCCCTCCAGGGTGAAAAGGTCAACTAAAATAGGGAACAGGTTCGAGACGAGAAGGGGACTTTCAATGTTGTGAAACTTGAAAGGATTGAGAAAAGATTCACAAGGATGTTGCCAAGGTAAGAGTTTTAAACCACAGGGAGAGGCTGATTAGGATGGGGCTATTTTCCCAGGAGCATCGCAGGCTAAGTGATTTTTTTCAAAGAGGTTTATAAAAACTTGACGGTCGTGGTTGGGGTAAATAGACAAGGTCTTTTCTATGGGATGGGTGAGTGCAGAACTAGAGGGCATAGGTTGAGGGCGAGAGAGGAAACATTTAAAAGGGACCTTGCAGTCAACCTTTTCATGCAGAGGGTTGTGCATGCATGGAATGAGCTGCCAGAGGAAGTGGTGGAGGCTGTTGGCAGCATCTGGATGGGTGTATGAATAGGAAGGATTTAGTGGGATATGGGCCAAGTTCTGGCAAATGGGACAAGATGAATTTTGCATATCCGGTTGGCATGGACAATTTAGCTTGAAGGGTCTGTTTTTGTGCTTTACGTCTCCGACTCTATGGCTGGTGAAAAATATTGGCATTCATCGAAACATTTATGCAACAGAAAAGTATAAGCGGGTGAAGATAAGCCTCACGTCATTGATCCACGAATCCTGGTGTCGTATGGATGTATTTCCAGTAATAGAGTTAGTATGACATGGAAGGAGTCCAAAAACATGGCTTCTTTTATAAAAATTCACACTTGATACTTAAATCCGAGTCTTCTGGGAATCTAAGACAACCGTGCGTTAATATAAGACAGATAAGTCTGGGGTATATGGTACATATTTGATGGAATGTTTATGGCTCTAAAACCCTGATTTGCAGTTGGTTCTGGGCTCGTAATATTGTACCGTAGCATATTGTATATCTTCAGTAAGAACGTCAACACTGCACGATAGATGTCCATTCAACAACTTAAGTCCATGTGAACTCTTCATGGAGTATGCAATCTACCACATTACTCTGCTGTATACATTTACATATAGATCAGCACAACGATCTTGGGTAATAAGAGAGGAAAGAATGTTCCACAGAAACTAGAATTGTGTGTTTTGATTTTCTATTGTGGACTGACAGCGATGACCTTTGCAATCTTTCACAGGAATATTATAAGAGAAGAATTTGGAGGCAGAAATCTCAGAACAAACATCACATCGAAGTCTGACAGTCGCTTGATTCACCAGGACTTGGATATTGATGGCCTCGACAACAAGGAGGAGGCGGTCTGTCTGCTCAGTTAGGTTTTAAACGTCAATGTGACTGGAAACTCAGAGTCTCACAAACCCACACACCAGAGTAGTAACCCGAACATGAAAAATGGCTTCCTTGACCGGGAATCGAACCCGGGCCGCGGCGGTGAGAGCGCCGAATCCTAACCACTAGACCACCAGGAAGACCCGAGCATATGTTGGTATCTCTGCTGAAAATTGTTTCGCTGCCCGGGAATCAAACCCAGGTACAGCCACCAATGTAATTTTATGTATCCATTGCTCCCGATGCGATCACTCCAACACTGGGGAGACTGGAGAGTCAAGTCACATCTCCGGGACACCCGCAACTATCAACCCCATCGCCATGTGCCCCAACATTTCAACTCAGCCTCCCACTCGGCCGAGGACATGCAGGTCCTGGGCCTCCTTCGTCGCCGCTGCTTCCCCACCCGACGCCTGGAGGAAGAACACCTCATCTTCCTCCTCGGAACACTTCAACTCCAGGGCATCAATGTGGACTTCACCAGTTTCCTCATTTCCCCTCCCCCACCTTACCTCAGTTCCAACCTTCCAGCTCAGCACTGATCTCATGACCTGTCCTACTTGCCAAGCTCCCATCCCACCTATCAGCAAAACACTCCTCTCTGACCTGTCACCTCCATCCCCAACACCATTCACATATTTTACTCTTTGCTACCTTTGCCCCCGCACACCCCCACCCCCAATTTATCTCTCCACCCTGGAGGCGTCCTGCCTCTATTCCTGATGAAGGGCTTTTGCCCGAAACGTCGATTTTCCTGCTCCTCGGGAGATGCTTGACCTATTGTGCTTTTCCAGCACCATTCTGATCTAAAGTCTGGCTTCCAGCATCTCCAGTCCTCACTTTTGCCTACCCAATAAACCCAGTGTGCCGATTTCACATCAACAAATTGACACAAGCAGACACAACGTCTGCAGAAACCCTAGCCACATTACTTTACATGAAAGACATCTGGGAAATGATGTCCAGACAACTAAACCCTCTCAGCATCATGGTAGCCCACAAACCTACCAACTCACTTAAACAGGGGCTAATGAACCTGAAATACCCGATACAAACAACCAGCAAACGAAAGTTATTTACAAAATACCATACAAGGAAATATATACATGAACTCTGCCGCACAGTTCTCTGAAGCAAGAAATGCTGGGATGAGATAAGGAAGATTTTTTGAGCGAAAACGAATCGACACTGACTGGACAGACATTTAAAATCAACGTTGTCTGCACAGGATGGAAGACCCGAAGGGATGGACAGTTTTCTTATTTTCGGAAGATTCACAAATATGAGACTGGGTTTTGGTGTTTGTTCCTTTCCACTCCCAGGAGCCGCAGTGGTTGGGGTGGTGTGTTGGGGAAAGTGAAATGTGCCCGTGAGCAGCGTGTGGGACGATTTCAGCTTCCCCTCATCTGACTGCGCTGTGACGGGACTCTGACGTTCTCAGGGACATTTACTGACGCGAGACAGTGAAAGGATTCTCATTCCCGCAGATCGGGAATTCAAACCGTATGCCGGCTTCAGGACAATGAGAAAGATTAATTGGGGTGTGTGAAGAAGCTTTGAGCTGCATTTCAAACAGGTAGGTGGAGTCAGATGCATCATCCATTGCGCCCCGGCACTGTGCGGACCTGACGCCGCCATGCTGCAGAGTTCTGACGTTAACACGGACATGCGCAGCAATGGGAACATTCACAAGCGGAACAGCCAAAGATAATCACCGTCACTGCTTCCCTTCCATTGTCCCAACTTTGTTCAGCAGTGTCTTTCACTGGCAAATAAAACACATTAATCCTCAGGTACCTGCTTCATTTCGATCACGACTTCACGCCCCTCACTGTTCTAGTCTCATTTCCAAATACTTGACTCATCGCCTCAATAGCAGCTCTGTGGGTATCTGCTTGTTCCACCCTGACAGGCAGTGGGTTGCAGATTCCCGACCATTCCGAATGTGAGTTAAATATCTTTCACCCTCCACTGATTTGAATCTTAAAGAAGAAACCGGGGAACAGTCTCCCTTTCGTTTTGACGACATTTCTCATTTTGTAGTCAGCAGGGTTCACACCTGCGTGGGGAAACTGCAATAGATTTAAAGTCCGTCGCATTAACCACTCGGCCCACGAATAAAGAACCACACTGACAGCTTCATTACCCAGGTCTCTCTGCCTGTGGAGCTGAGAAAGAGTAAATTATTGCTGGGTTTGTGTGAATCCAATCACTTCACAGGTTTCGAAAGGGTTAAATATCTGCAAATGGAGAATCTGGTTGTTTCAACCCGAAAGATGAAATGAACTTTCAGTTAAAAACAGTGGGTTGCAGATTTCCGACCCCTCCACTGATTTGAATCTTAAAGAAGAAACCGGGGAACAGTCTTCCTTTTTTTTGACGACATTTCTCAACTCGAGTCGGCAAGATTCACAACCTCGTGGGGAAACCGCAATCAATCTCAAATCCATCGTATTAACCACTCGACCCACGAATAAAGAACCACACTGACAGATTCATTTCCCAGGTCCCTCTGCCTGTGGAGCTGAGAAAAAGTGAATCATTGCAGAGTTTGTTTGAATCCAATCACTTCACTGGTTTCGAAAGGGTTAAACATCTGCACATGCCGAGTCTGGTTGTTTCATCCCGAAAGATGAAATGAACTTTCAGTTAAAAACAAAAACAGAAATTGCAGGAGCAACTCAGCAGGTCAGGCACCATCGGTGGAAAGAGAATCAGAGACAATATTTCAGAACTCTGTTTTCTCCCACAGGTACTGCCACACCTGCTGAGTTTCTCCAGCAGTTCCTCTTTCTGTCTCAGATTCTCAGCATCCGCAGTCCTTTACGTTAGAAATTAAATCAATTCAGCCTCATGTGCAGGAATGAGAATCCTTTCAATTTACCAAAAAATTGGCAGAGATTTCAAGGCATTTGGAAAAAAACTAAAAGTGACATTAGGAAGAACATTTTCGCACAGGGAGTGGTTCGGATCCGTAAATCTCTGTCTGACCGTGACAAAGAGGCAGATTCAAGAACACAAAAGGGTATTCGGTGGAAATGTTCAAAGTCACAATGTGGAGATTTGCAGGGAGAAGGCAAGGGAATGATACGAATAGAGACTCTCATTTACTTGCTGTGTAGAACCAGCAGAGCTAAGGTGGGCCTCCAAATGCGCTGTGACACGTGTTGTGATTCAGAGCGAACTCACAGTTCACGAACGGAAGGTGGGAATTTAGAAATTTTATATTTACACAGTCTCCTCACGTCAGCGCAACAGCAAAATGGTTTAATTATCCGCCAGTAGAGAGAGCCCTGTTCCTGGAGTTGGGACAAACAGCTGACTCAGGGATAGCAGTCCACATTGCTCTCTTTGCCACCAGATCAGTGGGAGAATATTGGAGGGCGAAAGGAGTGAATAACGATCTGTGTAGGAGAGTGCCTAACTGTTAATAAAGACTGTTCCTGGCTCACAATAAGTCGTGTGTAACAGCAGACTATATGATAACAAGGCCTCGTGTGGGTGAGGTGGGGGTCAACGGCATGGGGGAGCTCGGGTCCAAACAATATTGAACTCGACGTTGAAGAGTGGAGGGCTATAGGATCTCCAAGTGGAAAATGAGGCTTTGGTCTTCCATCTGGAGCTGAGCTTTGATGGAACACTGCTGCATGCCTGAGACAGAGAGGTTGGCCAGCGAACAGGGTGGCGTGTTAAAGTGACAGGCACCAGAAACTAAAGGCCTATTTTTGAGGGCAGAACCGAGATGTTCTGCGAAGCAGTCACCCAGTTTATGCTTCATGCTACTTTGGGGAAACGACACTGTGAGCAACGAATGCAGCAGACTAGTGTGTGGCAAATGTGCAGGTAAAGGGCTGCTTTACCTGGAAGGTATGTTTGAGCCCTTGGATATTCAGGAGAGAGCAGGTAAATGGGCAGGTGTTACACATTCGGCAGTTCCAGCGGAAAGTACCTTGGGACAATGGGAGGTGGGTGTGGGGTGTTGCGAGTGAAGGAAGAGCGTATCCGAGGTGTAAGCCCTGCCCATTTCCCTCCTCTCATATATAAATCCGTGATGTTGAAAGAACATTCCATAGAATGATTCAGTACCACGTGACTCATGCACAAATTTTTATTCATGTTCCGGGGCCAGCATCATTATTGCGTCACAGCAGCTGCAGGCCATCACCAGGGGCTAGCCCTATGACGTCACGTACGGCTGGAAGCCCCCGGGACAGTTTATCAAAGACACCTCCCTGTGCGTCAGGGCAGCCCTGCGTCGGGAAGCACTGGGATGGTCAACCACTATCATTTTACTTGGGGAATACATCTCCACATTACACAGCCTCGAGGCAAATTTCCCGTCCTTTTATTTGTAGTTCAAGAGCACTCAAACCGAAATTCCCCAGGTAAGTTTGGAAGAATTTCTTCCAGGTGTTCGCTAAATATATCTATGAGCACTTCGTTAAAGTTCGAACGTTGCGAATGTTGAAATTTTGTGCTTTTGAGCGAAATCACAGGACGAAAAAACAGAATGTGGGAATTTAGACAGAGTTTATATTTGCACGATGGCGATATGTCTGCGGGTGCGTGATGGGAGCATCACCCAGAAGGAAAACCATCTCTCCTATTCGCTCAATGTCTTCTTTAGCAGCTTTCCCGTATAACGGCGCACTGTTCTGCACCTCGCCTTCTCATCTCTTTCCCAAAACACTTCGACATAAATATTTCACATTGATAGACTGGCCCAATGTGCACAGTTGAGATGACACCCTCGTAGAGGTCTGATTGGTCTTCTGTTGTTCTCTGTATCCTATGTTGAGGAGGTCAATGCTTGTCACTGGTCACTCCGGTGTTAGAGAAAAGTTTAGAATCAAAACGGTTTAACTTTCTGCCAGTAGAGAGCCCGGTTCCTGGAGTGGGAGAAACAGCAGCAGGGAGACAGAATGAGAAGCAGCTGTTCTGGAAATTCTGCCGCGTGCAATTCTCAGAGCAATGTCAAATGCATTTCACACTGAGCAAGACTCAGCTGGTTGAAGAGGTAGAGTAGGTGTCTGTGGGTGGTGTTGGTGTTGCTGGTTGGTGTCTGGGTATGATTTTTGATGTGGGTCTTCTACTGCGCAGGCTTGCAAGTAATCCAGGGTTCAAATCTCGGACGAGCCCGCATTTTCTGGTTTGTGCAAGAGTGCCCGGTTAATTTTCTCAAAAAGCACCTTCGCTAAACTCGGTTGGGCTGCTTGGAGTACAAATTGAGCATAAAGCAAGCGAGTGAAATGATGGAATATTGCGTTGACGTCAGTGGTGCCGTGTTTAAGGAATGTCAGCGATGAGGGTAGATTGGAAAATTGGGACAGCTCTGCTCAGAGAACAGAAGTTTGAAATCTGGCCTGATTGAAGCTTTCCAAGTCATGCGGGATCCAGACAGAGAAAGTAACGCAGTTAAAATGCTCCCACGCCTGAAAGGATCAGTAATGATTCTGCAGAGTTTTAAAGTCATGAGGAAAAGAACTAAAAGTGACATTCGGAAGGGTGTGGTTAGGGTCAGCAAATCCCTATCTGACATTGACAAACAGGCAGATTCAATAGCTGCATAGGGGAATTCGGTGGTCATGTTTAAAGTAACAATGTGTAGAATTACATGGAGAAGGCAAGAGACACATGTTTACTTACTGTTTCGACCCAGCAGAGCGAAGGTGGGCCGCATGGCGTCCGTCTGCGCTGTGACACAGGCTGTGATTCAGAATGAAATCACAGTTCGACCAACACAATATGGGAGTTTAGAAAACAAGTTTATATTTACACAGTCTCCATACGTCTGTGGAACAGCATATTACACGACAGCAGTGGAGATCTTTGACATCAGGCTCGAACGTACATGCCACATGCCAGACAAAAGGCTGAAGAGACCTGTCGAAAACGGGATCGCGCTGGGAGTAACCCAGCGGTCGATGGATCGAAACCATCCTCTGCTGTTGCTCGATGTCTCCTTGAGCAGCTTCCTTTTGTAATGGTGCTGTGCTCTCTTCTGTATCTTGCCTTTGCACCTACTTCCTGAGTGTCTGAATGCCCTACATCAAACCGATACACTCGCGAACCTCACACGGTTCAAGTAACATGCTTTGTGGAGGTCTGAGTGGTCTATTCTTAGTCGGTTTCCTATGAACTGATTCGCAAAACCACTTCTCTGCGATGCCAATGAGCTGATAAAGTTGAAACACATGCCTTGCAGTTTCATCCATTCCCTGCAGTAATTCACCACGCCGGGTCGGACGTGAATGACAAGACGATCAGCATTTCAGAAACTGTATCACCACTCAGATACAATTCCTTACTATTAGGACAGATATCACCGATTGTGAATCACCTCAAAGAGAGACAAGTGACAGAGAGTCGCCGTGACTCGATTGGCTGAATGCCTCTGTCGGTGGGAGAATGCTGCTACGCGTTTATGCCGTCCCAATGCCTGTCTCTGGGACAGACAGGCTGAGGGAGCAATAATGTTCATTTTAAACCATCCCTTCCGTGTTGGACCGCCTGCAGTCCCTCAGCTCAGGGCCGTGGGGATGACTCTCAGTGAGTGAAGGTTTCACACGGATTCTCTTCATCTGGGACACTTGGGGCTCAGATGTTAACTGCTGCGCGGTCGCAGCAAAGAAAGCGATGCCCACTTTGCAATAGACTTTCCGTAAGGTTGCTGCGTGAAGACGATTTCTGAACACCAAGCAGGCTGCACAACAATGTGAATTTACCTGAGCGAAGAGTCCTCGGTGTTCATGTCTCTCTGTCCCACCAGCACAGCATTTTTCTATCTCTCCGATAACAGACCTTTGGAGCAAGTTCACAATCGAAGCTCACTTCACACGCATTAGTGTAACTGATACCTCTCACCGCAAGGGATTGAGTGATAGAGAGCAGAAGAGCGAATGGACTCTTCCCTCCACCTCCTCCCCCCCTCCCCGCTCCCAGAACAGCTTGCAAGTAGGAACAAATTGGTTTCATTATCCACCAGTGGAGAGAGCCCAGTTGCTGGGGATGAGACAAACTTCAGCGCCCCGGGACAGAATGACAAGCATATGTTCTGGAAACTGCTGCTTGCAATTCTTGGAGCAACGTGGAATGTATTTCACACTGAGCAAGTTCAGCTGGCTCAGAGTCTCCAATGTACATTACTCTCTGAGTTTATATTTGCACATCGGCGACATGTCTGCACAACAGCACATGACACTTCAGCAGGGAAGATCTTTTGACGTCATTCTCGAACATTCAAGTCACACGCCAGATGAAAAGCTGAATAATTCTCTGGAAAAGCTACCGTTCAGGAGAATGGCACAGCAGGTGCATGCAGGGATCATAACCCAGAAGCGAAACCATTTTCTCCTATTCACTCAATGTCGTCTTTAGCAGCTTTCCCGTATAACGGCGCTCTGTTCTGTTCCTTGCCTTGTCATCTCCTTCCCAAAACTTCGGGTATCTGATTTAAATATGTCACATCGATACACAAGTCAAATTTATACATTTGCGCATGCACAGTTCTGGAGCTCTGAGTTGTCTTGTCCAGTTTTCTATCGGTGTGTTCTGAACTCAAGTTTTAAGCCTCTTCTCTCAGATGGCAATGAACCGGTGAAGTTGTAACACATGACTTGCTGGTTTGGTCCATTCCTGCAGTAAAGAAACCAACGCCCGTGAAAGAAAAGACTTTCTGCAGGATTGCTGTGTCAAGACAAATTCTGAACACCACGCAGGCTGCACAAAAATGCACTCATATCAATTTACCTGAGGGAAGAGTCTCCGGTGTCCATTTCTCTCTGTCCCGACAGCACAGCATCTTTCTGTCTCTCCGTTAACAAGACCTTTGGATCAAGTTCAAAGTTGCCCATTTCCTCCGCATGACTGTAACTGACTTAACCTGCCTCACGTCATAGTGAGAGAGAGCAGAAGAGTGAATGGGCTCTGCCTTACACCAGCACAGCTTGTAAGTAGAAAGGAAATGGTTCAATTATCCACCAGTGGAGAGAGCCCGGTCCCTGGAGACGGGGCAAACTGCTGCGTCCTGGGAGCAGGGAGACATATTGAGAAGCAGATGTTCTTGAAACTCTTTGCTGCTTGTAATTCTGGGAGTAATGTACAATGTATTTCGTACTGAACAAGTCTCAGCTGCTTCAGGAGCTGGGCGCGCGCATGTTTGGCTCGTTGGTCTCGGGGTGTGATGCTAGCTTTGGGTTTTCTACCTTATACAGGCGAGTGGGAGGTGCCGGGCTCCAATCCCAGGCAAACCCTCATTTCTTAAATTGACCTGAGCAAAAATGCCAGGTTAGTTTTCTCAAAACGCCGCTTCGTTAAATCAGATCGGACTGCCTGATTTGGGTATGGGACAGAGGTACCATTGCAGAGAACACGGCGAAGGGAAACACTTGCTCAAAGTGAGAACAAGCATTGCAGATTTGTCGCCCGCGCAATCCGAGTCTGAATGAATCCTCCACATGTCTTACGCTCAATTCTGAGGGTGATACTTCAGGAAGCGGGGAAGTGAAGTGATTGCAGACGGCGCTGAACAGGTCGAAGTGAATGTTACCGTGTATGAGGAATGTCAGCAATGAAGGGAGATTGGAAAGTTGGGGCAGTTGACCTTGGTGAACAGAGGGCTGAAAGCTGGTCTGATTGAAGTTTTCCACATCATGAGGGATTTCGACAGAGGAAATAAAGCAGTGAAAATGCTCCCATGCCTGAAAGGATCGAGAACGATTTGGCAGAGATTGGAAGTCATCAGGAAAATTAGTAAAAGTGACATTAGGAATACCGTTTTCGCACAGGGAGTGGGGTCAGTAAGTCACTGTCTGGCAGTCACAAACAGGCAGATTCAATGGACACAAAAGGGAATTCGGTCGGCATGTTCAATGTAACAATGTGCAGATTTACAGGGAGAAGGCGACAGAATGAGACACTTATTTACATATTGTGTTGAGCCAGTAGAGCTAAGGTGGGCTGCATGGCCTCAGTCTGCGCTGTCACACATTTCGTGATTAAGTGTGAAATCGGAGTTGGACCAAGAAAGCGTAGGAAATTTGACAACGGATATATTCTGCCCAACAGGATACTCCATCACAGCAATGAAGGTGTTTTGACATCATTCTCGAAGGTATATTCCACAATGCAGATTCAAAACCGAGTATTCCTTTGAATCACTGAGTAATTTGTTTACAGTTATTCAGTTGAGGTGAGCGGAGTTGCGCATTAGAAACCACTCCAGTTGATAGGTCGAAGCCGTTTTCTCCTGTGTGATAGTCCCACCAGCACTCCAATTTGCTGTGCTTCCAGTCAGAAGATGCAGATTACTATCCCATACTGATACACGGGCCACGATGACCCAGCTGTGGTGACAAGCTTGTGAAGGGCTGAGTGCTCTTCACCTGTTCTCTGTCTGGCTGCTATGATCCGAATCATCAAACCTCTCTTCTCCGAGATAAGAATAAACTGGTGAAGGTGAAACACATCAGTTACGGTGTGTCCCATGGGCAGGAGGCCCTGCAGTAATTCCCTAAGCTGTTTCACACAGCAGCATCCTCTCGGTGAATTACGCTTGGATAAAATACCGACTGAACCAAATCAATGTCCGCCACTGGATTTTACTGACACTGTTTATAAAATTCAGGCTCACCGTTAATGTGGGGAGAGGATGCCAGACTGTAGTTTCCGCTCCTTCTGTTGAATAAAGATATTTTTAACTGAGTAAAAACAATGACTGTAGACCCTCTGTTCACCATTAATCCAGTATATAATTTTAACTGAGTCCAGTGAGAGGAAAGTATATGCTGTTGGTGGGAAACATTTCTATCTGAACTCGTATTCACTCTCCTGAACGATTGAAACATAAAGCTGGGAGTCTCTGGATTATGTTGTGAAAAAATCGGTATTCTGTTATTCACACCGCGCTGTCACTAACTGAACGAAGCAGCTGCCCAGAGGGAGGCGGCTGTGTTTAAATCCCGTGATGAACTGGGCGAGCTGAGCATTTACCCAAACAATGGGCACATAACCTCCCTGACACAGTGTTCACAAATCAAACTGACAGCAAAGCTTCACGTGTGATTGAAAGTTTCCGGAAGGAAGACTTGGCTCAATAATTATCCGAGGTGAACGTGCTCCTTTCTTGATTTGAAATGTAAGAAGCTGACATCAGTGAGCTGGGCGTGATTTGAACACGCAACCTTCTGATGTGGAGTCAGACGCACTACGGTGGCGCCACAAGCTCATGGATGGCATGTGCCCTCTATTCATACTTCAGGGAAATGATCGTACAACAATGATTTTAGGTCATGACGAACAACCGAGATCAACAGTTCATGTCTGTTCTGTCTCTCCCCCCTCTCCTTCTTTCTCTCGAAACAATTTCCAACTCTACCTCAATAAAAAGATGAAAGAACTGCGGATGCTGTATATCAGAAACAAAAATCACAGTAGTTTCCGGTGACTCTTCTATAGAACTGATGGTGATCGGGAAAACGTTGGTTTATATGCAGGAAATACCGTGGGAGGAAGGCGGATGCAGAAAATGACAGATCAGGACAGAGCCCAAAGCGAGGGAAGAACTGTTGGTCAGAAAAGGGAGTTGATAACGATCCGCGTGGGAAGGTGAATGGAGACTGTTCGTGTCTAAGAATAGGTAGTGTATAATGACAGACTATGTGATTACAAGGCTTGGTGTGTGTGTGGAAGGGACGAGGATACTATAGATTTCAGGCCCTAGAATTATTGTTTTCGATGTTGGGACCGGAGGATGTATGGTCCCCAAGTGTAATATTCGGTGCTCTTCGTTCTGCTGGTGCTGAGCTTCGATGGAACACCATAGCAAACCTGAGACAGAGATATTGGCCAGGGAACAGGGTAGGTTGTGGAATTGGCAGGCAACTGGAAGCTCAGGGTCTTTCTTGCGGGCAGAACGTAGATGTTCTCTGCAGGAGTCACCCAGTTTACGCTTGATTTTCCCCAATGTGGATGAGACCACATTGTGAGCAGCAAATGCAGTAGACTGGAAGTGCAGGCAGAGTGCCCTTTCACCTGGAAGGTAAGTTTGGGCCCTTGGATGGTGAGGAGGGAATAGGTAAATGGGCTGGTGTCACACATTCGGCAGTTGCAAGGGAAAGTGTCGTTGGACTGTTGGGGTGGGAATGGGGGTAGGGTTGATGGAAATGAAGGAAGAGTGGACCCAAGGTATACTCCTCCCCATTTACGTATCCGCCAAATAGAGGAATTTGCAAAGAGTGTACAAGGAAATTTTTTAATTCACAATGAGGATGTACATACTGGCGAGGGTGCAAAACCTAAGGGTCAGGAACCATAATTCAATTAACATTAGAATAGAGATTGGAAATAATATATCAGATCTAAAAGTTGAAGTTCTAAAATTGAGGAAGACTCAGGCATTAGGCACGATCTTTCAAAACCTGATTGGGGACAGATGTTCGCAGGTTAAAGGACTGCTGGAAAACGGGATGCATTCAAATATGAGATAACAAGAGTCCAGACACAGTATATTCCTGTTAGGGTGAAAGGAAAGGCTGGTAGGTGTAGGGAATGCTGGATGGCAAGAGAATTTGAGATTTGGTTAAGATAAAGAAGGATGCATATATCAGGGGTGAACAGAGAGATCGAATGAATCCTGAGAGTATAAAGGCTGTACGAGAATACGTAAGAGGGAAATCATGAGGGCAAAAAGGGGACATGAGATAGCTTTGGGAAATAGCGTTAAGGAAAACCCAAAGGGTTTTTATAAATACATTAAGGACAAAAGGATAACAAGGGAGAGAATAGGGCCCTCAAAGATCAGCAAGGCGGCCTTTGTGTGGAGCTGCAGTAGATGGGGGGCGGGGGGGGGAGGGTGTGATTCTGAACGGATATTGTGCATCAGTGTTTACAGTGGAGAAGGGCATGGAAGATGTAAAATGTGAGAAGTAGATGGTGAAATGTTGAAAAAATGCCCATACTACAGATGAGAAATTGCTGGATAATTAGAAATGCATAAACGTGGATAACTCCTAAGGACTTGATCAGGAGTACCCTAGAACTCTGTGGGAAACTGGGCAAGTGATTGGTGGGACTTTCACTGAGATATTTGTATCATCAATAGTCACAGGTGAGGTGCCAGAAAGCTCGAGGGTGGCTAATGTGCTGCCACTATTTAAGAAAGGTGGTAAGGAAAAGCCAGGGAACTCGAGACCCGTGAGCCTCACATCCTTGATGGGCAAGTTTTTGGAGAGAATCCTGAGAGATAGGATTTACATTTATTTGGAAAGGCAAGAATTGATTAGGGATAGTCAGCATGGCTTTATGCTCGGGAAATCATGTCTCACGAATTTGATTGAGTTTTTTGAAGAAGTACAAAATGGATTGATGAGGGCAGAGCGATGGACGTGATCTATATGGACTTCAGGAAGGCATTCATCAAGCTTCCTCATGGTCAACTGGTGAGCAAGGTTTAATCTCATGGCATGCAGGGACAACTAGCCATTTGGACGCAGAACAGGCTAGAAGGCAGAAGACAGAGGATGGTGATGGAGGGTTGCTTTTCAGATTGAAGGCCTTTGACCAATGGTGTATCACAAGGATCGATGCTTGGTCTGCTACTTTTTGTCATTTATATAAATGATTTGTATGTAAACGGAGGAGGTACAGTTAGTAAGTTTATAGATGACACCAAAATTGGAGGTGTAGTGGACAGCAAAGAAGGTTACCTCAGATTACAACGGGACCTTGATCAGATGGGCCAAAGGGTTGAGGAGTGGCAGATGCAGGTTAATGTAGATAAATATGAGGTGCTGCATTTTGGAAAAAACAAATCAGAGCAGGACTTTTACAATTAATGGTAAGTTCCTTGGAAGTGTTGCTGTGCAAAGAGACCTTGGAGTTCAGGTAGAACGTTCCTTAAAAGTAGAGACGCAGGCAGATTGGATAGTAAACAAGGCGTTTGGTGTGCTTTCCTTTGCTGGTCAGAGCATCGAGGATAGATGTTGGGAGCTCATGTTGCCACTGTACAGAACATTGGTCAGTCCACGTTTGGAATATTGCATGTAATTTTGATCTGCTTCCTATCGGAAAGATGTTGTGAAACTAGAAAAGGTGCAGAAAAGATTTACAAGGATTTTGCCAATGTTGGAGGGTTGAACTATAGGGCGAGGCTGAATGGACTGTTTTCTCTGGAGTGTCAGAAGCTAAGGGGTGACCTTATTGAGGTGTATAAAATCATGAGGGATATGGATAGAGCAAATAGACAAGTTAGTTTCCTTGGGATGGGGGAGTCCAGAACTACAGGGCATAGTTTTAGGGAGGGGAGGGGAAAGATATAGAAGGAACTTTAGGGGCAACCTTTTCCCGCAGAGGGTGATGCATGTACGGCATGAGCTGCTGGAGTAAGTGGTGGAGGCTGTATAATTACAGCATTTAAAATGGATCTGGATGTGTATATGAATAGGAAGGTTTTATGGGGATTTGGGTCAAGTGCTGGCAAGTGGGACTAGATTAGTTTGGGATATCTGGGCTGCATGGACGAGTTGGACCGAAGGGTCTGTTTCCGTGCTGTACATCTGTGTCACTCTGTGAGACTCCATGGGATTCTCTAGGAGAAAGTGAGGACTGAAGATGCTGGAGATCAGAGCTGAAAATGTGTTGCTGGAAAAGCGCAGCAGGTCAGGCAGCATCCGAGGAGCAGGAGAATCGACGTTTCCAGCATGAGCCCTTCTTCAGGAATTTTAAACTATAAACTATAAACATTCCCTTAGTTAAATATTGTGAAGTGTGAAGCCATTGTTTTAGTCCCCAAGTTCTACCTGAGCGCCCCCACCCTCCTCCATCGCAGTAACTCTGTTGACAGCCTTCATGTCACTTTAAAAGTAGGATCAAAAGATTCGTGATCAGTCGGGGGATGAACAGTTACAGGAGAAGGGCAGGAAAGTGAATGTGGGGAATGTCAGATCAGCCACAATTCTACTGAATGGAGAAGCAGGCTCAAGGGGTTGAATGGCATTTTCCAATTCCTATTTCTTATGGTTCCCGAGCCCTTCACAAGGTGTGTGTGTGTGTGTGTGTATCTGTGTGTGTGTGTCGGGGGGTGGGGGGTGGGGGGCGCAAGCACGTGCATACATGCATGCAGGGTTCATGAATGGTAGATTTCCTGACCTAAAAAGGACAGTTTCTGGAGAAACACAACAGTTCCGGTAGCATCTATGAAGACACAACAGTGTTACTGCTTTGAGTCCAGTGGTCCTTCAAAACTTGGCTGGATTTAAAACATTCACTGTTTTCTCCCCACAGATGCTGCCAGACCTGTTGCGTTTCCTCAGTAATTTTGCCTTTTGTTGCTGATCTCCAAAATCTGCAATTCAGTATTTTAGTGAATAACTGTTTCCTGGTTGCTAGGACAGAGAGAAACTTTCACCTCCACATCTCTTTATTAGTTGAACATAAATTCCACCAGCAGCCATGATGGGATTTGAATTTGTGTTCTCAGAAGACCTAGATCTCTAGGTTGCTCAGCCATTATCACGAGATCCCAATCTTCCCTTCCATGACAATTTTCTCCTAACTATTTTACATTATTCATTCACGGGATGTCGCATTTTGTCTCCCACTATTGTTCTGGTAAACATCAACTTCACTTTCCCGCTGTTTCCCCATAATCCTCAATTCCCTTTCTGATTTAAAAAAAAATCTTAGTTTTGAATGCACTTAACAATCCAGCTCAACAGCTGTCCTAAACATACCATCCCTTATTTGCAGGTTATTCCCTCTGGTTCTAAACTCACCCACAAGGGTAAACTTTCCCACATCGAGCCTGTGACGTCTCCTCAGAATCTTGTTTGTGACAATAAGGTTACCTCGAAATCTTCTAACTTCTATTAACCACAGGCCGAACGAATTCATTTCTCCTCATAAGGCATTATTTTCATCCCTGATAGCGTCCTGGTCAACCTTCTCTGGACGGCCTCCAATGCCGGTATATCTTACCTTAGGTAAAAGGCCCAAAACTCTTCCCAGTGTTTAGTTGTGGCCTGATTGGTGTCTGATTTAGGTTCACTATAACATCCCTACTTTTATACTCCATTTAAAAACCAACATCCCGTTTGCCTTCCCTATTATTCACTGAACTTGGATGAAGTGTTCATGGATGCGAGCTTGGAAATCCTCCTATTCAGCAGCTTTCACCATTTAATATTCAGCACTTTTCCTCCTGGCAAAGTGTACAACCTCATTTCCCCAGATTCTGTTCCAACTCCTGAGTTGGGAGGAAGGGAAAGTGAAAGTGACAGGGAGTATGGAGTTAAATGGAAAGATAAGCAGCAGGATAGCATGTGTGCAGGCGGATTTAAGCTTGAGGCATACTGGGAATGCAGCAAAAAGGAAGGATAACTTAGGACATCTTATGACTTCCAATATCTCTAATGATAAGAAAGTTCGCATTAAGGCACGTTACCTGAATGCTCGGAGCTTTGGTAACAAAGCAGATGAACTAATGGCACAGATCATCGTGAATGATTAT
Source organism: Chiloscyllium punctatum (assembly GCF_047496795.1). Taxonomy (NCBI): domain Eukaryota; kingdom Metazoa; phylum Chordata; class Chondrichthyes; order Orectolobiformes; family Hemiscylliidae; genus Chiloscyllium; species Chiloscyllium punctatum. The sequence goes on along the minus strand of NC_092774.1, from coordinate 59,331,197 downwards.
GATGTGGTAGGCATCACAGAGACATGGTTACGGGGGTCAGGACTGGCAGTTAAACATCCAAGGATTTTCAATTTATCGAAAAGACAGGGAGGCGGGCAGAGGGGGCGGGGTTGCCTTGTTTGTTAAGAACAAAATTTAATCTATGGCACTAAATGACATAGCATCGGACGAGGTGGAGTCTGTGTGGGTGGAATTGAGGAACTACAAAGGCAAAAAAATCATAATGGGAGTGATGTACAGCCCTCCAAACAGTGGTCAGGACCAGGGGCGCAACATGTTCCAGGAAATAGAGAAGGCATGTCAGAAAGGCAAGGTCACGATGATCATGGGAGACTTCAATATGCAGGTGGACTGGAAAAAAATGTTGCCAGTGGATCCAAAGAAAGGGAATTCATGGAATGCTTACCGGATGGCTTTTTGGAATAGCTTGCCATGGAGCCCACAAGGGAGCAGGCTATTCTGGACCTCGTTCTCTGTAATGAACCAGACTTGATAAAAAATCTTAAAGTAAGCGAACACTTGGGAAGCAGCGATCATAATATGGTGGAGTTCAGTCTGCAGTTTGAAACAGAGAAGGAAAAATCGGATGTAATGGTGTTACAGTTAAATAAAGGTAATTATGAGGGCATGAGAGAGGAACTGACGAAAATAGACTGGAAGGAGAGCCTGGAAGGAAGGTCGGAGAGCAAAAATGGCAGGAGGTTGTGGGTGTAATTGAGGACACTGTACAGAGGTTCATCCCCAAGAAAAGAAAGATTATCCAGGGAGGGATTAGACAGCCATGGCTGACAAAGGAAGTCAGGAAATGTATTAAAGAAAAAAAGAGAGATCCTATAAAGTGGCCAAGAGCACTGGGAAATCAGAAGATTGGGAAGGCTACAAAAACAAACAGAGGATAACAAAGAGAGAAATAAGGGCGGAGAGGATCAAATATCAAGGTAAGCTAGCCAGTAATATTAGAAATGATACCATACTTTTCTTTCAATACATAAGAAACAAACGACAAGCAAAAGTAGACATTGGGCCACTTCAAACTGTTGCTGGAAGCCAAGTGATGGGTGATAAGGAAATAGAGGGAAAACTTAAAAAGTACTTTGCGTCAATCTTCACAGTGGAAGACATGAGTAATATACCAACAATTAAAGGAATTCAGCCAATGAATTGAGTAGGGTTGCCATTACAAAAGAGAAAGTGCTCGAAAAGCTAAAACGTCTTAAAATTGATAAATCTCCTGGCCCCGATGGACTACATCCCAGAGTTCTTAGGGATGTGGCTGAGGAAATAGCGGAGGTGTTGGTTGAGATCTTTCAAAAGTCACTGGAGTCAGGGAAAGTACCAGATGATTGGAAGATCGCTGTTGTAACCCTTTTGTTCAAGAAAGGATCAAGACAGAAGAGGGAAAATTATAGGCCAATTAGCCTAACCTCGGTTGTTGGTAAAATTCTAAAATCCATTCATTAAGGATGAGGTTTCTAAATTCTTGGAAGAGCAGGGTCGGATGAGAACATGTCAACATGGATTTAGTAAGGGGAGGTCGTGCTGGACAAGTATGTTGGAATTCTTTGAAGAGGTGGCAAGAAGGTTCGACCAGGGAAACCCAGTGGATGTGGTCTATCTAGACTTCCAAAAGGCCTTTGATAAGGTGCCACACGGGAGGCTGCTGAGCAAGGTGAGGGCCCATGGTGTTCGAGGTGAGCTACTGGTATGGATTGAGGATTGGCTGTCTGACAGAAGGCAGAGAGTTGGGATAAAAGGTTCTTTTTCGGAATGGCAGCCGGTGACGAGCGGTGTCCCGCAGGGTTCAGTGTTGGGCCGCAGCTGTTCACATTATATATGAATGATCTGGATGAAGGGACTGGGGGCATTCTAGCGAAGTTAGCTGATGATACGAAGTTAGGTGGACAGGTAGGTAGTATTGAGGAAGTGGGGAGGCTGCAGAAGGATCTGGACAGTTTGGGAGAGTGGTCCAGGAAATGGCTGATGGAATTCCATATGAGCAAATGCGAGGAAAAATGAATACAAGCATCGACTACTTTCTAAACGGTGCGAAAATTCATAAAGCCAAAGTACAAAGGGATCTGGGAGTGCTCGTCGAGGATTATCTCAAGGTCAACATGCAGGTTGAGTTCGTGATTAAGAAAGTGGATGCAATGTTGTCACTTATCTCAAGAGGGTTGGAACATAAAAGCACCGTTGTGCTCTGAGACTTTATAAAGCTCTGGTTAGGCCCCATTTGGAGTACTGTGTCCAGTTTTGGTCCCCACACCTCAGGAAGCACATACTGGCAATGGAGCGTGTCCAGCGGAGATTCACACGGAAGATCACTGGAATGGTAGGTCTAACATACGAGGAACGGCTGAGGATCCTGGGATTGTATTCATTGGAGTTTCGAAGATCAAGGGGAGATCTAATAGAAACTTACAAGATAATACATGGCTTGGAAAGGGAGGACGCTAGGAAATTGTTTCTGTTAGGCAAGGAGACTAGGACCCGTGGACTCAGCCTTAGAATTAGAGGGGGTAAATTAAGAACAGAAATGCGGAGACATTTCTTCAGCCAGAGAGTGGTGGGCCTATGGAATTCATTGCCGCAGAGTGCAGTGGAGGCCGGGACGCTAAATATCTTCAAGGCAGAGATTGATAAATTCTTGATGTCACAAGGAATTAAGGGGTACGGGGAGAATGCGGGTAAGTGGAGTTCAAATGCCTCAATGCCATGATTGAATGGCGGAGTGGATTCAATGGGCTGAATGGCATTACTTCCACTCCTATGTCTTATGGTCTCAACCACTGTCTTTTCCCGAAGGGTAGGGGAGTTCAAAATTTGGGAGTATATTTTTAAGATGAGAGGGAGAAGATTTAAAAAGGACGGGGGGGTGGAGGTGGGCAACTATTTTACATTGAAGGTGTTTCTTGTGTGGAATGAACTGTCAGAGGAAGTGATGGGTGCAGGTAATGTTACAATGTTTAAAATTATTTGGATAAGTACGTATGAGCCACACACAAGCAGGTGGGTCTAATCCTCCCCAGATATTCAAAGGGACAGCCAGTCAGAGGGGAGCAGGGCCACGCCTATCATTGTTGTGTGGCATGTGACAGCTGCAACAAGACGTCCCAACTCCTATGCTCAATGCTCTGAACAATGAAAGCATGCATGCCAAAAGCCTTCTTCACCACCCTGTCTACCCACGACTCCATTTTCGAGGAGCGAAAAACCTTCAACCCGAGATCTCTTGATTCAAAATACGACATATGAAGCAGATTTGGTGCTTGTTGGTAGACGTTAATACTTGGTGCATACCTCTCCTCGAATTTGGTATTTTATACTGAATGCCATCACTGATGAAGTCCACTGTGCCAAAACCTGAACTTCAAAATCCCACTGTTCAACTACACTCAAGGTCCTACCATTCACCATGTAAATCCTACCTTGGTTTGACGATACAGAATGTAAGACCTCATACTTAGCTATATTAAACTCCATTTGCCAATAACTTTAAACTTGTGCAATCTAGTTCTGGACTCTCCTTCCCCAGGTAAAAGACCGTTCCTATTTACCCTATCCATGCCATCATGATTTTATAAACATCTATAAAGTCACCCCTCACCCTTCAAAACGTCCGGTAAAATGACCCCAGTCGATTCAGTGTCTTCCTGTAGCTCAAACCCTCCAACCCTGGTAGCATCCTTGTCAATGTTTTCTGAACCCTTTCAAGTTTCATAACCTCCTTCCTGTAGCAGAGAGCACAGAATTGCCTGCAGTATTCCAACAGTGGTGTAATCAATGTCCTCTCTGAAGAGGACTTTAAAAAATATAACTACAATAACATCAGGTTACTTGGGTATGACTGTCCCATAGCAGTTTGTTTTGGCTGTCCTTCATTAATCTATTTTTTTTTAAGTTATAAGAAAATGTTTTGTGGGATGTGATGATTGCGAGCACATCCAACATTTGCTCATTGTCCCTCATGGCCCTTGGACAGAGTAATTGTGATTACATGCTAGAAGGCAGTTGTGAGTCAACCACATTATAGTAGGTCTGGAGTCACAAGGTGTGTGTGTGTGTCTGAGTGTGTGTGTGTGGGGGGGGGGGGAGTGCGCACGCACGTGCATACATGCATGCAAGGTTCATGAATGGTAGATTTCCTGATCTAAAAAGGACAGTTTCTTGAGAAACAGAACAATTATGGTCGCATCTATGAAGAGACAACAATGTTACTGCTTTGAATCCAGTGGTCCTTCAAAACTTGGCTGGATTCAAAACATTAACTGGTTTCTCTCCACAGATGCTGCCAGATCTGCTGCGTTTCCCCAGCAATTTTGCCTTTTGGTGCTGATCTCCAACATCTGCAATTCATTATTTTAGTGAATAACTGTTTCCTGGTTGCCAGGACCGAGAGAAACTTTCACTTCCAGGTCTTTTTATGAGTTGAACATAAAGTCCACCAGCAGCCATGATGAGATTTGAATTTGTGTTCTCAGAAGATCTGTGGGTTGCTCAACCATTATCACTAGATCCCAATCTTCCCTTCAATGACAATTTTCCCCAGACTATTTTCCTTTATGCATTCACGGGATGTCGCACTTTGCCTCACACTGTTGTTCTGGTAAACATCAACTTCACTTTCCCGCTGTTTCCCCATAATCCTCAATTCCCTTTCTGATTTAAAAAAATATATATCTTAGTTTTGAATGCACTTAACAATCCAGATTAAACGGCTGTCCGAAACATGCAATCCCTTCTTTGCAGGTTATTCCCTCTGGTTCTAAACTCACCCACAAGGGTAAACTTTCCCACATCGAGCCTGTGACGTCTCCTCAGAATCTTGTTTGTGACTAAAATGTTACCTCGAACTCTTCTAACTTCTATTAACCACAGGCCCAACCTACTCATTTCTCCACATAAGACCTTATTTCCATCCCTGATATCATCCTGGTCAACCTTCTCTGGACTGCCTCCAATGCCAGTATATCTTTCCTTAGCTAAAAGGCCCAAAATTGTTCCCAGTGTTCAGTTGTGGCCTAATTGGTGTCTGATTTCGGTTCACAATAACCTCCCCACTTTGATACTCCATTTAAAATCCCACCTCCCATTTGCCTTCCCTGTTACTCACTGAACTTGGATGAAGTGTTCATGGATGCGAGCTTGGACATCCTCCTATTCAGCAGTCTTTTCCATTTAACATTCAGCACTTTTCCTCCTGGCAAAGTGCACAATCTCATTTCCCCACATTCCATTCCATCGGCCAAGGTTTTGCTCATTTGCTTAACCTGTCGATATACCTCTCCATGTCATCCTCACCAACTGCATTCCAATCAACTGTCTTTACTGCAGTCTTGGCAATAGTACATTCACTTTACTTATCCAAGTAATTCATATCTATATTGTAAATAATTTTGGCCCAAGCACTGATCCCTGTGGTACATTGCTAGTTAAGATTTGCGATCCTGAACATAACCCTTACCCCTACTATATCATTGGTTAGCCAATCATCTATCCATTTGATCAGAGCGTCTCCAATATCATGTGAATATCATTTGCTCTGCCAGCAAGTCTTCCCAAACTGTCCTTGAAAAAGTGGTGGTGAGCTGTCTCTTAAATTACTTCACAAATATGATGTGGTCTATAATAAAGGCTCAGGAGCGAGTTCCAGGATTTTGATCAATTACATCGAAGCAATGCGGATATGTCACAGTTGGAATGTTGTGTTCACACTTATCTCCTCTTGCTGGTTGAAGTGATGGAGTGGAAGTTGCTCTTGAAGAGCCGCCACTCATATAATCAAGCCAGACAGATCGATTGTGGCCAGACACTCTGACATTTTGACTTCTCATCAATCTATATTCTTTCCATCCAAGTTTTAGTCACATAAAAATGCCACGCAATACTGTTATGGCCTCAGTAAACCAGAATAACGTGAAGATCGCTGGGATGATTTTCTACATCCGACTGCAATATAAACACAGATCATTGTTTCCAGTTTTGGTGGAACAAAAGACACCGTATCGCTGGATAATTACAGTTAGTGCAAACACAGCTAGCCAACAATAATATTAATACTGTTCACTTCAATGGCCAAATTTCAATTGAGAAACCAAGTGCACTCGGCTGCTTGTAACATTGACAACATGACAAAATGGCTCATAGGAGGAGAAATGGGGCATTGAGGAGGAGTGAAATGTTTGCTTTTGGTCACCTCCAGAATTGTTAGAAAAACAGGTTGAAAGAATTCTTAAAAGTTGGCTGAAGTAGTGGTGTGGCATAACACTTCAGACAGAGCAAAGTGGAAGACCACTTTCTAGTGGAAGAAAAAGACAATTCTTATTTCTGAAGGAACTGGGAAACAGAAGTGGGGATGAAATCTGACTTGGGAGCTATTTCCTATTTGTTGAGGATGTTGCTTCATCACAGTCTGGGTTTAGAGCTTAAGGTCTTTATCAGGAATAAAGGGTGGCCCAAGGGGGCTGAGAGATAAATGGGAAGGAAGTGGGGCTGGAGGGAAGGCAGCTGGGAGTGCAATAGGTAGATGGAGGTAGGGATTGATGGTGATAGGTCAGAGATGAGGGTGGAGCAAATAGGTGAGAAGCAAGGTGGACAGGTATTACAGGTGACGAGGTTGGTGTCGAATTGGAAGGTTGGGTCTGGGACAAGGTGGGGGAGAGGAAATGAGGAGACATTGAGCAATAGCATCACATAGTTTTGACCCATCGACCTCTGGGTTATCTACTCAGCACACTCAGGCAGCACTACTCTGCTTTTGGGCTCCCAGCAGCTGGATTGTGGATTAGTTTAAAGTAGGTCTTATATCTCTGACAACATCGGTACACAAGGCAGTGAAGCAAGGTTTCAGCACTCAGGCCTTCACCAATTAGGGAATTGAGTATAGATGTTGGCAAGTTATGTTGTAGTTATGCAGGACGTTGATGAGGTTGCACCTGGAATATTGTGATCAGTTTTGGTCCACGTGGTGCTCTGACTTCAGACTTTTTCAACTCTGGTTTTGTGTTGAACTTGATGGGATACTTTGTCCAACTCAGCATGTTTAAACAGTATCTCTCAGAGGGATTCATCTGAAACTTTTCAGGAGATGAGCGCCACAAGTTTGAAGTATTCAAAGTTACTTGGACTCTATTTCAAAATTACATCAGGACCAGTCGTCAGAGACACGTACAGCATGGAAACAGACCCTTCGGTCCAACTTGTCTATGCTGACCTGATATCCTAAATTAATTACTCCCATTTGACAACACCTGGCCCATATACTCTGGCAGCTCATTTCATATATGTACCACCCTCTGCATGAAGAAGTTGTCCTTTTAATATATTTCGCCTCTCACCCTAAACCTCTGCCCTCAAGTTCTGGACTCCCCCAGCCCAGGGAAAATACCTTGTCTATTACCCTTTCCATGCCCCTCATGATATTGTAACCTCTATTAGGTCACTCCTCTGCCTCCGATGCTCCAGTGAAAACAGCTCCAGCCTATTCAGCCTCTCCCTGGAGCTCAAGCCCTCTAACCCCCAGCAAAATTCCCATAAATCGTTTCTCACAGAGAAGTCAACGTTTCAGTCCTGAAGAAGGGTTAATACCCAAACCGCTGACTACTCCACATCCTGGTGCTGCCTGGCTTGCTGTATTCTCCCAACCTCCTGCTTGCAGCTTCGGGTTGCAATATGTCGTGGCTCAGTGGCTACCACTGCAGCCTCACAGCGCCAGGGACCCAGGTTTGATTCCAGCCTTGGGTGGATGTCTGTGAGGAGTTTGCACATTCTCCCAGTGTCTGCGTGGGTATTCTCTGGGTGATCTTGTTTTCTGCCATAAACCAAATATGTGCAGGCCTTGTGGATTGGCCATGCTTAACTGCCCATAGAGTTAGGTACATTAGTCAGAGGGAAATGGGACTGGGTAGGTTACTCTTCGGAGGGTTGGTGTGGACTTGTTCGGACAAATGGCCTGTTTTCACACTGTAGCTAATCTCATCTGCACTACTTTTGTCACTAACGAATGGCAGAGTAGACTGGACGGGCCGAATGGCCTAACTTCTGCTCCGATGGTCTTGCGGGCTTAGGTATTTTTGGATAACTTAATTGGCAATGTGCAGTCCCTGGCTGAATGAGTAGCAGTGCCTGCGCTAGTGCTTCCGCAAGTTGCAAGAAAACATGAACCTCTTCCCACACTCGGGCCAGCTGAAGGGCCTCTCCTCAGTGTGGACACACTGTTACCTCAGCAGGGCGGAGGAATTGCTGAAGGCCTTCCCGCACTCGTGGCAGGAGAACGGCTTCTCCCTGGTGTGAATGGACTCGTGCCTCAGCAGGGCTGAGTAACTGCTGAAGTCCTTCCTACACTTAGGGCAACTGAACGACCTCTCCCCCATGTGGACACACCAATGGACCAGCAGGTCGGAGGAAAGAGCAAAGCCCTTGCTGCACTCAGGACAGCAGAAGGGCCTCTTCCCCTCTGTGGACCCATTGGTGCTTCAGAACCCTTTTAAATTTCACAACATCCTTCTGATAGGATGGAGACCAGAATTGCACACAATATTCCAAAAGTGGTCTTACCAATGTCCTGTCCAGCCACAACATAACTTCCCAACTCTAATACTCAGTCAGAGGATTGGGAAAGCTTTCAAAACCTACAAAAAACAAACAGGAAAGAATGGAGGGATAAACCGAATTTTTGAGAGTCAGCTTGGAAGCATCAATGAGAAATCAGCAAACTGGGTTTATTGGGTACCCATTCTCATTAAAAACACTATATACGTATTTCTCTTCTGCTCTTCGTAGTTTCTCTGTGCTGCAGTGTGTAGTGGCTCTTTGAAATAATGTCCTGATGCAGCTTCGTTGTGGGTGTTGGGATGATTGCTTCTGTAATTCAGTACTTGGTTTGTGTGTGTTGTTTTTCTGTCGACGCTCGTTTGAAATTCCCCATTGACTGTTCGCTCTACTGTGACATCTAGGAATGGCACTTTTTTGTCGTTCTCCTCCTCTTCAAACCAGGAGCACCCCCTCAGGCCATAGTCTCACTACTTGGAACACCAATATGCAGACTAGTCAAAGGCCTCCACTGAAGACTAAAACACAAAGTCGAAGATTCACGCCACTCCATTTACTCCATCCAAGAATTCCTGAACATCAAAGACACTAAGATAGAAGAGGATGGAATAATGATGTCCTTTGACATAACAGTCCTGTTCACATCCATTAACATCAACGTGGCCAAAGAAAACTGAAGACACTACTCGAACAACCAAAGACACAAACACAGCATCAACTTCATCAGCAAAGATAACACTGTCAACCTCGTGGAACTGTGCCTTACCACCCACTTCATATTCAGTAACAAGCCCTACAAACAAATCATAGGAACACCCATGAAACCACCAGTATCAGGATTCCTAGCAGAAGCAATAATGCAGAGACTCGAACAAACAGCCCTTCCAACGATCCAACCCAAACTTTGGGTCCGCTGGAGCGATGACACTTTTGTCATCAAAAAATGAAACAAATTTGAAGACACCGACAACACCATCAACAATATCCTTACTGGCATAAAATTCACAAAAGAGGAGAACAACAACAAAGTGCCATTTCGAGATGTCACAGGAGAGCGAACAGTCAATGGGGAATTCAAAACAGCGTCTACAGGAAAACAATGCACGCAATGCAAGAACTGCAGAAGCAATCATCCCTACACATACAAACAAATCTGAATCAGGACACTATTTCAACGAGCCACTACACACTGCAGCACCCAGGAACGACGAAGATAAATAAAAAAACTGAACAGCATATTTAAGAAGTACGGGTAGCCTATAAACTCCGAGAAAATGGCTCCCCTGACCGGGAATCGAACCCGGGCCGCGGCGGTGAAAACGCCGAATCCTAACCACTAGACCACCAGGGAGACACGGGCAAAAGCTCTCAGCTCTACTGAAAATTACGTTGCTGGCCGGAAATCGAACCTGGGCCGCGGTAGTTCGCAGGCTTTCACCTGTGCATCCAACATTGTCATTTCTTGTATCCATTGCTCCCGATGCGGTCTCCTCTCCATTGGGGACACTGGAGACTCCTCGCAGAGTCAAGTCACAGCGCTTGAGGGAACATCTCCAGGACACCCGCACCAATCAACCCCATCGCCCTATGGCCCAAAATATCAGCCCCCCCTCCAACTCTGCACATCAACAAACTGACACAAGCAGACACAACGTCTGCAGAAACCCTAGCACATTACTTTACATTAAAGACATCTGGGAAATGATGTCCAGAAAACTTAACCCTCTCAGCATCATGGTCGCCCACAAACTTACCAACACACTCAAAAAGCGGCTAATGAACCTGAAATACCCGATACAAACAACCAGCGAACGAATGTTATTTACAAAATACCATACAAGGAAATATATACATGAACTCTGCCACACAGTTCTCTGTGGCAAGAAATGCTGGGATGAGATAAGTAAGATTTTTTCAGCCAAAACGAATCGACACTGACTGGACAGCCATTTAAAATCAACGCTGTCAGCCCAGGATGGAAGACCCGAAGTTTTCTTATTTCCTGAAGATTTACAAAGCTGAGACTGGGTTTTGGTGTTTGTTCCCTTTCCACTCCCAAGAGCCGCAGTGGTTGGGGCGGTGAGTTGGGGAAAGGGAAATGTGCCCATGAGCAGCGTGTGGGACTATTTCAGCTTCCCCTCATCTGACAGCGCTGTAACTTGACTCTGATGTTCTCAGGGACATTTACTGACGCGAGACAGTGAAAGGATTCTCATTCCCGCAGATCGGGAATTCAAACCGTATGCCGGCTTCAGGACAATGAGAAAGATTAATTGGGGTGTGTGAAGAAGCTTTGAGCTGCATTTCAAACAGGTAGGTGGAGTCAGATGCATCATCCATTGCGCCCCGGCCCTGTGCGTATCTAACGCCACCATGCTGCAGAGTTCAGACGTTAACACGGACATGCGCAGCAATGGGAACATTCATAAGAGGAACAGCCAAAGATAATCACCACCACTGCTTCCCTTCCATAGTCCCAAATTTGTCAAGCAGTATCTTTCACTGGCAAATAAAACACCTTTGTCCTCAGGTGCCTGCTTAACTTCGATCATGACTTCACGCCCCTCACTGTTCTAGTCTCATTTCCAAATACTTGGCTCAGAGCCTCAAAAGCAACTCTGTGGGTATCTGCTTGTTCCACCCTGACTGGCAGTGGGTTGCAGATTTCCGACTCCTCCACTGATTTGAATCTTAAAGAAGAAACCGGGGAACAGTCTTCCTTTCTTTTTGACGACATTTCTCAACTCGAGTCGGCAAGATTCACAACCTCGTGGGGAAACCGCAATCAATCTCAAATCCATCGTATTAACCACTCGACCCACGAATAAAGAACCACACTGACAGATTCATTTCCCAGGTCTCTCTGCCTCTGGAGCTGAGAAAAAATGAATTATTGCTGGGTTTGTTTGAATCCAATCACTTCACAGGTTTCGAAAGGGTTAAACATCTGCACATGCCGAGTCTGGTTGTTTCATCCCGAAAGATGAAATGAACTTTCAGTTAAAAACAAAAACAGAAATTGCAGGAGCAACTCAGCAGGTCAGGCACCATCGGTGGAAAGAGAATCAGAGACAATATTTCAGAATTCTGTTTTCTCCCACAGGCACTGCCAAACCTGCCGAGTTTCTCCAGCAGTTCCTCTTTCTGTCTCAGATTCTCAGCATCCGCAGTCCTTTACGTTAGAAATTAAATCAATTCAGCCTCATGTGCAGGAATGAGAATCCTTTCAATTTCCCAAAAAATTGGCAGAGGTTTCAAAGCATTTGGAAAATAAGTAACATTAGGAAAAACATTTTCGCACAGGGAGTGGTTCGGATCCGTAAATCCCTGTCTGACCGTGACAAGGAGGCAGATTCAAGAACACAAAAGGGAATTCGGTGGTTATGTTCAAAGTAACAATGTGTAGATTTACAGGGAGAAGGCAAGAGAATGATATGAATAGAGACTCTCATTTACTTGCTGTGAAGAACCAGCAGAGCTAAGGTGGGCCTCCAAATGCGCTGTGACACGTGTTGTGATTCAGAGTGAACTCACAGTTCGACAAACGGAAGGTGGGTATTTAGAAAAAGTTTATATTTACACAGTCTCCTCACGTCAGCGCAACAATAAAATAGTTTAATTATCCACCAGTGGAGAGGGACCTGTTCCTGGAGATGGGACAAACAGCTGGCTCAGGGATATCAGTCCACATTGGTCTCTTTGCTGCAAGTTCAGAGGGAGAACATTGGAGGGACAAAGGAGTGAATAACGATCTGTGTAGGAGGGTGAATAACTGTCAATGGAGACTGTTCCTGGCGAACAATAAGTCGTGTGTAACAGCAGACTATGTGATAACAAGGCCTCGTGTGGGTGAGGTAGGGGTCAAGGGCATGGGGCAGTTCGGGTCCAAACAATATTGAACTCGATGTTGAAGACGGAGAGCTATAGGATCTTCAAGTGGAAACTGAGGCGTTGGTCTTCCACCAGGAGCTTAGCTTTGCTGGAACACTGCTGCATGCCTGAGACAGAGATGTTGGCCAGGGAACAGGGTGGCGTGTTAAAGTGACAGGCAATCAGAAGCGCAAGGCCTTTTTTTGCGGGCAGAACCCAGCTGTTCTGCGAAGCAGTCACCCAGTTTATGCTTCATGCTACGTTGGGGAAACCACACTGTGAGCAACGAATGCAGTAGACTAGTTTGTGGCCAATGTGCAGGTAAAGTGCTGCTTTACCTGGAAGTTATGTTCGAGCCCTTGGATATTCAGGAGGGAGCAGGTAAATGGGCAGGTATTACACATTTGGTGATTGCAGGGGAAAGTGCCTTGGGACAATGGGAGGTGGGTGTGGGGTGTTGCAAATGAAGGAAGAGTGGACCCGAGGTGTAAGCCCTGCCCATTTCCCTCCTCTCACATATAAATCCATAAAGTTGAACGAACGTTCCATCGAATGATTTAGTGCCACGTGACTCACGAACTAATTCGTATTCATGTTCCGGGGTCAGCATCATTATTGTGTCACAGCAGCTGCAGGCCATCAGCGGGGTCTCGCCCTATGACGTCACGGTACGGCTGGAATCCCCCGGGACAGTTTATCAAACTGTCCTGTGGGTCAGGGCAACCCTGCATCGGGAAGCACTGAGATGGTCAACCACTATCAGTTAACATGGGGAACACATCTCCACATTACACAGCCTCGCGGCAAGCTTCCCTTCGTTCCACTTAAAGTTCAAGAGCTCTCAAATTTCTTCCAGGTGTTCGCTAAATATATCTATGAGCACTTTGTTAAAGTTTGAATTTTGCGAGTGTTGTAATTTTGTGCTTTTGGAGAAATCACAGTTCGAAAAAAGAGAATGTGGGAATTTAGACAGAGTTTATATTTGCACGACGGTGATATGTCTGCGGGTGCGTGATTGGAGCATCACCCAGAGGGGAAACCATCTCCCCTATTCAGTCAATGTCGTTTTTGCAGCTTTCCCAGAAGACGGCGCACTGTTCTGCACCTCGCCTTCTCATCTCTTTCCCAAAAAAACTTCGACATAAATATTTCACATTGATATACTGGCCCAATGTGCACAGTTGAGATGACACCCTCGTGGAGGTCTAAGTGGTCTTCTGTTGTTCTCTGTACCCTATGTTGAGGAGGGCAATGCTTGTCACTGGGCAATCCGGTGTCAGAGACAAGTTTAGAAACAAAATGGTTCAACTTTCTGCCAGTCGAGAGGGCTCGGTTCCTGGGGCCGGGACAAACAGCAGCAGGGAGACAGAATGAGAAGCAGCTGTTCTGGAAACCCTTTGCCGCTTGCAATTCTCAGAGCAATGTCAAATGTATTTCACACTGAGCAAGACTCAGCTGGTTGAAGATGTGAAGTGGCAGTGGCAGCTCGTAGTATGTGTGGCTTCTTGGACTAGGGGTATGATTCTCGCTGTACATTTTCCACTGCGAGACATCCCCGGTTGAAATCCTAAACGAGCCCACGTTTCCTGATTTGTGCACGAGTGCCTGCTTCATTTTCTCAAAAAGCGCCTTCGCTAAACTCCATTGGACAACGAATTGGGCAGGAAGCAAGCAAGAGAATTGATGGAATATAGCATTGACATCAGTGGTCCCGTGTTTAAGGAATGTCAGCAGTGAAGCAAGATTGGAAAATTAGGACAGCTCTGCTCGGAGAACAGAAGTTTGAAATCTGGCCTGATTGAAGCTTTCCAAGTCATGCGAAGTCTAGGCAGAGAAAGTAATGCAGTTAAAATGCTCCCACGCCTGAAAGGATCGGCAACGATTTGGCAGTGTTTTAAAGTATTGAGGAAAAGAACCAAAAGTGACATTAGGAAGAACGCTTTCGTACAGGGAATGGTTAGGGTCAGTAAATCCCGAACTGACACTGACAAACAGGCAGATTCTATCGACGCAAACGGGAATTCGGTGATCATGTTTAAAGTAACAATGTGCAGAATTACATGGAGAAGGCAAGAGAATGATACGAATAAAGACCCACGTTTCCTTACTGTGTCGACCCAGCAGAGCGAAGATAGGCCGCATGGCGTCCGTCTGCGCTGTGACACAGGCTGTGATTCAGAATGAAATCACAGTTTGACCAACAGAATGTGGGAAGTTCGAAAAAATGTTTATACTTACACAGCCTCCATACGTCTGTGGAACAGCATATTACACGCCAGCAGTGGAGATCTTTGACATCAGTCTCGAATGTGCATGCCACATACCAGCCAAAAGGCTGAAGGGACCTTGGAAAACGGGAACGTGCTGGGCCCATAACGCAGAGGTCGATGGATCGAAACCATCCTCCGCTGTTGCTCGATGTCTCCTTGAGCAGCTTCCTTTTGTAATGGTGCTGTGCTCTGTTCTGTATCTTGCCTTTGCACCTACTTCCTGAGTGTCGGAATGTCCTATATCATACCGATACTCTCACGAACCTCACACCGTTCAAGTAACGTGCTTTTGGAGGTCTGAGTGGTCTTCTCCTGTTCTTCGTCGGTTTCCTATGAACTGAATCGCTAACCCACTTCTCTGAGATGCCAATGAGCTGAGACGCATACCTTGTGGTTTCATGCCTTCCCTGCCATCGTTCGCCTCGCCGGTTCGGACATGAATGACAAGATGATCTGCATGTCAGAAACCGTATCACCACTCAGACACAGTCCCTTACTATTAGGACAGATATCACTGATTGTGAATCACCTCAGAGAGAGACAAGTGGCAGAGAATCGCCGTGGACTCGATGGGATGAACCACCTCTGTCGGCGGGAGAATGATGCTACGTGTTTATGCCGTCCCGCTGCCTATCTCTGGGACAAAGAGGCTGAGGGAGAAAATCTGGTTCATTTTTAACCGTCCCTTCCGTGTTGGACCGCCTGCAGTCCCTCAGCTCGGGGCCGTGGGGATGACTCTCAGTGAGTGAAGGTTTCACTCGGATTTTCTTCATCTGGGACACTTGGGGCTCAGATGTTAACTGCTTTGCGGTCGCAGCGATGAAAGCGATGCCCATTTTGCAATAGACTTTCCGTAAGATTTCTGCTTGAAGACGAATTCTGAACACCAAGCAGGCTGCACAACAATGTACTCATATGAATTTACTTGAGGGAAGTGTCCTCGGTGTCCATTTCTCACTGCCCCGCCAGCACAGCATCTTTCTATCTCTCCGATAACAGACGTTTGGAGGAAATTCATAATCAAAGTTACTCACGTCCCACGCATTAGTGTAAGTGAAACCTCTCACCCCAAGGGATTGAGAGATAGAGAGCAGAAGAGCGAATGGACTCTTCCCTCCCTCCAGAAAAGCGTACAAGTAGAAACAAATTGGCTTAATTATCCGCCAGTGTAGAGAGTCCAGTTCCTGGGGATGAGACAAACATCAGCGTCTCGGGGACAAAATGACAAGTAGATGTTCTAGAAACGCTTTGCTGTTTGCAATTCTTGGGTCAAAGTGGAATGTATTTCACACTGAGAAAGTTTCAGATGGCTCAGAGTCTCAAATGTACATTGCTCTCTGAGTTTATACTTGCACATCGACGATATGTCTGCACAACAGCACATGACAACAGCAATGCAGGAGAATGGCACAGCGGGTGCATGCTGGGATCATAACCCAGAAGCAAAACCATTTTCTCCTCTTCACTCAATGTCGTCTTCAGCAGCTTTCCCGTATAACGGCGCTCTGTTCTGTTCCTTGCCTTGTCATCTGCTTCCCAAACTTCGAGTATCTGAGTTAACTATGTCACATCGTTACACAAGTCAAATTTACACAGTTGTGCTGGCACCATTGTGGAGCTCTGAGTTGTATTGCCCTGTTCTTTGTCGGTGTGTCCTGATTTCGTGTGAAATCTCTTCTCTCAGATGGCAATGAACCGGTGAAGTTGAAACACATGACTTGCTGTTTTAGTCCATTTCCTGCAGTAAAGAAACCAACGCCCGTGTAATAAAAGACTTTTTGCAGGATTGCTGTGTCAAAATAAATTCTGAACACCAAACAGGCTGCACAAAAATGCACTCATATCAATTTCCCTGAGGGAAGAGTCTCCGGTGTCCATTTCTCTCTGTCCCGACAGCACAGCATCTTTCTGTCTCTCCGTTAACAAGACCTTTGGATCAAGTTCAAAGTTGCCCATTTCCTCCACATGACGGTAACTGACTTAACCTGCCTCACGTAATAGGGAGAGAGAGCAGAAGAGTGAATGGGCTCTGCCTTCCACCAGCACAGCTTGTAAGTAGAAACGAAATGGTTCAATTATCCACCAGTGGGGAGAGCGGGATCCCTGGGGACGAGACAAACAGCAGCGTCCTGGGAGCAGGGAGACAGATTGAGAAGCAGATGATCTTGAAACTCTTCCCCAATTGCAATTCTGGGAGCAATGCATAATGTATTCCATAATGAGCAAGTCTCAGCTGCTTCAGGAGGTGGATGCATCCATGGCTGGTGCCTCGTTAGTCTGGGATATGATTCTAGCTTTGGGTGTTGTAGCGAATGCAGCCGTGTGAGAGTTTCCGGATTCCAATCCCAGTCGAAACATCATTCGTTAAATTGACCTGATCAAAAATGCCCGATGAATTTTCTCAAAAAGCCGCTTCGTTAATTAAGATCGGACTGCCTGAATTAGGGACGGTGCAGAGCTGCCATTGCAGTGAACACGGTGAAGGGAAACACGTGTTGAAAGTGAGAACAAGTATTGCAGATTTTTCGCCCGCGCAATCCGAGTCTGAATGAATCCTCCACCTGTATTACGCTCAATTCTGAGGGTGATACTTCAGGAAGCGGGGAAGTGAAGTAAGTGCAGACGGCGCTGAACAGGTTAACGTGAATGGTACCGTCCTGAGGAATGTCAGCAATGAAGGGAGATTGGACAGTTTGGGTCAGCTCTCTTTGGAGAACAGAGGGCTGAGCTGATCTGATTGAAGTTTTCCACGTCATGAGGGTTTTAGACAGAAGAAATAATGCAGTGAAAATGCTCCCAGGCCTGAAAGGGTCGAGAACGATTTGGCAGAGATTGAAAGTCATCAGGAAAATAAGTAAAAGTGACATTAGGAAGACCGTTTTCGCACAGGGAGTGGGGTCAGTAAGTCGCTGTCTGACAGTGACAAAGAGGCAGATTCAATGGACACAAAAGGGAATTTGGTGGGCATGTTCAATGTAACAATGTGCAAGAGTTACAGGGACAAGGCGACAGAATGAGACACTTATTTACATATTGTGTTGAACCAGCAGAGCTAAGGTGGGCTGCATGGCCTCAGTCTGCGCTGTCACACATTTTGTGATTCTGAGTGAAATCGGAGTTGGATCAACAGAACATAGGAAATTTGACAACGGATATATTCTACCCAACAGGATACTCCATCACAGCAATGAAGGTGTTTTGACATCATTCTCGAAGGTACATGCCACAATGCAGATTCAAAACGGAGTATCCCTTTGAATCACTGAGTAATTTGTTTACAGTTATTCAGTTGAGGTGAGCGGAGTTGCGCATTGGGAGCCACTCCAGTTGATAGGTCGAAGCCGTTTTCTCCTGTTTGATCGTCCCACTAGCACTCCAATTTGCTGTGCTTCCAGTCAGTAGATGCAGATCACTATCCCATACTGATACATGGGACACGATGACCCAGCTGTGGTGACAAGCTTGTGAAGGGCTGAGTGCTCTTCTCCTGTTCTCTGTCTGGCTGCTATGATCCGAATAATCAAACCTCTCTTCTCCGAGATAGGAATAAACTGGTGAAGGTGAAACACATCAGTTGCGGTGTGTCCCATGCGCAGGAGGCCCTGCAGTAATTCCCCACGCTGTTTCACACAGCAGTAGCCTCTCGGTGAATTACACTTGGCAAAAAAATCGATTGAACCAAATCAGTGTCCGCCATTGGATTTTCCTGACACCGTTTATAAAATTCTGGCTCACCGTTAATGTGGAGAGGGGTCGTCAGACTGTAGTTTCCGCTCCTTCTGTTGAATAAAGATAATTTTAACTGTGTCCAGTGAGAGGAAAGGATTTGCATTTGGTGGGAAACATTTCTATCTGAACTCGCTGTCACTCCCCTTGAAAGCTTGAAAGATTGAAACATAAAGCTGGGAGTCTCTGGATTATGTTGTAAAAATATCGGTATTATGTTATTCACACCGCGCTGTCACCAACTGAACGAAGCGGCTGCCCAGAGGGAGACGGCTCAATTTTATTCCCGTGATGAACTGGGGGAGCTGAGCATTTAGCCAAACAATGGGCTCACCACCTCCCTGACACAGTGTTCACAAATCAAACTGACAGCAAAGATTCACGTGAGATCGAAAGTTTCCGAAAAGAAGATTTGGCTCAACAGATATCCGGAGTGAACGCACTCCTTTCTTGATTTGAAATGTAAGAAGTCGACGTCAGTGAGCCTGACGTGACTCGAACACGCAACTTCTTAATCTGGAGTCAGACACGCGACCGTTGCGCCACAAGCTGACTAGGTGACTTGTGAGCTCTATTCATGCTTAAGGAAGGTGATCGCGCCGCAATGATTTTACGTTATGAGGAACAACGGAGATCAATAGTTCGTGTCTGTTCTGTCTCTCCCCCGTCTCCTTCTGTCTCTCGAAACAATTTCCAACTCTACCTCAATAAAAAGCTGAAAGAACTGCGGATGCTGTATACCAGAAACAAAAAAACAGGAGTTGCCGGTGACCCTTCCACAGAACTGATGGTGATTGGGAAAACGTTGGTTTATATGCTGGAGATATCGTGGGAGGAAGGCGGATGCAGTAAATGATAGATCAGGACAGAGCCCAAAGCGAGGGAAGAACTGTTGGACAGGAAAGGGAGTTGATAACGATCTGCGTGGGAGGGTGAATGGAGACTGTTCGTGGCTAATAATAGGTAGTGTGTAATGACAGACTGTGTGATAACAAGGCTTGGTGTGTGTGGAAGGGATGAGGATACTATGGAGTTCAGGCCCTAGAATTATTGAATTCGATATTGCGACCGGAGGATGTATGGTCCCCAAGTGAAATATTTGGTGCTCTTCGTTCTGCTGGTGCTGAACTTCGCTGGAACACTACAGTAAACCTGAGACAGAGATGTTGGCCAGGGAATAGGGTGGGGTGGGGAATTGGCAGGCAACTAGAAGCTCAGGTTCTTTTTGCGGGCAGAACGTAGATGTTCTGTGCAGCAGTCGCCCAGTTTTAGGCTTCGTTTTCCCCATTGTAGATGAGACCACATTGTGAGCAGCAAATGCAGTAGATTGGGTTGTGTGAAGAGCAGGTAAAGTGCTGCTTCACCGGGAAGGTAAGTTTGGGCCCTTGGATAGTGAGGAGGGAGGAGGTAAATGGGCTGGTGTCAGACATTCGGCAGTTGCAAGGTAAAGTGCCGTTGGACTATTGGGTTAGGGTTGATAGGAATGAAGGAAGAGTTGACCCAAGGTATAACTCCTGCCCATTTACTTATCCGCCAAATAGAGAAATTTGTCAAGTGTGTACAAGGAAATTTTCTAATTCACAATGAGGATGGACATACTGGCGAGTGTGCGAAGCGTAAGGGCCAGCAAACATAATTCTATTATCAATAGAATAGTGATTGAAAATAATATACCAGATCTAAAAGTTGAAGTTCTAAATTGGAGGAAGACTCAAGTATGAGGCAAGATGTTTCAAAAGCTGATTGGGGGCAGTTGTTCGCAGGTTAAAGGACTGCTGGAAAATGGGAGGCCTTCAAATATGAGATATCAAGAGTCCACACACAGCATATTTCTGTTAGGGTGAAAGGAAAGGCTGGTCGGTGTAGGGCATGCTGGATGACCAGAGAAATTGAGATTTTGGTTAAGATAAAGAAGGATGCATACGTCAGGTATCAACAAAGAGATCGAGTGAATCCTAAGAGAATAAAGGCAGTACGAGCATACTTAAGAGGGAAATCATGAGGGCAAAAAGGGGACATGAGATAGCTTTGGCAAATAGAGTTAAGGATAAGCCAAAGGGTTTTTTTTATAAATACGTTAAGGACAAAAGGATAACAAGGGAGAGAATAGGGCCCCACAAAGATCAGCAAGGCGGCCTTTGTGTGGAGCTGCAGTAGATCGTGGCGGGGTGGGGGGCGGGAATACTGAACGGATATTATGCATCAGTGTTTACTGTCGAGAAGGGCATGGAATATATAGAATGTGAGAAAGTAGATGGTGACATGTTGAAAAAAAATGTCCATATGGCAGATGAGAAATTGCTAGATATCTTGAAATGCATAAAAGTGGATAAATCCCAAGGACCTGATCAGGAGTACCCTTTCACTCTGTGGGAAACTGGGGAAGTGATTGCTGGGCCTCTCAATGAGATATTTGTATCATCAATAGTCACAGGTGAGGTGCCGGAAGGCTAGAGGGTGACTAACATGGTGCTACGATTTAAGAAAGTAAGGAAAAGCCAGGGAAATATAGACCGGTGAGCCAGACATCCGTGACGGGCAAGTTTTTGGAGAGAATCCTGAGAGACAGAGTTTACATGCACTTGGAAAGGAAAGAATTGATTAGGGATAGTCAGCATGGCTTTATGCTTGGGAAGTCATGTCTTACGAACATGATTGAGTTTCTTGAAGAAGTACAAAGTGGATTGATGAGGGCAGAGCAATGGATGTGATCTATGTGGACTTCAGGAAGGCGTTCATCAAGTTTCCTCATGGGAGACTGGTGCAGAAGGTTTAATCGCATGGCATGCAGGGACAACGAGCCATTTGGATACAGAACTGGCTAGAAGAAAGAAGACAGAGAGTGGTGATGGAGGGTTGCTTTTCAGACTGAAGGCATGTGACCAATGGTGTATCACAAGGATCGATGCTGGGTCCGCTACTTTTTGTCAGTTTTATAAATGATTTGTATGTGAACGGAGGAGGTATCGTTAGTAAGTTTGTAGATCACACCAAAATTGGAGGTGTAGTGGACAGCAAAGAAGGTTACCTCAGATTACAACGGGACGTTGATCAGATAGGCCAAAGGGCTGAGAAGTGGCAGATGGAGGTTAATGTCGATAAATATGAGGTGCTGCATTTTGGAAAACCAAATCAGAGCAGGACTTTTACACTTAATGGTAAGTTCCTTGGAAGTGTTGCTGAGCAAAGAGACCTTGGAGTTCAGGTTGATAGTTCCTTAAAAGTAGAGACGCAGGCATTTGGGTAGTAAAGAAAGCGTTTGGTGTGCGTTCCTTTGTTGGTCAGAGCATCGAGGATAGATGTTGGGAGCTCATGTTGCCACTGTACAGAACTTTGGTCAGGCCACGTTTGGAATATTGCATGTAATT
Organism: Chiloscyllium punctatum; assembly: GCF_047496795.1. NCBI lineage: Eukaryota > Metazoa > Chordata > Chondrichthyes > Orectolobiformes > Hemiscylliidae > Chiloscyllium > Chiloscyllium punctatum. Next base: position 59,309,413 of record NC_092774.1, on the reverse strand, counting down.
TTGGTTTGGTTCCTATTGGAAAGATGTTGTGAGACTAGAAAAGGTGCAGAAAAGATTTACAAGGATGTTGCCAGGATTGGAGGGTTGGGCTGTAGGGCGAGGCTGAATAGTCTGTTTTCTCTGGAGCGTCGGATGCTAAGGGGTGACCTTATAGAGGTTTATATAATCATGAGGGATATGGAGAGGGCAAATAGACAAGTTCTTTTCCCTGGGATGGGGGAGTCCAGAACTACAGGGCATAGTTTTAGGGAGGGGAGGGGAAAGATATAGAAGGGACTTAAGTGGCAACCTTTTCACGCAGAGGGTGATGCATGGACGGCACGAGCTGCTGGAGTAAGTGGTGGAGGCTATCTAATTACAGCATTTAAAATGCATCTGGACGTGTATATGAATAGGAAGGTTTTATGGGGATTTGTGCCAAGTGCTGGCATATGGGGCTAGATTAGGTTAGGATATCTGGGCTGCATGGATGAGTTGGACTGAAGGGTCTGTTTCCGTGCTGTACATCTGTGTCACTCTGTGAGACTCCATGGGATTCTCTCGGAGAAAGTCAGGACTGAAGATGTTGGGATCAGAGCAGAAAACGTGTTGCTGGAAAAGCGCAGCAGATCATGCAGCATCCCATGAGCAGGAGAACCCACGTTTCGGGCATGAGCCCTTCTTCAGGAATTTTTAGCTATAAACTATAAACATTCCCTTAGTTAAATATTGTGAAGTGTGAAGCCATTGTTTTAGTCCCCAAGTTCGACCTGAGCTCCCCCCTCCCCCGTCCCAATAACTCTGTTGACAGCCTTCATGTCACACTTAAAACTAGGATCGCTGTGCTCTTCCAGCACCACTAATCCAGTATTTGGTTTTCAGCATCTGCAGTCATTGTTTTTACCAGATTCGTGATCAGTCGGGGGATGAACAGTTACAGGAAAAGGGCAGGAAACTGCATGTGGAGAATGTCAGATCAGCCACAATCCTATTGAATGGAGAAGCAGGCTCAAGGGGTTGAATGGAATTTTGCAGTTCCTATTTCGTATGGTTCCCGAGCCCTTACCTCTGAAACAGGGTCCTGGCTTCAGTATGTGCCATTAATGAGAATGCTGATGTTCCCTTGTGTAATATCAACAACTTAGCAGCTGCTGAAACCTCTTGCTCCTTTGTTACCTCTAAACACAATAAGCCAATGTGTCCAGGGGAGGTGATGGCTGACTTTCTTGTCACCAGACTATTCACCCAGATAATGTTCTGGGGACCTGGGTTCAAAATCTACCACGGCAGATGGTGGAATCTGGATTCAATATAAATCTGGAATTAAGAATCTAATGATGAAACTGTTGTGGTTTGTTGTAAAAACTTATCTGGTTTCCTGCTGTCCGAACCTGATCTACATGTGATTTCAAGATCCACTGTCAGCTGGTTGAATCTTCACTGCTCTTTCAGTCAATTCTTAAAGCTCACCTTTTTTTAACTATGATGTTGCCAGAATGATTTATAGACGGCATAGGCTGGGACTTTTTTCACTGGAGTGTAGAAGGTTGAGGATGGAGGTTATGGAGGTTTATGAAGTCATCAGGGACAAAGCTAAGGTGAATAACCAGTGTCTTTTCCTGAAGGGTAGGGGAGTTCAAAGTTTGGGAGTATATTTTTAAGATGAGAGGGAGAAGATTTAAAAAGGACGGGGGTGGGGGCAACGTTTTTTACATTGAAGGTGGTTCGTGTGAAGAATGAACTGTCAGAGGAAGTGGTGTATGCGGGTAATGTTACAATGTTTAAAATTATTTGGATAAGTACAAAAGAGCCAAACACAGGCAGGTGGGTCTAATCTTCCCCCAGATATTCAAAGGGACAGCCAGTCAGAGGGGGGCAGCGTCACGCCGATCGTTGTTGTGTGGCATGTGTGACAGCTGCAACAAGACGTCCAAACTCATGTGCTCAATGCTCTGACCAATGAAAGCAAGCATGCCAAAGCCTTCTTTACCACCCTGTCTACCCACGACCCCATTTTCTAGGAGCTAATAACCCGCAACCCTAGATCTCTCTCAGTTCTGGTTCCCTTGTAGTTCTGACTTCTGACTTCTTTGTTTATGTTGAACTTGATGGGATACTTTGTCCAACTCAGCATGTTTAAACAGTATCTCTCAGAGGGATTCATCTGAAACTTTTCAGGAGGTGAGCTCAACAAGATTGAACTATTCAAAGTTACTTGGACTCTATTTTAAAGTTACATCAGGACCAGTAGTCAGAGACACGTACAGCATGGAAACAGACCCTTCGGTCCAACTTGTCCATGCTGACCTGATATCCTATATTAATCTAGTCCCATTTGACAGCACCTGACCCATATACTCTGGCAGCTCATTTCATATATATCCCACCCTCTGCATGAAGAAGTTGTCCATGTAATATATTTTGCCTCTTACCCTAAACCTCTGCCCTCTAGTTATGGACTCCCCCATCCCAGGGAAAAGACCTTGTCTATTACCCTGTCCATGCCCCTCATGATTTTGTAACCTCTACTAGGTCACTCCTCTGCCTCTGATGGTCCAGTGAAAACAGTCCCAGCCTATTCAGCCTCTCCCTATAGTTCAAATCCTCCAACCCCCAGCAACATTCTCGTAAATCGTTTCTCATAGAGAAGTCAACGTTTCAGTCCTGAAGAAGGGTTAATACCCAAAACGCTGACTACTCCACATCCTGGTGCTGCCTGGCTTGCTGTATCCTCCCAACCTCTTGCTTTCCTTCTTTGGCACGCAGTATGTAGTGGCTCAGTGGTTACCACTGCAGCCTCATAGTGCCAGGGGCCCAGGTTTGATTGCAGCCTTGGGTGGCTGTATGTGAGGAGTTTGCACTTTCTCCCAGCGTCTGTGTGGGCTTTCTCTGGGTGATCCTGCTTTCTTCCATAAACCAAAGATGTGCAGGTCTTGTGGATTGGCCATGCTTAATTGCCCATAGAGTTAGGTACATTACTCAGAGGGAAATGGGTCTCAATGGGTTACCCTTCGGAGGGTCGGTATGGACTTGTTGAGACAAATGGCCTGTTTTCACACTGACGCTAATCTCATCTGCGCTACTTTTGTCACTAACGAATGACAGAGTTGACTCGACAGGCCGAATGGCCTAACTTCTGCTCTGATGGTCTTGCGGTCTTAGGTTCCTCTGGATCATTTCATTTGGCAATGTGCAGTCCCTGGCTCAATGAGCAGCATTGTCCACTGACAGCAAAGCTCATAGGATCGTAGAACTCCGACAATGTGGAAACAGGTCCTTCAGCCCAACACATCTGCACTGATCTTCCGAAGAGTAACCCAGTCAGATCCATTTTCCTACCCTCCCTAAATTGCACACAGATCCCGAACGGTGGAATTATTCCTGGGTTCTTGGTGCCATGAGGCAGCAGTGCAATTCGTGAGCCACCATGGGGTTGTGGTTGTGGGGTGTAGGGGAGGCAATTGCAGTCCAACAGAAAACAAAAACAGCCCACCTACTCCCCCACTGCACCCACTGTCAGGACTGGCAGGATGATCAATCCTGGGGGGTGACCCAAGGCAGCGTAACCGGTGGGATCTGATTGCTGGGAGCGTTGGTGCCCCTGCTGGTGCTTCCACAAGTTGCAGGAAAATATGAACCTCTTCCCACACTTGGGCGAGCTGAAGGGCCTCTCCCCAGGGTGGACACACTGGTGCTTCAGCAGGGCGGAGGAATTGTTGAAGGCCTTCCCACACTCAGGGCAGCAGAAGGGCCTCTTCCCCTCTGTGGACCCATTGGTGCTTCAGAACCCTTTCAAATTTCACAATATCCTTCTGATAGGAGGGAGACCAGAATTACACACAATATTCCAAAAGTGGTCTAACCAATGTCCTGTACAGCCACAACATAACTTCACAACTCAGTCAGAGGAAGCTTTAAAAAACCCACAAAAAACAAACAGGAAAGAATGGTGGGAAAAACCGAATTTTTGAGAGTCAGCTTGGAAGCATCAATGAGAAATCGGCGGACTGGTTTTATTGGGGACGCGTTCTCCTTAAATACACTATATACGTATTTCTCTTTTGTTCTTCGTAGTTTCTCTGTGCTGCAGAGTGTAGTGGCTTGTTGAAATAATGTCCTGATGCAGCCTCGTTTGTGGGTGTTGGGATGATTGCTTCTGTGGTTAAGTATTTGGTTTGTGCGTGTTGCTTTTCTGTAGATGCTAGTTTGAAGTTCCCCATTGACTGTTCGATCTACTGTGACATCTAGGAATGGCACTTTGTTGTTGTTCTCCTCCTTTACAAACCAGGAGCGCCCCCCCCGCCCCCCCAACCCCCTCGGGCCCATAGTCTCACTACTTGTAACACCAATACACAGACTAGTCAAAGGCCTCTACTGAAGACTAAAACAACCAAGTCGAAGATTCACACCACACCATTTACTCCATCCAAGAATTCCTGAACGCCAAAGACACAAAGATAGAAGGGGATGGAATAATGATGTCCTTTGACATAACAGCCCTGTTCAATCCATTAACATCAACGTGGCCAAAGAAAACTGAAGACACTACTCGAAGAACCAAAGATACAAACACAGCACCAACTTCATCAGCAAAGATAACACTGTCAAGCTCGTTCAACTGTGCCTTACCATCCACTTCATATTCAGTAACAAGCCCGACAAACAAATCAACGAAACACCCATGAAACCACCAGTATCAGGATTCCTAGCAGAAGCAATAATGTAGAGACTCGAACAAACAGCCCTTTCGACGATCCAACCCAAACTTTGGGACTGGTACAGCAATGACACTTTTGTCATCAGAAAATGAAACAAATTAGAGGAAACCTACAACACCATCAACAATCTCCTAACTGGCATAAAATTCACAAAAGAGGAGAACAACAACAAAGTGCCATTTCTAGATGTCACAGTAGAGCGAACAGTGAATGGTAAATTCAAAACAGCGTCTACCGGAAAACAATGTACGCGAACCAAGAACTTAACGACAGAAGCAATCATCCCGACACATACAAACAAATCTGAATTAGGACAGTATCTCAACGAGCCACGACACACTGCAGCACCCAGGCACTACGAAGATCAATAAATAACTGTGCAGCGCATTTGAGAAGAACGGGCAACCTATAAACCCCCCGAAAATTGCTTCCCAGACAGCGGCGGTAAGAGCGCCGGAGCCAAACCACGAGACCACCTCAGAGACATTCAACCCCAGGCCATCAATGCGGACTTCAGCAGTTTCCTCATTTACCCTCCCCCACCTTACCGAAGTTCCAACCTTCCAGCTCAGCGTTATCCTCATGGCCTGTCCTACCTGCCAATCTCCCTTCCCACCTATCCGCTCCACCCTCCTCTCTGACGTGTCACCTCCATCCCCACCCCCATTTCACCTATTGTACTTTTTGCTACCTTCGGCCCAGCAACCCCCAATTTATCTCTCTACCCTGGAGGGGGACTGCCTTTATTCCTGATGAAGGGCTTTTGCCCGAAACGTCGATTTTCCTGCTCGTCGGAAACTGTCTGACCTGCTGTGCTTTTCCAGCACCACTCTGATCTAAACTCTGGTTTCCAGCATCTGCAGTCCTCACTTTTGCCTACCCAATAAACCCAGTGTGATGATTTCACATCAACAAACTGACACAAGCAGACACAACGTCTGCAGAAAATCTAGCCACATTACTTTACGTTAAAGACATCTGGGAAATGATGTCCAGACAACTCAACCCTCTCAGCATCATGGTGGCCCACAAACCTCCCAACACACTTAAACAGGGGCTAATGAACCTGAAATACCCGATACAAACAACCAGCAAACGAATGTTATTTACAAAATACCATACAAGGAAATATATACATGAACTCTGCTGCACAGTTCTCTGTGGCAAGAAATGCTGGGATGAGATAAGGAAGATTTTTTTCAGCCAAAACGCAGACAGGCCGCCTACTTGCAGAACGTTTCAGAGAACACCTCTGGGACACCCGGACCAACCAACCCAACCACCCGGTAGCCCAACACTTCAACTCCCACTCCCACTCCACCAAGGACATGCAGGTCCTTGGACTCCTTCATCGCCAGACCATGGCAACACGACGGTTGGAGGAAGAGCGCCTCATCTTCCGCCTGGGAACCCTCCAACCACAAGGGATGAACTCAGATTTCTCCAGTTTCCTCATTTTCCCTCGCCCCACCTTGCCTCAGTCAAATCCCTCAAACTCAGCACCGCCTTCCTAACCTGCAATCTTCTTCCTGACCTCTCCGCCCCCACCCCACTCCGGCCTATCACCCTCACCTTGACCTCCTTCCACCTATCACATTCCCAACGCCCCACCCCCAAGTCCCTCCTCCCTACCTTTTATCTTAGCCTGCTGGACACACTTTCCTCATTCCTGAAGAAGGGCTCATGCCCGAAACGTCGATTCTCCTGCTCCTTGGATGCTGCCTGACCTGCTGCGCTTTTCCAGCAACACATTTTCAGCTCTGATCTCCAGCATCTGCAGTCCTCACTTTATCCTGAAAAAACTCCCAGCCTATCCACCTGGATGCAGGTATACTCATGTCCAGTTATGAACTGTTGAATGTTGGTGCCGACTGGAACGGCCAAATGACCTATTCCTGCTCCCAATTCTCTCCCTCTGTGTCCAGGACAACTAGAGAACATACAACATAGGTGCTGAAATTCGGGCATTCAGCCCATCAGATCTACTCCACCATTCAATCACGTCAATTAAGATTTTCAGCCCCATTTTGAAATTTGGATTTTGGAAAGACAGATCAGGGCAGGATCTGCAAAGTTAATGGGGCGTGTTGTTGAATAAAGATAAGTTGGAGTGCTGCTTCATATTTTCTTGAAAGTGGAGTCGCAGGTAGACAGGCAAGCGAAGAATGTCGTATGTTATGCTTGCTTTTATAAGTCAGTGCATTTCCGTGCAGATGTTGGGAGGTCATGTTGCCCCTGTACTGGACATTGATTAGGCCACTTTTGGAATACTGTGTTCAGTTCTGGTTACCCTGCTACAGGAAAAGTGTTGTGAACCTTTGAAAGGGTTTGACAAAGATTTACAAGGCTACTGCCAGAGTTGGAGGGTTTGAGCTATATGGAGAGGCTAAATAGGTCGGGGCTGTTTTCCCTGGAGCATTGGAGGCCGAGGGGTGACTTTTAGAAGTTCATAAGGAGCATGGATAGGGTGAATAGCCAATACCTTTTCCACATAGTAGGGGAGTCCAAAACTAGAGGGCATAGGTTTGAGGTGAGAGGGGAAATATTTAAAAGGAACCTTATGGACAACTATCTCACACCGAGGGTGAATCGAGCATGTAATGAGCTGCCAGAAGAAGTGGTGGAGACTGGTATAATTACAATATTTTAAAAGGCATCTGGTAGTAGGGTGAATTGAGAGGGATACAGGCTAAGTGCTGACAAATGGAACTATGTTAATTCGGAATATCTGGTCAGCACAGACAATTTCAACTGAAGGAAAGCAGAAATGTCGTTGTGAAGACTGGACTTTCAGAGCAACTTTCAAAGATGTTTTGCCCTTACTGGGAGCAGAAGCTACAATGAAATCTTTCATTTGTGAGACAGCAGTTGAGTGAGTGAGTGCATCTAGGATTTTGGTGGAAAATGGGAAGTTGTTGAAATGTGAGGAAGAAGTGTTTTAAGTAAAGCGTCCTGAGCCGAGTGAAGGGTTAGGTGGGTTTTTGTTTTAAACTGCTCATTGTATTCAGCCTCTACCATTATATTTCCAATGCTGTACATCAGAAGGAACAGTGAATCAGTAACTGGTATCATTAGAAGCCTTACGATTTTCAGTACTGCAGGTATTGCATTGTTTCATTAGCATTGTAAAGGTTACTGGCAGCAGCAGCAGGTGTGAGCTGTATTCACGAGAAATTATTAAGCAGTTAGATAACACACACACAATAGGGCAGGGTGGGACTTGTCTTTCCATTTGTAGAAGGTGGGAGATTCTGGGTTTGTGATCTGGGGCACACACAACTGTGGTTAATCATAGAAGCCCTCCTGTGTGGAAACCGGCCATTCATCCCATCAAATCCACACTGACCCATCCAAAGAGCATGCCACCCAGCCCCAGTTTATCTAGTCATTTCTGCTGGTAGGTGAGACTAGGTCACAAGATTAGAGGGAGTGGAGTAGATAGAGGTGGAGAAATTCCTTTCCCAGAGAGTGGTGAAGCCATGGAATTCCTTGTCCAAGGAAGCAAGAGTAGTAACCATATTCAAGACACAGTTCGACGGGATTTTGCAAGGGAGGAATTTAGGGTAGTCGGGATAGTGCAGATAAGTGGAGCTGAGACGATGGATAGGTCATCCATGATCTTTATGAATAGTGGAGTAGGCGCAATGGGCCAAATGGCCTACTCCTGTTTCTATTCCTGTGAATGCATAAACCTGCATTTCTCACGGTCAATTCAAATCAAGGCAGGTGAGCAATGTAATGATGTGGAAAGTGAACATTAGAGAATGATAGAAATGGACAAGGAGAGTAAATGTCCCAACAATCAAAACTGGATTGAAAAGATCACAACAATCAAAACTGAAGACTGTATGTCTGAATGTGTGCTGCATTGTCACAAAAGTGGATGAATTGACTGTACACATTGAAGAGAATATGATCTAAGACTCCTGACAGAGGCATGGCTTCAGGATGCCAAGGATTGGATCCTGAATATTGAGGGGGTACATGGTATTCAAATTGAATGGGAAGGTCTGTAAAGGTAGAGGGTTGGCCCTGCGAATCGAAGCACAGATCACAGAGTAGTATGGTGTCAGCTCAGATTTCACATCCTGATTTCACTGTTCTCCTGTTGATCTCCCTGTTCCCACAGAGTGAAATGTCTTCTGTTCTCAGCTCTGCTGGATTTCTGCTGAAGCCTTTGACACCCTTTTACAGCTTCCAGAATAATAAAACATTCCGTCAATCAAGGCCCAACCCACATCTCCTGGCCTTTCAACCATCCAGGCTGAGTGAGTCATCGTAGCAGGGAATAAAACAAGGACAATGAAACAAAATTAGACATAAACAAACATTTGGTGCTCATGCTTAAAGTTTGTTCATTAGATAGTAAACCAGAATTAGGGGTCTCCCAGGATTCTTCTTGTGCCCCACTTGAGAAATTCCCTCTCCCTTGCATCTAAGTATTAGTTCCCAGCTATGATTTATAACGATATTTACATCAACAGAAATTAAGCATCTGTTAACAAATATACAGAGAGATATACAAACAGACTTTTTAATCCAACACATCTATGCTTTCCTATATAAATCTAGTGACCTATTTGCCAGCATTTGACCCATATTCCTCCAAACCTTTCTTATTCACACACTCATCCAGATGCCTTTTAAATGTTTAAATTGTACCAGACTCCACCACTTCCTTTGGACTATTTACTCTATCCATGCCTCTTATGACTTTACGAACCTCTTTAAGGTCACCCTGAGCCTCCGACACTCCAGAGAAACAGCCCCATCCTATTCAGCCTCTCTTTATACCATAAACCCTCCAACCCTGGTGACGTCCTTATCAATCTTTTCTGTGCCCTTTCAGATTTCACAACAGTTTTCCTATCCTAGAGCAGGGAGACCAGAATCGAATGCAACATTCCGAAAGTGGCTGAACCAATGTCCTGTAGAGCTGCAACGTGACCTCCCAACTCCTATACCCAATGCATTCAATGGGCCAAATGGCCTCTTCCTGCACTGCAGGGATTTAATTATTTGATTCTGTATCAGAGTCAATTTCAGTCACTATCTCTGGTTTACGGTGTGTCAGGGTGGGATCACTGGTACCAGAATTGCATGCAACACTCCAAACCTGGCCTAACCAATGTCTTCGACAGTCGCAACATGACCTCCCAATTCTACATCCATTGCACTGACCAGAAAAAACGCAAGCATACCAAACACCTTCTGCACTGTCCTGTCTACCTGTGACTCCACTTTCAGGGAACTATGAATTTACCATCGCGTCTTCCAGCTTGGAAATGGATCTTTGACCCAACCAGTCCATGCCAACCATAATCCCAATCTAAACCAATCTCTCCTGCCTGCTCCTGGCCTATATCCCTCCAAACCTTTCCTATTCATGTACTTAAAAAAATGTCTTTTAATTGTACCTGTATCCTTCACTTCTCAGGAAGTTCATCCCACACATTAGTAGTTGAATGGCAAGGATGGGTTTGAGTTGAAATGGTTCATAAAATAAATAGTTTTTACCCAACACCCTGTAGGAGATATGGTAGCAAGTTCAAACCTGGAGTCTCACAAATCAATATTTCCATGGAGTGGAGGGAAAGTAAAGTGCTGGATTCATAGAGAAGGTGGTTTTCTGTGAGTGTGAAGCTAAAATTAAATCCGTGCTTTGGTTGAACTCAAACTGCATTGACTTGGAGGAGAGCGAAGGGAGTTTGTAAGTGTCCTCCCCTCCCCACATACCTCAGCTGCAGGGCAGCGCAGGTGCAGTGTGCGCCCACTGTCGCCCCCAACACACCCCCCCCCACCCCCCCTTGCCATTGTGGATGTCACAACATGTAAGTAGCCCTGTCAGTTTCATAGTGAAGCCCCCGCCCTCTGGGCAACATCTGGGAGCAAAGCAATGTCTCCCCCTTTCCATTCTTTATCTGGGGTGCGGGAGGTTGAGGGGGACTAGAGAGAGTGACAGGGGGACACTATTCACTTGTGGTAACTGGAGTGAATCCAGGAAAGGAGCTCAGATGCTCTCTGTCTCAAAGGTCTTTTCATTGTGTATTCCCTCAGTTTGGCACATATAGAGTTTGCACCCTGGAAAAGGATTGCTTCTTTCCTCATGTTCACAATTAAAAGGGTAGTTTCTCATGGAACTGAGCAATTTTTAAGTGATTGGCACATTCATATAAAATGTAGACACATGTTGCTTCATTTGGTGAGGATCTGATATTGTTGGCTGTTGTAAAAGCTTCGTGGCTATGATTTTTAACTTTCTAATGCAGTAATGGATTTATGCCATGTAGTATTGTCATCTTTTTTATATACTAGGCCAGCAGGAAGTCATTCAGCATCTTTACCGGCTTTCTTTTCTCAAACAGCGTTGACATTTCATTATCACATCCTTGATTCAGCTCCATTTCCAGCACCTTTGTCGGCAGCTTTGTCCAGGTCATTGTCATCTAAATGACGTTTATCTCCATTCACACCTAAGGCTATCTGGCTGCATGAGGGCTTTCTGTGTCCTGCGTAATATATGATCAGCAGGCATCTAGCAATTTACAGGTCTTGCCACCGATGTTATGTTCATTTAATTGTACTGATAGTGATCAAAATTAGTGTTTTTTTTTTGCAGGAAGACATGCAGAAAGAAATCTGGAAACAAATGATACATCAACTTCTGACAGAGCCACTTGATTCATTGGGACTTGAATGTCAGCAGCCATTCAATTCGAGAAGAAATGTTTGTTTTTGTCTGCTTGAGAGATTTTGGACAGTGCTGTGGCAGGAAGAATACTGAGACAGAGCTGAAAATGTGTTGCTGGAAAGCGCAGCAGGTCAGGCAGCATCCAAGGAGCAGGAGAATCGACGTTTCGGGCACGAGCCCTTCTTCAGCAACACATTGTCAGCTCTGATCTCCCACATCTGCAGTCCTCACTTTCTCCTCGAAGAATACTGAGACACCCGAGTGAGGAGATTCAGTGCGCTGACTGTGAAAAGTGCTTCAAGCCATTTACTCAGTTTGGGGAATCAAAATCTCACCCCTCACGTTGGGGAGAGACTGTGTACCCACTCTGTTTTAAATTTCAAACCCAGAGTGACACAAGGAAAGCTCCCTCCAAAGGGGAAACCGTGGAAATGTGGGGACTCTGGGAAATAATTCCCTTTCCCATCAGCGCTTGACACCCACAGACATGTTCACACTGGGGAGACGCCGTTCTCCTGCTCAGTGTGCGGGAAGAGTTTCAGTTGGCTGTGCAGTTCACACCAGGGAGAGGCCATTCATCTGTCACCATTGTGGGAAATGATTCACTCAGTCGTCCCGGCTGCAGACACACCAGCGGGTCCACACGGGGGAGAGGCCGTTCTCCTGCTCTCAGTGTGGGCAGTGATTCATCAATGCATCCATCTCCTGAAACACCAGCGAGTTCACGTGGGGGAGAGGCTGTTCACCTGCTCTGAGTGTGGGAAGGGATTTGTCGATTCTTACTCTCTGCGGACCCACCAGCGGGTCCACACTGGGTTCACCTGCCCCAAGTGTGGGAAGAGCTTCAGTCATGTGAGCAACGTGCGGAGGCACCAGCGGATCCACACCGGGGAGAGGCCGTTCACATGCTCCGTGTGTGGGAAGTGGTTCACTCAGTCATCTACACTGCTGATCCATCAAAGGGTCCACACTGGGGAGAGGCCATCCATCTGCTCTCAGTGTGGAAAGGGCTTCACCCGCTCCTCCCACCTGCGAGTTCACGTGCCATCGCAGGGGGATTGAAGGAATGACGGCTGAGTGTCATTATCGATTGGACTATCAACCCAATTCTGGGGACTCCCAGAACCAAATCCTGCTGTGCCAGGTTGCAGAATTGGAATTCGGTCAGAAATCTGGAGTTTAGAATCCCATGATGAAACCATTTTCGGGGGGAAAAACTCTCATCTGATTCACTCACGCCCTTTTTAGGGAAGGAAACTGCCCTTGTGGGAAAGGATTCACTCAGTCATCCCAGCTGCATCCTTTACCCGGTCTGTTCTACACGTGACTCCAGACCCACAGCTGTGTGGTTGATTCTTAACTGCCCTCCACCACCACCCCACCCCCGACATTCCCCTCCCCACCCCCCACCCCTCCCCCCCCCCCCACACACACACACGGCAACTGAGTCGCAGTAATTTAGTTGGATTGAAGTTGCTGAGTGAGGCAATACGTCCTTCAGCTTAAGGCTGGATCAAGGATCCAATTATAAAGGGACAGCTCAGCTGACCAAATGTAAATGAAGTGGAGTTGGGAGGAGTGTGTGCACTTTGAGCTGCTTTTTTTCAAAAAAAAAGGCTACTTTTCATACACTTTTTTGCTGGGCATATCTGAAGCTGTAACAAAGTTGGGTGGCAAAGTTGGGTTAAGCAGAACTTAACCCCGGTCTCAGACTCTCATTGAAAGCTGTGAGGTCTATCAAGTTTTTGCTGAAAGCTGCTCATTTCTTTCAAACTCCTGCACTAAGTTTCCAATGTCATGTATCAGAATGAGCAGTGGATGAGTAGCTACTATTGTTAGATATTGTAATTTTTTCCGGAGTGCAGGTACCGCATCGTTTCATTGACAGTGTAAGGTTTACTGGCAGCACCGGGGTGTGTGGGATGTACTCACAAGAAATAAAGTTAAAAATCACACAACACCAGGTTATAGTCCAACATGTTTATTTGGAAGCACTAACTTTCGGAATACTGCTCCATCATCAGGTGGTGTAGAGCAGGATCATAAGAGAATTTATAGCAAAAGGTTGCAGTTTCATGCAACAGAAATGATATATTGAACAAACCTAGATTGTTGTTAAGTCTTTTCTCTTTTAGAATGGGTTGCAGGTTTTGGTTCATTAATATGTAAATCCCAGAACTTCCTTGAAAACACATTCTCGAGACAACTTAAGGTCTGTATATCAAACTTGAATCAGACATGTTCTATTTCCAAAGTAGAAATTTATAAAATCTCACATGGATTGACTGCCTGTAGATTGTGTGCTTTTTGAGCAAAATATAATATATCTGCAAATGTAATTCTGCAAATACAAAGTCACCCCAACGCCTGATATGTAAGTGTGCGTGCATGAGAGGGTGAGAGTGTGTGCATGCTTGATAAAGTGTGTGTGTGTGATAGAGTATCAGCCTGTCAGAGGGTGTTAGTGTGGGGGGTATATGTGTGTGTCTGAGAGAGGGGTCTGTGTGAATGTGAGTGTATGTGCTTTGTGTGTGTGTGAGAGAGTGACAGTGAAGTGGGGTTACCTGTCATGTGACATGAACCCAAGGTCCTGGTTGAGGCCATCCTTATGGGTTCCAAACTTGGCTATCAGCCTCTGCTGGTCCACTAAAATTGGTTCAGCAGTTCCACAACACACACTAGAGAGGGCAGAGTGGGACTTATCTTTCGATTTGCAGGAGGTGGGAGGTTCTGGGTGCTGGAAACTAGGGAAAACACATGCTGGAGGACCTTCGGCTCAGAAAGATGGAGCTGGAAGCCAGGCTGCAGACATGTTGGGGGAATCATAGAGCCCCTACATAGAGCCTGTGGAAACAGGCCCTTGGTGACACTTCAGTCCATTTGAGAGATTGAATTTGCTTCCACAGAGTTTCCACGGTGTAGGGGTCAGTGTGTCTTGGCAGCCTCAACGATCCAATGAAGGGCTCATCTACAGTGAGAATACCCAGTCCACTTTTCGCCAAAGAGTTAAAGTTCTCTCCACAGTCAGAACCCTGGGGCACTCCCACGCAAGCTCTCTGTAATCGCGGGGCTTCCCGATGCATGTTGAAGTTTGGAATAATTTCCTGCAGACAAACATTTCCCCTCCTGGATTCAAATGCTGCTGATATTCAGGCCCTGAGTAAATTCTTTGTGCATGCCTGAACAGCAAATCTCTTTCTCTGCTAATACCTTGAGAGATCAGATCACTGCTGTCAGTGCAGGGCAGAAAATAAGATGAGAGAATTCTGGTTTGTACGGAACATCCTTCTCTATGTTCTACCCAAAATCTGTCTCCCAATTCCTCCACCTTTCGATAGATTCCAAACCGAATTCATCCTTCCGTCCTCCTGTTTTTGCCTAGCTCCCCTCTCTTGAAAGCGCTGACTCTCAGTTCAGTTTCTCAGCCACTTCTTCCATCCCCAGTATGTCGCCCATGTCTTTATTTAGTTTTTAAAAGAGAAAGGCAGTGGTTTGCTGATGCCAGGACATGAGGGTGACTGCGCTCAAACAGTGTTCCAGACTCTGTGTAGTGTCATTTACAAAAATCTGCACTGCACGTGTACAGAGAAGTGGATCCTGGGAGTGGGGGGGATGGTGGGAGTGGGTGGTATGCATTCACCACCTCCCCATTGAATCAAGACCCAATCATCCCCTCAGCGTCCCCTGTCCATTTACCCATCGCCACCTATAGCCCCCCGTCCATTCTCTCTCACTATCCCTAGCTTCCCGTCTCTTCTCTCTCTCTCACACACGCATCCCACCATCTGCACCCTCTTGTTTCTAACCCCACTCTCTGCAACCCCCTCCATTCTATCTCCATACCCTCTGCCCCCGTCCAGTCTCTCATCTACCCTCTCTCCCCAATTCATTCCCCTTCTCTTTCTCCCCACCCTCTGCCTTCCTGTATCCAGTCCCTCTCCCCACACTCATTCTCTCTCTTCCCCCACCCTCTCCTGCCATTCATTTTTGCTCTTTCTCCCCCCACACTCTCCCCCCACACTCTGCAACCCCCAATTCCTCTCGCTTCACATTCTGCACCCCCCCCCCCCGCCATTCTCTCTCTCTGCCAAACCCTCTACCCACCAACCTGTGCACATCCAGGCTTTCTCTATCCCCGATGGTCAGTCCCCGTGTCCATTTTATTTTTGTCTTTCCCTCCAAGCCTCTTCCTCCTGTCCAATCTCTGACCACACACCCCCAACCCCATCCTTTCTCTTGCCTCGAGACCTCTAATCATAGAGAGAGAATGGATGGTAATGACTCTACCTGGGAGACAGGAGGGGTTGATTCGAGAAATAGCTGATCTTTGACATTGAGAATAGCTAAAACGATGTACTCAGAAAATCGTTAAATTCTGAAAGCATATTCAATTGTTGAAAAAAAAAAGCTGCAGCCATCTTTCTGAAATTTCCATAAAAATCTGTGTCGTTAGGCCACAGTTGAGGACAGGCTGGAAGGGTGCAAGGGCCGAATCCTAGTCTTATGAAATTGGTTTAAATTGTGTAGAAATAGAGCCATAGAGTTGCACAGCACGGGAACAAACCTTTCGGTCCACGCCGACCATATATCCTAAATTAATCTAGTGATCCATTTGCCACCATTTGGCCCATATACCCCTCAACTCTTCCTATTCATATACCCATCCAAATGCCTTTTAAATGTTGGAATTGTACCAGCCTTGACCACTGCCTCTGGTAGCTCATTCTATACCTATACCACGCTCTTCGGTCCCTTTTGAACCTTTCCCCTCTCACCTTATACCTATGCCCCTCTAGTTTTGGACTTCCGCTACTCTGGGGAAAAGACATACAAATGTTGAGCAGCCAGACAAAATGAAAAAGGAATGAAGTGTTGAGCCCCAGGGAAACAAAACAAATTGTGGCTCTAGCGTTTCTTTTTTCTGACTGGCATTTGGACACTGAAAATTTAGCAGTTTCACCGGCAACTCCATTTGGCATACTGCGCATGCTTCTCGGTGTCAGCAAGCACTGCGCATGCTTCTCGGTGTCAGCAGAATACTGCGCATGCTCCTCTCTGTCAGCGGAACGACGCACGATATTGTTTTGATTGGCCAATGGAAAGTGCTGGAGGACCGGAAGGAGCCTGCCCCCATTGTCTGAATGCGGAAATTGGATCATGAGTTTGTGTTGGTGCCGTTGCTGCTCCTCTCTCTCTGAATGAAGATTGAGCCTTACCCCAACTGCAACTTCTTTCCTCTATCCAACATCTGTGAGTACAACACATTTTTCTCACCCCCTTTTCCATTCTCGTGTTCAACTCGACTTTCAGCAAAGTTGGTTCATGTCTGTGTCTTAATTCGCAAACACGTGGCAAATGCAGTAACACTGTGTGCAGTTGTCGCCTTTCCTGTGAAATAAAAGCAGAAAGGAGATGCATTGTTCAAATGGTGATATATTGGGATGTGGAGCAAGTGAGGATTGCAGATGCTGGGGATCAGAGTTGAAAAGTGTGGTCCTGACAAAGCACAGCAGGTCAGGCACCATCCGAGGTGCAGGAGAGTCAACATTTTGGACACAAGCACTTCATCAGGAATGATGTGTGGATGTACAAAGGTGCCTCAGCTGCCTTCTACTCAGGCTTTCTACTCCAGTCAATGCCAGTTGTCACAAGCAATGACCAAGGCAAATGGTATATTAGCAAGAGAAATTGAGTTCAGAAATGTCTTCCTGCAGTTAGGGGTCATTGAATATATTCAAAGCTGAGTTCATCTGACTTTTAAATGTCAAAAATAGTTATGGGGGAAGGCAATATTTTTAAATTAAATATTTTATTGGAAACATTTTCAAATCCTTTACAAAACATCTAGACACAGAAAAGAACTAAACCAAAGTACAGAAAGATAGAGGCAATACAACAATGTCATATCACAATGCTATTAATAATGAACTACCTACTACCCTACCAGAACAACCATATCTGCTGAGTTTAATCTAAACTATAATCAAATTAAATAAAAATTAAAGTAAACTGAATGCACATTAACTTAAATTAGATTATATCACATTACTTTATTCTATTTCACTCACCACACCTCCACTGAGACTCCCAATCCTGGGAGCACCAGTTATTTTCCCAATATTCTTTTCCCCCAATCTCCCCCTCCCAGGGCCCCACGGGTGCCCAGACTGATTCCCACGGCTGTAACACGCCCCTAATTAATATTGCTGATAAGTCTGCATCAATATAATTTAGAAAGGACCGCCATGTCTTGTAAAATTGTTCCGTTTTGTGGTGCACCATATTTGTGAGGTAGTCTTGGGGGAGATGCTCCATCACCAGCATATGCCACCCCATAAGACCTGGGGGCTTTTCCAATGGCCAATTCATTAAAATGTGCTTCCTCGCACAGTGGGTAAGAATGTTACACAGTCTCTTGCCGTGTTCCCCCAGAGAGAGCAAATTTGGCAACCCCAGAAGAACTTCAATCCTCAGGATGTTCTTACCAAGCACTCCAGTATCTCTGGATCTTACAACAGTGTGGGAGAGTGCCTATACTAATTTTACATTTGGGACCCCCTGGTGACGCTCCTCTCTTGAACTTAGCTAGCCTCTCTGGCGCCAAATGAGCCCTGTGTAAAATCTTCAATTGCATGACCTCTGCTTTGTTACATATTGAAATTTTCCTTACATTTTCCCATATATCTTCCCATACTTCCAATGAAATATCCTCTCCTAGCTCCCAATTCCATGTCCTACAGAGTCCGTCCACATCCCGAAGGCACATCCCTTCTGTAAGTGATGCAAAATACGATCTGAAACAGCACCCGTACACTGGAGCACTCTTTTCTCCACATGTGGCCTGTAAAGCTGAGCCAGGAGCGTGGTCTTCCTCTGTATATAATCCCTTACCTGAAAGTACCGGAAAACGTTCCTATTAGACAATCCATACTTCTGACTTAGCTGGCTAAATAACATCAAGATCTCCCCCTCAAATAAGTTTCCTAAACAGGAGATTCCCTTATTCTCCCATGACTTTGAGCCAGAGTTCATTGCCCCAGATTGAAATCATTGGGCTCCCGCCAATGGGGTAAATGACGAGGTCTTCAGCCAATTGCCCTTGTCTTGCCTCATTATCTTCCAGGCTTTCACCGTATTTAAAATGATTGGACTCTTACACTGCTCAGTCACAGATTTCATCTTATCCATGAATAATAGATTAACTAGGGGACTGCAAGGCTTCAATGTCAAGCCAAATCGACCCTGAACCCCCCTGTGCCCAGTCACCCACATATGCTAACAAAGCACTTATTTGATATCTCCAAGTCTAGAAGATCCACTACCACCACCAACTCCCCCCCACCCCCCCCCCCCCCCACCCCCGTTTTATCCTCTCCAGTAATTGTACATAGTTAGCTTTATACAGCTGGTGGAAGGCAGGGGTAATAAAAATTCCCAAATACAAAAACCCTTTTGACGACCATCTAACCAGGAACTTCATTCCATCCTTCAGATCAGGCACCTCCATTAATACCTCCCACTGGCACGGCTTCCGATTCTGTAAAGTTGATCCTGCAGCCCGAAAAACTCCAGATACATTAATTGTTTGAATCAATCGAGGAACGCACTCCTCCGGATTGGCCAAGGAGAAGTGGATGTCATCAGCTTATAGGGTGATCTTATTCCCGCCCATTCCCACCCCTGGCCCCACTATTTCAGGATCCCTCCTGACAGCCCCAGCTAATGGCTCAATTGCCAAGGTAAGTAGCAGTGGTGAAAGAGGACACCCCTGTCGACTACCTCTCCCAATATTAAAGTTATCTGACTTAGTGCAGTTTGTGATGATGTTTGCCTTAGGATCATTATGCAACTCCACCACCCATCGACCAAAGGATCCCCCCCAAACCAAAACGCTGTAGGATCCCAAATAGGTACGGCCATTCTATCTGGTCAAATGCATTTTCTGCGTCTAGGGAGACACCGAACCCGGGATCAATATTTGCTGGCATACCTGCACTATGGTCAGTACCCTCCTGATATTGTTGGAGGAGCTACAGCCCTTGACAAAACCCGTCTATTCATCTTTCATAATTTAGCGCAACACATTTTCCAACCTCAGGGCCAGCATCTTGGTAACAATTTTAAAATTTAAATTCAACAGGGTCTGTGTGAAGCACATTCTTCAGGCTCTTTCCCCTCCTTTAAAATGAGGGAGATATTAGCCTCCCTAAGAGAGTGCAGAAGACAATCCTGTGTATATGAATAGCAATACATCCCCAGAGGCGGCTCCACGAACACATTTATGAATTCCTTATAGAATTCACTTGGGAATCTATCTGACCCCAGTGGGATGCTTTATTGCTTCCTGCACCTCCTGTATCGTAATAGGCCCATTCAACAGGGAAACCTATTCTGCCTTTATACTGGGGAGGTGCAGGTCCTCAAAAAAGGACTGCATCCTCGCTGCACCGTGTTCGTCTCCCTCTGACCGATATTACTGTGCAAAGTATTCCATAAATCTAACATTGATCTTCTTCAACTCACTGTGCCAGCCTTCTCTCTAACAAACATAAAAGATTGGGAAGCATTTTTCTTTCTAGCCAGATATCGACTTGGCTTATCTCCAGATTAAAACAATCTTTGTTCAGCAAAGGAGACCCTTTTTTTGCCACCTGTGTGTGCAATGAGTCGAGAGCAGTCCGGAGAGCTGCAGTTTGACCAGGGAAGGCCTATTATAATATGCTTTCTCAGCTATCTGCAGCCGGGTCTCCAGCATATGATTTTGCTCCTCCCTCTGTCTCCTTCCATTTGTTGAATACGAAATAATCAGGCCTCATAAATATGCCTTAGTGGCCTCCCACAGTATTGCTGGATTACTGGCCATACCTGGGTTGATATCCCAGAAGGCCTTGAACTCTCTTCTGCTGTACTCAACGGATTTGCTACGCCTTAACAGGAATGGGTCCATGCACCAGTGCTGTGCATCCATTCCACCACCCTTGACTTTACCATCTAAATACACTGGCACATGGTCCGAGACACCTATATTGCCAATTTCACAAGCCAATGTTCTGTTCAAGCAATCCAATGGCATTAAAAAGTGTCAGTTCCCATGTGGCACTTGTGTGGGTTGGAAGAGAAAGTTATGTCTCTTCCATTAGGGTGGAGATGCCTCCACATTAGGGTGGAGATCCCAACTCCTCGCACATGTCCACCAACTGCTTAGGTTGTGTCGGTGTATCTGCCTGGCCCCTTGGCACCCTGTCTACCTCGGGATCTATTAGGCGATTAAAATCTTCTCCAATGACCATGCGGCGCACCCTAGACTTATTAATTTAGCAACAGCATCAATTAGAAATTTAAGAGGGTGCACCGGGGAACGATATACATTCAGGACGCCATACTCTTCTCCATGTGTTAGAGCTGTAAGAATGATGGACCATCCATGTTCATCCTTAATTTGCTCAATTACCTGGACAGGGAGGTTCATTCTTACCAGTATAGCCACTCCTCTACACTTGGAGCTAAAGGAGGAGAAGAATACCCTATCATAACCCCCCCCCCCCCCCCGCCCCACCCCCACCCCCCCCCCCCCCCCCACCCCATCCCCGCCCTGAGCCGTTGATCCTTCCATTGTTTATAAAATCAAGAGAGGCATGGATAGGGTAAATAAACAAGGTCACTTCTCTGGAAATCCAGAACTAAAGAATAATAGGTTTGTGGCGGGGTGGGGGGGGGGGGGGGGGGGAGATTTAAAAGGGACCCAAAGGGCAATTCATGCAGAAGATGGTGCATGTAAGGAAAGAGCTGCCAGAGGAAGTAGTGGATGCTGGCATAATCCTAACATATTTAAAGGCATCTGGATGGGTATATGAATAGGAAGGGTTTAGAAGGATATGGGCCAAACGCTGGCAAATGAGACCTAGATTCGGTGAGGATATCTGGTCAGCATAGACTAGTTGGACCAAAGGGCCTTTGTCTGTGCTATATATCTAGATGACTCTGGTTTGCCACTTCAGTCTGTTCAGTTTCTCTCTCGTATCATTGCCTTGATGTCTCATTCCAAAACTCCCCCACCCCCGTGGGGGCAGGTTAACCATTTTGCGTTTGGTTGTTTGTCAAGAAGCTGAATTGCAGTTCATCCTGAATGTACACACTATATTTTTGCTTCCCAAAATCAGACATACTCACTCTCAACAGTATCCCAATGTCGTGGAAGATATTAAGTTTCAGGTGGAGGTATCCAAAATTCAGAGAGATGTCAGTTGTGACTGTTTTGCTCTTCTGTCCCTGTCAGATCCTGAATCAGCACTTTCAGGAGAATTAGAATGGAGTGAGAACAGAGAGAGAGAGAGAGAGAGAGAGAGAGAGTGGGATGGTGCTTTCAGTTTTGTGGAATAACAAAAGAAAAGAATGTTCTGCAGAAAGTAGAATTGCTAGTTCTGAATTTCTACACTGGACTGACAGTGATGACTTTTGTAATCTCTTTTCAGAGTATTTGATCTGAAGATGAAGTTTCAAAATCAACACATGAAGGGCTTATGCCTGAACCATTGACTCTCCTGCTCCTCAGATGCTGCCTGACCCATAGTTTTTGACTCTGATTCTCCAGCATTTGTGAGCCACTCAATCCATCGGGACTGCAACAATTTTCAACTATGATCCAATTGGTTCCTGTTTTAGTACGTTTTCAACATCAGTGGGACTGGAAGAGAGACCCTACTGTTGCAGCAACGCACTGAGTGTGGAGCCTGAATCAGTTATCTGGCTGGATAGAGGAATTCAAGGCAGGGAGGGGACATACACGCGTTTGTATGCAACTGTAGCTTCGGCCATGGAGAAACCATGGAAGTGTGGCGACTGCGGGAAAGGCTTCCGTGTCCCGTCTGCCCTGGAGACACATCGGCGCAGTCACACCAGGTTTTAAGCCATTCTCCTGTCCTGAGTGCGGGAAGGCGTTCAGTGATTCCTCTGCCCTTCTGAGGCACCGACGGGTGCACACAGGGGAGAGGCCCTTCAGCTGCCCTGAGTGCAGGAAGAGCTTCAGCGATTCCTCCGCCCGGCTGAGGCACTTGCGGGTTCACACAGGGGAGAGGCCCTTCAGCTGCCTCAAGTGCGGGAAGGCCTTCAGCGATTCCTCTGCCCTGATGAGGCACCAGCGGGTGCACACAGGGGAGAGGCCCTTCCGCTGCCCAGATTGTGGGAAAGTGTTCACTCGCTCCTCCCACCTCGCGATTCACCGGCGGGTCCACACCGGTGAGAAGCCCTTCCCCTGCCCCAAATGTGGGAAGGCCTTCAGCAATTCTTCTGACCTGCTGATCCACCGGCGGGTCCACACCGGCGACAGGCCATTCACCTGCTCTGTCTGCGGGAAGTGCTTTACACGCTCTTCTGACCTGCTGAAGCACCGGCGGGTCCACACTGGGGAAAGGCCCTTCAGCTGCTCTGAGTGCGGGAAGGGCTTTACCCAGGTCTCCCACCTGCTGACACATCGGTGGGTCCACACTGGGGAGAGGCCATTCACCTGCCTCGAGTGCGGGAAGGGCTTTGCTGTCTCCTCCACTCTACTGACGCACCAGCGGGTCCACACTGGGGAGAGGCCGTTTGCCTGCCCCGAATGTGGGCAGAGGTTCACAATGTCCTGCAGCTTGAACAAGCACCAGCGGAGGCACCAGTGCTCCCAATAATCCGATTCTGCCGGTAACACTGCTGAGGGTCACCCCCAGGACTGAACCTCCTGCCCTTTCTGACAGTGAGTGCAGTGGGAGAGCTGATAGGCTTTTTTGTTTTCTACTGGGGGCGGGGGGGGGGGGGGGGTGGGGGGGTTTGGGAGTGGTGGTGGCTCATTGGTTAGCACTGCTGCCTCATAACACCAGGGACGCAGATTTCATCCTCAGGGTGACTGTCTGTGGAGAGTTTGCACTATCCCCCACCACCCCGTGTCTGTGTGCGTTTCCTCCGCGTGCTCCAGTATCTTCCCAAAGTCCAAACATGCGCATATTTGGGCGAATTGGCCAAGCTAAATAGTCCCATAGTGTACAGGTGTGGTGCATTAGTAAGGGGTAAGTGCAGAGTGATAGGGTAGGAGAATGTGTCTGGGTGAGTTACTCTTCAAAGGATCACTGTGAACTTGTTGGGCAGAAGGGCCTGTTTCCACACTGCAGGGATTCTATAATTCTGTGAACATTGCTTCCAGTGGGCGCTGCTGCTCATTGATCCCAGGACCCGCACAATCCAAAGACCACAAGACCATTGGAGCAGAAGTTAGGCTATTTTGACCCATCGAATCTGCTCCACCATTTGTTAGAGACAAAATAAACAAACTTCAGATGCTGGAATCTAAAATAGACAAACAGGAGGCTGGGCACAGCAAGGCAGGCAGCACCAGGAGGTGGAGAAGTCAGCATTTCAGGTATTATCCCTCAGGACTGAAGAAGGGTTCTACCCGAAACATTGACATCTCCATCAGAAATGATTTATCAGGAGGTTGTTAGAACGAGAGGGCATAGGTTTAGAGTGAGAGGGGAAAGATTTAAAAGGGACCTAAAGGGAAAACTTTTCATGCAGAGTGTGGTGTGCGTATGGAATAAGCTGCCAGAGGAAGTGGAGGAGGCTGGTAGAATTACAGAATTTAAAAGACATTTGGTTGGGGACATGAATCGAAAGAGTTAGAGGGATTTGGGCCAAGTGCTGGCAAATGGGACTAGATTAATTTAGAATATCTGGTCAGCGTAGACGAGTTGGACTGAAGGATCTGTTTCCGTGCTGTACCTCTCTATGACTACCGGTCTTGATGTAAGTTTAGAATTGAGTAACTTTGAATTGTTCAATCTTGTTGAATTCACCTCCGGGAAGGTTTCAAATGAACCCCTCCAAGCAATATGATTTAACTACACCGAGTTGGATAAAGTATCCCATCAAGTTCAACAATGAATCGCAGTTGAAGAAGTCAGAAGTCACACAACCCCAGGTTACAGTCCAACAGGTTTATTTGAAATCCCAAGCTTTGGGAACATTGCTCCTTCATCAGTGCTGCTCCTTCATCACTTCACCTGATGAAGGAACAGTGCTTCGAAAGCTCATGAGTTCAAATCAATCTATTGGGATTGTGACCTGGTGTTGTGTGACTTCTGACCTGTCCACCCCCAGCACCTCCACTTCAGAGTTGACGAATGAGATCAGATTTTATTCAGCATGATTTAGTGAGATATTCATCTGGGTGACCTTATGACTGAAACATCGATCCTCCTGCTCCTCGGGTGCTGCCTGACCTGCTGTGCTTTTCCTGCATCACACTCTCAACTCTGATCTCCAGCATTTTCGGTCCTCACTTTTTCCTGGTTCATGTGGAAACTCAACACTGTCAGAGTGACAAAGAGACACCAGTCATCGAGTACTATAGCACAGAGACAGGCCCTTCAGCCCAAACCGGTCCATGCTGACCAAAATGTTTGTCAACACTAACCCCATTTCCCTGCACTTGGCCCATATCCTTCTAAAGTTTTCCTATCCATGTATTTTTTGTTTTTTTTTTCAATGTTGTTCATGTACCTGCTCCAACCACTTCCACTGGCAGCTGTTTCCCCAGGCGAACTACACTTTGTAAATATTTTGCCCCACATCTTTTCTTCCACCTTTCTCCTCTCGCCATAAAAACACGTCCTTGCTCTTGAAATCCTCCCCCTAGGGAAGAGACCGTTACCATTAAGCCAACTCTACCCCTCATGGTTTGAAAATATTGCCTCAACTTCCTCTGCTCCAGTAGAAAAACATCCCAGCCTATCCAGCTTAAATTCTAATTTGATAATAATGGCAGTGATGATTTTGGCTGTGTATGTGTCAAGGATCGCTCATTTCTAAAGCAATGCTGTGTCTCTTAAGTGATCTTAAAACGGTTGGTGGGTGGGAGGGATCAGCCTTCGCTTTATAACAGTATTGAAGACATTCTCTTGAATGCAATGGAGTCAATATTAATCCTAGCCTCATGGTGTGGTTGTGGATGAATCACCTTAATTTGGCTCCTGACTCAGAAACCGCACAGAGAATCAACTGCTGAAACAATGATTTGCACTTTATTGCACGTAGCAACCACAAATAAAACCTCTCAAGTTCATTCAGCTTCACCTCCCGACCTTGGCTATCACCCAGTTGATGGCTGAATTTAACTGGGTTTCCACCGACAGTGCCCATCTCTGGAAATGTCCAGGGGTTTGATGCAGTATTATTCTTCTAAGTACTGCTGCTGCTGTATCATACTGGAGTTGAATTTTGGTGGCGGTTCCTCAATTTCAAATCTGTGGAGTGACTTTTTTTAAGACTCTAACATCACCTCACATTGCTGGAGACCTCAGGTCTGTAGTTTACCTTCTTATCCTTGAAGGTTCGGTGTCTGTTTGAAACAGCCTGCCCTGCATTTAACCCGTCTATGTCAGGGCTTTCCTTCTACAGGCAGAATTAATTGTCCTTTTGTCACACCATTATTAACAACATTATCTTACCTGTCCCAAGAAACAACTTACTGTGTTGCCTCCTTCTTCCCAGGGATGGTTAACAAGCCATTTATCGTGTTGAATCTGCTCTGCCATTCAATCATGGCTGATATGTTTCTTAACCCCATTCTCCCTGTAACCTTTGAGCCCCTTGATACTCAAGAGTGAGTGAATGGTGGAGCAGACTCAATGGGCTGAATGGCCTAATTTCACTTCCTGTGGTGTCACAGTTTCTCATCAGCCCTTTCGTTTCCTTGCTCCAGAAAGAGTTATTGTTGACTCGTGAAGTTGGGGAAGTTCTGGAGTTTCCAGGTGCACACCACGCTCCTCTCTGCCTCCTCTTCCTCAGCCTTCAGGTAAAGGGAAGACCTTTTAGAACAGAGATAAGGAGAACTTCAGACAGAGAGCGGTGTATCTATGGAATTCACTGCCCCAGAAGGCCGAGGAGGCCAGATCATTGAATATATTTAAGATTGGATAACTAGGTTCTTGAGTATCAAGAGGATCAAAGGTTACGGGGAGAATGGGGTTGAGAAACTTGTCAGCCATGATTGAATGGTGGAGCAGGCTGAATGGCATAATTTCTGCTCCTATACTCCTGTATGCTGATGTGTGGAGGGGTGAGGATGGGGGAAAAGAGATAAAGAGGGGAATACAATTAAGGTGAATCCGGATACAGATACATAGGAAATTCAAGAATTGTACGATAAATTTCAGACCACATAGAAGCACTGGCATACAGAGGGATCTGACCATATAGATCTCCAAAAGTGGCAACACAGGCTGGTAACGTGATCAAGAAGGCACACAGCACGTTTGCCTTGCGTGTAAGAGTTGGCGAGTTATGTTATAGCTATTTATTCCAGTCACATTCAGAATATTACATGCAGTTCTGGTCGCCACACGACCGGAAGGACATGGATGCTCTGGGGAGAGGGTATAGAGAAGGTTCACTAGGACATGCCTGGTCTGGAGGTCTCATTATGAGAAGAAATGGGATAAACCTGGATTATTTTCACTGTAAAGATGGAGGCGGAAGGATGACCTCAACAAAATGATGAGACACACAGATTGGCTGGACGGGGGCGGCATGGTGGCTCAATCATTAGCACTGATGCCTCAGAGCACCAGGGAAACTGGTTCGATTTCAGTCTCAGGCGAGTGTCTGGGTGAAGTTTGCACATTCTCCCTGCGTCGATATGGCTTTCCTCCGGTTTCCTCTCACAATCCAAATGTGTAGGTTAGGGTGGAGTGGCTATGCTAAATTACCCACTGCCCAGGAATTGGCAGGTTAAGTTGGATTGTCCATGCTTAAATTGCCCCACAGTGTTCAGGAATGTGAAAGTTCGGTACATTAGTCAGGGGTAAATGTCAAGTAATAAGGGTAGTGAAATGGGTCTGTGTGGATTATTCTTTGGATGTTTGGTGTTGGGCCAGATAGTCTGTTAGATACTCAGAGGCTTTCCCCCCAGGGTGGAAAAGTCAACTACAAGAGGGCACAGGTTCAAGGTGAGAGGGGGACAGTCCAGGGGAGAATTGAAAGGAAAGATTTTTCACACAGTTGGATGGTGGATGCCTGGAATGCAGGGCTAGTGGATGTAGTGGAAAGAGGCACCTTAGCAACAATTAAGGTATATCTGGATAGACACATGAATGGGAGGTGAATACAGGGACAGAAACCACGCATCGGCAATAAATAGAAGGTCTACGTTAGGATTAAGAATTGGCACACGCTTGGGCGGGGAGGGTGTAGGGGGTAAAATGAACTTTCAAAAAGCAGGGGATACCTGTATGCTGATGAAGGGGTGGGTGGAGGCTCAGGTGGAGCATTAACACTGAGAGGCCAATTGGATGGACTGTGCTGGAGACTCAATGGGACAGAGACAAATGTATCTATTAAAATCTACCTGCACTTCAGCCGCTTCTGTGGACTGTTTCCGTAGGGAAGGTGCAATCCCTGGCTCAGAGAGTGTCAGGCCCCACTGGAAGTAAAGTGGGTGAGAGCGCGGCCAGTCAGCATAAAGGAAACCCTTACCCCTCCCACTTCACCCACTAAACAGGGTTCAAGATGTGACTCTCAGCAATGGTAACAGCAGAATCCAACCCGAATCCCTGCGCCATCTCACTTGCGAAGTTGCTGGTGTCTCCCCAAGTTGCACGACTGGGTGAAGCCTTTCCCACACACTGGACAGGTGAACGGCCGCTCCTTGGTGTGGATGCGCTGGTGTTTGTGCAGGGTGGAGGAATCGCACAAGTCATTGCTCCACATGGGACAGGTGAACAGCTTCTCCCCAGTGTGGACGCGGAAGCTGAGCAGCAGGTGATACGACTGGGTGGAGCCCTTCCTGTACACGGAGCAGGAAAACGGTTTCTTCCCGCTGTGGATCCGCTGGTGCGGCAGCAGGTGGTGTGACTGAGTGAAGCCCTGCCCACACACAGGGCAGATGAACGGGTTCTTGCTGGTATGGACACACTGGTGGGCCAGGAGGTGGTGTAACTGAGTGAAGCCTTTTCTGCACTGAGTGCAGGTGAACAGCCGCTGCCTGGTGTGCAAACGCCGAT